>NC_139040.1:32376537-33841146 GCF_964662115.1 Mustela nivalis
GGGCTCCATCCCAGGACTGAGCCACCCAGGTGCCCCTGTATCATGTATTTCTTTAAGCACTTGCCATTTAACAAATGCTTTACTTGTTTACAGTTTCCCTACCATGCTACAAAAAGAAAAAAAAAAAACAACCAACCCAAAGGTTTCTTTAAAGTTCCTGAAATAACTGCAAATTTGTCTATGTATGTGTACATGTGTATTTCAATTTTTTATTGAAGTATAATTGACATATGATGTTATATTAGTCTCAGGTGTACAACATATTCATTATACAACCCTATACATTACTCAGTGCTTACCATAAGTATAGTCACTGTCACTATACAACATTAATATAATATTATTAACTACATTTTCTATGCTGTACCTTTTTTTAAAGATTTTATTTTATTTTTTTGGAAAGATTTTATTTGACAGGGAGAGAGACAGTAAGAGAGGAAACACAAGCAGGGGGAGTGGGAGAGGCAGGCTTCCTGCTGAGCAAGGAGCCTGATGCAAGGCTCCATCCCAGGACCCCAGGATCATGACCTGAGCCAAAGGCAGACACGTAATGACTGAGCCACCCAGGGGCCCCTAAAGATTTTCTTTATTTGACAGCAGAGTGAGAGAGAGAACACACTAGTGGGGGGAGGGGCAAAGGAAGAGGGAGAAGCAGGCAGGTAGCCTAACATGGGGCTTGGTTACAGGACCCTGGGACCATGACCATGACCTGAGCAGAAGGCAGACACTTAACCGATGGAGCCACCGAAGTGGCCCTATGCTGTACTTTTCATCTCTATGACCCATTTAGAAACTGGAAGCCTGTGTCTTTTTATCCCCTTTTTTTCTATTTTGCCTATCCCATCATCCACCTCCCCTCTGGCAACTGCCTGTTTGTTCTCTGTAGTTAAGAGTCTATTTTTTTGGGTGCCTGGGTGGCTCAGTTGGTTAAGCGACTGCCTTCAGCTCAGGTCATGATCCTGGAGTCCTGGGATTGAGTCCTGCATCAGGCTCCCAGCTCCACAGGGAGTCTGCTTCTCCCTCTGAGCTTCTTCTCGCTCATACTCTCCCCTCACTGTCTCTCTCTCTCAAATAAATAAAATATTTTTTTTAAAAAGAGTCTATTTTTTAATTATTTGCAGGTTTTTTGGTTCCACATAGAAGTGAAATCATATGATATTTGTCTTTCCCTGACTTATTTCACTTAGCATAATACCTTCTAGGTCCATCCAAGTTATTGCAAACAGCAAGCTTTCATTCTTTTTTTATGGCTGAGTAATATTCCAGTGGTCTGTGTGTGTGCGCACACACAGATACCACATATTCCTTATCTATTAATCTACTGAGGGACACTTAGGTTGCTTCCATATTTTGGCTACTCTAAATAAAGCTGCAACAAACATAGGGGTGCATATATCCTTTGGAATTAGGGTTTTCATTCTCCTTGGGTAAATATCCAGTAGTTGAATGGTAGTGGAATGACTAGATCATATGGTATTTCTATGTTTAATTTTTTGAGGAACCTCTACACTATTTTCCATAGTGGTTGTACCAACATACATTCCCTCCAACAATGTACAAGGGTTTCTTTCCCCTTTTCTCTACATCCTTGCTAACACTTATGATTTGTTGTCTTTTTGATTTTAGCTACTCAGACAGGCATGAGATATCTCCTGGTGGTTTTGATTTGCATTTCCCTCATGATTAGTGACTGCTTCACCAAAATAAAAAGCTTCTACACAGAAAAGGAAGCCATTAACAAAACCAAGACACAACCTACTGAATGGGAGAAGACATTTACAAATAATATAGCCAATAAGGGGTTAATATCCAAAATGTATAAAAAAAAAACTTACATAACTCAACACAGGAAAAAGAAAATGAACAATCTACTTAAACAAATAGACTATTGACCTCAATAGACATTTTTCCAAAGGAAATATACAGATGACCAAAAGTCCCATTAAAGATGCCCAACATGCATGTACTTTAAAATTAATTTCCACAGTTTACATCAGTGACCTGGAAAGGTCCATGACCATGAATTTTTAAGAATTCTTCATTTAACTGCCCCACATATTAGTTGAAGATTAAAACCTGAAGAAGTAAAGAGATTTGTTCGAAATCAGAGCTGGCAGGTTGAGGAGCTCACAGGGGGATTTGGGTCCTGCCTCCCCACCTCCCCACATGCTCTCCTCTGTCCCTGCTCCAGCTGCAGGTTCACAGAGCTTAGGAACTGACACACGGTACATGAAGCCGGGGTCTGTGGAACCCTGACCGCTCACCATGTCAGCAGGAGAGACTTCTCAGGGTATGGTCCGTAGGAGGTGACAAACCTGTACCACCATTAGAAAACAGTCTCTTAGGACTCCTTGATCAGACTTGTAGAACGAGGGGGACCTGGGTGACTCAGTGGATTAAGCGTCTGCCTTTGGCTGAGGTTGTGATCCTGGGGTCCTGGGATGGAGCCCTGCATAGGGCTCCCTGCTCAGTGGGGAGTCTGCTTCTCCCCCTGCCCCTTCCCCCTCCTTGTGCTCTCTTGCCGACTCACTCTCTCAAACAAATCAATCTTTTAAAAACTTGTATAACATTCTAAATCACCTACATGTGTGTTACTGTTAAAATCACAGAATATATCATCATCATAAGCTACTCCTCTCTCGCTATTACTGTGAGCCTGCCCTGTGTCACAGACTAAAATAAGAACATAGAATTGGCATTCACAAGGGTAGCTTTCGTCTTAGAAAGAAATGACAAGCGAGTTCATGCTCCAGCAGACTACATTTCACAGGGGAAGTCAGCTTCATCCTTTTGATCCCATAGAAGATGACAGAAGCTCTTTTCCTCAGCAGTCCAGGGAAACAAACAGGATCACCTCAAATCTTCCCTACTTCTAAGGTTAAGGCAAGTATGATCAGGCTACTCTGACACCTTTAGAAGGCCTCAAGTTACTGAAAGAACACTGTCTTTCTTTGTCCAACCTTGGGCACTAAAAACCGAGCTATAATATTAACTAAAGTCTGATGTACACCTGATTTCTCCAAGACATCCATGGCATCAGGATAAACTGGATTAAAGCATTTTTTCCAGAAAGTCACACTTGTAAATATCAAGGGAATAAAACACAAGGTACAATTTACATTCCATGCCTATCAGGTGCATGAAATCAGCTCTGGTCGAATCACGGCCTCTTCTGGGCTGAGTTTGGAACTTACCAGATGGGTTAATAGTTCCATTCTCCCAGGCTCTTGATCTCTCACGATCATCATAACGAACCATTAGAGAGACTGAAGGTACATGGACATGGTGCTAACCAGATATGAACAGAGGAATTTCAGTGAGAGGCCGACTTTGACAAAGGAGCATATGTGCAGGACAGCACAGCATCGGAATACAACTGAGCGAACTTACTTACCTATCAGAAGTGTGGGGGCAGCGTCTGTTCCTGGTCTAACCTTGAACTCCGGGGTCCGCAGCACGCACTGTAGATCACACTCTTTGGTTTTCTTCTAAAACTGTGACCTGAAAAGGAAAGAAAGGATTTTTGATTACCCTTGCCATGGATACAAATCAACTTCTCTAAGTAAAGATTCTGCATGAAAAAGAGGAAAATATACCAGTCTTTTACTAGCCCTATAACAGAAACCCTTCCAGTCACCACACACCCGTGGGAGAAGTAAGTCCAGACCTAGAGATGCTCTGGGCTTTATACCCTGCAAGCCCTTTGTGATGTCATCCACTGTGACCATTTCATGACTTCACACTGTAGTTTGCTGGGATTCAGTGGCCAAAGATACTGATCAGCCCCTCTGCTTATTTAAGCCACTGTCCCTGAGGTTAATGAAATAAATATCCTGTTAGCCCCATATCCACAGATACAGAAATGTTCCCCACTCACTATTTAATGATTCCAGTGAGGGATGAATATCCTGGCAATAGGAGGGGACAGTTTGGATTTTGTACAGCACTGTCACACTAGTAGCTGTGAACAGTCTATATAAAACTGGACTGAGGGACGCCTGGGTGGCTTAGTCGGTTAAGCATCTGCCTTTGGCTCAGGTCATGATCCCAGTGTCCTGGGATCAAGTCCTGGATCGGGCTCCCTGCTCCGTGGGGAGTCTGCTTCTCCCTCTGCCTGCCACTCTGCCTGCCTGTGCTCTCTCTCTCTCTCTCTCTCTCTCTCACTCTAACAAATAAATAAAATAAAATCTTTATTAAAAAAAAAAACCCAAACATTTGTCTAAGGAGCTCCCGAGGCCCATGGATAAGCTCAGCTATTTGGTTAGTAAACAATGGACTGTGAAAATACATTGGCTGATGTTTTTTTCATTGACTAATGCAATCCTTGCTCCATTACTTTTGAAAAGAAAACATCTTCATGACTACGGATGTGTTTCGAGGGAGAACTGAAGTCACCCCTGCCCACACCTGCATTGTCCCCTCAAGACCACCTGCTGTCTGGCTGCTCCCAGCCTTGCCCAGGCTCTGATGTCGCCTTAGGGTGGGGACCAGCTTGACTTGCAAACCTCCAAACACTGTTGTGTTTTGACATTAAGAAAGGGAAGGTCTGTATACTCCAGTTCCTTTCTCAGCCCCAAGTCAGGACCATTCAGAGCTGGGGCTGATTTGCTCCTGTTTTGCCTCTGCTCAGGTCATTAAGAATTAGCTCACTTCAGCACCCTAGCTCCTGGCCTCTGGTATAGCCACTTCCAGCCGCAAGAACTTGGTACAGAGCTGCCTGAAACCAGTGCCTGATTGATTTAAATCCCAACCAGGGATGTTTCCTGGGGAAGTTGGCTATAAAGACTACATGTGTTGGAATATGGCTTAGACCATGATGGATTTCCATCTTTACTATTCTTTTCAATATTTTTCAATTTTAAAAAAGATTTTATTTATTCGAGAAAGAGAGGGGGAGAACAAAATGTGGGGGTGGGGGAGGCAGAGGAAGAGGGAGAAGTCAGCCAGGTGCCCCTACATCTTTACTATTCTTGGTCAATGTCCCTTACTGACTACTTAAATTGTAAATTAGGTATTTCCCCCCCACAAATTCTTAGGATCTTCGCGAGTGAAAACAGTAGGCACTCTTGATCCATCTACTGGCACTATTATGTCCCAGGAAAAACAACAGGGAAGCGAAGGGACATCCACACCCCTTCAGTAGGACAGTTCCGTGATCATAACTACTTTTTGAGGGACACTTCTGGTCACTTTGAATGCTAGGAACCCTTGACATTACCCTGAGCAGGACACTGTGCGGGAGAGGGGGTCAGAAGGGCTTGGATTATGGTAATGGGTTTTTCTTCTTCATGCCCCAAGAATTCCCCCTTGGGGTGTCTCTTAACCCACTGGAGCCAATTTGGATTGTAAGATTGATTGACTGATTTTTTAAGATTTTAATTATCTACTTGACAGAGAGAGACAGCAAGAGAGGGAACACAAGCAGGGGGAGTGGGAGAGGGAGAAGCAGACTTCACACTGAGCAGGGAGCCCGATGTAGGGCTTGATCCCAAGACCCTGGGATCATGACCCGAGCTGAAGGCAGACGCTTAACAACTGAGCCACTCAGGGGCCCAGGATTGCAAGATTTAAAGAAGAGAGGACATCTTCTGCAATAACGCATGGCCTCAGTACTCCTTAGTAGATGAGGCAAAAATGGTCCATGAATGTGTCCTTAACCTTCAGTTCTATTTCTGTCGAGAGATCCTGTACAGGCCTCCCTCTTTCTCCTGAGTTACTCCTCTCCTCTTTGTTTGCTTCTTTTATGTGTCAGATCTGGAATACCTCTTGAAAGGACTGAATGAATGGAGTCTGACACTTGTTGAGTGGGGGAGGTTTTCTCCCTCATTCATTTCCCGGGTTAATGGCTATGACCACTGGAGCCGATGGTCTGGCTAGTCCAGCTCAGGATGGGACTTAACCCAAGCAGCTGCTGAAACTCTTTTTCATCTAGGGGAGGTTCTCTGTCTTCTCTGGGCTGGCCTGGACTGCCTAGTCTCCATTTTTGTTGGTGGAAATAAAACCTATCTGCTCCTCTGTCTGAGCTGACCAGCTTTAGGACTGGGAGTCCTCTTTCTTCTGTCCGGGGTTGTGGCTGCTGGAGGCACCTCAGCTCTTCTGCAAAGCCTCCCCCACACCCCCTACCAGCCCCTACCGGCCCCGCTGCCCCCAGCCCCCCCACCCCCGCAGTTTCAGCACCAAGGTCAGTGGAGCTTGTGAAACCCTCGGTCATCATTGGTACCTGCTAACAAAGACTGTAGAGCACCAATCCCTGGACTTGAACCGTCCTCTTCAGATTTCCCCACAGGTAAAAAGTGACAGTGGGGCACAAATGGCTTGACTTTTAGTTGCCCCAGGTGCAACATATTCAGTATTTAAGCCAATTTAAGTTTGTTAGTTTAATTAAGGTAAGTGCGTCTTTAGAGTTACCAGCATTAAACAGAAAACTTTTATTCTAACAAGGTTTAGTGATGGTCAAATAAGCTCATGTCATCGCGGTTCAAATTTGCCAGCAAAGGGACGCCTGGGTGGCTCAGTCGGTTAAGCATCTGCCTTTGGTTCAGGTCATAATCCTGGGGTCCTGCGATCATGTCCTGTGTGGGACTCCTTGCTTGGGGAGCCTGCTTCTCCCTCTCCCCCCATCCCCACTTGTGCGTGCTCTCGCTCTCTCTCAAATAAATAGATGAAATTTTAAAAAATGATGGCTAATTTTGTCTGTCTCAAAGTTTTCATGGCTATATGTTAAAAAAAGAGCAAAAACCAAGTAGATTGAATAAATAAAACAGTTAAAATGAATGGATTTTTAAAGTACAGTGGTATAAAATTCAAATTCTGCATTCCTCTCTGTTAAAAAGTCCAAGTTGTCTTGGATGGTTGGTCTGCTATCCATAAGAAAATGTAAATAAAGTTTTTTTTTGTCTCTTTTCTTTATCTGTGCAGAAAACCAGGGTGTCTATATTTTGTCTTTATCTGGTTTTTCATTATTTGAGAAAGTTAAAACTTCTCAAGGTTAAAGGAGTTAAGTTTTGCTAACAAGTTTAGCTTCCTGTAGAAGCTCTTATTGCCACCTTGGTTAAATGTAAATATTAACTTTATAATAATCTGTAATCCTACTTAGCATATGCTTTAAAACTTTGAGGGGTTTTAACAAACTTCCCTGAGACACGAATTGTAAACGAAGTCTTTTTGACTCCTCAGGCTTGTTTATTTGGTCTGTGAAGTTACTCCGGAAATGGAAGTGCGGCAAACAAATAATAAGCTGTGGTTGTATTTTTTGGATGACTGCCATAACTGTTATAGATGTGGTCTGAAATTTCCAAAGTTTTTATTTTATTTTATTTTTATTTTTAAAGATTTTATTCATTTATTTGACAGAGAGAAAGAGAGATCACAAGTAGGCAGAGAGGCAGGCAGAGAGAGCTAGGGGGAACCAGATTCCCTACTGAGCAGAGAGCCCAATGCGGGGCTTCTATCCCAGGACCCTGAGACCATGACCTGAGCCAAGGCAGAGGCTTTAACCCACTGAGCCACCCAGGTGCCCCTAAGATTTTATTTTTAAGTGATCTCTATATCCAATGTGGGGCTCAAACTCACAACCCTGAGATTATGAGTCACACACTCCACCCACTGAGCCATCTAGGCATCCTGAAATTCCTAAAGTTTTTTTTTTTTTTTTTTATGTTCTGGTATAAGTCTGTTCTATAAAGATTTTATTTTTTTTATTTATTTACTTGAGAGAGAGACAGTGAGAGAGAGCATGAATGAGGAGAAGGTCAGAGAGAGAAGCAGACTTCCCATGGAGCTGGGAGTCCGATGCGGGACTCGATCCCGGGACTCCAGGATCATGACCTGAGCTGAAGGCAGTCGTCCAACCAACTGAGCCACCCAGGCGTCCCGGGTATAAGTCTGTTCTAATTACTGAAGTGTTATGTGTCACAAAAATAACTGGGTTTTCTTGTCAGCCATATTATAATGAACTTTCGTATCATATATTTAACTGTGACCATTTTTTAAAAAGATTTTATCTACTTATTTAAGAGAGAGAGAGAGAGAATACGCGGGGCTCAATCCCAGGACCCCAAGATTATGACCTGAGCTGAAGGCGGACACTTAACCGACTGGCCACCCAGGTGCCCCAACTATGACTGTTTTTAAAAAATCTTTTGTCATTTATCGTTATTGTTCTGATGTCCTTGCAAAATGTGTTTTGTCCTCAAGGAGAGCCATGAAGAGGGCTTTTGACAAAGCCAAGTTTATGTCTTTTATTTTTTTAAGATTTTATTTATTTGAGAGAGAGAGAGAGATCACAAGTAGGCAGAGAGGCAGGCAGAGAGAGAGAGGAGGAAGCAGGCTCCCCGCTGAGCAGAGAGCCCGATGCGGGACTCGATCCCAGGACCCTGAGATCATGACCTGAGCCGAAAGCAGAGGCTTAACCCACTGAGCCACCCAGGCGCCCCTCTTTCTTTCTTTCTTTCTTTCTTTCTTTCTTTCTTTCTTTCTTTCTTTTTTTTTTTTAGGATTCTTGAATGAATTGTATACTATGTGAATTATATCTTCACATATCTGTTTTGTTTTATTTTCTTAAGATGTAGAAGGACTTTGGTAATAAAGACTTCATAGGGCAAATGGACATCTAAAAATAACTCAGTTTTTCTGATTTCCTAAAGGAATATTATCACATACATTTTTAGAAAAAAAAATTATTTATTTATTTGACAGACAGAAATCACAAGTAGGCAGAGAGGCAAGCAGAGAGAGGAGGAAGCCGGACTGAATGGGTTGAGGAAGATGAGTTTTTATGACTCTTACTTGAAACACTGTCGGTTTTCTAATGTTTGCTCTGCCAGATTAAGGCAACTTTCTCTTAAGCTATCCATGGTATGCAGAAATACGATAAAATATTCCTTTATAGACAAATTGAAGCATTTCGCTTTTCTCCCTACCTGAACCCTCTGAAATTCAGAAACTCTCAGTGAGGAATTTTCCTTTCGTGGCAATTACATCTGCATAAGTGCAATGAGAAGCTGTTCTCTCTGTAACAGGACACCACTGGAAAGACTGGCTATATTTACTAGGGCTTTGCCTGGAATGTCTCATTTGAGACACATGCCTAGACTCAGAGACGAGCAGACAGCTTTAGGGAATTAAAGTTGACTTTATGGAGATAGTAAAGCTCCTTGGAACTGCCAGCCTGGTCCCTTGCTTACAGGCATCCCAGTAGCTTCACTGGGTGAGTAAAGAATCTAATTTCCTGGCAGGTGCAGGGACCTTGGGATATTTTGGGGAACCTGAGAAAAGGAATTTGTCCAATCTATGAGTATTGCAGCCATGTCTGATCACAAGTATTTGGCTTGGCTTCTGGCCTCGAGAGGCTATTAAAAGGTCAATCTCGAGATTCCTTATAAAAAATTCCAGCAAAGCCAATTTTAAAAGATCTGTCTGGCCCATCACTATTCTTGTTGAGTTTCTGTAAATAATCAGGCCAAGCATGTTAAAGGCATACACTTAACCAACTGAGCCACCCAGGCGCCCCAACTGTGACCGTTCTTAAAAAATCTTTTGTCATTTATTGTTATTGTTCTGATGTCCTTGCAAAATGTATTTCTTCTTCAAGGAGAGGGACTTGTTTTTACATACAAATGATTCGTGATTTGGCTGTCTTGGATAAAAATAAGTGTGGTTATAGAGAGAAAATATGTTTCAGTAACACATCTTTGTAGATATTGGATTTTAATACTATTTATTATAAACTAGACTGATCCTGAATTCTTCTGGTTTCCTCAAATAGCTGGCTACGGCTCTCCAAATTCAGGTTTCCAGTCTTCTTCCATTCTCTTGAGTTAAAGTCTTTAAAAACTAAAACTGCCCTTTTTCCGAAAACCCTGAGAACTGATGCCAGACGGCCTGAAGTCAGCTTCAGAGAAATTGTCGCAAAATGCATGTATAAGAGTGCCTGGATGGCGGCACCTGGGTGGCTCAGTGGGTTAAAGCCTCTCCCTTCGGCTTGGGTCATGATCCCAGGGTCCTGGGATCGAGTCCCGCATCGGGCTCACTGCTCATTGGAGAGCCTGCTTCCTCCTCTCTCTGTGCCTGCCTCTCTGCCTACTTGTGATCTCTGTCTGTCAAATAAATAAAAAAAATCTTAATAAAGTTAAAAAAAAAAAAAAAAGAGTGCCTGGATGGCTCAGTGGGTTAAGCATCTGCCTTTGGGTCGGGTCATAATCTCAGAGTCCTTTGGCTTGGGTCATGGTCCTGGGGTCCTGGGATCGAGCTCCACATCAGGCTCCTTGCTCTGCCTGCTTCTCCCTCTCCCACTCCCCCGGCTTCTGTTCCCTCTCTCGCTGTGTCTCTCTCTGTCAAGTAAATAAATAAAATCTTTTTAAAAAATGTGACACGGTTGCTAAAAGGTATGAAAGCTCAAATTGGTGCTTTTAATGATTGGTTAAGCTTCACTGGATCGGAGGAGGATTTTTGTCAGCTGTCAAGGATCTTTTTATTGGGCTTTTTCTCATAATAATATTAATCTTATTTTGTTTCCTCCGCCAACTTTCTGCCTGCTGCTGAGACTCCTTCACTGCCATAACTTCAGGCCAACTGCTGATCATTTGGCTGCCTCTGCCTTTCATAACTCCTACACCCCCGCTGACTGATGCCAACACACATGTAGGGACAGCTCTACACCCCTATTCAGCAGAAAGAAGTTACAGAAGATAAGTCCTTCCACCCTCGGCAACCTTAAAGATTTAAGGGTCAAAATTGCTCAGGTGGGGAAATGAGGAGAACAAAAGCAAGAGAAATGTAGCTTAAATTAATTCTTACAACTTGCAGCCCCCTGATAAATACCTGAGACATTCAGAGAATGACCTTTTTTAAGGAACTCATGGCTGCCTTAATGTGGATTTTTTTTTAATGTTAAAGAAGTTTTTATTTATTTATTTTAGAGAGGGAGCGAGCATGAGTACAAGTAGGGGGAGGAGAAGAGGGAAGAGGGACAATCAGACTCTATACTGAGCACGGATCTCGATGCGAGACTGGATCCCCCAACCCTGAGATCATGACCTTAGCAGAAATTAAGAGTAGGAGGATTAACCAACTGTGCCATCCAGGCGCCCCATGTTGGTGTTTTATTAGAAACTAAATACAACCGTATCTTGACCATAGCCAGACCTCCAAGGTCTTGTAAATGTCAATTTCAACATAGAGAAATTCCTTAGAAACTGATGTTATCTCTACCCCCCCCCCCCACACACACACTTAGAAGTTTATAATCAGTCACTCCTCACAATCACAGTGCAGCTCTTTCTGCTCAGGAGTCCTATCCCTATGTTATAATAAAAATACTTTTTGTACCATAAAACATCTCAAGAATTTTTCCTGACCACTGGACTTGGTGACCCTGCATCCTGTAGACAAATTTTGATTTTCAAATTCAATACTCAGTGCATCAAAGTCACTCTTCCCTGCATCTCCTTTTTTTTTTTTTTTTTTAAGATTCTATTTATTTATTTGACAGAGATCACAAGCAGGCAGAGAGAGAGGAGAAAGCAGGCTCCCCTCAGAGCAGAGAGCCTGATTTGGGGCTCGATCCCAGGACCCTGGGATCATGACCTAGCTGAAAGCAGAGGCTTTAACCCACTGAGCCACCCAGGCGCCCTCCCTGCATCTCCTTTAATTCCATAATTCTCTCTGGCCTTCTGGGACACAAATCCTGGCCCCCTGCAGCTTAGCTGCACCCTTGTGGGTGGGGGGGTTGGTTAAAGAGGCTAGTCTGGAAGACTGTGCCTGAAACCTGCATGCCCACCTATTGTGCTTTCAGAATGCTGTTGTCTGAATGTATCCCACTGTGATTTCAGGACAAATATGAACACATGTAGTCATACATGGTGGTGGTCAAAGGAATCTGCTTCAATGTCAAATCAAAGTTTTTCTCAGATGAAGACTTTTGTTTTCCCATCAAAGGCAGACTATTCCTGGGGCACCTGGGTGGCTTAGTGGGTTAAAGCCTCTGCCTTCGACTCAGGTCATGATCCCGGGATCCTGGGATCAAGCTCCGCATTGGGCTTTCTGCTCAGCAGGGAGTCTGCTTCTCTGCCTGCCTCTCTGCCTACTTGTGATCTCTCTGTCAAATAAATAAATTTAAAACAAACAAACAAACAAACAAACCAAAAACTAAGTCTTAAAAAAAAAAGAAAGCAAACTATTCCAAAAGTTTAAAGTGTTCCTTGCATCTTGAAATACAGGAGGCTTTGTTATTATTCCATCCAAGCACCAGGAGCCTGGTGAACTTGGGTTCTGTACATCTTGATTCCAAGCTCAGACAAGCAAGTAGCTACGCGCAATTTGGCCACTAGATGGCAGGAGTGTCCAAGGTTAGCATCACAAGAAACTGCCTCAGAACACCCCCAAGTGGTCACTCTGGCAAGCCGCAGGCAAAGCAAGAGGAATTTTACCAAGTTTTGGTGAAAGGAATTCTTCATGCATGGGTCTTCCCAAGTCTATCCTTATCTTGAGAATGACGTTAGCAAGTGTAATTCTGATCTACATGGTTTCCACATTAATAAGTCTATCCTGTTTACATCCTGTCTCCACGTTTAAGGACCACTCTAAGGAAAATCACTCTAATCAGCAAATGAAATCAGAGATTTTAAAAAAAATGGAAATATAGGGCAAAGACAGAGGCTCCACTTTTGTGGGAAAAATATCTTTCAAAGACAGTCTCCAGGAATCCTCAAGCAAGTTTCCTGAGCTCTTGTGATTTCAAACATGAACAACTGATCCAAATTTCATTCAGAACAATTATCCACAGTTAGTTGTTTTGTTTTAAACATAGAAACTATTCTCATTCATTCACTCATCCATTTACTTATTTGTTTGAGTAATCTCTACACCCAACCTGGGGCTCGAACTCAAACCACACCATCAAGAATCACATGCTCTCCTGACTGAGCCAGCCTGGTGCCCCACCGATTTTTTTTTTTTTTTAAGATTTTATTTATTTATTTGAGAAAGAGAAGGAGAGGGAGAAGCAGGCTCCCCAAGAGTAGGGAGCCCAATGTGGGGCTCCATCCCAGGACTCTGGGATCATGACATGAGTTGAAGGCAGATGCTTAGCCGACTGAGCCACCCAGGCACCCCTCCCACCCCACCCAAGCTTGATCTTTGGTGCATTTTCTCATTGCTTTCCTTATAAACTACCTGGAGATGGAAACAGTTGTTTCCAGTGTCTGAGAACACCAGGACCACCGAACCTTGTAATAAAACAGATGGGATTTTTTGGTTTGTTGAAGGAACTATGAACTGCCTCTATAAAAGGGTATTAGAAAGGACTTAATTTAGGATTTGAATTTGTAAAAAAATGGTTTTATAGAGAATTTAAAGGATTAGTGCTTTGTTCTTAATTGGATGCTGTGCTATAATAAGAAATAAATGATTGGTCTTTGTCTTTGGCTGCTGGCACACTGTTTCTAGAACCCTTGGACTCTCCTGGGGGATGAGTGTCATTTATATGTTAATGAGATGACTGGAGTCTGGGGGCCTGTAGTTCAGGGCTGGTCCCAGAAAGACCAAGGCATGATTAGAGGGTTGAAAATGACCTCCAAGGAGGGGAAAGGGACTGGAAAGTGCATTGGGTCCCTCTCAGGAGTGTGAGCCGGCATCATCCGATCTGTTGAGGGTCTGGATAGAGCAAGAAGGCAGAGGAATGTGAATTCTCTCTCTCTTTTCTTGAAGTAGGGCCATCCATTTAATCCTGTCCTCAGGTATCAGAGCTTCTGGTTCGTGAGCCTGCCAACTCTAGGAGTTTACGACACTGTAGTCTCCGCGGAGCAGAAAGGTAATTCAGACAGAGGATCAATAGCCGGTGAGTACTCAGGTCAGTGAGGACAGGATGGGCAGTAAGAGTCACATCAGCCTTACCCTCTTGTTTTAGGTACCTCTTGTATCTTTCTTTTCTTGTCTTTCTTTCTTTTTCTTTTTTTTTTTTAAAGATTTTATTTATTCATTTGAGAGAGAGACAGTGAGAGAGAGAGCATGAGCGAGGAGAAGGTCAGAGGAAGAAGCAGACTCCCCATGGAGCTGGGAGCCTGATGCGGGACTCAATCCCAGGACTCCGGGATCATGACCTGAGCCGAAGGCAGTTGTCCAACCAACTGAGCCACCCAGGCGTCCCTTTCTTTCTTTTTTTTAATCTTTCATTTTTCATTAGCCTCTTGCAACAAATCTTCCAAAGAAGCTATTTCAGAACTTTGAGGTCTTCTAGAGGCTTTTGCATGCCCATTAAAATAGGTATCCCATTCTGCTTGATTTGGGAACACTTTTTTTTTTTTTTTAAGATTTTATTATTTACTGAAGAGAGAGTGAGAGAGAGCATGAGTGGGTCGGGGGAGAGGTAGAGAGAGAGAGGGAGAAACAGATTCTCCACTAAGCAAGGAGCCTGATGTGGGACTCAATCCCAGGACCCCGGGATCATGACCTAAGCCAAAGGTAGACACCTAACTGACTGAGCCACCCAGGTGCCCCAAAGCAGTCTGAACTTCTTGTCTTAATTTATTTCCCTAAATCCCCCAGCGGTTTATGCTGTGGACTTGCCTCAAGGCTTTGTGAATCTCCTAAGGGTTGCCATCTGGCTCTTAGACTGAGGGATACCCATTATTTTCCCTTGTTGAAATAGTCCTAACTTAGACTTCCTGTGTCTGGCTCTCCTGCACAACTCCTGAGACTGGTAAGGACCTTCCAAAACTTCTTACTCTGTAGATGAGTTCAGCCACACACCCAAATGGTGGGGCCCATGAAGTCCCACCTGGAAAAATTCTGCAGCCTCTCCTACCCCAATTTTTCATAGCCTGTGAAAAATCTGGAGTTTCTCACACCCCAATCTTCCACCCAGAAGGATTAGGACAAACACACTCCAGGAGTGCAGAATGCAGAAGAAGCAGAGCCGTGCAAGAGAAGCTTACCGGAGGTTCCTGAGTCAGTACCTTCACCCCAGCACCGGGGAGCCCTCCCCGGCAACTTCAGCCACCCTCCTCCAGTTCCACCTCATTGCCCAAACCGGGAAATGACATGTGGGCAGCAAGTCTGATGTCCTTGATTCAAGGGGAAACGATGCATGGTTTGGGGGTGGCCAGTGCCACCTATAAGAGGTGAAACCCTCTTCCTGAGGATTTTGGGCAAGAGTAAATCTTACACTGAGCTTTAGAAGAGGCAGCTCGGACACAGGGCACGATGGGGAAGGAGGAAGGCGATTTCCTTAGAAAGGCTCTCCGGTCCTGTTTTCTGGGGGAAGGTAGAGCAGCTAAAGCTGAGTCGGAGGGCTGGGGCAGGAGTACGTGCGGTTTCCTTGACAGGTGTTTCTCCTAAGGGCAGGCTGACTTACATTTAAATTTGGGATGTGGGCTAGCCCACTGGGGGGGACCTCTGTTTTGTGGGTCCTGATGTACAAATCAACCTTATCAGTAGGTACAGCAAGGAGTGCTTAAATTGCGGTAGCATAAATTGTAGCATAAATTGCTCCTTGACCCGTTAAGAGGCAGTCGAGGGCTGTGTACGTGATGGTCCATAACAATCCTAACGAGTTTAGACTAGTTTGGCTTTCAGAGTTGAAGCTGTGTTACTTAATGATTTTTATTAGGGTCGTGCCAAGTTTTGGGCCATGTTTGCCAGTGATACTGTCCCTAATGGGGGGAACTGCTACTTACACAGTATGCATAAACTCAGTCAGTTATTGGCTTTTAGGAGTTGTTGTTAATAAGCTTGTGGGGTGCCTGGGTGGCACAGTCAATTAAGTGTCTGACTCTCGGTTTGGGCTCAGGTCATGATCTCAGGTGCTTGGGATCGACTCCGTAGTCGGGCTCCGTGTACTCCGCACAGGATCTGCTTGAGATTCTTTCTCCCTCTGCCCCTCCAGACTCTCTCATATAAATAACTCTTAAAAAAGAAAATAAAATAAGCTCATATGTTTGGAAGTTTCTGGTAGTATTTTTTCCAGAGAAACATGATCCACTGGAGTGATGGTACTTTTCAATATCTAAAAGTACACAGCTGGGGCTCCTGGGTGAGCCTTCAGCTCAAGTCATGATCTCCAGGTTCTGGGATCGATCCTCATGTCGGGCTCCCTGCTCAGTGGGGAGTCGGCTTCCGCTTCTCCCCCTGCTTGTGCTCTGTCTCTTTCTCTCTCTCTGACAAAAATAAATAAATAAAATTGGAGCACCTGGGTGGATCAGTTAGTCAAGCATCTGTCTTAGGCTCAGGTCATGATTCCAGGGTCTTGGGATCAAGCCCCATAAGGGGCTCCCTGCTCGGCGGAAAGCCTGCTTCTCCCTCTCCTTCTCTTTCTCAAATAAATAAATAAAATCTTAAAAAAAAAAAAAATTGGTGGGGCACCAGCCTGGCTCAGTCAGGAGAGCATGTGATTCTTGATGGTGTGGTTTGAGTTCGAGCCCCAGGTTGGGTGTAGAGATTACTCAAACAAATAAGTAAATGGATGAGTGAACGATTGAGAATAGTTTCTATGTTTATTTATTTTATTTTATTTTAATTTATTTATTTTTTATTTTTTTAAAAGATTTTTATTTATTTATTTATTTGAGAGAGAGAGACAGTGAGAGAGAGCATGAGCAAGGAGAAAGTCAGAGGGAGAAGCAGACTCCCCATGCAGCTGGGAGCCCGATGTGGGACTCGATCCCGGGACTCCGGGATCATGACCTGAGCCGAAGGCAGTCGTCCAACCAACTGAGCCACCCAGGCGTCCCTAGAATAGTTTCTATGTTTAAAACAAAACAAAACAAAATGACTAACTGTGGATAATTGTTCTGAATAAAATTTGGATCAGTTGTTCATGTTTGAAATCACAAGAGCTCAGGAAACTTGCTTGAGGATTCCTGGAGACTGTCTTTGAGAGATATTTTCCCACAAAAGTGGAGCCTCTGTCTATTTCAATGAAATAGAAACCAAAAAACAGTAGAACAGATCAACGAAACTAGGAGCTGGTTCCTTGAAAGAATTAATAAAATTGATAAAGCCCTGGCCAGACTTACCAAAAAGAAAAGAGAAAGGACCCAAATAAATAAAATCATGAATGAAAGAGGAGAGAGCACAACTAACACCAAAGAAATACAAACTATTATAAGAACACACTATGAGCAACTCTACGCCAACAAATTTGACAATCTGGAAGAAATGGATGCATTCCTAGAAACATAAACTACCACAACTGAACCAGGAAGAAATAGAAAGCCTGAACAGACTCATAACCAGTAAGGAGATTGAAACAGTCATTAAAAATCTCCAAACAAACAAAAGCCCAGGCAGGGCCAGATGGCTTCCCAGGGGAATTCTACCAAACATTTATTTATTTATTTATTTATTTATTAAACTTTTTTTTTTTTAAAGATTTTATTTATTTATTTGACAGACAGAGATCACAAATAGGCAGAGAGGCAGGCAGAGAGAAAGGGAAGCAGGCTCCCTGCGGAGCAGAGAGCCTGATGCGGGGCTCGATCCCAGGATGCTGAGACCATGACCCGAGCCGAAGGCAGCAGCTTAACCCACTGAGCCACCCAGGCGCCCCTCTACCAAACATTTAAACAAGAACTAATTCCTATTCTCCTGAAACTGTTCCAAAAAATAGAAATGGAAGGAAAACTTCCAAACTCATTTTATGAGGCCAGCATCACCTTGATCCCAAAACCAGACAAGGATCCCATCAAAAAAGAGAGCTATAGACCAATATCCTTGATGAACACAGATGCAAAAATTCTCACCAAATACTAGCCAATAAGATTCAACAGTACATTAAAAGGATTATTCACCACAACCAAGTGGGATTTATTCCAGGGCTCCAAGGTTGGTTCAACATCCGCAAATCAGTCAATGTGATACAACACATCAATAAAAGAAAGAATAAGAACCATATGATACTCTCAATAGATGCTGAAAAAGCATTTGACGAAGTACAGCATCCCTTCCTGATCAAAACTCTTCAAAGTGTAGGGATAGAGGGCACATACCTCAATATTATCAAAGCCATCTATGAAAAACCCACCGCAAATATCATTCTCAATGGAGAAAAACTGAAAGCTTTTCCGCTAAGGTCAGGAACACGGCAGGGATGTCCATTATCACCACTGCTATTCAACATAGTACTAGAAGTCCTAGCCTCAGCAATCAGACAACAAAAGGAAATTAAAGGCATCCAAATCAGCAAAGAAGAAGTCAAATTATCACTCTTCGCAGATGATATTATACTATATGTGGAAAACCCAAAAGACTCCACTCCAAAACTGCTAGAACTTGTACAGGAATTCAGTAAAGTGTCAGGATATAAAATCAATGCACAGAAATCAGTTGCATTTCTCTACACCAACAACAAGACAGAAGAAAGAGAAATTAAGGAGTCAATCCCATTTACAATTGCACCCCAAACCATAAGATACCTAGGAATAAACCTAACCAAAGAGGCTAAGAATCTATACTCAGAACACTCTAAAGTACTCATGAAAGAAATTGAGGAAGACACAAAGAAATGGAAAAATGTTCCATGCTCCTGGATTGAAAGAATAAATATTGTGAAAATGTCTTTGTTACCTAAAGCAATCTACACATTAATGCAATTCCTATCACAGTACCATCCATCTTTTTCAAAGAAATGGAACAAATAATTCTAAAATTTATATGGAACCAGAAAAGACCTTGATAGCCAAAGGGATATTGAAAAAGAAAGCCAAAGTTGGTGGCATCACAATTCCGGACTTCAAGCTCTATTACAAAGCTGTCATCATCAAGACAGCATGGTACTGGCACAAAAACAGACACATAGATCAATGGAACAGAATAGAGAGCCCAGAAATAGACCCTCAACACTATGGTCAACTAATCTTCAACAAAGCAGGAAAGAATGTCCAATGGAAAAAAGACAGCCTCTTTAATAAATGGTGTTGGGAAAATTGGACAGCCACATGCAGAAAATTGAAATTGGACCATTTCCTTACACCACACACAAAAATAGACTCAAAATGGATGAAGGACCTCAATGTGAGAAAGGAATCCATCAAAATCCTTGAGGAGAACACAGGCAGCAACCTCTTTGACCTCAGCCGCAGCAACATCTTCCTAGGAACATCGCCAAAGGCAAGGGAAGCAAGGGCAAAAATGAACTATTGGGATTTCATCAAGATCAAAAGCTTTTGTACAGCAAAGGAAAGAGTTAACAAAATCAAAAGACAACTGACAGAATGGGAGAAGATATTTGCAAACGACATATCAGATAAAGGACTTGTGTCCAAAATCTATAAAGAACTTAGCAAACTCAACACCCAAAGAACAAATAATCCAATCAAGAAATGGGCAGACGACATGAACAGACATTTCTGCAAAGAAGACATCCAGATGGCCACAGACACATGAAAAAGTGCTCCATATCACTCGGCATCAGGGAAATACAAATCAAAACCACAATGAGATATCACCTCACACCAGTCAGAATGGCTAAAATCAACAAGTCAGGAAATGACAGATGCTGGCGAGGATGTGGAGAAAGGGGAACCCTCCTACACTGTTGGTGGGAATGCAAGCTGGTGCAGCCACTCTGGAAAACAGCATGGAGGTTCCTCAAAATGTTGAAATAGAACTGCCCTATGACCCAGCAATTGCACTACTGGGTATTTACCCTAAAGATACAAACGTAGTGATCTGAAGGGGCACGTGCACCTGAATGTTTATAGCAGCAATGTCCACAATTGCCAAACTATGGAAAGAACCTAGATGTCCATCAACAGATGAATGGCTCAAGAAGATGTGGTATATATACACAATGGAATACTATGCAGCCATCAAAAGAAATGAAATCTTGCCATTTGCGACAACGTGGATGGAACTAGAGCGTATCATGCTTAGTGAAATAAGTCAATCGGAGAAAGACAACTATCATATGATCTCCCGCATATGAGGAAGTTGTGATGCAACACGGGGGCTTAGGTGGGTAGGAGAAGAATCAATGAAACAAGATGGGATTGGGAGGGAGACAAACCATAAGTGACTCTTAATCTCACAAAACAAACTGAGGGTTGCTGGGGAGAGGGGGTTTGGGAGAAGGGGTTGGGGTAGTGGACATTGGGGAGGGTATGTGTTTTGGTGAGTGCTGTGAAGTGTGTAAACCTGGCGATTCACAGACCTGTATCCCTGGGGATAAAAATATATGTTTATAAAAAAAGAAAAAAAGGCAGTTCTCTCAAACACATATTATGAAGTGAAAGAACCAATCTGAAAAGGCTACATACTGTATGGCTCTAACTACAGGATATCCGCAAAAGGCAAAATTAGGGAGACAGGAAAAATATCAGTGGTTCCCAGGGGTTGGTGGATGGGGACGGATGCATAGGCAGAGCACAGAGGAGTTTTAGGGCAGTGAAACTATTCTCTAGGACGCTGTAATGGTGGACAGGTCATCATATGTTTGTCAAAATCCACAGAATGTACAGTGCCAAGAGTGAACGCTGATGCTGTGAACTTTGGGTGATTATGATGTGTCAACGTAGGTTCATCAATTTTGAAAATATTTATCTGTTTATTTATTTATTAGAGAGAGTGAGTGGGTGCATGAGCAGGGTTGGGGGTGCGGGAAGGGCAGAGGGCGAGGGAGAAGCAGGCTCTCCAGCTGTGCAGGGAGCCCGATGCTGATGCCGGGCTCGATCCCAGGACCCTGGGATCATGACCTGAGCCTGAAGGCAGACGCTTAATGACGGAGCCACCCAGGCGCCCCTAGGTTCATCAGTTTTAACAAATGTACCACTCCAGGGGAGGCGTTGATAATCAGCTATGCATTTGTGTTGGGGGGTGGTACCTGACAGCTCTGTACCTTTCACTTCATTCTGCTTTGAATCTAAAGCTGCTCTAAAAATAAAGTCTACTAAAAAAAAAAAAAAAAAGCAGTTCTCGGTATCAATGACATAACCCTCCTTACTTTTGAGAATCAGCATTCCCTTTTTACGTTCATCAGCCAATTATACTTATTTGAATTGGCTAATCAAATCCTTTGCCCATTTTTCTTTTTTTAAGATTTTATTTTTCAGTAATCTCGACACCCAGCGTGGGGCTCGAACTCACAACTGTGAGATCAAGAGTCACATGCTCTGCCGACTGAGCCAGCCAGGTGCCCCTGCCCATTTTTCTTTCTTTTTTCTTTTTTTTTTTTTAAGATTTTATTTTATTTATTTGACACAGAGAGATCACAAGCAGGCAGAGAGGCAGGCAGAGAGAGAGGAGGAAGCAGGCTCCCTGCTGAGCAGAGAGCCCCATGCGGGGCTGGATCCCAGGAACCTGAGATCCTGACCTGAGCCGAAGGAAGAGGCTTAACCCACTGAGCCACCCAGGCGATCCCTGCCCATTTTTCTAATGGAACTTTTTTTTTAAGCAGAAGACAGGTTGTTAGATGGGATTGTCCTTATCAGTTTCTCTATATGTTTGTAGAAGACTTGCCTTTTGCTTACTCATTAAAGCTGCTTTTATATTAAGAAAATTAACCTATCATATGGACCAAATGTTTGTGTCTCCCCACCAAGCTAATCCCTCATGTGATGGTATTAGGAGGTGGGGCCTTTGGGAGGTGCTTAGGTCATGAGAGTGGAGACCCTTGTGAATGGGATTTGTGCCCTCACCAGAGACCCCAGAAAGCTCTCTTGCTCCTACCTCCATGTGAAGTTAACAGCTAGAAGGCCTTCTATGAACCAGGTAGCAAGCACCTTGATCTTGGACTTCCCAGATTGCACAGCTGTGAGAAACAAATGTGTTGTTTATAGGCTACATAGTCTGTATTCCGTTATAGCTGCCCAAATGCACTTAAGGCAATGGGACTCAACTCCCCACTCCACCCCACCCCCATCCCTGGTCATCTATATTTTGACTTTGCTTATTATATTGATTTATATAAGTTTCTTTTTTTTTTTTCCCCCAAAGCAGAATTGTCAAATTTCTTATTCTTTTATTTTAGGTTTTTGGGGTTTGTGTCATACTTAGAAAAATCTTTCTTACTCGAGCTATAAATACAGTTGTTTGTACCACCACCATGCAGTTCGTCAAAGGACTGGATTACATATTACTCATTTGCACAAAGCCTTAAAATGGTACCATAAACCACTGGTTGTCAACTAGGGATGACTTGGCCCCACATGGGACCTTTGGCCGTGTCTGGAGACGTATTTGTTCTGTGCACTGGGGCTGTGTTAAGAACATCTTGGGGATAGAGGCAGGGAGGCCAAGGAAAGCTCCTACCGCGCATGGGCCAGCCCCTCCCCACTGCCCCCCAGCAAGGAGTCAGCCAGCCCCCAAAATGTTGATGACCAGAAAGATAAGAAAACCTGCCAGGGACCAACTCCCGTCTCTGGCTCCCCCATTGTTCAGGTCTTTTGTATAACACAGAACACTGGAAAGATGGAGTGAGAGGGAAAAAAGAAAAAGGGAGGAACCGGATAAGGAAGTTAGAGTAAGTTGGAGAAGGCCTTCTGACCCCACTGGGGCTCTCCTTCATTCAGCTCCAAGAGCTTAGATTGAACAGACATCATTTTTGTACAGTACATCAGAAAAAGAGAACATCGGGGGGAAAAATCTGGCAAACATGACTGGCAAACCACGAAGGGTGGAAACACGAGAAGCCTACTTATTATGTAAATGCCTTTATTGGAACTAATACATTGCTACCAGATTACATCACTTTTCAGAGTTAGAGTAACATTATGATCTTGGAAACTATAGCAAACAGCTTGACAAAGCAAGAGTACATTACGTCCTACATACATATTTTATTTTTTAGCGACCACATCTCCTTGTTTTAGGTGGAAAATTAGAAAATTTATGGTACACTTAGCATGCTTGGCCTACCGTCTCCTGTCTACATTCTGAGCACGCTCTCTCCTCAAAAGTGTCATATTCAACAGCATTTTAAATCTAAAGAGAGAGTTTGACGATACAAGTTTTTAAAACAAATAAGCATATATGGAACCAAGTGTGTGAAGACAAAATATGTCAGCTGTTTACAGCTTGGGTGTGAGAGGGTAGATGCAAAATCAAGGTACACTTTTTCTCTACCTACAATGTATGGTTTTTACGTACTTGGAGACCCCTTAAAAAAAGTAGCAAAATCAGCAGTCTTATTTAATGTAATCAAAATATTCTTAAATGTACAAAAAAGATCACGTAGAAAGAATACTGTAAAAAGATACTGATCTTAAGAATAAAAGAATATGAAAAGCTTCTATTACTTCTGCCAATGTTCTGTACTACAAAGATAAGCAAAGGATACTCTTATCCAGATACCCTCTGAGCCCAGTTCTCAAATAAGAACTAGCATCCTGGATGGAAAAGCAAAGTTATGGTCTAATGGTATTCATATCCAATCATCTAAGCAAGTCCCAAGAGGCGGACATTCTAAGGGGGTGGCAAAGATACACAGAAACGACATACAGCAATGGGAAATGTCACGGGCAGCGATCTAGGAGGAGAGAGTAAATGATCCGGCCGTGAGTGCATTTCAGGTGTGCCTGACAAATCCAACTGTGACTATGGGAAAGAGGAGCTGTTGCCATTAAAACTCTTCCCCTGTGAGCTCTCAAGATGAGGAATCTTGTTCATCAAAACTATGAGTCCTTGCAGTGACCATCAGTTCTTTAAGCCATGACCGCTTCCCCTGGAAAGAGCTGACCTGCTAATCATGCACCTGGGAGCAAGGCTGTTTTTATTCGAATTGGTTATTTTACACCCTCTTCATTCCCCTGCCCATCAAGCATGCAAACACAGTCATGACCATCTTGGGCTTTACTTCCACGAGGTCTTCTGGGAGAGCATACACCCTGGCTCCGATTCTTCTAGCCATTGACACAGCGTACCTATTGTCAGAGGAAACAAAAATCAAGACGAACCTCTTGTTAGTCAAGGACATGACAAGAGACATGTTTCCTATTGTAAAATCATTTGGCTGGGAGGGGAAACTTTCATATTGAAACTTCGGAGTGGTACCATTTTAGTTTTTGAGGTCACTCTTAAGTGACCCTGGTTTTTTGGCTCTATGACTTAGGGATGATTTTATTCACCCCTTCTCTGCAATGAGAATTAATTTTGAAGCTGATGCAATACAAAGATGAGAAAAAAAATTATCATTATCATTTTCTCCCCACTGAGCAGGGAGCCTGACATAGGGCTTGATCTCAGGAGCCCAGGATCACGACCCAAGCAGAAGGCAAATGCCTCACCGACTGAGCCACCCAGGCGCAAGAAACTTTCAAGACATAGTTTCAGTGGAGGCTTAAGCATCCTGCTCATTTAGGGACCAAGATAATAAACTCAACATATGTAGGAAAGGGGATCTGTGCACAGTAAAAAAAAAAAAGGCATCAGTAAATAATGCGTTTTGAAAAAGAGCAAGACAGAAGAATATTCTTAGCCTATCTTCTCCTTGTTGTCAGATAAAATATATAATTTTGGTAATTCCCTAAAGCAACAGCTGATTGAGTGCCTATGACGTCAGGCACAGTCTAGGCTCTTATATCTTGTATTCATATCAAAATCTCTAAGATAAGTATTATTGCTCCCCTATGTACTGATAAGGGGTCTGAGGCTTGGAGAGGTTTCCCTCAGGTGACACCACTCTTTTTTGGTTCTGTTTTGCTTTTTAAAGATTTTTAAATTTTATTTATTTATTTGAAAGAGAGAAAGAGAGAGAGAGAAGATGAGCCAGGGGGAGAGGCAGACTCCCCACTGAGCAGGGAGCCCGATGCGGGACTCGATCCCAGGACCCTGAGATCATGACCTGAGCCGAAGGCAGACGCTCAACCGACTGAGCCACCCAGGCGCTCCTAGGGCACCACCATTCATAAAGTGGCCGAACCTGAGCAAGAATGCAGAGCTGCCTGGCTACCCAAAGCCCATGGGTATTAATCATTGTTATTGTCAGTGTCTCTTACTTGGCATTATTGTGCTTGTCGTCTTCTGTCAGATTGCCACTCTTAACAAGGTCATAGTTTATGCAGCCCGGCTGGATGGCATCAATTAAATCCACAACGGCCAAACTGGAGCTGATCGTCTTGTCCTAGTGCCAAAGGACAATAAATCCGAGAGTTTCCGGTTTGTACAAGTGAACACGTGATTACTTGATCAAGTTGCCACGCACCAAGCCCAGCAGGTGAAGAGAAGCTCGTTGTTAGCCCAACACTAAATCACACTAACCAACCAACCAGAGGCCATCCTTCCAAATTACTGATCCTTTCTGGCAAACAGAACAGTTAATTGTCTAACATGCAATTCTTACCTTAAAACTCTGAATGGAAGTTGATTTTCCAGCTTCACTCAATGTTCTGTTCACCCAGCTCACAATGATGTCATCATTGGCTTTCTGCCCGTCTCCAAGGTCTTCCAGAACATTGAGGGTATATCTAGAAGGAGAAGTGAAAGAAGAGGTCCCAAGCTACTTCATGAGGAAAAAAACCAAAATGCACCTTCTGTACTAGTTTGACAGTGGCCGTAACCTAAAGGTAGTTGTGCTCTGGCCGGCACTCGGGCCGTCAGCACTCTAGCTAAGAGGTCTTTTTTCAAACGGATACACAGGCTGTTCAGCATTTTTGCAACTATCCATCACTTAAGCTCACTTCAGAGTCTAAATCCAAAAGTTTCCAAGGTGTAGTCATTGACACGTCTATCTGAAAATGACAAGGGCCGGATCACAGACTGCTAGGACAGTGGTGCTTGAGCAGCTAAAACTGGGTGCCATACCTTCTCATCAGCTGCCAGACTAAAGCTAGAGTCAGGGTTTGGTTTCCATCGTTCAGGTCTTGCCCTCCGATACCAACCAGGGAGAATTTGGCAGGATGCTTCCCCAATTCAACAGCATAGTTGCAGTTTTCCAGCTGTAAACCCACAAAAAAGCAAATGGTTGAGGATTTTTTTCCCATTGGCTTCATCTGTACACGTGAGTGAGTACTGAGGGCACACGAAGCTGGGTACTTAGCACATCGGGATACGTGAGACACAGCTCCTGTTCCCAGGAAGCTCAGATGCAAGTTTC
Source organism: Mustela nivalis (assembly GCF_964662115.1). Taxonomy (NCBI): domain Eukaryota; kingdom Metazoa; phylum Chordata; class Mammalia; order Carnivora; family Mustelidae; genus Mustela; species Mustela nivalis. The sequence continues at coordinate 32,402,561 of NC_139040.1, forward strand.
CCAAGCAAAAGAAATGAACTGGGACTGAAAACAGTTGCCTGTAACAATTGAATGCAGTAACTTCCGATCTACCTTTTTCATGTTGGCTCCGAGTTTCGGGTATGGAGGTTTATTAACCTTACTCCAGTCAACAGGAACTTTAATTCGTTCATACAACTGTAAGATTACAAGGGCGTCCTGCAGGTCGCTAAAGAATAAAATAAATAATAAAATAAATAATAAAATAATAAAAATAATTTCATCAGTGTTTTCAGACAGCCAGGCCTTTGTTTCCTTAAACATAGTAACAGTACACTGGCAAATGAAACATATAAGACCACAGATAAGACCCACGGCTCACATTTTCTAGCAGTCTGTGCTAAAAATAGAGCTCACACCATCCCGTTCACTAAAATACTTGAGAGCTTCCGGTTTGCAAGGTACGATTCTAGAAGCTGGGCACATAGGATGAAAACCCATGGCCTTACACCAGACTAAGAGAGAGAGTGACAATAAACAAGTTATGGATTGATAGATAATTTGATTTGGGGGCGTATATACTTGCTATGAAGATGAAAAGAACCGGGGTTAGGGCTACAGAGCATTAGGTGGTGGTCAGGGTCTGAATCTGAGGATAGGAAGGGAGTAGGGCATTCCAGGTGGACAAGAACGTTCAAGGCTGAGAGAACAGTGAGTACAAAGGCCTCAGGACATCATGGACAGTGCACTTAAGTCTTTCCCTAGTCTCTGTTACAAAATGTAAAGGATCTGTTTCGTAGGGTGTCGGAAACGACATTCATACACTCTTTCTCTTAATGATCATGTAAAGAAAGAATCTGGGCTTCTGTGTATTTGGAAAATGATAATGGATGTCACCATTCAAAATCTTCCAACCTCAATGACCAGTGTCAATGAACATCTAGAAAATGTTTAGAGCTATAATTCTTTCTGCGGCATCCATTCACGCTGTTCCTAACTGATAGTAACAGTAGAAAGGCTTACGCGTAGAGATGGTTTACATGGGGATTAACTCCAAGAGAATTCATCCAGTTACGGAAGGTTCTTTCTTCACGAGTTTCTCCTATTAAGAATATTTACAAAGTTTAGATATTAATTAGACACCTTTTATACATGCATATAATATCAGTTCTAGCTAAGATGAATTCATTTCCTCTGTGCAAATCTAGAGGTATTCTCTAATACGAATCTCCAAATATTTTCTCTCAATACATTCTCTCTAGGTATAGGCTTATTTTAAAAAATTTGCTGATTTATTTTAGAATTGAAGAATACAACTTCATAACCAGTTAAACAATTTAGAGATTTATGAATTTTTTATAATCTCCTCCCCCTTCTAAGGATTCCCCAATATCTCCCCAAATCCCCATACCTCAAAAGTAACTGATGTTATCGGTTTTACCTTTAAAGAAATTTGGGGGGGGTCAAACTTTGGGGCAGCGAGCATATGAACCCTCTATACTCATGAATTTACACCTTCCCTCTACATATTTATAAATTATAAGCTACACACAAGCACTTCTTTTACATGCCTATATTACAGCTGCAAGTTACATGAAACTTGAAAAGCATAAAATTTAAAAATGTTATAGTCCTGCCAGTGGATATTCAAGGGATGACTACTACATTTGCTCATTTTTGAATCTTATACTTCATGTATTTATAATCTGGAAAAGGTAAACTCTACCTTCCCCAAACTCAAATAATTGCCATACATTAATCATTTTAAAGATTTTATTTTTAAGTAATCTCCACACCCAATGTGGGGCTCAAACTATGCAATACCAACGGAGCCGGCCAGGTCCCCTGTATTATGATTTTTTGAGTAGGTAAATAGAAAAGGAACTGGGGGGCGCCTGGGTGGCTCAGTGGGTTAAGCCGCTGCTTTCGGTTCAGGTCATGATCTCAGGGTCGTGGGATCGAGTCCCACATCGGGCTCTCTGCTCAGCAGGGGGCCTGCTTCCCTTCCTCTCTCTCTGTGATCTCTTCCCTTCCTCTCTCCTACTGTGATCTCTCTCTGTCAAATAAATAAATAAAATCTTAAAAAAAAAAAAAGGAACTGGGGCTAATTCTGTCTGGTTAGTCTGAATGTGGAAGAATGAAATAATATCATGAACGGATAGGTCAAATTTAATGCATATATACATTTTTCTGGTGAGGGGTTTAGAAGGTGATCTATTTCTAAAATACTAAAATAAAACTGGTTTACTAAGCTAGGTGAACCTTGCTTTACAAGGTTCCCAGTATCATCCCTTTCCATCAGCTGCCACTTTTGACTCAGCCCTCAGGTCTACTTCCAGCAGAGATTTGCTAAAGGAAAGTGGGGAAGGAAATTTATTAGGCCAAGATCCTAGAATCATCATGGCCTATGTATTTCTGATCTGTAGTCCCGCACATTAGAATGTGAGAAAACTTCAATTACCTTCCAATAGAGTCCAGTCAATGTCCTGGTTCTCGGGCTTTGTTAGTGCCGGGTATTTATTAAACAGATTGGCCACAAAGGCTAAGTTCAGTTTGGGGTTTCCACTGACAACATCAGCCGGGGTGACAAACTGTCTGCACCCCAACTTGTCTGCTTGTTGAAGCATACTCTCAGCTCTCTTCAAATCATCTGTTTCCTGTTGAAGTAAAAGAAGCAGCCATCTTTTAAAAGGCTATACTAAAAACATAGACCTGTTTCCCTAAAATGATAGGCTGGATATACAATTCTACTTTCTCTTAGCCGACATATGGTACTTATTATAAAACTGTTTTGAATGCAACAGCAAAAAAAAAAAAAAAAAAAAAAAAAGTTGGTTGTATTTGAGTGCAGTACCTCAAAGGCACGCTAGGTGGAACCAGATCATTTATCGAAGGACAGTACATTTAATTTAAATGGGATTACATCGCTCCTGTGAAAACTCATCAAGAAAAAAGCTATAACTGTTGAGATTTTTCAACTGGGCCCTAAGGAAGGTGTAAGACTGTAAAGGGTAGAGAAATTATGAGAAAATATTTAAAAGATAATCATCAAGAATAGCAGTTTCCAATAATTTAATTTCAGGTTTAAACTGTGTATTTCAAATTGTAGTTTTCCTCTGCAAGGATTTTTTTTTGGGGGTGGGGTGGGTTACGGCTTGTTTGACTTAACTTTTCCACTCAGGCAGAAGCAGAGTTGCTCATTTCTGTAAAGAATACTTACTTCGAACTAATTCCCATGACTCCTAACTTGTTACCCATCCCCCACCCCCCCATTCCTCCCCACCCCCCTCCAACCCACCCCAAAAGATGAGTGCCCAGCTCTGGATTAACACAGGGTTTGGTGAAGAATTTAAGTTATCCAATCATTTCAGCCTGATGTAAAAAGTATAGTTTCTCAAACACCCACTATGCCCACATCCCAAGGCTACAAGTAAAAAACCTGGAGCTGTGGGAGGAACGGGTGCTTTTGGATCTGTTTCTAGTGACCTACACTTGGAAAGGAACAGAGTGGCAGTCTGGGCACTTCCTACATATACACGGTACAGTTTTGCCCAGGGGCAAACGTAAGCACTTCTGCGGAACAGTGTCATGGGAGGAAGGGTTTTACAATCTGGTGAGAAAAGAAGAGATAAAGATAAATGAAACTTGAGGAATGTTACTTTTAAACTAAAGCTGCCCAGAATGTATAATTTGACAATCTTAGCTTTGTCTTCAATGGGTGATGCTATCTTTAATTAGTTTTTTAACCCCCGGTGAGGTGCCTTGATTGTACAAGACTCCAGAACAATGTGTATTCATTGTGTTACCCTTGTTACCTTCTGCAAAACAATCAGTAACCACTAGCGGATGGGCAGTTGCGTGGGATTCAACCTTTTTTCAGGGTTCTCTCTGAGCATAGTGAGTTCCTCTCATAGAGCCTATTTTATTTCTTGTAACCTGTCAGTTATTACTTTAATATTGTTTGCTTTATGCTATTTACCAACTTTAAATTGTCAAATATACAATAATGAAATATAAAAAATCAAATAAAAATATATATGAAAAACTAACTTCAGCCCCTACCTCACACCATATGCAAAGTTAACCCCAAACATACTATATTTCTAAAGGTAAAACCTCAAACTATAAAACTTCTAGGAGAACACGTAGGAAGAAATATTAGTGACCTTATGTTAGGCTAAAATTTCTTAGATACAACACCAAAAGCATGATCCATAAAAGAAAAAAATGACTAAATCAGACTTTGCCAAAATTAAGAACGTCTGTTCTTTAAAAAACACATTGAGAGAAAATTTGCAAATCACATATCCAATCAAGGCATTGTCTCCAAAATACATAAAAACACTTAAAACTTGCTAATAATAAAACAAACAATGCAATTAAAAATGGGCAAAATGTTTGAACACGATGATACAAAGATGGCAAATAACCACATTAAAAATATTCGACACCATGTGTCATTAGGGAAATACAAATTAAAACCACAATGACAGATCATTTGGCACCTGTTAGAATGATTCAAGTTAAAAGGACTAACCACACTAAAGTATTGGTGAGGATATGGATGAACTGGCACTTCTGTATACTGCTGGTAGCAATGTAAGATGTACAACCACACTAAAAGTGAATTGGTTGCTTCCTAACATACCCGATTACTCAGTCATTTCATTCCTAGGTATTTACCAAAGAGAAATGAATGCATGTATTTATACAAAGAGTTCTCTATGTTCAATAGCAGCTATATCTGTAATAGCCCCAAACTGGAAACAATCCAAATGCTCATCAACATGTACATGTGCACACCCTTCAGAACGGGTAGTATCAAAAATCCCCAAGAGACAGCAAATGTTGTTTGTGGAGTTGAGGAGAACAGGGAACCCTCCTGCACTGCTCATGGGAATGCTAACTGGTGTAGCCACTGTGGAGAACAGTACAGAGACTCCTCAAAACATTAAACAGAAGTGCCTGTAATCCAGCAAACCCACCTTGGGTACTTATCGGAGGAAAACAAACCCACCAGCTCAGAGAAATCCTGCCACTTGTGACAACATGGGTGGACGTTGAGGGCGTGATGCTAGATAAGTCAGATAAAGGTAAATATTGTATGTTCTTACTCATACGTAGAATACAAACAAAGAAACACATAGACACAGAGAACAGACTGGTGGTTGCCCAGCGGGGAGATGGGAGGGAAGGGGTGAAATTTGCTCTTATGAGATGTATAAGTGCTGGGAATCTAATGGACAGCGTGTGACTATAATGAACTACCGTGATGTAGAGTTGAGAGTTGTTAAGAGAGATTTTGGAAGTTCTCGCCAAACACACATATACAAAATGTGACTGTGTGAGGCCATGGATATGTTAACTAATGCTACTGTAATCATCATTTTGTAATATACACGTATACCAAATCAAAAAAAAAAAAAAAAACATGTACATGTGCAAACAAATGGTGGTATATCCATTCACTGGAATATAATTTAGCAATAAACAAGGAATGCATTTATGATACATGTGACAACATGAGTGAATCTCAAAATACTACACTGAGTGAAAGAAGCTAGACAAAAAAAAAAAAAAAAAAAAAAAAAAAAGCATACATACTGTAGGGGTCCATTACATAAAACTTGTAAAAACTCAAATGAATATAAAGCAAAAGAAAGCAAATGAGTGGTTGCCTGGGATGGGGGAATATAGGATGGGAGCCGGAAGGCATTACAAAGGATCATGAGAAAACCTGATGTGATAATGGATATAAAAAAAAAAAATCAATCATCAGTCAATTAGGCCCTAAAGAAGGTAATAAAGCTGAAAAAGATGAAGAAGGACACGGACTGCCAAGGGAACAAGTGTGAGCAAAGGCTCAGAGGTAAAATGAGTGTTGGGGGAGGGCGTGGGGGTGAAGACTAGCAGGGAAGAGCACTCGCTGGCAGACCATGCAGGGCCTTAAATGCTAAGCAGAACACTTCAGACTGAAGTCTAGAGTCAATGGGGAATCCTTGAAGGATTCTGGGGAGGGAAGAGACAAAGGAGTGTTTGAAGATCAACCAGGGAAGAATGAATGCAGAAGAGCGGTCTTAAAATCAGCATCAGTTAGCATACTAGTGCCATTTACGCAGGCCCAAGGTCACCCAGTGAGCCTGCGCGGACAGCTGCCCCACGCACAGGACAGCTCCTGATCCATACCAAGTCACCTGAACCAAAGAATCTCACATCTCACATCCAGACAGAAATAGAAGCATACAAGTCAGTTACAAATTCAGTTCTGATAAGGGCATTGTAAGTGGTTTAGCCCATGTTATCTACTCGATCCTACTGCCTACTGGGCTAGAAACATGGATTCTCTAAATTAGTACAATGCATTCTATACCTAATGGGTACAAAGAACGCACCAGGGGATCACAGAAACTTAAGACTAAATTGTCTAGTCCAACTCCTTCCTTTATGGATGAGCAAAGTGAGATCCAATTTGGCGAAGAAATCTGTCCAAGGTCACTGAACAACTGAGTGATATAACCAGGGAATATGGTCCATGAGTAAGTCCCCAAGTTGGATCTGCAGTTTGTAAACATAGTCATGTTACTCTCAACACACGAAGACTACAAATGCATATATGACTATCTTGTCATTACATCTCTCACTGTGATTATAATCCAAACACTTGGAAAAGGTTAGTTTCTAACACTTATTTCCCGACCCTGGCTTTGAATATTTTATGCAATCAATACAAGCCAATAGCGCCATCGTTATGGAACCCATTAATAAACTACCAAAATACACCAAAGCTCATCTTTCGGTCTTTGAATTATACCCACAGCAATAAATTTTAAAACAACGCTCAAAATTTTTAACACCATTACATGCGATTACCAAACTTCTTGTTATTGAGAAGAAATTGACAATCATTTTGTAAGACTGTAGAATTCAAATGAACACTTATACTTACATTGAAACCTGACATGTTAATATCTATCCGCGGTTCACCTTCCTTTTGTCCTTTTGGTGCAATTTGATTGAGAAGGTGGAAATAGGCTTTGGAATCCTATAAATGAATTGAAAATCTCAGTGAGATCACATCTACAAAGAATGGATGTATCCCATTGTCCTATGTTTGGAAGGATATTTGCACGGGATTTTGTGAGAATATATGGCACAAATTGCTGTCTTCTAATCTAACAGATCTTTCCCCCAGAAAAGTCCAGCCATCTGGCCTACTTTCTGCCTTGAATATGGATAACTGGATTTTATCATGACTTTATAACTGATTAACATTGCCAATACAATAAAGCTAGTAAACACAGAACTAGTTCTGTACCTTCACTGAATTACTGAAGTCAATAAGCTTGGCAGATAAAACAAGCAAGAAAAGAAAGGAGGAGCAGAAATCCAGGAAGCATAGGGAAAGAGAAAATAGACAGGTTACATCATTACGAAACACAATATATACCATAACCTATGGAGAAGAGATTAGCTATGTTAAAGATGTATTTAACTGTAAATTTAAATGACATTTTTAAAGTAACACTTGAGTTGGTGAAGTAACATTTAACCCTGTATGACCTGAACATAGTTAACCAAACAAGATATTTATTTTAACTAGGCTCCCAATGCAGGGCTTGAACTCACAACCCTGGGATCAAGACCTGAGCTGAGATCAAGAGTCGGACGCTTCACCGACTGAGCCAGCCAGGTGCCCCCGAAGATTTTCTTTTGTTTTAAGCTCCTGAACTCATCCATTGTTTGAATGGTTTTACATGGTTAGGTGGATTCAGGCTATGTGGACCCTCCACAGAGGACAACTTGAAAACCACAGCACCAGGGCAAACACTTCATAACAGTCTTCAACCATGTCAAGTAAGCGTCTGCCTTGAGGGGACAAAAACTGGGGTCAAGACTCCTTAATCCTGCTGAATTGGAAGATGATCCTCCCAGCAGTGATCAGATTCTGTTACTGAACCTTGACAGTCCAGACATGCTTATAAGGAACGTCTCTTCCAGCAAACTCTGTAGATAACCGGCACCATAATCACCTGGGGGAAAGCTGTTCAATACACAGGTGACTGGGTTCAGCCCCAAACCTACCAAATACGAATCTCTGGGAGCTGCATTTTTCAGAAACTCCCTGAATGAGGTGGATACAGAATGCCGGAAATGACTCTAAAAGAGGGGAAAATCACGCCAGTGAAATCTACTTCAGAGCCATTCATGAAGTGCAAAGCCAGATCCTGCCGTGAGCAGGCACAGGATTTGCCTTCCCGTAATCGTGCATTACCGTTGTGAAAGCGCTTGTGCTTACAATTTCTTTCTAATGGTGCATGAGCAGCTCATAATCTAATCCTCTGCCCTTGACAAGAGTGAGTAAAAAGAGCAGACCCAGCAGGGTCTTCTCCCCCAGAAAGGGCTTTACAGGGCAAAATTACACTTGGAGTATAGACCAAATGGAAGCCTTTCTTTTTCACATTACTAACAATCCTTTGCTTTTTAAAAAGATCCACAGCAGGCTCCATTTTTAAACAATATTTCCTTTTGTACCTTTCAAAGAGGTCCCAAACAGAAAATCCATTTAAGAGTGGTTTTTAGGAACACAGCTCGTGCATAAAGCAAAAATATATACCCGACCAAACATCTTGTGTAAGTTAAAAGAAGAGGTAGAAGGTCTGCTGGTTTTGTCATTTGGGAGCTATCCTTAACTGTCCCTAATGAAACCAGTAATGGAAACATCCCAAGGTTCCCTCTCCCCACTGAGCACATCGATAAGATAACAGACTATAGTTTTCATAGCCCCGTGGGTCAGTGACATCTGCTGAAGATCCTTGAATTTGTTCCCTGTGTCCCAACACTCAGATTTGGGAGAGAGTGGAGTCAATGAATGAGAATTTTTTTTTTTTTGCTATTGTAATTTTGGGCCCCCTCTTGGGAAGCTACCAACGTCTCCTCCCTCTGCTTGTTTTTTCCTTACTGCTTTTGAGACGTGAACGCCAAAATGTAACACAAGAAATGTTTGAAGGTCTTTTATGTGGCGAGTCTTGGGGTTAGAAGTGGGCTTTGGTAGGAGGACCACAGGACAGGGCTGAGGTAGGAGAGACAGCCATATGTGAGCTCATCACTACCCTCATGAACTCAATGGCTAACGGTGGGAGCACATGATGGAAAGAAGCCAAGTAAGAAAGGAGGAGAACCCTGGGGCCCTTTCTCTTTCTCCCAGGATTTATTAACAGGTACCCTGAGGTCTGGGAAAGGCAGTTAGGAAGAGAATGGTCATGGCCCACCCTTTGGTACTCCATGTTTAACAGGGAGCAGAACAGAAAGCGTTAGGACTATAATACTTTGACAATTTGCCACAGAAGGAGAGTCCTTCTAGGTTTCAGCTCTCCTGAAATCTACCATCAGGGCCAAGGGCCAACAAGGCCTGGCAATATCCTGGTAGGATTTTCCCTCTGTCTGGCTGGTAGTCACCCAAGCCATCGTATCCATGCCCAAAGGCATGACGGTTCCTTGCATGGTTACCTTGATGTCAGCACTGAAGTTGTTGATTTTCTGCCAGCCTGAGTTTTCCAAGTGAAAGTTTGCCCATCTGAGCAGAAGCTCTTCCGGAGACAACTTCATAAGCTCCTCCAAAGTCTCACCATCTCGAAGTAAGGCAGCCAAGGCTAGAAGGGAAAAAAAAACCCACAACCAAGATATTACATGACAATGGTCATTACAAGTTCATTCGTTCTTTAGACACTCTGTTAGGTAACAGAGGGACAATAACTGGTCTGACCTAGTTCCTCATTTTCAGGTACTGTCACTCTAATAAAAGATAATATATTCGTAGATAATTATATGATGATGTAGATAAAGATACTGTTATGAGAATATATAGCAAATATATACTATATTTTATTAGTCTTTATGTTCCAAATGGCAAATAAGTTACAGCTTTTAAAACACTTTACATTATGACATATGTTTACCTTTTTTTTTTTTTTTTAAGATTTTATTTATTTATTTGAGAGAGAGAAAGTGAGCAGGGAGAGAAGCAGAGGGAGAGAGACAAGCAGACTCCCCACTGAGTGCAAAACCTGGCTTGGGATTTGATCTCACAACCCTGAGATCCTGACCTGAGCTGAAATCCAGAGTCACACAACCAACTGAGCCACCCAAGCGACCCCTAAACTGTCCTTGTTTAATTATGTTAAAATTAGAGATTTGGAGGAGGATATTTAAAACGGTGGCGTCTTTATACTTAACCTTTTGACTAAAGGAGTATAGAACCTTATGGTACTTATATTTAAATGTAATTAATGGATTCTCGAAGGGGTAAATCTATTTTTTTAAAAGATTTTATTTATTTATTTGACAGAGATCACAAGTAGGCAGAGAGAGAGGGGGAAGCAGGCTCCCTGCTGAACAGACAGCCCAATGCGGGGCTTGATCCCAGGACTCTGAGATCATGACCTGAGCCGAAGGCAGAGGCTTTACCCCACTGAACCACCCAGGCGCCCCAGGGTAAATCTATTTTTAAACATAGTTTTATTTTTAAAAATAATCTCTGCAGCCAACATGGGGCTCCAACAACCCCGAGATCAAGCGTCCCACGTTCCACCAACTGAGCCAGCCAGCCGCCCCGGGTTAAATCTATTTTTAAAGGGCTATAATCTAGCTTAACATTTTCTATAGCACCTAACTTGTAAAAGCTGTTCAGTTATTTTTTGTTGTTGAATTGAATGTGAAGAAGCCAAGGGTTCCTGGTAAGTATTCCCTATGGGTACTAGGTAGAAGCATGGGGTGTCTGCACGGAGAACAGCTGAACTTCCGGCATGGTTGCAAGAGTACGTCATGTGGTCCCTAATGCAGTAATTACCTCCCCTGAAATAAAAGGAGGTTTCCCTTAAACAAGAAGACTGAAACTGCCTGATTTCTGAAGAGGTCTAAGTGATACCTTTATCAGGCAAATTTCATCTCTCATGGACTCTGCCTCATGCCATTCTGATGCTGAGGGACTTAAGCAAGGGTAGAAGCAGCAGGTCACTTGTCTAAGACCGTCCTTTTGCTCCCCATCCCCACCACATCAGAGGCCAGAGAGGATTAAACAGCCTGATATCTGTGCACCTGAGACCTTGTCAAAGAAAAGTTATTTGATTTATTCCACACGCCAATGTGATTGTATTTGCCTTCCCGAATGGACCTTTTTTTTTTTTTTTTAAGATTTTATTTATTTGACAGAGAGAGACACAGCAAGAGAGAGGAACACAAGCAGGGGGCGTGAGAGAGGGAGAAGCAGGCTTCCTGCTGAGCAGGGAACCCGATGTGGGGCTCGATCCAAGGACCCTGGGATCATGACCCAAGCCGACAGCAGATGCTTAACGACTGGACTGAGCCACCCAGGTGTCCCTGGACGTCAGCTTCTTTAACAAGACAAACACCACTGTGAAGAAGGCCAGCAATGAGAGCAATCGTCTTTGTTCAAATATAGTTCAAATATAGGTACCTTTGAGCAGATTGAAACAAAGGCAAGGGCAACAGTCTCAAAGGTGCAAAAAAGTCTTATCATGGATCAATGTGCAAAATCATAAAACCATTGACAGACATTCTGGGGGACCTTGAAAAGACTGAGAACCCCAAAGAGATATTTCCCAGAAATGACAAGGACTGAGAGGGCGATATTTCTGGAATAAAATAGGAATATGTAGAGTGGTGGCTCATAGTTAAAGCTTTGCAGGAAGAGGATCATGTAGAATTGCCCAGGACACAAGTCAATTGTATCGCGTGTGCTTATAGAATCTACAAATCCACGGTGTGACGGGAAACCCCATGTTGTAAGAAGTTCGGAAAACGTGATCATCAAGGGTGGGGTAGATTAGTTTGAAGAGGCCTCAAAATCCAGGAGTGAAGATGGGGCGGGAGTTGGGCAGCCAGATTAGAAATGAAAAATACCCAGACTGGGGACCTTGGGAAAGTTCCTTCAACTCTGTGCTTTTGTGTCTTTGTTATTATAAAACGAATTCTAAAGCATCAGGCAAATGTGAATTACTACTAAAGACGAAAAGTTGTAATTAGACTGTTTTCCACAACAACACTATAGCATTACCTTCTTTTAATTCTAGTTATCATCTAATCGCCTCAATTAAGTGAAAGCACGACAGTCTGTGTGACCAGGAAAAATACCCAATAAACAATTTTCAAAATAATGACTGTGTTCCATTACCTTCATTCCTGCTTAATTCAATGTCGGCAAACAACCCGATCTTAATAATCTGCCAAAGCAGTCCCAGAACCAGATGTGGTTTCCCAGCCCGCAAATCCTCCGCACCGATGTTCACAACGTGACACCCAATGGCAGAAGCAGAGTTCAGGGCCAAGTTTAAGTTTTCCTGCAAGAGAGCCAACGTACACATTTGCTTCTTGACCTTTCCAGTTTTTAGGAGTCTACTCCTTTACTGAAAATAATGCTCAATGAGGAAATTAATTTCAGCCGCACATGATCCACAGAAAACAAAGTCCAGACAACCAACTCCAGACTTTGGTGTTAAAGGCATAGCTAAAACAAATCTCAGCTTTATTATTGTTACTGTCTTTTCCAGAATTCTGTGGGAAGTTAACTTGGTATTTTTATTTGGTCTCTTTTGAAGTACATGGACATTGTCACGAAAAGAAAAGGCTGAGTGACTAGAGTCAGGCTCTCCATCCAGGTTAAGGGTCGTATTTCTTTTTTTCTTTTTTAAAGATTTTATTTTTAGGCAATCTCTATACCTGGGACTCAAACTTATAGCCCTGAGATCAAGACTTATATGTTCTACCAACTGAGCCAGCCGGGTGCCCCAAGAGTGGCTGTATTTCTACTTTTTTCCTCAAGATTATCTATCTATCTATTGACAGAGCGCGTGTGCGTGAGAGAGCCCAGCAGAGAGAGAGGGAGAATCAGACTCCCCGCTGAGCAGGGAGTCCCTTTATCCCAGGTCCCGGGATCTGAGCCCAAGGCAGACGTTTAACCGACTGAGTCACCCAGGCACCAGAGTCATTGTATTTCTAAAAATGTCTAAAAGAGGGGTCTAATCCATGCACCTGAAAAAAGTTCTAGAATTGTAATCTCTGCGTCCCAAGAGGTGCTGCTGCCCGAGGGAATTTTGCTATTTCAGAGTGTAATACTCACTTGACAAAAAGAAAAATGCTCCATTGCTTAAACATGCTAATTAATTAAGAGCTTAAATATTTTTGCTTATTTCTGCATGCTTGAAAACAGCATGTAATGAGAAAAACACAGGGCTTTGGAGTTAGTCCTGGATTTGAACTTCAGTTCCAGTGTTAACCTTGGGCAAGGCAGGAGCCTGAGTTCCAGCTCTCCTCTGTCAAATCTGGATAATAGTCCTAAACTCAAGAGTTGTAGAAGAATTAAATGGGAAGACATGAAGGGCAGAACTGATGGGCTACAGAATAGGATCTCACAAGGCCATTTCCAGGAAGAGGGTAGGGATATCCATTTGTACCTGAATGATGAAGGGTGTCAGTTTCTTCTTGTTGATTGCTCTTTCATCAATTGTATCAGGAACTGAAAGGTTGATCATTTTACTGAAACACAAATTAGCAGGGAGTTGGTTTACTTTTAAAGAGCCTGTAAATATTCACAAATGTTTTAAGGCACATGACATGTCTCTCATGTAATCTGAAAAAAAAATCAGTGCAATATATGACTTTTACCATGTTGATCACACACAAAAAACTATACATGTGAAAAATGCACATGAAAAAAAAAAGACCAAAATGCTTACAGTAGTTGAGTATTTCTGAGTTGGGGATTGAAGCATACTTTATCATTTTAATTTTTTGTATTTTCCCATCATTTTGTAAGAATGACTAACTTGGATACTGGAAAAACCCTTACTGCATACATTTTAAAAACAGATAAAATCCCACATGGAAATTGTGTCTCTTTCTCGATTGTAAAATTCACAAATAAGAATGACCATTTATTCACAAGGAGGTCAATTTATTGAGCATGAGATTCTTTCATTCACCATATTTATTGAGAGCCTAAATGATGAGCTAGGCACGATATTCGGTATTGCTAATCCAGTCGTGAGATAAAGAAATGTTCTGCTAATTAGACTAGAATCTGTGATTTCTTCGGGTAGAATCTCATTCGGTAAAATCTTGACAAAGACACTAACATTTTAGGTGTTTATAATACTGCCCCAAAATATGTGATTCCACACAGGGAAAACCATGCTTCTTTCCATGTCAGATTTGTTTTTTTTTTTTTAAAGATTTAATTTATTTGGGAGAGAGGGAGAGCACAAGTGGGGGCGGGGGTAGCGTTGCATAGGGAGAGGGAGAAGCAGGCTTCCCGCTGAGCAGGGAGACTGATGTGGGGCTCAATCCCAGGACCCCAGGATCATGACCTGGGTCGAAGGCAGACGTTCAATGGACTGAGCCACCCCGGTGCCCCTATGTCAGATTTAAACATCAAATCAACAGCATCTCCTACATAGCAGAGCAGCTCCCTCGCTGTGATCTATTGAAAGTCAGCCCTCAACACAAGGGTTTGAAAGAAAAGAAAGAATAAAAAAAAGAAAAGAAAAGAAAGAAAAGCTTTTTAAAACGTTAAAGAAGAAAAAAGAGAAGAAAAAGTTAATGAAAAAAAATCAACAGCATCATGTGATACACATGGGAGAATTAGTTCTTTAGTGCCTATACATGGACGAAATGGCATTATCTTATGGTTTTTAATGGGGATCATAGTAGATGCAGTGTGAAATGCAAAGGGGTGTGAATATTCTGACTGCATTTTGGTTGGTCTTACAAGCTCCTGAGCGGCAGAGGCAGAGGATGAACCCAGGCCGACTGATTACGGAGCATATGCTCTTAGATCATCAACGGGACAAAGTGTTGATCATCTTACATCCTTTCTACCAATATAATGTTGGCTCTGGGGCAGCAAGGACCAACACAGTTTTCAGAACTAAGTAACTGGAGAGTGAGAACTGAAGAGGAAGCTTTTTTTGTATTTTGAAGCTATGGTACTTTTTTTTTTTTAAAGATTTTTATTTATTTATTTGACAGATAGAGATCACAAGCAGGCAGAGAGGCAGGCAGAGAGAGAGAGGAGGAGGAAGCAGGCTCCCTGCTGAGCAGAGAGCCCAACGTGGGGCTCGATCCCAGGACCCTGTGATCATGACCTGAGCTGAAGGCAGAGGCTTTAACACCCACTGAGCCACCCAGGCGCCCCGAAGCTATGTACTTTAAAAATAAGTAGACACTGACATACTTAAGTCCAACAAAGTTGTCATGTTCTGCTTGTACTTCAGCAGAAATTGGAAGCTGGCAGCTTCCTTATAAAGCAGTCCCCAGTCTAAATGAGTGAGTTTTAGATTTGTATCTTGGTGGTACTTTCTCAGACACACCCAGACGACTTTCAGTTCTGTTTCCCGAGTTGAAGCCGTCAAGCACCCAGAAACCAATAATATATCAATTACGTGGAAGGCTGTTTTGGAAATCGGGACACAAAATCAACCAACATCTTACCAGAGCACAATTCCATCACCCACAGCTTTGAACAGGTCGTCAGTATTCGGGTTCATGGGTATTACGTGTCTGCAATCAGGATCATTTTCCAAAGCTTTGTTTATCCAGTTAACAAAGGCATATTTTTCTTCCTCTATAGTCATGTTGAATAATAAGAAATTAGTTCACACTCTAGGTTGACTCTAAAGTCTAAAATAATTTGTACATAGTACTGAAAGTTAACGTGTCACAAACATGAGTTCTCCCCTTTGAAAACCCAGATACTTGAATACAATATGGCTCTTATGAAGTACAAAATTAACAGCAAAAAACAGAGAGCATGAGCAGGGTTAACCGAGCCTTAGAAAAGTTAGTTACCAAATTCTTTAAAAAAACATTACTTACATTCCTGTAGAGTTCTACTATAATAAAGCCGATCATTGCTCACATCATATAATATGTCTTGCAAGCTAACAAAGCCATATGATAAATACTTACAATGCCATTACGGCAAGTATTAGTCCCAGGTCTAAATACACACCACAGTGGGCTTCTGCTGTATTCTTAATTAGGAAGCAATGTTTCTCTAGCAGCCCTCTTTAGGTTACTGCATCACCCTGATGCACATGGAAGTCGTACTATTATTACCTGAGTAAGAATGCTGCGTTCCTTCACTGGACAGCTCGGAAGTGCCTCCCAGAGCACAAATCCCTTCTTTCCTGTTGATTGCTTTGCGGAAGGTTTTAGCAATATCGCTGCTTTTTACCTCTTGGAAAATCTACGAATGAAAATATGTTGTTAATTCACAGTTTGTTTTAAATCAGGTGCAACGATAAGCCCTTCTATCTTCTTTTAGACTCCGCTCACCTACATTTTCCCATATGGGTAGTGAGTCTTAAAAGGAGATGGAAAACTGGGCTTGTGCTTTTAAGGTGCTAAATAAATACTACAATACTGCTACTGAAAATGAAGCCAGACAGTCAATTGCACACACTTGTCAAAAATGTTAAGTGCCACATGCATTGAATCCGCTTTAAGCCGCCAGCTAGTGTGGTTCAAAGGCATAGGTAAATCTGCTAATTTTCTACCAACAAGTAAGGCTTTGTTCGTTCCCTGGAGAGAAAAAGCTGAAGGATCCCCCTTCTTTAACCACAATTCTTAATGCAAAGGAAGATGAAAATTTAATGATTCAACCAAAAAAACCTCTTTTGGGGGTACAATGGTAAGAGCGTGTTCAATCAAAATTTACAGAGTAATCAGGTGAAAAAATGGGTTGAGTTGGCAGCAAAAAGACAACTTTGGAGAATAAACACAAAAAAGAAGCTTTTCAGTAACTGTCTTGTTTGAGTGTTTATGAAATCTAGCTTCTTGTCATGAACAACATGGTAAACAAAATGAATGTGTGCATTCTAATTGTACAAAGCAGGTGGTTAACAAAGCAGATTTCATACCCTTTCCTAACTGCCTGATTGAATGAATGGATGTTCTAAAGGACTACGCAGCTCTACATATTTTTTAAAGATCTCTCTCTATTTTTTAATGATCTATTTATTAGAGAGAGCACAAGAGCGGAGGGACGTGGGGAGGGAGAAGAGAGAATCCTCAAGTAAACTACCCGCTTAGTGCAGAGCCCGGAGGTGGGGCTGGATCCCAGGACCCTGAGATCATGAACTGAGCTGAAACGCAGAGTTGGAAGCCCAACGGACTGAGCTACCCAGTGTCCCAGGACTAACTATATACTTTTAAATACTGAAACTCACCTAAGCCCAAACTTGTTTCTGATCTACCAATGCACATGGCTAAAAAATAGCTACTTCCAATAAAATGAGAGAAAGATGTAGCATCTTCACACAATTTCTTTAAAAGACACACCTGGGTGGCTCAGTCAGTTAAGTGTCTGACTCTTGATTTCCGCTCAGGTCATGATCTCAGGGTCGTGAGATCAAGCCCGGTGCAGGGCTCCATGCTCATCAGATCGTCTGCTTGGGATTCTTTCCTCCTCTCCCTCTGCCACTCACATTGTACATGTGTGCTCTCTCTCTCTTACTCTGTCTCTAAATACGTAAAATCTTTTTTTAAAAAGGTGTTTATAACACATAAGTGGACCTACACACACACACACACAAATCTCAGGAGGTGCAGCCCATGTTTGAAGTTCATAGACCAGGGTCACAATATGTAGCAGTTCAGGTTTTATCTATGAGAACAGGCACGAGGATAAGTTTGAAATCCAGCTCCATGTGCCACTGACCAACTCCTGTGTCCTGCACAAGACATCGTCCAAAAGCTGGGAGGGCCTTTTCTATTTAGGTTTCCCAGGAGGGAACCTTTTTGTCATTAATCCACTAATCCATTAATCCAAATCAGAGAGAGAGAGATTTTCTGTAACTGGTGTAAAAGTTGTTAAAGGTGTTGTGGGTGGCTCTCTCTCTCAAAGCCACGCTTTTTCCTCTTGCCTTTCTAAAATCCTGTCTTTCCTTGGACTTACAAACCCAATTTTATTTAGGAAACTAGGGAGTAGTTAAGTTCCACAAGATCAAGCTTAATTTTCAGAGCTGTGATTTCTCTGCTCTACCTGTAATGTCAGAGGTGGAATTTCAGAATGGGTGTGCACGTGTGCGAGTGTGTCTATGTCTACTTATGTCTATAGATACACACACAGAGACTACTCTAAATATTGCACACAGCCAATAAAATCATTTTCCCTCCTTTCTGGCCATTATACGGACTCCTGTTAGGTATCGATATTGTAGAGCTGACTACTCAGGCACTCTGGGCAAGTTCTAAATGATAGAAATTCTTTTTATGCACACTGATTTTTTAAATCCAACTTTCGTTTCATTTCATTTACCTTAACTTCTGAGCCAAGATTATATGATAAAATGGTGACCAGTGAATGTAGCAGTCTTCACTGTGATGCGTTTGGTTCCCATACCTCCCCTTTGAGAATTATATATCTGCTTAGTAAAAAGGCAATATTCACTATTCTACCCCACTCTGAACTCCACTTTATTTAGACATTGTCTAGTAAATTAAAATCTGAAATGTGTGCTTTCTCTCATGACTGAGGTACCATAAATCACTTGCATGACCAAAAAAAAAAAGCATACAAAATGTTATTGCCTCAGAAATGACCTATGAAAAGTTATTTTTTTATTAGGCCTATTTTTGCCTCAAGATCGTTTGCTTCTAAAATTTAGGTTGGGGGGCACCTGGGTGGCTCAGTGGGTTAAAGCCTCTGCTTTCGGCTCAGGTCGTGATCCCAGGGTCCTGGGATCTAGCCCCACATCGGGCTCTCTGCCTGGCAGGGAGCCTGCTTTCCTTCCTCTCTCTCTGCCTGCCTCTCTACCTACTTGTGATCCTGTCTGTCAAACAAATAAATAAAATCTTAAAAAAAAAAAATTAAAAAAAATTAGGTTGGTTTCCATGATCACAACTGCAGCTAAAAAATAAATCCAAATTTAAATATAGCATGGAAAAAAGGAACAATACAAATAATAAGTTAAAAAAAGAATGTCTACTGTGTAATATCCTAATGCAATTACTTATGTCACTGTAGTTAAGTTCATGCTTGGGAACGAAAGCAAAGTTGCAATTAAATCAGTTAATTTTTAATTGCCTTACAGAGGTTATAGGACCTTCGTTTTCTAAATATTTTTAAATAAATGTTTCCAGCCAAGCTCAAACTTTCGGGTTCACGGTAATTTCCTCTGTTGCGTAGATTTAAAAAAAAAAAAAAAAAAGGCAAATTAAAAGGGATAATTGAAGATTTACATCTCTTCAATGGATTCACTGCAGGAGAACTTGCATTTTGTTTTCTAGGTTAGGGAAGAATTGCTCCAGCGGATGATAAAGTTATTTGAGTAGAAAACCCTGGCTTAACAAGAATCTCTGAAATCAGAGATAACACAAGGCCAACTACCGTGCTGAAGTCTTCTCAATGAATCTTTTTCAAAGCTGCCCGTCGTGATACTAATGAGCTCACTGTTAGTGCTGTTTTCCCTCGAGGAGGAAGGACTGGCTTTGTCATGCGTGAGCAAACTCCTGGGGACCCTGCAGCTCTGGTTCTATGCATCCCCCCCCTTAATGGAGTATATATATGTATATGTTTCTTATTCCTTTTTAAAGTTTCATCACCTTTCTAGTTCTGTGCAGGACTAGCAGCCAGACAAAGCAATCCAGAGGCATAATGACTTAGGAGGAAGGAAAGATTTCAGAAAGAATTGCAAAATATTGACTGGCTTCCGGGGTTTGAGGCTTGCTTCCAAAGTGTCAAAGTGTTTCCAAAGTAGTACACTTGAATATTTTCTTTTCTTTTTTTTGGAATCTGTTGTAGGCCTGAGCTTAGTAATAATAGGAAAAGAACACTGCTTTACAAAACAGAACAGAAATCAGTACCCCCAACAGTTGACATCTACATAGCGTTTGCTATATGCCGGGCACTGTTCTAAGCACTTTACTTATATGAAGTGATTTCATCTGATGAGATTGGTGCTATTAGCAAAAGTCCTAGGGCTGGTCAACAACTTAGTGCCATTATGCAAGAGCAAATTTCTCACTGTGAAAACAAGAGTTTAATGCAGACATCTCTGCTGAAAGGAAGGGCCATACCAGTCTTTTTAAAGATACGGGTAAAACAACAACAACAACAACAAAAAAACCCCAAAAAACCCCACCATTACCTTGTAGGTATAAAAATCCAGTAATGTCGTTTTGAGAGACTTAGAAGAAACAAAATCCGGGTATTAAATTTAACTAACATTTGAAGTGTACATAATAACTTAGGGACTCTTTTCTGCCCTATATATATTCTCCAAAATTAACATAAACTGATTTTGTCTGTAGGCTGCTTTGCAATTAACACCTCTTATGCAGCAATTTAAATAAAAAACCCCAAGATGTAAGAACACGTTTATTTCTACTTCCTTATGTTAACACCTGATAGGAATAACTCGCTTGCTTTTTTACAGATGACGAAAATCTACCCATATTTTTGACAATTTCTAAGATGTCTCATCAGTGACAAAGCAGATGGAAGCGGACGGACATTTGCTCAGACACCCGTCTTTCAGTCCGGTCATGGCGGTATCATTCTGAAATTTCAGGCAGGTTATTTTACTGTCATTCACATTTCAGATGTCTTGAACAGAAGGGAAGTAACTGGAAAAAGCTACTAGTCCTATGTGTAATGTTGGGGAAGCTACTTCCTTTTTTCAGGACTCCAAGCTTTTATTTTTGATTTGAAAAATGAAAGAGTATACTGGGGCGCCTGGGTGGCTCAGTGGGTTAAAGCCTGTGCCTTCGGCTCAGGTCATGATCCCAGGGTCCTGGGGTGGAGCCCCATATCGCTCTCTGCTCAGCAGGGAGCCTGCTTCCTCCTCTCTCTCTCTCTCTCTCTGCCTACTTGTGATCTCTGTCAAATAAATAAATAAAATCTTAAAAAAAGTGGAAGAGTATAAACATACTGATTCCTTCCAATTAGAAAGAAATGTACATTTTAACCTGAAATGTCCTCATTAATATTTTCTAAAAATCTCTAGCGATGCCAAAATTAGTATGCACGTCATTTACTTTTTAAGAATATACTAGGGGAATCAAACCTTCTCCCTTAAAAGCCTCCGACAGCTCGGATGGAAGAACCTGCAACATTTCAAGACCTACAAAATTAAGTATTTCCCTAAGATCATTTTTCTCAAAGACACTTTCACAATTTTGTCCTTAATAATACTAGCCACACTGCAGATCTTCACGATTTAGGTCCGTTCTTTCTAGCAGATTAAAATTCTGGGCAGTAAATTATCTCAAAAATTAACCCATCATAGTTAACTACTGCTCTAAGCTGCTTTAAATTCACAACTCAACATGCAGTTCCAAGGGGAGCACGTTCACATCAGAGACATGCAAGTGCTCATACTGCAAGTCAATTGCAACTTACTATTGAACACAGAATTCAAAACAAAAGGCTTTGGCAATAACTGAAGACAAAAAACAGTGGGTAGGAAATCAGTATTTCAAAAGAAGCCGACAAGAACGCCATCATGACACATGTCTACATTTTTAAAACAGCAGCCCTCCCCGCCGCACCAAATGCTCTCAGCTCTGGAGACATCATTAGCCAATCTGCTCTTAACAATGTTCTAAAGGAGTTAATTCTAATGGGAGAGAACATACCAGAATTTCACTGGCTATAGGGAGCCTCAGTTACCATGGAAAAGGAGGATGAGAAAGCTGGGAAGTTGGTGAAAAAATGAGGCAACTCATTACCTGTTTGTAACCCAGTAAAAGGAATGCCTAATTAGAGCTAGACAAACTCAGCCTTAAATTAATAAACCCAACCAATAAAATCTTCAGGGTGTTCTTCATGGAGGGAAGAGGCAACCGCTACATCTCAAATACTCCTGGCAATGGCTATGGACTGAAAATGGCACCAGTCGCCTCGCTCACTGGCAGCTACAGTGTCAGGCTTCAGGAAGGAGGGCTAGAGAACCCCTCCCCAAGCACTGAGTGCAGAACTCTAAACCCGGTGCTTGGAAGTGGAAGAATTAAGTCAGCCCCGAACCCTGAGGAGTATCTGATGATACTAGAAATTTTAAATGCCTCCTCCAATGGACTAAAAAGATACGCTTCTAACTTTTAATTATCAAAATTATTATCCTCAAGAAAACCGTCCGGTTAAATACTACTAAGACAAGAGTCACAAACATCTTTTAATCAGAAAGCTCAAGTCAGGAAGCTTCCAAGACTGTGAGTCAGGGTGTAGCATTAACTAACATCTGGGAGCACCCTATTCCCCAAGGCAGACACCAAGGGAGATGGAGAGAGCACTTCAAGGAAGACACTTAGCACCTTGAAAAATCCCCTTTGAGGAAGCCCTAGAGGAAATGGTTCGCCTTTCAGAGCAAGTAGAGTAGCGGTGATGTAGCTTTGATTCTTTCAGTGTTCCTTTTCCCAATTCATTTGCTAAGATACTCTAATGGCTAATAGAACCCAGGACACTTGGTGGGATGATGGAAACTTCATTAATCCTAACAGGACTAATACGAAACATTTAGCAACTTCACAGGATTGACTACTTTTAAGATCCCGCTAGACAAAGGAACAGTCATGACCAATTATACTAATGGTGGACTTACACATACTTACATAAACAAATTCATCGAAACTTATCTTCCCATCTTTATTCCTGTCGCCATCCAGCATGAGTTTTTGAATAATTTCTCTCACTTTATATCCTGGTAATGGCATATTGGCCTCCTTGAAAAGCTCATGAAGTTCATAGTCACAGATGAATCCGTTGCTGTTGAGATCTTTGTAAAGAGGGAGAGCAGGCAAAAAAAGGAAAAAAAAATTAGAAGAAATAAGTGAACCTCTTGGAGTAGTCTTATGATGAGCATTTGTCTTCATTTGAGACTCAGTTCCTACTAAGCTCGCCTGAACACAGTGTTTGCTCTTCTTACTGTTTGGTACCTAAAGTTGTTGAAAAAGGAAATGCAAATTTTAACAGAAAGCACAGTTTTACACCATGTTTTCTGTATTTTAAACAATGTATATGTAGCTTCACTTAAAAATAGCATCCCTGGGGCGCCTGGGTGGCTCAGTGGGTTAAAGCCTCTGCCTTCGGCTCAGGTCATGGTCTCAGGGTCCTGGAATCCAGCCCTGCATGGGGCTCTCTGCTCAGCAGGGAGCCTGCTTCCTCCCCCCCCCTCTGCCTGCCTCTCTGACTACTTGTGATCTCTCTCTGTCAAATTAAAAAAAAAAATAGCATCCTTAATACTAACAAAGCAGAGTTGCCTAATAAATTATTTTTCTATCATGAAGCTGACAGGACTTCTAAAAAATAATTAATAGACAACGTACCAATAAAACACCGCCATGGTAGAAAACGGTTTCTGTTGTATCTATTTAGGAGTTTTACGTCCCTCATTCTTCCATTAGTCTGGTAGAACAGTTTATGAATGGATGCTGATTATATTACAAAGCACACCTGAAATTAAACTACCCTCTTCAACACCACTTTTTCCCAAGAGCTAATGTAAATAAATATGGAGTTCATAAAAATAAATGCAGTCCCGAGTAATGCAAATGTTTACCATGACTCTATAAATAACCTTTTTATTTTTGTGCTAGGACCGTTCTAACGGAGTGTATATCTTAAGTGCTGATGATGCTTAGTCTGAAACTATTCAAAATGAAAAAACAAAAAACTGATCAATGACCAGAAGTTAATTTACTAAGAAAGAAGGTTAATGTCTTGAGGGCTGTAATCTCTTGGGCATATATAGTTTTAAGAAAACTGGACTTTCACCACAAATTTCAAATACCTACTGTTTCAACAGTGCTTTTCCTTAGGTTCCTCCACTGAATTTCACACATAAATTTATTACAACAAAAGGATACAATCTCAATAGAGAAACCAGAGCACTGTTCAAGAAAATGTATTGTGAAATTAATCTATCTGATACGTTACTTTAAAACCTGACTGGGTGCTGTTCTGGGAATGGGGGTGCTGCTGGGATTGATAGAGAAGTCCTGTTATTCTAATGACAACTACTAAGCAAATAACATCTAAGGTGAGGTAAGACTATAAAAATATAATATAATGAAATATAACTTAAGTGCTGTGCTGAAAAATAAAGCAGGGAAAGGGGTCAGACTGGGGGCTAATTTGCCCCCCCCCCCGCAAGGCTCCTGGCATCCAGTGTCTTGCGCTGCCCCATACCCTACGACACATATGACCCCCTCCCGCAAAACAGAATTATGCAGCTCAAAATGGCAGAGGTCAAGGATGGCCACTTTGACAAGGTTATATTTGAATGAAGACTTACATGAAGCAAGGGAACGAATTGCAGATATCTAGGGGGAAGAGATTTCGAGTAGAGGAAAGAGTAAATGCAAAGTCTGTGATATGGAAGAGTGTCTGGTACGGTTTGAGAAGAGCAAAGATCCAGCAGGATTTGAGCAGAGTAAACAGAGGAGAGAGTCAGGGATGAGGCTAGGGAGCTGATCACGTATACTCTTACAGATCATGGAAAGTACTTGGGATTTTTTTTTTTTTTTTTAAGATCCTGCTTATTTATTTGAGAGACAGAGAGAGAGGTCAAAGACAGCAAGAGAGGGCACACGTAGGGAGGAGAGAGGAAACAGAATCTCCGCTGAGCAGAGAGACCAATGCGGGCTCGATCCCAGGACCCCAGGATCATGACCTGGGTCGAAGGCAGACGTTCAACGAACTGAGCCACCCCGGTGCCCCTATGTCAGATTTAAACATCAAATCAACAGCATCATGTGGTTATCTCTCTGTACTAAAACACATGGGAGAATTAGTTCTTTTAGTGCCTATATATGGATGCTTAACTGACTGAGTCACCCGGGCGCCCCACAGATCTTATTTTAAGTGTGATCTAAGTGTAATTCATTTCAGCTAATTTTTGTCAACTATTAAAATATTAAATATCCTATGTAAAACCATTTCCGCAATATTTTGAGGGCTGATAAAATTCTATATTTAATTTTAGTGAAGTATATTTGTAGATTCAAACAAATACTCTTAAACACAATTGGCACATTTAAATCTACCAATTAGAGTATCTATACTTCTCAAACATCATCCCCAAGCTACCCCAAACTTCTGAAAATCATGAATATTCCCTTCGATAAGAGTACTTAATTTCCCTAGGGCACATCTTCGCTTTCTTTGCTTTGAATTAATAAAAGGCCATACATCAAACACTTTACTAGTAAAGTGTTTATACACACAAGTCAATCCAGCAGCAACATCTGCAATTGCTAAAAAGAACAAAGTAATCCACAGGATTTTAGCAACTTTTGATGAATGAAATTCTTGAGTTTAAATACACCTCCTCCCATGCGTAAACTAAGCTGTTTCTCCCATTTTCTTTATAAAGTTAAATAAAGGGGTGTCTGTGTGGCTGAGTCCACAGTCATAAAGTGACTGGCTCTTGATTTCAGCTCAGGTCATGATCTCAGGGTCATGAGATCGAGCCCCACATTGGACTCTGTGCTAGGTGTGGACGTGCTTAACATTCTCACTCTTGGGGTGTCTGGGTGGCTCAGTCAGTTAAGCATCTGCCTTCAGCTCAGGTCATGATCCTGGGGTCCTGGGATCCAGTCCTGCCTCAGGCTCCTTGCTAAGCGGGGAGCCTGCTTCTCCCTTAAAAAAAAAAGAAAAGATTATCGCTCTTCCTTTCTCTTTCTCTCTCTCTCTCTCAAAAAAAAAAAAAAAAAAAGGTAAAACCGAGCTCATTACTAGGGTGTAAGCATGGCATACAGAAAGATACACAGCATGACTGAAAGGATGCAAGTGAGAGTAATGGGACATAGGATTTGCATAAGTCACCTCTCTGGGTCTTCGTTTTCCCACCTGTAAAAGATGTCTTTGGATCAAACGATCCCCAGATTCCCTTTTTGACTCTAACACACTCTGATTCTAAATTTGAGTAGCCAAGACTTCACAAACCACACACATACACGCACGCATACACTTTTAAAAATATTGGAGGTGAAATTGTAATACATAATAGAAACAAATATATAATAATAACATTCTGATCACTACTGCATCACATCACCTAAATACAGCATTCCTTCATTTTTAGATCTTTTAGGAAAAGATGGCTTATTCCTTGCCACTATTAAAACTTTGTCCACCTGGGGGGTGCTGGGGTGGCTCAGTTGGTTAAGTGACTGTCTTTGGCTCGGGTCATGATCTCAGGGTCCTGGGACAGAGACCCAGCATCTCCCTTTTCCTCTGCGGCTCCCCCTACTTGTGCTGTCTCATGCTTTCTCTCTGTCAAATAAATAAAAATTAAAAAGTCTTTAAAAAAACAAAACAACACAACTTTGTCCACTTGGCAATTTCTTTTTTTTTTTTTTTTTAAAGATTATTTATTTATTTATTTATTTGACAGAGAGAGATCACAGGTAGGCAGAGAGGCAAGCAGAGAGAGAGGAGGAAGCAGGCTCCCTGCTGAGCAGAGAGCCCGACGCGGGGCTCGATCCCAGGACCCTGAGATCATGACCTGACCCGAAGGCAGAGGCTTTAACCCACTGAGCCACCCAGGCGCCCCAACTTGGCAATTTCTGATAGAAAAATATTTTATGGGCTGCCTGGGTGGCTCACTAGGTTAAGTTTTCAGCTCTTGATTTTGGCTCATGATGTTGGGGTCCTGTGTCAGACTCCACACTCAGCATGGGGTCTACTTGACATTCGCTCCCTCACTCTCTGCCCCTCCCACTCATGCTCTCTCTCTCTCTCTTAAATTAATAAACAAATATTTTAAAAATCTTTTAACAAAGATTTTTAAAATATTTGTTAAAAGATTTAAAATATTTTTAAAAGATTTGTTTATTAATGTATTCTACTTTACCCTGACTTCTGAAATGATGTATCTGAGCATAATTTATTTTATTTATTTTTTATTTTTTTAAAAGATTTGATTTATTTATTTGACAGAGAGAGATCACAAGTAGGCAGAGAGGCAAGCAGAGAGAGGGGAGAAAGCAGGCTCTCCGCTGAGCAGAAAGCCCAATGCGGGGCTTGATCCCCGGATGCTGGGATCATGACCTGAGCCGAAAGCAGAGGTTTTAACCCACTGAGCCATCCAGGTGCCCCAATTTTTTTTTAAAAAGATTTATTTATTTATTTGGCAGAGAGAAAGGGAACACAAGCAGGGGGAGAGGGAGAGGGAGATGCAGGCCCCCCTGAGCAGGGAGCCTGCTGTGGGGCTCGAACCCAGGACCTTGGGATCATGACCCAAGCAGAAGGCAGACGCTTAATGACTGAGCCACCCGGGTGCCCCTCTGAGCATAATTTAACCTGTGATTGACTCCATTTTTGACCTAGCATAGAACAGGTGCTTAATTGTTCCTTTTGTATTCTCAGTGATCTAACAGAAGCAGAAGGCAGAGATTTTTAAAATAAGTATTGGAGAACGGTGAATTCAAAACGACCTGAAACCAACCAGGGCGCCGAGAGTCTAGGCCATTTCGCAGGTTATCAGCCTTAGGTAGAATAGAGATGTAGGCAATGAAGAGAATTAACATTTGCCTGAGCCCTTTCTGAAATAACCTGTTGGGCATTAATTAGAAGACAGCTCACTGACATGATTAAAAGATGCCAGGAAGTACCCACCCTAAAATATAACTAACATAAAATAACCACGTGTAGAAACTCCATTTTGAAGTAAGAGTGGTAATACACAGATGCTGTTAGTAACCGACAGGACCATTTTAAAGGGGGCTGGAGGGGCAGGACTTGGTCAGAATGCAGCAATCTTCCTTATTAAGTTGTAAATCTTTTGACCTCAACCCCAGTACGTGGCCCAGTCCCTTGCATGTAACGGGCGATGGGAAAAGACCATTTTTTGTAGGACTACTGATTCTCAGGTATTAACCAGGAAAAGAATGTTCTAATCTAATGAGCATTTTAAAAACAGAATTAAACAAACAATAAGGAACACATACAGAAATAGCACTGAAAGACCGAATGGCAATTCACCAGGAAACCATAACGACAGAAATATCCCTTAAATAACATTCAATCTCATTCCCTTTGTTCTAATCCTGTCCCCACCCTGGCAGCCTTCAGATCTGTAATTTGGTTTTCTAAGTGAACACACCCACAGAGGAGTACCCTGGTAGAAAACCAGTGATGGCTGTCAGGTCAGGAGTTCCGTTCTAAATGTAGAAACCTGCTTTGTTTGTATTAAGAAATACCGTGTGCACTTGGTTGGCAGAAGGCAGCCTCCAGAGCAAATGGAGAACCTACTGTGTGGCCAGCACTAAGCTAGACACCAGAGATACAGAAATTAATGACATTTTACATATTTTAAAAGTTTTGGGGTGCCTGGGTGGCTCAGCTGTTAAGCGTCTGCCTTCAGCTCAGGTCATGATCCCGAAGTCCAAGGATCGGTCCCTGCTCCGCGGGAAGCCTGCTTCTCCCTCTCCCACTCCCGCTGCTTGTGTTCCCTCTCTCACTGTGTCTCTCTCTGTCAAATAAATAAATAAAATCTTAAAAAAAAAAAGTTTTACCTACTCTGCTGTTTTCCTATAATTTATCAGCAGATCGTATTACCTCCCGTAATCAAAGACATTTTAGTGTTAGTACTAGTAAATTAGAGCCAGCCTTTCTTAGAACTCCTAAATCGTATCTTTTTGAAGACAACAATTTCAATTTCAATAAAAAGGCAGAGGGAGCCTAAAAAGGCAGCTTGCAATTAATTTTACAAAATCTCCCAGCTGGAAAAGTACTTGAAAGACAAAATAGGGTGCAATTATTTTTAAAGAGTTTTATGCTAATTTTATTTCCAATCCCCAGCCAAAACACGCGCGTACGCGCGCGCGCGCGCGCGCGCACACACACACACACACCCACCCTTAAACTATTATCAGAGATCTAATACGCTGTGCTTTGGAAAGCCAGAAAATCAAATAGCACAATGGCATTTTAGAAAGCTTCCATCTTATCGGTGACATTATTACTGGGAGCCCAAAGCGAGGTTTGGCGGTGATCTTTTTCTATTCGGAGTTTTGACATAAACATGAGAATTTAATAATAAACTGACCCCCAAAACACAGACCTGGATTGAAAACAGTCTGAACAATTAGAAACTAACATCACAACGTCCTGGCAATAATGGCAGCCCTCTATTTTCTCATTAAAGCTGCCGATATTCTGGAAGCCCTTTCTGGCTCATTTGCCACATCTTCATTAAACTACACATTGGCATGGGGTCAAACAGGTTCTGCATTTCGAAGACTCCTATTTTCAACCGCCTGATAAGCTAGATACTATCCTATAGCCTGTACTATCTAGAGCATTCTTAATGCTTCTGTGGAAGCAAGTCTCAACTTTTGGGTTCAGAAAATAGGGTCAGTAAGGAAGTCGACATTAACAAATGGCAGGAAAAAAAGAAACTCCAGACACATCCCCGCTGAACAAAGTTCCCGCAGAAAGTAAACAGCTAAACATTCAGGCCACTGACCAAGTGTTCTTCTTTTTAAAGAAAAATCACCAGCAGGCTCCCAGTGCTACACCGAGAGGCCTGTCTTTCATACTGGCTGCTGAATTCCTCAGAAAGGAACTAACTGTTTGTAACAACAGATTCTCTCTGTCTGTTGCTCTGTCTCTGCGTGTGTGTGTGTGTGTGTGTGTGTGTGTGTGTGTCTGATGACACGTGTAAGTTCACATCTGCATTCTGTTTTAAAAGAAACCCCATTATGCTTTTGTACCAAGTATTATTTAAAATGCCAGTTAACTCTCTCAACACCCTCCCCCAAGTAACCTTAAAGTAAATAAACTTATTATACAGCCGTGTTCCTGCAGAAGTTTGAATCACACCAAGAATGCATATCCTTAAAAGGAAATGTTTTCCCTCCCCTTGCATCCTGTTATTTAAGCTATTTTAAGCACTTGTCTGGAGAACGCTGAGCCAGAATTCAAGTGGTTTTGATTTTAGCTGTTCTACACTGCCCATGTCCAGGTGGTACGAGGCGAAATCTATCACTTCAAATGCATCTTTTGGAGTGCTACTTCGTCTTATAAATCTGACAGTAAGAAAGGCTGGGATTTCCTTTGACCCCCAAGTTCTGTGTGTGTGTGTGTGTGTGTGTTGCTTTAACCATCCTTGAATCAGTCTAAATCCAGTGTCTCAACAAAGAGGTTGCATATGTGTGTCCTCATCTGTAACACACATGCAACCTCTTCACTAACCCATCATGGACAGTGCGCATTAGGACTTAAAGAAGAAAACCAATCAAGTACAGATCCACATCCTTTCAGAAAAGCTGGGTTTAAAGTTCCATTTAGTTTAACCAACATATCCCAAACTTTTTCACACTAAGAAAAACAAAAAACAAAAAACAAAAACCAAAGACAAAAGGAATCTATGTGTCTAACAGGAATGGATTTACACACGTGTTCACATGCACATACGCCATCTCCAATGCCCGCGAAAGCACACGAAGTATTGACTTGGAAGACTCAGCCAAAAGACTTGTGTAGAAGAATTTAGGTTATATTCTATCCTAAGATCTAAGCAGTAAAGTCGAGCTTTCATTAGGCATTAAAACTTCAGAAAAGGCAGCTGCTAAACGTCTCCAGATGCTTCACTAAACGTGAGTTTTGCCTTTCACAGCTTACACCTTTTGAGGTAGCTCATTCCAGCAAATAGAAGAGACAGTTTAATGAGTCCCAGCTCAGGGTAGAAGTGAGGTCGCTATCGAAGAGTTCATCCTAATGGTGGATCCTCAAAGGTGGAGGTCAAGGACGGCTGAAGGCCAGGCAAGATTAGAAGGCTGAAACCAGGCAATCAAAAATGTCACCTATCGATCATTTTCCAACTGAAAATTTCCAGCAAGTTTGGCCACCGGTTCCCACCTGCTGCCACTCTCCCGCTTTAAAAGTACACACACATCTCCACACACGTGCGCTCTTGCTCTGAAGCCCACCCATCCACATGTGTGTACGTCTCCAATCTTCCACACCCCCAGAACATGGTCTGCAGACCATCCCAAGGCCTTCATCTTCAACAGTCAGTCCACTGAGAATTAGCCAGATGGCTGAGTGAAATAGCACTGGTTAGTTTATTTTTTTGGCTGGCCTGTAGGTTTTATTTTTTAAGTCGTAATTAAACAAATATGCACTGGTGGACTTTTATTGAATACTAAAAGTAAATTAAACTAAACCACTGTGCCTTTTGTGGCATCATCCTGATGTGGGTTTTATATACTACAGAATATCAAATAATTGGAAACAACTCAACTTCCTGAGAGGAGAAAATCACCATAACCAAAACGTTTTGACTTCGTGTGGTAGGCAGCCACAGAGGGATATACCCACAGTATTCCTTGTCATTTATGAAACCCCGTTATTCTTTTATTTCAAAGTGCTGAATTTGTGGGGGCTTTTTATGTTTTTTTGTTTTGTTTTGTTTTAAAGCTCAGTAGCAATTGCTTAGGAGAGAAAAAAGTCAGATGTCAGTGTTTGTGGGACTAAAGCCAATCTGAAAAGATTTACATTACGTGAATTTATCTCCATGACAAGTAATCATCCAAATGACTTCTAGCTTCCATAACAAGATTAAATTCTCAGATTGTGTAAGACATTTTATAGTTGGTAAAATATTTACTTCCTAAGTACTCTGAAAGTTTTATTTATTCTTCTTTAGAAAGAACTTATGCAGCATTTACATTAATAGGGAAACATTATGAAGTAGGAAAAAAAAAAACCAAAACCAGAGCCAAGGCTTCTGCTATCCTTGTGGGATATACTGGAAACAAATGTTGAGAAAATTAAAATAATTAAATGAAAATATACTGCTGGGAGCTTAACACTAAGCAGGTGCAGAAAGTGAGTGAAAGGATAACTTTAAGTCTTAATACTCCATTTATTGCTAGTAAAGAGAATTTCAAAGCACTATTAATTGATTGGACAAAACCTATGGTTAGTGGTAATTACAGAGATTTTCCTCACATGCTGTGATTTTGCTGAATTTCTAAAGAGATAATCAAGGCTATTATTGTTAATAGATGGGAAAAATCACATAATGATTTCCATATTTTGTCACAACTGAACAGAGACAAAGTGGTCCTCCCTGCCTCCCCCCACCAATAAGAAAGAATTGTCCTTGATAGGAAAGCAAGTTCTAGAGCTTGTTTTTTCAAATCAAGTTTTTCCCTGAAGGAAGAAAAAAAAAAAAGATTCCCATAACACCTTTGACAGTTGCCTGAGGGCTCTGTAACTAATAACTACAAACTACAAAGATTTTAAAGGAAAAAAATCAAAAGATTCAGCTGGGTCTTTAAACACTTTTGGAAAAGACAGACTCCACACAAGCCTTTATTATGCCGAAAAAAAATATATATAAATTTTATGTGCTATAATGTGATGGCTAAAACCTCTAGCAATAAATTCCACCATGATGAAAATCTTCATAACAAAGGCCCTTTTATTTTTTAATTTTATTTTATTATTTTTTTTTAAAGATTTTATTTATTTATTTGACAGAGAGAGAGAGATCAAGATCACAAGTAGGCAGAGAGGCAGGCAGAGAGAGAGGAGGAAACAGGCTCCCCGCCGAGCAGAGAGCCAGATGTGGGGCTCGATCCCAGGACCCTGAGATCATGACCTGAGCCAAAGGCAGAGGCTTAACCCACTGAGCCACCCAGGCACCCTGACAAAGGCCCTTTTAGTTTACAGTGGGTAATAACAAAGTCCTAGTATGTGAAAAGACTACGTGTAATTCCTAGGGATTCAGTCAATTAAATATTTATTGTGAACCTAACATGTGTGCAACACTGAGCCAGATACTGAATAATATATAGAGCAGGCAGAAATTGGGGACTCCAGAATTTCCACATAGAGCACACAGAGTAATAAGAGCCTGCATATCTTAGGAATGAATATGTGCCTGTTAGGGACATCAACAGCATGTATGGTCTGATCTTGTGCCTTTGGGAATCTCTTTGTCTACCCTACCCCCTCCAAGATGTAGGATTTAAAATAAGACAGTAGTTCTACCATGACCCTTTCTTGCAGTCCAAGTTGATCCCTCACGTAGGGCAATTTAACCCTGGTTCCTCCATGGCAACAACTGGTGAGCGCTCTTCATGTTATTAAAGCTTGTCAGGAGCGATGAAGCTCTTTTCCTGATTAAGAGTATTCAGTTCTGTCAGGTAAGCCACAACTGAATAGCTCGACATTCTAAAAAGATACTGCACACAATTATTTCCAAGATGCTTCTCATGAAAACAAGGCCTGTATTCAATAATAAACTTTTTTTTTTTTTTTTTTTTAAAGGAAGCAAGGCCTTAAAGATTCAATAATGGCCATAGTAAGTCCTGGTCTTAGCCAAACTTCTATTCATAAAGAAACAAATGAGCCTGTCCCCAGCACTGAGGGAGGATTATAAGGGGAAAAAAAAGAAGGTTCAAAGGGTATGCAATCCTGAACAATTCTGATAAGGCTATTTCTACAGAGCAATGAGATTTTTAAAAATTTGCAGCCAACAATTCACCAGCTTGTTTTCTCCTACTCAATCTTGTATCAGACTGATAGTACTCTTTCTTATAGTAGGTAGTATCTATGGCCAGTTAACAGGTTGCTTTTTTTTTTTTTTTTAACATACACACACAGAAAAGTGTGTTAGAATAAGGTCTATCCATTTTTTTCTACTTAGAATTCTGATGAGATTGTGAAGAGTCACTTTGGTTGTGGGAGCGGTCATTATTCTTCCCAAGGCAAGCTGTTACTTACTAAAAGCCTTCACAAAAAATGTTGGCCTTGAGTCTATGGGAATAGAGATGTAAGCTTCCTTACTTTTCATTAATGAGATTTGCATCACAGGTCCCAGAGTCAAGTCTGATTTAAATAACAAATCATAACAAATCATTATGATCTAACTTTATACCTTTTCATCAAGGAGACACCAAATAGTAGTTTACCTCTCTAAGCCCATGTTGACTCATGTGAGTACACATGTCAATAATCGGTTCTTACCCTGTTTTCTCACTAGCTTTGGCTGATTTGACCTGAGCACTGAAATTTGGAATATAAATACTACAAACTCCATAGCAGCTAAATTCTAAGACATATTCAATGAGGTTTAAAGAAAAACCAGATGGTATGCTAGGTCTTCCCATGTAATGCTGATACTAGAACATAATGTGAGAAAACAGAAAGGGCTGCGTTATCCAAAGGCATAGTAGATCAATGGAAAATGCAAGAAAGCCAAGCTAATGAGGTAAAGCTAAAACATCATCTAATCATCATCTGATATCTTCAGCGGTCTCACACACCCCTCTGAGAATATGGTGAAATCTCCCAATTTTTCCCTCGGAAAAATAAGATACACAATGCAATAAACAACACAAAATTTGTCCCAAGTTTTCAGGAGCCAGAGTAGACTAAAAACCTTTGACCATAGTAGACAGATGTAATCAGAAATAACAGTTTAGGGCATAGCTTCTAAAACTTTACCCCATTGATTTTAACTACCTTGCCCTAAGGTTTGTGATTAACCATTCATATGATTTTTTAGAGAATTAACCTCCATCAGGGCCAAACAAAAATGACTTTACTATTGTTAAAGCTATTAAAAAAAAATACTTACCAACTTTTGCAAAGGCCTCTTTGAGTTCATCAAGCTCATCTTTAGAGATCTGAGTGGTAGCCATCTCCTCCATTTAAAGATCTAAGAGAAACCAGAAAGGTTTAAGACTGAAAGAGGTTTGTGATGTTTATACTATCAACATTCCTATGAAAGTCTCATCTTGAGGTAATTTAAACAAAACAGCAAACTGCTAAAGCCATCTCAATACATTTCCATATTTACAGCTAAAGCCATAATAAAGAAAAACAAACACATGAGAAGTCTTTTGGTAAACTTTATTTACCAAAAGTTTTTCGGAAAAAAAAATAGCTCTGAATTCTCCTTTCAAGGACAAATTCTTAGAAAGGAAGAGCCAGGGTACCTAGTAATGACAGGAAGAGATACATACTAGAAATCTGTGGTTATACATATTACAACTGAAAGTCCAAATTTTGTGACTGAAGGTGGAGGGAATATGTAACTGTTCTATTAAGCCCTTCTCTCGCTCCTTCTCTCTTACTGGCTGCTTCCATTTTTTCCAGCTTTATTGAGATGTAACTGACATATAATAGTGTATAAGTTTAAGGTGTATAACATGATGATTGGATACACTAATATATCATGAAATGATTACTACAATAAGGTTAGTTAGCACATCTGTCACCTCACATTGTTAACCATTTCTTCCCATTAAGTCACTTAAAAATCATTCAATGTGAAGGAGTGCCTGGGTGGTTCAGTTGGTTAAGCATCTGCCTTTGGCTCAGGTCATAATCCTAGGGTCTTGGGATTGAGCCCAGCATTGGGCTCCCTGCTCAGTGGGGAACCTGCTTCTCCCTCTCCCACTCCCCTTGCTTGTGTTCCCTCTCTCACTGTCTCTCTCTCTCTCTCTCTGTCAAATAAATAAATAAAATCTTTTTTTTTTTTAAAGATTTTATTTATTTATTTGACAGAGAGAGAGATCACAAGTAGGCAGAGAGACAGGCAGAGAGAGAGGAAGGGAAGCAGGCCCCCTGCCGAGCAGGGAGCCCGATGCGGGACTCGATCCCAGGACCCTGAGATCATGACCTGAGCCGAAAGCAGCGGCTTAACCCACTGAGCCACCCAGGCGCCCCTAAATAAATAAAATCTTTACAAAAATAAGAAAACAAACAATATAATATTCTTGATTTTGCCTCTTGGCTCATAACATTTGTGATCTGGACCTTTACAGAAAAACTTTACTGAACCCTGCAATAAAGAAAGGAGGTCTGTTTCACAATGGGTAATCCCCAAATACAAACTTAACAACTTTTGGATGGAAAGCCATGAAAATGATGACGTGTTCTCTGGGTTTGGTTGGGGTTCTTTTTTGTTTTGTTTTGGCTTTTTCTTTTTCTCAGTCTTTTGTGAGGACTTTACTTTTAGAGAACACTTAGGTTCACAGCAAAACTGAGCAGGAAGTAAAGAGATCTCGGTCCTCACACACCCCGTTTTCAACTTCCCCCAGCAGAGGTGGCTCCTTTGTGACAGTCGATGACCTTACACTGACACATCAGACATGCCCAAGTCCGTGGTTATACCTTAGAGTTCATCTGTGGTGTTATACATTCTATGGGTTTGGAATACATGATATCATGGGTCTACCATTACAGTATCAAACAAGATAGTTTCATGGCCTTAACTGTGTTCCTCTTTCTAAAAAGTACCCTCGAGGCACCTGGGTGGCTCAGATGTTAAGTGTCTGCCTTCATCTCAGTTCATGATCCTAAGGTCCCGGGACTCGAGGTCATGATCCCAGGGTCCTGGGATCGAGCTCCACATCAGGCTCCCTGCTCAGCGGGAAGCTTGCTTCTCTCTCTCCCACTCCCCCTGCTTGTGTTCCCTCTCCCGCTGTGTCTCTATCTGTCAAATAAATAAAATCTTTTAAAAAAGTACTCTGTATGTTAAATTTCACAATCTATACAAAACACAAATTAGAGATTGTATATTTACCCCTTTTTGATATTTTTGTTACTAGTTAAAAAAAAACCTATCTACCTGTTGTATGTAAATGATAAATCACTAAATTCTCCTGAAACTAATATACACTCGATGGTAACTAACTGGAATTTAAATGAAAACTTGAAAAAAACCATCTACCCACCAATTCATCAAGAGAGAGCTGGGCTACACCTGTCCTTTTCAGAGCCAGAATTGTTCTCTCTTGAACTTACCACAGTCCCAGACACATAGGAACGCACTCGATGAAACAGCTTTTTTTTTTTTTAATTTTTATTTATTTATTTGACAGAGATCACAAGTAGGCAGAGAGGCAGGCAGAGAGAGAGGAAGGGAAGCAGGCTCCCTGCTGAGCAGAGAGCCCGATGTGGGGCTCGATCCCAGGACACTGGGATCATGACCTGAGCCGAAGGTAGAGGTTTTAACCCACTGAGCCATGCAGGCGCCCTGTTGAAACAGCTTTTTACTAAATTCTTCCATTCAACAACCGCGTGCCAAGCATAACGTCAAATAAATTCATATTTGTATTAATTCCCTGAACCCTGACAACAGCCTTAGGGGGTAAATATTCTCTTCTTTTTTTCCTTATAACTTAGGTTCAGAGGGACCATGGAACTGGAATTCACACTCAGCTTTCTCAAATCCCTGGGATGTTTTCAATCAACCATATGATACCATGAGCTATGTTTCCACCACAACACAATACCCATTTCTAAAGACTGGTTATTTTGAAAAATTAAATAAAAACAGAGTTTTATTTACTTATTTATTTTTAACCATTTTATTATTAGTATTTCTTTATTTGTAAACTCTACCCCCAGTGTGGGGCTCAAACCCATGACACTGAGATCAGGACTCATATGCTCCACTGGCAGAGCCAAACAGGCACACCCGAAACAGACTGTATTTTTCTAATTTTATTTTACTTTTTAAAAGATTTTATTTATTTATTTGAGAGACAGAGAAAGAGAGAAAGAGAGCATGAGTGGGGATGGGGGTGGGGGGTGGGGAGAAGACAGGGAGAGGGAGTAGCAGATTCCCCACAGAGCAGGGAGCCCCACGCAGGGCTTGAACCCATGACCCAGAGATCATGACCTGAGCTGAAGGCAGATGCTTAACTGACTGAGCCACCTTGGTGCCTCCCAAAAAGAGTCTTAAAAAACAGAAAACAAGGCACGCCTGGGTGGCTCAGTGGGTTTAAGCCTCTGCCTATGGCTCAGGTCATGATCTCAGGGTCCTGGGATGGAGGCCCACATTGGGCTCTGCTCAGTGGGGAGTCTGCTTCCCGCCACGCTCCCACCAACGCCCCCTTGCCCCCACCTGACTACTTGTGATCTCTCTCTCCTGTCAAATAAATAAAATAAAATCTTAAAAACAAAAACAGAACTTGCTTCCTCATAAACTTTTCTTACCTGTGATGTTAAAATATCACTCAAGAGGGACAAACTTCTCAGCAGATAAGCTGGACGAATCACCTTTCTGAGTAGTCTGAGGCTCTAGAAGGTAAAAGAAGATCTTCAGTTAGATATGAAGCAGGCATTTGAAAAATTAAGAGTAAAAAGCTATTTTTCATATGTTAACTTATAATCTAATGGTGGCAC
Source organism: Mustela nivalis (assembly GCF_964662115.1). NCBI lineage: Eukaryota > Metazoa > Chordata > Mammalia > Carnivora > Mustelidae > Mustela > Mustela nivalis. Next base: position 32,440,692 of record NC_139040.1, read on the forward strand.
TTTTAAAAAGCATCCTTTATTTTTCTATTATGATGTTTAACACTTCCGATTATGAACAGACTATATAGGATTTACTTCAATTTTCTTTATGCAAATTTTAAGTAGTAATGTTTTCAATATGAAATTATTAACCAACCCCATGAACGATACCACACAGAATAAGGGGACACAAAGTTTGAAAGTGAGACCATCTCAGAAAATCCAAAACATGTGGCCTCTCCTGTATCTCTAAAGGTCCTTCACAGTTTGGGCTGTCTGGGCATCAGTAATGATCTAAAGTGTGTAAATTAAAAAAAAAAAATAGAAGACAAGTGATTTCATTCTCATACTACCATCTCCCTTCTTTACGAAAGAGACCGTGAGACAAAGATGGTTCTAGATACCCTCCCTCTCCTATCCCACCCTTCAAGCTGCTGAGTAAACCCTTCTCCCTGGCTTCTCCCTTTTGCAGGTGGCAAGGTTGATTGAGGCAGAAATCTCTTTCCCTCTTCTTCATACTTCTCCCCAACATAGACACACACCTCTATCCTCACACAGTTTTACCAATATTTTAGGCATCTGATATATGCCTAGTTCCTGCCCTCAAGGAATTTACAATCTGGGGAATGCAACATAAAAATAATGATAAATTGACACAAAGGGAATTAGTGGCTGCAATAAAGGTAGAGAAAAGAAAGGCTCTGGAGACTTTAAAGATCATTAATTTCTTTTCAGATAGGCGAGGAAAGACTTTTGTTCTGCCTGCAAAGTTAGGAAATACTTAGATCTCACAGAAATGATTTCAAAACAATCATTTACTTAAACAATAGTATTACAGATGGTAACTACACTTATGGAGGTGAGTACTGAGCAATGTCTAGAACTGTCGAATCACTATGCTGTACATCTGAAACTAATCATTATAGGTCAACTGTATTTCAAAAATAAAAATTTTAAAGATCAATATAATGCAGCATTAATAAAACTCAAAGTATACTTTCAAGCTTTCTCTTTTCTTATTCCTGTCTAATTGTCTTCTTCTTCTTTTTTTTTTTTAAAGATTGTATTTATTTATTTGACAGACGGAAATCACAAGCAGGCAGAGAAGCAGGCCCAGAGAGAGGAGGAAGCAAGCTCCCTGGTGAGCAGAGAGAGCCCGATACGGAGCTCAATTCCAGGACCCTGGGGATCATGATCTGAGCCGAAGGCAGAGGCTTTAACCCACTGAGCCACCCAGGCGCCCCATGTCCTTTTTTTTTTTTTTTAAATTTTGAGAGCATGTGCACATACCTGCATTAGTGGGAAGGGGGCAGAGGGAAACGGACAAGCAGACTCCCCACTGAGCTGGGAGCCTGATGCTCCTGCTCCATCCCACAACCCCTGAGATCATGACCTGAGCCGAAGTCAGACACTTAATGGACTGAGCCACTCAGGTATCCCTGTCTAATTGTCTTAATGAAAGCCTAAAGTGAGTTCTTTAACACTGAAGGGGAGCAGTCTATATCACCCCAAAATATTCCTCTTTGGCCTACTAATTATTTTAAGCTGGTTATTTTTAAGATAGCAAACAGTGGTGAAGCTCTGAAAACTGAGAAGTTAATATATGAAATATATATATTCGTAAGGGAAATCTCCATTTGTCAGAGTGTCCTGTCCTGCTCTAACAGGAAGAAAATATCTAAATCTCCAGAAACTCTTATTAAGGGAGGAAGGCATAGTCTTAAATCTGCATAACAAGCTTACATTGTTTTCTGTCCCATAACTGACTCCCCACCCCTAGCATCTTCTTTTGTCTTGTATTTAAGGTGGTGGCTTCAGCCATTTTAGGGAGTTACTCAGTTTTCCTGGGTCTCTCCCATGGATACACAAGGTGAGCAGGTTATTAAGCCATTGTTTTTCTCTTGTTAATCTGTTTTATGTCAATGTACTTACAGCAGCCAAAGAACCTAGGAGGGCGGAAGAAAAATTGTTTTCTCCCCAACAACACCTATAACTCACAGGAGACTTCAAGAGGCACATACAAGAAAGAATAAAAAGAACTAGAATATGCATATATCCCCCAAAATAACATTGCCAGGTAAGTTGGTCCAGGATAACAGAAGTGCTGAATTTAGGAGTCTCTTGCTTAAATAAAACTCAATTTCATTGATTTATAATTATTTGAAATAAATGCTGCCCTGAGACACCTGAGCTAAATCTAAGAAATACAAAGTCAAATTTAAAAGCCTCACAGTAGATGATTTTGTGGATAAAAGTCACAATTTTTTTGAAGATTTGTCAGAGAGAAAGAGAGCAAGAGAGAGAGCACAAGCAGGGAGAGCTGTGGCAGAACAGGCAGAGGGAGAGGGAGAAGCAGGCTCCCCACTGAGCAGGAAGCATGATGGGGGGGCTGGATCCCAGGACCCTGGATCATGACCTGAGCCAAAGGCAGGTGCTTAACCGACCCAGGCATCCCAAAAGTCACAATTTTTGAAGTAGCTTATGTAACGCAGGCCTTTTCCCATCATGAATTAAAAAAGCTCTTTTCTTTAGACTTCTAGTAGATATTTGATGGTATCTGTAGGGATAAGCAATTAAGTACTATCGTGGGGAAAATATCACACTTAAGTAATTTAGTAAAGACTGCCAGTAAGTTTTTAAAATGAAGATTTCAAAAATCTCAATCGTACAAGTTAAAATTATAGATGCTCTATTCCTCTCCATGGGCCATTCATTGCACTTTAGGACTTTCTTCCCTCAAAGCAACTAAAACATCCTAGACTGGGGCTTATGAAGCAAAACCGAGGATGTGACATCATTATTGCCCTGTACATGGGCAATAGTTGTTCCTTACTCAAGCCTGTAGGGAGTTACAAAGGCAAGATGGAAAGTCTTGAACATGCGATCAGAAAGCATCAAGCAGGGTCCGTTCTGCTCTCTCTTAGCAGGGTGTCCATGAGCAAGTTAAATCCATCTGGCCCCCAGTGTCCTCATTTGAAAATAGCAACAATACCTCCTTCCCCAGGGTCCTCATGAAGATTAAGAATGGCATATGTGGGGCACCTGGGTGGCTCAGTGGGTTAAAGCCTCTGCCTTCGGCTCAGGTCATGATCCCAGGGTCCTGGGATTGAGCCCCACATTGGGCTCTCTGCTCAGCAGGGAGCCTGCTTCCTCCTCTCTCTCTGCCTGCCTCTCTGCCTACTTGTGATCTCTGTCTGTTAAGTAAATAAATAAAATCTTTAAAAAAAATGGCATATGTGAAGACATACTGTAAACCATAAAATATTATATAGTAACTTCAAATCCTTAATGAAAGAAAATAGGGAGTGGCACCTGGGCAGCTCCACTGTTTGGGCGCCTGCCTTCGGCTCGGGTCATGAACCTGGGGGTCTTGGGATCAAGCCCCGCATCAGGCTCCATGTCAGAGTCTGTGTCTTTGTCTCTTTCACCCTCTGCCCCGCACGCCCACCCCTGCTCGTGTTCTCTCTCTCTCTCAGATACATAAATAAAATCTTTAAGAAAAAAAAAAAAGAAAAAAATGGTGGAATAAATGAACGTCTAAGTAGTTGTGAGAGGCTATATAAAAATAGGCGTAAGTTCTAATAAGAACCTTTTCAATGGGGTGTATGAAGTTTTTCCATTTGCCCTATAATTATTGACTCCAGAGTATAAAGATGTCCTGTGTACATAAAAATTATAAGCCTTTACTCAAAGTAATTTAAGAAGGATGGGCCCCACGAAAACCTGTCAGCCACTTTTCATCCATGACTCAATCTGGCTCCTTCATTAAGGCCAGTTTCTAACTACAATTTGAAGAATGGCCAGGAGATGATGGCAAAAATGCAAATTTTACTTTAAATATTTTGGGGCCACTTTTAAAAATCACTAACAGCTTGTCGATATTATCATAGTCCTCCCAATCTGCACATTGTCATCAGCGATGAAAAGTAAAAGGTAAAGAGGTAAAAAGTAAATTTACTTGCTGAATAAAAGTTTAACTTCAAGTTCCCAGTATGTAATTGACAGGCCAAAAGAAAGTCTGGCTTTTGAAATACGTCCTTTTCCCCAGTCTGTCTTCCCACAAAAGTGAACTTTATTTACATGGGAGAGAGAAAGAGAGAAAGACAAAGTATGCTGATATTAAAAAAACAAACAAACAAACAAACAAACAAACAAAAATATATATATATATATTTTTTTCCCATTTAAATGTAGCCAATGAAATACTAATCAAAAGTAAAGAGGCGCCTGGGTGGCTCAGTGGGTTAAGCCTCTGCCTTCTGGGGTCATGATCTCAGGGTCCTGGCTGGGATCAAGTCCCACATGGGGCTCTCCACTCAGCAGGGAGCCTGCTTCCCCCTCTCTCTGTCAAATAAAAAAATAAAATCTTAAAAAAACAAAAAAAGTAAAAACTCCCAGGGTCTCTGCATATTTCTGAGTTTTCTCATCTGCAAAGCACTCCATCTGTCCTAAATTCTGTTTTCTCCCTAGCTCAGGAAAAACAACAACAACAACAACAACAAAGACACAGATCCTCTCCCTCCCCAAACATCTGACACAAAGGAAAACAGAATTTCTCAAAAGGGAATAAAACAAAAAGCAAACAAAACCTTGTTTGTTGGTTTTTTTCATAAAAGGATATGGTGTACGACTGGGTCTGAATTCAGGGCGTCACCCATAGAGAAACCTTAGGCCAATGAAGTCATCTCTAATTACAGAGTTGGACTAACAATGCAGCAATTATGAAACCACTCCACTGGCTCATTTAACTACACTGAAATCCTGAACACAAATCTTTGCTGAGAAAAGTATACCTACAACTAACTACCTGAAACTATCAGGAAAAATTCTGGAAGGTATTTGATGGGAGAGGAGGAGGGGTGCCTGTTTTCACCCCCTACAGCGATTCACTGGAGGAATGCAGCCGCTGAATAATCTATTTACTAATCTTTGTCACTCAGCAGCATGTGGGGCGGGACCGCAGGGCACACACACGCTGGGAAACTCATCCGTGGATAATCGGGAGTTGATGATGAACTCTGTATTTCTTTTTCCGGCAACTGAAAGGGAACTGCAAGAGAAAGGCAGGGGATACTCATTCAGCCAGAGGCTCTAACCCAGCCACTAAGCAGGCCAGGTAAAAAACCGATTGGGAAAGCGAGGCTGGCTACTTAAATCAGAGCTTTGGCAAGCTCACATCAGGAAGGAGAAAGAGAGCGCGACAAACAGTGGACAAAACATGGAAGAATACAGTTTCACAATAAATGAAAAAAAAAAACAAAAAAACAAACCCAAACCCGTAGCCACGGCTAAGGGTGAATAATTCAACAGCGGTCAACAAGAAGGGGTGTATTAGTCACCTTCCTTTGTCCAAATCAGGCACTGCTCTGAAACACCCACACTCCACATACTTACCTGCACCAACAGAAACTGCCGCCCTTTCTCCTCCCTCGTTAGGTAAGTCAGTGGCGCTGGTCTCCAGGTCACATGGGTGTTCAACACCCAGCTAGAGCTCCCCTCCTCTTCCCATGATTACTCAAGCTCCACACCTGCCCTTCCAAATGACTTTCTAGAAGGTTTCAACTTGATTGTCTACCCTATTCACTCACTTATTCATTTATATCCAGTCCTTAATTGAAAGCTTAGTGGGTACCAGGCAATGTGTCAGGTGCTGCACATTTAGGGAATTAGGACCCGAAGTTCCCTTCTCTCGAAGAGCTTACTGTCTAGTGGGAAAATCAGACAGAAAAACTAAGACATAATATTAGTGCTGTCATGCTATTAGAGTCCTATTTCCTGAGTGGTGGAATGAGAGCTGTGGGCGTCAGGAAAGATTTTCCAAAGATGACTTTTGAACTTTAATCTCAGAACATAAGTAGGAATTCCTCAGACAGACATCCCTGATGAAGGTGTTCTAGATACAGAGAGGTGAAGAGACGATTCTATTCTGGAGGCAGAGAAACAAGTGTTGTTGGAGCACTGTGCCTGGGGTTTAGGACAGACATGATTGAGAGTCGAAGGCCAGGGAAAACCATAGAAGAACTACACTTGGGGCGCCTGGGTGGCTCAGTTAGTTAAGCCTCTGCTTTCAGCTCAGATCTTGATCTCAGGGTTCTGGATCAAATCCTGCACCGGGCTCCCTGCTCAGCATGGAGCCTGCTTCTCCCTCTTCCACTGCCTGCTGCTTCCCCGGCTTGTGCTTTCTCTCTCAAATAAATAAAATCTTAAAAAGAAATTTAGAGAAGCTCCACCCTCTGGCCAAGGGAGAAGAAAGCTGAGTGAGGAGGATTCCAGTCAGGAAAGTCTGAGTGTCTACACTGAACTTCCCGCCGCATTAGTTCCCATTTTCAGCTATCTTCCCCTGCCAAATCCCATATCCCTTTCCAATTCCCCACTTAGCTCCATCCCCAGGTTTACAAATTTGAGACTGAAGTTTGGCCACAAGAAACAAAGGGAGGGCGAAGTAAGTAAGTAAGCAGTCTGGATTCTTCCATCATACCCGTGGATCACCTCGTGTCTGACCTATTCCAAAAGACTTTGCATTGGTCTATCTCCAGTCTTGTGACCCTCCAAAGTAATCTTCACACTGCCAGCTCCCTGGAGAGATCTACCACCAATTCTACCCCCCCCCCCCAAAAAAAGCCCCACCTCTCCTGCATGACATTCAAGTGGTTCTGTTTTGATACCTGTCTATCTTTCCAATATCACTTCCCCTCACATGCATGGTCTCCTTGACCCACACTCTAGAAAGATTCCATTTCCCAAACAGGCCACCAGTTTCCTACCCCCTGTTCCTTCCCCTCTGTGCTTCTCTCCAGTGGAATGAATGCATCTCCTAACTGCTCTTCCAAAGCATCTTTAAGGAAGCCCCACCTGAGATCCCCAATCCTCTCTGCCCAGGACCGGCTGTGTTTTCTTCTCTGACAGCCAGTGCAGGCTTCTTTCAGACAGCTCGGATTGTAAGTATCTTGTTTTTCCGTCGGAGCCTAGGTATCAATGTCTGAGTGGGAACATACGGTCCCCACGAGGATAGCATTTATAACAAAGCTCTTGGAAAGAAGGGGCCATACCCCATTCATCTTCAAATTCCCAACCCTGATCACAGTGCCTACAGAGTAGGTAATAATAGTAATTAAGACAATAATGCCATTATTACATGCCATTGTAAGTTTACATGACAGCTGACATTTACGGAGGACTTATTATGTACGTGTATTCTGTGACGTGCTTTATATACATCGTGTAAGTTATGTCCCAGAAAAAAACTCTATAAACCAGGTGATACTGTTACTCTCATTTGACGGAAGAGCAAGTGAGTTCAGAGAGGTTGGGTAACTTTCCCAAAGGCACACAGCTCTTGAGAGGTAGAACGAAGTCTCAAGCCCAGGTCTGCCTGCCACTGAAGTCTCAACCATTTTGCTATGGAGGCTTCTCAACGACAGCTTATTGGATGGATTTATTTCCCCAACAAATCTTTAACCTATTAGAGTGGAGACACAGCTTACTTATCTCTGTATTTACCACAGCCCTTAGAATAATGCACAAACACAGTGCATTTTCTTTCTATCTCTTTTTCAGAGAGAGACAGAGTGCATGCAAATGGGGGAGGGGAGCGCAGAGGGAAAGGGAGAGAGAGAATCTCAAAAAGGCTATCCACCCGGCACGGAGCCAGACACGGGGCTCGATCTCACAACTCTGAGATCACGACCTGAACTGAAATCAAGAGTCAGACTCGTGACTGACAGAATCACCCAGGCGCCCCGACAAAGCATTTTCAATACATCTCTTCTGAATAAAAAATGGCCCACAGCTAGTGCCCACCCCCCTACTGATCATGTCTGTTCCCTTGTATGAAGCTATCATTGCTTATGCCTTAAATAGCTTATCTAATCTCTGCCTGATATTCAGGTCCTCTAGAGTGGTCCAACTGGACACATCTAACCAGTTTTACATCTCGACAACACTCACAATCAGCTTTTTGATCACAGCTAGTCTCCTGAGGTAGTCCTGTTAAGTCCTACATTAGGACCGTCTGTTTTATCCTGTCTCTCTTCCTTGTTCCCTCTCTCCCGCCAAGGACTCCCTCTCTTGCATCCACCTCTCACGCTTATAACGCCCTCCTCATAATTTTTCTTCTCTCCCTATCCAAATCCTACTCACCCTTCAAGGTTCAGCAGAAGCCTTACCCTCCTCCCCCAAAGCACGTTTCCCAATGCCTCCACCCCCTGGCACCCCTCCTCTTCAAATCCCGCAGGCTTTAGAATCCTGTGACAAAATCCGGTCATTTCAAGATGGCCTTCCTCCTCTCGTCATGTAAGTGGATGTGAGGACTGTCAGGCTGGGGCATCCATCATCCTTCTTGATTCAGTTCACCTACCTCTCCCACATAGCTCCTCAAACATGCTTCGAGAATAATCTTCCCCAATAAAAGATTCCTTCCTTGACTAAGAGCACACAATTGCTTGTCTAACTACTTGCTCTGCTGGTCTCATCTCGAGATCGTATCTCAGGAACAGAGCCGCAACTCCGTCTTCCTCTTCTGTACTCCCACCACAATGATCCACTGTTGGATCCCAGGTAGAGAGGCGTGGCTCAAAAAATATTCCAGGGGCGCCTGGGTGGCTCAGTGGGTTAAAGCCTCTGCCTTTGGCTCTGATCATGATCCCAGGGTCCTGGGATCGAGCCCCACATCAGGCTCTTTTGCAGAGACACCTGCTCAACCAGGTGTCTCAGCAGAGCAGAGAGCCTGCTTCCTCATCTCTCTCCCTGCCTGCCTCTCTGCCTACTTGTGATCTCTGTCTGTCAAATAAGTAAATAAAATCCAACTGACTGCACGATTCTGAGGGTGGTGATCATTCCCAGCATGCCTGATATCCAGTGAGTACTGAAACCGACATAGGGAGGAAGCAGGTGCCTAGGGTAGTTACATGATTTTGCCCAAGGCACAGAGCTGCGTAGTAAACATTAAATTCAAAGAGTATGTGTGAGGGGCACCTGGGTGGCTCAATGGGTTAAGCCTCTGCCTTTGGCTCAGGTCATGATCTCAGGGTCCTGGGATTGAGTCCCGCATCCGGTTCCCTGCTGAGCGGGGAGCCTGCTTTCCCCTCTCCCTCTGCTGCTCCCCCTGCTTGTGCTTTCTCTCCTTCTCTCGCTCTCTGTCAAATCAATAAATTCTTAAAAAAAAAAAATAGAGTATGTGTGAATGAAGGTAATGAACTACTCTTCCCATAAAAGCAGAAACAAAGAGGCTACACACTGCTTTGTGGGAAGAAGGCTCATCCCTGGGAGAGCCTACCCAAGATCCTCGAAAGGCTCTAACAAACGTGACCATGCAGAAATATGCAGTTACCAGAAAATGCAGACAGTGACTCCCCTACCTAATACTAACTTGTTTTTGTTACTTCAAGGGTAAGGGGGTCCTCTTGATCCTTGAACTGAAATCACAAAAACTGATTGTGGAAAACATATAGAATATAGGAAACATTCAGTGAAGATCATGTACTATGGAATTCTCAGGGTTCTTTCTTCCAAACATTCATGTTAAACGGGTTACCGACAATAAGACAGACTTACTTTTAAAAAGTAAGGACACCGGGGCGCCTGGGCGGCTCAGTGGGTTAAGCCTCTGCCTTTGGCTCAGGTCATGATCCCAGAGTCCTGGGTTCAAGCCCCACATTGGGCTCTCTGCTCAGCGGGGAGCCTGCTTGCCCCCCACCCCCACCGCCTGCCTCTGTGCCTACTTGTGATCTCTATCAAAAAAATAAATAAATAAATAAAATCTTTAAAAAAAAAAAAAAAAGTAAGGACACCAATGCTTCCCTTCTCCCATGGTCCATTCCCCTTCCTTGATATGACAGGCTTGTGCTTTATGGGATTTAATGACTTCATTTCAGCCTCTTAAATGCTAAGTATTGTGAACAACCACTCCAACCATATCAGTGCTAATAACTTAGTATAAACATAACCAAACACTTAAGTATCTACGTGAGTTACTTTTTATTTGAAGAATTCTTTCCATATGTAAACCATCACTATGACACCCATAGTTTTTTTGTTTTGTTTTGTTTTGTTTGTTTTTCATTTTCAGTGATTAGTTCTTAAATTTAATAGCGCTCTTTTTAGAAAATTTCAATGGAAGGACGCCTGGATGGCTCAGTGGGTTAAGCATCTGCCTTGGACTCAGGTCTTGATCCTGGAGCCCTGGGATCGAGCCCCGTGTCAGGCTTCCTGCTCAACCAGGAGTCTGCTTCTCCCTCTCTCCCTGCCTGTCCCCTGCTCACTCTCTCTCTCTCTCTCTCTCTCTCACTCGCTTGCTCCCACTATCTTTTCCTCAAATAAATGAAATCTTAAAAAAAATTTTCAATGGAATCTTGGGACAGGAGTAATTGTGAGAGCTTAAGACATTATGTGCATCTTGCTGAATTTAATGATTTGTTGCTCTGAAGTTCAAACAAGCGAGTCGAACTCTAAATGCCCTCACATGCCATGGGTTCCTAGTCCTGACAGTTCAGGAAAGGTTAGAGCAGTAAGAAGGGGTGACAGACTTTACTGTCGATTACAAATTGCTTCCGATAGCCGAAGTGGAGAGCAAAGTTGTACAAGAGCAATATTCAACACGTACGGCATACTTCATTATTGAGGCTGTCTTTCGGGCCTAGATCTTTGATTCTACCTGACATTTCAGCCACAAATTGGTCAAACTGGCCAGAGGACACGGCTAGATGATCCCAAGTAAAATGGACAGCGTTTTCCCGTGAAGCACTGCTGTATAAGTCATTAGGTTATAGGGTGTTGAGGACTCCTTATACACTCTCAGGGTGTTGAGAGTAAAGCAACTGGCCGACAGAACATAAATCTGGCTATCTTTAGCAACTACACTTTTATAATTCATTTGGATTAAAATAACATGAACATGTTACTTCGGGTAATACAGTGTATCATTTCAGGGACATTTGTAGGGTGACCTGAAAAACCTTACCTGCTACCTCCATGACAGAACAGGTTTTAAACTACAGATGGATTGAGAAATGAACTTTGGAAGGCTCATCAGTGACTGAAGGCTAACATTCCCCTTTATCCCAACCCATGGAGCTGCCCACCTACAACTGCAACTTGGCCAAGGAGGTGCCCTTGAATGTTTAAGGAGACTTAAACATTAGCTTACTATTTAATGTGCCAAAGAGATTGCTATCTCCTGCAGGTATGCTGCTCCAGCAACCCTTGAGATGCAGGAGGGAAGGGTAGAACTTTTATTAAGAAGTGCAGGCAAACAAACATGGCTGTTACTTGGGAAGTCATGCATGGCAACTGCATAGAGTTAATGAAACTAAGCGATGTTAGCCCTCTACCAACTTCCCTAGCTCTTACGAATGATTAAGCCATCTCAAATTCTCTTGTTCACATTGTTTTAAAGATTCTATTTATTTATTTTGAGAGAGAGAGAGAGAGAGCATGAGCAGGGGCAGGGAGAGAGGCAGAAGGAGAGGGAGAAGCAGACTCCCCAGTGAGCAGGGAGCCAGAAGCAAGGCTCCATCCCAGGACCCCGGGATCATGACCTGAGCTGAAGGCAGATGCCCAACCGGACTGAGCCACCCAGGTGCCCCCTTGTTTGCATTGTTTTAAAGGAGATGCCCCATTGAGTCCTAGTTGGTCACCACTTCTCCAATTCCTGTAGCCCCGCCCCCTTTCATTGTGGGATGACCACCTACTTCTCTATTTCTTGCACCTGTCTGGGGAGCTCCCTGAAGGCAGGGCTGGTATCTTATTTGACTTTGTTATCTTGGCTCACCATAAGCACCTACTAAATGTCTGTTGAATAAAGAAACTGATGGAGGCAAGTAAGGAAAGTGAATATCCGTAAGCAGAAGGCAGGCTAAACAGTTGTCTTCCTGTGGTTTTAAAAATGCATATTCTATTAGAGAAAGCTGTGAACAAAACAGTCAAGACAAAATAATGTTCCCGCATTCTTCACATGCAATTGGTCTATTAGCATGCTTTAGCTATCTACTCTTGTTTAATGCTCCAAGATACTACAAAACTACTCAAGATGTTTGCAACCTGTCCTTTGAATTTAGCTGAAAGTCAAACAGAAAGGTTTTTTCCCCCCCCAGAAACTGTTTTTACTTGTTACAATTTTGCAATCAAATAATACCCATCAGACACAAACAGTCCTTTGACAAACCCGCAATTTATAGGTAAAAGTAATGTTTGGAAAAAAAATGTAAATTGCCCCAAACTAAATTTAGCTACATTTCAATGTTTTATTATGAAAATTTCCAATAAACACGAAAGAGAAAATAGTACAATAAACACTCATAAACCCACCATCCAGACTGTATGTTGATCAGGATTTCCCTGCAAACTACTTCATCTCTTCTCCCTTTTCTGTCACTTTCTCTCCTGAATTACTTTATTTATTTTTTTAAAGATTTTATTTATTTGACAGAGAGAGATCACAAGTAGGCAGAGGCAGGCAGAGAGAGGGGGAAGCAGGCTCCCTGCTGAGCAGAGAGCCCAATGCAGGGCTCTCTGGAGATCATGACTCAAGCCGAAGGCAGAGGCTTAACCCACTGAGCCACCCAGGTGCCCCTCTCCTGAATTACTTTAAAGCAAACCCAGACAGACATCTCATGAATTTGCCCTACATAGCTTTCTTAAGAAATGAGTTCATTTTCTGGAATTACCTCTATTCTATTCTCAAATCCGGCATAAGCTAGATTCTAATTGATCTTTTTTTCAAGTACCAATGCCTATGAGTCACTTAAACGCCCAAGGGTGCCCAATCCTGTGTCATTTCCTGGAGGGATATCAAATACTTCCATTTAAAGTAAACGTTTCCTCTTTTTGTACTTAAGAGAGAGAGAGAGAGAGAGGTAAGACCTTAAAGTAATGGCTATTTAAAAATAAGTTAGTAACTTTTCCAATAATGGAAACATTCAATTCAATTTAGTCAGACTGAAGACATTCTTTACATTCTTAAGTCAAGAGTTTTACAGATATTTTACATATGTCCTAATCATATTCTAAAAGCCCCTTTCCCCTTGACAAATATTAAATCAAAGCCAAAGATAAAATAACAAAGTGATACCTCTCCTTCTCCCACCAATAGCCAAGTTTGTGTGAACTCCTTGGATGGAAACAGCACACTCCCCCTTTACAACGGTCTGAGCCTGTCTGTATTTCCTAAGTGAACACTGATACTTTCCCCCAAAATCTGAATAATTCATGAGAAAATACATTTGCTGCTAATGAAATTAATTAACCTTCACATCGGAGGGGTATTTCATTGTCCTTTCTATGAAAATTAACATTGAAGCCAAGGGCAACCTTCAGGTGTGTGCGTATGCGTCTATATGTGGTACACACACACACACACACACATACACACACATCACAAGGCAAGATCAGACTAGTTAACACACTTCAATTCAAAACAAAATATCTGTCACTGAAAGTACCTCCTGCAATGTTCTCAAATTGAGAAAACACTTCTTACTGCAGAAGCATATCAGAGTCGAATATCTAGCTCTGCTGAAAAAGGGAGAGAGAAAACGCATGTGATCACCAATGGATGGAAATCCCTGACAAGTCTGTGGGCACTGGAAATCACCATCGCTCCCACATTATAGTAACAGCACCCAAGTTTCAACACCAGTGATTTTCATGCACCTTGTAAAATATAAATACACAGTAACATGACGTTTGTCACAAGTCATTTCATAAGAGCAGAATACTGGTCTAACCATAACCAATTCTGTCATGACAGCTACCTCATCTTTTCCACAGAATTTTGAAGAATCATTTATGGATCAAAGGCATCAAAGACATCCACTCCCCACACCCCCAATCCATAAAGTAATAGTTTCTGTCATTTAAACCTCCGAGCCTCTAACGTGACAGATACAGGTATATAATTAAGATCTCAAAACCGATTTTTAAGCAAGTACAAAGTCCTTAGAATATTCCCCAAATAACGAAAAGGCAGAATATAAAGACAAAATTTTAGATTTGAAAAACCTCAAATATTTTCTCTCGTACTTGGTCGTCCTCCAGTAAGGAAGCTTTAGAATGCATCTCCAAATGCTTAACTATCCAAACACAGAGTAAGAATCTCAAACTTTTGAAATAAATTTCTGCTTAAATATTCAGTCATCGAGAAGTTAGAGCCTAACAAAATAGTATTAAAATAGTTACCCTTCTGCGACGAGAGCAAACCTGTTTCTTTCTCTCTCGCAGCACTAATAGAAGGAACCTCCCACGCCCAGAAAGCCAATCTGGAAACCCAACATTCTTCTTACAATTGCAACTTTGGAGAGCAAGTCACAACACTTCCTGCTAGAAAAAGAGAACACCCTGACAAAGGAATGATACAATGCTTACGAATCCCCTTCCGGACAGCCTTGTGGGATTCTGCCAAATATTAATAAATTCTAACTTTACGAGGTTTAGCAAAAAGTTAAATTTTTTTTTTTTTTTTAATTCCAGCTCTGCTGAAATCCTGCAAGAACACAGGGGAATTTAAAAGTTGGTTCAGGTCAAATAGCTACAACCCACATACCTATTTAGAGCTTGAACATTAGCCAAGTAACCTGCTTATTTTAGAACACCTGGAACCAGCTTCTCCCCAGTGCCCAAGTCACTTGTCCACAGGAAAGTACAGTACTTCGAAAGGCAAACGAACGGTTCTCAGACGACTTGCGTTCTCTATTGTTCATTTCAGTCTATACCTATTCGTGCCTTCATACAACATTTACGCTCCATATGCTAAGTGTTGTACCATTTATTGCCAAGGACCTAGGTCTTGTTTTCTTTCAAAAAGGTCAGCTATTGAGTGTGGGAACCGTATTTTCCACAGGCATGGCACAGGGGGGAGTAAGCCAATACTCGGCTGAACAGAATAACTTTCTATTCAGGGGCGGTCCCACAGAGTAGAGAAGGGCTGTGTGAGTCCTTGGGCAAGCTGCTTATGCTCCTGAGCCTCTGTTTTCTCATGCAGGGATGATAACGGTGATGGCTTCGGGTAATAGTCACTGTTTTCTACGTTGTTGGAATGGTTAAGTAAGTGATGCAGTATGCGTTCACAGCTGAGATCATATCCTTGCACATGAAAGGCGTTCAGGATGTGATAACGGGTAGTCTTCCTATTGAAATTTGCCTTTAAACCAATGGAGCCATTCCAGTCTGTCAATTGCTAAATTAAGCAACTGGTTCTCTGCGAGTGCCTTTTCAGGGTGAGAACAGAAAAGCCATAGGGGTACTGTGCTAAGCTCAAGAGACCACTTCTAGGGATGCCTGGGTGGCTCAGTCGCTTGGGCATCTGCTTTCGGCTTGTGTCATGACCCCAAGGTCCTGGGGTCAAGTCCCACATTGGGCTCCTTGCTCAGTGGGGAGCCTGCTTCTCCCTCTCCCTGCAGCTCTCCCTGCCTATGCTCTCTCTCTCTCTTTCTCTCTGACAAATTAAAAAAATAAAAATCTTAAAAAAAAAAAAAAAAGGAGACCATTTCTAATACTGACATGGGGCAAGTTGATCATCTGAAAGGAAAGGGAGCACAGGGCAAGTGTCAGGGTCTTAGGAGTCTGCCAGATGTGAATTCTGTGTGACCTCACACCACTGCTTAGCTTCTCTGAGCCCTAGGTTCGTACCTGTATAGATCGAGCTCATTCCATGTACTTCACAGGGTTACTGTAATGAAGGAGATGACAGAAGTACGCAAGTGTGTCTGGCTCTGACGAGGTGCTAAGTGGCAGACATTATTATAATCTTTCTGGGATATAATACATGTAATACCGTCTGCCCTATTTACCTAATATGAACGAAGTGAGATCAGAGACACTCCAGCCCTTTATAAATAATCCAAAGCAAACCAAAGAATTTTCTGACAACATACTGAACTCTCAAAACAAGGAGGCGACTCCGACTGCACTCGCTTGTAAAAAGGTTCAGGGTAGTCCATGTTCGGAGGCAGATGGTCTTCCTGTCCTCATCACTGACCACCACTAGCAGACCCTGGATTACATGTTGTCTCCTTAATGGAAACACTTTATTTCGTCAATCACAAAAACTGCATGAAGTAGCAAAAGGCACCAAATCCGGAACAGAAGGAATATAGCGGCAGGAGCCAAAGGATGTGTTTTTCTATCTGTCTCCAGGGCTGACTCACTACCTGAAGCCCCTTCAACCTTCCGGAGTCTCGATTTCTCCATTTGTGAAAATAAGCACAGCACTACCCACCTGCGGCCTGCCAGGGAACACAGGACACGGTAAGGACGTCTTGAACACTTGGAGCTGACCAGCAGGAAGGAGACACTCGGATGTGTCACCATGTGTTTTACAGACAGAGAAAACCGGGGTGCAAACAGGTGCCTTAGGCAAGATGACAGTATCCGCCTTAGACCTGAAACAGTGGGTTTTCCCAGCCTTCGCTTTTCTGTGCCACACTTGTCACTCCCAACCACTTGGATGGGTCTGTCTCAAGACAGACCTCAGGACTGTCTCTGGACCTCTGGACCTCTTCAATAATAATGCTCCCTGGAATCCACTTGTCTTGACCTGCCCGTCCATGGCCATCTGGAGGGAATGTGTCTCCTTCCTACCTTTGTGAACTCTAAGGCTCATCTGTGATCCCAGGGTCATCCCGTCAACACCCAGCCTCTGGTTTTAAAGTCTATCGACAACATCACAGGACTCATGTGGACTGCAAAACCTCGTGAGGTCATGAAAGCTCCAGGGATGGATGGATGGATGGATACTCCCTTCAGAAAGGCACATCTTCTCCCCAGGAACCATGAGGCCATTTTCTGAAAGACTGTTCTACTGCATCAGCAGTTGAACCAGTTTCTGTCTGCGGCCCATTTTGTAACCTCAGTGTCTCACCCTCTGAGGTATGTGTGGGTGTGCAGGGCTGGGGTGGGGTGAAGTGGGGTGGGGGGCGGGGCGTGCTAGTGCGTGTGCCCGTGTGTGACTCTTGTGTGGGAACAGACGCTCTGTTCGTACTGTGGGTAGTGAAAGTCAGGGTGAGAACAGAAAATGGCGGCAGGCATTGTGGAAGACATTTCATGTCTTCTCTAAGCAGGCCACACATTGAAAACCACTTTGGCGCTGCATTCCAAATTCATCATGATGAACATCTGGATGGTACAACCAGATCCATAAAGTGAAAAGTTCACACATGCACACCTTGGGAGACACACACACACACACACACACACACCCCTAAGGGTGGAAAGGAAGGGAAGAGGCACACCCGAAGTTGCCTGAGAGTTTCACAGACGTATCAGGGTAACTCTCATTCAAACGTCATGTTCTCCACCGCACCCAGTACCGAGAATATTCTTTCCATGTGTGACATAAACCCTGGAGGCCTCTCCCACCGTGCTTAGACACACCTCAGTAACACTGACCTATTGTCCTCTAACACAACAGGATTTTACCCATCTGCGCGCCTTATAAGGCAAACAAACAAACAGTAACACTCACACTGCAGCATCGAGGCAAAGGGATCGTACATAAATCATAGGCAGGGAACTGCTACTGTATTTTGGACTATACTGGAAAGTTTAGGAAATTTATACTAGGAGTAATATTAGGTACACGAGCTTCCGGCAGCACGGATGTGTCCGCTTTAATAAGCAAGCGTGTCTGGTTTATGTTATCATTCTTTTCATATTTGAGGCGGAAATCAGCCACAAATACATCTTAATTATTTCAGTATTCCAAGGGATGTCTCCTCAACAGTAAGGATTTATTACCTCTGCATCTGTGTAACAAAGTAATCAAAATCTTAAAATAGGATGTCTTATTACACATTAAATTATATACTTTGTCTTAATGCACTAAAACAAAAGGCTGCAATAAGTAGAAGGTAGTTTTAAGCATTTGATCCTCCAAAAATAGCTGAACTATAGACAGGGCAAGGAACTGATTTAAAAGGCATCTGTTGTGACTACAGTTAACAATACTGAACTGTATATCTGAAGTTTGCCAAGAGAATAAATTCTAAAAGGACTTATCATAAGAAAATCTCCATGTGAGGTGTTGGATGTTTACTAGCCTTTTTGTGGTGATCATTTCACAATATATACATATATCGAATCATTATGTGGTACCCCTGAAATTAATGCAATGTTGTTGCCAATTACATCTCAAGAACACTGGGGGTGGGGGGAGCCATCTGTGTTCTATTCATAGCTAGTAAAACCATACAAAGGAACAGCTCAGATGCTATCCACCTTTCTATCCCGAGGGTCTCTCATTCAAAAAAAGAAAGAAGAAAAGGAAACAGGAGAGAAAAAAGGAAAGGACCAGAAACAACAAAAGCTCAGCTCAACAATTCCTACATTTTTGGGTCAGGACATGAGGACCCCAAAGAGTTTTTTGATCTGAGGGTTAGATCTACCAAGCCATCCATCATATCAGGAACTACAACTGGGAAAAAATTTTAAGTTATAAATAAATGTTAACATAAGTAACTTCTTTAATGAAATCCAGTAGATCCCCCCGCCCCCGCCACTGCCACCGCCACCGCCCCAAATGAGTGGAGAGTATATTGTTTACATTCTTGCAAACTGCTTTATCATTTAACTTAAAGACGAGTGGATTTTCACATCTGCCTCACTCAATGCTGTTTTAGGTTTAAGTGTATTCAGAAAATAAGGCCTTGCACAGATACATTGTTGAAAGAAGTATCTTAAGAGCCCTTTCAGATAATTATGGATATTCTTCCTTATAATGCTACACCAAAACTTGAGAAGTGGTAGTTTCTTAAATGTTAATTGCAGTGTGGAATTTGATACCATCCAGATGAATTTTTCCTACTCTGTTACATTAAAATCCATGCTCTCTCTGTTGCACATTAAATGGGCCTCTTGCTATTTTATCATCATGCATGGGTCATTTGGAACAATATTGTTTGACTAATGCAGATCTTCCAAATGTTGTTCCACTTCATTTTACTATATGTAACAAAACACTTTCACTAAAAACACCACTGATCTCAGAAAAATCTAAGTATTGACACTCAGCGGCTGAGGCAAGTTTTCAAAATTTTGAATTTTTGCTCGAGAGCTCTAATTTTATCTTTGGCAACAAATACTCTCAGTTGTTTGCCTGGTAATAACAGGCCCACTTGGTTCATTTTTAGAAGTTTTTAAGTAATCTCTATACCCAATGTGGGTTTGAACTCGTGACCCAGAGATCAAGAGTTGTGTGCTCTCCCAACCGAGCCAGTGAAGCGCCCCTTGCTTGGCTCATTTGTGATAAAATATCTGCCACATACTCACGTCTGAACAATCAGTTAACATGTCATTCCATCTTTCGAGTAAAAATGGTTTTCTGGGGCGCCTGGGTGGCTCAGTGGGTTAAGCCTCTGCCTTCGGCTCAGGTCATGATCCCAGGGTCCTGGGATCGAGTCCCACATAGGGCTCTCTGCTCTCTCTGCTTCCTCCTCTCTCTCTGCCTGCCTCTCTGCTTACTTGTGATCTCTCTCTGTCAAATAAATAAATAAAATCTTTAAAAAAAAGATGGTTTTCTGTTTTGAAAAGATGCGGCTAATTTAGCTTGCAGCTCTAACAACCACACGCATACTTTTCCTCAGGACAAGGGTACGCAAGAAAAGCCGTATGTATCCTTCCCATCTCATCACACAGAATTTAAAAGGTGTATGCCCAAGAGTTCAGAGTTAATAAAATTAGTTTTTCCTGCTTCATGAACGACATTCATAAATGAAACCCATGTCATAGGTCTTTAAGGGTATGGAGTTGAATACAGTGACCACTCACAGAGGGTCCTGCCACTGCCTCGCGTCTTGCTAAGGTGCTAGTTCTACCACCGGGGCTTGGTACCACTGCTGCAAACGTCAACACCGACAAAAAAGCAAGTAACATCTTAGTGTCAGTATGCAAGTAATTTTGATCCCCAAGGGCCTGTAGGCCAACATGTTTTTTGAGAACTGGTACTTTATTTAGTAACATTTATCATGGAGTCGTTGAATTTTAGAGACAAAACATATAAAGTGTGCACTTTCAAAAAGTATTTATTTTAGAGGGAGAGAGAGTGTGCATGAGCAGGAAGGGCAGAGGGAGAGGGAGAGAGAATCTGAAGAAGACTCTGCACTGTGTGTGGAGCCTGATGTGGGGCTCGATCTTACAACCCTGAGATCACGCTGTGAGCTTAAACTGAGAGTCAGACACTTAACGGACGACTGGGCTGCCCAGGCACCCCAGATGTGTAGGTTTTGACATGAAATTTCAAAACTGAGAATACAATTGCCAGAATTGCATGGAGCAGTTTCCATGTGAGTTCGGTGGCTGTTGAATTAAGAAAAGGAAAACGAGGGGCGCCTGGGTGGCTCAGTGGGTTAAAGCCGCTGCCTTCGGCTCAGGTTATGATCTCAGGGTCCTGGGATCGAGTCCCACATCGGGCTCTCTGCTCAGCTCTCTCTCTGCTTCCTCCTCTCTCTCTCTGCCTGCCTCTCTGCCTACTTGTGCTCTCTCTCTGTCAAATAAATAAATAAAATCTTTTAAAAAACAAAAAGAAGAAAAGAAAAACGAATGCATTGATATCGGTTCTGAGGGGATCATTCCATAGCTTACCCATTCCAAGGCACATTTGGCAGAATCAGGTTCATGTCTGTAAGACATGAATTTATCATGATAGTGTAGTTGAGAAACTTCTAATAAATTTTTTTAAAAGATTAGGAATGGCAATATATCTGTTACAACACTGTTACAAAATCCCCAGTTCATTGGTGGTACATCAGATTTTTTTCCTGATAAACAGTGTTTCTCTGACATAAGCTAAAACAGAAAGCAAGGGTTTGAAAGTTAAATTTCTGTGAAATGCAGAAATATTAAAATAAAAATATTAAAAACTGGGGTGCCTGGGTGGCTCAGTGGGTTAAGCCATTGCCTTTGGCTTAGGTCATGATCTCAGGGTCCTGGGATTAAGGCCTTCATCGGGCTCTCTGCTCAGCAGCGAGCCTGCTTCCCCTCCCCCTCCTCTGCCTGCCTCTCTGACTACTTGTGATCTCTCTCTCTCTGTCAAATAAATAAATAAAATCCTTAAAAAAAAAGTTATAAAATATTAAAAACTTCCTGCCCAGCTCAGTCAATGGAGCATGTGACTCTTGATCTTGAGGTCGTGAGTTCAAGCCCCACATTGGGCTTAGAGCTTATTATTTTTTCTTTACAATAATCTTTTATTATTTACTTATGGATAAATCTCATTTTTTATTAATTATTTTTATTAACATATAATGTATTACTTGCCCCAGGGGTACAGGTCTGTGAATCATCAGGCTTATACACTTCATAGCACTCACCATAGCACATACCCTCCCCGGTGTCCATAACCCAACCGTCCTATCTGTACCTCCTACCCCCCCGGCAACCCTCAGTTTGTTTCATGAGATTAAGAGTCTCTTATGGTTTGTCTCCCTCCCGATCCCATCTGGTTTCATTTTTTCCTTCCCTACCCTCCAAACCCCCAACTCTGCCTCTCAAATTCTCCGTATCAGGGAGATCATATGATAATTGTCTTTCTCTGATTGACTTTAAAAAAATAGAAATAGAATATTAAAAAACTAGTTGTGCTGTGGGGCGCCTGGGTGGTTCAATGGGTTAAGCTTCTGGTTTAGACTCAGGTTGTGATCTCCTGTATGGGGATGGAGGCTCATGTCCCAGGGCTCCACGCTCAGCAGAGGGTCTGCTTCTACTTCTCTTGCCGCCCCTTCCCCCCACTCGCATGTTCTCTCTCTCTCTCTGTGTCAAATAAACAGATCAATGAATAAATAAATAAATAAAATCAACTAAAACTAGGTGTGTTATAATACTTATGAGTAATACATGGGGTATTTTAAAGCAAATCCCAAACAACAAATAAAAAGGAAGGGGAGCAAAAGGATGGAGATAAGAACATCAAATATTGGTAATTGTTGAAGCCTGGGGGTGGGGGGGCGGAATTCACTATGCTATTTTACATTGTATGTTTGAGAATTTCCATCAAAATATGTTTTTAAAAATTCCATGCACTTGTAAGAGAATATTCAGTACACCGGCAAGCACAAATAAAATTCCTGGCTCACAGTCATTCACAGAGACAAACACTGAATGAGTGTGCATTCGGTAAAAGGCGCTGCACTAGAAGGCTCAGGAAACATAAAGGTTATTAAGATGTTTCTATCCACACTCAAAGGGCTCACTCAGAGCATCTGCATCCATATATGTCATGAATTCCCTAAAATGGGTACAAAATGGATATAATGCCTCTGCCCCGATGGTCTTTAGAGGCACCTACACTACGCAAAGCCAGTCATCACAACGCAATTTTCAGAAAAGAGAAAGGACAAAGGGCAGGAAAAGAAAATACAAAAAAGAAACTAAGAAGCTAGGAGACGAGAAAGTCTCTCTGGAGTTCTTCTCTAAAAGGAAATGAACAAGGGATGTGAGCAAACATGGGCATGACCGTGTCATGTTTCCACCACAAGCCATCATCTTATTTCGCTGCAGGACAGGAACCATCATGTCATATCCTTTGAGTCAGCGCTTGTACTACTCACATAGGCAAAAATAACTAAGCAATGCATTCATTTTCCACGGAGAACACTAAGTATTCTAGAATCCTTCAAAGGACTGAAGGCAACATTTATGAATGCCAAACGTGAGGGCTACCATGTCCCTTTCACCACGTCCCTCCACACGACTTCGGCCCATCCTGAAGAATAAATCCACACGGTAAATTAGTAACATTCCTCAGTTACTCAAAGCATCTGATGATAACATTAATAAATGAAAACTAAAAGTGGCAAGCAAAAAGCCAATTATTTCCTTATCAGGCTCCAGCTTCTTGCCATAGAGTCCGAACAAATGGTCAGTTTTTCCCTATTCCCACTTCAGATAAAATGTGTCAGTGTTTTCAAGACTCCTGCAATGAAAGTCTTGAAAAGCTGAGAGCATGAAGTGATTTAAAATTGCTCTACTGCTTCAGTATTTAATAATTGTTAAGCTCTAGGAAGGCATTGATTTGTCTGCTTCGTTTACCAATCTATCTCAAGCATCTAGAACACTGCTTGGCACACATAATATATGATAACGACATTGCATCCAAAAGGAATTAAACTCATGTGCTATAGGGGTTTATCACATAACCAAGAACAAACTCTGAGCGCTTGTAATGCAAACCAAACACATACACATGTAAGAGGCATCCACTCCCATCACATTGGGTGACTCTACAAAATAAAAGAATTCCTGAGAGGTAATCTGGCAAAACAAATGGTAGGTGACATCTTCCTAGGGGCACCGAATCCACAATCATATCTGAATGAAATATGAAGGGAAGGATTCTTAAATTCTCTGCTTCTAGAAAATTCGGGTCCTTCAGAGAAAAGCAGCGGAACACAAAGTAGAAAGAACTTTGAATTTTATCAACTTTCCCCTCAAATTTACCACACAAAGAAAGAAAGAAAAATCTCACTTAGCTGTCAAGACCCCACCGCTGATAGTTTTCTAAACTTTAAAACAAGTACTTTTCGACCTCACAAGGAATACCGAAACCTTCCAAAGAAAGAGCAGCTTTAGCATTTCCTGCCGGCCTGCCCTAGTCCCAGATTAACCTTGTCAGTTCTTAGGAAGACATATAAAACCCCTTTAAATGACTAATTCAGATGAAGTGGTAACATGAAGCCATAGTTTATAAGACGCTCGTTTCTACTTGTTACCAGATGTTGCCATCACTTCAAAGTGTTAAATGCATTCATGAAGGGGCTCAGATATATTTGCATGTGAAATATTTTCTGACTGCTACTATTACTGTGGAGACATGTTCCCAGGGAAAAACTGTTGCCTCATTGTCTAATAAAACATCTTTAAGATTGCCAGTCTTAAAAAAAATAAAAATTAAAAAAAGAAAGGATTGCCAGTATTCACTTTAAGAACCACCAAGTACTCTAAGTGAATCTCCCTTCCACGTAATTCTTGCAAGCACCTATATACACAGTTTCAAAACACAACACAAATTAATCCATTTCATTGGGAGTTTGTTATGAACAGCCAGCTTAAAGGTCTAGGTTACAAATCCAAATTTTTGTGTATGTATACTTTTGGAATATTTTAAGCAAGTACATAGTCCCCAGCTTTATCCCAGGTTAGGGCTCCTTTCCTAGGTATCGTTCAACAACTGCACGAAGTTTTCTGCTTCTATCCATTCTTTTATGATTACTTTCTTTGGTTATGTTGCCGTTAATTTTTATTAGCTTAATTAAAAGATTTTTTTTGCATCTCCAGAGAGAGTTTAATTCGACAACAATGGTTGCTGTTTTCCACACATAATGGTCATTTGTTAAATTTAGCCCAACAAAGAATCCTGAACACAATGTAGGGTTATCCTTAAGACTGGCCGCAAAAATACTGTGGTCTAATAAAATGTTATCTTCCCTTACTATTCAAACTTGTGGGCGATGCCCCATAAATGTTATTAATTATATTTTTGCTGAGATGCCCCAATTTTATTTCTCTGAGGACGAAGCTGAACCCATGAGCATTACACTATGTGGGCTCCGGTTTTTAGAGACAAAATTATAACTGACCAGAGTGCTGCTTGCTCAATATTTTATTTGGCAATCTGTTAGCTGGTACAACTAAAAAAGTCTCATTATAATTCTGCCACAAAGCAAATGGCTTGTATGGCTTTCGCTTGCTAAAAATCATATTGTTAGCAAAAAGTCACCCACACCAGGGTAACTTCTTCCCTCTCTCAGTCTGTCCCTCTCCCTGGTACTACGCTAACTTCGGAAGTTGGCTAAAGCCTCTAGCAGCGTTCTTTCGATGGGGTAGACTGTCACAGGCTTAAGGATTCTGAGAATTCACCACTTTAAAGAATGCACTTTTAAGTCTCTCATTAGACCGGAATACAAACAAGCGCAGATAACCCGTATGTGAAAAAAGAAACCGGAATATCCATTTATGATGGGTGCCATTTCATTGCATTCTTCCTTAAATCACACGTTTTATCGATTATGGGGAAGGGTATGGTGCCTGAAACAAAGTTAGGTGTAGCGGACGGGGGACTAAAACTATGAGCCATAGGTTCTAACTTAGGCTCTAATGAATTAACTTAGTATTCATTATTGAGAAGTTAATTCTGCTAACTGTATTTAAGATAGAATAATTGGACTGTGATTTTCAAATTCCTATCTAAGCCTAACCCCTTAATACCACATACATAATGTTATAGGCCACCAAGTGATATATTTTGTTAAAGCGATAAAAGCTGATCTAGAATAGAAACAGGATGGGAAAGATCGCCGGAGGATTTTTGGTGTCTCCACCCTGAATCAGTAAGCAGAAAGAAGGGTGGAAAAGCTTTATCTTGAGAAAGCAAGACAGAAATGAATGCATGATCTCATTCACTTTCCTTCATCCAAAAGCAACAAGGTGACATTTTCTCTTCCATTCGTCTTCAGCCCTAATCAACAGTCTCCCCACCCCCCCTTTTTTTTACACCTAAGAATAAGTTTCCAAGTGTCCTATTTGAATTAAGAGGTCTACCAGATTCCATTTGTAAGTTTTAAAATTTGATTTTGCAGAATCAAACATCAAAGCATGAGAATGCACAAAATCTTCCATTTAAAACTTTTTGATTTATTATTCGTGAACAACAAACATATCTCAAACTTCAAAACCCTAAATCCCAATGCTTTAGTGGCATATTCTATCTTGCTATTTGAGGAAATGCATTTGTTTAAAACAACCGGAGAGGTAAACCATAATTTCCTTAAGGCAGAACAATAGGTTTAGGAATCTTGTACACAAAAATCTAATGCAGGGTTGGGAGGCTGGGGTGAGGTCTTAAAAATTCTGGAAGTAAGCCATCAAAAAAGTTTTAAATTAAAAAATGGATCAATCATTTAGATCCTGAAAGTCATGTATCTAAATCAAGAACGTGACACTCCTTTGAAAAAAAGGAAACTTCCAAATTTGGTAATTAAAAAAAGGCATTCAAGTTATGTCTGAAGAGAAATGACCAATTAATAGTCATTCAATGATTTAAAAATCATAGCAGTTGGGGTGCCTGGCTCGCTCTGGATCCCAGGGTCATGAGTTTGAGCCCCACAATGGGTGTGGAGATTGCTTAAATAAATAAACCTCTAAAAAAGGGAAACAAAAAATAAAAATCATAAAAATTGGGACCACCATAGAAAATAAGACCTAGTGTGAGACCAAAGAAAACATTAAATTGTCTTCCTTACTGGAATTACCATTTTTAACTTAATTAACATTACATATGCAATCTCAAAATTCTAATTCATTAATGCAATTTCTATCAACATTCTAGCCAAGTTTGGGGTAGTCACAGACCAGCTTATTCTAAAAACTTATGTGGAAACAAAGAGGTCTTAGCCCAGGTAAAATATACTGAAAAATAAAGTGGGTGCCATCACTCCACTTGGTATAAAATCCTATCTTGTGGCTACAGCAACCAAGACAAGGTGGGACTGGCAGAGCAACAGACATACAATGATGGAACAGACCAGAGAACCCAGAAATAGACCTACACGAGTATGCTCAACTGATTCGTAACAGGTGTTCAGAAGCGTATGAGTGAAGGCAACTGAAGAACCATTTAAAAAGAAAAAAAAAAACTTTAACCTAAACCTCACACCTTTACACAAAAATTAACTCAAAATGGGTCTCAGACTTAAATGTGAAGCATAACAATATACAACTTCAGAAAAGAAATTTGAAAAATTTCCAGAACTATGTCTGGTGAAGGCCTGTTAGATATGATGTCAAAAAGATAATCCATAAAATGAAATAGTGATACACTTGGCCTCGTCAAAAGAAATACTTTTGTTCTGTGAAAGACCTTGGTTCAGAGGATGGAAAGACAAGTTACAGACTAAGAAAATAGCTGTATACCACATATTGGACAAAGGATTACTATCTAGATACAGAAAGACCTCTTGCAACTCAACATTGAAAAAATCCAGTTAGAAAAATAGGCAAAAGACAGGAATAGATATTATACCAAAGAGGATATACAGGTAGGAAAGAAACACATAAAAAGATGTTCAACATCATTAGCCACTGGGAAATGCAAAATGAAATCATAATAAATCACTACACACTTATCTGAATGGCTAAAATTAAAAAAAACAAAAACAAAATCAGAGATAACACCAAATGCTGGCAAGGATGTGGAAAAACGGTACCACTCCTACATTGCTGGTGGGAGACTAAATGGCACACTCTGGAAAAACACTTTGGCAGTTTCTTACAGAACTAAACATGCAACTCTCCTACAACCCAGTAACTGTACTTTTCGGGCATAAATCCTAAAGAAATAAAAACTTACATTTACACAAAAACCTGTATGCAAATGTTTACAGTAGCTTTATTTGTAATACCCAAAGTTGGAAATGACCCAGATATTCTTCAGTGGGTATGTGGTTCATAAAACTGTAGTACTCCTCGGAACACTACTCAGCAATAATAAGGAAGTAATTGTTGCTACAGACAGCATGGATGAATCTCCAGAGACTTAGGCCCAGTGGAAAAATAATTCCCCAAATTATATACCCTGTGATTTCATTAATTTTTTTAAAAAGATTATTTATTTGACAGACAGAGATCACAAGTAGGCAGAGAGGCAGGCAGAGAGAGAGGGGGAAGTAGGTTCCCTGCCGAGCAGAGAGCCCAATGTGGGGCTCGATCCCAGGACCCTGGGATCATGACCTGAGCTGAAGGCAGAGGCTTAACCCACTGAGCCACCCAGGCGCCCCTTCATTAATTTTTTTAAAGAAGATTTATCTATCAACTTGAGAGAGTGAGCACAAGAGGGAGGGGCAGAGGGAGAGAATCTCGAGCAGACTCCATCCACACTGAGTATAGATCCTGAGGCAGGGCTCAATCTCACCACCTGAGACATGACGTGAGCCAAAACCAAGTTTGTCACTCAATCCGACTACATCACTGAGGTGCCCCTGTGATTTCATTTATACACACACACACACACACACACATATATAAAATATTTATATTTATATTTAAAGTTTTATTTATTTGTGAGAAGGGAGAGAGAGAGCACAAGTAGGGAGAGAGGCAGAGGGGGAAGGAGAAGCAGGCTCCCCACTGAGCAGAGAGCCCGATGCAGGGCTCGAGCCCAGGACTCTGAGATCATGACCTGAGCTGAAGGCAGAAGCTTAACTGACTGAGCCACCCAGGCACCCCTCATTTATGTATTTTTGAAATGACAAAATTACAGAAATGCAGAACAGATTACGGTTTCCAGCAGTAGAGATGGAGGAGAGGAGAAGGAGGTTGTGTTGTTATAAAAGGGTAACAAAAGGGATTCTAGCAGTGATGGTACTTGGCTCTGATTCTGTGCTATGGTCTTGCAAGAGGTTCCCACTGGGGGAAACTGGGTAAAGGGTACCAAGGATCTTTCCAAGTTCTTTCTTACAAGTACGTGTCTACAATTATGGCAAAGTAAAAATTTAATAAAACCTAATTCAGACTAAACCACAGAATGTAGTATAATTTTTTTAAAAAAAGATTTTATTTATTTATTTGACAGAGAGAGACACAGCAAGAGAAGAAACACAAGCCGGGGGAGTGGGAGAGCGAGGAGCAGGCTTCTCGCAGAGCAGGGAGCCCAATGTGGGGCCCCATCCCAGGAGCCTGGGATTGTGACCTGAGCTGAAGGCAGATGCTTAACACCTGAGCCACCCAGGCGCCCCCAGAATATAGTATCATTAAACTGATAAGAAAAAGAGAAGAAAATCTACTTGCAATAATTCCATATTATGTCTTCAATTATTTCCACTAATCTTGCAGAAACATTACTGACATAACTCTTAACATAATAGCCTTAGCACAGACGGTCAGTTCATGATTCCATTAAAGTATCTGATCTGGGTCAAAGATTCTTTTTTTTTTTTTCCTGTTCAATAACAAAATAAAAATTTGAAATAAAGGAGAATTTCAGAGCTAAACTTACCGATGTAGGATAATTTAGGCATCTGTTCTTGGAATGATTTCCTTCAGTGGTACTTCTCCCCAGATATTCACGTGGCTCTCTCCTTGAGCTCCTTCATGGCTTGCCCCAAACATCTTCCTGTCAGTGAAGCCTTCTGGACCAACTGATCTGGAAATAGCAATGCCCCTCTTCCCACTCCCTAGACCCTCAATCCTGCTGTGATTTTCTTCACATTACCGTCAAATACACTATATCATTTTAATTTTCTATCTTCCCCCAGTAGGATGAAAACCTCATAAGGGTGGTAATTTCTGTCTGTTTCAAAGTTATTGCCTGTGCCTAGTATACTACCTGACCTATAGAAAGCATTCAGTAAATATTTGAATAAATGAATGACATGGAATTTTGTGTGTGTATGTAAGGAGTAAAACAAAGAGGAAATACTGGCTCTCTCAGAGTAACAAAAGCCACTTTAAAAGAAATCAAGAGTGAGAAATCCCATAACATATATCCAATATATTGGCACTAGAGTTTTCAAAATCTTTTGGATACATCACAATATAGGAAACTCTTTTAAGATCAGTAATTGGACTGCAGTTTTGTTAGCGTTAAGAGTAATCTGGACTAGGGGCAACTGGGTAGCTCAGTCGGTTATGCATCTACCTTCATATCAGGTCATGATCCCAGTGTCCTGGGATTGAGCCTGGCATCCTGCTCCCTGCTCTGCAGGAAGCTTGCTTCTCCCTCTCCCAATCCCCCTGCTTGTGTTTCCTCTCTCACTGTGTCTCTCTCTGTCAAATAAATGAATAAAATCTTAAAAAAGAAAAAGAGAGAGAGAGAGAGAGAGTACTCTGGACTGAATATATGACCTAGAAAAATAATTTACCACTTAAAGCCATCACTAATGGATTTCCATTAGTGATAGAAGAGCTGGCCGAGTTAAAACAAGCTGCTTAAATTATGCGTGAAGTGTGTGTCCTAGAGTCCATGTCAACTTGAACGACTTGGCATCTGCCATTTTGTTAATACCTGAAGGAAAACACCACTTAGTATAAGGGAATTCAGAGAGCAAGAGGCCTTCTCAGTAAACAAAGTTGGACTCTGAATGCAGTGTTTAGCTTTATGTAAGAAAACTGATGAATTAGGTATCAGGAGACCCCCACCTTCCATCACTGTCCTCTACGGCTGTATGCTGGGGCAAAACAAAATCAACTAGACCTCTGTCACCTTATCTATAAAAATCAGTGGTTGGATTAGACTCTGAGCTCTTCAAACAATGGCATATCGTTTTATTTCTCTTGCTGGTACCAGTGCCTGGCACACTGCTGATAATTAATAAAGGCCTGTTAAATGAATTAAGTAATTACATAGGAAGTTCTAAATGGCTCTCCTGGAAATTATATCTTCTCTTGGCTGAACCAACCTCCTCTCTCAGGGAGGCCTAACCTTATGTAAGGGTTCCCAGGATATGCACTGCCCATAAGGCTAAGGAGATGGGGCGTGAGGGAGTGCCGGGTTGGTTAAGTATCCGACTCTTGATCTCAGCTCGGGTCTTGATCTCAGGGTCATGAGTTCAAGCCCCACATTGGGCTCCATGCTGGGTCTGTAGCCTACTTAAAAAAAAAAAAAAGAGAGAGAGAGAGAGACTAAGGAGACTGGGTCCAGAAACTTCTCTGTGGGTTGAATCCAGAACATAATGGGAGAGGTAGGTTCTAGGTATCATCAGCTATTTTGACCTGATACCATGCAGGTGAATCTGAGGTGGTCAAGGGTGCTTGAAAGAAAAACTCTGATCCGAAACTGAAGGGGATTCTTTTTATCATCCTTTGATAATTTCTCATTCTCATATTTTAAGTCAGTAAGTAAAGAATCCCTCAACTTTAACATCAGACCTCCTAAATGTAAAACACCAAGCTCTCCTGAAAATGGCAAGCATTAAATGTACTTATTTATGGACACATACACAAGAAACTAGTTCTAATGGTCAGCTCCTGGAAAGGGAAATGGGGGACTGGGGTCAGGGGCAGGAAACTCATTTTCTTTTCTTTATGTTCCTTTGTAGCTTTTGAATTTTGTTCTGCGAACAGATGTCACAGTTGAGAAGCAAATTAAAAAATAAACATATCAGATGTGCTCAATAATGGTCTAGGTCAACGGAAACTGTTGTGTTTCAAAGTGTTTATCATTTACTTGTGCACTACTCAATACTTAATAGTAAGTGTTTGATAAAGGTTTATAAACAAGAAATTTTGTATAGATCTATCGTACAGTAAGTTTTAGAAAAGGTGATTACACAACTTTATAGGCTTTCAATTCAAGTGAAAATATTATGAAGGAAAAAGGATCTGGCAACAAGTTGATAATATGCTATTAAACATAAGGAAACCAAAAATTAGCTACATTGAGACGTAGAAATCAGTATTGCTCAGAGTCAATCAAGCCAAGATTTACAGTAGCAGCCGAGTCACGATAAATGAAAAGTCATCTTGTCAATAGCACCTCTACCCCATTAGCTGATCTGTGGCTAGACATTTAATATGAGCATTGTCCATTATTCCTCATAGCCGGAAAGCAGAAACAGTCCAAACATCTAGCAACAGATAAATGGACAACCAAAACAAGGTACATTCATACAAAGGAACATTATGCATAATTATTATTATGTAAAAAGGAATGATGTCTTTGTCCATGCTTCAGTGTGAATGAACCTTGAAAACACTATGCTAAGTGAAAGAAGCCCATCACAAAAGACCACGTGTCTATATGCTCTATTCATATGGAAATCCAGAATGGGGGAAATTGCTGGAGACAGAAAGTAGATTGGGGTTGCTTAAGAACGGGGAGGTAGGGGGCTGGGGAGAGTGTGATAGCTCAAGAATATGAGGTTTCTTTTCTGAGGGGATGAAAATGTTTTTGAAATTGACCATGGTGATGGTTGTACATATCTCTGAATATACCAAAATCTGCTGTAACTCTACACTTCACTTAATAAAACTGCTGCAACACATAAAAAAAAATTAGTATGTCCCACTTTCTTCTTTGAGTCTGAAATTAAGCAGTTATCACAATGCAAGGGCCATCCATGACATTCACTCCTGACCACTGATTTAAAGCTGCTGAAAGAGAGAGAAGACCAGGGAAATCATTTGCCAAGTCTTCTTGTAGGGTTCACACCATTCTGTATTTTATTCGCTGTGATTCATCAGTTACGAATTTGCTGGTTAGGTTTTCACAATTTAATCTTTATTGACCAAGGCCATTCATGGCCAATTATTTTTCGCTCTTTTAAATGTATATATGGAGACCTGGCTCGTGCCAGGTACAGTGCAATGAGCTAGAAGAAAGGGGCTTCCCCTCGAGGTTCCTTCTCATCTATCCCCAGAAGCACAGGTCTTTCCCTGGTACCTCCAGACACCGTCCAAAGAGCATCCCACCAAAATGGAAAGATGGGATTTGGAATCCTGGCTTTTCCTGCTCCTTTTAACATCTGTGACGATCGAGAAGTTCAAGGGAGGAAATTCTGGTGCAGTTACTTGCTCCTGCCATTGAGTCAGATAAAATTCACAGCAACACCGTGTTACAGAAAGTACAAGAGCCGCAGGTACAAGTCATGGCTTATCAGCGTTTTCCAGGGCTTCTGCACACACGGCTGTTTCCACAGCTGCAGATCCAGCTACCGCAGAACTCTGCGCTGTGCACAACATCTACAATTTAGTAAAGCTGGAAAGAATTTTATTTTTGTAAAAACTAAATGGGGTGTGGCTCATTTTCTTGCCAAAGGGCTATTTTATTCCAAGACACTGCTGTCTGCTGACCTTCATTTATAGGCTGAGCAATGTTCTATTTAAGTAAAATTAACTCATAGTGGGCACTTTTTTTGGGATGCAATAATTATTGCAAAGAAATAACAATGTTTAAATTTGATTTGTTCTTAGTTTAGATTTGATTATATTGGGTTATAAATGAATGTCTTTGTTCACACACGGTTTAAATTTAGAAATTATTTTATGTCGAGAAAAAGGGCCATATTTAAGTTCATTTTCTACATGTAAAGGATATTTTTAGGGTTCGTGACATCCAATATTTTGTGTTTTTTGTTCTACTAGACTGCAGGTGTCTCTTACCCACCTTTACAGCGAGGGCACCTAGCAGTCTTTGTTGGACATTTCATTTCATTGAATGAGGAAACCATGCCACAGAGTAATTAAGGCATTGTCTGCGTTACTATCCCTGGTTAACTAGTACTTCATCTGTAGTTCATACTATTTCAATACATACTTGGCAACTTTGGGCACATTCGAAAGCTTTCTTGAGTTTACATCTATTTATAAATGGCCTAGAGGACTTCTTTTATGTGATTCTTACATATTTCGAGGTACTTGATTTGATATACCATCCTCCTCTTTACACAAATCTCTGGTTAGGGAAGTTTCCCATCTTTGGCTTACACCTATAAATATATTCTAGTTTCCTTTTTTTTTTCTAGGAAAAAAAATGCTGGAACACTTTGACTTAGGATCAGACACCAAATATGTGGGTTGGGTTACATTTTAAAACATGCAAATCTATCAGTATTACTTTTTGGTTATCTATACTAATGATAATTTGGCTATCTTTGTTTTTTAGTTATTATAAGATAAAATACGACATTTTCATTATTCATAGCCACTTGTAAAAATGATTTCGACTGTAGCTTTAAACTGGAGACCCACAAACTGCTCAGAATATTTGTAGAATGTGTCAGTGTCCTTCATCATTTCCTGGTTTTTGCTTTTGAAAACCTCCACTAGAGGAAACTAAGGGCATCATAAATTTAAGATTAATGTGTTTTGGATTCACCCATTTCTAAAGGCTACATGTCCTCTTGGGAAAATGTTGATTTCATTTATAACCCTCTGTCTTCCCAAACACTTTAAGTTCTCACTAATTTATTTTCTGTTGTCTCTTGTTTTTATAAAGGTAAACTTCTTAACATTCACATTTCTATTTCTCCTACTATAGAAACACTGAAGACTTTGAAGCTTTTCTTCCTCTGTCCCCTCTCCCAAATCAAGGATCAACATTACCTATCACTACCTTTCACCATTATCGAAGCTGTATTTGTTAATAGCAGAGGGTTTATAATGTATGAATAATGTTTCCAATTTTCCTTTGAGGGCAAATTCTTTAAGCCTTCAGGTGGCATAGCCTCACAAAAGGATAACTGAACTGGTAAACGGATTTCCTAGCTAAGTCAAGAATCTTCTTCAACCTGGAACTTTGTTAAAATCTTCCCTATCCATAATAAAAAGCAACAGAAAGCAATATTTTTATAATGTCATTAAATAAAGCAGAAAAAATAAACGATCTTAGTTTGAATGGTGATACGTAAGGAAAAAGTGTTTGAATTAGAGGAAAAAGAACAGAAGGATATACATACCTAACAAGGTCATCTAAGGCAACATTCACTGACCTATAAAAGGGGAGTATTTATTGAGCACCTACAGTCTGCTAGCTTCTTTATACATGTTTTCATTTGATTTGAAGGACAACACTGAAAACAAGTGGTATTAGCCCCATTTGAGAGATGGTGAAACTGAGGTTTAGAAAAGTTTCAGAACTTCCCTAATGTCACAGAGATGGTAAACAGCAAAGCCTTTGGAACCCATATTTTATGCTAAAATCCATTCTGAC
The DNA here is from genome assembly GCF_964662115.1 of Mustela nivalis. Taxonomy (NCBI): domain Eukaryota; kingdom Metazoa; phylum Chordata; class Mammalia; order Carnivora; family Mustelidae; genus Mustela; species Mustela nivalis. Next base: position 32,475,295 of record NC_139040.1, read on the forward strand.
AATAAAGCATAATTGTAGATGATCATGAAAAAAAAAAAAAAGAAGGTGGTAGGAATGAGTTTCAGGTCAGACAAATTTTCTTTTTTAAAGATTTATTTACTTGAGAGAAAGTGTATGTGCATGAGTCGGGGGAGGAGGAGGGGGAGGGAGAGGGTCTCAGGCAGACTCCCCTCTGAGTGTGGAGCCCAACAATGTGGGGCTCAATCTAAGGACCCAGAGATGACCTGAGCTGAAACCAAGAGCCTGGAGGTTCAACTGACTGAGCCACCCAGGCACCCCAGGTCAGACAAATTTTCTATATCACTTCCGGGTCATCATGGACCAACATGGACCTTATAGAGAATGGTGACCTCGTGGAAAGAGAGAAATATCAGGGAAGGGTCTGGGAAACAGCATGGGTTGAGTTTTGAGAGGGACATGCAGTGTACAACAAGCCATTCAAATCTACAAAATATTTGTTAAGTGTTTGCAATTTGGTGAGTCACCATATACCGAACTTAGGCACAAAATAAGTGGGAGTATCAGAGTTTCTACCACTGTTGGATCTCTCCTTATTTAGGCAATGTGAATGAAATATAAAACTTTGAATTTATTGACTAATGTCAAGGTAATTTAAGGTAATTTAATGTTGATTTCTTTTATAACCCTCTGTCTTGGGCGAGACGGAAAAAAATCTATCAAGAAACACATTCATTTAACCAAGTCCAGGATTGAAAGTTCCTTTAGGATACTGAAGGTTTATGGTCACAATAAGCCCTGTACACTTGAACTGAGTTTTAAAGCAACCTAAAATCTAAAGGCAAGTTAAAAACAAAACCTGTCTCCCTTCCCCCATTAACAGTTCCGTTTGAAAAAAATAGACTTCCTATGATTGTATACCCCACAGGATTCTCCTTTATCCTGCTTTGCACCTGTTAAGTAGATCAGAGGAAACCAAAATATTTCCAAGACATATACTTTACCTAAACTAGCTTCAGTTTAGAGTCAAATACCATACACTATATAAAGAGCAGTCTTTTTTTTTTTTTGGAATACCACTGTTTGAAATCAAGGCCTATTTTTGCTTAAGCCCATGTTTAAATTTCAGAGATTGTCAAAGAACTTCATTTTTAAAAACAAAACCTTGCAATTTCTCTTCTATCCTTTATCTCAAAGAAATAATCAGAGTTGCAAAATGGTTTTTGCAAGGATATTCACTGAAGCATTATCTATAAGATACGGAAACAATATAAACTTGCAACAACCTAGAATTAGTGAAAGAAGTTATTAAATACCCATTATATGGAATATCATATAGTAATTTTAAAAATTTTCAAAAATATTTGATTACAAAGGCACCTAGGTGGGTCAGTCATTAAGTGTCTGCCTTCAGCTCAGGTAATGATCCCGGGTTCCTGGGATCGAGCCCCACATCGGACTCCCTCCTCAGTGGGAAGCCTGCTTCTCCTTCTCCCACTCCCCCTGTTTGTGTTCCCTCTCTTGCTCTCTCTGTGTCAAATAAATAAATTAAATCTTTTAAAAAAAATTGATTACAGGAGCACCTGGGTGGCTAAGCTCATTAAGCATCTGACTTCTGCTCAAATCATGATCTTGGGGTCCCGGGATCCAGCCTCCCCTCCCAGCTCCCTGCTCAGCATGGAGTCTGCTTCCCCCTCTCTCTTTGCCCCTCCCCCAGCTCATGTGCACTCTCTCAAATAAATAAAATCTTTAAAAAAATTTTTGATTACATGAAAACATGTAGTAGTAAGTGAAAAGAATGGAATACACACTGTATGATTCCAACTTTTAGAATATGTAACTTTTACACTGGAAATAGATAAAAAAATATGAGCAGGTGGTACAATTATGAATAATTTTAATTTTCTTCGTTATAAATCCTCTTATATTTTCCTCTAACGTGTTTACAATGATTTTGTATTTTTTAACTCAAAGCGAAGTGGTTAAAAACATTTTAATTGTGTGCTACTTAAGATACTTCTCTAGTAGATTAACTAAATTTTGACCAATATTTTAACTAAATATTGACCATTGTAGAATTTCCCATCATGTTCACTTCTAGAAAACACTATGCAGTCTATAATGGTAATTCTCCCTGACCTGAAATACAAGCTCCCAAATGTCAAAAAGAATGATAAGAAATGACAAAACTGGAAGTACACAAGCTGATTAAGAAATACAGAGAAAAAGCCTACAGATTACATTAGTCTATGAAAGATAATGTATTACTCAGTGTCAGCAGCAGAATGTCAATCTGAGTGCAACTCTATGTAATTAGACTATATAATAAATATTCAAAACTATTATACTGACCTCACAAATTTTATTTTATTGAAGAGGAAAACTATATATATTATATAAAAATTACATATCTACAAGCAGCTTAAAAGAATCAGAGTTCGCTTTTCAAAAAAAGCACTACAAGATTACAAAAAATAACTTGCTACTGAATCTTTTAAACCAAAGACAGCAGAAAGCAGAGCTCAGACTTTATAAAAGAAATTGACTTCTATGAGCAAAAGGAACCCACTCTTCAGAACTAGTCACATGATACCAAGTTATTTCAAAAGTTCTTTCACTCAGATGTTTCTGCTTATTTCAATTCAGCACTATCACTTTACCAATGATATCTTCACAAATACTATCAAATACCATATGACTTCACTCATGTGTGGAGTTTAAGAAACAAAACGAACAAAGGAAAAAAGAGAAATGAAAGAGAAGTCTCTTAAATGTGGACAACAAACTGGTGGTCGCCAGAAGAGGGATGGGGGAAACAGGTGAAGGGGATTAAGAGTACATTTATGGGGGCGCCTGGGTGGCTCGGTTGGTTGAGCGTCTGCCTCTGGCTCACGTCATGATCGCAGGGTCCTAGGATCGAGTCCCTCTCCCTCTGCCCCTCCCCCTGCTTGCACTTTCTCTCTCTCTCTCTCTGGCAAATAAAAAAAATAAAATCCTTAAGAAAAAGAGTACATTTAATGGTGATGAGCCCTGAATAATGTATAGAAGTATTGAATCACTATATTGTACAGCTGAAACTAATAGAGCACTCTATGTTAACTATACTGGAATTTAATAAATAAGAACATAATTTTAACCAACGAGATAAAAAGGCATGGTAACTCAAAGAATGACAGAGTTAATGAACCATCATAGGATTGGCCAGATGACAATAAACACTGGAAATTAATCCAAGGTTAACAGTTTTAAGGGTGGGAGTTGAAAAGGACCCCTCTGGCAGCCAGCTATCCAATAGGCTTCTCAAATGCAGATCTACATTAACTTTTCATCTTTTCTGTGTTAATGAGGGCATACCAGTTAAATATACAGATTATCTCCTCCATTAGGAGCTTTTCCAAACCGGCACTTCTTTAAAGGGCAATTATAAGGAGAAGCACTTGCCTTTTGGGAGTTTTACACAAGACCTCCCATTATGGGCAGACACAAAACTAAGAATGAAGTAGAATAAGCCAACGGATTCTGTAAGATTACCAACAAACACTAAAATACTGCTCAGTAGTTACTTCAGGAGGAGGGGAAAAAAAAACAAAACCCATCACAGGAATGGCTTTCACAGGCTATCTGGCACAACATTTGAGGGGGAAAAAAATTATAAGCAAGCATTACATATAGGTTTTTATTCTTGTTATCAGCCAGAAATAGATTATGCCTGGCTTTATTTCTCCTTTGCTTGTAAACGTGGATAGCTGGAGAGTCTCTACAGGCGAGTACAAATGGGGGCGAGACTTAAGTGATGAGGACTGTGCCATTTCTGCAAGCTCCTGTTAAAGTTTTAGTGTGTCAATGACAGACTACGATAGTACTTTGAGTTTATATAGCACCTGTTTGCTAAGAGCCAAGGCTCACTTATCCTTTCAGCATGGCTGTGACATATACAGATTGGAAACAGATGGCTTGATAAAGCAAAATCCAAACACGGACACAGGAGAGCTTGTGTGATTTACCGATGATGGCCTATATGCCCAAACTGCAGAGGACGCCAAGCCCTCGGATTCCACATTTGATGCCTTTTCCAATAAACGACACTCCCTCCTTATCCTCAAACAACTTCTAGACCGTTAAGAAAAATTAAGCTTTCTTGTAACACAAAATCGGTAGGTTTAATGCACCAAAGTCCTCGCTAAGGAGTGATGTTCATGGTACCTCTATATTTTAAAGAACTAACATGAGTCATGGAATAGGCCACTGGTGATCGTCTTCCTGCACGGCTACCAATTTGCTAACAAAGTAGTTAGCTTGGTTCTACACAGGTGCATTAAAATTTGAAAAAATCAACTAATATTAACTGAAATAAGCCAGACTATGACTACTGGGGGAAACAAAAATCCCGGCAAACCAAAAACCCTGAGCCATGCTCTCACTTGTACGAATAACAAGATGCATAATGTACTCGGTGTTAGTTATCAGTATAATAATTTTGTTTTGTTTTTTATCTTTATAAACATTTATTTTTATCCCCAGGGGTACAGGTCTGTGAATCACCATCAGTATAATAATTTTAAGTGACTTTCTCTAGGTCGAACTATAAGGCAGTAGCATAGCCTTGTCTAAAACTTATTTCTTCTGAAAGCAAGGCCAATATGGTTTTCCCTTAGTATTTCAACTTTCACTTAAAAGAATGTATTTTCATCCCTAAAACATTTTATACTAACATTTGTCTTTCAAGTGCCAAGATTAAGGCAAATTAGATATTACTAAACATATTGAATTTGACAGTGCCTTACCTTCATAACTACAGTGAGTTGGCCCCCAAAATTAGGATCTTCTGAGACTGACATTTCATGATTAGACAGTATTTTATATTTCTAAGCCATAACTGTAACCAAAGTTGTACCATAACTAAAAACAGCCAGTCCCAACCATTGGTATCTAAAACAGCTTCCAGGGAGTTCCTGGGTGGTTCAGTTGGTCTGCCTTCAGCTCAGTTCATGATCCTGGGGGCCTGGGAATGAGCCCCAGAGCCCCACCTTGGGCTCCCTGCTCAGTGGGGAGTCCCTCTGCCCCTCCACCCACTTGTTCTCCCTCAATCAAATAAATAAATAAAATCTTAAAAAAAAAAAAAGAACTTCCAACTATGTAATGTATCTAAAAAGCTTCTGAAACCTCCCAACACACTAAACGAACACACACACACACACACACACACACACACACACATATATATATATATATGGTAGATCACTCTCTAGAGAAATTACATGGACTCAAACCACGATCTAGTTGTTTTCGTTCAAACTGTGTTTTATTAGTTTCACAGCTCAAATTCTTCCCTCTCTGCATTACTTTTAACCAACAGAAAAATTATCACATGAGCAAATATGAAATGATTTTAAAAACAGACACCCGAGTTGTCATGTACCGATAGACACTTAGTTTCAGTTTTATACCAGCTACTTTTGGAATCTGTGCTGAACAGCAAGAAGAGTTTAGCATTCACATGGTGCCTAGATGGTGCTCGCAATACGCAACAGCAGATTCCGGAGTTGATCATATGTGGTAAGACTATCACGTCAGTCTATTTCTTGGAAAGGCAAGCAGAAATGATGTCTAAAACAGAACATGGAATAATGGAAAGTGGACTTTCTTCCTTTTTTGCCCTGTCAGTTTCACCAGAAAGAATCACTTTAGTTCTCAGGCAACATGGCCAAGCTACCCCTTCTTTTCAGCAACAGTCATGTGGTTTGCCTAGGAGCAAAATTTCATTTGGTTTCTGATAGTGCCTTGGATACTGACATTCTGCCAGTATAAATAGTCAAGTCTAATGTGCATGTAACCATTTGTAGAAGAGATGTAATCTCAACCAAAATATTACTCACCAGTTATAATTAATCCTTCTACCCCAAATGTCATAAGCCCAGACATTTTTAGCAATGCAATCTAAATGATGGCATCAGACTGGAGACCCTGGACTTCAGTGTTGATTGTCTGTACTACGTCAAGGCAGAGCATAATTTGCTTGGCTCCCCACCCCGGGTAAAGAGAGTGGTTGATAAATTGCTAGATCTAACAGTAGAGATTAAGAATTAGACTCACAACCCCCTAATCTTAATAAAAACCCGAGTTCATTAAATGATACCCCCCCCATTAAGTCAGTAACAAAGTCAGTGGTTTTAAATGAGTGGACATTGGAAGACAAGAAAATGTTCCACAGACTAAGAGCTTAGTGATGATCCTGTTTTGACATGAGTTAATAATATTTCAAGAAGAGCTTATCTCCCTACCACTTTAACCTCATTTGATAGTTAGCTGTATTCTCTCTTGAGGTTACAATATGTATTAGGAGTTCAATCTAAAATTCTATGATCACCTCACTTCCACTAGGGGGTTCTATTTACCAGTGTAGTTAATCTCAATAACTCAGGTGCTGCTTAATTCCACTTTGAGCAAATCTGTGCCACAAGGCTAGTCTTGAGGTCAGAACTCTATGCTTTCAAGGAGTTCTAGTACTTAGGCTCAGAAACCCCAGCCCAGCACAAAAATGGAGTGCTCAAGTCATTCCGAGGCTGTGGCAGTAGATGGAGGGTTTGTTTTGTTTTGCTTAATGCATACAAAACCAACATCTCTTCAATGTTCCCCATTTCATTTATAGCTGCCCTAGTTTCAAGGCTGAATATGTATCAACTGCATCCATTTTTGTAAATAAGTAAAACTTTTAAACTTCTGACCTCAGAGACTCCTCTGCCCATTTCTATACTCTGCAAAATATAATCTGAATACCAGAACTGCCACCTTTTTCCAACAGCAATCTTAACTTGGGCCACATGGGCCGGTCCTGGTCATCACCAGAGCTGTTTCGGGGGGTCTCTCGTTATTCCATCGAGATATTGACAGGCAAAACCCAACCAGTTCGATTGGTCAGATTTAGAATCCACTGTTCTTGTGCCTCATTTCTGATCCAATTAATTGCAAACCACAAATAACCGGTGGTTAATTTTAGTCAAGAAATGATCCACCACCTTCAAGTAGATGCCTAATAAAGAGAACAGTTCAGTTAGAATATAGGCCAGAACCAGGAATATGGGTAAATCCTAATTTTTTTTTTAACACTATCTCACGGACTATGGCTTCAAAACTATCATCTAGGGATGAAGTGTGTGTGAATTAAAGGTCGATTTTCCCAGAAAATAGTAAGATATTTCTTAAATTCAGGAAAGCCACCAGGGAGATATATGTCTGGCACAAACAGATTTCAAGCCCTTATTTTAAAAACAGCTCCCGGTTTTGTTTTTTGTTTTTTTTTTTTTTTATAAAATCAGAGCACCAAATTCCCTTTCTGTTACCTTTCTACAAGTCCAAGTAGAATTCCCTGGAGTAGAGGCCAGTTCACACTCTCCCTCTCTTTTTCTTTTTCTTTCTTTCTTTCTTTCTTTCTTTTTTTTTTTATTGTGGTAGTTTTTTGAAAATGGGCTTCAGCCATTACATTCCAGTTTTCAAGGCAAAAGAAGTCATGTGACCATTACCCTAGGGGCATCAGAGACTTGGGGCACGTGATGCCAATCAGCAAGTGTGGGACTTAGGCCACTTCGCTGGAATTCACTGGAAACCACATCTCCAGGATCCAGTTGAGGCTCCCAAACACATTGTGACATCATTAAAGTGGCCCGAGTGCTTACTTCTCAGGAGCTTGCCGTTTCACTTTACGTTTTCTACCTGCTGTGGGGCTAGCCCGGCTCTCTTCCCCATCCCACCCCTTCCCTCCTAACAGGTCGGGCACCCCCAGCATCCCCTCCATCGGATCCTAAATGGCGAGGCTCTCCAAGAGTTAGTTCTAAGCCCAACCTGCACCCCTGGGGATGGTGTGCAGATCCGGCGGGGAGCAAGAAGCCGCGGCGAGCGCGTCGGGCAAATGTCAGAGAGCATTAACCCCACTCCACCTCCCAAGCCTGGGATCCTCTGCAGTCCTGGAGCCGGGCCGGTGGAGCCGCCTGCGCGCTACCAGCAGTAGCGGCGGCGGCGGCAACTTTGGGACTGGAAGGAAGCCAGGGCGGGGGTGGTCAGCGTCCCCCCGCCTCTTATTGGAGCGCTTAAGTACTGCGGGTGGAGGAAAGTAAACAGCGGCAAGTGCAGCTGGGGGGCGGGGGCAGGAGAGATCACCCCCCTCCCACCGCCCCTGTCGCCCTGGTACCCGGGAGCCCCGAGAGGTCCCGGGCTGCCATGGCCCCAGACCGCGCTCGGAGCTGCAGAGCCAGAGGAGTCGAGCAGGGAGTGGACAGAGGGGTCCAGGGATATGGGGAACCGAGAGGTTCTGCCCCAGTGGCCCGGAGATGTTGTGCTACTGAAAGGGAAAAAAGTGCTTACTCATAGGGAGACGCGGTGCAATCGCTGCGCTCTCGCTAATGGCCAGGGAAGCAAGCGGGAGGCCGGCAGCCGGAGCCCGCCCGGCTCCTTCCCTGGGCCAAGGCAGCGGCTCAGAGCCCCGGAACTGGCGTGTGCCCGAGAGGTCACCCGAGGCGGGCGAGCGGGGGCCGGAGGCGTCGCAGGCTGCCGGCTCCGGGATTTCCTGAGTCCGGGGCGGGAGAGGGCGGGGGGCTGAGGGGAGGGTAGCAGTAGCTGGGGAAGGACGACACAGGGAAGTTAGGCGCTCGGTTTCCACTCCGGGGCCGCCGCCACGAAAGGGGAGAAGGACAAGGGTTGGCGTCAAGGACTGCAGCCTCAGGTAAGCAACAAGTTACGAGCAACTAGCGAGAAAGCACCATCCCGGTGGTTAAGAGCAGAAAACGTGTTTGCGGCGGGTGGTCGTGAGGACACTGTCAATCCCACCCATCCTGGATGCCAACGACCCGCTTTAGCGCCGAAGGTGCCAGGACCGAAATTTCTGCAGCCCCCTCTCCGCTCCGCGTCCCCCGGCGCGGGGCACGTTCCGGCTGAGGTTCCCGGAGATGCTCTCCGCTGGACCCACGCCTGCCCACGCCCCAGGAATCCGCTCCCGTCGTGCCCTGGCGTGCCCACAAAGCACTTACATAAAGTCGCAGAGTCCCGGATCTGGCCCGACAGCCTCCGACCGACGCACCCAGACAACTTCTGCCTCTTGGAATCTTTGCGGCAGCGGTTCTAAAGCCAGCGCTCCCTCCCTCCCGCCTGCCCCCTCCGCCCCTCGGCCGCCGCCATTGGCTCGGGTGGTGCTCACAGTCGGCCTGGGAACCTGGAAGGGGATTGGGCCGCGAGCCTGTCACATCAACTGGGTGGGGAGCCCGGAGAGGAATCGACAGGCACCCTGGAGGGATGGGGGCTCTAACTCTGCCTCCGGGAGCGGAGAGCCGTCCCTCGCGCCTGCTTCTCCCTCTCCCTGGCTAAAAAGTACGAGATTAGAAGTCCACGGTGCCTGGCTCAGAATCATACGCAATAATAAAACAAAATAAAGTGGAATAAATGGAAAGGTAGGAATGTTGGGAATGGGCGTTTGAAAGTCACCAAGCCCCTATTTAAATCCGAGGGTACAGTTTCTCCCCGGAATGGTAAAGAGAGTCTCGGCCAAGAAGGACCATTTACTAGCAGTTTCGTCTGCGTGGATCAGCCCAGGTGTGAAACCTTAGCAATTTTCCCTTTTCCCTTCGGAGGTCTAGGGAGCAGAATATGGGCAGGACGGGGCTCTCGGGTCTTTGGCTTGGTGCCAAGTGAATTGTTGGCCAAAATCACCTGTCAGTTAGGGTTGTCCATGCGGAAAACGGTGAGAGGTCGAGGTGGGAAGGAATGGTGGGAGTAAAGTCGTTCCATTCGTTGGGAAATGGATGTCAATTCTCATCAATCTCCTTCCACCAGAGAAAACTTGGAGACATGCTCCTGCTTCCCAGAATACCTTTTCTGTTTCCCAGAGTCCCTTTTCTTCTTTACCCATGAGATTGCCTCCATCCATAACATAGCTAGCTTCTTGCGTCAATACACGGGGAGGTTTCCCCTGCGTATCTGCATTCCAATCCTTTGGCTCACTCCAGGTCAGCTCGGAGGACCAGAGTTGGAGGGATTCTCCAGGGTCAGGACAAGTGATTGGCTTGTGGGACAGCTGTCCAAGAGAAAGTCTAAGCCCTTTCCCTTTCCAGTCGTAACTATTTGGTTCAAGAAATGCGTACTTGGATTTTTTTTTTTTTTACAAATTTAAAATTGGTTCAAATATATACCATTTCCCACGCATTTTGGGAAAAATGCTAAATTAAGAGTGACCTGAAAAATTGAATGCTCTTGTAAAGAAACCCCCACTTGATCTGCTATTATGAACTTCCCTAAAGAAATTAACCTGTAGTGAGTACCGGGACTTAAATGGGAAGGCGTTGAGGAGTCCATAGACTACCTAAAAGCTAGATAAGCGGAGAAGGATTTGGCACTGGCAAAAAAGCCTCGTTAAATATTTATTAATGATTAACCAACCAGAAGGACTTATGAAAGGCACAGGAAGGTGAAAAAGAAATGAGAGGACAACAGTGCTTTCAGAAACATTACATTTCTGTTAGGAGAGATTTCATACCAGGTCAGGTTGGGGTCGCCGCAAAAATACATATTTCAACATGTTGCTGTTAGCCTGACCCACACACATTGACAATAGGCTCCAGAATGAGATTCTGACTTCCAATAATTGTCCGGAGGTTTGCTATGGTTTCTGGAATTCCTTGCACAGAATTTCTAGACACAGTAAATATGGTACTTTTTTTTTTTTTTTTAGAAAAGATTTTATTTATTTATTTGACAGACATAACACAAGTAGGCAGAGAGGCAGGCAGAGAGAGAGAAGCAGGCTCCCTGCTGAGCAGAGAGCCCGATGCAATGCGGGGCTGGATCCTAGGACCCTGAGATCATGACCTGAGCCAGAGGCCAACGCTTAACTGACTGAGCCACCCAGGTGCCCTTGGTGCTCCTAACTTTTGTCTGTGAAAACTTCCACCTGCTTTTAGACTTAGACTTAGCAATTTCCTGAAGGAACTCGGGAAGCATCGTTTTCGAGGATGGATATATTTGCCTCATTTACTTAATTTTCTACTTTAGTTTATTTTTCAAGTTTTGGAATTTAGAGTGACTCAAAATATTAAGAGTCCTATGCATATCCTCTTTTTGCTTTCTTGTTTCTCAACCAGAGAAACTTCCGTCGAAACGTTAATAAAAGTCTTTGTTCACCACTAATGCTGCAGATGTCAGACTTCAGCCAAGAGTTTGTTGCCGAGAAACATCACTTTAATGGCAGTGCAGTGGTCTATAGTCTGAAAGCTTCAGGGTGTCCAAGCGGGGCCCTACTCATGATCTCAAGAGAAAAAAAAGGTGCCTTAAACACGGGAGCACCTCTTTGGATGCTAGTTGAGATTTCTAGGTAACAAGTTCAGCAGTATAATCCAGGTCAAACTGCATTTTATTTTATTTTTTTAAAAGATTTTATCTGTTTATCTGACAGAGCCAGAGAGCACTAGTGGAAGATGACAGAGGGAGAAGAAGAAGCAGGCTCCCTGCTCCTTGATGAGGGACTTGATCCCCGGACTCCAGGATCATGACCTGGGGGAAGGCAGACGCTGAGCCACCTGGGCATCTGGGTAGAATTGCATTTTCATGAATATTATTAAAATAGGCATTTTGGTGTAACTAAGCTACCTTTGTGTTGCCCCAAATCTGAAAGATATCTTCAAAGATTAGCGTTTTCTCTAAGAAAGTAGCCTCAGACTGGAAGATTTATTCAAACTGCATTTCTTTCTGATCTTGCACATCATCAATTTAACTCCCACAGGATCATTCATAGACAAACCTTGAATTGGTCATTTTTCTATCTTTGTAAAAAAAATTTGGGGGCAGACGACCTCCAGCATCCTTTCTAGCTCCTTCTAGTCAGGACAGAGGCCCTAATTCATCTCAGAACACCTTGCACAACAGCCTGGCCTGTAGCAGTTCAGTAAATGTTTATTGAACTAATGGTAATTTTATGGTTCTATTCTTGTAAAACAAAAAACAAAACAAAAAGTGTATAAATATAAATATATATATGTATATATACATATATACATATATATATATGTCTCTCGCAGATTCTGTGAATCAACAGCCTGTAAGTTTTCACCCTTTCCTTCCATCTCCAATTTTTAATTCCACAGGCCTTTAAAATAAATAGCTTCAAATCAATATCACAAAATTTTGAAAACTGTTTCTTTTTTCCTGTATTTTTTTCGACATCAGACGAGGCTCTGGTCTCACTCTTAGGTTTTATCTCTGTCCAATGTATCTTTCCTCCTTTCCACAAGCATACCTTCCTTTTCTTTGTTATGCTTTCTGTATATCTTCCCAACGCTCTCACCAGTCCAGTTCACAATTTATTATTTGCACATATTCTGGGGTTTTTTCCCTGACAATTTCTTAGGGTAAATTCTGTTTCCCCTTTACCCATTTTTTTAAGCCTTCTTTCTATAGCCCATTAAAAGGTGATTTTGCTACACGACCATTATATGATAGAAGAAATCAAGAATCTCGATCAGTTCAATACATTTCTTCTGATTCATTATTGTTTTCTCACTGTCTAAATGTGTAATTGTGTACCAATCTATTTTAATTAATTTATTCTTGATTTGGCTGTTCATTTCCAGGAACCAATATATTTTGATTTCATCTTATGTTTTAGTATGATAATTCAATTCCATGTTATGATATTTTAGGTTCTTGGATTGATCCTTGATTCCTCTTTTTATTCAACATGTTGTATCTGGTTAAAAATACAGCTTATATAAAAAAAGAAAAAATATATAGCTTATATGATAATATCCATAGTGAATAGTGACATATAATTTCTTTAATAAGTGTGATTTTTAAGATTTCTCTTATCCTTAAATATTAGGCATGGAGGTGGATCTTGGTAGACCTGTAAACTTCTTAAAATTTTTTGACTCAGAATATAGTAATTGCAAGTTATTTCCATTGTTTACTAAGTGAAGGTGGTTTTCATGTTTCCAACTCAAAACCCATGAATGTTAATTCCTTGAATAGGCATTTTCAAATATTTCTCAAGTCTCAGCAGTTCCTATCAATTATCAATCTGAATGTCTGTTGAAACCTTCCAATTTTCTTCTAAGCACATTTTCATAAAGAAATTATTGTGACATGTCCAAGAGTGTTTATACATTTTCACTTGTTAAAAAGAAGAACAAAAGACCAAAAAAGTCAAATGAAATGTCTTTACTAGGATTAGGATATATTTGATCAACTTTAACCTTCTATTATGTAGACCCAATAACGGTCACTATCCATCCTTGGAAATGCTCAGAATTAAACTGTTACCTTCAGGTTTCCTGTCAAATATATCATTAATGGACAATATTCTTTTAAATGCCTATTATGTTCTTGGCATTGAATTAAATTTTATGGGGCGTCGGGGTGATGCAGTTGGTTAAGCATCTGACTCTTGGTTTTCGCTCAGGTCATGATCTCAGGGTCCTGGGATCCCCAGCCCCACTTTGGACTCCACACTCAGTGCAGAGTCTGCTTAAGTTTCTCTCTCACCCTGCCCCTCTCCGCTCAATTAAAAATTATAAGCAACACAGAAAAAGTCAATTAAATATTATAAGCAACACAGAAAAAGTATGGTCCAACACACCTGGAATTAATAGTCAAAGAAATCAATAGCAAAACCAATGTAGATGAAATACTGAGACAATAATGCAAGATAGAATATACAAGCGATGCTGTAGGAATTCTGGAGAAAATGGGAATGATTAGGCCGAAACAGTCCGAAAGGCATCTTTGGTGCAATGGGACTTGAGTTTGGTTTGAAAAGATGCATAAGACTTGATAAGTCTAAGTGGAAATGAAAGGCATTCCACTTCTAGGAGAAATGCAAAAGGACAGCTTTGGGTGAGTTTCTGGGATTGGGCTTCCTTTATAGGTTTCCACTTCGCCATCTGCAAAACAAAAGCTTTGAATTTGCCTGTTTTAAAGGTGATAACATCAGTTAAATCAGGAAAATCAGTCAGTTAAATCAGGAAAAAGGGTGGCTTGACATCACATCTATTTAATCCACTTCAAAGATAAAATATTTGTTATATTTCCTTTAGAGACAGACTTCTGAATCTTGTTTTATAATGATCAAAATTGCAAATTACAGAAGATCTTGCCTTTTTTAAAAAAAGGATTTTATTTACTTATTTGACAGAGATCACAAGTAGGCAGAGAGGCAGGCAAAGACAAAGGAAGGAAATCAGACCCCCTGCTGAGCAGAGAGCCTGATGTGGGGCTGGATTCCAGGACCCTGAGAGCATGACCTGAGCCAAAGGCAGAGGCTTTAACCCACTGAGCCACCCAGGCATCCCAGATCTTGACTTTGGTTACAGCAATTTTGACAGTCGTTTTAGATAATCCCCTGTTAGTCCCTCCTGTGAAGTTTACATAACTAATTAGCACATGTCACAGTTTAGTTCTGGAGGAAAAATGAACATGCCTGTAAATTACGGGGCAGGGTAGGTGGGTACACTAGCTCCTGTACATATCTTGACTTCACTATTTTACGTCTCTGGGTTATAAGAGCATTCTTTTGGATGAAATATTCAACCTAACCCTGCATCAGAACATAATTTCAAATACTGAAGGTTTTCCTATGAGAAGGGTCTGTTAAAGATATACTGCAGACTTTCAGAATAAGTTGTAGAGCATATTTCAAAATTCATATCCATAGATTTCCAAACCACTAATCGGGATCTTCAAGAAACAGTCCTGTCTAGCCTATTATGTTTGGTTGTTTGATTCTCAACTGTTAGGCTAGATTTTGGTGAATTTAGGAGTGTCTCTGTGTGTGAGTGCATGTGTACATTTGTTTGTATGGTTGTGTGTCTGTATGTGTGAATGTGAGAGAGAGAATATAATCAGATTTTAAAATGCTATAAATAGGGGCGCCTGGGTGGCTCAGTGGGTTAAAGCCTCTGCCTTCGGCTCAGGTCAAGATGGAGCCCGCATCGGGCTCTCTGCTCAGTGGGGAGCCTGCTTCCCTCTCTCTCTCTGCTGCCTCTCTGCCTACTTGTGATCTCTGTCTGTCAAATAAATAAATAAAATCGTTTTTAAAAAAATGCTATAAATATTTGAGTCTGTGTCTACTAAGTATGCAAAATGTGACTTTGAAAAGAGATTGACAGTGTTGCAAGATGGATGAACTTTGAGAACATGGTAAATGAAAGAATCCAGTTACAAAAGACCACATACTTATGTGATTCCATTTATATGAAATGTACAAGAAGGGAACATTCATAGAGATATCCATGGAGGAAAATGGGGGAGTTACTGCTAATGGGGTTCCTTCTTGTGTTCATGAAAATGTTCTAAAATAGATTGTGATAATGGTTGTACAACTCTGTAAATAACACTAAAAACCATGATCTGTACTATTTAAGCAGGAGAATTGAATGGTACTGGAATTACATCTCAGTAAAGCTAGTGTTAAAGAAGAAATTGACACAATTAAGCTGCTTCAACACAGGAAAACCATATTAACGAGGATATGATGTGTGAGAGCAAAAAACACTATTATATAGATCCGTATTGCAAGAGACAAGCTACACTCATAAATCAAAAGTATTTTGGAATATAAAGGATTCGATGTCCTGGTCAAGTGTGAGCTCTTGTTTGCCACTGTCATTGAAAGAAGGACAAAGTGCTTCGATGTACCACAAAAGAGATTTCAATGTTGCAAACACATTTTAAGCCAACCAAATAAGCCAGAGTCAGAACTCAGACAGTGAAAGATGATGTATTTCTTTTGATATTTTTAGAAAAGTTTAATTATGTGACTGTATTGGTTTAAAGATTTAAATTGTGCCAAGATTTTCATAACAAATTGCAGTTAGAAGATCTGGTCTAAATAACCAAGAGGTTCCTTAGAAAGTGTCACAGAACTTTCATTTTGAAGCAGCAAACATCTATGATGATTCAGAATCAAGAATGCATTCACTGTTTGTTTCTTCATAAATGCCATAGGATCGATCACCTGGACAAGGGTGTAAACGGAATATCAAGTTGTCCATTCAGAGAAGCATTCCTGTTCACACACTAGGCAACATTATAGGAAAATATATCTCATTTAGGTGATGGAATGGGGATGGAATTAGGTCTATAATTAACTAAACTTAACTACGCTTTTGAAAAAGTTTGAAATATGTGGGGGTCCTCCGGAAAGGACATCATGTGAAATGAGATCAAACTCTTAAGGAACATTGTAGCTCAAATATCAACAAACATTCATTATCTATAAAGGACCAGATAGTAAATACTTCTGGCATACAGTTCCTACAGTCTTTGTTGGAGCTACTGGATTCTGCTGTTGTAGCAGAAAAAGAACCACAACCAGTAAATAAATGGGCATGCTGGTGTGCCAATAAAACTTTATTTCAGTAGATTGGGCTGGTTTGCCAGTAGACCCCTGTCTGGGTTTCTGTGTTTCCTCCAATATGGATTTGGCATCTGTATGAATTTGTGTTCTTAAAGGGATATTTAAGTAAGAGTTAATTCAAGGGATATTTAAGTAAGAGTTAAGTAAGAGTTAATTCTCAAGGGGATATTTAAGTAAGAGTTAATTCACCCCACCTGGGTGGCTTAGTTGGTTGAACTTCTGACTCTTGATTTCCACTCAGATCATGATCTCAGGGTCATGGGATCAAGTCCTGTATCCAGCTCTGCGCTCAGTGTGGAGTCGGCTTGTCCCTCTCCCTCTACTCCTCCTGCTCATTCTCTCCCTCTCTCTCAAATAAGTAAATGAATAAAATCTTAAGAAAAAAAAAAAAAGAAGAGTTGGTTGGCAACTGGACATAGGGAATGTTTAGAAATTAGCACCCGTCCCTCATTACAATCTTAGGTCTTCACAATCTTTAATCCCAAGCAATAAGCAGGTGGTTATATTCTACTCATTTCTTTTTCAGCTTTCAAATTTTAATATAATCATAATGACAAAATTGTACCAAGGGGGGAAAAAAGGACAAATCTACAGTGATCCCTTATTGAGCTCTTCAATGTGGCGGGACTTGCACTCAGAACTTGATGTATATTTCCTCATTTCACACTAGTAACTATTCCACCAATGGACATACTATTATCCCCATTTTCAGATGAGAAAGCTAAGGCTTACGGAGTAAGTAAACTTCTACACAAGGTCATTTGGCTTGTAATACAGGAGCGGAGTGGGGTACAGGAGCGGGGAAGAGAGAATTACAGGCAATGTTCGCTACTTTATCCCAAGAAATAAAGCACAGGAACTGTTCATTAAACATCAGCCCAACTGCCAACCTTGACTCAGCCTCAAGCTACCAGGACACAGGCCCCACTCCTCCCCCCGACCCTGTATTTTCTCAGCATGTCTACTGAAGAATTTGGCCTTCACGATGACAGGCTGTTTGGGAAGCTTTCCCTTCCCCAAAACTTTGTAGTAGCCCGATTGCACCACAGCAGTGATAGGAGCTGGTTTTGGCAGCATTTCCCCGTGTCTGCTCCCTGACCAAGGTCCACAGTTTATCAAGGTTGACGGTAGGGCAGAAGCTCCCATTCCTCTTTACGTGGTCTTGATACCTCAGACCAGCTTTGCCAGAGGAGCCTGGGTGATATTTATGGAAGCTGATCCTGGGTGACACTTGCTGCCAACATCCCCCTAGCCTCCTGGGTACTTCCGGAGCTTGACCATGGGGCAGTGGCTGTGGCTCCTGTGGCTCCCCTGGCTCCCCTGGTTCCCGTGGCCCCAATGATTCCAGGTCTTCCTGAGTCTGGATGGCATATCCGCAGCCCCGATGAAAGAGCTAAGGTGGCATTTTGAGGATTATAATTTTCTTTCTAAGTAATTTTCTTTCTTTAAGTGTGGATTTGCAGATATGTTAGGCATTGCCATAACTTGTGCCATAGAGCCGACTGGGGTCCCTTCCAGCTGCTAGTTTCCTGGACCAGGGAAGCCAACCAGAGGGTAGAGGCTAAAGTCAAATAGCGTGTGGGGTATAGTGCCTCACCAGAGCCTTGCACCTTACAGAGCAAAACTAGGGCCAGGACTGACGGAGACCAGGAACTCTGTCAACCGAAAGAAATGCAAAATCCAAGCTTTAAGAACCTCATCTGAGGGGCACCTGGGTGGCTCAGTGGGTTAAGCCTCTGCCTTTGGCTCAGGTCATGATCCCAGAGTTCTGGGATCGAGCCCTGCATTGGGCTCTCTGTTCAGTGGGGAACCTGCTTCCTCCTCTCTCTCTCTGCCTGCCTCTCTGCCTACTTGTGATCTGTCTGTCAAATAAATAAATAAAAATCTTAAAAAAAAAAAAAAAAACCTCATGTGAGATGAGCGCTTGACAAGAAGGCCAGGTAAGGTAAAGGAAACCTGACTAGTAACTAAGCAGAGAGCTAATTTGGACTGCGATTTGAGTCTTCTGATTAATTACCCTGATTTTAAGAGGCGTGGAAGGAACTGCATTATTCCTTGGGAAGCTGGAGGGAATTATTTACATCATTAGAAGCAAGTCAGTGTCTGCAAAGAGGTCGTGTGTCAGGTCATTTGGCCACACAATGGAAAGACTTCATCTAGTTTACTGCCTTGGTTCCCTTCTCTTCCCTACCTTACTGTTGACTATACAAAATTCTTTCCCTTCTGTAAACGGACAATGAAGCTCTTTGTCTTCATCAAATCTGTGAATGAGATTGTTTCATTCTTCCCAATTTCTTCTTTCTTTCTTTCTTTCTTTCCGTCTTTCTTTTCTTTTCTTTCTTTTTTTTTTTTTTACCTTGATTGAAGCAGGTACTGCTCATTAAAAGGGCATCATCATTCTGAGTCATTAGAATGTACAGCTTTAGCAGAGCAGAAAACCCCAAAGAGAGAGGTAGAGGTAACAGATTGCAAAAAAAAAAAAAAAAAATTGGAATTACTTCCTTTCAACCCAGCTATGAATACCAGTCTCTCCGACCTGCCAGCGACATATGATTATGTGTCGGAGCTCCCCAGGTGCACAGAATAGATGTGCAAGACTCGAACCATTTGTTCAAGATGCTTTCTTCTATAAAACTTATCTTGGGATATTTAAAATAGTAATATACATCATTCTTTTTACCAGAAGTGACTCAGAACATTAAGGTCGTTCCTATACTTTATTTTCCATTTTGAATCAAATATAAATTTTTCAAAAGTGAATCAATACTGCCATTAATATTTATATCAACCCAGTTTGTGTGTGTGTGTGTGTGTGTAGAAAAGAAAATCCTCTGAAGGATGGAACAGCTCAGCCTCCAAAGTGCAGGTCAGAAAATCAGGCTAATTGAGTGCTTATCGGTAGTAGTATCATTTTTCCCAAATGTCTCATAGCATTTTGTAAATAATTAGAAATACAATTTCAGCTTCTAAAAAGGAAACTGGTGCATAATTTATAACAATGTTTATGATGTGTGTGAAAACATGAAATGTTATATAAATACAAGAAATATCTAACTATTAGTAGGATTTTTCCAATTACTTTATCTAAAATGAAAGTGCGGTGCTCGGAGCTAATTTCTCTGTTTTTGGTTATTCCAATTAAAGGGCCTTTAATTATAATGCTTTGGTGCTCCACAAAAGCATATGCTTCTATATAAAATAGAAGCATATGAAATATATGCTTAAACATTTAATGTCTAAAAACGTAAATTCAACATCTTTAACCTCAACGCTGGGTGCAATTCTTTTCTGTGACCCCTGAGATCGGTCAATACAATTATTGCCCTGAAGGCAAAACAGAAGTCTCGTGAAGTGACTATAGGTTTGCACTACTCAGCAACTCAATCTTTCTTTAAAAAAAATTATTTAAAATCAATTAATTAACATGTAGAGTATTATCAGCAACTCAATCTTTGTTGCCAAACATTTTCTTTTATTTTCTAGCACAACTTAACCTATTTTTAGATCGTTTAATGAGATGTAATTTTTTGAGAAACACGTGTCAAGGTATATGCAGATCTTGGCAATGTTTTTTGGGATATGTAAATATGCAACTACATAAACACAATACAGTGGTGATGCAAAGTCAAGGTTATTTGGTACTTCTCTCCATATTTGCTTCAGATAGCTATTCTCTTATCATTGCTTGAGTTCTGGCATATTGTCTGGAAAGTTGAGTGACAAATATTCATGATATTTTAAAGTAATTACAAGTAAAAAATGGTTGCACTGAGAGTCTTTTTTTTTTTTTTTTTTTTTTTTTTTTCCCCCTGAGAGTCAATTTTAATTCCTTCTTGGATTTTCTTCCCTCTTAACATGGTGGGGTCATAAGTTTCTAAAAACTTTAAAAAGTTATTATTGTACCTGTTCCAGGACCTTCTTGGAAAGGCATAAAAAAGGAATGATTTCTCCTTTTCTAAAATCAAACGCAAATGATCAGATATGTAAACCTTAACATGCAAATTAGTGAAACATTCCACAAATTTTCTGCTGCCACTTCCCACCCCCTCCCCACATTCTCTTATATCCTAGCCAAACCAGAAATTTCATCATTTCCCAAATATGCCTGTATACCTATACAATCCAGTTTGAGGGGTGGAATGGAAAACATGTGTGCTTAGGAGAGAGTCAGAACTTGGTTTGAATCTGCCTCTTACTATCTGTATGGCTTCAGAAAAATCACTTAGTCTCCATGTGCCTTATGAAAATTCAGAGAATTTGTACTTCCGCACAATGCTGAATCCGGAGCCGTTCAAGTCCCGCATCAAATGACATGTCTTTGGAGATGATTTCTCCAACCCCTCCAGGCTGACCAAATGGTTCTAGCTCCACATTTCCATAGCATCTTACACCTACCTCTCAGAACATTGTGTTGCCATTGGTATTTTATTTATTTCCCCAACTATGTGTAGGAAGCTCTTTTTGGGCCATGATTTTACCTTATTGGGCTTTGTGTTTCTATTTTCTGAGTTCCAAGTATATGATAGAACGACTAAATGTTTGTTGAAAAATGAAGAGATTGAGTTGTCTGTCAAAGCTTTTCTAGAATGTAGGATTTGACCATACCTTTTTTTTTTTTTTTTAAAGTAATCTCTACACCCAACATGGGGCTCGAACTCATGACCTTGAGATCAAGAGTTGCATGCTCTACCAACTGAGCCAGCCAGGTGCCCCTTGACTATACTTTTTAAATCACATATTTTCCCCACTAGACCATGAAATCTAAGAGAAGCCCTCTTTCCTTGTATTCATAGCAGTGACACAGTGCCTGAATCAATAAATGTTGAATTAATGTAGGCAAGATCTGTCGTTAGGGCTCTTCCTCCTATTTTTTTTTTTTAAAGATTTTATTTATTTATTTGACAGAGCAAGAGAGCATAAACAGGGGAGTGACAGAGGGAGAAGCAGGCTCCCCGCTGAGCTGGGAGCCCAGTTATGATTATGGGCTCAATCCCAAAACCCTGGGATCATGACCTGAGTGGAAGGAAGACGTTTAACCACTTAACGGACTGAGCTACCCAGGCGCCCCCTTCCCCTACCTATTCTGTATTTGATTAACTCTCCTCCTCCTACTTTAGGAACTCCTCCCACTACAGAATCCTTACAATATCTGTGTTTCCATGTTGTCAGTTTCTGCTTTCTTTTGCTAGTACCAAAGGATAGGTTTAAATTAGGTAAACTCATCTGTGCTACTGTTTCAATAGCTAACTCCTTGCTCTCTTTCCCAATCAGTGCCTCAATGCAGCTGTACTGTAAATGTCCTGGCAAATGACGGTGTATCTGGCTTCATCACAGCCTGTTTGGGAGGAGGGGGTGATTTGGAAGCATAGTCCTTAAAATATCTTCCAAATTCCATTGTATATGGTGGCTATCCAGTGTGTTAGTTGGCATGTCTAGCCCTGGGCAGAGAGATGTGATAAGTTAGAGATAGTGCACCAACCTGTGAAATATCTTGGTTTCTTTTTTGAACTTGTCCTTTTACATAGAGCATTAATTAGAGAATTAACCTCATCATGTCTAATTGCCCGCTCAATTTTGGGAATGCTCGAGTCATGACCTCCCATGGAACTAGGAGAAAAATTTTAGTTCTACCTCCCTTCCAGATTATCTAATGTGACCCCCAGTTCATTTTGTTTGCCCAGCAACCAAGAAGGGATCATCTTCCGTGCGATTTTCATGTGAAGAAATTTGTGTTCTGGGTGGGTATTCAGCTAACAAGTAGTACACTAGAATTAGCTGCTTTAGGAGTCTGTTAAGCTGACTGATGCAAAGTTGACCGTGACCAATACAAAATTAATATGGATGCCTAAGTTTCCTTAGTATTGTCTCATGCAGAGCTGGTCTTCAGTTGGTCTAGCCTGTGTCATCAAGAAAGGAGTAAGACATTTCCCTTACGATTACAATTTTAAATTTTTGAAGGAAAGCCTTTTCTGTTAAAATAAAAAACCCTCATAAATATTAATGGTGTTATGTTGATCAATTGATGTATCAGATTGTACAAGGAGAAACGTTTTTAGTCTCAGAGTCTTAAATGAGAATGTAGCTAGACTCAGGATTGTTAGTAAAATTTTCCTTTTACTTTATCCCGATACTTGCCTTATCTCCCTTCAGACATGTGTTCCCGGAGACTGTTGTCTTTACTCCATATCCCCGTCTTTCAATTAGGGAGACAGATAAGCAGTTGTCTTGAGAATATAAGGTCACTGACATTCCATAAGAGGATTCCAGTGTCTTCTATAGAAACAAGTGGTGAGTGTTCTCTGTCACTTGCAAACTATAAATTCATTAAGTTGACAACTTTTCCTTCTTTATGTTATGCTCTCAGAAGGACTTTTGAAATACCATTTGTTGATAGTTTCTGACTGTAATATAACATATGATCATTGTAGAGATTGGTAGGACAGAAAAGAGAAGAATAAAAATCTCGACTCCTAGAGATAACAGATGTTAGCATTTTGATGTATTTATTTACAGTTTCTAATGTGTGTATAACATATTTTTATTAGGATTCTATTAGATATAAAGTGCTACATTTTGGGTTTTCAAAGTGTCCTTACATCTGAAACATTTTCAAGTACCATTAAGTATTTGAAAACATTTCAGACTGTTAGATAACATTTTGTCATGACTGTACCATACGTTGTTTATTAAAAAGAATATCCTTTTATTGTTGGACATTCAGTTTGATTTCAATTTTTCCATCTTAAAAATAATTCTGGACTTTATCTTTGTCTTAATTTCTGATTGCTTCATTAGACTAGAATCCTACAAAGGAAATTACTTGGTCTAAGTGTGTGAATTTTTTTTTTTTTTAAACACTCATGAGGGGACGCCTGGGTGGCTCAGTTGGTTAAGCAGCTGCCTTCGGCTCAGGTCATGATCCCAGCATCCTGGGATCGAGTCCCACATCGGGCTCCTTGCTCCGCAGGGAGCCTGCTTCTCCCTCTGACTCTGCCTTCCACTCTGTCTGCCTGTGCTCGCTCTCGCTCGCTCTTTCTCTGACAAATAAATAAATAAAATCTTTAAAAAAAAAAAACCACTCATGAGGGGTGTCTGGCTGGCTCAGTGTGAAGAGCATGCCACTCTTGAACTTGGGGTAATAAGTTTGAGCCCCACATTGGGGGTACAGTTTACTTTAAAAAATATATACAGGGGCCCCTGGGTGGCTCAGTGGGTGAAGCCTCTACCTGCAGCTCAGGTCATGATCTCAGGGTCCTGGGATAGAGCCCTACATCGGGCTCTCTACTCAGCAGGAAGCCTGCTTCTCCCTCTCCCGTTCCTCCTGCTTGTGTTCCCTCTCTCTGTCTCTCTCTCTTTGTCAAATAAATAAATAAAATCTTTAAAATATACGGGGTGCCTTGGTGGCTCAGTGGTTAAGCCTCTGCCTTCAGCTCAGGTCATGTTCCCAGGGTCCTGGGATCGAGCCCCACATCAGACTCTGCTCAGCAGGGAGCCTGCTTCCTCTTCTCTCTTTCTCTCTCTACCTGCCTCTCTGCCTACTTGTGATCTCTATCTGTCAAATAAATAAATAAAAATAAAAATACATATATATACACATACATGATAATAATTTTTAAATTGTTTAAAGAAAGATTGTATCAATTTACCTGCCCACCAGCAGTATTTGAAGGTGCCTGTCCATTTCACTGATGTCTCTCCCAAATAATTATTTGAAAATTCTGAATTTCATGGACAAAAATGATATATATCACAGTATTTTATTTTATTATTTGATTTTAAGTATGCTGTATGTCCAACGTGGGGCTTGAACCCATGACCCTGAAATCAAGAGGCACAGGAGCTTGACTGATTGAGCCAGCCAGACGTCCTTATCACTGGTATTTTAAAATATTGAACCTTCCAAAATATGTATTCACCAGGTTCTTGAACTTGTGTCCAGTGTATTTATCCCTGTTTCTGTTCTTCAGCCATTTTCCATTTTGAATTTTGTGAGCTTTTTAATACTTCAAATCTATCATCACTTTTTTAGAGTCTGTTGCAAATATTTTCCCCAGCCCGTGTGGCTGGTGGTCTTAGGTTTTCTTATTTAGTAATGGCTTTTGAGCTTCCATTTTTTCCATTTTTGTGTAGTCCCAATCTATTGATTTTTCCATTTGTGGTTTCTTCCACTGCTTATATGCTTAAAAATTCCATTCTTATTCAGTAGATTTTTTGGGTTAGCTTTAATTAGTCAGATTTATAATTTTGAAGGCAATGGATTTGTTCTACACAACTGCAAATATAGCTATTGCCACTCTTTGTTCTTTTTAAATATTTTATACACAGACTTGGAAGTGTTAGTTACAAAAGTAGGAGCAGCTGTAATTCCTTTTGAACAGGATTGTGTCTGAAGAGAGGGATTCTTAAGAAGTTTTTTGAAAAAAAAAAAAAAAGACTTGAAATGTTGACTTTTTATTGCAGTGAACAACTGTGTTGATTGAATGCTCCACATTATTCACTTCACATTGTTTAAGGGCTCCGTAACTCAAGGCAACACAACACTCAAACTGAAGACTCCCCCAGCAATTTTCATGTCGAGGATTATCTTATTTCTGAATACCTACAACCATGCTTCTCAAAAGGGTGGTCTTTGGACTCCTTTTCAAAATGGAGATTGCTGTGTCCTCCCTCCAAACATAACAAATCAGATCTATCGAGGTTGAGGTCTTAGAATCAAGCATCCCAGGTGATTCTTGTGCCCACTAAAGTTTGAGAATCTCTGGGCTAGGAAGGAACATTAGTTTAAGAAATGGATCCGTGGGGGCACTTGAGTGGCTCAGTTGGTTGAGCACCTGCCTTGGGCTCAGGTCATGATCTCAACGTCCTGGGATTGAGCCCCCTATCAGGTGCCCTGCTAGGTGGGGAGTCTGCTTCTCCCTCTCTCCCTGATCTTCCTCCCTGCTTGTGTTCTCTCTCTGTCTCAAATAAAGAAATAAAACCTTTTTTTTTTTTTTTAAATAAAATGAGGATAAGAAGTACTTGTGCCCAACCATACAAGATGGTGAAGTCTGGGGGAAATATGAATTTAAGTGTCTTGCAAAATTCGTAGGCATTATTGTTAGTGATAGAATCAGAGGAAGTACTGGTGGTGGTCAGCACCCAGATGATGTGGCCCCGCGTACACAGACTCAGTGTTGACAAGTGTAGAGTTCAGGGTCAAGAAATTCTGTCCCCGGAAGGACTTGAAGTCAGGGTGGTGGGGTGGGGGGGGTAGGGTGTTGGAGGCGGGAGGGGGGGTGTTGGAAGCGGGGCGGGAGGGGGTTGTGAGGGGGCGGGGAGAGGGCAATACATCCCCAGAAACTCAGCTGGCTTTGTGAGACTGAAATATTTGGTCAGTCAGTGAGGGAAATGCATCACATGAGGTATTCAGCCTGGAGGAATCGCTCCCTTTTCTGGAGATGCATTCTCTTTCATTTGTACCCTGCACACGACATTCATCCCTTTATGCTTTACTATCGGCTGACCCACATTGGAAGGAACAAAGCTGTCAGGCTCTTTCAAGGGTCTCAGTCTTACTGAGCGATGTGACTAACAGCCACCAAGTTCTTTCATCACTCCCCTTCCCCATTCAGAACCAGGATCATGTCAGGGTATGAGGTTACAGGACACCCAGAAGAGGTTCATAGAATTAGAGGATTGGGCGCTCTGGGGCTGGAGGGAAGGTGGAAGGATTCCAAAAAAGTGTGTACTGTTTTTTTGTTGTGACAGCCTCAGGAAATGGGAGGTATGCTGCCCCCTGAACAATCTGATTCCCTTTTTGACTTCTTTTCCCCATAGGATTTCAGTTGCCTTTATTGCAAAGTTAATACATTCCAGAGTGATTAAGTCTCAGTGGGTAATAGACGATACAGCAGTAAATAAAGATACACATAGTTATTTGAACCAGCCTGTTGTAAACTATTCATTAAGTCTAGTGGAAAGAGATGGGCTTCAGTCTGTTGGGAGCTACCTGAGTTATTTCTGAGTTAGAATTCCCTGTCAATTTCTTACTGTTTGATCTTGAATAGGATGTCTATGGGCCATCATCCTATACTTCTGGAAAAGAAAGCTAACATTGTCTACTCAAATAGTTATTCGAGGACTCAATCGGATATAACAGTAAAAGAACCCGGTGTATTGACTGTTTCACAGTAAGGGTGCAGTGTCCTTTTTTAGTTGGTTAATCAAATTACAACCACTGTTTTTTTTTCAATTTCCATACTCCTTATCTGATTTTCTTTTTTTTTTAATTTTATTTATTTATTTGACAGACAGAGATCACAAGTAGGCAGAGAGGCAGGCAGAGAGAGAGAGGGGGAAACAGGCTCCCTGCTGAGCAGAAAGCCGATGCGGGGCTCGATCCCAGGACCCTGGAATCAGGACCTGAGCTGAAAGCAGAGGCTTTAACCCACTGAGCCACCCAGGTGTCCCTCTGATTTTCTAATATAGTACCTCAACTCCTTGCTATAGCCCTCATCCTCTGGGGTCTGCTTCCTTCCTGGTTTCAGCTTTCTTTGCAGCATCCAGCCCAGCTCTTCCTTCTCTTTCTCTTTCCCTTTCATGTTTCCTCCATCCTTCCCACTTTCGTTTCTAAGGAAGTGAGGTTCTTTTTGTTCTGGAATCCAGGACCCCTTCTCTCTAGGTGGAAAATTCTGTCCTCAGTCTCCTGAATACTGAATATATTCTTTCAGTCTTCTGCTCAGAGGAATCTCTTTCAACTAGCCTCCCACAGTTTTTCCCGGCCCCTTCTCAAACTTGTTCATTTTGCATCATTTATCCTGCTTTTTTTTTTTTTTTAAGATTTTATTTATTTCATTGGGGGTGGGGTGGGGAGAGAGCACAGAGGGAGAATGAGGAGGAGAAGCAGAATCTCCACTGAGCAGAGAGCCCAAGGTGGGACTCAATCCCAGGAACCTGAGATCATGACCTGAGCCGAAGGCAGTCGCTTAACCAATTGAGCCCCCCAGGTGCCCTATCAGGCTTTTGTATCTCAGGTTTTTGAAAATCTCCTCCCATCCCCCCACCCTTACTCCGGAGTAACTTATTGTAGCCTTCATGTTTTGTCATCCTCTTCTGGCTACATCCGAGTCTTCCCATAGCTATGTAAGAACAGGCTGACCAAAAGCCTGACTAATGATGAATGATATCCCAACCAGGCTAGGGCTTTCACCACTTGATTTTGAGCGTATGACAAGAGACCTGTTCTACGACTCTAGAAGACACTGCACTGTGGTCAGTACTCACTTCAGCTAAACCTCTCTGTTGACCCACAGGGGACCAAGGAGTTACAGACCCAGCTGTGCTGAGCACTACTTACTTTTTAGACTTTGTCAGTGGGGAAACTCGCAAAACATCTCTCTCCTCTTTCTCTCTGCTTTCAAGTAGCTCTCAATAATAGACATGTAAAGTCTTTTGAGTTAGTGAGACAGGAAAAAACTCCTTTCTGAGATATTTGCTTGGAAGCCCCACACATCTGGGTACGATGGGGCTGGAGTTTAGTACAACTTAAAAACAGTTCCTACATTCACTCATTTAACAAGTATTTATCGAGAACTTAGGATATCCAGTGTGAAGTTCTGGATGGGAGGATGAAATGAGTTAAATTAAGTAATTAAATTCTGATGAGAGCTCACAGAGTTGGGAAAGGAAGGCGAGCCACAGGCCGACAAGTTATACAGCATAAAGGGATGAATGTCGTGTTCGAGGTACAAATGAAAGAGAATGCATCTTCAGAGAAGAGAGAGATTCCTCCAGGCTGAATACCTCATGTGATGCATTTCCCTCACTGACCAAATATTTCAGTCTCACGAAACCAGCGGAGCTTCAGTAACAAGATCTTGAAATATTTCAACTCAATGTAAGGAAAAAAAAAATGAAATTCAATTGTCCCAACAATGAGCATAGTGTCACTGGATGAGGGCAGCCCGTGGGCACCAGAAGACCTGACAATTGCTGTGCTTCATCTGTGAAGCCTTCTTTCTTTTCCTCAGGTTGTGGAAATAAAATAAAACAGTCCTCCAAAGAGCGAAGTTGAGAATTTCCAATTTTGTCCTCTAATAAACGGTTTGTTGGCATTGAATAGAAGGAAAATAATGATAGGTCTTTTGGCACCAAAGCATAATGACCCTTGTGGCCTTTCTCTTCACTCTGTACCCTGTACTTTAGATGGTAAACAGCAATTTGAGTGGCAATATTGAAAAAGATTTTAACTCTCTGTTGCTCAGCAAGCATGAAGTAGACACAGAGCCCACATTGTGCTCAGTGAGCTAGGACAAATAGCAAAGGAGTGGTCCTCGAATTTCCCCCTGTTCCCCAAGTTCACTGAAATAGAAAGCCTGGTATCAATAGATATAGGGCCTTGATTGAAAAGGATGAGAATCCACGCGTAGCCAGAAAACTTATAAACCTAGAATTTACTGTGACATTGATATTGAAACTGCATAGAACTTAGGCTCTAATTTCTATAGGTGAAATTATTACCATCCTAACCTTTAGAAAAGTAATAGGACAGCCAGAGTTCAAATTTTCTTTACAGTCAAGGTAAAAAAAGTTTTTTCTCCACATAGCTGTGTAAAAAGTCTTTATCCTTTAAAGAGTGTTCCATTATATAACCTGACTCCCAATTTCAAATGCCACAGTTGTGATGGAGTAGCACCTTAATAGGGTTGCCAGAGTTAGCAGAAATCAACCAACAAACCAACCCTCACAAAACTACAGGATACTGAGTTAAATCTGAATTTGAGATAAACAACAAATAATTTTTTAGGATAAGTATGACCCATGGAATATCTTGCAACCCTAACCTGAGGGGGCATTGCCTGATCATATGACATTCCAGTGGGTTGGTTAAATTTTGGAGACAGGTTTGCTTTAAGAAAGAGTATGTAAGTGAGAGAGAGATGGGGGGAGAGGATCTTCAAGCAGACTCCCCGCTGAGCGGGAGAGCCTGACACAGGAATCAATCTCCAGTCTCCGAGATCATGACCTGAGCTAAAACAGAGTCTGATGCTCAACCGACTGAGCCACCCAGGTTTGCTTTTAATCCCCAGTGTTCATCTTTCCCTTGTCCTACATGCCTCCTCAACATACAAGATTTGAATGAATGGAAAGATCTTCTCTGAAGACCATTCATTTCATAAATGAATTATTTTAATGCCTTCTACCGTTCTGCAAAAAAAAAAATTTTTTTAAAGTGAACAAAAAGCCTCTTTTTTTTTGGTCCACTTTTTGTGCTGTCCCAATGGCTCTTCACTTGTTGATCTGAGTTGCGTCATTTAGAGCAAGTCCCTCAACTCTAAGTGTCTAGTTTTCTGTTGTTCTTGGTCTGAAGGCTCAACCAGATGGAGGTTGGGCTGAGGTGGGGGAAGGCGAGAGTCTAGGAACTGAGTCAAAAAAGTAGAACTAATTAAAAAAAATTTTTTAGATTTTATTTTTAAGTAATCTCTATACCCTACATGAGGTTCAAACTTACAACCCTGAGATCAAGAGTCTCATGCTCTTCTAACTGAGCCAGTCAGGTGTCCCAAAGTTGAACTATTTTAAGTGAGAATTTGGAGAACACCCAAAAGGAACATTTAGTGAGCCAAAATGTAGACCTCAACATGAGATTTTCCTTTAACTAAAGAATCTCACCTCCCCAGATAGTAACTCTTGTCTGATC
The DNA here is from genome assembly GCF_964662115.1 of Mustela nivalis. Lineage (NCBI taxonomy): Eukaryota > Metazoa > Chordata > Mammalia > Carnivora > Mustelidae > Mustela > Mustela nivalis. The sequence goes on from NC_139040.1 coordinate 32,505,321, forward strand.
ATTTCAGTGAACATTCAATTCACACCTCCATCAGAAAGTTTAAAAAATGTATGAAAAATTGATGATTCTGCATTTAGTTCTTATTAATTTTGCAAGTAAAAATGCATCTTCTTCACAGATGAATACTTTGATGTCAGCTTTCAGGAATCCTTAATTTCTCCTTATCTCAAAAGGATACTGGGGGGCACCTGACTGGCTCAGTTGGTAGAACATATGACTCTTGATCAAGGGGCTGTGAGTTCAAGCCCCACAATGGGTATAGAGTTACTTAAAAAGAATAAAGGAGGTTGGTTCCCTGCACCTCAGGCTATCCCTGAAGGCAGATTCTAAGTAGACAAGTTGTCTGAATGAATATGAATAAGACAGGCTCATCTCTAAATTTATAACAATTTTGGGAGGGGCATCAAATTATCAAACAAAAACTGTAAGAAAGATTATAGACTTTCAGTAGTTGCTTAACTCTATCATAAGAAACCTTTTTTATGAAACCCTGAGACAGCTTATCAAAGTTTTAAATCTATTAAACACACACACATTACATATCAATATGCTGATCATAGAACATTCTTTTCAATAAAAAATCTTGATAGAGCTTTGCATGGAAAATTCATTAACTTGGTTTAACTTAGTGTACATCCTCAAAGATAAAGAACCACATATTTTAACATACCGGAAGTTCTAGTCAGACAAAACTGGGTGACAAGATGAAATTTGGAAAGGTAGAAATAAAGTTATCAGCATTTGCAGATTACATGACCATATATGTAGGAAGTCCTAAAGAATCTACCAAAAAAAAGTTAGTTAATAAGTGAATTCAGTGATCTATGTGTTTTATTTGGGTTCAGGACCTATTATCTTGATGATTACAGCTATGGTACTGGCACAAAAACAGACACATAGATCAGTGGAATAGAACAGAGAACTGAGAAATGGACCCTCAACTCTATGGTCAACTAGTCTTCAACAAAGCAGGAAAGACTGCCCAATGGAAAAAAGACAGTCTCTTGAACAATGATGTTGGGAAAACTGGGCAGCCACATGCAGAAGAATGAAACTGGATCATTTTCTTACACCACACACAAAAACAGACTCAAAATGGATGAAAGACCTTAATGTGAGACAGGAATCCATCAAAAATCCTTGAGGAGAACACAGCAACTTCTTTGACCTCAGCCATAGCAACTTCTTGCTAGAGAGATTGCCAAAGGCAAGGGAAACAAAGGCAAAAATGAATGATTGGGGCTTCACCAAGATAAAAAGTTTTTGCACAGCAAAGGAAATTGGTCAACAAAACCAAGAGACAACTGACAGAATGGGAGAAGACATTTGCAAATGACATATCAGATAAAGGACTAGTATTCAAAATCTATAAAGAATTTATCAAACTCAACACCCAAAGAACAAATAATCCAATCAAGAAATGGGCAGAAGACATGAACAGACATTTCTGCAAAGAAGACATCCAGAATTGCTCCACATCACTCAGCAGCAGGGAAATACAAATCAAAACCTCAGTGAGATACCACCTCCTATCAGTCAGAATGGCTAAAATTAACAAGTCAGGAAAAGACAGATGTTGGTGAGGATGTGGAGAAAGGGAAACCCTCTTACGCTGTTGGTGGGAATGCAAGCTGGTGCAGCCGCTCTGGAAAACAGTATGGAGTTTCCTCAAAAAGTTGAGAATAGAACTACCCTATGACCCAGCATTTACACTAGTAGGTATTTGCCCCCAAGATACAAGAGTAGTGATTCGAAAAGGCACGTGAACCCCAACGTTTACAACAACAATATCCACAATGGCCAAACTATGGAAAGAGTCTAGATGTCCATCAACAGACGAAATAATAAAGAAGATGTGGTATATACATACATGCAATGAAATACTATGCAGCCATCAAAAAATTAATTCTTGCCATTTGCAATGACATGGATGGAACTAGAGGGTATTATGCTAAGCAAAATAAGTTAATCAGAGAAAGACTATTATTATATGATCTCATTCATATGTGGAATTTAAGAAACAAGGCAGAGGATCACAGGGGAAGAGGGAAAAATGAAACAAGATAAAACCAGAAAGGGAGACAAACCATAAGAGACTTAATCTTAGGAAACAAAGTGAGCATTGTTGGAGTAAAGGGGGGTGGAGGGATGGGGTAAGTGGGTGATGGGCATTGGGGAGGGTATGTGTAGTAATTAGTACTGTGTGTTATATAAGACTGATGAACCACAGATCTGTAGCCCTGAAACAAATAATACATTATATGTTAGGCCCACCTGGGCCCCTAATGACTGGGTCGCTCAGTCATTTAAAGTGTCTACCTTTGGCTCAGTTCATGATCCCAGGGTTCTGGGATTGAGCCCCACAAAAGTTTCCCTATTCAGTCTGCTTCTCCCCTTTCTCCCCACTCATGCTATCTCTGTCTCTCTCTCTCTCTCAAATAAATGAATAAAATCTTTAAAAAATACATTATATGTTAATTAATGGAATTTAAATTAAAAAAATAATAAAAATTTTAAAATAAGGAAATTCAGCAGACTTACAGGATATGAGGTCAACATGCCAAAATTAATTGCATTTCTGTACACTAGCAATGAACAATCCAGAAAGGAAATTAAGAATTCCATTTACAAAAGTACCAACATGGATAAAATTCAGAGTAGATTTAACCAAGGAGATAAGGACTGTACTCAGAAAACTAAAAACACTTTAAAAAAAAAAAGGCTTTATTTATTTATTTGACATAGAGAGAGACACAGCGAGAGTGGGAACACAAGCAACGGGAGTGGGAGAGGGAGAAGCAGGCCTCCCGCAGAACAGGAAGCCCTATCCAGGGCTCAATCCCAGGACCCCAGGATCATGACCCGAGCTGAAGGCCATGGACTGAGTCACCCAAGTGTCCCTACAAAACACTTCTGAAAGAAATGAAAGAAGCCCTAAATAAATGAAAGGCCATCCTATGTTGATGGTTCAGAAAACTTAATATTAAGATGGCAATTTTCCTCAAAATGCTCTACAGATTCCATGCAACCTCTACCAAAATTTCAATGTTTTCTGTTTTGTTTTGTTTTTTTTAGAAATGTAAAAATTTCCTCAATTCATAGGGATTTGCAAGGGGTCCCAAATAGCCAAAACAACCTTGAAAAGGAACACTTTTGGAGACTCACACTTCAGATTTTAAAACTTAATACAAAGCTACATTAATCAAGAATGTTGTACTGACATGAGGATGAATGTGTAGATTGGTCAGCAGAATAGAGGGTCCAGAAATAAACCCTCACATTTATGGTCAATTGTTTTCCACAAGGATGCAAGAACATTATTCAATGGGGAAAGAGGAATCTTGAACAAATGATGTTGGGGCAACTAGATATTCACATATAAAGGAATAAAATTGGATCTTTATCTCATATTATATTTAAAAAATTACCTCAAAATGGATCAAAGACCTAAATGTAAAAAATAAAACTATAAAACTTTTAGAAGAAAACAAATAAGCGAAATCTTCATGACCTTTGATTTGGTGATGGTTTCTGAAAATATGACACCAAAAGAATAAGAAACAAAAGCAAAAGCATATAAATTGTATTTCATAGAACCTTTTGTGCATCAGAGGACACTATCACTTGGGTCGCTCAGTGGGTTAAGTGTCCGACTCTTGGTTTCGGCTTAGGTCATGATCTCAAGGTCCTGAGATTGAGCCTTATGTCAGGCTCCCTGCTCAGCGGGAGTCTGCTTCCCCACTCCCTCTGCCCCTTCCCTGCATTTGCTCTCTCTTCTCTGAAATAATTATATAAAATCTTTTTAAAAAGCAAAGCAAAACAAAACAAAAAATAAAGGGCACTATCACGAGTTTGAAAAGACAAGGCACAGAGTGGGAAGACATATTTGGCAATCACATTTCTGATATGGGTCCAGTAATCAGAAATTAAAAGTAACTGTTACCACTTAACAACAAGGATGTTCATTCCTTACAAAATACTAGAATACTAGGAATAAAAAGAAACCCAATTTGACAAAAGGCATCCACAAACTGTAGATAACATTATGCTCAATGGTAAAAAATGGAACGTTTTTGCTGAAGATTAGGAACAAGATGAGGCCTGCTCTTTCCACTTTCTCTTCAATGTACTGGGTGTTCTAGCAAGTGTAATCAGGCAAGAAACAAAGGGCATTCAGACAGGAAGGAAAGAAGTAAGACTATCTTCATTCATATGCAACGTGACCATCTGTGTAAGATATGGAAACTACAAAAAGTATATTAAGTACAATAAGTGAATTTAACAAGGTTGCCGGATATAAGATAAAAATAGAACATCGATGTTCTTTCTGTATACTAGCTACTAACAATTGAAAATTGTGATTCAATGAAATACCATTGATAATAGCCTCAAAAAAGTATAAATCTAACAAAAGACATTCAAGATCAGACTGCTGAAAACTATGAAACACAACTGAAAAAAATTAAATTACAAATAGAGATATATGGTATCCACAGATCCGAAGACTCAATTTGGTCATTTTGTCCATTTTCTCCAAGTTAAATATATAGAGCCACATAGATTCAAATTCATAGGGAAATACAAAGGATCTAGAATAGCTAAAAGAATCTGGGGAAAACAGTACAAAGTTGGAGCAGGAAGAATATCTGTTTTCAGGGGCGCCTGGGTGGCTCAGTTGGTTAAGCATCTGCCTTTGGTTAGGGTCATGATCCCAGGGTCCTGGGATTTAGCCCTGCTTCTGGCTTTCTGCTCTCCCTCTCCTTCTGCCTCCAATTTCACCTGCTTGTGCTCTCTTGCTCTCTCTCTGTCAAATAAATAAATAAAATCTTTTTTAAAAAGAATACCTGTTTTCAGAACTCATTATTAATCTATAGTAACCAAAACCCCAAGGTACTAGTATCTTTACAGTGGTTGTTTTTAGAAACATGCAGACCAATGAACAGAAGAGAGGGTTCAGATAAGCCCACACGTATATGGACAGCTGATTTTTTAACAACCCATCAAATGCAATTCAGTGGAGAAAAGATAGCATTTTCCACAAACTATGCCAGAATAATTAGATATCCATACGTGAAAATATAAATGTGGGTTCATACCTATTTTTATATGTGAAAGTTAACTCAAAATGGACCTAGACCTGAATGTAAAATCTGCATATATAAAACTCCTAGCAGAAAATAGAAGAGAAAATTTTGTGTCCTTGGATTCAGCAAAGATTTTTTTAGCCAAATGTACAATCCATACAAATGAGAAGTTGATAGAATGGACTTTATCAAAATTAGAAAATTCTGCTCTTTGAAAGACACTCTTAAGAGAATGTAAAGACTAGTCACTGGGCGAAAATGTTTGCATTATAGACAATAAAGACTTGCCTGCAGAACTCATAAGAAGAAAAAAAAGAAAAAGAAAAAAAATACATAAAGAACTCTCAAAACTGAATTGTAAGAAAACAACCCAATTTAAACAATGGGCAAAATTTGAACAGACAATTCACCAAAGGAAATACATGAATGGCAAATAGGCACATGAAAAGATGTTTATCATTAGTAATTAACGAAATAAAAATTTAAAACACAATAAGATACCAGTATATAGCTATTCAAAGGGAAAAATGAAAATGACCAACCATACCAAATGGTGGCAAGAATGTGGAAGATCTGGAATGTTCATATACTGTTTGTGGGAATGTAAAAGGGTACAACCACTTTGGCAACCAGTTTGGCAGCTTCTCAAAAAGTTCAACATACGCACACTGTATGATATACCTATCCAACTCCTAAGTAATTATTTCAGAAAAATCAGGGACACTTGGGTGGCTCAGTTGGTTGGGCATCTGCCTTCAGCTCCTGATTCTAGGGTCCTGGGATTGAGTCCCGAACCTGCTCCCTGCTCAGTGGGGAGCCTGCTTCTCTCCCTCTGGCCCTGCCCCTCCCCCTTCCCCTCCCCCTGCTTGGTCTCTCTCTCTCTCTCTCTCTGGCAAATAAATAAATAAAATCTTAAAAAAATAAAATACAATAAAATAAAAGTATATGTCCATACAAAGACTTGTATGTAAATGTTCAAGACATCTTTATTTGTAAAATAGCCCCAGCCAGGAAACATCCCAAATAGCCGTGGACAACAAGATGATAAACAAATTGTGAAATATGTACCCAATAGAGGGCTACACAGCACTAAAAAGAAATGAACTTTTGATACATGCAAAAACATTTTTTTAAAGAAGATTTTATTCATTTATTCGAGAAAGAGAGAGTGAGCATGCAGGTGCACGTGGAGGGGGAGTAGGGGCGGAGAGAGAGGGAGAAGCCGACTCTGTGATGAGCAGGGAGCCCAATGCGGGGCTCAATCTCAGGACCCCAGGATCATGACCTGAGCTGAAGGAAGACACTTAAATGACTGAGCCCCCCGCCCCAGGGACCCCACAATAAAAATTTGGACGAATCTCAAAATCATTGTGTTGAGTGAAATGAACTAGACAAAAAAAGAGTTCAGACTATATGATTCTATGTATACATAAAGTATTAGCATATGCAAATGGATCTATAATGACAGAAAGCAGATCGGTGATTGTCTGGGAATGTGGAAGGTGGGCACTGAACATGGGGAAAGGATTCCCATAGGGCACAAGGAACTTTTGGGGGGTGTTAGATTTGTTCATTGCGTTGATCGTGATGACAATTTTGTATATATATGCGTGTGTCAAAACTTATTAAATTGTACAATTTAAATGTATTCAGTTTATTGAATGTCAAATTATATCCTAATAAAGTTGCTAAAAAATTAAACATCAGCTTATGATATTCTTTCCTGAAAAGCTTTCACAGCGAATGTCAAATAACCATCTTGCTGGCATTTCTATGTTAATTTGAAGCCAAATGACAGGCTTCCCTGGGTGAACACATTGTACTTTCCCTGAATTTTACTAGCTATCATTTCATATTTTTAAATTTTTTTAAAAATTTAAGTTCTATTTAGTTAACATATAGTGTATTATTAGTTTCAGGGATAGAACGTAGTGATTCATCAGTTGCATTTCGCACCCAGTGCTCGTTACCTCAAGTGCTCTCCTTCATGCCCATCACCCGGTTGCCCCATCCCCCCACCCACCTCCCTCCAGCAACCCTCAGTCTGTTCCCTTTAGTAAAGAATCTCTTATGGGTTGTCCTCCTCTCTGTTTTTATCTTATTTTGTTAAAAACAAAACAAAACAAAACAATGAGAGCAGAATGGCATACCCGGTGTTCTGAAAAGCTGAAATAATTAGAGGGCAAGGAAAATTATCAGAGAGAAATGGCTTTACTTAGCTGGTAAAAGAAGTCAGATATTGTCTCAAACAACAAATGGAGAGATATACCATGTTCATTGGTTGGAAGACTCAATATTGTGATGATATCCATTCTCCCAAATAACATAAGGTAGATAACAAGGAGAGAGGCCCCCTACCAGGCACTCAGTGAATTGTTACTCTTGCTATCACTTGAAAATCAAAAAGTTCTATAAAACAGAAATCATTATATACTTCTGGCAGTAACCAATTAAAACTTGAGACAGGGGCGCCTGGGTGGCTCAATGGGTTAAAGCCTCTGCCTTCGGCTCAGGTCATGATCCCAGGGTCCTGGGATGAAGCCCTGCATCGGGCTCTCTGCTCAGTGGAGGGCCTGCTTCCTCCTCTCTCTGCCTGCCTCTCTGCCTACTTGTGATCTCTGTCTGTCAAATAGATAGATAGAATCTTTAAAAAAATAAAAAAATAAAACTTGAGATAGTCTTTTGAAATCGGAAGTACTCTAGACTGGAAAACTGGAGACCTACTTGGGTTCTAACAGGTCAGCATTTAGTTTTGTGATATTAAACAAGTCATTTTCCCTCTCTGAGCTTAAGTTCCCCATGCATGAAATACGATTGTTAGTAGACGCTCACTCCTGTTCCATTTCTAATTCTTACCTAAATCATTGAGGGTTTAACATTAAATTTATTACAAAAAATGTAAGATACTACCTCACTAATGCAAATAGCAACATTGAAGAACAGAATAAAATGCTTTATAAATGCAGGCAAGAGTGAACTTTTTATCTGAATCATTTCAGATAATTGTCTTAATTGTCCATTGCTATAGATTTATCCACAGCGTGTTAGTGTGCTAGTCATAAAAAATCAAATAAATTCCCCCAAATTTTGCACTTCCCCAAACAAAATGATTAAGAGTAATCAAAGTACTAGTCTTTATGGTCTGATTAGATTTTTAAGGCTTTCATAAGGCAGACTACAAATTGATCATTGCAAGGCATTTAAAGTAGCATTTAAAACAAAAAAATGTGCAGTTTTATTCTTATGCTAACTATTTCGACTCTCTTTTGAGGACACATATAGCTTTATATGCAACCAAGTACATAACCAAATTGTCAGTTTATGTGTCTTATCAATAATGTTATTTTCATTTCCCTATACTGATTTCTTTAGCACATTCAGGTGTTGATGTCTAAAATCATGAATCTTTTCTTTGAATATGTCTATATTTTTTTCAAAAGAACAAAAAGTTCCCACCAACAGTGCATGAAGATTTCTTTTTCTCCATTTCCTCACCAACACTTGTTATTTCTTTTCATTCTGATTTTAGTCAATCTGACCAGTATAAGGTGATATCTCCTTGTGGTTTTGATTTTCATTTCCCTGATGATATGTGACTTTGAGCATCTTCTTATGTGTCTGCTGGCTATCTGTATTTCTTCTTTGGGAAAATGTCCACTCAGGTCCTCTGCCCATGTTTCAGTTGGATTGTTTGTTTGTTTGTTTGTTTGTTTTTGGTGTTGAGTTGTGTAAGTTCTTTATATTTTTTGGATAATAACCCCCAATCAGATATATCTTCTTCTGTTCTGTAGGTTGTCTTTTAGTTTTGTTGATTATTCCCTTCGCTGTGCAAAAGCTTTCTATTTTGATGTAGGCCCAATAGCTTATTTTTGCTTTTGTTTCCCTCGCCTTAGGAGACATAGTTAGAAAAATGTAGCTATGGCTGATGTTGGAATAATTACTGCCTCTATTTTCTTCTAGGATTTTTATGGTTCCAGGTCTCTCATTTAGGTTTTTCATCCATTTTGATTTCATTTTTGTGTGTGGTGTTAGAAAGTGGTTCGGTTTCATCCTTTTGCATGTAGCTGTCCAGTTTTCCCAGCACCATTTGCTGAAGAGACTGTTTTTTCCCTATTGTACATTCTTAGCTCCTTTGTGGGAGATTAATTGACCATGTTAGTGTGGGTTTATTTCTGGGCTCTCTATTCTGTTCCATTGATCATTGTGTTCATTTTTTTTCTGACCAGTACCATACTGTTTTGGTTTCTACAGCTTTGTAGTAGATCTTGAAATATGGAATTGTGAAATCTCCATCTTTGTTCTTTTTTCTCCAGATTACATTGTTTATTCAGGTTTTTTTTTTTCTTTTTTGGTTGTTGTTGTTCCATACAAATTTTAGTTCCATTTGTTCTAGTCCTGTAAAAAATGCTATTGGTATTTTTATAAGGATTGCATTGAATCTATAGATTGCTTTGGGTATTATGGACATTTTAAAAATATTTGTTCTTCCAGTCCATGAGCACAGAATGTAATCTGGTGCAGCCACTGTGGAAAACAGTATGGAGGTTCCTCAAAAAATTAAAAAATTAAAAATAGAAACACCATAGGATGTAATAATTCCACTAATGGGTATTGATTCAAAGAAAATTTGAAAAGATATATGCCTCCCTATGTTTATTGCAGCATTATTTACAATAGCCAAGATATGGAAGCAACCTAAGTGTCCATTAATAGAAGAATGGAGGGGCATCTGGGTGTCTCAGCTGACTGAGTGGCCGGCTCTTGGTTTTGGCTCAGGTTGTGATCTCAAGGGTGTGAAATAGATCTTCACAGTCAACACCATGCTCAGCAGGGAGTCTTCTTGAGATTCCCTCTCTCCCCCTCCCTCTGCCCCTCTTCCTGCTCAGTACTCTCTCTCTCAAATAAGTAAATAAATCTTTAAAAAAAAAAAGATGGATAAGGAAGATGTGAGATATATCTCTGTACCTCTCTATATAGATGACTAGATATCTATGTCTCTATCTGTCTCTCTATATAATGGAACTTTATGCAGCCATAAAAAAGGATGAGAGTATGTCATTTGCAACAACATGGATGGGCCGAGAGGGTATTATGCTAAGTGACATAAGTCAGACTGAGAAAGACAAATACCATATGATTCCACTCCTACATGGAATCTAAAAAACAAAACAAATGAATAAACAAATGAGAACCAGAATCAGATCTGTAAACACAGAGAACAAACAGATGACTGACAGAAGAAAGGGGGTTGGGGGATGGGCAAAATGGATGAAGGGGTGTGGGAGATACAGGCTTCCAGTTACAGAATGAAGAGGTCACAAGACTAGAAGGCACAATGTAGGGAATATAGTCAATGGCGTTGTATAGTGCTGTGTGGTGACAGAGGGCAGCTACACTTGCGGGGAGCAGAGCGTAATAGAGTGTAATGTAGAGAGAAGTTGAATCGCTATTTTGTGTACCTGAAACTGATGTAATACTGTGTCAGCTCTATTCAATGCAAAAATTTTAAAAAAGAACAGAAAGTGATGTAACATTCACTATTCTATACAGAATATGAGTCTTGGAATTGGTGATGTGCTATATAATCGTCCTTTTGGTAAAATTTAGAATGAAACCTAAACCTTTTTTTTCTCATTCACGCATGTCAGTTAACCTGTTCCATTCAGCTACTTATATCCGGTGGCAAAATTTTGTTTATATTTAGTTAATTTGCTAAATGACTGCTAAGTGATTTAATATTCATAGGCACCTATAGATAGGGATCTTGTTCCATTTATGTTAGGAGAGGTCAAAACTGTTTGGACAGTTAAAATTTCAAGAAATATGAAATATGAAGTATGTTGCTTCATTTGTATGTTTTTAGTGAATTTGAAGATTTCATTAAAGTTGACAGTTTTGTATGTGTCTAGGTCTCCTCAGTGTCTTTTTGTGGGTAACAAACTTCTTCATGTATATATATGATTTTTTCCCTCCTCTTTACAATTTTTACAGAGGCAAATTTCAACTATGGGCCGATGTTGTTTCTGCATTCCAGTTTGATAATGAGCCTTAACATTATGCCATTTCATTCCATTAAAAGAGTAAAAATACCTACTTCCAAAGCAAATGGCTCATAAAGTAATCTGAATGATGGAGAAAGAACAGCTCCCAGGCCAAAATGAAAATATCTTTCATCACAGATGAAGTAGAATCATAGAAGTCCTCCATCTGCTTTTGACAGTTTTCTTAAATAAAAATCCCCTTGGGTCCCTCACAGGATGTTTGACCACTAAGGTTTTAAAGCCTGAAACATGATTAAGCGGGGCAGTCGCAAAAAGAACCCTATACTTTCTTCAGATTGGAGGGAAGTCGGCATTCTATCACACCTACTCCATTGGTTACCCTCAGTCTAATACATTTCTTTATAATAGTACAAACATTTAGATATTTTTCTTTCAAATAGAACTTTTCTAAAATGTACAGCATACAATTTGCTTTGGGAGGTCAAGGTGGTTGGTCCAAGGGATCCTAAGCAATAATAAAGCAGTCTAGCGTGAAATAAGGAGCCAGACTTCAGTCCGAATACGAGCTTCTTGGCACAATTGCTATGTAGTATTGCAAAAAGCCTCTCACTTTTCTGATCAGAGTTGCTGTGAGGGCTGAGCACAAAAATTTGAGGAATACCCCTTTTCACCATACAGCATTATGCAACTAAGAAGTGTTTTCTCGAAATAGTCACCTAAAGGAATGTTCCCGACAAGTTGTGTCTGTTCCAATTGGTTGTCCAAGCCATACCATAGTTCTCTAATTTCCTCCCTTCTCCATCTTTTCAAGCATTTTTTAAAAAAGATTTTATTTATTTGAGAGAAAGAGAGAAGCAGACTCCCAGCTGAGCAGAGAGCCCGATGTGGGGCTCAATCCCAGGACCCTGAGATCATGACCTGAGTTAAAGGCAGACGCTTAACGACTGAGCCACTTGGGTGCCCCCAAGCAGGTTTTAAAATGAGAAGTTCTGAGCTGTCACATCGAGTCCAAGGAAACGGGGGGTCAAAAGTCCTTAGAGGAGCGCTTGGGTGGCTCAGTGAGTTAAGCCTCTGCCTTCGGCTCAGGTCATGATCCCAGGGTCTTGGGATCGAGCCCTGCATAAGGCTCTCTGCTCAGCGGGAGCCTGCCTCCTCCTCTCTCTCTGCCTGCCTCTCTGCCTACTTGTGATCTCTCTGTCAAATATAAATAAAATCTTAAAAAAAAGTCTTCAGAGACTGTTCCCTGAGGAGAGCTGCCCAAGTGTTGCTTTGACTAAAATAGTCCGGAAAATGTTGAACATCATTAAGAAAAATAGCAGGAGAAAGAAACCCCAGTAAGCAGTCATCCCACTAATTTGTTCATCCTGGAGCTTGTTTTGGTAGTTCAGGGCTGTGTGTATGACAGGAATAATAGGGTTGGGAAGATGCAGAGAAAAGCAACTCAAATAATGATAGGGATTAGAGAAAGCAAGGCGGGGGTGGGGAGAGGTCACACATAAAATGACAAGTTTCCTTTATGAAGCTGGCTAGGGGAAGTGCCATCCGAGAGCCATGTGGCTGGCGGTCTTTGTGACTGGCACCTGGCCAGAGCATGCGTGCTATGGTTTCTCCCTCAAGTGGCCTCAGCCTTGGGGCTGAAGTTTTGTTCTTCCATTTTCCTCTGTGTTGTTCAGCTGAAACGTCCAGAGCTTCCCTTAGCAGGAGTTTCTCATTACAGGATGGGGGAACATCAGGATGTCTTTGTGAACCGGTAAGGGGCAGGTGAACCGTCTTATTTAATGAGCCAGAGAACTCATTATTGTTCATCAAGGTTCTGGTTTGGTTCCCCCTCCAGGACAGTTGACTGACTTTGCAGGCTCCATGTGTTTCAACCGAGTTACCTACGTCAGAAACCCCTCAGGGGAACGGCGGTGCTATGAATCATTTAGCATTTAATTTATCTATTGTGTAAAATCAGAATGGCCTATGTGTGCTTCTTTAATACAGAAAACGATCGAATAAACAACAAAAATGCATCGGTAAATAGAAAAGTGCTCTTGGTTTTACATTAATTTAAATTTCTCGCACAGAGAGGCATCCTAACGTGGAACAGGCTCAGAGGCCAAGGTTGGCTTTAGTTGGTTGCCAAGAAGCAGAGGCAAATAACCACTTACGTAAGCATCTCCATTAGGCAAGGCCAACCCCATTGTTTACAATCCTGCTTCCGTAGTCTTTATTATTTCCAACACATCGCTTAGTTAGACCCTTTTCACACTAACCTTGTCATTGTACAAATCGCTGCCTATATACAATAAAAAGAAAAAAAATGAGATCTTAGCCAGTCACGCTTCCATTCACCTCTCCCCACCCCTTCTCAATATTTTTTCTTACTATTTGCAACCATTACAACTAGTGACTACCACCTTCCTGCTAATTCCCCTCAACCAGAAAGAGCTGCTGCTGCTAGTCAATTCCGTGCCTTGGTGTAATTTAGGAAAAGACACCCTCAGAACACAGACCCAGCCCACGAAGAACAGAGTGAGGGGTTGGCCATCAGCCCCATTTCCCATTTCATTCTCTCCCGCAGGTGCCCCGGTGATGTGAATAACAGGAGCACCTGCGAGACTAGTGGAGCTAAACAAGTTGATTTTTGTACCAGTGCTAAAGAACCGACAGTGGCTGTCTTAAAAAACAAACAAACAAACAAACAAACAAACAAACAAAAAACCCATGGTGTTGAGAGGGATTTTGAGGTTGTTTTCAGGCTCAACAGATAAAATGTATTGCAAGCAGTGACGATTTCTCGGGATGGGGAAAATGGCATAGATGTGACAGAAATTGGCTCTGGAAGGACTAGAGGCTTCCAGCCTGTCCTGAAGGGGTCTGAGGCTTGGGATAGGCAGAAGCTGGTATAAAATGTGGGCCTAGACGAGTTCTGTAATTTATAGACTATTAGCTGGCAATGCCCTTGGGATAAAGCATCTGGCTGAGCCAGTGTTTCATTAGAACTCAGCTATACAAAATTATTTCTAGCTTAAATAAATGAATGGCATCTCAGTGTCATTTTATTGTTTATTTTTTTAGATTTTATTTTAGAATAATCTCAACACTCCACATGGGGCTCAAACTTAAAACCTGAGATCAAGAGTCACGTGGTCTACTGACTGAGCCAGCCAGGCGCCCCTCATTTTACTGTTTAATGAAAACTGATTTTTATCACCTTTAGCCATAATTCCAAGAAGAAAGCTTCAGTCTCTCCCTCTTTAAGTCTTAAAACGGATGGTATTGTACAAGGTGTAGCCTTGTCCCTTTACTGAGCTCCCTCTACATGACCACCAGAGTGACCCTTGTACAAAAGCCACTCTTTTGCTTAAAAATCTCCAGTGGCTGACACTCACAGTAAAAGACAAAGTCCTAGATGCCCAGGTGCCTGGGTGGCCCAGTTGGTTAAGCATTCAACTCTTGATTTTGGCTCAGGTAGTAATCTCAGGGTTTAGTAGTAATCACAGATCGAGCTCTGTGTTGGGCTCCACGCCCACGTGGAGCCTGCTTAAGATTCTTTCTCTCCCTCTGCCCCTCTTCCTGATTCTCTCCTTCTCATTTCCCTCCCCCACCCGCCACCCCCTTTTCCGCCACCAAAAGGGCAAACTCCTGACCCTATTCTGTAAGGCCTCATAAGAAGGCTGTGCATCTCCCTCCCCATGACATTCTCTCCTGTTAATTCCACTGAGCTTCAGTCACATTGACCTTGCTTTTCCTAGACACAACTAGACTTATCCATGGATGTTCCCTTTGCTGGAATACGTGATACCAGACATAAGCATGATTTTCTTCCTTGCCTATTTAAGGTCCTGCTCAAATGGCACTTTCTCACTGAGGCATTGTCTGAGTTTCTCCTGTCCTCAATTCTTACCTTCCTTTTTTTAAAATAAAGATTTTATTTATTTGAGAGAGTGGCATGTGTGCAATCAGGGGGAAGGGAGAGGGAGAAGCTGACTCCTCCTGAGCACGGAGCCTCATGTGGGGCTTGATCTCAGGACCCCAGGATCATGACCTGAGCTGAAGGCAGACGCTTAACTGACTGAGCCACCCAGGTGCCCCCCACCTTCCTTCCTTGTCGAATTTTTCTCCGTAGTGCTAACCATTGACTGCCATGCTACATGTTCTCTTCATTTCTTTCTATTTCGTGTGTATCTATTTCACCAACTGAAATCTCAACTCCATGAAGATAGGAGCTTTTCTCTTGAACATACAGTATATGGCACATACAAGGTGCTCGCGATTTATTTTTGGAATGAATTAAAACCACTCTCTCTGCAGCCACTCCCCCAATTTTCGAACTTTTACTTTCCTGTGGAATCCTTTCGGTGCCTCATGAAATATTTCTTCCCCAAGTCCTAACCACCTGAATGACTTTTCCTCAGTGGCAATCTCTTACTTTTGGTCATGTACAATTTTTTGTTTATCTGAAATTCTAATTATTTATTTTTCTGGCAACTCGACTACGATGGACATAGGTATTATTGAAAGGGCATTTGTAAAAGATATTATTTATTTATTTGACACACAGAGAGAGATCACAAGTAGGCAGAGCGGCAGGCAGAGAAAGAGGGAGAAGCAGGCTCCCCGCTAAGCAGAGAACCCGATGTGGGGCTCGATCCCAGGACCCTGAGATCATGACCTGAGCCGAAGGCAGAGGCTTAACCCATTGAGCCACCCAGGCGCCCCTGAAAGGGCATTTTTAACTGAATTATTTTCTAGAAAAACCCTATCTAAGAGGGAATGTTAGCAAACTCTACAAAGTATAACAAATGAGATACACGTAGACTATCTCACTATCTTCAAGAATACCAGGAATTGGGGAATATTCCCTTGAAACTTAAAGAAGTGGTTTTGAAGTTATTAAGAAATTGATAAGCTTTGCCCAGTAATAAATATATGGAATTTATTACTCCCAGGAAGAGATATAGCCAGAAAATTTCTGAAAGAGATGTTTGAAGTTTTAGATATGTTCATGTACAGTAGTGGGAATCAAATAAAAAATGATAAAACATCCACTATATTCTGGGAATTCACAATCCAGAGTTGAAGATACTGTCCCTGTACTCTACTAATACTACATATAAAACTCAAAATGACAATATAGTATTTAGAAGGAAAGTAGAAAGGAATAATAAAGTACAATTGCAGTGTTGGGGGGAAAGCATGGTTAATTATCTCAACTGGGATAAGATGGGGAGCGTCCAGCTGGCTCAGTCTGTGGAGCGTGCGACTCTTGGTCTCTGGGTTGCAGGTTCAAGCCCATGCTGGGTGTAGAGATTACTTAAAAAATAAAATCTTTAGGGGCACCTGAGTGGCTTAGTCTGTTGTGCGTTTGCCTTCGGCTCAATTCATGATCCCAGGTTCCTGGGATGGAGCCCCACATCGGGCTCCTTGCGCAGCACGGATTCTACTTCTCCCTCTCTCTTTCTCTCTGGCTCGCACCCCCACCCCCCCATGATCATGTTTTATCTCTCTCAAATTTATAAATAAAATCTTTTTAAAAATCTTCAAAAAAATAAAGTGGAGGAAGATGAAAAATAAGGGAAAGGTTCTCTAATAGATGACCCTTGAGTAGGTATAGTTTCTATGTAGTAAAACCCATTTAAATACAATTTAGTTTTTGTTTTATTTGTATAGATTTACTGAGGTGTAATTCACATACATTAAATTTTAGCCTTTGGAGGTACACAATCCTATAATTTTTGACAAATTTACTCAGTCATAGAACCACCCCCAGAATCAAGATCTAGAGTATTCAAAAGTTGTTAAGAGAGCACATCTTCGAAGTTCTCACCAGGCAAAAAAAGGTAACTGTGAAATGATGGGTGTATCAGTTGACGTCTTTGTGATCGTCATTTCACTGCTCTTACATCAAATCATCACATTGTACACCTTAAATATATACAATGCTATATGTTAATTATATTTCAATAAGCCAGAAAAAAATGTCTAAAGAGTATTTTCTCTACCCAAAAGAGTTCCTTCATGCCCTTTTGTATTAGTTCTCTATTGTTGCCAAAAGAAATTGCCACAAACTTAGTGGTTAAAACAATACCTGCTTATTTTCTCACACTTCGGTGTCAGAAGTCTTGGAAGTCTGGGATGGTGTTGGGGGCTGTTTGCTTGGGGTCTCACAAGGCTGATGTCAAAGTGTTGTCCAAGTTAAGTTCCTTTTTGGTCTGAGTGAAAACCTCTTTCAAGCACATTCAGGTGATTGGCATGATTCCTTCCCATGTGGATCTAGGGCTGATATCCTTGTTTCTTTGGCATTTGACCCCCTTCACCTTCAAGGCAGCAACAGAGAGCTGAATCCCTCTTGTGCTTTGAATCTCTTCCTCTTCTGCTTTTAAAAGCTCATGTGATACATTAGGTCTACCTAGATAATCCAGATATATCTTGTTATTTCCAGGTTAATTGGATAGTAACCTTAATTACATTTGCAAAGTCCTTCCTGCCATTCGTGGGTGTCAAACCAGAGTTGAAGGTCATGGGCGTCAAAATTTGGTTTCTTCCAACTTCTTAGTTCCTCCCAACTTCCCTTAGTTCCATTCCAGCTTTTGGCAACCTCTGATATGATTTCTGTCTTAAATGTCTTAATGTCATAAATGTCTTGTCTTAAATGACATATAAATAGAATCATACAGTATATACTGTAGTCTTTTGAGTCTGGCTTTTTCATACTCTGCATAAGACCCTTGAGATCTCATCACAATATTTTTGCATGGATGAACAGTTCCTTCTTGTTGCTGGTTAGAATTTCATTGTATGGATGAATTTCATTGTATGGATCAGTTTATTTGACCTGTGGTCTTGGCACAAATGCAGTCTAAGACTATGAGGAGTGGTTACATTTGGTTTAGGGGAACAGGAAGAAAATAGAAGCTAGGACCCTCTCAGCGATCTCAAATCACCAGTAGATTCACACATTCAGGGGATGACCTGATCCTAGGAAACGGTCTCTAAGAAATAAGAAATTTTGCAAATAAGAAAAGAGAAGTTCCAAGAGTTTAACTAATGGGCTCAAATCACACAGCTGGTCAGTGCCTGAGGCTAGACTTAAACTCATGACCGTCTGACGATAATTCAATTCGTGATTCCCAACTATTTTTCTGACATGATAAAAGCTATGAATCTAATCCCGGAAAAATAAACTTATATGAATGAGTTCCAGCCCCAGTGTAAGAACATCCTGCACTAGGGTGATATTTCTAGCTATGCGGGTACCTTGGATTGATGATTTCTCCTCAAACATAGGACTAGAGATCAGGGAATGTCATTTGCTAATGAAGGCCTCTCCTGAACCCAATGGGATGTTTTAATGGGTTAGCAGTGGTCAATAAACTTTTTCTTAAGGGACTAGAAAATATATATTTTAGGCTGACTTGTATATGGTCTCCATGAGAACTACTCATCTTTGCAGTTGTAGACCATATGTAAGTGAATGAATGAGCCTGGCTGGGTTCCAATAAAACTTGGTTGTGGGCTGGGATGTCTGGGTGGCTCAGTCCATTAAGCGTTTGCCTTCTGCTCAGGTCATGATCTATGGGTCCTGGGATCCAGCCCTGTGTCAGGCTCCCTGATCAGTGGGGAATCAGCTTGTCTTTCTCCCTTTGCCCTGCCCCCCACCCCACTAGTGTTCTATGTCTCTCTCTCAAATAAATAAATAAAATCTAAAAAAAAAAAAAAAAAAAAAAACCCAAACTTGGTTGTGGGCCTTTAGGCCATAGTTTTCTGACCCCCAGATTAGAGAGCGCCCACACTCTGTGAATAAAGCTATAGAATCTAATGTGCATGCTTGTACCTTCTTATGCATTTTTCTCTAATCCCCTAAAGCCAATCATAATCACTCCTAGTGATAAGAGAAATGCACAGGATATTACTGCAGGTGGCATAATTTAAGCAGGAAGACCTTGTTTCAGATTCTGTCATTCACTGCCTTGTGCGACCTTGGTCCTGTTACTTTAACTGAGAGTTAGCAAAATGGAATATAATACCAGTAAAATGAGTATTAATAATGGCACCCTGGCAAGGTTGCCGTAAAGCACACGGTGTGCACTCAGTAAGGCCTGATAAACTGAACTGCTCGATGAATTCCACCTCCCTGTCCCTATCCCTGTCTTCTGACCATCCCATCAAAACACAGGGCGCCATCTTGAACCTGAATGGGTTTGACTCTAAAAGTCAGGCTCCTCTGGGCCAGGCACAGCAGGAGGTTTGATAAGGCATTAAACTTTAAGAGGTCTCCAAAGAAATAAGTCATCCAAAGTGAAAAGGGCGCCCTGTAACTTGATGGCCAGTGTTAGGGGCAATCATGCTAGATTCTAAGCCCCCTTCCCCGTGGTGCCTGCCACGGATAGCATTGGACCAGGCCCCAGGAACTCATGCCTGAATCCTACAGCAGAGGATCTCTAATAAAAGAACAAGCGAAAATGAAAAGAACTCTCCTGTAGTGTGTCAGTGACCTCCGTGCCAACAGTTTGGGCAGCCCCTGAGGTGATCCACCACTGGCTTCTGCGGCATTGGAAGACGGCATTGCTTTTACTGGCCACTGACAGTGTGTGTGTGGACCCTGCTGGCCACCCGTCATACCCTTGGCAGCACCAGGAAGAGTCCTACCATTGCCATTGGCCATGACAGCCTATATAGCAAGGCAGACTGTAGAAAAAAAGAAGAGAATGGGAGCTATGCGGTGACTGTGAGTACCAGATACCAGAAAGCTTGTGAGATGTCTTTCTGGTTTACCAGAGGGCCTTGTGTGTGTGTGTGTGTGTGTGTGTGTGTGTGTGTGTTTGTGGAAGGGCAGGCCAGAGGACATACAGGAATGTGTGGGTATGGAATGGGGAACAAAGTTGTTAGAGAGTGCATGGGATTGGAGCCAGAAAACCATTCACTTGTGATTTTCCCTTTTCTGCAAAGCTCGTGTGATCATGGAAACCCCGGTGCAGAACAGTAGTATTTACTCTCCCAGAAGAGTCTGTATTTCATAACCCTCTGACCTTGGGATGTGGATTTTTTTCTCTCAGCAGTATCTTTCCTCATGTGGCTTTCCTTTCTGAAGATGCTAGTCGTTCTCAAACTTGCTCAAGTGTCAGGAGGACTTGGGAGTCACGTTGCTCTCTGTGGGACTCGGACAACTGGCATTTTTTCATCTGATTCTGTCATGTAGCGAGAAGACTAAACTAAGAGCAGTATCCCAGCACCGGCCGTCTGGGGGCACTCACTATGTACCAGGCACTCTGCTAATTCCTTTACCGGCATGGCCTTACTCTCCTTTCCCTATAACCCTATCACCCTATGTCCTGCGTGCTATGTGAAGATGGAGGCTCGGAGACATTCAGAGACTTGACCAGGGTCACACAACCAGGAAGTGACAGAAAGCGAACTGGCATCCTGGATTTCAAGTTTGGGTCTACTGCCTCCCCCTATGAATCATCTTGCTAATAGAGAACACGATTATATGACAACTGGACAGCATAAAACATACCCTCTAGCCTATGGATTCGAGTACACCAATGAGCTGATGAAAACGAATGTTTGGCTGAGGATCCTCTGTCAAATAAATAAAATCCTTTAAAGAGAATACATTATAGCAACAGTTGTCTGGTCCCCTCGGGCTTGTTTACAGTAATTAGCTGTACTTCCTTATCTCTCTGAGGTTCATTTAAAAGCATCAGTTGACACCAAATGATGTATTGTTTGCCCTTAGCTGCTAATATGAGAAAGAAAAGAGAATTGGTGCTCTTAAGGGTGCACGATTACTTCAAGAAAGTGCTCTTTGAAGAGAAAACTTATTTTTTTTTTGAGAAAACTTATTTTAATCATTCTTTTTCAAATCCCTTCACAAAACTTGAGATCTTCACAGTTTTAAAGAGCAGAGTGTTGGAGATGTTAACTAGAAGGGTGTCTGAGACTTTTAACACACTTTCCTTGGCCAAAATGCCAGGACTACACAAGTAATAGAATATTCCCCCTTTTTTGTCATCATTTCTCATCACCTTTCCTCAGAGGCTGAAGATTTGCTCCTTCTGGCTGTTAGTACCTCTCCTCAGGATTGACTTTTCTGCCTCACCATGAAGGACGCATGAAAAGCCACACTGTGAAAAATCTCAGGTTCCAAACCATAGCCAGGGAAACAAATGATTGTTGTCTAGATAAGTCCAGAGTCAAGCCTAAGTTGTTTTCTTAGTTTCTTTCTTTTCTTTCTCTCTCTCTCTTTCTGAGTGGAGGGAGGGGCAGAGAGAGAGAGGGAAAGAGAATCTCAAGAGACTCCTCGCTGAGCAGGGAGCCCAGGGCAGGGCCCCATCTTGCAGCCCCTGACACCATGACCTAAGCTGAAACTAAGAGTCAAATGATTAACCAACTGAGCCACCCAGGTGCCCCCTTGTTGTCTTAGTTTCAACCTCCTTCTCTCTCAAGCCAACCAGGCAACTACGAAGCCCCTGGTAACTGTAGAAAAACAGGTCTTTGTGCTAGGACTTCAGGCATACACCAGTTTGAGCATAGCATCTGTCCTGACAGCCCAGCTGGACTGGTCTCCTCCAAACACCCTGAATAAAATCTTAGCCTGAACATTTGACCTGGGTTAGGTTCTATGAGCTGTTGGAGTTGATTGCCCAGGTTGGCCATCTTGCTTTTTCTCTGGCCTGTTCTTATTATGTCAGTCCTTTGTCTTCTTGTCTTCTCACAGTTTACACTTGACTCAGAATCCTCTTAAATTCTATGTTGTTTGCACATTTGCATATTACCATCCATGAACCAGCAGCCATATTGCTTGCGTTTTCTCCAACATACAAAAATTGCTTTTCTTCGGGTAAAATGGAGCTCCATAGACAATACAGATGGTTCTTGGGAGGCACTAGTCATCACATCAGTGCCTAATGTCCTTGGTGCATAATATCAAAGAAACAAACCTCTGAGGTCTCGGACCATTTCGTGTGCATCAAAGCCCCAAGAAGACAGAAGGGGTGTTATAGGGAATGTATGGCTTTTTTTTTTTTTAAGATTTTATTTATTTATTTGAGAGAGAGAGAGAAAGAGAAAGCACAGGCAAGGGGAGGGGCAGAGAGAGAAGCAGCTCCCTGCTGAGCAAGGAGCCCAACACGGGGCTCAATCCCGGATCAGGACCTGAGCCAAGGGCAGGTGGTTAACTGATTGAGCCACCCACGTGCTCTGGGGAATGTCTGTTTTTTAACCTAACCTTAAAAACAACACTTTAAGAGCACCTGGGCAGCTCAGTCAGTTACACGTCTACCTTCAGCTCAGGTCGTGATAGAGTTGGGATCGAGTCCTGCATTGGGCTCCCTGCTTGGCAGGATGTCTGCTTCTCCCTATGCCCTTTCCACCTGCTTGTGATTTATCACTCTCTAATAAATAAGTAATATCTTAAAAAAAAAAACCAGCACTTTAAAAAAAATGTCAAGCAAAAAATAAATAACTACAAAAATTTTTAAAAATTAAAAAAATTAAAAATCTTGGACGCCTGGGTGGCTCAGTGGGTTAAAGCCTCTGCCTTCAGCTCAGGTCATGATCCCAGGGTCCTGGGATCGAGTCCCACATCAGGCTCTCTGCTCGGTGGGGAGCCTGCTTCCCCCTCTCTCTGCCTGCCTCTCTGCCTATTTGTGATCTCTCTCTCTCTCTCTCTCTGTCAAATAAATAAATAAAATCTTTAAAAAAATTAAAAATCTCAAGGAGTGAATTGAAAATCTTATTTTTCAGTGCAAAGATTCCTGTATGGCGGGGTCATAAAATATTGGTTTGAATTATTTCAGGGGAACCTAACTTGACAGAAAAAAAGTATGTGAGAACACAGGCTAACTGAGACAAAAGGTTCTCCCAAGGGAAAAGTTAAATACCAATGTCATCGTATCTGGATGGTTCCACACTTGTCAAAGTTGCTGCCGGGTGAGAAGGACATTCTTTCACAATGGCTTGCTGCACTGAAGCATCTTTTGTTAAGCTGAAAGTCCTTTACCAAAAAGTTTCCTTTAACTAAAATTTCTAAAAGACCATTCAGAGAAAAAGCAGCTAGACATTTGTGTTTAGCAGTTTTCTTTTTAGATTTTTGAAACTGTGATCAGATGCCTAGGCTTCGTGCCAGATTATGAAGACTGAGCTTCTGTGAATGACAATGTAATCGTAGAATCCCACTCTCTAAAATCCGTATTTGGCCCTGACCTTTCACCTTTTTGCCAGGTCAATGTTTTCAGCTGCCTATAGCTGTCTTTATTTGAGTTTCTCAAATTTGAGTCTCCTTGAACCCTTTATTTATTTTCTCTTCCTCTTGATGGTATTCATCTGTATTTCCTACCTTGAAATCTTGGTTTCATCTTAGACACACCTCTTTCCTCCATTACACAGGCACTGATGGAGCATCTACCATGAGCCAAGTACTGTGCACAGTGCTAGGGCTGGGTACCAGCTCTTCAGGGGCTCTATACTCAGATTACTATTTTTTTCTACACCCAGATTCTGAGTTGTACTGTTGCCTGATTTACATGAAGGCACATAGGAAATAATAAATTATAATATTGCCAATGTAGTTTTTTTTTTTTTTTAAATAAATGTGTTAGATTCATCTTCTTCTCCACTTTCCACTGTGTAAATCCCGGCTTTTAAAACCTGATGTTTAAGATATTATAATAGCCTTTCCTTGTCTTCAAAGAGCATCAGTGGTTACATGTGATCATTTTAGTCTTGTTATTTAGTCGGCTTGCTGGGTTTGCCCACGTTTAGGCATAAATTTATGCAATTTTAGAAACATTATTAGTTCCTTTTGCCTTGTGTCAGTTTCTGCAGAAGCAGGGATTCGGTTGTAAATGATGTCAAGGGAATGCTCTTTAGGAAACGCCTGGAAGAGAGTGAGAAAAGCAGGACAGGGAAGAGAAAAGAACTAGAAAAAGATGTGGTCTTAGAGAAGTCCAGCCTTGGTCTGATCGACGAGGTTAGGGCTCTGGAGTATAGAGCACACTGCAGAAGAAGTCAGAGTGGGTCAGAAGGGATGGGACACCCCCGCCCGTCACGTGGGACATCACTTCCTGGAAGAGGCAACTCTTGACAATCAGAGGGCAGTTGCGCAGAGAAAGGGGACGTGAGAGGTTCCCGGCCAACTCTTCAGCAGTTGCAACAGGACACCCTGGTGAGCTCTGGCAGGGGTGCTAATGGGGCTGTCTGCAATGGTTGTTTTCAAACTTAAAATCTATCAGATCACTCCGTGGGCATATTAAATCAGAGACTGCTGGGCTCCAAACTTGGGGTTTCTGCTTCATTTAGCTTGCCTGATGTGAACCCAAGAATTTGAATTTGTATCAAGCTCCCAGGTAATATGGATCTTGCTGGTGTCAAGATCACGCTTTGTGAAGCCCTGCTCTATATAGAATAATGTCTTATAATGAACATTCGATCCACTTTGATGAATTTAATTAAATCCTGCACAGAACTGCCAGATAAAATATAGGATGCCCAGTTAAACTTGAATTTCATATAAATAACAAATCATTTATAGTATAAATAGAATTATTATATATATTTATATGTAACATAAGTGTAATATAAATACAAAATATATATAAATATGTCCCTAATATTGCAAGGGACATACTTATACAAAAATTATTATTTATATGAAATCCCCATTTAAATGTAAAACTACTTGCTAAATCTAGCAACACAAATCCTACTGTTGTAAGTAGAAATGTAGAAAAGTTTTGTTAAATGTTAAGATTGGTGGACTCATGATAAAAATAAAAATAACGAATGCCATCAACAAAATGAAAAACAACCTACGAAATGGGATAAGAGATTTCCAGATGACGTATCTGATAAAGGGTTAATATCCAGAATATATAAAGAACTTATACAACTCAACACCCCCAAAAGCAAAAAACAATCTAATCTAAAAATGGAAAGAAGACTTGAATAGAGGGGCACCTGGGTGGCTCAGTCGGTTAAGTGTCTGCCTTTGGCTCAGGTCATGATCCCAGGGTCCTGGAATCGAGCCCTGCATTGGGGGGGGGGGGTCCCTGCTCAGCAGGAAGCCTGCTTCTCCCTCTCCCACTCCCCCTGCTTGTGTTCCCTCTCTCACTCTGTCAAATAAGTAAATAAAATCTTTAAAAAAGACTTTGAATAGACATTTTTCTTTTTAAAAGACTTTTGAATAGACATACAGATGGCCAAAAGACACATGAAGTGATGCTCAACATCACTAATCATCAGAGAAATGCAGATCAAAACCACAATGAGATATCACCCTACTCCTGCCAGAATGGCCAAAATTAAAACAACAACAAATCACAAGTGCTGGAGAGGATGTGGAAAAAAGGGAAGCCTCATGCACTGTCGGTGCAACCACTGTGGGAAACAGTATGCAGGTTCCTCAAAAAATTAAAATAGAGACAGCTTATGGTCTCGTGATTCCTCTACTGGGTATGTGCACAAAGAAAATAAAAAAACTAATTTGAAGATATATGTGCCTCTAGGTTTATTGCAGTATTATTTATAGTAGCCAAGATATGGAAGCAGCCCAAGTGTCCATCAATAAACGAATGGATAAAGAAGTGGTGTATATGTGCAATGGAATATTACTCGGTCATAAAAAAGAATGAGATCTTACCATTTGTGACAACATGGATGGATCTAGATGGTATTATGTTAAATGAGATAAATCAGTTGGGAAAGACAAATACCATACAATTTCACTTATATGTGGAATCTAAAAAACAAAACAAAACAAAAAACAAAACAGACTCATAAATACAGAGATCAAACTGGGTGGTCATCAGGGGAGGTGGGTAGGTAGGTGGATGAATAAAATAGGTGAAGGGGATTAAGAGACACACACTTCCACTTATCAAATCAATAAGTCACAGAGATGAAAAGTACAGTATAGGGAATATAGTCAATAATATTTTAATGTTGTATGGTGACCAACGGTGAATAGATTTATCAGCATTGAGGAATCACTATACCATACACCTGAAACTAATATAACATTGTTAACTACAAGGACAAAAATTAAAAATTAAGTAAATTAATGGAATAAGAGAATAAAAAATTTCGAATTGGTGAGAAATGACCAGTTTGTGATTGGATGACTTCTGTGATAGAAACAACTATGAATGATAAAGAGCAAGTTATGGAAGATGGAAGATGTTCTGTGCTTTTGTGATCCATGAAAATCAGGGAGAGGACCTACAATTTTTTAAAGAGATGATTTCTTTGAGAGACAGAGCAAGCCAGAGCACGGGGGTGGGTTCCAGGTAGGATGAGATGGAGGGGTCCTCCAGCAGACTCCCAGCTGAGCGCGGAGTCTGACAGGATAAGGGGAAGGGGCTCGATCCTATGACCCTGAGATCATGACCTGAGCTGAAACCAAGAGTCAGATGCTTGACTGACTGAGCTTCCCAGGTGCCCCAAGGAGCTGCAAATTAATTGAGGAAATGGAAATCTTGTGAACAAGGGACTAAGGGCCCAGTATTGGTGTCATATGCCTATTAGTGTAATAGTAATTAAGGAGAAGGCTAGTTTAGAGGTTTGTTGAGACCCTCAAAACCTAAACATGGTAAAAATGGTGTGGATGAAAAAAAATTTTTTTTTTTGCATCGATTCAATCTGCTGACCCTATTTTAACACTACAAGCCCCATCTCGTACCTTCCGCCCTGGTGCTCCCAATTTCTCTTACCCTGCTTTATCTTTTCTTTTCCTATAGCACATATTTCCTTACAATATATCATATATCAACTTACAATGTTTATTGTCTGTTCCTTGCTGCTAGGATGTAAGCTCCATGAGGGCAAGGATCTTTACTTTGTCCACTGGTGTGTCTATCCTAAGGAGTTCAGAACAGTCTCCGACACATACTAAGTACAGTTGACCCTTGAACCCAGGGCTTAGGTGTTGACCCCTGCCCCCAGCAGTTGAAAATTTGCTCATAATTTTGCACTTCCCCAAAACTACTAATAACCTAATGTTGACCACAAGCCTTACCAATAACACAAACAGTTCATTAACATGTATTTTGTGTATGTAATATATATGGTATTCTTACGATAAAGTAAACTAGAGAAAAGACAATGCTATTAAGGGAATCATAAGAGAAAATACATTTATAGTACTACACTGTATTTTTGTGTTTTCTTTTGTTTTTTTGACAGGAAGAAAGAGAGAGAGGGAAGGAGGAAAGGAAGAGAGAGAACTTTAAGCAGGCTCCACGCTGGGCATGAGGGGTTTGATCTCATGACCCTGAGATCATGACCTAAGCCAAAGCCAAGAGTCAGATGCTTAAGTGACTGAGCCACCCAGGCGCCCCTGAGGACTTCGAATTTACACAGGAAGGTGCGATGAGGCCGTGAAGCTAATGCAGTTCCTAGAGTTCTTGCAATCACAGGGGTTTGGTGTTGGGAGAAGGTATTTATCTTAACAGACTTTCAGTGTATTCAAAACTGGCCTGTTTAGGGAAGAGATGCCTGATAGAACATATCAACAACAGGAGACATATGTGTTTGGTTTCTGAGCTGAGAAGGACAGACCCACACTGACTTGGCCTTCGGCAGAAGGTTCTGGAGCATAAACCACACAGCAGTGTTACTTGCTATAGAGGCAAGGGAAAAGCCTTTTGAAGGCCTTACCAATCTCTAGCTAGGGGCCAGTTCCAAATGCCGCTGGATTTGGGGGAAGGGGTGTCGCCTTCTTGGTGAGCAGCTCCTATCAGCCCCAGGCAATTCTCCAGAGAACAGAGGCAGCTGTGAGCCCTCGGCCCTCCGACACTCACAGCAGCTGCTTGTAAATGTTCCTAGAAACGGCAATCGTAAGCCTCTCTCTCTTGACTTCTGAATACGGCAACCTATAGCTCTTTTGGATTTATCCTCTCCTTAACTGTGGGAGTGTTTGTATTCAGGTAAAGGGAGGAGAGAAGGCTCTGTTGGAAGTATGAGTTAGGAGAGAGGAGGCAGGTGTGGCTGGAGCCCCGAGGGAGTGAAGGGTTGAGGCAGAGACACTGGAGAAGCGGTGGGAAAGATGGTCCTGTGGCTGGCCTGGGTGGAGTTCCTATTTCTGGCTTGCAAATGGACTAAATTGGTGACGCAATGGTTCCAGTTTGCTTCATCCTTGGCAAATTTGGGGGCCAAGAACCCCTCCAAGCTGCAGGTGGGTTTGAGCAGCCCCTCATTAATACTCAATTTTTGACAGTGGCCTTCGAACATTTTCACTTGCGTAGCCTCTACAGGAATTTTGGAAAAACTGTATGCTCTGTAACCTAACGTTTACACCTAACAACTTTTTATGGAGGGATTTATGAAAGTTCAAATATTGTGAATGATGTAATTTCTGGCATATTGCAAATATTGACATTAAAAAAATAAACTGTCACATCTCTCTTTGAAATGTATTAAGCGGAACCAAATACCATAGCGTTTGATATCCTCTATGAATGACTTACAAGATACATGAATGAACTCCTTTTGAGCAGTCAGAAATTTTATATCCTACCTTTTTCTCTTGAACTCATTTCATTCTGCCCCCACAGAATTGTATCCTAATGCAATATGTTTTTATTCTTGGGAGTCTTTGATCATCACGACCTACTTTCAACCATAAAAGCATATATAAACTCACATTGTAAAAAATGCTCATTTCCTGTGACTGTCAGGCTTTTGAGTCTTTGGGACTGTTTTCATTATAACCAGTAGTACACGACTGATTAAGATAACACAGATATAAAACTTTATAATTAATAAACATAAAATAGAGTATTATTGGGAATATATCACTTAAGTGGTAGAAGAGGATTTTTTAAAAAAGATTTTATTTATTTATTTGAGAGTGAGAGACGGAGTGAGAGAGAGCGTGAGAGGGGAGAAGGTTGGAGGGAGAAGCAGACTCCCCATGGAGCTGGGAGCCAGACGCAGGACTCGATTCTGGGACTCCAGGATCATGACCTGAGCCAAAGGCAGTGGCTTAACCGACTGTGTGTCGGCACCCTAGAAGAGGATTTTTTAAAAAATGTATTTCATTTATCTGTGGATGAATGTTGCTTATTTTTAGGATGAGACCGAGTTCAGCATTTTTAAAATAAAGCTTTTATTTATTTATTTATTTATTTGAGAGAGTGTGTAAGTAAGTGGGGTGGGGGGGTTATGGCCAGAAGGGGAAGGCAAGGTAGGGGGGAAAAATCTCAAACAGACTCCATGCAGGGCATGACCCATGACCCTGCGGTCATGACCCGAGTCAAAACCAAGAGTTGGATGCTCAACTGACTGAGCTGCCCAGATGTCCCCCAGGTTCAGCATTTTTAACAGAGAAAAATGTTGAGAAATCTTTTTTTTTACCTAATTAGATGGCAAAGAATGGAATTTGCTTAAAATAATATCATTCAATTGAGCACTTCTTGAATAATATCTTAAAAAATTACTTACTGATGTATCATCAAAATTATACGTAATGATCTATGAAATGACAACTTGGTTAAGCCCTCCTCTGATTCTGTTGATAGCAAGGCATTAAAAACTACTAGACTTTATAAAAGCATTTTTTTTTATTTTATTTTTTTTTAAAGATTTTATTTATTTATTTGACAGAGAGAGATCACAAGTAGGCAGAGAGGCAGGCAGAGAGAGAGAGGAGGAAGCAGGCTCCCTGCTGAGCAGAGAGCCCGATGCGGGACTCGATCCCAGGACCCTGAGATCATGACCTGAGCCGAAGGCAGTGGCTTAACCCACTGAGCCACCCAGGCGCCCTATAAAAGCATTTTTTAATCTCATCATCAAAGTGATGCATTTCTCAATGTCTACACCAATATTTCTGGTCTCCGGGAGGTTTTTTCACCTTGGGTACCAAGGTAAGCCTTGAGATAAATTAGAGACATGCCTTTATTTTGTAAAGTGGGACAAGGGAGGGAGGGAAAGTCGAACCATCAGGTATGTTCTCACGGAGATCAAGTTTAGGAAAGAGCACAAGTAGAAGTTACAAATCTGGTAATTGGTTAAAAATAAACACACAAACAAAACCTGCCTATGTGTCTCTTTAAGGTCTGCATGTATCCTAGAAGTATGTGCTGTTGAACAACTTTAACCCATAAAACAGAATAATATGAAAAGCGGTGGGGGGGTGTGCCTGGGTGGCTCAGTGGGTTAAGCTGCTGCCTTCGGCTCAGGTCATGATCCCAGGGTCCTGGGATCGAGCCCCACATCGGGCTCTCTGCTCCGTGGACAGCCTGCTTCCTTCTCTCTCCCTGCCTGCCTCTCTTGCCTACTTGTAATCTCTGTCTGTATAAATAAATTAAAAATCTTAAAAAAAAAAAAAAAAGCAGGGGACTGGAGTAAGAAGAAAGGCATTATCCCTATTGACCCCATCCAGACACTATAATATACACTTTTAAAAGAGTCAGTGTTGGGGTGCTTGGATGGCTTAGTCAGTTAAGTGACTGCCTTTCGCTCAGGTCATGATCCTGGGGTCCTGGGATTGAGCCCCACATCAGGTTCCCTGCTCAGCGGGAAGTCAGTCTGCTTCTCCCTCTCCCTCTTCTGCTCCCCCTTCTTGTGCTTGCTCTGTCAAATACATAAATAAATAAATATTTAAAACATAAATATTTTTATTTAAAATATATATATATTTTTTTAAATAAAAGAGTCAGTGTTGAAAGGTGCCTGGGTGGCTCAGTTGGTTAAGCATCCAACTCTTGGTTTCAGCTCAGGCCATGATCTCAGGGTCGTGAGATCGAGGCTTACTTTGGGCTCCATGCTGAGCGTGGAATCTGCTAAAGTTTCTCTCTCTCTCTGCCCCTTCCCACCTCTCTCTCTCAAATAAACAAATACATCTTTTTTAAAAAAAGTGTCGATGTTGAGTCATTGTGATATGGAACCCCAAAACTCATACTCAGCCTGAACTCAATCTGCCTACATTACTCGTATCCTTGGGACAAGGGGTTCATTTACTTATATTCAGACTAACGTGTAGAGGACTGGTACAGAGGTAGGGGAGGACTGCAGAAATGTGAGTGACCCTTCGGACCAAGGAACTCAGTAAAGAGAGGATGAGTATCATAACTGAAGTTAGCCATTTCCATGGTTTCCCAGATTCTTCATAACCGAAGGCTTAGATACGTCTCTTTGAAGTGCTTTAGATGGTTGGTACCTGGCGCAGAACTTGGATTCAGGGAACAACAGGCCTACATCAGGCAGCTCATGTCACTCTTCTTTATGTGGTCTAATGATTCAGTGATCTGGGCTTCCATAGACTAAGTTCTGCTCCAGCAAGTTTTTAACTGGGATTCTGTAAGGATTGATAGGTCAGCATGCTTCAGAGTTCTGCAAACTATGACATATTTTGTCAAAATATTTAAACTGCCTGAGGTATCAAGTCATCACGTCTGTTTTAAACATTAAGCTTTAGAGAAAGATTTAGTTGGCAAAAAGTGCTTTTTTGCTGAACACACACACACACACACACACACGGGCATACATGTGTACCAGTCAAGCCATTCACTGAACACACACTTTGACTCATTTGTGCCCGTGTACATGTTGTTTCTTCAGCCTGGGAACATGAGAGCTCATCTTCTCATTAGATCTAACCTTTCCAGAAAATGTTTGCTATCTATTTTATTTTATATATTTTTTAAGATTTAAAAAATTTATTTGAGAGAGATAGACAGAGATAGTGAGAGAGAAAACACAAGCAGGGAGGAGAGGGAGAAGCAGGCTCCCCACTGAGCAGGGAGCCCAATGTGGGCCCTGATCCCAGGATGCAGGCTGGGACCATGACCTGAACTGAAGGCAGACGCTTAACTGACTGAGCCACCCAGACATCCCTGCTATCTTTCTCTCTCTTTTTAAAAAAGATTTTATTTATTTATTTGAAAGAGAAAGAGAGAGGGCACAAGCCTGGGGTGGGGGGGAGAGAGTAGAGCAGAGGGAGAGGGAGAAGCAGACTCCCCGCTGAGCAAGTAGCCTGATGCGGTACTCGATCCCAGGACCCTGAGATCATGACCTGAGCTGAAGACAGCCGCTTAACTGACTAAGCCACCCAGGCATCCCTCTTTAAGGTAGTATTTTGTATTTACTGTTATTATAGTTTCCCATGTTGTCTCATAGCTGTATTATTACATGTAGTGGCAACTTAATGTTCTAAATATTACTTGAATGTGCCTTCTCTTCTCCATTCCCTCTACCGATGTGTTCAGTGTACCCTCATCTCTCACGTGGGTTATTGCAACAGCATCCAACTGTGACTTTTTCCTATTTCTTCATACTGCTACCACACTTAAGGTGCTATTCTGACGATATCATGCCCCCACTTACAACATTTTGTGGATTCCCACTGCCCTAAATGATAAAGCCCATGACTCTTGGACGAGCTGAGTTGTCTCTGATTTCTTCTTTAGCTTCTTTTACTCTGCTCCTTACCCTTCCCTTGAAAATTCTGCCCCAGCCATGAGGAATTACTGATAATTCACCCAATAAGCCATGTTATCTCAAAGTTTTGTGCCTTTGTAAATGCTGCCTCCCCTACTTGAGATAGCTGTTCTCTAATATGTAGTGAAGTTAATCCTTGTAGATCCTTTGGAATCCCACTTAGATTTCACTTCCTTTAGGAAGCTTTTTTGATACTGGAGTATTTTCCTTTTGTGATCCTATAGTTCTCTTTCATCCTTACTTAGCATATTTTATAACTGTCTAGTCTCTACCACCATAAGATTCAAGTCTTGGGACACCTGGCCCAATAGGTCAAGCATCCAACTTTTGATTTCAGCTCAACTTATGATCTCAGGGTACTGGGATCGAGCCTCACATTGGGCGCTGTGGTCACCGGGGAGTCTGCTTGAGGATTTCTGTCCCTCTCCCCCTGCTCACTGTCTCTAAAATAAATAAATAAAATCTTTTTTAAAAGTCAAGATTTTATTTGAGAGAGATCATGAGCAGGGAGAGGGGCAGACAGAGAGGGAGAGAGAATCTTAAGCAGGCTCCACGCCCAGCCTGATATGACCCTGAGATGATGACTTGAGCTGGGTGCTTAATGGAAAGAACCACCCAGGTGCCCCAAGACTCAAGCCTTAAGGACAGGGACTATATCTTAATCATCTCTTATCTCTATTGCCTAGTACAATGCCTTGCCCCAAGTAGTTGCTTAATGAATAGCTTTTGAATGAGTAAGGAATGAATGCTTAGTGGGGGAGAATGTATGCCTGGCCTAAGGCAGGCTTAGGGGAACTGCTTTATTTGGTGTCCTGAGTCATTCCAAACTAACAGGCCACAGGGCTATAAAGTGTGATAGGGAGCCGGAGTGTTTCTGGGCTCTGCCTGGAAAGAGATAGCTTGGTGTAATTTACACAAACTTTGGGAGTTACTGGTATTAAAATCAGATTTAAATAGAGCTTCAGTGTCAAAGAACCACGGCCCTATACCCTACGGCATAATCAATAGCAAAACAAAGGCATTAGGAAAATGAGATTGATGAAACTCTACAGAAGAAAGGAATCTGGGTGCTATGGAGACGAAGCAGCAGTCACAGCTGTTGACTCTAGAGGACAACAGAACAAGAAGGGGATAAAAAGAGCAATAAAAGGCTATTGAAAGCACACCTGTTACAGTAGGAGACAGGCCTTGGACAGTATCCGGTTACATGCCTGGGACAATTTGCCTCTTATTTATTTTAAACTCTGAGAAATCTAGGGATAAATTTGGATAAGATGGGGTATTGTTCTAACATTTCCTATTGGCCACATCCTTTCTGTATTACTGGACAAAGAAATATATATAAATATAGCTAAACACAAAGCAAAGACAATTCATCTTTTAAAATACATGTATGAATTGTAAATAATGAAAGAAAAAAAAAGAAAATTAGTGAGTTACTCACCCTCCAACTCAATTGCCGTCTCACTGTTGTCCTTTTGTGATGCCCTGTCTTGCCATCAAATAACATTTTTGAGAAACCTTGTCATCCAAATATTATTAAAACAATTCTTTCATCTTTGGCCTCGCAGTTGGCTTAGGATCCACAGCAGTCTAGTTTGAGAACATAAGTACCATATTTTAAAGATTTCTAAAAATAAGTGGATAGCTTAATGAAAGAAGTAATGCATACAAACAACCACAAATATTTAGATAAAAATGGAAACATTCAGTCAAAAACCTGGATTTACGTCAACATGATGACAGAGTAAAATTTCCATTTTTTTCATGCAACATTTTAGCCGCACCCGTGTGGACACAGCAGTAACATCTTTTTCTCAGTTATTCATTTCTCCGTATAGAGGAGATCCTTGCCATATCAACAAGAACAAGAAATTTTGATTATTATTCATACCAAGAGGCAGGTCTTAACATAAATGGCTTCCTATAGGACTTCTATATTTTTCTGTGTGGTGTGTTCGCTATTAGATGAACCATCTATAGTTCATGTAGTTTCAGTTCTAGAGGCATTCCTTCATTCTTGCATTTGAAATTAAACTGGGAATGGGGGGAGAAGGTATGGAAGAATATTTCAGATAGAAGAGCATAGGTGTGGGATCTGAGCTGGTAAGGAACTTGGCATGTTGGAGAAGAAGGCCCAGCTCGGGATGCCTGGGTGGCTCAGTGGGTTAAGTGCCTGTCTTAGGCTCAGGTCATGATCCCAGGATCCTGGGATCCAGTCCCACATCGGGCTCCTTGCTCAGTGGGAAGCCTGCTTCTCTCTCTCTGTCTCTGCCTGCCGCTCTGCCTGCTTATGTTCTCTCTTTCTCTCTCTCTCTGACAAATGAATAAATAAAACCTTTTTTTAAAAAAGAGTGTATTGATCTGATTTACATCTTAAAATGGCCATTAAAGGGGTACCAGGGTGGCTCAGTCAGTTAAGCCTCTGACTCCTGGTTCTCACTCAGGTCATGATCTAGTCTTGAGACTGAGCCCCGCATGGGCCAGGTTAGGCTCCGTGCTCAGTGGGGAGTCTGCTTCTCTCCCTCTGCCCCTCTCTCTCCCTTACGTGCACAAGTGCATACGCATGCGCACACATTCTCTTTCTCCAATCAATCAGTGAATCGTCCCCCCCACCCCAAAAAGGTCATTAGATACACAGTGTGTAAAATGAATTGGAAGTCTGGGCAGGAGTAGAGCTAGAGGCAGTGATACTTGTTGGCTTACTTGAATCCTAGTAACGAAGATGGAGAGAAGTGGGCAGATTTGAGAGAGATGTCAGAGATAGAAAAAAAGAATTTAGTGATTACTCAAAGGCAGAAGAGGGACTGTAATGTGGAAGCTGACTCCTGGTTTTCTGACTTGAGTAATTGGGTGGATGGTGGCGCCTTTAATCAAAAAGAACAGGAATTGGGGGAAGCTGGTGTATATCCTGAGGATGTTTGTTGTCCTGTTGAATTTTGGGTGCCTCTCAGAGCCCTGGGTTAGGCAGTTTTTAAGCTCAGTATGAAAATGTAGGCTAGTGTCCCTGGCAAGTAACTGAAATCCTGGGAATGAATGAAATCATCTAAGGAGAAAGTTATTCCCTGAGGAATGCCAACAGTTAAAGTTTGATAAAAAATGGAAGAATCGGGGGGCACCTGGGTGGCTTACTCAGTTAAGCGTCTGCCTTCAACTAGGGTCATGATCCCAAGGTCCTGGGATCGAGCCCTGAGTCGGGTTCCCTGCTCAGCGGGGAGTCTGCTTCTCCCTCTTCTTCTGTCTTGCCCCCCCCTTACTGGTTCTCTCTCTCTCTCTCAAAAAAAATAGAATAAAATAAAATCTTTTTAAAAAATGGAAGAATCAACAATACAAATACAATGAAGGAACCCACAAAGATGCCAGAGGAGTTACCAGATAAAAGGAAGAAAACTGAAAGAGGGTAAAATTGAGAATGAAATGAAGGAAGGACTGTTTCTCTCTCTCTCTTTTTTTCCCCAAAGTTTTTTTTTTTTTAATTTAAGTAATCTCTACACCAAACATGGGGCTTGACCTCACGACCCTGAAATCAAGAGTCATGCGTTCTTCTGACTGGGCCAGCCGGGTGCCTCAGGGAGACTTCTTCAAGGATGCTATGATCTTCTATGATGAAGACTGAAAAGGTGCCACATGCAAGATTTTCTCTGACCAGCAACCACTTGAGCCCTTATACTTGCAGCTGAACTACGGGGCATAAATACACGGGCAAGTTCTACAGAACTGGGGCAATATGGAGAAAAATTATTCTCTTGAATCTAATAAAGTTTATGGAGAAATGCCCTGGGTATTTTTCCACAGGCATATGACAAACTATTTTCCTGTCTTAGACAGGAGCATTAGGCTTCCTATTTATGATTTATTAGCACCCACATGTGCCAAACACACTGGAACTCAACAAAAAGAAGAAAGAAATACAACTTCAGGAGAAAATATCCACAGGGACACAGATATTATGTCTATATTTTCAAGCAGGCACAGGAGAAAGCTCAAAGAGTAGAAAACACAGAAAAATGGTTCTTGAGCTAGAACTCCCTAAAGTTTGTGGATTTCTGGGAATACGAAACTCTTTCAATGAAGAGTATAAGCTGTGTACAAAGGTTGAGTCCAATTAGGATTGGATAGCAAAGATGATCTTGCTTACTTCAAATGAGTTAACTGGATGTTGCCCGAAAAGAGCTTAAGTTAAAAAGGAACTTTCTAGAAATGCTGTAACTAAGATTCTGACAGATGTGAATAACAGGAAGAAGCACCCTGTGGCAATCCAGAGGGAAAAAAAGAAATGGAAAAGGGGCCAAATAGATACGAACTGCTGATTAATGTACTCTGACTGAACTATGAATTCAAATTGTAGAGATACCATTTCAGAAAAACAAATCTCTCCTAACAAATAAAAATTACACACTGTTGAACTTCTAAGCCCATGCTATCAATATAATCTTTTTGAGGGAGAATGAGGGTTGGGGGGGAAAGGGAGGGAGAGAGAGAGATAGAAAGAGAGAGAGAGAGATTCTGAGAAATTGACTGTGTCTGCCTGATAGTCACTGGACGGAATCACAAAGAAAACATTGGCAAGAGATCAGGCCTCCTGGAATCCATTAAACACAAAGGAGAAAAATATCTAAATGTTGTTGCAGAGCAGCATGCTATATCCAAAGATTTCACTAGAACTGTTTAAGAGCAAGCAGATCCCGCAATAAAATTCCATAATCAGCATTCATAAAAATAGCAAGAACAGAAGTTTGCTAGGTTAGAGGGCAACTGTTGCTACTACATATGTTGGATCTCATATGTCAGTCTTAACCAGAAACAAAGACCTTGGTGGGACTTGCCTTTCAGCTTCTGCAAGTTTCTGCCACATACACTTCTACTAGTTCCTGGTCACAATTCCACAGTCCATGAAGGTGTGCTCAGAAAAAAAGACTGATCTTCTGGCCAACTTAACCACAGACTTAGAATAGAAATAAGGGCTAACCTAAGCTGGGCGATGGTCACAGCGACTGTTGTGTCCCAACCCCATACCTCCTCTCACTAGACGCATTCCACAGACAAGAGCTGTGTGGTAGAAAAACTTGACAGTGTAGCTTGCTTTAACAAGAAGTATCAGAGAGAAATTAGAGATCAGATAGGTGAGAAGCCAGGGATAGGGAAGTCAGCTAACACAGGATAGAACAGGTTGACACTAGAGGCTTGAACAGACTGGAGCAACCATTTCTGACCCTTTAGAGACTGAGGAGTACTCATTACTCATAAGACAATAACTTTCTGAAAAATTAGAAAAAACAATTGTTCATTATCTAGAAATTTGAGGAAATAAAAAATACACACATCACTACCAGAGACTGCCACAATTGGCTCATAGGGTCACATCCCAAGAAATCTTTCTCAATGCATATGGAATTGATATGTTTATATATAGTTACTATATTTTAATCACTTCCAATTTTTCACTTATGATATTTTTATGAACAACTTCCCATTACAATAAATATTTATGCAGAGTACTCTTTTTATTTCTGTATAATACTCTATTATAAGGGTGTATCACAACTTATTTTACTAATCTATTGTTGAGTATGTATGGTATTTCTAGTTTTTTTACTACGATAAAGAATATTGCTGTGGGGGCGCCTGGGTGGCTCAGTGGGTTAAGCCTCTGCCTTCGGCTCGGGTCATGATCCCAGGGTCTTGGGATCGAGCCCCGCATCAGGCTCTCTGCTTGGCAGGGAGCCTGCTTCCTCCTCTCTCTCTCTCTCTCTCTGCCTGCCTCTCTGCCTACTTGTGATCTGTCAAATAAATAAATAAAATCTTTGGAAAAAAAAAGAATATTGCTGTGAATATCACTGAATACAACATTTCCTTAAGGATCCCTTCCTAATATCAAACATATAAAAAAATGGAACAACTGGAAATCTACTTGCAAAAGATCGATATTGTAACTCTACGTCAAGCTGGATGCTAAAATTAACTTGAAATGGATCGAAGGCCTAAACAGAAGAGCTAAAATTATACAGTTTTTAAAACAAAACATAGGTGTAAAACTTCATGGCCTTGGATTTGGCAGATTTCTTCAATAGGACACCAGATGCACAATCAACAAAAGAAAAAATAAATAAAATGGACTTCATCATTAAAAACGAAAATCGTGTTCTGCAATAAAGAGCAGGATCAAGAGACTGAAAAGGCAAGCCAGAGAATGGAAAAAAAAAATATTTGCAATCATATATCTCATTAGAAGAGGGTCCAGAATATATAAAGACTTCTTATAATTTAACAACAAAAAGAACAACCTAATGAAAATATGGGCATGAGTCTTGAACACATATTTCTCCAAAGAAGATATACAAATGTTCAACAAGCATGCGAAGAGACACTTAACATCATTAATCATTAGGGAAATGCAAATCAAAACATAATAAAATATTGCTTCACTCCCATTAGACTGGCTAATACTACAAAAGCCCAGAAAATAATAAGTGTG
Organism: Mustela nivalis; assembly: GCF_964662115.1. Lineage (NCBI taxonomy): Eukaryota > Metazoa > Chordata > Mammalia > Carnivora > Mustelidae > Mustela > Mustela nivalis. Next base: position 32,544,308 of record NC_139040.1, read on the forward strand.
GACAAGGATGTGGAGAGGATGTGGAGTAACTGGGATGGTGCTACATCACTGTCGGAATGTAAAATGGTGCAGCTACCGTAAAAAACAGTGTGAAGTTTCTCAACAAATTGAACAAAGAATTCCTATATAATCTGCAATTCTACCTCTAGATAAATTCCCAAGAGAATTGAACAGGTGTTCAAACAAAAACAGGTACACCCATGTTCATAGGAGCACTATTCACAATTGTCAAAACATGGACACAACACAAGCATTCATCTGGGGAATCCTGGTTAAACAAAATGAGTATATCCTTTGTAGGGCCAAGGACAGGTCACCCCCGAATGTACTACGAAGGCATTTTGATTATTATAATTTAAACACAGCCTGTTTATTATAATAAAACACAGCCTGTGCAAGAACACTCAGAACCTCCTTTGTCCCCCTGAAAAAAGGAAATAAATCTGTGAGAAAGGTGCCTTCCCTGGGCCAGGAGGTGAAGAGACATCGTTATTACCAGAGATAGGGAATCTAGAGCCAAGAAGGCTGTAAAGACAAATCCCGTTACTTTTTAATAAATTACTAGTCCAGCTCAAATTCTGTTTAGAATTCCTTACTTGAAAAAGTATAAAAACTTCCTGCCTTAGTCATTTCTTTAAGTCTCAATTTCATTATTGGACCTTCATGTGCAAGTAATGAAGCTGGATTGTTTCTTCTGTTAATCTGTCTCACATCAATTTAACTCTTAGTCCACCTAGAAAAACATTGGACAGAGGACAGTTTCTTCCTCCCCTCACCATACAATGGACTATACTGAGCCATGGAAAAGAGTAAGTGCTGATGCAACAGGGATGAATCTTGAAAACATGCTAAGTAAATGAAGCCAGACAAAAAAGGACATGTATTGTATAATTCCACTGAAATGAAATATCTGGAATAAGCAAATCCATAGAGCTAGAACACAGATTGGTGGTTGCTAGGTACAGCAAAGAGGAGGTATTGTGGAATGACTGCGTAATGGGTGAGCAGTTTCTTTTTGGGGTGATGAAAATGTTCTGGAACTAGATGGCAGATGATTGTACCATATTGTGAAGGTACTTAATGCCACTGAAGTGTACATTTTTACATGTTTTAAAAGGTAAATTTTATGTTATATTCATTTTATTTTTTTAAGATTTTTAAAAATTTGATAGAGAGAGAGGGAGAGAGAGAGAGCATGAGCAGGAGGGAATAGTAGAAAGAGAAGGAGAAGGAGACTCCCCACTGAGCAGGGAGCCCGACACGGGCCTCGATCCCTGGACCCTAGGATCATGACCTGAGCAGAAAGCAGACACTTAATGGACTGAGCCACCCAGGCGCCCCTATGTTATGTTTATTTTACAATAAAACTTAAATAAAAATATATTTATAAGCTTACATAATGGTATTGCTTCCAATATTCATTATTTGAGACATTATATAATGACAGAAAGCTACTATGACTTTACTAATACATTATGAGTTAACATTCTATTAAACACCATATATGGACGTGTTGGAAAAAAACACTAGATGTGTATGCAAGATAAATGTATATGACCTAATACTGGGCCTGTTTCATACAAGGATCTGACGTCCTTGCAATAATTCTGCTAGCTCCTGGAGATTTAGAGCCCACAGGCTATGACTTATTAAGCAAGAGAATGAGTTCACAGAAATCAAAAAGGCAGTGTATTAGTTTTCTGCAGCTGTTGTGACAAATTACCACAAACTGGGTTGCTTGAAGCAGCAAGAATTTATTGTCTCACAGTTCTGGATGGCGAAAGTCCAAAATCAAGGGGTTCACAGAGTTACACTCTCTAAAGTTTCCAAAGGAGGATCCCGTCCTTACTTCTTCCAACTTCTGGTGGCTCTAGAAGCTCATTGGCTTATGACCACATCACGCCAGTCTCTGTCTCTTCTGCTTCTCTGTGTTTACACGACCTCTTCTTCTGTCCCTAAACTCTATCTGCCTCCATCTTCTCAAGATAAGTGTGACTGCTTTTAGGGACCAGCCAAATAATACAGGATGAACTCTTCCTCTCAAGATCCTTCATTTAATGGAATCTTTTGGCCTGTAATATTATTATCCACTCATTTGCCATACAAGGCAATAGTCATAGTTACTGGGGATTAGGTTGAGGATATATCTTTTGGGGAGACCATTATTTGGCACCTTACAGTCTTCCCTTTGCCCCTCCCCCTACAAATTCACATCCATCACAGAGAGTAAGGACTGAACCCTCATGGTGGGGTAGCTATAGTCCTTCATGGGAGGAGAAAGAGAATCCTCCGAAGAGTGGAAAGAAGAGTAATGGGGAAAGGGAGAAGATGTTTCAAGCCAGAATAGTTCCATTTAATTGTTCCATTTGGTCATGCTTTTGATAAAGTACATGGAATTGAACAATACAGTCTTTGTGATTGGCTTCTTTCATTCAGCGTATCTCTACAGTCCGTCCATCTGTAGGTGATGGATATTTGGGTTGTTTTTTACTTTTGGCTGTTGTGCATAAAGCTGCTGGGAGCATTTGTGGCCAAGGTTTTTAGTTGTTATACTTCTAGTTCTTTTGAATATATCTATAGGAGTGGATCACTGGGTTATATTGTATCTGGGTTTAACATTATGAGGAAATACCAAGCTTTTCCAACGTGGCCGCACCATTTTAACTTCCCACCATCAGTCTATGAGGGATCCAGTTTTTTCACATCTTCACCATCGCCTGTGATTATATCTTTTTCATTATAGCCATCCTAGCATGTGTGAATCAGAAATGTTGAGCCGAGAATACAGAAAATTCCCATGTATGCCTTCACGCACCTACACAATTCCTCCTATTATTAGAATCTTGGATTAATGAGGTACATTCATTACAATTATTGAGTTGATACTGATTCATCACTATTAAAATTCATAGTTTACATGAAGATTTACTCCTTGTGTTCAGTTCTATGGGTTTTGACAAATGCATAATATTATGTATCTACCATTACAGCAACATACAGAATAGTTTCCCTACCTTAAAATTCACCTGTGTTTTACCTATTCACCTCCCCCTGAACACCTGGAAACCACTCATCTTTGTTTTTTTTAAAGACTTATTTATTTAGGGGTGCCTGGGTGGCTCAGTCAGTTAAGTGTCTGCTTTCGGCACAGGTCATGATCCCAGGGTCCTGGGATTGTGTCCCTGGTCAGGCTCCCTGCTCCATGAGGGGCCTGCTTCTCCTGCTCCACCGTCCCCCACAGAAATAAATAAAAATCCTTTAAAAATTAAATAAATAAAATAATAATCACTATTACAATATACCATTGACTATATTCCCAATGCTGTGCTTTTTATTCCCATGACTTATTCATATCATAACTGGAAGCCTGTATCTCCCACTCCCCTTCACTTATTTTGCCCATCCCCCCATGCTTCCCTTCCCCTCTGGCAACCATCAGTTTTTTTCTCTGTACTTATGGGTCTGATTCTCCTTTTTGTTTGTTTATTCATTTGTCTTGTTCAGATTTTACATATGAGTGAGATCATATGGTATTTGTCTTTCTTAGTTTGACTTATTTCACTTCACATAATACCCTCTGGGTCTATTATCATCCTACTTTAAATAACCTTCATCTCTCTTGAGTTACAATGACTTCCTTACTGTTTTTCCAGTCTCCAGTCTTAACATTTTCAATGCAACCTACCTTTTGCAGTGAGAGGAAATTTTCAATAGTGCTGACCATGTTACTTCCATGCTCAAAACCCTTGCCCCCCAGCCATTATTTACAGGAGAACATCTTTTTTTTTTTTTTAATATTTTGTTTATTTATATGAGAAAGAGAGAGGATGAGCAGGGGGAAGAACAGAGGGAGAGGAAAGAAAGAACCTCAAGCAGACTCCCTGCTGAGTGCAGAGCCTGATGTGGGGGCTCAATCCTAGGACCTGAGAGCAAGACCTGAGCAGAAGTCAAACGCTTAACCGACTGAGACACCCAGGCACACCTACAGGATAAATTTTTTAAGTTGGGACACAGGGCTTCCTTGATCTGGCTCCCCCTTACTTCTCCAACCTCATGCCTCATCCCTCCCTGACTCAGACTTCATCCAGCAACCACGAATGCTATCTAGTTCCTTGGAATGTACCATGCCATTCTTCACATCCATTCCTTTGCTCCTAGCCTTCTTTCCCTAAAACACCCCTTCTCCTCCTATACTGTTTTCCAGCTTATTCTTTGGGCCTCAGTTCAGACATCACCCCCTGAAAGATTTATTTGATCCTACTCCATCTAGGTTTACCTCCTTGATGTTCTTTTATAACATCCTGTATTTTATCATTGCTCTTTTTTTTTTTTTTTAAGATTTTATTTATTTGACAGAGAGAGAGACAGTGAGAGAGGGAACACAAGTAGGGGGAGTGGGAAAGGGAGAAGCAGGCCTTCCATGGAACAGGGAGCCCAATGTGGGGCTTGATCCCAGGACCCTGGGATCATGACCTGAGCTGAAGGCAGACACTTAATGACTGAGCCACCCAGGTGCCCCTGTCATTGCTCTTAACACATTGTATTATTATGATCTATTTACATGCCTATATTTTCCCACCCCAATTCCAGCTAGAATTTGAACTCTTAAAGTACAGGGGTTGTTTCTTATTCATTGCTCTATACCCACAGCACCCAGCTTGAATGAGTTTATTAGTCTCATCAGCTGAGAACAGGGCCATTGGCCCCCTATCTCCCTACACTCCACTGCAATGAGTTGGGACCTTTTGCCCAGAATCCAAGATTCTTGAGGACTGTTAACATTCACCAAGAGACAAGAGATATAGCGTGAGGCACTGAAGGAATCTGGTAGTGTGGGGCCAAAATTGAGTCATACAAAACGAGCTGGCTATACTCACCATTCTTGTGGCAGAAGAGGAAGATTATTGTTTTTTTAAAAAGGTTATTTATTTGAGAGAGAGTGAGTGAGAGAGAGAGAGAATGCAGAGGGAGAGGGAGAAACAGACTCCTTGCTGAGCAGAGAGCCCATGGGGAACTCGACCCCAGGATCCCAAGATCATGACCTAAGCTGAAGGCAGACGCTTAACTGACTGAGCCACCCAGGTGCCCTGAGATTATTGCTTATTATTTGTACATCTACCAATCAAATACCACCTCTTCTAACATCAAATCTGCCCTTGGAGACATTTCATGGGTTCCTCCAATTATTATGTTTCCTGAAAATGGAGCTTTTAATGGGCTTCTAAAGCTCTGAATTCAAAGAAAAATCCAAAGTGGTGTGGTTTCTTTACTCACTGTACAATGCAATCATGAGAGACCCTCTCTATCCTCGGCAACTCTTTCAATGGCTCCACCAACCAAGAACTCACAATTGAGAGTAGGAAATCCCCATATCCAAGTGGGTCCTGGGATACGTTCGCAGACATTTCTAACTTAATCAGTGTATTTATGGTCCCACCCAGCCATCAAACTGGACCACACTCATTCCAGTGCAAGTGGACATTAACAAAACACACCATGGACTTAGGGGTCTGATGACTGATTGCAGCCCTATCAAAGGGTTCATGCTATTCACCCCTCACCGCCTATTCTTCTTCCTCTGTTCCTCAGCTTCTCATCCCTGCAATCTCGTTCTACTTGGAATCCCATTCTGCTATTTCCTTTATCTTATTTCTAAGGTTTTGTTTGTTTATTGTTTTAAAATTAGCATTGCCCTTCCTAGAATCTCAGATAAGTATGCCATGTCTCAGAACAAGAGGGTTTGTCCACTGGAGGTTATCAAGGCAGAAATCACTTAGCCAACAAAATGTACTGAACACCTACTATATGCTGGGCTCTGTTCTATTTCCTGTAGATACAATGAATGAATCAGGCAAAATTTCTGCCCTCATCACTTAGAGTGTAATTGGTGGGGTAGACATTAAACAACATAAATAAGTAAAATATATGTCCGATAGTGATGAAGACAAAATAATTCGGCAGAAGTGTGGTTGAAAGAGTGGCTATCCTATTTAGATAGTGCAGTCAGTGGAGAGTCAGAGAAAGTCATACTGAAAGACTTGAAAAGTGAGGGAGTGAGTCATGTGGATGCCTGAGTCATGTGAATATTACAAGTACAGAGAACAAGGGGAGAGGTTCTGGTGCAGGAAAATGACTGGAGGGTTTTAGAAATAAGAGGCTGGCATGGATGAGCTGAAGTGAGCGAGGGGGTGCGTGGCAGGAGATGAATCCAGAGAGGAAACAGAGAATCAGATCTGGTAGGGCCTTATAGGTCATCACAACAGCTCTGGATTTTACTCTGATAATTTGGTTTTTGAGAAGACGACTTATGTGGTCTGACTTATGTTTAACAGAATTGGTCTGGCTGCTGTGTTGAGAGTAGGCTCTGTGGGGTAAGGAGCAAAAGTGGAAGCAGGGAGACCAGTCAGGAGTTTACTGTAGTAATCCAGACCAAAAATAAAATAATAGTTTGCACTAATAAAAAGTGGCAGTGGAGGTGGTGAGAAGAGGTTGCCTTCTAGATATGTTTTGAAAGTTACTGTTGGGGCGCCTGGGTGGCTCAGTGGGTTAAGCCTTCGGCTCAGGTCATGATCTCAGAGTCTTGGGATCGAGTCCCGCATCGGGCTCTCTATTAAGTGGGGAGACTGCTTCCCCCTCCTCCTCTGCCTACTTATGCTCTCTCGCTCTCTCTGTCAAATAAATAAATAAAATCTTTTTTTTTTTTTAAAGAAAGTTACTGTTGGTGGGACTCATAGATGGATAAGACGTAGGTAGTGAAAAAAAGGAGGAACAAGGGTAGCAGATTTCTTTCTTTCTTTTTTAGCTTGGACAACTGGAAAGATCGAGTTGCTCTTTACTAAGGTAAGGAAAAAGTGTGGGAAGAACAGGTTTGAGGGGAGCTATCAGGGATTTGATTTTGTGTCTGTGAAATTTCAGAAGCCTATTAGACATCCAAACAGAGAGGGTAGGTAAACAGTTGGGAGTCTGGAGTTCAGGAGAGACTTCTGATTTATATATTTGGAAATCATCAGCATACAGATAGTATTTAAAGAATGGGTGAGATTACTAAAGAGTGCCCCAGGGTTCAATAGATAAAGAGGAGATTAGGACCAAGGATTGAGCTCTAGGCGCCCTAGAAAGTTGAGTTAATAAGAGGACCCAGCAAGGGAGAAAATGGGCAGTCAATGAAGCAGAGGACTGTGGGGTCCTGGGAGCCAATCAAGAGAAAGTGATCAACTATAACACTCATTGCTCATACTGCAAGTAAGGTTGAAACTGAGACTCGAGCATAGGATTTGTCAATGTGAAGGCCATTGATGATCTTGAAAAGAATAGTTTTTGTGGAATAGTGGTGGCAGAAGCCTGACTGCAGTGGCTTCTCAAAAGAGAATAGGGCTATAGACAGTTTTTATTTTTGAGGAATTTTGCTACGGGGTAGAGAACAAAAGTGAGAGGAGGGATTGCCAGAGGGAGATATGAAATAAAGAATTTTTTTTCAGATGGGAGAAAGAACATATTTTTAAAATAGTGATGGCAGTGATTCAGTAGAAAGTAGAAAATGAAAGGTACAGGAGAGAGAGGGCCAAATGGCTGGGGTGATGTCCCGAGTGGGTGAGTAGGGGTGGGATCTTGTGGAAGGGCCGGCATTAGATAAGGACATGGGGACACATGCACAGTTCCATAGCATGTAGCTGCGCCCATGCGGTGGTGGTGATTATGGGGGTTCTTTTCTAGTTTCTCTCAGGTGAGAATAAGGGCAGCAGGAAAAAATGTTGATGGTCTGAGGAAAACATAAGTGGGAAATACTTAGGAGAGACAGTGAATGCGCTAGGAAATGTAGTCAGATTCTGGAACAGCATTGAGGATCTATTTGAAGTGGGTGGTTGTGGCTTTTTCCTGCCATCTACATCCAGCAGCAGAGGTGCAAGGGAGTAACGGGCAGAAAGATTTAACTGAAGTTGGTGCTTTTCCAAGTGTGTAAGACAAAGCAAGCGTTAAGCTAGTTCAGCTTGAATGTGAGGAAATGATTATAATGACTGGTCCCTGTAATGGGGAATCTGGGAAGTGGGACCATAAAGCAGTTGGTTGATGGACTGTGAAGGCTGAAAAGGCATCCCTGAATGGGGGTACACAATGTACTTGCTAGCGCACAATATACTTACTGCATGAGCCTCATGTTATTGATATAAATTACACCATTTCAGACAAACAGATGAAATCCCGCAGTGACTACTTTGACTATCACAACACTTATTTGAAAAATAAGTTTTGGCAAGTGTGTTTAAAATAAAAAATCCAGTCACATTACTAAAGTAATGTACTAGTCTCACCTCATTTATATGTTACCTTTCCTCTGAAGGGCTTTAGCTGCTGAACAAGAATTTATCAAACACTAAACACGCTTCAGAGGCTACAGCTCCTAGAGGAGTCAAGTTTGAGTAAAAGCAGATGAAAGGGCAGAGATAGGAGGAGAGCGGATGAAGAAAAAGCTGAAATGGAAACGAAGCAGCACCCTTGAAGGATAAACATGACATTGGTAAATCAAACTAGTGGATAAATAATACATTAAAAAGAACTAAGAGTATTGGGGCTCCTAGGTGGCTCAGTCAGTTAAGCATCTGACTCTTGGTTTCGGCTCAGGTCATGATCTCAGGGTCCTGGGATGGAGCCCCAGGTCGGGCTCCGCACTTGGTGGGGAATCTGCCTGAGTTACTCTCCCTCAGCCCCTCTCCCAGCTCACACACACACTCTCTCTCTCTAAAATAAATAAATAAATCTTTTTTTAAAAAAAAGAACTAATAGGAAAGCAAGACAAATAAAGGGGAGGGTACAGGGAGAAGAATAATAGATATGGCAAATACAGTAAAAAAAAAAAATGTGAGAACATTACAGAGATTCTCCAGTGGTACTTCTGATAGAATACTTTTATTCTAAGGGATTTGAAAAGAATATTTATTCAGTGCTTGGTACATGCCAAGCATTTTATCTTATTCATTTATATTACAGTCTTGAGGTCTGCCATTATTATCTCCATTTTACAGATGAAGAAACAGAGGAATGGAAAAGTCACTTACCTGAGCCCTACAACTTGTCTCCCTGACTTTTTTTTAAAGAGATTTTATTTTTTTAAAGACATCTCTACGCCCAGTGTGGGACTCAAACACACAACGCGGAGATCAAACTCACAACCCGGACATCAAGAGTCACATGATCTACAGACAGAGCCAGCCCGGGGTCTCCTTGATTTCAAAGCCAGTCCCCCTTGCACCTTATCAAACCATCTCCCAGCTGATGGAGAGACTTCATATAAAAGTATTCTTGGGACGCCTGGGTGGCTCAGTTGGTTAGGCGGCTGCCTTTGGCTCAGGTCATGATCCCAGCGTCCTGGGATCGAGTCCCTGCATCAGGCTCCCTGCTCAGTGGGGAGCCTGCTTCTCCCTCTGCCTCTGCCTGCCACTCTGTCTGCCTGTGCTCACTCTCTCTGACAAATAATAAATAAAATCTTTTAAAAAAAGTATTCTTTTAAGAAAGTTATTTTTCAAATCCATATTGATTAAAACATTTCTAAATTATAATTTACAATTACAAACTAGAACAGTATGCTTGCAGGTGTGTCCAGAAGCTAAGTATGTTGACTAAAATCCACGCAAAAATTTGAAAGATGAATGGGAACTCTAAATACGAGTGAAAAATGTTCATCTGAATTAATGCATTTCTTTGAGCATCAAAACCCACTAGTATTTTACTTCTGTTTTTGTACATTCTGCTTTTCCCACATCCATTTCATCTGCGTGGAACCTTTAATTTAATTTTATTTTCTATGTGGCCTTCTCCTCAGATATTAACATAGCATTGGCTGCTGCTCTGGGGTAGGCTAGGTAGTACACAGCACAGAGAACCTCACGCTCTCTTCTCCCAACTCAGCACATCACTTGTGACCCCCAGCTTGTTTTTCCTAACTGTTGAAGTTTACTAATACGGTCCAAGAGTCAGCCTTTGGATTACATTGACTACTACATTATGCCATGTGAATAATATTTTAAAATAAAAAATGAGTGATACCAAAAATATGAATAGAAAAGTTCACCATCATTTTAAAGCACTTTATTTTTTAAAGATTTTATTTATTTGAGAGAGAGAGAGCGAGAGAGAGAGAGAGAGCATGAAATCAGTGGAGTGGCAGAGGGAGAAGCAGACTCCCTGCTGAACAGGGAGCCTGACATGGGGCTCAATCCCAGGACTTCGGCATCGCGACCTGAAGGGAAGGCAGACACTTAACCAAATGAGCCACCCAGGGGCCCCTAATGCACTCCAGATGAATGCTGATTTCAGAAATCTATACAAAAGTAACATTGTTCTACGTGTAGCAAGTCTACCTTCTATGGATTTTGGCCAAACTTTTGCCCTCCTCCTTACAGAAGGGAAATTGGGTCTTGAAGATGTAGGAGACAAATCATTCTTTTATTTTTGTAGGGCAAATGATTCTAAGCTCTACAGATGAGATGGAATTTTATGTCCCTGGTCAGATTGCTGCAAATCAGGTCACCCTGATCCGCATCTCAACCATAGGAATCAGAGCATAAATGTGTTTTGTCTGAGTCAAGTACAACAGAAGAAGAAAAGATGATAAAGAAAAAAAAGAAGGGCTTCCAAATTTATCACTTCAGCCCTATGTGACATATCCACATAGTTTGACTTCACACAAGGGTCCGTGAAAGCAAATTGCCTGGCATTTGTTGCCTGAATTTCCTGATAAAAACTGGGGCAAGATGTACAGCTTCATGATTGCTTCTGTTACAGACAATGCAGAAGAAAGCACTAGAGCATTTAAGCCAAGCAATAAACTACTCACTAATATGTTAAAAAGGTCAAAGCAACTTCTTCAAAGCAATGTACTAGAAAAATAAGGACCTCAATGTTCCTAACTTACTTTAGGAACGACAAAACAAACCCCAATGTTATCTACAACTTATCAGTAATAAATATTAACATGTTCACTTAGTGTTCCAAAACATGGAAAGAGAAGAATCATTTTATCTCCCTATCATTCTTTGGATAAACACTAAAGGGTCTGTTGTGTTTTTATCACATAAGCATACTCGGTATTCCAAATAACCAAGAAAGTACTGTAGAAAAAGGGCCCATACACAGAATGCCTTCAGGATGGGGGTATAAATCCTTCTCTGACTTCCTTAAACATAAGGAATATAAAGGCCTTATGTAAATGAGAAAAGTTTAAAAACTGGATTTTTTTTTTTTTTTTAAGAGAGGACCAGGGAGAGGGAAAGGGACAAAGAGAGCGAGCGAGAATCTCAAGCAGGCCCCACACTGAGCGGGGCTCGATCTCACCATCCTGAGATCATGACCTGAGGTGAAGTCAGGAGTGTGAAGCTTAACTGACTGAGCCACCCAGGCCCCCCTAAAACTGGAATCTTTACATCTTAGTTCAGGCTTCCATAACAAAATACCATAGACTTGGTTTAAGCCACAGGAATTTATTTCTCACGGTTCTCTAAGTACACCATCAAGGTACTGACAAGATAGGTTTTGTTCTGAGGTCATATCTTAGTCTGCAGATGGTTACTGTCTAGCCTTGTCCTCACAGGTCGTCTTTGTGTTAGAGTGGGGTGGGGGAAGGGAGAGCACACTCTCAGGTGTCACCTCTAGTAAGGTACTAATCCCCTCAGACCAGGCCCCTACCCTTATGACCTCATTGAACCCTAATTACCTCCCCATGGCCCCATCTCTACATACCATTAGAGTGGGGATCAAGGCTTCAATATATATAAATTTTGAGGGGACACAAACATTCAGTCTGTAACACTTTGCAGACATATATGACTGACTTTTAAAAAACATTTGTAGTTTTTATTTATTTACTTATGTATTTTTAAGTAATCTCCACACTCAACATGGGCCTCGAGCTCACAACCTCGAGATCCAAGTCACATGTTCCACCAACTGAGCTAGCCGGGTGTCCCAGCATTTGCAGTTTTTACTGCAAAAACTGACATTTTTAATTGTGGGAAAAACATATAGCCTGAAATTTATTATCTAATCATTTTAAGCATACAGCTAATGGATTTAAGTACATTCATATTGTTGAGCCATCATAACTGGCTTTTAAAACCAGTGCCCATGAAGCTATTTATTTTCCCCCGGGTAGTAGGTGCGTAAATCAAATGCAGTCAAGGGGATGTGACAGAGCCTTTGTTATGTCTTCATTGTTTGCTCAGCTAAGCTTCCTATTACCTTAGTGTATTAGTTAGAATTCTCCCAAGAAACAGAACCAATAGGAGATAACTATCTACCTATATCTAACTATCTATCTATCTATCAATCTATCTATCCTCTGTCTATAGAGAGAGATTGGTTCACATGATTATGGAGGCTGGGAAGTCCCATGATCTGCCCTGTGCCCACCAAATACCCAAGAAAGCCACTGGCATAGGTCAGCCCAAGTCTGAAAGCTTGAGAACCAGTGGAGCTAATGGTTTAATTCCTAATCTGAAGGTAGAAGTGTATCTGAGCTCATGTAATCAGGTACACAAGAGGCAAACTCTCCTTTCCTCTGCCATTTGTTCTATTCAGGCCTTTAACAGATTGAATGATTAGGGAGGGCAATCAACTTTACTCAGGCTTCCAATTCAAATACTAATCTCATCTGGAAATACTCTCACAGACACACCCAGGAACAACGCTGAACCAGATAGATGGGCACCCCACGACCCTATCGGGTTGACATATCAAATTAACCATCACATTGGTGATTAGAGATATAGCAAGTAAAGACATTCGCCCACTGGTAGTTGATAGCTGGCATCATATCTGATTGGTCAGTGTCTATGCTGTACAAGTTGTTAAATATTTTGAGTATTGCTACTGATTATACATATTCTGTATTAAGTAAAATGGTTTTTTGTTTTTTTTTTTTTAAGATTTATTTATTTATTTATTTGGCAGACAGAGATCACAAGTAGGTAGAGAGGCAGGCAGTGTGTGTGGCGGGGGAAGCAGGCTTCCTGCTGAGCAGAGATCCCGATGCAGGGCTCAATCCCAGGACCCTGGGATCATGGCCTGAGTCAAAGGCCACTGAGCCACCCAGGCGCCCCAAGTAAAATGTTTTTTTTTCCACTAAAGTAGAAAAGTAAATAAAAGTTTATAGAAGTAGAGAAGTTTAAAAATAATTAGCTAGAATGGATAAATGAATTCAGTAAGGTCACAGGATATAAAATCAATATACAGAAATCCATTGCATTCCTATACACTAATAATGAAGCAGCAGAGAAAAAAATTAAGAAACCAATCCCATTTATAGTTGTATCAAATTCAATAGCTAAGAATAAATTTAATCAAGGAGGCAAAGATCTGTACTCTGAAAACTATAAAACTGTCACGAAAGAAATTGAAGACGACACGAACCAATGGAAAGTTATTCCATGCTCATGGACTGAAAGAACAAATATTATTTAAATGTCCATACACTCAAATCACTCTAAAGATTTAATGCAATCCCTATCAAACACCAACAGAATTTTTCACAGAACTAGAGCAAATTATCCTAAAATTTGCATGAAACCGAAAAGACCCCAGTCTAAGCAATCTTGAAAAAGAACAAAATGGGTAGTGTCATCCCAGATTTCAAGATATACTACAAAGTTGTAGTAATCAAAACAGGTATGCTACTGGCACAAAAATAGACACATAGATCAATAGAACAGAATAGAAAGCCCAGAACTAAGCCCCCTTTTTATGGCCAATTAAAGGAGGCAAGAATACATGTGATGGGAAAAAGACAGTCTCTTCAACAAATGGTGTTGGGAAACCTGGACGGCTACATACAAAAGAATGAAACCGCACCATTTTCTTACATCATACACAAAAATGAAATCAAAATGGATTAAAGACTTAAATGTGAGGCCTGAAATCATAAAAATCCTAGAAGAGAGCACAGGCAGTAATTTCTCTGACATCGGCCATAACAACATTTTTCTAAATACGTCTCCTGAGGCAAGGGAAACGAAAGCAAAAATAAACATTAGGACTGCATTAAGATAAAAAGTTCCTCCACTGCAAAGGAAACAACAAAACTAAAAGACAGCCTACTGAATGGGAGAAGATATTTGCAAGTGACATGTAAACGGTTAGTTTCCAAAATGTATAAAGAACTTAATACAACTCAACACCGAACACGCAAATAACCCATTTAAAAATGCACAGAAAACATTAACAGACATCTCTGCAACAAAGACATCCAGATGGCCAGCAGACACATGAAAGATCTCAACATCCCTCCTCATCCCTCCTCAACAGGGAAATGCAGGTCAAAGTCCCAGTGAGGTTGCAGGGGCTGTGGTGGCCACAGGTGGGTAGCTGACATGCAGCTCCTTGTCCACGCCCAGGAGCTACATACTCTCAAGGTGACTGGCCAGGAGATGGTCACCCAGATCAAGGCTCCTGTAGCCTCACCCGAGGGCATCGCTCCAGAAGCTCAAGTTGTGCTCTTGGCAGGCACACCCTTAGTAGCCAGCCACATGCTTGGAGGTGAAGTCCATGGTTCCCTGTCCCACGCCGGGAGAGTAAGAGGGCAGACTCCCAAGGCGGCCAAACAGGACAAACAGAAGGAGACAAACCAAGCCAGGTGGTGGATGTGTACAACCGGCGCCTTGTCAATGTTGTTGCCCACCTTTGGCGAGAAGAAGGGCCCCAGTGCCAATTCTAAAATCCATTGTAGTCCTGGCTTTCCCCCAGTAAGGCCACTTAGTCCAGTCAAAACACATACACACACACACACACACACACACACAAATGACACAATGAGATATCATCTCACACCTGTTAGAATGTTTATGGTGAAAATAAACAACACAAGAAACAAGAAGTGTTGACGAGGAGATGGAGAAAAAAGAACCATTGTGCCCTTTTGATAGGAATGCAAACTGGTGCAACCATTGTGGGAAACAGCATGCAGGTTCCTCAAAAAAATGAAGAATAGAATTACCATATGATCCAATAATTCTACTACTGGGTATTCACCCAATGAATACGAAAACACTAACTCACAAATATATATATGTTCCCCTATGTTGATTGCAGCATTATTTACAATAGTCAAGACATGGAAGCAGCCTGAGTGTCCATTGATAGGTGAATGGATAAGGAAGATGTGAAATATATATCTATTGCACGTGCAATAGAATATTACTGAGCCATTAGAAAGAATGAAATCTTGCCATTTGTAACAAGGTGGATGCAGTTAGAGAGCATAATGATAAGTGAAGTGAATCAGTCAGAGAAAGACGAATACCGTATGATTTCCCTTACAAGTAGAATTTTTGAAACAATGAATGATCAGAGGGGAAAAAAAGAGACAAACCAAAAAAACAGACTTAACTACAGAGAACAAATTGGTGGTGACCAGAGGGGAGGTGGGTAGGGGAATGGATGAAACAGGTGAAAGGGATTGAGTATACTTACCATAATTAGCACTGAGACATGTATGGAATTGTTGAATCACTGTATTGTATACCTAAAACTAATATAACATTGTATGTTCACTATACTAGATTTAAAGTTTTTTAAAAATAAATAAAAACAATTATCTATGGTTCTCATTAACCCTTCAATATTATTTTCTGACTTTGATGTAAGGCCAGCTTAAAAAGAACTATCTAAACTTCAATATTGAATGTTAGAGTTAGAGCCCCCTGTAATTTGAGGAAAGCTTAAATAGTTTTTCTATGGAGAGGAAATTTACATAAAATTAACCATTTGAGAGTAAACAATTAAGTGGTTTACAATACTGTATACCCACTGGCACTATGTAGTTCCAAAATGTTTCATCAGCGCAAATGGAAACCCCATTCCCATTAAATAGTTGCTCCCAAATTCCCATCCCCTACCCCCGGCAACTGCTAATCTGGTTTCTGTTTGCTTGGATTTGCCTATTCTAGACATTTCACAAAAGCGGAAGCCAGCAACCTGTGACCTTTTGTGTCTGGCTGTTTCCCTGAACAATGTTATCAAGTTCATCCATGTTGTAGCATGTATCTCTCCGTATTTTATTCCTTTTGTGCGGCCGAATCAGATTTCGCAGCAAGTGTACACCATACTTCGCTGATTCATTCATCTATTGATGAGTTTTGGGGGCTGTTTCTACCTTTCCAGCTGTTGAGTTAGACTTGTAACAGTTCAGTCAAGCGGCAAAACCCCTGTCTATCTCCCTCCCTTCCACGCAATGAGCTTAGCTACCCTCGAGAAAGGACTGTGACTGCTTTAAGCATCTTGTGGCACTTGGCTGTCTTTCCCAGAACCGTCTTTTTTTATCTGCAAGCCAAGGACAAATCCGTCTCACCCCCCCCAAGCCTCTGCAACAGAAAAATTAATCCATCCCCACAGCATAAACCACTCCTTTCCTTCCTCTGCCTCCCTGCTGACCAGCCCTTCCCTGAATAGGGAGCTTTTCAACCTCTGCTTTTGCTTTCCCAAAATTTTCCATCTGTAATTTGCCGTCCGTGCATTTGGTCCTGTGCAAGCGATCTGACACATGCAAGAGTATTTTTTTTTCTGATCTAAACCCTCCCTTAAAAATAGTTTGATATTATATAACTCAGCTACTCCTTAGCATCACTTGAATAACACATTTAAACAGAACTCATATGAACCACGTTTCAGCTTTTCCCTCCTCCTGCCAACCTCCCCGCTCCATCACGGTTGACCAGCCTTACGTCTGGCTTTAGGACGTAAGCTTAAAGTAAGCTTAAGTCTGGCTTTACTCAAAGAGTATATTTTAGTTAAGTAAACAAATTCCTACAGATGTTATGTTTCTAACATAGCAGGATGCGTGAATCCAGGTAAGCTGCTCATTTCTTCTTTTGAAGTGCCATGAAGATTGAGTATATGGTGAGAAGTACAGGTCAGGAGGGTCAGACTTCTGCAGTGGCCCTCAAATCACACTGTGGCAACAGATATCTTCTCTGGACATCAGCATAAGAGCAATATCCTTCATACTTCTACTCAAGACAACCTTATTTTTGGACATTCCTCAGCCCTGTATTGCACTAAAGAAATAATTATAGGGGCGCCTGGGTGGCTCAGTGGGTTAAGCCTCTGCCTTTAGCTCAGGTCATGATCCCAGGGTCCTGGGTCGAGCACCGCATGGGACTCCTTGCTCAGTGGGGAGCCTGCTTCTCCCTCTGCCTGCGGTTCCCTCTCTCTGACAAATACACAAATAAAATCTTTAAAAAAAAAAAAGAAAAGAAATAATTGTCATTAGGATTCTAAAATCGGAGGGAACAGTGTGGATCTCTCCTTACATAGTGCTGGTTTACCCAATAGACGGTCTAAGCACATGCTTGCAAACCTGGGGCACCAACTTTTTGGGGGGTGGTGGGAGAATTTGGTCCTCCTTATTTTATATAAGGCATCAAGATAGTCATTGTGGGAAAAATAGAATATGTCTTTGAGTCCTGTATACTTCGTTGATGGTATATTGTTATTTTATTTTTAAAGTTATCATAGAGTAAAACTGATACTTTGGTGTGCTACATGTTTTAGCAATGAAATTTCTGACCAGATCTTTGGACTCATTTACTTACTTTTTTTTCCTCTTTGATGTGAGGTTGTACTTGAGGGAATGAATAGACTTATAGTTTACTGTATGTAGTTTACTATGATAGATATATGAAAAGAAAAACCTATAATACAAGGGAGGGAGCAATAGGACCAAATGTATTAAGGCAGGAAAACACAGGGAATGGTCAGTAAAGGGGAGTAGTCCAATTTTTAAAAAAGTATTTTATTTACTTATTTGACAGAGGAGAGAGAGCACAAGCAGGGGAGCAGCAGGCAGAGAGAGAAGCAGGCTCCCCACTGAGCAGAGAGCTCAACGTGGGGCTCGATTCCAGGTACCTGGGATCACGACCTGAGCTTAACCACAGACGCTTAACCGACTGAGTCACCCAGGTGCCCCGGGAGTGGTCCAGTTCCATCAAAGTAGAGCATGGGATGCCCAAAGAGAGTAACATAAGATACTTCAGGAAGCATTTGTTCACTTGGGTACACAGCAGAGCTAATAATGGTGTCACTGTCAATACTTCGCTGAGCTGGTGAGTTTTATTGATAGAGATAAAAGTCTTTGCTCCACAGGCCCACGGAGCAGCTGGAACCTGCCAGCTTTCTCTCCAAGGTGCTCCAGAGGAAGCCTTTGGTCGTTCAGGGCATCACAGCGTTTCCATAAACAAATGAGGCTCTCCTACCGATTAAGGGGCACAAGCTACTTCAGATACAAGCGTGTGCAGTTGAAGAGTACTAGGTGCTGATTTAGTAAGTTGGGGCTTGAGTCTGTTTAAATAGACCGACAATCTCCGTGGGTCTAATTTTCCAAAAGAGTGATCCTGTCTGGTATTTCTGGGATTCTTTGGAACAAGACACATTTCAATAGCTTTATCTCCAGCCTTGCCAAAGTAAGAGTGTTTAGAGATTCTGACACCAGTAACAGACATTCTATCCACCCCATGTCTTTTTTTAAAACGATTTTATTTACTTATTTGACAGAGAGAGACATAGTGAGAGAGGGAACACAAGCAGGGGGAGAGGGAGAGAGGGAAGCAGTCTTCCCACGGAGCAGGGAGCCCGATGCAGGGCTCGATCCCAGGACCCTGGGATCATGACCTGAGCCAAAGGCAGAGGCTTAACAACTTAGGCACCCAGGTATCCTCCAACCCTATGTCTTGCTACTGAAGAGAGACCAAGCTTAAATGACCACATGGAGGGTGAAGTGGAAATGTGGGATCAATTGTGAAATGGCAAAGATTATTTACGGCATTTAATTTTTCAGAAGTGTCAAAAATTTTGATTTTGGAGGCCCCTGGGTGGCTCAGTCGGTTAAGCAACTGACCCTTGAGCTCAGCTCAGGTCTTGATCTTGGGGTGGTGAGTTCAAGTCCCATGCTGGGCTCCATGCTGGGCCTGTAACCTTCTTAAAAAAAAAAAAAACTTTTGATTTTCCTATGTGTAACTGTTTTTGCTATTTTAAGGCTCGCCCAGTTTAGAAACGAAATTTCTACAAAAGTTGATTCATTTGAATATCTGTTTTAATTCATTTATTCAGTCAACAAATATTAGCTGAATACCCAGTATGTGCCAGGCCCTATTCTAAGTCTTGGGTAAGGCATGAGCAAAACCAAGTCTCTGCCCTCATGGAACTTGTGGTCTGGTGAGGCACAGATAATAAATTAGTCAACACATAGGTATCCTATCATCACATGGTGATAATTACTAGAAGGAAAATAAAGGCAGCATGAGGGGATAAAGCGAATTTTATGTCAAATCAGGGGCAGCCTCTCTTAGCTGGTGATGTGTGACGAGAGATATCAATGTAGTAAAAAGGTAAACTTTGCAAAGGTCCAAGTCAAGAACGTTCCAGACCATGAGAGCAGCAAATCTGAAGGTCCTGAGGCAAGAATGCGTTTGGCACGTTCTGACAAGGACAAGAGCATGCCCAGAGCAGGATGTTCAAAGAAGTGAGACATGAACTCTGAGAAGTAGCCAGGATAACAAACATATTGGCCCATGATTCAGATTTTGGATTTGGTTCCGAAAGTGATTGGAACCCATTGAAAAAGGTTCACATGATGTGATTCACAGTCTAAAAAGCCCTCTGCTTGCTCCATCTGTGTATAAGTTAATACACCACCCGATTCCTGATGACCAGTTGACATGGCCTCCTGAAAATCCCAAGTTGTCTTATTTTAGACAAGATGAACTTGGCCTTAAGTGCAGACACTGGGAGAACTCGGTACAATTCCAGTTCTCTGCCTATAGTGTTCTCTTTGTGTCTTCCTTCCTGGGAGACATGGTCCAAGTCCCCTCATCCACAGCTGCCTGAAAGGGCCCTACTCAGCTTTAAGGACACGTACGCCTTGTGCAACTCCGGTGGTTCTTGTCCCTAAGCCTGTCGGGTGGATGGCTATTGTCCCTACATCATTGTTAAAACCTGGTGGCATTTCATTACTTGGGTTCTCCAAAAGAATTACTGACCCAATCAGTGGTGACGTTCCTGATGCTCGGAGACTCGTCCTATTGCCTTGCTCTGATATGTCTGGTGTCAAAATTCCCCCAGTGATTGCGGTAAAAGCCCCTTTTTCTTTTCCTCCAAAAGGATAAGCACATACCTGGATAGGCTTATAACATAACTTAGAACCTAGAGTCCTAAAATTGCCACATTGTTCCAGGAATAGCTTTCATTCTGGTTTTTCTTTCTTTCCCTGTCTCAGAGAAAAACCGAGAAATGAAGTTTCTTACCAACCAAATGGTAGAACCAGATTTAGAATTGAGAAAGAGCTATTTGTGAAAAGTATGAATCTATGTCATTATATGTGGCTTTGTGGCTAAAGATATACTAATTTGCCATTTAAAATTTCCCCTTCCTCAGTGTCGAGACTCTCAACTTTGCTGACATTTATTCAGATCCTATTTTTGCTTATCATTTTTTAAGTAAACTCTACACCCATTGTGGGGCTTGAACTCACAACCCCAAGATCAAAAGTCACGTGTTCTACCGACTGAGCCAGCCAGGTGCCCCTTAGATCCTATTTTTAAAAAGAAGCTTTCCCCTACCGCTTTTAATTGAAAATATATTTTAAACCTGCAACTCCTTGGGAAAAATATGGAGAGGGCTTTACTTTTGTTGCAGGCATTAGATAACTAAATAACCAAGACTAGCATTAGCTTGAACTTTACCTTGGAATGTGTCCACGAGGAGGAAAGAAAGCCAGACTAATCTTGACTTTCTCTCCTCCAGCTTTTTGTGTTAAAGACCCTCCGACACAAGTAAGTGAAAGCTTTTCCATACTTATAGCAGCGATGGTCCATCTCTAACTTCTGCGCACTCAGAATGGAGATTTTGCCCCGATCCCTGACTTGTCTTCCTCCATTTTTTTTCAGTCACTGTTTTACTTCATTTGGATTCCTTATCATTCAAACCACATTATTTGGGAGGATGAACTACGGGTTGAATCCGACTGATTGTCAGTTCTGATTTGGGAGGAAGGTTTATGAGACTCAACAGGGCTCTAGCTCATTGTTCAGTATTCCAAGAAATATCATTGCTGTGATTCTCAAGGTTTTCAAAATCTGACAAAGAATGTTGAACAGCTAATACATTTCAGCCATGTTATTTCAGAGCAGGTCTCTTTAGAGATTGGTGGATGCCCCCCACCACTCCCCAAAGCTGACTTTGGCTATAATAAGGTTTATTTAAGTAAAATAAAGTCAGCTAACTGAAGATTAGCCTCCACATGCCTTTGCTATAATGCAAAGTCTACAGTCACCCCGAAGTCAAAATTTGGCAAACTTTGCAACATACGGTGTCACACCACTGACTTTTATTATTTTGGAAAGGGAATAAGCATGAGCCAGGTGCACAAAGAGAATTCTTTCTCTCTCTCGGCTCAGAAATTTTCTCCCAGGCAATCTACAGATGGAGTTAATATGGTCATCTTAAAATGAAAATATCCCATGGATAGGTTAAATATATTGCCTTTGATTTTAGGGAGCAAGCGGGTTGTTAGGGGTTAGAGCTGAGATTAGCACAATTTTTCTGCAACGATCCAGATAGTAAATATTTTAGTCTTTGTGGGCCAGATGGTCTCTGCTACAACTACTTAATTCTGCTTGTTGTGGTATGAAAGCAGTCATAACACATAGCTGAATGGGCATGGCTGTGTTCCAATAAAACTTTATTTACAAAAACAAAGTGGTCTGAGTTTGGCCCCTGTTCCAAAGTTTGTTGACCCCTAGATGATAAGGCTTAATTAGAGTAGAGCATAGGTTCCTTGGCAGAATTATTTCAGCACAGCTAAGGACATCATGAAATTATTGGACAACTAAGAGAATGCCTTGAGGTCAGGTAGCTACTTTATAATTTTGCCATCGATCTACTCAGAGTCACCTCATCTGCTCCTTTTAGGCTGGAGGCTAAAACAGTAGAAACTGTGGATATTTCTTTTCATTGATCTTGTTCTCATAATTCCCTTAAAAATAACAAGACCCGACATTTTTGTACATTAGAATTTCTAGATGTCTTGCTGACAGCACATTTCATAAAGCACCCATTGACCCTAAAAAAGATTTTTATAACAGCAATTTAAAGTCAAATAAATAGAATTCATTTCAATGCATCTCACTCCAGTGTATAATTTTGCACTTGGCTAAACATCACGTTCCATTGTCAAGGCTTTTCGAACTCATGTAAATAGTTTGGCACATGTACTAAGACATGTATTTGTTTATTACTTTATATTATAATAACCATGTATAACTATTCTCTTTTTCCACTGGGGCCTAGGGGGAACTATCCTTCAATGAGCACTTTCACATCTGTTTTCTCATTTAATAAAATTTAATTATATTTGCAGATGAATCATAGGGAAGATAAAGTTACTTGCCCAAGGTCACCCAGCTAGTTAAGAGTGCAGCCAAGCTTCCAAAACAGGTCTGTTTGACTACAGAGGTTATGCCTTTTCCACTACATCACAATTGCCTACAGGAAGCTACTTGTAGTTCTTGGCGGGCTTTATCTTTTTTTTTTTTTTTTAAATCCAAGCTATTTTCAAGTAAATCAAAGGAGAACTGAGTAACACAGTATTTAGTTCTTCTCATATATTTTGGAAGTACATATTTTCAAAAGGAGATATGGTGGATGCTTTTGTTTAAACAACCATGGTTCTATGACTAGAATATTTCCAAATAAGGGTGACTTCCAAAAATTATTTGCTTTCTTGGCAGTCTTCATACATTCTTTGTGAATGCAACTAGATTTCCCATCTTCCCTTGTTTAGGAAAGAATCATATGTTAATAACATTTTTTGAAAGGTGTGGCTTGGTGATATTCTTTTCAGATTTGAAATAGCTGAACTTTCTGGCATCATAAGTTCAAATCGTGGAGAAGCCAGCTCATACGTTCGACATTCCAAAATTGATTTTTGTTTGGGTATAGCTTTGTGTAGCCCTGAATGTGCATATGAGTTAGGGGTAGAAGTTACTGCCCAAATCTTAAGATACAGTTATTTAAGCCTTTTCATCAGATATGGAATAAATTCCCTTCTGTTGGAATTTTCTCTTTTTTTCTCTCTCTCTTGGGCAGAGCAAAAATCACTACAGTGAATCATTGCATGATTAAAAAACAAAAAAGGTGGGGCTGGGAGAATTGACCCATAAAATGGCTATAGCCTATATGGCTCTCAGACCTCAGTCAAAATACTGTTGTGCAAAAATATAACTACTTCCCCTCACATCTGTATTTCAGACATTGAGCATCAAGGGCTCAATGATAGGGGAGTTTGGGGGGAAAAAAACCCCACTAACTTCAATCCTCCTTAGGATCTTCTCAAGGTTGTCAGTATCACACCGTCAACCTCTTAAATGGTGCCAAGGTGTTGGCGGGGTGGGGGGGCGGATCAGGGAGATAGCAGTCATGAGATGAAAGGACGGGCATGTAGTTATTCATCAGAGGTCCATATAGGTTACTGCTAAGATGTCCACTCTCCTGGCCCGCGTGGTTTCTTTGAGTCAGAGGTCTTTGGCTTCCTTCCTACTGTCCTTGGGGCCCAGAAAACTTTGCCATCTTCATATGTAGACCTGTATGGAGAGAACAGCTCACAGCCATTGTTTTCTAGGGTCTGGATGCTTCCTTGCTACAAGTGCTATGAAATGAAGTAAAAGATCCTTGGTTGTCTTGAAGAATCTCTTATGTTTCGACTTCATTCCTCTCCCCTAGCTTGGAAGAATCCATTTTGAGTGTGAAGAAAAACCTTGTCCTTTTCTCGGTTTTAAAGGACTTCTATCCCTGTGGGATTTCTTCCTCTATGAGCTTA
The DNA here is from genome assembly GCF_964662115.1 of Mustela nivalis. Lineage (NCBI taxonomy): Eukaryota > Metazoa > Chordata > Mammalia > Carnivora > Mustelidae > Mustela > Mustela nivalis. Next base: position 32,568,162 of record NC_139040.1, read on the forward strand.
GACTTTTTGAATCCCCGAACTTGCAAGCTCCTTCTGTTTTTTGCTAAGGTGCCCTCCCTCTTTCCCTTCAGGCGATGAGAACAGAGCCAGCCATCTGCTTGGATGGAGGGAAGAGGAAGGGGCCAATATACTGACAACAGAGAGTTGAGGTCTCAAAATACCTGTTCACCTTATTCATCACAACCAATAAATCGTTTTTCTGTGAAGTTTTTCCAGGACTTGACACATTTTGGTTTGGGGTACACAAAGAACAGTGATGTGGTGACTTTCATAAAGTCCTTAAAAGCCTCCCACTGTTCTCAGGTGTGGCCACGGTGCTGAACAAAGAGATGCTCTTGTGCGTTTTGACTTCTTTTAAGAAAAAAAATCAAAACAAAACTGTATGGTGACTAACATAATAAAAACAATTTAAAAAATACTTTGAGTATTTGAGTGAGAGAAAGAGAGAGAGAGAGAGCACAAACAGAGGGGGAGGGGCAGAGGAAGAAAGGAAGCAGACTGTCCACTGAGCAGGGAGCCCGATGTGGGGCTCGATCCCAAGACCCTGACATCATGACATGAGCTGAAGGCAGATGCTCATTGACTGAATCACCCAGGCACTCCTTAACTTTTCCTTCTCAGCGTAGAAGAGCTTTCTGGAAGCTGTCTTTGCTTGCCAACCTCAGCAGCTGGGCTGTCCTCCCTCCGGGCTCTCCTCAAGCTCCCCCTTCCTATTGCTCCCTCCTGGCAGGTCCACAGCTCTAGGGAGCAACCAGCTCTCTCTGAGGTCTGCCGTGCGACTAAGGGCCATGTCAACATGAGCTACAGAATCAATCATTTTCAGATGGATTTGGGGTTTTCTAATTATCATTGATACTGATTACAGAACTGCTGATTGGGCCACAACAAAGTAAATAATTTTCAGGCATAAGACCACCAAAACAGCCAGGCATGTTGTACTGAAAGAAATGCAGCTCGGAAACCAAGACTCAGGAAAGTTAAAGGGCTGGTCTAGGTTCAAACAGCAGGTTCATGAATGTGATTAAAAGCCACCCTTGAGAACCCTGTTAAGGGCAGAGTTGTGATCACATTCAAATACATTGCAAAAGACTCTCCCGCTGTTTGATGACTCTAATAAAACTGCAGCAGTGGCTGATTAAACAACACCATATAACAATGGTCCACATGGGTTCTAGACCCTGACCACTGAGTTCCTAAGCTAGTGTCACCACTTAGGAACTATGAAATTGGGCCTTGTTACTTTTCCTCTCTGTGCCTCAGGGTCCTCATTTGTAAGGTGGGAATAATAATAGCACCTGCTTCATGGCTTGTTAGGAAGTTTGAATGAATTAATACATATAAAAACACTGAGGATAACATTTGCCTCATTGTGGGCATTTATATTATTTGTTATTATCAAATTACCATTACTTCCGAATAATATCCCAGTGATGCATCCAGAGAAGATAAATGTGCATGTGAAGATTGAAGGACATCAGAACAAAGTCTGTAATCACCGCGGAACTGGAGTAATCACTTACTCACTTGTTAAACATCCAGGGAAATCACGGGTTCATTAGATGCTGTAATAATTTTAATAACAGTGTGTCTGAAAGCTGTAATGTGACTTGGAGACTTTGTTTTTAATAATATATGATTACAATGTGTTTGAAAATGCTTCTCTATTATAATGTGTTAAGAGAGTAAAATGATGGAAGGTACAAAAATACTAATAACTAGCAACTGAAAATGAAAAATCAAAGCAATAAAAAAATTAAAAAATGAAAATATTAAAATGAAAGCAATAATAAAATACCATGATTCCTCTACCATCAATAACCAAAGACGTTTTTAAGAGTTGTTGAATATGTTTTGAAATGCTATACTAGGGGTGCGTGGGTGACACAATCGTTTGGGCAACTTGATTTTGGCTCAGGTCGTGATCTCATGGGTCATGAGATCGAGCTCCACAATGGGCTCCACGCTTAGCACAGAGTCTGCTTGAATTACTCTTTCCCTTTCCCTCTGTTTCTTCCCCCTGCCCCATGCACTCTCTCTCAAAAATAAATAAATAAAATCTTTTTAAAAAATAAAATAAGTAAATAAATCTTAAATAAAAAGAATGCTATTCTAATACTTGGCTGCAGTTTGGAGAGTTAACTTGAAAAAAAGTATTCCAGGAAACAATATTTCTTAAAATGTTGGAAATTGTCTCTTTGACATCATAATCCCAATTCTAAAGTTTATCTTAAGAAAACAAATATGTAACCAAAATTAATATTTATCTATATAAATTGTTATAAGTTTAAATTAGGAATTAATTAGAGGTAACCTAAAAGCTCAACAATTGAATGGCAATAAATGATGATACACCCATAAAAAAGACATATACAGGTTTAGAAGTCACGCTTTTAAGAATGTTTAATGGCACAGAGGAGAGTGCTCATGGTGTAATGCCAAGTGACTGAAGTAGGAGGAGGAGACCTGCTTATGCAGAATCTCAGAAATTATGTTTAGTTGTATCTAGTAGAACCCTGACTAGAGCAGGTTATTTAAATAGGGTTTTATTTTTTTCTCATCTAAAAAAATGTGGAGATAGAATGTCCAGAGCTTGTGCCTTGTCTCCACAACACCATCAATGTCCTAGGCTCCTTCTGTCTTTACATTTACCATCCTTGGCCTGTGGCTTTTGTCCTTATGCTTGTCACCTCAGGGTCACAAGATGGCTGTTCCATATCGAGCCCCACATGCTTGCTCCAGGTTAGGAGCAACTCTCCCTTACATCTTATTCATTTAGAACTATGACACACGATTACTCCTAACTTCAAAGAACACTGGAAAACACTAGTTTTTAGCTAAGAACATTGCTATATGGGACGGAATTGGATTTCTTCAGTAAGAAAGAGGGAGAGAATGCATATTAGACTACTAATAGGATTTCTTATATCTGGTGCTACTATAGTTTAAAAAAAAAAAAGTATAACACAAACAGCTATCCTTTTATTCTCTTGTCCAGATAAAAGACCACAACACTATATACCAAAATGTTAACAATGTTCATATTTTAGTGGTAGGATTCCATGCATGTGTTCTTAATCTTATTTACAATTTTCTGTACAATTTGACTTGAAATGGCTTGACTTATGGTTTCTCTACTTTACAGTGGTGCAAAAGCATTAAACATTCAGTAGAAACCATATTTGGAGTTTTGACTTTTAATCTTGTCTAGCAATAATGCGGTACAATCCTCTCTTGTGATGTGGGGCAGTGGTAGCTCCCAGTCAGTCGCTGATCTCAAGAGTAAACATCTGATATCCTTACACCCATTCTGTACAACCATCCTGCTTTTCACTTTTGGTACAGTATTCAATGATTTACATGAAATAGTCAACATTATTATATAATAAGCTTTACATTAGATGATTTTGCCTGACAGGCTGATGGAAGTGTTCTGAGCACATACAAGGTAGGTGTGGCTCAGCTACAACGTTGGGTAGGTTAGGTGCATTAAATGTGTTTTCGATACATTACATTACATTAAATGTGTTTTTGATACATTATATTACATTAAATGTGGTTTTGACTTATGATAGTTTCATCTTATGATGGGATTTTTGGAACATAACCCCACTGTAAGTCGCTAAAGACCCGTGTTCTGCAAGTCTTCTATAGTAAACATATCCTACTCTCATAATCAGATAAAAAGCAATTTTTAAACAAAAATTTACATATACTTCATTTCTGCTGTGTTTATAATAGCCAACATTCGACAAACAACTTATATATTAATCAGTTGAGGACTAGCTAAAGAATTATGGTATGTTCATACAATGTGACCTCATAAAAGCTGAAAAATGAAATACATCTAAGTATACTGATGCGGAAAAGGCTCATGACATGAGACTTTAAAAAGTAAATTTCAGAACACTACAATCCCATTTGTTTTTTTAAAATACAGAGAAATCTGGACAAGGCAGAGATACCTTATGAACACTGAAGAGGCTCTCCAAGGCTATTCCCCAGCTATTAAGTTTTCTTGGAGAACAGTATTGCGGGAGGAAAGTATTCTTTATTGTTTTCTAAATGAATACTTTTTGTATTTGAACTCCTTTTTACCAGAAGAACATAATGTTTTATTACTCAGTCTAAATATATGAAAAATAAAAAATATATATTTAAATTAGTCCACTGAAGTGTTGCGTTCTCTAAGGCTCCAAACTTCTGGCTTGGGGACAGGAACTTCTGTTCCTTTTGGGTTGAGTGAAGTATGAGATGTTGCCTTACACAGCTTCAGAACTGAGCTGTTGAATGATTGATTGGATACGTCACATGGCTATCAGTGAGGAAAGGGGTCCGAGAGCCCCCAGAACTGGAAGGGTGTTAGCAGACCAAAAGATGGATTGCATTCTAGAAGGCACCTCCAAGCTTTAAACACTAGTAAGGCAAGGCTTCAGGATGGAACAGTCAGATCCTTTCAGTTGGTGGTCTTGGATTTCACATGAGTATTTGCTTTAGTTCTCGATTGCCAAAATGCTCCTATTGTGGTTCTACGAGCTATTTACAGCCTTCTTATAAGCTCCTTTCCTGGGAGATAAAGATAAAGTTGGTGGCAGGTGACATCTTGGAGCACACCGCACATGGTTCCTGTTCTCTTTCTGCAACCGGAAGGGCCATGATTACCCCTTGGAATTACTTCAGCCTTAATGTACCCAGCATGCAAAGGGCTTATGGCAAGAGACAAATAGGACCATTCTTCCAAAATGAACTTATTTCCACTTGCGTTGTTTAACTATGCTGAAAACGCAGAAGAATGTGAGACAACATTTTATATATAAAAGCTCCTGTTGGGAGTGGTTGTAGAAAAAAGTGTTTCAACTCAAAACACTGAACTTTTAGCACTTCTGTCAAACCCGCCCCCCCCCACCCCGCTGCCTTTCATAAGGCAACAAAGTAAAAACAAGCAGCTTCTGCTCCCAAGACAGCACATTCTCCTTTTGGCAGCTCTGTGTGCACTTTTGATTTATATGGTTTGTTTAATTAAAAGTATGAAGAATTTTCTTTCTCAAATTCTTTCCCACATTCTTTGATTCCCAGTGTCTAGGCTTCAAGGATTTTTCCATCTGCTTCTTCTAATCACCCAGAGAAATAGGCTCGCCTAACTTCTCTCTTTTTCCTGTTGTGGAGCCCACAATGTGAGAGTGAGAAAAGTCTATTACTTGCTTCAGTTTCTGTTTTCTTCTCTGACCACCTTAGAATCAGATACGAAAATTAACGAATATATATGCGAAGTGCTTGAGAAGTCATTAAAGATGCGGGCAACGAAGTGTAAATGGTTCTTTTTTTTTTTAAGATTTTATTTATTTGAAAGAGAGACAGATCACAAGTAGGCAGAGAGGCAGGCAGAGAGAGAGAGGGAAGCAGGCTCCCTGCTGAGCAGAGAGCCTGATGCGGGGCTCGATCCCAGGACGCTGGGATCCCAACCTGAGCCGAAGGCAGAGGCTTTAACCCATGGAGCCACCCAGGCGCCCCAAAGGGTTCTAATATTACATTTGTACCCATTGTTTTGGATCTCATCTTGAGGGTTCTGGGGTTCTAGTTAATACTGAAATAGCTTGCCTTTAAAGATTGATCGATTGATTGATTTTAGAGAGAGCATGCGCATGGGGGAGGGGCAGAAGGAGAGGGAGAGGGAGTCTTAAGCAGACTCTGTGCCAAGTGCAGAGCCCGACATAGGGCTGGATCTCACGACCCTAAGATCACGACCTCATCCGAAACAAAGAGCAAACCAAGACAGACAACGGAATGTGGCACCCAGGCGTCCAAAAATGGCTTGCCTTTACATTCAATAGTAAGAACGAAAAATTCACAGCATGGGGGTGGGGGATACCAGCAATGGTTGGTTTTCTACTGCTATCATCCCACATGGCCACACACTCTGTCCTCAAGGCCATCGTCTAGACCCACAAGGTCCACTTTCTGGAAGTGGGTAGTGACTGGGGACATCATGAGGCATCTGCAGGGGGCAGGGACTTCCTTGACAGACCCACTGCCTCTGTTCCCAGTCCAGGATGTGGATACTGCTCAGTGGTGACCCTCATCTCCCCACCGCCTGAGCAGGAGCTTTTTGAAACTTCCAGGCAGGATGCGTCCTTCCGCAACATTTACATATAAAGTACAGTAACCTCCCCCTTGTCTTCAGGGGAATACATTCCAAGACCCCCAGTGGATACCTGAAACCCAGGATATACCTAACCCTATATAGCCTTTTTTTTTTTTTTCAAACATATTTATCCTGAAGTCATTATCTTTCGTGACTCTCCTTAAGTCATTGTTTTATTCTCACAATTCTCTTAATTTATATTCTCTTAATTTATAAATTAGGCACAGAAGAGATTAAGAACCATGAATGGAACAATTAATATACTGTAGTAAAAGTTATGCAAATGTAGCCTGTCTCTCAAAATATCTTACTGGACTGTACTCACTCTTCTGGGGATGATGCAAGATGATAAAATGCCTACCTGATGCAATGAAGAGGTGGGAAGAATGTAGGTGTGATGATGTAGCGTTAGGCTACTAGTGTGACCTTCTGATGCTACAATGGAAGGAGCATCTGCTTCCAGATTACAGCTGATGGCGGGTGACTGAAGCCATGGAAAATGACACCAGGACTGAGGGGTGACTGCTTGAAGGGCTCCTGTTCCCTGGACCTGATGGACATCTTGATGTCAGGACCTCACTGTGGGCCAAAACTGACCCTGGACACAGGCCATCTAGTCATCTCAGACCTCAGATCCTGGTTGTGTGACCTCAGCTACTCAAGGGGACTCCATGCTAGTCCCTTTCATCTAAAATGGGAAACTTCTTCCTTCAGGAGGGAGGCACGTTTTAAGGCTTGAATGAAATAAAATTTAATTTATAAAGTTAAAAAATGTAATGTATCTTAGTAAAATTAGCCTCATAACCTTTTAAAAAATTGTTTCGTGAAACTTTTCACCCATTGAAAACTAGCAATCTGCATTTCACGCTTCCTGAAAGGACAGCTCTATGAATGCTTTCAGGGGTTGTCAAACAAATAGACTTAAGAGATGAATTTATGGCAGCATTCAGGAAACGGGACAAGCCAAGCCATGAAATTGCATCCTGTGTCATTTGGGATGCCAGGATGCCTGACTTGCTTACAACTGTTCTGGTAAGCTCTCTTCAGTACTAGTTGAATAACCATTGCTCTTCTTGCTCTCTGTTGATTTCTGACATCTTTGAACAATTATCATTTTTAGAGTTTTGGAACAAAGGGGAAAATGCCTTGGCTCCCATATCCATCCCTTTCAGAGCACTGAACATGTGATTGGAGAGTCCTGCTTCTCCTTTTTCTCCTGAGGACATAGGTATTGAAAAGAGAATTGGCTCAAGCTCACTGGTCTTACCCGTCTGATATACGGTTGCTAATATGATATGATTGGCCAGACAGTTGGGGTATAATGTTGTGGCGGTGTGGCCACAGAATTTTAATTTCTTCCACAGGCTCTTTTGCTATTTTATTACTTTCCCCACTTGGGTCCATTTTTTTTTTATTTGTAAGGAAAAAAGTTACAGTCAGATTGTAGCCCTATGGCAGTGCCACATCAGCCATTTTGTGTTCAATTTTCATTTTTGACTGTCATGAAGTCTAAGATTTAAAGCACTGATATGAATCATTCCAAGATGTTCTGCTCCTTAAGACAACATAATAGCCAGACCTTCAGGTTCCCAGTCCTGTTATTAACGTAATTCAACCAGCCAACCAGGCAGGCAGCGATCCAGTCCATTGCTCAGCCACTGAACCCCAACAGAAAGCTCATTTCTTCAGTTATAGCAATCTTGTTTAAAGCTTTATAATTTGCGTAATGCTCTTTTAACAGACTAGTTTTCCAGAGTGCATCTGGAAAGTGTGTCTGGAAAATGGAGATGCTGTGGAAAACAGAGAAATAAACCTAGGGAAAAGGGGGATCATCTTCAGATGTGTTCACCATGTTTCCCTCTCGGTCTGTTTTTAGCATTTGACTACAGTCCGTTCAAGTCTACAGGCCATCATTCCTTCCATTCATCTCAAAGCAATTCATCATCATCTCCAAAGTGTGTTTTGATTTATCCGGCTTATGGAAAGGATACACCCAGGGTTGGAGGTGAAATATCATCAGAGACCAGGGCTACAAAAATGAAACTCTTGGCTTTGTTTATGGATGCTCCCCAAGTTCGATCCAGGCTTCTGCCATATGCCATTCTGTTCCTTTTGTACAAAAACATGCCTTGATTCCCTTGCACAACTGATTCATTCTGCAAAGGCCTCTGAGATTCAAATCAAGTGTCACATCTCCTAGAATGTCTTTCTTGACCTCTACGCCTAGATTATAAATGATATAACAACTCCCATTTTTTAGTACTTCCTGTTAGCCAGAGAATGTCCTGTTTTGGGGGGAGGCTAGGGGGAGGGCAGATGGAGAGGAAGAAAGAATCTTAAGCAGGCTCCACGCCCAGCATGGAGCCTTACACAGGGCTCCATCTCGTAAGCCCGAGATGGCAACCTGAGCCGAAATCAAGAGTCGGATGCTTAACCAACTGAGCCACCCGGGCACCCCCAGAAAATGTACTGCTTTGAAGTCATTATCCTTTGTGACTCTCCTTAAGTCATTGTCTTATTCTCACAACTACATTATGAGACAAATATTAATGAAATCAACCCAAGAGGGAACTGCAGCTTAAAAATATTAAGCAACTTTCCTAAACTACACAGTTCATACATGGTAGAGGCAACCAAGTTCTGTGGTCTGTACTTTAAGCTTCTAAAGTATTGTTTTCCAAAGTGTGGCCCATGAAGCTCTGATGCTATGGGAGTTGATTTGAGATGGTGTAGGACCTTTTATATGAATACTTTTCTATGTATTCATTTTTGTGAAACATACAGAGAATAAGAAAACAGATCAATTCTCAGCATTTTGTCAAAGTTGCTTCATTTTTAAAATTTATTTTTAAAGATTAAAACAAAATTCTTAATCTCTGCACCCAACATGGGGCTTGAACAACTCCAAGATCAAGACTTGCATGCTTTACCGACTGAGCCAGCCAGGCACCCCACTTCATATTTCTATTTAAAGGAATAAAACATTACATATCCAGTTGAAGATCTCTTTGTCGATCTCCTCCAGATCGAATTCCTTTCCAACCCTCCTTAGAGGTAGCCACTGTCCTGAATTGAGTGGACATCATTCCTTTACAAGTTTTTAAACTACGGTCAGGTATGTATTTTTTTCTTAAGATTTTATTTATGTATTTGACAGACAGAGATCACAAGTAGGCAGAGAGGCAGGCAGAGAGAGAGGAAGGGAAGCAGACTCCCTGCCAAGCAGAGAGCCCAATGAGGGGCTCGATCCTAGGACCCTGGGATCATGACCCAAGCCGGAGGCAGAGGCTTTAACCCACTGAGCCACCCAGGCGCCCTGGCCAGGTGTGTTTTTAATATACAAGATGTAGCATTGTTTTGATTGTCTTCAGACTTTATATAAATAGCATACCATATGTGTTATTTTGCAACTTGTTTTGTTCACTCCCCATTTTGTTATTGATACTTATTTGATACACACGGGTTTTGTTCCTGTATTTCAAATGCTGTGGACCATTCCATGATATCAATATGTCAGATTTATTTAGACATTTTTCTCTTGACTCACATATAAATTGTTCCCATTGTTTGATATTACAAATGATACTACACTTAACATTCTTGGGCATGGATGTCTCCTTGTGTACATGTGGCAGATATTCTTTAGGATTAGAAGAAGCAGAATTCCCTGGGCATCTTCAAATTTACAAAACATTACCAAGTGGCTCTCCAGAATTTATCAATTTATACACACACCAGCAGTTTTTAAGAGTTTCCTTTTCTCAAAAATCATTTCTTAGTTTTTGCTAACCTTGTGAGTAGGAAATGTTATTTCATGGGGCTTTTTACTTGCATTTCCTGATTTTAGGTTGAAGGTTGAAGAAAGGCTGAAGGTTGAAGATCTTCTCATAAGCTTATTGTCCATTGGGATTTCTTCGGTTTTAAGTTGCCCATTTTTCCCTTTAAAAATTATTTTAAAAATTATATCCAGTACAGTCCATTCTTTCTGATGTACAGTTTTATGAGTTTTGACAAATGCATGAAATTGCATAATCCCCACCAAGAACAAGATACAGGACAGGATGCCCCTTTGTAGTCAATCTCTCTCTATCCGGGGTCCCTAGAAACTGATTTTCCATACCAAGAGTTTTGTCTTAGTCCAAATGTCCTATCAGTGGAACTACACAGTATGTATAGTTTCAACACTTAGGTTCTTTGGCTGAGCATAATTTGTTTAAGATTCCTCCATGGGATGCATTTCAATAGTTCATTTTTGGTGCCAAGTGACATTCCATTGTATGGATCTATGGCACTGTGTTTATTTACCAGTCAAAGGATTGTCTCTAAATTTCGGCAATTACAAATGAAGCTTCTATGAAAGATTGCATATAGGTTTTTGTGAAGCCTAGCTCTTTATTTCTTGTGGGGAAATACCCAGGAGGAGGATTGCTGGGTGACGTGGTGGGTATATGTTTAACTTTATAGGAAACTGTCAAGCTGTTTTCCAGAGTGGTGGTGTCATTTTGCATTCCCACCAGCAATGTTTGAAAGTTGTAGTGGCTCAACAGTCTTACCGGCACTTGGTATTATCAGAGATTATTTTTTTAGGTTGGTCATTAGTATACAGAAACAACTCATTGTGGTTTTAATTTGTATTTAACTAATTACTAATGTTCAGCATTTTTTCATGGGCATATTTGCCATCCATGCATCTTCTTGGGTGAAGTATCCATTCAGATCTTGTCCAATTGTTGAAAATTGGGTCATGTGTTTCCTTAATACTGATAACATAATAATTGTTAATACAAGTCCTTTATCAGAAATGTGATTTGCAAATATTTTCTCCAAGTCTGTGGCCTTTTCCCCCTCATTATCTTACTAGTCATTCGAAGGACAGAAGTCTTCAATTTTGATGACTTTCAATTTGTCAATATTTTCTTTTATGGATAGTACTTTTGGGGTCACATCTAAGCAAAATTTGCCTAACCCAAGGTTAAGAATATTTTCTCCAGGGGCGCCTGGGTGGCTCAGTGGGCTAAAGCCTCTGCTTTCGGCTCAGGTCATGATCCCAGAGTCCTGGGATCGAGCCCCACATCGGGCTCTCTGCTCCGTGGAGAGCCTGCTTCCTCCTCTCTCTTCCTGCCTGCCTCTCTGCCTACTTGTAATCTCTGTCTGTCAAATAAATAAATAAAACCTTAAAAAAAAAAAAAGAATATTTTCTCCAATCCTTTCTTCTAGAATTTTACTCTTAGGATTTATATTTAGGTCTGGGTTTCATTTGAGCTCATTTTTATATAGGATGAAATATTTTTTTAAAGATTTATTTATTTATTTGAGATAGAGAAACAGCAGAGTGATAGAAAGCATGAGTGGCGTGATGGGGGAGGGACACAGAGATAGAAGCAGGCAGAAGAGGGAGCCCAGGCAGGGCTGGACATAGTCAGCTGCTTAACCAACTGAGCCGCTCAGGTGGTCCTCTCCTATTCAATATTTTTCAAAGATTTTATTTACTTATTTGAGAGAGAAGGAGGGAGAGATAGAGAACATGCATACAAGTTGGGGGAGGAGCTGAGGGAGAGGGGCAAGCAGACTGCGCTGAGTGTAGACCCCATTACAGGGTTCAATGGGGGACCTGATGGAGGACCCAACCTCAAGACCCTGAGGTCATGACCCAAATCAAATTCAAGAATCCGACACTTAACCGACTGAGCCACCCAGATGCTCCATTCTCATATTCAATTCTTTAATGATTATCAGTGTACCTAGGTTTTCTATTTTCTTTTTGAACAATTTTGGTTGGTAATTAATTTCTTTTTATCCTCACAACCTACTCTTTGTCTCTCCACCTGATAAATAACAAATTAATAAACGTGTGTGTTTATGTTTTTTCATTTGTTTGTGTATTGTGAGATATGCAACATTTTTATATGCATGTATTTTAATCTAAGGAAATGGTATCCTATTATATATTGTATTTCATTCTGGTCCCTACTTTTCTACTGAGCAACATATTTCTGAGACCTATTTGAGTTGCCATGAGTGAATCTAGTTCATTGCTTTTAATTGCTGTATCAGAATCCCACAGTTTATATCTACCACATTTTACCTATCTGCTTCTGTAATGAAGAGCCCTATGGTTACATTTATCGTCTTATTTCCATAAACAGTTCTGAAGCAAATGTTTTGTTTCCTCTTCCACCAACAGATTGTTTGTTTTCCTATTACCACATGCCTACATTTGGTATTTTATATCTTTTAAAAATTTTGCCAGTCTAGTAAGTGTCAAGTGAGAGCTCTATTTTAATTTGCACATCTCTGATTATCAGTGATTTTTTTTAATTTTTAATTTTTAATTTTTTATAAAGATATATTTTTATCCCCAGGGGTACAGGTCTGTGAATCACCAGGTTTACACACTTCACAGCACTCACCTAAAGCACATACCCTCCTCAATGTCCATAATCCCACCCCCTTCTCCCAACCTCCCTCCCCCCAGCAACCCTCAGTTTGTTTTGTGAGATTAAGAGTCACTTATGGTTTGTCTCCCTCCCAATTCCATCTTGTTTCATTGATTATCAGTGATTTTAAACATCTTGTCCTATACTTGCTACTTTTTTGATATTTTTCTATAAATTGCCTGTTCGTGTTCTTTATGCATTTTCTTTTCGGTTTGGTGGTGTCGTCTTTGAGATCTGCAGAATGCCTTTTTGCATTCTAGATGTTAATTCTGTGTTTGTTTTTGAAAGTTTCTCCTCCCATAATTCCATTATCTAATAATTTTGCCAATGCTGTTCTTTGTTGAACAGAACTCCTTCATTGTGATGTATCAAACTAAGCAATGTTTTTCTTTAGAGTTTGTGCTTTTCAAGTTTTTAGAAGAAGTTCTTCCCTATTGTGAGGTCACAAACATATTCTCTTATATTTTCTTTTATTAACATCATTGTTTTACTCTTCCTATTTAGATCTTTAACACAATAAGTGTGTATTTGTGGAGTTAGATAGGGTCTCGATTGTATTTTTCTTCAAATAAATTTTTCTTCAAAAGCTGGTTTCCCCAATAATCTTTTTCCTTCATTGATTTGTTTTGCTACTCTATTCCATAGTTCTATTATTACTGAGGCAATCCTTCTCACTTCCTTTATAAAGTTGACTTAGCCATTCATAGGCATTTATTTGTCAATATAAGTGTCAGTTAAAGTTCTTGTTTTCAAACAATCCAGCTGGAATTTCGATTGGTATTGTGTTAAATAGATTAAACTGGGGAGAACTAACATCTTTTTTTTTTTTTTTTTGAGAACTAACATCTTTATAATAAGTTGTCCCATCGAAGAGCATGGACTATTTTTTTCATTTATTTAAATAATATTGTGTTCTTCTATGTCTTTTATGAGAGATTTTCTTCATAAAGGCATTAGTTACTCTCACCCTTATATTTACATATTTTTTGTCATTATGGATAGTCTCACATTTGATTATCTTTTGTAGTTGGTTATTATTTGTGCAGATAAATAATTTTTGTAGGTTGATATTTTATCTGGCAACCATGCTGATTTCTCTTATTAACTGTAATACTTCGGTTTGTTTGTTGAATCTGTTGCCGTTGTTTTTCAGATAATTATATTCTCACCATATAATAAAGGTTTTTTTAAAAAGATTTTATTTATTTATTCGACAGACAGAGATCACAGGTAGGCAGAGAGGCAGGCAGAGAGGGGCGGGGGAGGCAGGCTCCCTGCTGAGCAGAGAGCCCAAAGAGGGCCTCTATCCCAGGATGCTGGGATAATGACCTGAGCTGAAGGCAGAGGCTTTAACCCACTGAGCCCCCAAATAATAACAGTTTTATCTCCTTTCCAATCCTTCCCTTTTTCATTAACTTATTTTTTTTTCTTTATACCACTGATCACAGCTGATAATAAAATGTTAATGGTAGCAATGATAGATTGGAGAATTACGATCTTTTGTCTGATCTTAAAGAGAATGAATCTAACGTTTCTCCATTGGGGCACCTGACTGCTTCAGGTGGAGCTTCAGGGGAGCATGTGATCCTTGATCTCAGGGTTGTGAGTTTGAGACCCATGCTGGGTGCGGACATAACTTAATAAAATCTTTCAGGAAAAAAAATTTAAAAAATAATTCTCCAATAGTTGTAATACTGGCTTTAAAAAACATATAACTTTTAACAGGTCAAAAATTTTTCCTTCTATTTCTGGTTTGCTAAAGATTTTTTTTTCTTTTTTTTTTCTTTCTTCTTTCTTTTCTTTCTTCCTTTCTTTTTAGAGAAAACAGAAAGGGTAATATCTTTTTGTGTACTTATGCTCCAGGAACTATGCTATGTACTTAAATGCATTGCTCCTTTTTATTCTCACAGGCACTTTAGGAAATATATAATATTAATCTCCATTTTACCCATGAGGAAATAGAGCCTCAGAGAGGTTCAATTTTAATACATTATCCAAAGAATGATGGGAAGATAGTACTCAAACCTTGGTTAGGCTGCCTTCAAAGGCAGAATTTTAATGAAATGCCAACATCAATGCATTATTTACGACCTTCTGTATTAAGCCTTAATAATTTGCACTTACCTCTTTAGTCCCGTATTTACTTCTTTCTCTTAACTCTGAGTATGATCAAACTTATTAGCATCCTCTCAGGGATGACCATGTCTTCTGATTTACTTGATCAGCTGTATTTCTACTGCTCCCTGAACTCCCCTTTCAACCTCTGACCTTTCCATCATTGAAGAAACTCTACCTGCACATTAATCGGAGAAGCGGTATTAAATCACCCTATCAGTTAAATTTTTCTCACATGAGGCAGGATCCAACTTTTATGTTAAACACTGAGGAATGTCAACAAGTCAGGATGTTTTTGCTTAAAAATCTCTATTTTAGTATTTTTTAAAGTTTTTATTTTAGAATAATTATACTTTGACAAGAAGTTGTGTTTTTTTTTGTTTTTTGTTTTTTTAAAAAAAAAAAAAAAAGCATGTCCAGGGATGCCTGGGTGGCTCAGTTGGTTAAGCCTCTGCCTTTGGCTCAGGTCATGATCCCAGGGTCCTGGGATCAAGTCCCGCATCGGGCTCCTTGCTCAACGGGGAGCCTGATTCTCTGCCTCTGCCAGCTTCTCTTCCTGCTTGTGCTCTCTTTCTCTCTGATAACTAACTAACTAAATAAATAAATAAAATCTTAAAAAAAAAAAACCTTGTACAAAGAGGTCTTCTCTACACTTTATCCAGTCTCCCCCAATGGTATTATTGTGTAGAACTGTAGTACATATCAAACTAAGAAATTGTGTAAAGGTCACAGAGATTACTCAGATTTCACCAGTTTCCCATGCAGTCATGTGTGTGTATGCGTGCGTGCACGTGTGTGTCTGTGAGCATGTGTGTGTGTAGCTCTATGCAGCTACATGACGTGTAGATCTGCGTGATCACCACCACAGTCAAGATAGAGAATTGTTCCCAGAGCCCCTCATGATACCACCTATAGCCACATCCACCCCCTTCACTCCTCATCACTATTCTGATCACTAATCTGCTCTTCATTTCTAATTTTGTTATCTCAATAACATCATTTAAATGGGATCATACAGTATGTGACCTTTTGAATTGACATTTTTCACTCATAATGATTCCCTAGAGACTCATCCAGGCTGTTGCTTGTAACAATAATTCTTTCCTCCTGCCCTCCCTCCCTCCCTTCCTTTTTTAGAGGGAAAGAGTGGAGAAAGGCGCAGGGAGGGGGAGAGAGAATCTTAAGTAGGCTCCATGTGGGTCTTGATCCCATGACCCTGATATCATGACCTGAGCGAAAATCAAGAGTTAAACCGTTAACCAACTGTGCCACCCAGGCACCCCAATGGTTCATTGTTTTTTATTGTTGAGTTTCATTTCATGGTATGGATGTACCACAGTTGGTTTAATTATTCGCCTACTGAAATGTGTCTGGATGGTTGCAAGTGTTTAGCTATCACAAAGAAAGCTGCTAAAACTATTAGCACATGTTTTTGTGTGAATGTAAATTTTTATTTCTCTGGGAAAAAAGACTGAGTTCAATTTTGGATGTTTTTTGTCTGTGGACAAGGTAGCTGTGTTGCACGACTCCAAGAGGTAATATTTATATAGTTGTCTATAAAAATGGCTACCCTCACTTTGGAGTTGTATAGTACACAGTCGTCACAACCATATACAATAGTTTCATCTCTGGAATCCAGGTAGAAGTGTCCAAAAGACAACTGGATATAAGCTTGATATTTGGGAAGAAGGATGCCTGGGTAGCGTTGGCATAGATTTACATGGTTAGAGGTGGAGAATACAAAGAAATGTACATTGAGAAAGAAACACATGCTGTGAATAGAACCAACACTCAGTTGTAATCAAATGTATGATTCAGTTGGATTCTTTCCATAAACCTATACTCAAGTACTACAAATATCTGTTTTATAGTAGCTAGGCTCTTCTTTATCTCATTCTGTACATAATGCTGCATACAATAGCATCTGTAGTGAATCTTTTATAACTTAATTACAGATTCCTCACTTCCCTAAAAATGAGATAATTCTAAAATTAGCAAAAATTAATGTGTCCACAGGTCAATTTGGTTGAAAAATGCCCCCCCAAAAAATGTATTGCCCAACAAACGCATCCAAAAGCTTTACAAGAAGAGATTAGTTTGTAAAAATGGGCAAAGATTCAGAAGTCTTCATCTTCTTTAGTTAAAATGCGGAACTCCTCCTAAGTTGTGTTTATTCTTATGCACTCATTCTGCATATTACTGTCATGAATCTTTCTGGTTGATGGCTAGTCTCTTTAAAAAAAACATTTAATCTCTCGAAAGGATATCAGATTGAGACTGAATTACGATAAAAAATTGAACCTTACTCTGAAGAGGGACCACCTCTGTTACTTTTGAATAAATCCCACTGATTTTTGTGAACTCTTGCTAGAGGGTACATAATGTGACTAAATAACTTGACAATTTGAACAAAACAGATATGTCTGAACCCATATTTTTTAAGGAGTGTTGACCTTCAACGTCAACGTGTGATTCTCTTGGAATATCTGTTTACCCATCTACTCCTTAATTCATGAAATCTTTAGGTGCTGAGCCAGTGTATAAATCAGGCATTTATAACATAACTTGTTATGTTATAAACATAACTTACTTCTGCTCAAATTGTATTACTCAGTTTAATCACATTTACTTATATTTGTTTTTGTTTTTGTTTGTTTGTTTGTTTTTGGTTTTGGTGTTTTTTTTTTTTTTTTTTTTTTTTTTTTTGAGAGAGAGAGAGCGAGAGAAAGAGATTATGTGTGAGCTGGAGTAGGGGGCAGAGGGAGAGAATCTTAAGCTGATTCCATGCTCAGCGCGGAGCGGGATGCAGAGCTTCATCCCACAACCCTGAGATCACGACCTGAGCCAAAATCAGAAGTCAGATGCTTAAACTACTGCGCCACCCAGGCACCCCCAGTTTAATCACATTTAAATCCATAAAATGATTGCGCTAGTTTTCCCTCAAAGAACTACAATTTACCACCATTGAGAAGACTCAAGCTAATGACCTATAGACTGTGAGGATATTCTTTTTTTCTTTTAAAGATTTTATTTATTTTATTTGACAGACAGAGATCACAAGGAGGCAGAGAGGCAGGCAGAGAGAGAGAGAGAGAGAGAGAGAGAGAGAGAGAGAGAGGAGGAAGCAGGCTCCCTGTTGAGCAGAGAGCTTGACACGGGGCTCGATCTCAGGGTCCTGAACCAAAGGCAGAGGCTTTAACCCACTGAGCCATCCAGGCGCTCCTATTTAAATTTTTTTTTAAGATTTTATTTATTTATTTGACAGACAGAGATCACAAGTAGGCAGAGAGGCAGGCAGAGAGAGAGGGGAAAGCAGACTCCCTGCTGAGCAGAGAGCCTAACGTGAGGCTGGATCCCAGACCCTGGGATCACAATCTGAGCAGAAGGCAGAGGCTTTAACCCACTAAGCCACCCAGGTGCCCCTGTGAGGATATTCTTGAAGACAAGTCCCACAAAGTTTTGAAATGAATATAATAGAGTTGGTCAAGATGGCTTCTTTGAAGGATTGTTATGTGTATAAATCAATTTAGTTACATTATTTGATTGAAATATTGTATGCTTTTTGTGGAAAGAACATGGATTTTGTATCAGGCATACCTGATTTCAGTTTCTGATTTTACCTCTTAAATAGATTTAGGACAATGGGCCATTTGTTTATTTTTCTCTTTTTAGGTTTTTCCCCAATTTTTTATTCTAGTGAAATACTCATGACATAAAATTTACTATTTTAATCATTTATAAGTGTACCATCAGTCATATTACATACATTCATATTGTGCATAACCACACCACCATCCATCTCTAGAAGTCTTTTCATCTTGCAAAACTGAAATCCATATGCATTAAACAACGGCTCCCCAAGACTCCCTCCCCCAAGCTTCTGGTAACCTCCATTCTACTCTCTTTTGCGATGAGTTTGACTCCCCCCCCCCTCCAGATTCCACATATAAGTTAGTCTTTCTGTGTATGGCTTATTTCTCTTAGCATAATGTCCTCCAGATTCATCCATGTTGTCACAAATGGCAGGATTTTCTCCCTTTTAAGGGCTGAATAATATCCCATTTTACACACACGCGCCTTCGCGCAAGCGCACACACACACACACACACACATTTTCTTTATCTGCTTGTCCGTTGGTGGACATTTAGGTTGTTTCTATACCTTGCCTATTGTGAATAATGTTACAGTGGACATGGGAGTAAAGATCATTTCTTTGAGATAGTGGTTTTATTTCTTTTGGATAAAAACTCAGACTGGGAATTACTGGATTATATGGTAGCTCTATCTTTAATTTTTGAGGAATCTTCATACTGTTTTTCATAGTGGCTGCCCCAGTTAATGGCTGCACTAATTTAGAATCCTACCACTGGTATATTTCACTGATTCCCACCATCAGTGTATTTCATTCTATGTTTATTGGGCCACTTGTTTATCATCTCTAAGATTGTTTCATCACCGATAAAATGTATATGATAATAATACCTACATCAGAAATGTTTTGTGAGAATCAAATGAATGAAAAGTATTTATTTATTTATTTTTAAAATATCTTATTTATTTATTTGAGAGAGAGAGAGCAAATGATAGAACACAAGCAGGGGTGGGGAGGGGCAGAGGGAGAGGGAGAAGTAGGTGCCCTGCTGAGCAGGGAGCCCAACACACAGGGCTTGATCCCAGGACCCTGAGATCATGACCTGAGCTGAAGGCAGACGCTTAACTGACTGAGCCACCCAGAAGGCCCCAAAACTATTTAGTATAGTCTAAATATGCACCATATGAACACCAGATTATTATGAAGCACTCCTATCTGAGAGTTAGTCTGCTCATGGAGACTTCACTGATGTCAAGAACAGTTTCCTTTAAGAGAGAAGCCCAGGCAAGGTGAGAGTTATTACATGGTGACTCGGGCCTCATGAATGGTTCTTGGGAATCATGAAGTCTAAGTGTTACCCGCACAACCAGGTAAAATCCAATCCTTCATAATTTGGCAAAGGAAGAAACTTAACCTTATTTTGTATTTAATTCCAAAATATCATCTTGAAGAAATATTTATGTCGCTAGTGAAGACAGATACTATCTAAATCTTGTTCACCGAATTATCATGGGATGGGGTCACTGCTTAGAATTCTGATTACCCCACCAGCTCAGTCAGTTTCTTCTGGCTGATTTATAATGATAAGTACCCCATGAAATGTTTCTCCTGGCAATGGCCTTCCTCATTTACAATGTCTTCTACAATCAAAGAGGAAATACCTCATTGTGTATATGAATTTGATATTAATTTTGTGGTCAGCTCAAGCTTTTCTGTCCATGGTCTTTCTATTTAAACCATCTTCCTCCTGCATGGCAGGTCAGGAGTCAAGTGCGCAGGAGACTTGGGAGACCTTATTTCAGAAGGGTTATTAATCTCTGCAGAATCACCTGTTGGATGGCATTCTTCCACACTTCTTTGTCAAAGGGAGAGACAGAGATAGACAAAGAGGGAGAGAAGTGAAGGGGGGGGGGGAAGAGAGAGAAAGGATTATATGAGGATGGGAAAATGGGAGTAGACATAGGAAAGAACCTGAATCACTATCATTGCCAGAGGTATAAGTGAATGGTTTATAACTTTTGGGGGTCAAGTTCTTTCTCTAAGATTCCATGGAAGCTATAGCTCTTCTCAGCAAAAATTTGGTGGGTACACATCCACGGGAAATGTCACTTCCCATTTCAAAGTGTTCTTATACAACATGAAGTACATCCTTAAGCCCCAGGTCAGTCCTTAATTGATAATAATGACCTCCACATCTTGAATTTCCATCACACTCTCTGCAATTCATGTGACAAGGATTTGAGCATCATTTTGTAAAGACGTCTACACCTTAGAGTTGACTGATTTCCTAGTGTCCGTCATGGGAACTTCTTCTGTCCCCACTTTCTCTGGATGGGGCTCAGTCATTTCCCAAGCTTCACCTGAGCCCTCTATGAAAGGCTAACTTTATTTCCTCTCCATTTAGAAAACTCATGAAAGTTACAAAACCTCTATCCAAAAACACACACATATATGTATATCTTATCAATTTTGCACTTGATGTTAAAGGTACTCATGTGCTATTTATAGTCCATCCATAGACCCAAGATTCTACATCCCTGTCTTGGAGGGAATCTGGTCTTCCTGTCGAAGTGGTTTCAGGCATCTGGCATTTATACTTGGTTCTTAAATTGATTATAATGGCTAATAGAATCAAAGTTTGAGGTTTTTAAATAACTGTATAATCTGGCCTTAGATCTTGCTGATTTTAGCTTCATTTTGGAAATAGTGCTCAAATCCCCTATGCCAAAGACCTTGGTAGCTCACACAGAGCCCTGCAGGGCCCAATCTGGGAATGTGCAAGCCAAGTGTAGGCCTTGGTCTACTGTGGTCAGCTGGGGACAAAGTCAGTGTGTTTTATTACTATACTAAACTATGAAGGAAACTTAGTCTCCTTCCACTAACAATAGTATCTTCTGGGTTAATCAGTCCTTCGGGATAATTCGCAGTGTTTCAGAGTTTCAGCCCTAGCATCACTAACTAGTTCCTTCCTCCTCAAGATATGACAGAGAAGGGGGAGCCATTTGGCATGGGCATCTCTGTGTGGCTCGTCATTGGCCTCCACACGAACATACTCAGTAATGCTCCCACTCCTTCAACACTGGGCACCCTGTAAATCAGAAATCCAGGGCTTGTGAAAAATAGGGTCTATGCTATCAGTCCATTTAAACCCAGAGTTGTTCACCACCTTGATGTCATGACCTCACCTTGACCCCTACCTGCCTCTCAGATCTTCTGGATGTCAGCCACATTCTCCATCTAGCCCCTGAATGAGGCTATCCTCCTCCAGTCTCTGCCATGGGGTCACTTTGCTCCTCAGTCGTGGCCCCATGGCATGTCTGTTGGTTCTCCATTCAGCTAGTTTCCATGTCTTCCACTGGCAACATGTGGAAACTTCTAGATCAGTCTATGCCAAGTAGGAGCTGAGGAAGTCATGGTCGCCTCTCTCTGCCTAGATACACCTGGTATCCATCTCTCTTCTGTTATGATCACCCCTTGTTAGTGAGGGGGAATTCAGGAAGGTGATGCCTCAGAGCTCCATAGACCAAAGTGGGCAAAATTCCACCTTGTTTTCAATCTTCCCCCCAACACTTGGTTGTAAAATGTTTGTCAAACCTTCACAACCCCTCAGGTTTCATCCTTATGATGGTGGGATGGATGGAGGAGGGAGGAAAACTGCTATCTAGCCTCTCATTTTTCTTTCTTTCTCTCTTTCATCTCTCAGAATGGTTCATTTTTTTTTAGAGTTTTTATTTAATTCCCATTAGTTAACATACAGCCTAATATTAATTTCAGGTGTACAATATAGTGATTAGAATATTCTACTTTTTTCCCTGGAAAGTGTACCCTCCACTTGTATCTTGTCCTGAGTTTTCCCAATCTAATAGAGCTCGAGAATGCCAGTCAGCCAGGCCTGCCTCTTAAAAAAAGGAGGTGGGTGGAAGACTGGGTGTGCTACTCTTGATTTCCGCTCAGGTCCTGACCTCAGGCCATGGGATCAAGCCCTGCATCAGTGCGGAGTATGCTTCTTTCTCTCTTTTTGCTCCTTCCCTTGCTTGTGCTCTCTCTGTCTCTTGCTCTAAAATAAATAGGTAAAATCTTTATTAAAAAAAAAAAAAGAAAAACAACACAACCAAAAAACCCAGCTTCATTGAGATGTAATTTACATGCCATGAAATTTATCAATTTTAAATGCAGAGTCCATTGACTTTTTAGTAAATTTATAGAGCTGTATAACTGTCACCATATTTTCAGCTTTGGAACCCTTTTATTATCCCAATACAATTGTTCGTGCTCATTTACAGTTAATCTGCTTTCTCATCCCAAGTCCCAGATAACCAATCTGCTTCCTGTCTCTATGGATATGTCCATTCTGGACATTTCATATCAACTTAATCATACAACATGTGGCATTTGGTGTATGGATGCTTTTATTTAGCATGTTGTTTTGGGGGTTCACCTGTGTTTCATGTATCATGACTTCATTTCTCTTCAAGGCTGAATAATATTCCATTGTATGAATATACCACATTTAATTTATCTGTTGGTAGAAACTGGGCATATTTCCACTTTTGGTTATTGTGAATAGTACTGCTTTGAACATTCATGTACAGGTTTTTGTTTGAATATCTGTTTTCAATTCTTTGGGATCTAAGCCTAGAAATGGAATGGCTGAGTCATATGGTAATTTTATTTAACTTTTTCAGGAACCACCAAACTTTTCCATAGCAGTCATAGCAATTTACATTCCCACTACCAGTGTAGGAAGGTTTCAATTTTTCCACATCTTTACTGACACTTGTTATAGCCATTCCAGTGGGAGTGGCAGGCTTGTTTCTTGCTTCTGTGTGGCTCAGTCAGTTAAGCGACCGACTCTTGATTGCTGTTCAGGTCATGATCTCAGGGTCATGGGATCGAGCCCAGCATCAGGCTCCACGCTCAAGGTGGAGTATGCTTCAGATTCTCTTTCCCTCTCCCTCAGGTTCGCCTCAAAAAATATTTCTTGAAATAATAACTGATTTTATTCAATATGAGTGTAGTCACAGGCAAGGAAATTAGATGACTTGGCCAGAGAAATTAGAATCAAGAGGGTAGGGAAAGGAACTAAACGTGAAGGGAGGAGTGAGGTAAAGTCTCCCACAGAGTTCCTTCCTTCCTGGGTTATCCTACAGACCTGCTGCTAAGATCTACAGAACAGTGGAAATACAAAAAGGAACAATGGCCCACACTAGAGGTCATTTTCCCTTGGCTTACTCTCAAAGGAGATCAGCAGCCCAAAGGATCCAAAAGAGATAAAGACACCAGGGTCAACTTGGCTGTCCACAGCCTCCCATTCATCTCTCAGAGATATGCTGTAAGTTCTGCAGACTCGTCATCCCACACAGAAGGAAATACCCATCAGGTCTGGGGAGGTGTGAACTTTGGGCTTGCTATATTTTATATCCTTTCTGCCCCCATATTCAGCACCCAGAGGCAGCTCATACTGTGAGAGCCGGCGATAATTCCCCTATTCAGGTAGTCCTATAACCCACGACCAATTTCTCTGCTGAAGCCTTGGACTTCAATGGACCAATGCTAGGGCAGTCTCTAAATTGCTGTGCCTGTACTCCAGGGTCTGGCAGTTTTCATTTTGATCCTCACTGGGGTCTCCTTGGATCATGTCCAGCCATGGCCAGTCACACCAGGCACAGCTGCTACGTGATAGCAGATTGGCAAGAGCAACAAAAGACAGGCAACATGGGCTCAAAGCATATAAAGCATATAAAGAATAGCATTAGCAGGCCAACATTGGTGAAACAGCATAAGGCTGTAAACATGGTGGTCGAATAAGAAATCGCCCTGTGCAAGATGAGAAAGTAGAAAAAGAGCGAGTCAGAGTTCTTGACTGTTGTTTCTGGGGGAAGATGATGCCAAAAATGATACTAAAAAGTGGTTTGTGAGAACAAGGACATCAGAAAATTAGAGGACCATCTGGAGTTTGGAGAGTTTTTTTTTTTTAAAGATTTTATTTATTTATTTGAAAGAGAGTACACACACATGTGCATGCACGAGAGAGAGAGAGAGAGAGAGAATGCACGAGCAGGGAGAAAGACAAGCAGATGCCCCCGCTAAGCATAGATCCTGATGTGGGACTCGATCTCAGGACCCTGGGATCATGACCTGAGCTGAAGGCAGACATTTAACTGACTAAGCCACCCAGCGCCCCTGTGTGATAATCTTTCTAACAAACTCTCCTTAGCTGTTTATATCGCAGTCACTTTTTAAGAATTTGGAATAAATATTTTGCTTTCATCAGAATATCCCCTTAAACACATATGGTCAGTTCTTTCTTTTGATTTATCTACCTCATTTTGCAGCATGCAATATTCAAGAACATTCCAATATCTGGCATGAGCATGAATGGCAGACCTTGGAATAACCTTTCCGTGCCTGAGAGATTGGGTCAAAGAGTACAGGCTTGTTTCTTCTTTCTATTCTCCCTGCCTCCTGCTTAGTTGGGGAGGAGGCTCTCACCACATTCACTTGAGCTTTTTATTTTTTTTTTAAGATTTTATCTATTTATTTGACAGACAGAGATCACAGGTAGGCAGAGAGGCAGGCAGAGAGAGGAGGAAACAGGCTCCCCACTGAGCAGAGAGCCCGATGTGGGGCTCGAACCCAGGACCCTGGGATCATGACCTGAGCCAAAGGCAGAGGCCTTAACCCACTGAGCCACCCAGGCGCCCCTCACCTGAGCTTTTAATAATCTCCAAATTTCAGCTCTGATCATGATACTTGCCCCTCACCCTCACTCACTGTGGCTTTATAGTGGAGATATTTGATAAATAAGAGTTGAAAAGAAAGAATGTTTGATATAAAATTAAACAGAAGAATAATCCTCCACTGTCATGTGAATAATTCTAGTTTCCAAATCAATGAAAGAATAAATCATTTGAAGGCATACTTTACCTATTTCGTTGTTTTCAAAAAATACTGGGCCACCCAGGCGCTCCCTGGAGACTTTTTCATTAAGAACTTATAAGACCGGGAACCTGGGTGGCTCAGTTGGTTAAGCGGCTGCCTTTGGCTCAGGTCATGATCCCAGTGTCCTGGGATCGAGTCCCACATTAGGCATCTTGCTCGGCAGGGAGCCTGCTTCTCCCTCTCCCTCTGCCTCTGTCTGCCACTCTGCCTGCCTGTGCGCTCTCTCTCTCTGACAAATAAATAAAAATAAAATCTTAAAAAAAAAGAATTTATAAGACTGATCAAGAAAGTTCTGGTATCAGTTCTCTGTTCACTGCATGGCTCCCTTTTACAGTGTCAGGCCTGTCGGTGGTGACCTTTGGCGTGACCCTCAGAAATTACAGTCAGAAGGCAGACTGCCACAGAGACAAAGTTGGGCATCATCAATACAGAATTATTTGAGACTTTTGAGGTTTAGCGCTTTAATTTTAAGTAGAGGATAATGACTAGAGGCTAGCTTTCAACCCACCAGTCCATGTAGCAACACAGGCTCAGAAAATGTCACACAAGAACCTTTCAGCCAATATTATGGGAGAAAAAAATGCAGAGCAAGTTAATGGCCATAAAGAATTTATAGGGTCCTATTAAACAGAGTGAAGTTATGAGGATCTAGAACAACAACAACAAAAAAATCACAATTTGAGGGATGAAAGAATTGAGCACCTGAATGGGTAACTCACATTCTAGGAAAGTGGTAAATAAAATAGTCAAAGGATAAAAGTGAATACTGGAGAGTACTGACTTCATAAGGAATTTATAAATCGTCCCTATGGGCTTGTAATTGACTTTGCTGATGGGAAATTTATAAATAGAAATGTGTATAATAAAGGAAAAGCTGCCTATTCTTTAGTCATAGTTCTAAGTAGTGAACAAAAAACTGCAGAAATGATTTTAAGCCAATGGTCCCATGAAAATGGGATCCCGGGACGCCTGGGTGGC
This sequence comes from Mustela nivalis, assembly GCF_964662115.1. NCBI lineage: Eukaryota > Metazoa > Chordata > Mammalia > Carnivora > Mustelidae > Mustela > Mustela nivalis. The sequence continues at coordinate 32,594,365 of NC_139040.1, forward strand.
TCAGTGGGTTAAGCCGCTGCCTTCGGCTCAGGTCATGATCTCGGGGTCCTGGGATCGAGTCCCGCATCGGGCTCTCTGCTCAGCAGGGAGCCTGCTTCCCTCTCTCTCTCTCTGCCTGCCTCTCCATCTACTTGTGATTTCTCTCTGTCAAATAAATAAATAAAATCTTTAAAAAAAAAAAAAAAAGAAAATGGGATCCCAATGGTCCCCAAGTTGGGAGGTGAAGGGGCACCTGGGTGACTGAGTCGGTTAAGCATCCAACTCTTTGATTTGGGCTCAGGTTATGATCCCAGAGTCCTGGGTTCGAGCCCCAGCATCGGCATCAGGCTCCCTGCTCAGTGGGGAGCCTGCTTCTCTTTCTCCCCATGCCCCTGCCCCTGCCCCTGCTTGTGCTCTCTCACTCTCTCTCAAGTAAATAAACAAAATCCTTTTTAAAAAAACATTGTGAGTTGAAGCAGGTTATATTAACATTACCAGTTTCATCCCTAATTTTCTATGAGATATTGGTGCTGAAAGAGACATGAGGAGGCAGTGGGAGAAAGGGGGCTCCTCTAGACACCTAAGCAGGGACGATCCTGTTCCTCAGATTAATTTCATATGCAGAACCGGCTCCAAATCAAACGGTTAGACAGAATGTACTGAAATGCAGAGAAAATTCTTAAGCAGCAATCAAAAAAATAATGAGAGTAATTTTTTGAAATGACATTGGATTCAACCACAACAATATGGTGTGTGGGAAGAACATTGGCCTAGGATTGGTGCCAGTTCTATTCCTCAATCTGCCTCTGTCATGCACAGCAGACAATCAACATGTGACACTCCCTCCTAAGCCTAAATGGCCGTGACAAGATCAAAATATGGAAAAACTTACGTTCCCACAGAATTCAGGGAAGGGAGCTATCCACGTGATAAAGCCATTGCATGATTCCTGTTCCCATATCCTGCTTGTTGCCTCATGAAATCACAGGTGAAGTGACCCTATTCCCACTTTATCAGAAATCTTCTGGGGCGCCTGGGTGGCTCAGTGCCTTCTGCTCAGGTGTCCTGGGATCGAGCCGTGCATCGTGCATCGTGCATCGGGCTGTGTGCTCAGCAGGGAGCCTGCTTCCCTCTCTCTCTGCCTGCCTCTCTGCCTACTTGTGATATGTCTGTCAAATAAATAAATAGAATCTTTTAAAAAAAAGAAATCTTCTACTATTATCCCTTTTTCTCTTCTTTTTTCAATTTCCTGTGATCTTCTGACTCATTCCCATCATCACTTCAAGTCCAGTTTCTCATATCTTTAATAAGCACTGCTGGGACCCTCCATATCACTGTATTGTTCCTTATGGGAAAAAGAAGTTATAGATGTAAGATAAATCAAAGATAGGGGTGCCTGGGTGGCTCAGTGGGTTAAAAGCTCTGCCTTCGGCTCAGGTCATGATCTTAGGGTCCTGGGATTGAGCCCTGCATCAGGCTCTCTGCTCAGCAGGGCGCCTGCTTTCCCCGCTTTCTCTGCCCGCCTCTCTGCCTACTTGTGATCTCTCTCTCTCTGTGTGTCAAATAAATAAATAAAATCTTTTTAAAAAATCTTTAAAAATAAATAATTAAATATAGAATTTACTACAGAGGGGTGCCTGGGTGGCTCAGTGGGTTAGGCCTCTGCCTTCTTTTTTTTTTAAAAAAGATAAATCAAAGAAAGATGAAGTTAAGCAAAAACCTTGTAGTCCAGAGTTTGAATATTAGACTAAGAATTCTTATTATTCCAACGGAAGAACGGAATAAAACAAAGACTTCTTATTGCTTTGTTATAGTTCCAAGCTCCAGTGAACAGAGAATCATGAGTATGGTTTGAAACTAATCAAAGCAGTGTCAAAGGTGTAAGGTGAAACTGCTCAGATTAGCACCATTCTTCATTTCTTCTGTATTTTTCTCATGTTTCTTTTGCTGCCCAAGGTATCTTTCTCTTGCCTGTGATTAAGAATTGTGTGATTCACGGCAAACATCATCCTCAATGGAGAAAACCTGAGAGATTGCCCCGAAGGTCAGGAGCAAGACAAGGATGTCTACTGTCACCACTTTTATTCAACATAGTGCTGGAAGTCCTAGCCTCAGCAATCACACAAAAGGAAATAAAAGGCATCCAAGTGGGTAAGGAAAAAGTAAAACTTTCACTATTTGCAGATGACACGATACTCTATGCAGAAAACCCCAAAGACTCCACCAGCAAAGTACTAGAACTGATAAATGAATTCAGTAAAGTCACAGGACACAAAATCAGTATACATAAGAATTGCATTTCTATACACTAATAATGAAACTGGAGAAAGAGAAATTAAGAAAACAATTCCATTTACAGTTGCATCAAAAATAATAACATACCTAGGAATAAACCTAACTGAAGAGGTGAGAGACCTATACCTCAAAAATTATAAAACACAGGTGAAGGAAATTGAAGATGACACAAAGAAATAAAAAGACTTTCATGCTCATGGACTGGAAGAACAAATATTGTTAAAATGTCTATAATACCTAAAGCAATCTACGTATTTAATGCAATTCCTGTTAAAATACCAATAGCATTTTTCACAGAATTGGAACAAACAATCCTGAAATTTGCATGAAATCACAAAAGACCCTGAATAGCCAAAGCAATTCTGGAAAAGAAGAACAAAACCGCAGGTTGTCATAATTCTGGATTTCAAGTTATATCATAAAGTTGCAGTAATCAACACAGTATGGTCTGGCATAAAAGAGACATACAGATCAATCAAACAGAATAGAAAACCCAGAAATGAACCTATAATTATATGATCAATTAATCTTCAAAAAAGTAGGAAAAAATATGCAATGGGAAAAGGACAGTCTCTTCAACAGATGGTATTAGGAAAACTGGACAGTGACATGTAAAAGAATGAAACTGTACCACTTTTTTCCACTATACACAAAAATAAATTCAAAATGGATTAAAGACCTCAATGTGCAACCTGAAACCATAAAAATCCTAGAAGGCAGTAATTTCTCTGACATCAGCCAAGGCAACATTTTTCTAGATATGTCTCCTGAGGCAAAGGAAACAAAAGCAAAAATGAACTATTGGGACTTTATCAAAATAAAAAAGCATCTTCACAGTGAAGGAAACAATCAACAAAATTAAAAGACACCTCACTGAATGGGAGAAGATATTTGCAAACTACAATTTCCATAACAGGTTAGTAGCTAAAATATGTAAAGAACTGATACAACTCAATACTTAAAAAATAAATAATCCAATTTAAAAATGGGCAGAAGACATGAACAGACATTTTGCCAAAGAAGACATACAGATCGGGTGCCTGGGTGGCTCAGTGGGTTGAATGTCTGCCTTCAGCCCAAGTCAGGATCCCAAGGTACTGGAATCGAGTTCCGCATCAGGCTCCCTGCTCAGCCAGGAGTCTGCTTCTCCCTCTCCCTCAGCAGCTCCCCCCTGTTCATGCTCTCTCTCTCTCTCTCTAATAAATGAGTAAAATCTTAAAAGAAAAGAAAAAGATATATAGATGGCCAACAGACACATGAAAAGACACTCAACAAAACTCATCATCAGGGGAATGAAAATCCAAACTATAATGAGATATCATCTCACACCTGTCAGAATGGCTACAATCAGCAACACAAGAAACAATAAGTGTTGGTAAGGATGTGGAGAAAAAGAAACCCTCTTCTACTGTTGATGGGAATGCAAATTAGTGCAACCACTATGGAAAACATTATGGACTTTCCTCAACAAGTTAAAAATAGAGCTATCCTATGATCTAGCAATCACACTACTAGGAAACACACACTACTATTTACCCAAAGAATACAAAACTTCTAGTTCAAAGGGATAGATGCACCTCCATGTTTATTGCAGCATTATCTACAATAGCTAAGATATGGAAACAGACCAAGTATCCATTGACTGCTAAGTGGATAAAGATGTGGTATATATACATAATAGAATATTATTCAACCATAAGAGGGAATGAAATCTTGCCATTTGCAATGACATGGATGCAGCTAGAGAGTATAACACTAAGCAATATAAGACAGACAGAGAAAGACAAATACCATCTGATTTCATTCATATGTGGAATTTAAGAAACCAAAAACCAGGGGTGCCTGGGTGGCTCAGTGGGTTAAGCCTCTGCCTTCGGCTCAGGTCATGATCTCAGGGTCCTGGGATCAAGTTCTACATCAGGCTCTCTGCTCAGTGGGAAGCCTGCTTCCCCCTCTCTTTCTGCCTGCCTCTCTGCCTACTTGTGATTTCTCTCTCTGTGTCAAATAAATAAATAAAATATTTTTTAAAAACCCAAAGACAATAACAACAACAACAAAAATGACCCAAAGAAAGAGAGAGGAAAGAGAGAGAAATCAAGAAACAGACTCTTAACTGTAGAGAGCAAACTGATGATTACCAGAGGGGAGGGGTGATGGAGGTTGGGTGAAATAGGTGTTGGAGATTAAGGAGGCCACTTGTGATGAGTACAGGGTGATGTATGGAATTGTTGCATCACTATATTGTACGCCTGAAAACTAATATAACACTCTATGTTAACTCTACTGGAATTTACAATTAAATTAAATTAAAAAAATAATCGCATGGGTCATAGTACTGTAAAATAATTAGACCCATTTTCCCATGTGACAAATATATTCACTAAGGCATTTTTGCATTTTGCTCGGGGGTCATATTTGAACAACAAAAATCTAGAATGGTTCCCAAAGTATCAATCTGTTAGTCTGTGCCAAGTAAGAGAGTGGAATAAACATAACCAAAGTAGTCAAAGAAAGTCAATCTGATGGTAGCATATAGGCCTGTCCTGGTTGTGGAGACTAACAGTTATCTGTAAATCTGTACTTCTACTTGGAAATCAAAACTATGGGCTGTGTTTAGATATTTGGTTTTTGGGATTATATCCAAATTAGATCTTTAATAAGAGACACTCTAAATCTTTAGGTCATGCTATCTCCACCCTCAAGTATCACTGAATTTCAGGCAATGCATATTTTTTGTAACTGACCACATTTGAAAATCCTGGCACAGAGCAGATAACTTATTTTCCTGTTGATGAATGCCCAGGTATAATACTTAGGTTGGAAATACACACTCCCAGACTTCATCCCAGAAAATACAAGACCTCAAAATGGGAGTTGTCAAACCAGTTTTTTCCTATTGCCTTTGCCAAGGATGAGCAATACGTTAACAAAAAGTTGAAATGCATCCCCTATGTTATAACATAGAGTTTCATCTTGAAGAAGTAGTTTATATTTTGGCAGCTGGAGAAATTGATCTATGATAGCATAGAATTCAAGACATACAAGAGAGAATTATTAAAAATAGTAAATTACATGACTGAATCACTTTCCATATTCCATAAAATTTTGGAACAGGCTTAATTAATCAATAATGAGCTGAAACCATGAAAAATGAACTCAGAGACTTGACAGGACTGCAAAGACCAAAAGTGAATACTTTTTATTGTGCCTTGATGTAGTTACTGAGAGTTTTACTGAGTATATATAATTTTTACCTCATTGTTGAGCAGCCATTGTGGCAGGAAAAAAGAATTTGGTTATCAATACTTGTGCTTCTTCTTCTTCTTTTTTTTTTTTTAAGGATTTTATATATTTATTGGAGGGAGAGAGAGAGCAAGCAGAGGGGCAGAGAGAGGGACAGGCACACTGTGCGCTGAGCACAGAACCTGATTCAGGGCTCCATCTCATGGCCCTGAGATCATGACATGCGCTGAAACCAAGAGTCAGATGCTCAACCAACTGAGCCACCCAGGCACCCCAGTACTTGGGTTTTTTAAAGGATAGAGTGAGACAAAGAGATTGCTCCATTTGGCTTTCGGTTATAACAAAAGTTATTGAAAGACAGCCTTTGAATGTATATTATTATTATTATATAATTTCTTTTCTTACATGTCTCTCTGCTCATATGATGCTATATGCCTCATTTGAGCTTGGTGAAATTGGTCAGGTTAGCTAGACCTAGAACTGGACCAACCACAAATGTATCATTCAGGCCAGTAGAGAGTTGACCATCAGGGAGATCCCAGGAACCAGGCCATTGGCCACAGGAACTGAAGTCAATACACAACACTCCCACTGATTTAAGTGCTTATGGATGGATGAATGGATAAAGAAAATGTGTGACACACACACAAACACACACACAGATACAACCTGGAATACTATTAGTCATTAAAAAGTAGGAAATCCCACCAACCACAACAAAATGGCTGGACCTTGAGGGCATTATGCTCAATGAAATAACTCAGACAAAGACAGATAATATATGTTCTCACTTACATGTGGAATCTTAAAAAACCTCATAGATACAGAGAGTAGACTGGAGGTCACCAGAGTCAGAGGTTGGAAGGTGGGCAAAATGAGTGAAGGGGGTCAAAAGGCACAAACTTCCAATAATTAAATAAGTCACGGGGTTGTAATATACAGTGTGGTGACTATGGTTAATAATCCTGTATTATGTATTTGGAAGTGGCTAAGAGAGTAGGTCTTAAAAGCTTTCATCGCAAGAAAAAATTTTGCAACTATGTGTGGTGATGGATGTAAACTAGACTCACTGCTGTGATCATTTCACAACATATACAAATAGCGAATCACACTGTACATCTGAGACTAATATAATGTTACATATCAGCTATATATCAACTTTTTAATGTCAAACGTTTAAAAGAAAGCACAACTCTCAGGGTGCCTGGGTGGCTCAGTCATTAAATGTCTCCCTTCGGCTCAGGTCATGATCCCAGGATCCTGGGGTCAAGCCCCACATCTGGTTTCCTGCTCAGTGGGAAGCCTGCTTTTCCCTCTCTCACTCCCCCTGCTGTGTTCCTTCTCTTTCTGTGTGTCTCTCTCTCTGTCAAATAAATAAACAAAATCTTTAAAACAAACAAAGAAATGAACAAACAAATGAATGAACAAAACCACAACTCTCCCATCTCCAGGAGCACTTTGGGTTGGGAGTCATGATGAGACTCTAGTTCTATAGGAACTGGGTGCCAAGCCAAACTCAGACATACAAGAAAGTGTATTTATCGGAACTGGTGTGCAACTCAAGTGGTTTTATCAATTACAACTGTATCAGAGCCCTATTACTAGATCAAAGTGTAGAAATAGAGCAGAACCATCAGACTGATTTTATGAGTGGATCAGAGGTAGAGTTTATTATAGTGTTCCGTCTATGGCCTGATTGTCACAGGAGCCTGGAGCAAGGTTAATCCTATCAGTAGGATACCCGTGGCCCTACTCACAGTATTGGAGACCAAAATTAGTTGAATCACTGCCCACTATGGCCCACTGCCTGTTTTTGCATGATTCACAAGCTAGAAAAGATTTTGACGTTTTTAAGCCGAAACAAATCAAAAGAAGAATAATATTTTCATGACACATGAACATTTATGAAATTCAAATTCCAAAGTCCATAAATAAAGATTTATTGGAGCAGAGCCACACCCATCTGTTTATATACTCTCTGTGGCTGCTTTCATGTTACAAGGACAGAGCTGAGTACTTATGACAGATTCTACATGGCCTGCAAAGCCTCAAATATTTATTATCTGGACCTTTGCAGAAAAAGTTGCCAACCCTGGTTTAGTGTCTGAACTCCACTGATACACAGAAGAAACCTCATAGCTCAATCATTAGGGCCCAATCATATTTAATTCCCTAAGAGGTTGCATTCAATTCTGATGGAAGTAGTGGAGAGAGAGGTTAGCAATCAACAAGAACGATGTGTTTGTGACTACTGAATCATTGTCAAATGCAGTTGGATGAAACAAAGTCCACAAGGTAGCCTTCTACTAGTCTCTGCCTTGCCTTGCCCTGCTCTGACAGAGGCTAGGAGGATTCTACTTTTGCATCTAGTGAGCCAAACACTGCCTGCAAAAGCAGGATATTAGGCATTCCATCTCGCTAGTATGAGACACAGAATAGACATGACTGTCCACGTTCCTCTCTGTCTGGTGTGTGTTCGCGGAACTGTGTCCTCTTCTCTGCCCGGACAGTGTTGGGTGAACTTCTCTGATTGGCTTTTCACCTTGGTTTTCTGATTAGGGCTATAATTCTCTCCTTGAGGTGGGATCTTCCTCTGAGTTCCAGCCTGATGGGTGGGTGCTCTGATTCTCCAAGAAATCCTTTCTACTGTCCTGGTCCCTGGGAGCCGGATTCTGCTCTATATGGCTTCCTCTTCTAGCTAGCATCTCGCTCTAATCCCAGGAGACCATCTGATACTAGGTCTTTCCCTCAAATATTTAGTCCTGCTGCTGTCCCTTACCCCAATACCAGGACCTGATCGTCCTTTGAATATGGTTCAGATTTGCCTCATTCTTCAAACTCTGATTTCATGTGCTACCCAGTGTCTTAAAAGTATAGTCCTACAACTGAGTTAGCTCGCAGAATTTCAATCAGGCCCTTTCCAAGATTCTTACCTATACCTTCCCTCTTCTTCCTTTTGCTAAGGTCCCAGCATGCATCATGGTACAGTCTGTATTAATTATAATTGCCAACAGATCATAGACAGTCAGACCTGGAAGGAATCTTACAAGTTACTTATAAATGAGAAGACCCATTCTCAGACATGAAAGGGGAATATGCATATCAATTCGGTCTAAGAACTAAGGAAGAAGTTGCCCCATATCTTCCAGGGAATGCCTTGGAAATAAAAGCTAAATTAAATATGGTAAATTGTCTTTAATGAGTTAATTCTGAATTTATTTTTGATCCACCATTTTTTAAAAAGATTTTATTTGGGGTACCTGGCTGGCTTAGTGGGTTAAGCCTCTGCCTTCAGCTCAGGTCATGATCTCAGGGTCCTGGGGTCGAGCCCCACATCGGGCTCTCTGCTCAGCAGGGAGCCTGCTTCCCCCCCCCCCACCTACTCGTGATATTTCTCTGTCAAATAAATAAATTAAATTAAAAAAATATTTTATTTCTTATTTGTGAGAGAGTGGGAGTGAGCACCCACAAGTAGGGTGGGGAAGGACAGAGAAAGAGGGAGAAGCAGGCTCCCCACTGAGTAGGGAGATGGATGCAGGGCTCGATCCCAGGACCCTAAGATCATGACCTGAGCCCAAGGCAGATGCTTAACCAACAGTGCCACCCTGATGCTTCAATCCACCATTTTTTTTCTAAAAGCCAAATAAATAAAAGTAAGGAGAAATCAAAATGACTAAATAAATCCCTCCCCCCAAAGGAGGAGGAAGTGGAGGAAACCCATAATTTGAAGCCATATGCAAGTAGGAGAAGTTTTGCTAAGGTATGCCATAACCTATCGCTTCAGTGCCCTTTTTCATTTATCAGTCATCTCGCAAACTAACTCCTTTAATGCCTAAATCTTTACAAGGAGAATCTCCAAGTCAAATCTCCCATGGTACTTGTTCAGTTACATTCCAATTTGGCAACCAGAATATTACAGGTACTGAGCAAATGAGAAAGGATTGCTTATCGCCACTTCTGTCTCTACCCGCAGAGGCTAAAGGAGAGGAGAACTGTGGTGCTTGCTGGCAACCGTCTATAGAAATCAGGCAAAAATCCTGTGCTATCACAGGAACGTGGCGGTGGAGTGGGAGTGGAGATTTGTGTAGAACCGAGCTCCCCTGGCTAATTATTCGGAACTATTTCCCTGTAGGGGCATCTTCCGTATCTTGTGTGTGATTGTTCAGCCGGACCACAGCAGAGCAGGTCCAAACAGTTAAGCAATCTTCAAGATCTAGCAATGCATTTTCCCTCTGGGTTCAAGCTGCTCTAAACAGTCAGAAGATGCTGAAGATGGCCAAACCGATTTGATTGTCATGCCTCAAGGTTCAACATAGCTCCCATACATAGCTAGGCATTGCTCACATTTATCGTAACCACTCGTCCCCTGCCCTAACACTTCCAATGTATAAAAAATTTGATAACTCTTGGTTATGGCCTAGCACATAGTAGACTGAATAAGTATTTGTTGACTGGCGTTTAATGACTGACTGTACAAGTTGCAAGAGAACAACACATTGTCTCAAAAGTGGAGGACGCCTAGTGGTCCTTAACAGGGGATGACTTTGCTACCCAGTCCCAGGGGGCATTTGGCAATGTCTGGAGACATTTTGGGCGGTCACAGCAGAGAGTGGCCTTCACCCAATAGATGCCACAGGAATGTCACCAAACATCCTACAATTTGTAATATGTCCCCTTAAAAAATGAAGTATCTGGTCCAAAATGTGAAGAGTCCAAGGTTGAGAAACCCCAGATTAGACTGATAAGAGATACGGAACAATTGGCTCTTTAAAAGTGGATAAGGACGAACAAATAAGTAAAGCACAGAGGACTTTTAGGGGAGTGAAACTGTTTTGCAGGACACACTAATGGTGGCTACACACCATGATACATTTGTTGAAGCCCATAGAATGTGCAGTATCAACACTGAATCTTTTTTTCTTTTAAGATTTATGTTTTGAGAGAAAGAGTGCACCTGCAAAGGGGGGGAGGGGCAGGGGGAGAAGGAGAGAAAGAATCTTCAAGCAGGCTCTCTGCTGAACACAGAGCCCTTCGCAGGGCTCGATCTTATGACCCTGAGATCGTGATCTGAGTTGAAATCAAGAGTCAGCCGCTTTACCGATTGAGACACCCAGGCGTTCTCAACAGTGAATCTATGGACTTTGGGTGATTCAGTTAAGTCTGTGTAAGTTCATCAACTACAACAAATGGCACAGGATGTTGGTAGTGGGGGAGGCCATGTGTGCACGCGGGCAAGGGGTATATGGGAACTCTCTGTACTTTCTATTCCATTTTGCTGTGAACCCCAAGATACTCTTCACAATGGTCTGTCTTTTAAAAAGTGGATGAGTAGCTGGAGATAAAATTTTGGCTTTCAAAGAATGGTCAGGTTGTCTTTATTCTGGTATTTTGGAGGAAACCGGATTTATAATGTAAGGATTACCTTGTGCTTCAAACAGACAAATTTGTCATGACTTTTTCTTTCCGTGTAGTTTTTGTTAAAAAAAAGACATCATTTCCATCAGCCACCTTAATTAAGAGCAATTTCCAACTGCAGTTGTGGCACTCTCAAATGTACGTTTTCTCCAGCTTGGAGCCTGGTTCCATGATAGGTTTCTGAAACTGAGGTTCCAAGGATATTCAGGAAAACTTACTTGGAATTTTCCTTCCTTATTACCAGCAGTGGAGAGCTGAAAGAAAGCTTCTGGTGAACTGGTTTTGCCCTGTACATGAGAGCAATCATAAATTCACTTAAATCTGATATCAAGATCTAGAAAATTCTGTGACACAGGAAGGGAAGAAAAGAGTACTAGTGAGAGAAACTTCAGTCTTCAATCTGCTAGACTTCCTGGCAAGGGTAGTTATGACTATCTGCTATATCCAAAATCCCATTCACAAAGCAAAAAGCAGTATGATCTTGTAGATCCAAGTTATTTCCAATAGACCAAAAATAGATTCAGCGCTATATTAAAAAAATCTCCCAGCTGATCCTTTTTTTTTTTTTTTAAAGCAGATACTCCTCAAATTACTGAAATCTAAACATTACTGAGGACTTTTAACCTTTGCTGGTGTTCTTATTTTTTTCTTTTTTCAAGCTTCAGAAATCAAATGTCAAGCACTGTAATAACAAAGTGCGAAGATTATAAACTGAAACTCATGAAAGGGCAGGTAATGTGCAGAACTCTGAGAGTGACAGGACATATACAATCTGTATGTCCAACTATTAAAATGATAAGAAATAGTTTATCCAAAAAACAACATTATTTACTGCCTAGCTTTTGGAATTTCATGCTATTATCATGGCCCACATATCATTGTGACTTTTATGAAAGGGAAGAGATTTAGTTTTTGCCAAGTCCAAATACCTAGCCAAATATTTCATTCCCAGGAATTTTCTTTTCAGTACCTAGAACCATAGTCTGTTATTATGGATGTAATTTATAAATCAGAAAGACCAGCTCCTTCCTCTGCTGGATTCCTCAAAGTCAAGGACCATCTCTTATTCATCTCATAGCACAATGTCTACACTGTGCACTTTCTGGCATCACCAGGGAGATCAATGAATGTGTATTAATTTTATTGACTATATGAACATTAACTACTAATCATTCACACGTGAAAATTGGATTTCAAGTAATTATACATCACTAACCCTATCCTGTGTTCCCTTAAGTTTCATAGGTTTAGTTTAGATTTTCAGGAAATAAGAAATGGTTTTCTCACATATGACTAAAACTTCCTAAACCATGCTCTGCGGATATCCTTTTTTACTTGAAAAAGAATTATGATCAAGAAGTGTCCTAACATTTTTTACCATGTGAATTATTATGTAGTTAAGGGCACAGGAACTCCATCAATGTGAAACATATATAGGATTTGTAGACTTGTGCTAGATTTACCGGTTTCCCTTCCCTAAGCTGGTTCCTGTCGGATCATTAAAATTAGTACACTGTCAGCCACCCATCAAATGTCTTTCAGTTTGTTGAATTACTTCTGATAATAAGATCACCAAGATCAGCCGGAATTGCTGACAGGAAAAGGATTTTTTCCATAATGATATTCAGAGGATTCATTCAGTCCTTACATTACAATAATATTTATTGATCCACTGCTTAGAATATTATACAGAATTCATTTTTTGAACAAGCATACTATGAGGGAGAACGTCAATTTCTAAAATGGCATAGGAAGAAGAGACTTTTCTTTATAGAGCTAGAATGTGGTATATGGTTATCATTACATATCTTTTAGGAAATCATTACCTCAGACCGATGGACAATTTTAAAAAACCTTGATGACAGCTGAGCAAAAGCCACTCGAGACAGAGAGTCCTAAGTTCTAACTTCACTGAGTTCTAACTTGCTATACAATGTGAATCTTGGTTCTCTCTCCTTAACTGTGAAAGGAGGAAAAAACTTGAATTATTTTTCCACTAATGCCTTCAGAAGGAAGTTTGACTTTAGTAGGGAACAAGGTATTAGTGGTTTCTGTGTTTTTACCATTTCTTTCACAAGAATAAGAGAAACTATTTGAAAATTGAAAATAAATACACAAAGAAAGATCCACCAAAACGTATACTTAAACTACGGCAGTAACAACAACAGAAAAAAACAAAGAAGGTGAGTATTATTCACTTGAGGTGGCTCCAACCTGTCCCTTAGTGCAGACACTTGCAGTTGTAGCCCATGAAGACAGTGAAGGTTTGTATCTTCTAATTTAGTGATCCTAATTTAGTGTACATAATAATCACCCCAAAATTTGTCACAATGTAGATTTCATGGGCACCTGGATGGCTCTATTGGTTAAATATCTGACTCTTGGTTTTGATTCAGGTCATGATCTCAGAATCGTGAGACTGAGCCCTGTGTTGGTCTCCATGCCGAGGGTAGAGCCTGCTTATCATTCTCTCTTCCTTAATCCCTACCTCCTCCTCTCTCTCTCTCTCTCTCTCTCTCAGAAAGAAAGAAAGAAAGAAAGAAAGAAAGAAAGAAAGAAAGAAAGAAAGAATAATATAGATTTCAGATTTTCTACGCAGGAGATTGTGATGCAAAACCCATATTTGAAATTTGGATCTCGTCCTGTCCTCAAGTGGGGTTTCTAAGTTTTTCTTAGATTGAGATCTAATTCACATATTGTTCAAATTCACCCATAAGTTTTTTAGTATATTTACAGAGTTGTGCAACCATCATCACAATCTAATCTGAATATCTTCATCACCCCAAAAGAATACCCATACCTATTAGTATCACTGTTTATTCACCCCTTCCCCCAGGCCCTGGCAAATACTCCTCTACTTTCTGTCTCCAGAGATTTGCCTATTCCAGACATTTCATATAAATGGGATCATATAATAATGTGTTCTTTCTGTCAGGCTTTTTTCACTTAGTGTTTTCAAGGTTCATCTGACTAGAAACATCTATCAGTATTTCATTCTTTTTTTTTTAATAAAGATTTTATTTATTTATTTGACAGAGATCACAAGTAGGCAGAGAGAGAGGAAGGGAAGCCGGCTCCCTCCTGAGCAGAGAGCCCAATTCGGGGCTCGATTCCAGGATCCTGAGATCATGACCTGAGCTGAAGGCAGAGGCTTAACCCACTGAGCCACCCAGGCACCCCTCAGTACTTCATTCTTTTCAGGGCCAAGTAATGCTGGTTGGGTGGCTATAACACATTTTGTTTATCCATTCTTCAGTTGATGGACACTTGGGTTGTCTCCGTTTCTTGACTATTAGACATCGTGCTGCTATAAATATTCATATTCAAGTTTCTGCATGGACATGCTTGCTAAGTGCTTTTTAAAAAAACTATAAAGCTTTATTAAATTGAGGGAACATTTCTATTTTTTTAAGGATTTTAAAAAATATTTTGACAGAGAGACAGCAAGAGAGGTGACACAAGCAGGGGGAGTGGGAGAGGAAAAGAAAAAAGCAGGTCTCCCACTGAACAAGGAGCCGGATGTGGGGATCAGTCCCAGGGTCCTGGGATCATGACCTGAGCCGAAGGCAGAACACTTAATGACTGAGCCACATTATAATTGAATACTTTTTATAGGTAGTCATTGGCGGTCCATACAAAATGATGACAGAGTGGTGGCCAGCGACTAGTAAGGGTTAAAGGCTTTCAGAGGAAATATGATGATAGACTAGTTCACATTCTGTGGCAGCTAGAAAAGACCAAACAGAGACCAAAAAAAGAATGCAACTTTTTATCCTTATTAATAAAAAAAATATAAAACTGAAGGACTGGAAGAAGCAAACCAGACATCCATCTCATCTGCCTTCTGACATGGTCAAGAGGATAGTTTATTATACTAGTTTTTTTATTACACTAATTTTAAGGCAAGAAGAGGAAAATTCAGGTGCAGTTAACCTAACCAGTTTATTGTGTTAGAAAAGTATCAAAATGCCCTAGAGGAAACAGATTCATTAGAATAAGAAATGAAACTCAAAATACAGAAAGAAGGGGAGAAAGGGTGTTATTCCCCCACCCTGCCGGCACATCACGCAAGGAGAGAGGAACTCACTTAACGCCTAAGCTGTACTGTGTCTTTTGTTTCTAAATCTACGGTAGGTGTCCCAATATCATCCATGAAGAGTTTAGGCCTAGAATAGCCTAATCATTAAAAACTTGGGTTTTGTGATCTCTCCTATAACTAAAAATATGATCATGAGTATAATTTATTGAGACTTTATTCAACCATGTTTCTCTAGTAGCCACAAAAATGAACCATTTTTTAAAGTTGTATTTATTCATTTGAGAGAGAGAGAGAGAGGAGGAGCAGGGGGGAGGGTCGTTGGGAGAGGGAGAAGCAGACTCCCAGCTGAGCAGGGAGCCTGATGTGGGGCTCGATCCCAGGACCCTGGGATCACGACCTGAGACAAAGCAGATGCTTAACTGACTGAGCCACCCAGGCACCCCCAAAATCAACCATTTACAATTCACTTTTTTCCTAGCTGTCTTAACCTCTCAGAAGACAGCCAGCTAGACTCTGAATAAACCAGATTTAGTTGCCAAAAAAAAATTGATTCTCAAAAATTTATCACTTTGGGTGCCTGGGTGGCTCAGTTGTTTAAGCGTCTGCTTTGTCTCAGGTCATGATCCCAGGATCCTGGGATTGAGTCCCACATCGAGCTCCCTGCTCAGCGGGGAGTCTACTTTTCCCTCTCCTTCTGCCTCTCCCCCTACCTGTACTCTCTCTCTCTCCCTCTCTTTCAAGTAAATAAATAAAATCTTTTAAAAATCTATCACTTTGAGTAATATTGACTGATCTTTAGGCCTTCTCACAAACCTGGTTCTATGGTTCTTCTGGAACCATAGATAGACTAGTTCACATTCTGTGGCAGCTAGAAAAGACCAAACAGGGACCAAAAAAAGTAGGCTATGGGGATCTCAGTTTTTTTCAAATTAGAAGAAATTAGTAGTAAGGATGAATATAGCTCCGTTGACTTATCAATTTAATAATCAGCAGCACTATTACAAAAGGAGATTAAGATATGATCGTTGCCCAGGAGAGCCAATACTCTTGCTGAAAATAGCAAGACACATGCATCACAAAGTTTGAGAACACCATAATATATTATCTCTGCCAAAGGAATTCAGACATGGGAAAGATAAACGTGGGCTCAAACAGTTAAAGATGACATTGTGGATAAAATAAGATTTAAGCTGGGTCTGAAGTTCAGGGAGGATTTGATCAGAGTAAGAGAAGAGTATTTCTGGAATGGGCAACAGTGTGAACGACAACAGAGCTGAAAGACTGTGCATAATGTGGAATGGAGGACAGTCTCAGGAACAAAAGAGAAGCAAGGCTCTAGAAACTGGAGAGCCAGATTATGATGAGCCTTGGAAATTAGGCAGACATCCAGAAGGTCCTCCTACTCAAACTGGGAGAGTCTCACCAGAGCCGGGTGTGTCCATCTGGATTTTACTCAAAGACAGCTGCCTGACTGTTAAAGAAGTCAGAACCCAAGCGTGGGGATGTAGGGAAGAGGGTGGATGAGGAACTTGCAGATGGGGCCAATCCCATTCAAAGAATAATTAACAAGTGCATTCCTGACATTGGTTTGGGTGCTGTCAGGGGTGATAAAGATGAACGAGAGTCCCCGATCTCATGGAGTTTACAGAGCAGACATGCATATTACTGACACCTGAAAGAAAGTCATGAATGTTTTAAGTACAAACAAGGAACAGATGAGGGGACAGAATTAAGCAGTAAGTCTATCATGGTAAGAGGAAAAAATGACCTTTTCTTTCAATACTAACAATATCAGATTTTAACCCTGGCAGGGGAGCGTGTTTGGTCAAGGTAGGGGAACCAACAAGTATGATGGAACGAAGTAGGATGTGTTTGGGGAAAGGCAAGAAGCTTAGCAAGTAGGATGCAGAGAGGAACAGTAGAGAGTTGGGTGAAAGCTGAAAAAGTTGAAAAAAAGAAAAAAAGTCAGAAAGAGGAATTTGGACTTAGCAGATGATTCGTAGTCACTGTAAGTTTTTGAGGGGGAGTGAATTGGCACTCTTATATTTATTGAATCTCTTCTATGAAAAGCCCCCAGCCACGAAGGATTGTGTATGAGTAATTAGCCTGGCAAAAGTATAGAGAACAGATCTGAAAGAGGGTGATACTGAGGTCAGGAAGGTCAACCAGGAAGATGTCTATTATAGTAATCTAAGGGTAAAGAGACCCCGAGAGCAGAAGAGTGGGAGGGAAAAGGAGAGAAAGGAATCAATACATGAGCCACGTTTCAAAGGGAATTGTGTTAAGACTTGCTGGCTAATAGCATGCATGCTATGAAGTAGATGAGGGAGTGGGTGATGCCTGATGTATAGAACCCCAGTGATTAGGAGACTCTCAGTTTCAACTGACAAACACAAATTATATTGCAGGAATTCACTGAGTTGGGGTGGTTGGGTGCTATGGTGTTCATTTATAGTTTATTTAAAGTGTCAGGCAACCAGTACTCCTTTGGATTCCTCTGACTAAAACATGGATCTGGGAGATATTTGAAGCCATGAGAGTAAATGAGTTCCTGAGGAATGAGGGAAGGAAGGAAACAAATTTTTTTGAATGTCTTTTATGTTCCAGACAACGAATGTGAAGAAGAAAGGTAGAAGGGTGAAGAGTGAAGTATTGGGCAAAAATCCAAAGTTAAGGGACAGGAAAGGGGTCAACGAACAAGAAGGACTAGAAATTGTCAAAAATGTAGAAAGAAGGGAGCGCCTGAGTGGCTCAGTTGGTTGGGCATCTGCCTTTAGCTCAGGTCATGATCCCAGGGTCTTTGAATTGCACCCCACATGGGGGGGGGGGGGTCCCTGCTCAGCAGGGAGTCTGCTTCTCCCTCTCTGTTGGTCCCTCCCCCGTTCATGCTTGCTCTCTCTGTCTCTCTCTCAAA
The DNA here is from genome assembly GCF_964662115.1 of Mustela nivalis. Lineage (NCBI taxonomy): Eukaryota > Metazoa > Chordata > Mammalia > Carnivora > Mustelidae > Mustela > Mustela nivalis. Next base: position 32,612,250 of record NC_139040.1, read on the forward strand.
TAAATAATTTAAAAATCCTTGTGAAAAATTAGAAAGAGAATTTACATATGATGCTGTCTCTGAAAACAAAGAATAATTTAAAGAATACAGGGAAAGATCAAATAATTTGAGTGTTCAGAAAGATTAAAATTAAGTATAAAGGCTTCGCTTTTGGTAAGGATCCTTGGTGACACTGAATTCAATTCCATCTCACAAATACTTCTTGCACATCTCCTGTATACTTAGCATCAGAGGTCTAAAAACACCCTCATGGAGAATACAGTACAGAAAAAAAGATAAGTAAACTGTCAATTACAAGATCATCTGTAAGTTTAACATGGGGAGACATAGGGTACTAATGTAGCACATAAGAAGGGCCTTCTATCCCAGACTGCAAGAATCTGGAAGGCTTTCAGAGGAAGTCATGTTTAAACCAGGACCTATGGGATGAGTTGAAATTAGCTAAAGGAAAGGCAAGGGGTGACAAAGGCAGGAAATATCCAATGCGGTGATCCAGCGAGTAAAGGAAATATGACCACTCAAACAACTGCAAGAAAGAGTGGTCTGTGTGAGTGATTTTGTAGAGAGATTGTTGAAGAGGTCATCAGGGAGCCGCTGATGAAGAATGATATCGAGCCATATCAAAGACTTTGAATTTAATCCAGATTGGTATTGGGAAGCTGCGGAAGGGTTGAAACAGGAGAACAATTTAATCGAATTTGCTTCAGAAAGATCCCTCTGACTGCTTGAGCACTGGGGCAGGTCGACCAATGATGAGACTATTTCAGCAGTTGTGGGGAGAGATGATGGAGTTAGTAGAAATGGAGAGGAGTGGGTGGACTCAATAAATATGTAGAAGGTAGCACTGACAGTGCTTGGTAACACATTAGTGTGGGAGATTTGGGGAGAGAGAAGAGCTTAGAATGATGTCAGTATTTTTGACAGAATGGATGCGGATACAGGAGCCACTGGCTGAGCAGTTTTGAGAATACAATATGATGAATTCAGTTTTGAACATGTTGACTTGAAGATACCCACTGGACATCCTAGGGCTGGTTATATGGTAGGCAGTTGGCTAACCGCATCTCAAGTTCAGGAGAGAGATTTAATTCAGAGTTGAGATTTGGGGGACAATGGCAAATAGTTGGTATTTGAATGCTTGAGAGAAAATGATATCCCTGGGTGGGGGTAGAGTAGGTTGGTGTTGAATGAGAAGATGAGATGTCCGAGGACAGAACACTGAGCCATACAAACATGTAAGGGCTGGGCAAAAATGAGGAGTCAACAAAAAACCTGGGAAGGATGTGTGTGTGTGGCTCAGCAAAGAAATAAGGTGGCAATTTGAGAAGTCAGTACCATAGGGCTTTTCTAATGGAGGAAGCCTAACTCCCTGGATGACAGAAGGGGGTGGGGGGTGGGTAGAATCCAATGCAGGGGAAAACAGTGCAGATGTGGCTAAGGAAGGGATAAATACTACAGCAAGGTCCTTCCAGAAATAGGGTAGCTGAGGAGTGAAGACTCACCGAGGAGACTCTTCTTCCTTTAATAAGGACAAGAATGATAGGAGAATGAGTATGGAGAAAGGAGCTTGGCTGTTGGTAGCAAAGGAATCTCACACTGGATGGCCAAGACTTACTAGTGAAGTAAGATTCAAAGTTTCCACAATGCACACGTGTCAGGAGATGGAAAATAAATTAGATGGAAGAAAAGGTTGTGCCTTAAGTGGCTTAAAGTTGCAAATTTCACCATTCCTGACAAATATTCACTTATAAGTTAGCTACTTTTAAGTAATGTTTATGGATATTTTAGTGGTTGCCTAAAATGTCAGGAAATCTAAAACATCTTAGATTTTCGGGACCAGAAGGGGCTGGAGATATGAGGCAGAAAGTAATATTTTCTGATATTCTTCTTAGTAGAATAAGCCTGGTTTACACAGTCTAAAAGAATATGTCTGGGGTGCCTGGGTGGCTCAGTCGGTTAAGCGATCGGCTCTTGGTTTGGGCTCAGGTCATGATCTTAGGGTCCTGGGATTAAACCCCACGTTGGCTTCTGAACTCAGCAGGGAGTCTGTTTGAAGCTTCCCTCCCTCTGCCCCTTCCCTCACTCTCACTTACTTTCAAAATAAATAAGTAAATCTTTTAAAACTTTTAATAAAAAAGAACTTTTAATAATAAAAGTTCTAATTTTGATATAGTACCAACAGTTATAATAGTTCCCACTTCATGAGTACCTACTATATTCTAGGTCTGACACTCGCCACTTTACACTCCGTGATTCTCAAGCAGGGCATCTATTCCCACTATGACCATGACCAACCCCCCCAACCCTGGGGACTTCTGGCATTGTCAGAGGATATTTCGGATGGTCACAATTTGGAAGGGTAGTCATGGGTAGAGGTCCTGGAGGCTGTTACATAATCCTACAATGCACAAGACAGTCTCCCACAAAAAAGCAATATGCTACCCGAAATGTCAGCGGTGCCAAGGTGGGGAAACCCATTGACATTAGAAAGAACTATACCTTCCTTGCTGTACTGTTGCAAGGATGACACAAAATGGTAAGCATAAATCTCTCTACTATAATTCAATGGAAAATTGGGGAGCTTAAATAACTTGCTCAAGGTCACAACACAAGGTCTGAAGAAGAACCAGATTTTGAATCCTAGCTGCCTGATTCCAAAGTCAAATTTTAAACTGCTAAATGCATTGCCACGTCGTATTCAAGACATACAGACTACCATAAAACCCAAATATCTCTGTGAATAATTTTTCCTAAAAATATATTGGTTGCTACGCTGAAATCTGCATTTCCCTTAAGCTTACCTAGAACCCATCCCTCAACTCTAAACCTTTTCTATCTGAGAATATCACAGCAGCGTTTTCCTATAGAAAACAGACTTGAGTCAGGCACATCAGATGCAGACATGCCAACATGACATGATTTACCACTCAAGGAGGTCTTCCAATTGAAACAATTCCATGGAATGGCCAATGGCAAATCCATTCTCAAATTCTATCCAATGTCGCCATGACGAGATGGATTCTTTCTGGACTTTGGATTACAATTGGACTTCTGCACCAACACCATCCATCATGCAAACTACTCAAGTGCCTCTCGACAATCACGAGGCAGGACCCAAACTCCAACTGAAGTACACAAATATAGGTTAAAAAGTCCTCAGTGACTATGGAGCTTTGGTGGGTTTTCTTTCTTTGTTTTGTTTTTGTGACTTTTGAGTTTTTGCTACTTTTGTACAAATGGTAACAGCGAACTTCTCCTTTGGGTGACTGTACCATGGGTAAAGGGAAGTAGAATAACTTCAATTCTCCCTAGAAAGGAGTCATTTTCTGCAAAACGCCTGGCCTCCATGTTGAACATCCTCCCAATTTGTTTCCCTCAGGGTATGAGTGCAAATAATTTTATGGTTCATACCTTCTTCTCATGTGTATTTCAGGTGACCTGCTCATCCCAGTTTTTCCACAACTGTTCTGACTTCAAACTGAAATCGCACTTCCTGGGAATCTCTTCAGTCCCAGGTAATAGCAGTATTGGTTGCCCTAGATATATCTGGGGATTAATAACTAACACTAGAGATCAAAAGCTGATATTACTGCTATTTCTTGAGGTTCAATCAGAAGAAGGTTTTGTATCAGAATTCAGCTCGAGGAACATTGATCGTCATTTTTGGCCCTCACCTGTTTTTGGCAAAGATGACTTTTGAAAGAGGAAAATCCAGTGAAACCCTGATATTACAAAAGTAGGTTGTTGGTGGGATCTCTCACAGGATGCCATCTGGCAGCAAGCAAAGGATTTCACGCTGTAACTGGGTAGGTGTCAATTCTAACTGCGTATAAAATCACCTGGGAGGGGTGCCTGGGTGGCTCAGTGGGTTAAACCTCTGCCTTCGGCTCAGGTCATGATCTCAGGGTCCTGGGATCGAGCCCCGCATCGGGCTCTTTGCTCAGTGGAGAGCCTGCTTCCCTTCCTCTCTCTCTGCCTGCCTCTTCTGTCTACTTGTGGTCTATGTCTGTCAAATAAATAAATAAAATCTTTTTTTAAAAAAATCACCTGGGAGGGAGGACTTCCAAAAAGTCTGGCTGCCCAGGCTGCTAGAATCTCTTGAGGTGGAACTCAGGCAGCAGTGCTTTTAAAGTACCTTCAACCGTTAAGACAGACAGGCAGGGTGAGAATCATTGTGGTGGCGATGAAGCTTCCTTCTTCTTCACTGTGCACATGGCTTGTGAGGAGATGATGTTGTTAGCGACTTATGTTGTATGACTGAAGGATCCTAAGAAGGTCTCTGCTGCTCCTCCCTCCCCAACAAATGTTGCATTATCCAAACAGTACTATTTTTAAAATATTTTTTAAATATGAGAGAGAAAGAGCAAGAGTATACAAGCAGGGGATGGGAGGGGGAACAGAGGGAGAAACAGACTCCCCCTGAGCAGGGAACCCAACTCGGGGCTCGATCCTAGGACCCCAGAATCATGATCTGAGCCAAAGGCAGACCCTCAACCAACTAGGCCACGCACATGACCTTAAAATGGGACTATTGGGGATCAACAATCTTCCTCTGGAGATACATTAGCAAAGGCAGGCAGGAGCAGAAAACAGTAACTATTAAGTTTTAGAAGGATTTTCTGCCTTCAGGAGGCCCCACTTCAACTGCTTGGAAAGGCTCACCCAACCTTTTTATTTGGTTCTGACCCAGAAGATGAAAGACTACACAAGGGAAAACATTGTCTACCATAAAATGTTACCGTGAACAGGTCTGATATCAAAGCAGAGGTAATATTAACCCCTGTGTGTATTGCAGTGTTATTTACAACAGCCGAGATGGGGAAGCCACCCCAGTGTATGTCTAGTAATGAATGGATAAAGAAATTGTCACACACACACACACACACACACACACTGAAATATTACTGGTCCATGGAAAAGAAGGCAATTGTATGCCATTTGTGACAACACGATGGACTCGGGGGGTATTATCCTAAGTTGAAATAAATCAGAGAAAGGTAAATATCATCTGATCTCTTTTCTACATGAAATCTAAAAAACAAAATAAACAGCAGAGTCTTAAATACAGAAGACAAACTGTTGGTTGCCAGAGGAGAGTGGGGTGGGAAGAGGGGTGACACCAATAAAGAGGGTTAAGAGGTATAAACTTGTAATTATACTTGTAACTTGTAATGTGACTTGTAGTAAGTCACAGAGGTGAAAAGTACAGTATAGGGATTACAGTCAATAATATTGTAATAAACAATATTGTAATAACATTGCTGTATGGCAACAGATGGCAACTACACTTAGGGGGAGCACTGAATAACGTATAGAATGTTCAGATCAATATGACAGATGCCTGAAGTGGATATAACATGCTATGTTAATTATACTTCAATAAAAAATAAAAGTAAAGGTCCTTTTCAGTGGGTTGGGTCAGAACAAGGCCCAGAGAGAGTTAGCAGCAAGGGGTTGAGCAGACAAGAGGGGAGCAACCCAAAACGTCATCCAAGTCACAGGCATGATTAAAAAGTGAGATCTGGACATGAGGTCAGGCCACAGACATAATCTAAAAGACCCAACTGCTTTCCCAGAGGAATCTGTAGAGCCAATTATTCCTTGGTGGCCTAGGAATAACCTTGAGAATATAGAACTAAGTCTGTTCTCCCCTTAACTTCTCCTTGTTCAATAACATTAGGGTACCTTGGTACTACAAGAGAAAGGAGGACCGCTCCAAAAAATTCAACCTTCGAAGCAAACTGAGTTCATAGGGACTTGTGTGGATTGTAAGATATCACAAGAAAGTTTCCCACTCTCAGCCTCTCTGATTCACTAAGGTCCGAGGAGTGACTGGCGCCAGGGATTCTGTGTAGCACCTGGCCAATGACAACCCTGGGATGGTCACTCTGTGGTCACTCTGCCTTGAAGATTTTTCTTATTAGTATTCATTTGAGAGAGAGAGAGACTAGGAGAGAAAGTGAGAGCCCAAGCAGCGGGGAGGGTCAGAGAGAGAAGCAGACTCCCTGCTGAGCAGGGAGCCCGATGATGCAGGACTCGATCCCAGGACTCCAGGATCACAACCTGAGCTGAAGGCAGTTGCTTACCCAGCTGAGCCACCCAGGCGCCCCAGTCACTCTACCTTATAAGGCTGACCCCATACTACCTTCCCTAAACGGCTGTCAAGGTGCCCGAAATCCTGCCCTGAGAAACACATTCCTTCAATACTTGAAAACTGGTTAGTATTAAAGAAGCTCTTCCTGACCGAAAAAGCTAATATCTTACACTAGAAACTCTTAGCAAGAAAACAGCACCCTAGCCTCATTTTCTAGATCTCTAAAATGGTAGCCCCAGTCCAGCCCCACCATTTTCCACTTTCTAGGTTCTCACTTCCCTTCCCCTGCTCTCCTTCCCCATTCCCTCTCTGCCTCTTTCTGTCTCTCTCTCACACACACTTACACACATACATGCACAAAACTGTTGAAAACCACCCCCACCCCCTGGCCTGTTTAAACCTTATCAGCCAAGACCCTGCCTGTGATGATTTGACAGCTAGCTGAGAGCAAGATGGGTCTTAGGGAGGAAGGAGGCAGATTCTATGAAAGCAAAACTATGTAGGGGATGAAACTGAAAAATGTTCACTGTTGTATCCTGGGCCATTGATTTTTTTTTCCAACGGAAGCGTCAGGTTAGGAATGAAGGGTTATATATACAAATAAAGATCAGCCAGACAGCCACGTACAACCTTTGGTTTCAAGAACCAAGTCTTTTCATTGAATTGCATGGGTCTCCTTAAATGGATGATGTCATTGAGCTGTTCCATACCTCTTTACCCGAGGGGCAATAATCAGATCTCAGGAATACCGTGGAGTTTTCTGGGCTATTAAAGAGAAATTCCACTTTTATCATCTCTGAATGATAAAGCTCCACATTCCTAAAATAGTTAGCTTAAAGCAGCAAAAGGCTGAATCTTTCTCAAATTGAGAAGACAAATAAAATTGGAAACACATACTGTGTCAGTTAGGCATTTGGATAGATTTGCAGCTGGGCAAGACATAATTCAGGGAGAGTTAAATAACAAAAGTTGGATTTCAAAAGGTTTCACCCTCATGGGAATCTTACTGATAACATTACCACAGGTAATGTCATAAAATATGGTGCGTTCATCTTTGACATAGAACAGGGAAAAAAAAAAAGTACGGAATCTGAGTGAATAGGGAAACTTCTGGAATACTAGCAGATTTAAGAAAGGGAAAGTCATTGCACTAATGGTTTTGGTGCTGGAACAAGGAAGGGGGAGCAGACTAACTTCGTATCTAGCCCCGTTTGGTTTCATTGGTTTTATCAGGAATGTTGGTCAGGGAGCATGCTGAGAGTGAAGATTTAGAGAAAAAAAATGTGCTGTGTCTAAAGAGAGTAAAATGCTGAGTGGGTTTGATTCCAAATTCACCACAGGCCAGGAAAAAGATTGTGCAAATCTCTGGCCCCTTGTTGCTCACACATGGCCTAGGCCTCAGATTCAGTAGCTGCATTTGCTTTTCAAAGAACGGGGTCCTTTTCTCAGCCCACACTTTTCATTAAGTTCCAAACACTTCCCTAAGATATGAAACCTCCTCTTTCTCTTTCACCATTCCTAGCAAGGCTGGCTTGTTCACACAATATTGAAAGGGGCTGCTCTTTGTGCCGAGACAGGATGTTCCATTGATCAGTCTTGCTGGGACAGCCCATAAGCATTCGTCTGTTGGTGTCTCACACAAACGTCAACTGTTTCTGCCAGACTGAATGAAATGATCTCTCTGAAAACTGTGTGATGTTTGTGGCATTCCCTCAAGAAGAATTTACTGGATATTTAGTCTGTGCAAGGTACAGGGGAGGAGGAGACACTACAGGAAATGTTGGAGAGATACAGAGATGAACGGGCAGTAGCTTCTGCCTTTAATAGTAAGAGCTAATGTTGAGTCAGTAGTGAATTTGTGCCAGTTACTGTGCTAATGGCTTTACACAGATTTGATACTTTACACTTTATAAAACTACTATACCCTCTTTTATAGGTGAGTTGAGACTCAGAGAGTTAAGACCCAAGTCACACAGCAAGTGATAGGCTCAAGGTTTGAGCTTGGTCTCTTTGATCCAAAGCTGGAGTATATAACCACTGTGAGCTAGTGCCCTCAGAGATGCGGTGTCTGGTTAGGGGAAGAAACACACGCAATGACCTCTCATAAAAGGCACGATATGGGAAGAGTTACAAAAGATGGAGCCAACTGCTGTGGGACTGCAGACTCAGGAGCAATTAGTTTCCGGGAAGACTCTTTGGATGGAGCAGTCATTGAGCTGGACCTTAAGTGAAAAGTAGGATTTGGCTAGATGGAGGTGAGGAAAAGAGTATTTCAGGTAAAGGAGTTAAGTCACAGAATGACAAGTACAATCGAATGGGAACATTGTGTGTATCACAGAATATAGGGTCACAATGAAAAGGCTATAAAGATTGGCACTCCAGGATGCCTGGGAGGCTCAGTCACTTAAGTGTCTGACTCTGGATTTTGGCTCAGGTCATGATCTTAGGGTCGTGAGATTGAGTCCCATGTGGTGGCGGGGTTGGGGCGGGGGCTAGTTTGGGCTCAGCAGGGAGTCTGCATGATATTTTTCTCTCTCCCTCTCCATCTGCCCCCTCCCCCTCTCTCTAAATAAAATAATAAAATATTTGGAAAAAAAAAAGGTTGGCATTCCATTGTCACGTAGCTTGAGTGCCAAGTCAAGAAGTCGGGATTTTATTCTTTCTGAAGTCCATAATGGTTTGGGCACGGATAAGTGAGATGACTAGTTATGTGATTTAGAAAGAGAATTTCAGTGGCACCTTCAGTCATGGAAGGAGCGTCAGATGGATTAGAGGCTAAAGACCCATTGTGTGACTAGAGATATTCTCTAGACGAGGGCTGGGTGGGAGCCTGAACCAGGGTGTTTTCATGGTCAATGGGGTAGAAGCAACTAGTAATCAAGGCAGTTGGTAACTGACTGTGAGGGAAAAGGATGATTTGAAGGGGATGCCGACATTTCTAGCCTGACTGACTAGGCAGCTTATTGTGCCCCTGAGACAGGGGACACAAAACAGAGTAAGTTTGGAGGTGGGAGGTGACCATGAATCAGGTGATTTGTTGGCAGTTGTTGGTCATACCTGAAGCTCAGGGAAAAGGCAAGAAGGTAGATTTAAGAGTCACCCCGGGAGAGGATATGGTCTAAACAGAAGTGAGATTTCTCAGGGGGAATATTGTTAAATAAGAAAATGATCTTCACAACTAACACCAAAGAAATACAAACTATTATAAGAACATACTATGAGCAACTCTACGGCAATAAATTTGACAATCTGGAAGAAATGGATGCATTCCTAGAAACATATAAACTACCACAACTGAACCAGGAAGAAATAGAAAGCCTGAACAGACCCATAACCAGTAAGGAGATTGAAACAGTCATTAAAAATCTCCAAACAAACAAAAGCCCAGGGCCAGACGGCTTCCCGGGGGAATTCTACCAAACATTTAAAGAAGAACTAATTCCTATTCTCCTGAAACTGTTCCAAAAAATAGCAATGGAAGGAAAACTTCCAAACTCATTTTATGAGGCCAGCATCACCTTGATCCCAAAACCAGACAAGGATCCCACCAAAAAAGAGAGCTATAGACCGATATCCTTGATGAACACAGATGCGAAAATACTCAACAAAATACTAGCCAATAGGATTCAACAGTACATTAAAAAGATTATTCACCACGACCAAGTGGGATTTATTCCAGGGCTGCAAGGTTGGTTCAACATTCGCAAATCAGTCAATGTGATACAACACATCAATAAAAGAAAGAACAGGAATCATATGATACTCTCAATAGATGCTGAAAAAGCATTTGACAAAGTACGGCATCCCTTCCTGATCAAAACTCTTCAAAGTGTAGGGATAGAGGGCACATACCTCAATATCATCAAAGCCATCTATGAAAAACCCACCGCAAATATCATTCTCAATGGAGAAAAACTGAAAGCTTTTCCGCTAAGGTCAGGAACACGGCAGGGATGTCCATTATCACCACTGCTATTCAACATAGTACTAGAGGTCCTAGCCTCAGCAATCAGACAACAAAAGGAAATTAAAGGCATCCAAATCGGCAAAGAAGAAGTCAAATTATCACTCTTCGCAGATGATATGATACTATATGTGGAAAACCCAAAAGACTCCACTCCAAAACTGCTAGAACTTATACAGGAATTCAGTAAAGTGTCAGGATATAAAATCAATGCACAGAAATCAGTTGCATTTCTCTACACCAACAGCAAGACAGAAGAAAGAGATATTAAGGAGTCAATCCCATTTACAATTGCATCCAAAACCATAAGATACCTGGGAATAAACCTAACCAAAGAGACACAGAATCTATACTCAGAAAACTATAAAGTACTCATGAAAGAAATTGAGGAAGACACAAAGAAATGGAAAAAATGTTCCATGCTCCTGGATTGGAAGAATAAATATTGTGAAAATGTCTATGCTACCTAAAGCAATCTACACATTTAATGCAATTCCTATCAAAGTACCATCCATCTTTTTCAAAGAAATGGAACAAATAATGCTAAAATTTATATGGAACCAGAAAAGACCTCGAATAGCCAAAGGGATATTGAAAAAGAAAGCCAACGTTGGTGGCATCACAATTCCGGACTTCAAGCTCTATTACAAAGCTGTCATCATCAAGACAGCATGGTACTGGCACAAAAACAGACACATAGATCAATGGAACAGAATAGAGAGCCCAGAAATAGACCCTCAACACTATGGTCAACTAATCTTCGACAAAGCAGGAAAGAATGTCCAATGGAAAAAAGACAGCCTCTTCAATAAATGGTGCTGGGAAAATTGGACAGCCACATGCAGAAAAATGAAATTGGACCATTTCCTTACACCACACACAAAAATAGACTCAAAATGGATGAAGGACCTCAATGTGAGAAAGGAATCCATCAAAATCCTTGAGGAGAACACGGGCAGCAACCTCTTCGACCTCTGCCGCAGCAACATCTTCCTAGAAACAACGCAAAAGGCAAGGGAAGCAAGGGCAAAAATGAACTATTGGGATTTCATCAAAATCAAAAGCTTTTGCACAGCAAAGGAAACAGTTAACAAAATCAAAAGACAACTGACAGAATGGGAGAAGATATTTGCAAACGACATATCAGATAAAGGACTAGTGTCCAGAATCTATAAAGAACTTAGCAAACTCAACACCCAAAGAACAAATAATCCAATCAAGAAATGGGCAGAGGACATGAACAGACATTTATGCAAAGAAGGCATCCAGATGGCCAACAGACACATGAAAAAGTGCTCCATATCACTCGGCATCAGGGAAATACAAATCAAAACCACAATGAGATATCACCTCACACCAGTCAGAATGGCTAAAATCAACAAGTCAGGCAATGACAGATGCTGGCGAGGATGCGGAGAAAGGGGAACCCTCCTACACTGTTGGTGGGAATGCAAGCTGGTGCAGCCACTCTGGAAAACAGCATGGAGGTTCCTCAAAATGTTGAAAATAGAACTGCCCTATGACCCAGCAATTGCACTATTGGGTATTTACCCTAAAGATACAAATGTAGTGATCCAAAGGGGCACATGCACCCGAATGTTTATAGCAGCAATGTCCACAATAGCCAAACTATGGAAAGAACCTAGATGTCCATCAACAGATGAATGGATCAAGAAGATGTGGTATATATACACAATGGAATACTATGCAGCCATCAAAAGAAATGAAATCTTGCCATTTGCGACAACATCGATGGAACTAGAGCATATCATGCTTAGCGAAATAAGTCAAGCAGAGAAAGACAACTATCATATGATCTCCATGATATGAGGAAGTGGTGATGCAACATGGAGGCTTAAGTGGGTAGGAGAAGAATCAATGAAACAAGATGGGATTGGGAGGGAGACAAACCATAAGTGACTCTTAATCTCACAAAACAAACTGAGGGTTGCTGGGGGGAGGGGGTTTGGGAGAAGGGGGTGGGATTATGGACATTGGGGAGGGTATGTGCTTTGGTGAGTGCTGTGAAGTGTGCAAACCTGGTGATTCACAGACCTGTACCCCTGGGGATAAAAATATATGTTTATAAAAAATAAAAAATTTAAAAAAAAAAAAAAGAAAAAGAAAATGATCTTTGTTTCTGGCAATAGGATGAGTGTATGGAGAACATGTTCTCAAAAAAGAATGCCTACTTATAACAGACCCTGACACGGCAAGTGTAATGTGGGGGAAAACAAGAGTGCCTAAAAGTCTAGATAAAATACTTTCCACGTTGGGACACCTGGGTGGCTCAGTCCGTTAAGCATCTGCCTTCAGCTCAGGTCATGATCCCGGGGTCCCAGCATGGAGCCCTGTGTTAGACTCCCTGCTCAGCAGGGAGTTTGCTTCTCCCTCTCCCTCTGCTGCTCCTCCCACTCATGTGCACGTGCTCTCTCTCTCTCTCTCTCTCAAATAAATAAATAAAATCTTAAAAAAAAATACCTTCCATGTTGTTTTTATTTATATGTTTAAGACTTTTTAAAATTTTTGTCATTTGAAAGAGAGCCATAGAGTGAGTGAGAACACAAGCAGGGGTGAGGAAGAGGGAGAAGCAGACTCCTCACTGGGCTCTACCCCAGGACCCTGGGATCATGACCTGAGCTGAAGGCAGATACTTCACCAACTGAGCCACCCAGGCGGCCCCTCCATGTTGTTTTTAAAGTGAAGCTGAGCTGAAGTGAAGCACAGGAAACAGATAACAACAGGGCCTGATTTTCTAGAAGTAATCAAGCTAAAATTTGCCCTGGGCCAAATCTGCTTCTCTTTGGTGGCCACAGTTGATACTAAAAGACCATGTGGTAGGGCCAGGGACAGGGGATAAAGTGTGAGACCCAAGCAAGGTGGTTGAGCTGACTGGAGACCCTGCCAAAAAGCGAAGATTCTGTAGGGGTGACTCCTTCAGTGAGTGACTTGGAAAATACCCACTCTCCACATAAAGATATTTATCTACCTAGGGATCAGACACAGGGTTTGGAGAAAAAGTTCTTTCCTCTGAGAATTCCTAACCACATGCTCGCACTCAACCACTTTTGGGAGCAGAATACTATGTGTCTTCAAAACCACCAAACAGAAACATTAATTCAGAGTGGTCCTTGGTTGATAATGTCACTGGGCACATTGCAATAGTAAATGAAAATTTTCTCTGGAAGAGTTTTACATGGCCTCAAAGGATTCCCACAGATAAAATTCCAAAGAGCATGAGCTCACAATGAAAAGAAGTCATTAAACCTACAAAGAAGCAAGGCATGATGAGTGCGAGTCTGCAGAAACAGACTTGTAAAAACTGCAGATCCAAAAATGATCAGCTATTGGATACAAAATAAGTACATTTGATATGCTAAGTGAGAGAATTCAGAAACTGAGAAAGTACAACATCCACTCATGATAAACACCCTCAACAAAGTAGGTTTAGAGGGAATATACCTCAACATAATAAAAGCCATCTATGAAAAACCCACAGAGAACATCAGCCTCAATGGGGGAAAACTGAGAGCTTTCCCCTGAAGGTCGGGAACAAGACAAGGATGTCCATTCTCACCACTGTTATTGAACATAGTACTGGAAGTCCTAGCCTCAGCGATCAGACAATGAAAAGATATAAAAGACATCTGAATCAGCAAGGAAGATGTAAACCTTTCACTATTTGCAGGTGAGGTGATGACTATATAGAAAACCATAAACACACCACCAAAAAACTGCTAGAACTGATGAAAAAAAATTTGCTGAAGTCACAGAATACAACATACAGAAATCTGTAGCATTCCTATACACCAATCAGTAATGAAGTAGCAGAACGTGAAATTAAGAAAACAATCCCATTTATAGTTTCACCCCAAATAGTAGGATGCCTAGAAATAAACCTAACCAAAGAGGTGAAATATCTGAAAACTGTAAAATGCTGATGAAGGAGATCGAAGATGACACAAAGAAATGGAAAGACATCCCATGCTCATGGACTGGAAGAGCAAATATTGTTAAAGTGTTTCTACTACCCAAAGCATTCTACACATTTAATGTAATCCTTATCAAAATACCAACAGTATTTTTCACAAAACTGCAACAAACAATTCTAAAATTCATATGGGACTACAAAAGACCCCGAATAGCCAAAGCAATCCTGAAAAAGGAAAGCAAAGTTGGAGGCATCACAATTCTGGACTTCAAGTTATATTACAAAGCTGTAGTGATCAAAACAGTATGGTGCTGGCACAAAAATAGACACAGAAATCCATGCAACAGAATAGCAAACCCAGAAATGAACACACAGCTCTATGGTCAATTAATCTTTGACAAATCAGGAAAGAACATCCAATGGGAAAAAGACAGTTTCTTCAATAAATGGTTGAGTTGGGAAAACTGGACAGCAAGATGCAAAAGAAAGAAACTGAACCACTTTCTTTCACCATACACAAAATAAATTCAGAGTAATGGATTGAAGACCTAAATGTGAGCCCGAGTTCATAAAAATCCTAGAAGAAAACACAGGCAGTAACTAACTTCTTTAACACTGGCCCTAGCAACTTTTTTCTAGGTATGTCTCCTGAGGCAAGGGAAAGAAAAAAAAAAAGTGGACTATTGGGACTTCATCAAAATGAAAATCTTCTGCACAGCAAAGGAAACAATCAACAAAACTAAAAGGCGACCTATGGGTCTGGGTTATGGACATTGGGGAGGGTATGTGCTATGATGAGTGCTGTGAATTGTGTAAGACTGATGATTCACAGACCTGTACCCCTGAAGAAAATAGTACATTATATGTTAATTTTAAAAAGGCAACCTACAGGGTGAAAAAAGATATTTTCAAATGGCATATCTGATAAAGGGTTAGTACATAAAATATATAAAGAACTTAAAAACTCAATACCCACAACATGAATAATCCAATTAAAAAATGGGCATGGGGCACCTGGGTGGTTCAGTCAGTTGAGTGTCTGACTCTTGATTTTGGCTCAGGTCATGGTCTCAGTGTCCTGGGATTGAGCCCTATGTCAGGCTCTGTGCTCATGGGGAGTCTGCTTTTCTCCCTCTGCCCCTCCTCACACTCACAGTCTCCCTTTCTCTCTAAAATAAATAAACAAATCTTTTAAAAAGTGGGCAGAACACTTAAATAGATATTTCTCCAAAAAAGACATAGAAATGGCCAATAGACACATGAAAAGGTGTTCGTCATCACTTACCTTCAGGGAAATGCAAGTCAATACTACAATGAGATACGACATCACACCTGTCAGAATGGCTAAAATCAACAACACAAGAAACAACAGGTCATTGGCAAGGATGTGCAGAAAGGGGAAGCCTCATGCCCTGTTGGTGGGAAGGCAAACTGGTACAGCCACTCTGGAAAAACAGTACGGAGGTTCCTCAAGAAGTTAAAAAATAGAGCTACCCTGTGACCCAGCAATTGCAGTACTAGGTACTTACCCAAAGAATACAGGAATGCTAATTCAAAGGAATATGTGTATCTCTATATTTATAGCAGCATTATTTTCAATAGCCAAGATATGGAAGCAGCCCAAGCATCCATTGATTGATGAAATTGATGAATGGATAAAGAAGAGGTGGCATATGTGTGTGTGTGTGTGTGTGTGTGTGTATGGCATATATAATATTCTAATATATATTTGAATATAATTCAGCCATAAAAAATAATGAAATCTTGCTGGTTGCAAGGACATAGACAGAACTTAATGCTAAGCAAAACAAGTCAATCAGAGAAAGACAAATACCATATGATTTGACTCACGTGGAATTTAAGAAACAAAACAAATGAGCAAAGGGGCAAAAACAGAGAGAGAGAGACAAATCAAGAAACAGACTCTTAACTATAGAGCACAAACTGATGGTCCCCAGAGGAGTAGGGGATGGGGGAGGGGGGAAATAGGTGATGGGGATTTAAGCGTGTGCTGGTTGTGATGAGTACTAGGTGACATACGGTACTATTGACACCTGAAACTAATAGGATGCTATATGTTAACTAAGTGGAATTAAAATTAAAAATTTTTTTTTAAAAAATCAACTATGAAAACTGAGTAACAGGTTTGAAAAAAATGAACTAAATAGAACTCTGAGAAATAAAAAATATGATAATTTAAGTAGAAAACTAGAACCTCCCTTGACGGATTAAACAGAGCCAAAGAGAATCTGTGGCATGGAAAACAGGTCAGATGATTTTACGTAGTCAAAAACACGAGGAGGCAAAGATATGGGGGGGGGAAAATGTCTGAATGAGCTTAAGATGGCAAAATGTCTGAAATACATCTTAACTAAGTTTAAAAAGGCAAGCGTAGAAAGAATGTTAAAGGAATGATCTATTCAAGGAGATAAGGTGGTGATAACTTTCTGAGATTTAATAAAAATGAAACGAGACGGAAAAAAAATCTCAGTGTCTTGAAGAACTGGAAGGGCTGTTGGAAGGAAGAGGAACCGGCCAAGAAAACTGAAAATGACTTATGAGGAAGGAGGAAGAACAAAGAAGATTCAGTGTCTGGAAAGCGAAGAGGGAGTATGTTTCAGCAAGGCCATGGTCAATAACTCTAAATGTTGCAGACACATCAAGTAAGGTGACGATCAGTAATCACTGAGTATCTGCTATACGTCAGACAACGGTGCTGGGTGGATCCAAAGATGTTTAATGCATAACTCTTGGACTTAAAATTAGGGAAGAAATGTAAATAAAAGGTTGCAATCCAATGTGACTAAGGCTGTAATAAACATGAGCCAAATGGGCCATGAACAGAGGGAAGGAGGTTTCTTTTGTGTGATGATGATTTCTCTAATGAGCTCTCCTCAGCTATTTGTCTCATGGTCACTTTTGAAAAATTTGGAATAAATATTTAGCTTTCATCAGAATATCCCCTTAAACACATATGGTCAGCTCTTTCTTCTGATTTATCTACATCATTTTGAGGCATGCAATATTCAAGAACATTCCAATATCTGGTATGAGCATGAATGGCAGACCTTCAAATAACCTTTTTGTGCCTGAGAGATTGGGTCAAAGAGTACAGGCTTGTTTCTTCTTCCTATTCTCCCTGACCCCGCTTGGTTGGGCGTCTCACCACAATCACCTGGGCTTTTAATAATCTCCAGGTTTCAGCTCTGATCATGTTATTCCCCCTCAAACGTTCACACACCGTGGCTTTATAGTGGAGACATTCAATAAATAAGAGTTGAAATGAAAGAATGTCAATATATAATGAAATAGAAGTATATCCTCCATTGTCATGTGAATAATTCCATATTCCAAATCAATGATAGAATATTATCATTTGAAGGCATATTTTATCTATGTAGTTGCTTCCAAAAAATACTGTTGTCAACAGTTAAATGTGTGTATTTAAAAAGATTTTTTTAAAAGATTTATTTATTTAGAGAGAGAGAGAGAGAACACACAACCAGGGGGAGGGGCAGAGAGAATCCCAAGCAGACTCTATGCTGGGTGCACAGTTTGACACGGGTCTCAAACTCACATCTCCAAAATCATGACCAGAGCTGAAATCAAGTGTCAGACACTTAACTGACTGAGCCACCCAGGCACCCCAGAGAAGTTATGTTTTCTTTTTTTAAGATTTTATTTATTTATCTGAAAGAGAGCAAGACAGATTGCAGAGGGAGAGGACAGGGAGAAGTGGATTTGCCGCTACGCAGAGAGCCTGATGTGGGACTTCATCTCATGACCCTGGAATCATGACCTGAACTGAAGGCAGATGCTTAAATGCCTGAGTCACCCAGGTGCCCCCAAAAGTTATGTTTTTATTGCAAGTTTATATTTAATTCAACAAAGATTTACTAAATATCTACTATGTGTCTGTGCTATTTGTTGCAGAAAAATGTAAAGAAATATACAACACAAATAAGATCATTAATACTTATTACACAGACAGAATTATGTATGTATATGAATGTGAATATATATTATTCATTCATTCATTCATTCATATATATGAATGTGATATGAGTATATCATAAACTTCCCTAATTTTAAATGAATATATATATAGACATATATATATATATTCATTTCACAAAAGAGGTTCAGATGTCCAGATAAAAATGAGTCAAAAAGAAGGAAATAGCACACCTAGATTTGGAGGGGATAAAATTAAATCCTATAAAGCAGCTGTTGTTTGAACTGAGTCTTCAGTGATGGAGAACATTTGGTAGGCAGAGGGACGCCTAGGTGACTCAGTCAGGTAAGCATCTGCCTTCAGCTCAGGTCTTGGCCTTGAGCCCTACACTGGGCTCCCTGCTTGGCAGGAAGTCTGCCTCTCCCTTTACCCCTCCCCCAGCTCATGCTCTCTCTCTCTCTCTCTCTCTCTCTCTCAAGTAAATAAATAAAATCTTCAAAAAAAAAGAATAGAAAAGAAAAAGAAAAAGATTTGGTAGGCAGAGATTGAGGGGAAAGGATAGTAGGAGGCATGAATACAGCTAGGGAGAAAAGAACAGAATTTGTTGAGGTAGATTGGTTCAGAATTGCATTAATCCGTGGGTTAAAAAAAAAAAAAAAGAAAAGAAAAGAAAGAAAGAAAGAGAAAAAAGAAAATTTGATCACAGTGGCTGAAGCACACGAGCGTTTATTTGTTTCATGTAATGAGAAGTCCAAAGGTAGGCGGTTGCTGGTGTTGGTTTAGCATCTCAAGAATGTCAGGGCTGTTTGTAATTCTCTTGACCTTTCCCCCATGGTCCCAAGATGTCTGCTGGAACTTTAAGCATCACATTCAAATACCAGACAGTGGGTAGAAAGGAGGATCAAAGGCAAAAAGGGCTTCCCAGAAACCCTACCCTGAGACTTCTGCTCATGTGTCACTGTCCACCTCTATCTGCAAGAGACTACAAAATAGAGATATTTTTAGCCAGGCTCATTATAGCAAAGAGGCAGGGAAGAACAGGTAGTGGGGAGGCAGTTAGCAGTCTCGGCAACAAAACAGAAGTCAAGTTTAGCTTGAGCATAAAGAGTGGAGATACCATTTCTTAAATATGAGCCAACTGATTTGGAAAACAAGAATGCCTATTTCTTGTCCCTGGCATCTTCCTTTTCTGCTGTTTTCTACTTACTTGCCTGGAACAAAATCAATGACAAGGGTACAGGGTGCTATAGGAGTACAGAGGAGGAGCACCTTCAGTTGCTCAGAGAGGACTGTGCCAAGCTTGGTGGATGGATGTGGATGTGGTCGAAGGCTGGTGGGTGAGGGTTATCTTGGGCAAAAGCCTAGACATAAGAAGATGGAGAGCTCTGGGGAATGCAATTATTTCATGCTAGCTGATGCAGAGTGCAATACGGACCTGGTGAGAAAGGAGGATGGAGAGATGGGTAGGAGCCAGATTATGAAAACTTGTTGGCCATGGTAAAGGGTTTGGGCTACGTCCCTAGATTTATTTTTTAAAAAGCAACAAAAATATTTTCTTGATTACTTACTGAATCTCTGCTGTCTTTCCGGAAAAATTTCATAAGGGCATCTTGTTTGTTAATCTTGTTCATTTACTGTCTTCCTAGAGCCTAGCACTGTGCCTGAGCCCTGAGATTTACCCAATGAATCTACGTTCTTCCTGAAATGGACTGTGAAAACATTAGGCCAACTGTCCAATGTACTCTCTGTCACTGAAACTCTCCTTTTCAGTTGAGGTCCCGTAAACCACACCTATGTTGGTCCAGGAGCTTCAAGAAGCAGGCAAAAAGATAGGATTAAAAGCCTAAGAAATCTGGGGTGCCTGGGTAGCTCAGTTGGTTGAGCGACTGACTCTTGATTTCAGCTCAGGATGTGATCTCCAGGCTCAGTACAGAGTTTCTTGGGATTCTCTCTCTCCCTCTCCTCTGCCCCTCCCCTCACTTGTACTATTTCTCTAAATAAATAAATAAATAAATAAATAAAATCTTTTAAATAAGCATAAGAAATTTATTAGGGGCAACTTCCGTGATAGAAAATGGAAGGCAGGGGAGAGTCTGGGAGCGTACCAGTATGTACTGCAATGCAAAGCAGGTCTGACCTTGAGTGAAGGAGAGAGGGAAGGAAAGATGGAAGGAAGGAAGGAAGGAAGGAAGGAAGGAAGGAAGGAAGGAAGGAAGGAAAGAAGGGAAGGAGGGAGGGGGGAGGGAAGGGAGGGAGATAAGTCAGAGGGAAGTGTCTTTGAGACATGGCATCTCATCATGGCGTCTTTGAGACAAAGTCAACAGTCAAAGGAGCCCAGTGTCTCCCAAGAACAGACCTGTCTAATATCCCTACTGTGCCCATTCCCTGCCCAGGTGCAGTCTGTAGGAAGTGTGGCCTCAATGCAAAGGCAGTGAAGATCTCAGAAGACAGCAGCAGCTTGGTCCCTCTGCCAGCAGCGAGATATCTGAGAAGGACATTCTTATGGCTGCCATGCCTGCCAGCTCCGCTACTGTGAGCATGGCTCCCATCCTGCTTTGTGTCTTCCCCCATATTCTAGTTACTATCTAGCATATTGTTTTTACCTCCATCCCTGTCTTCAAGTCCTCCTTAATACCCTTCCTCCACAAACTCAGCCACAGATATCCTCTGGGACCGAGGTCTCCTTTGTTCTCTAGGTCCCTTTATGGATTAGGAATTTGAACCCTGAACCAGAGCGCTCATGGCCAGCTCCTCTAGTCCCAAGGGGAAACCCTCACCATCCACCTGCTGGCCACCTGCCTTCACCATAGGATACTCTGAAGGATAAAATTTTATCTTATTAACTAATCCCAACATCCTGGCTTGCTGGAACCCCAGTAGTCAGATACAGATGTTCTGCTGACCATCCATGCGGGTCTGGTGCCTTGTACTTATGTACATCCATTATCCTTATGCTCTAGAAGAAACATAGGCGATTTTGTGACATAGCCTAAGAAATAAGTGGCAAGGCTGGGGTTTCAACCAGGACTGTTGATTTTAAAATGTACGTTCTCAACCACTGACACTGCCTCTCCTTCGCAGAATGGGCCATCCTGTATTATGACCCTCTGTTTACTTGTCTGTCCACCCCATCCCTCAAGATGAGAGTTTCCTATGACTCCATAGGTCTCCACAAGACAGCATGTAGCCCAACACCCAAGCTGCTCGCTGACCCGATAAAGAACTTGCATAGCCAAATCTCTGGAAATGCGAGAAATAGGACGCTTTCTGCCCACTAAGGAAGAACAAGCCAAACAAGGGGAAATTCTAAGAGATGTTTCATCTGGGTGAGTTGGGGGTTGCACAAGGGGCCCCAGCGTGGTCATACCGCCCAAAGGCAGCTCCCAGTGTCTCCAGACAGAAAAGGAAATGACAACAGCTTTTGACGAGAATAGAAGGACAAATAAAGATCTTATTGAAAAGCAGGTAAATTGGCTGGGCTCAGAAGCCTGCGATGACTCAGAGCTGGCAAGGGGCCTGTCTGGCAGCCCACCTCTCCCTCACAGCCGAACTCAATGGATTCCATGTTGCTCTCTCACCCTGGACCCCCTCGTGTGCAGCTCGGGCGGGGGGGTGGGGAGCCTGCACATGAAGTGCCTCTTTGTTCTGCAACTTTCTCCTTTACGTAGGCCACGTGGCCTTGGGAAGCAGGGATGACCCAACAGCAAAAGAAGGTTCTGTGCTTCTTTCAAGTTCATGGAAACCCAATGGAAATCAATGCAGGACCCTGCCCATCTGAAAGTGCCTTTCCCTCTGTGCATCGCGGCTTTCCCAACATAAATAAACCGTGCTGGGAAGGAATCTTTGATATATTAATGAAGCTCAGAGAGAGAAACAAAAATATCACCTAGAACCTTCTGTGCCTACTCCTTATTCAGGTAACGGATATGAAGTTAAAGACTTAGAAGTCAAGGACATAGTTTCTGTATTCTTATTTTAATACAAGTTGTATGTACTTCATGTATGCAACATGGTGTGTTGCATACATGATACACATAAATAGTGAAAGGATTACTAGGGTCAAGCTAATCAAGGGAACATGGTTTCTGCATCTGATAACTCTGATCTGAGTAACAGCTTTGGGGGCACCTGGGTGGCTCAATTTGTTAAGCATCTGCCTTCGGCTCAGGTCATGATCTCAGGGTCCTGGAATCAAGTCCTGCATCAGAGTCCTGCACTGCAGGGAGTCTTCTTCTCCCTCTCCCTCTGCTTGCTACTCCCCCTGCTTGTGCTGTCCCTGTCAAATAAATAAATAAAATCTTGGGGAAAAAAAAACACACACACACACACACAGAATAACAGCTTTGTCACCTGCTAGCTGTGGAACTCTGGGCAAGCCACTTCATCTCTCTAATTCCTCTATCTCCTCATGTCTAAGATGAGGTCAGGGACACCTGAATGGCTCAGTTGGTTAAGCAGCTGCCTTTGGCTCAAGTCATGATCCTGGAGTCCCAGGATCAAGTCCTGCATTGGGCTCCCTGCTCAGCGGGGAGTCTGCTTCTCCCTCTGACCCTCCCCCATCTCACGTTCTCTCTCTCCCTCTCTCAAATAAATAAATTAAATTAAATTAAATAGGGTTGGGCCAGATATTGAGATCTTACATGTTACATGTCTCACAGTATTCCAACACACAGTAAGCATCTGGTACATTTTTGTTAGAAGAATTAACGTACTATTACAGAGTATCGTATTCCCACATGAAACACGAAGGCTGTGCCCAGGATGGACTCCTAGCCGGCTGCAAGGACAAACCAGGCTTTCTCTCATCTGTATTCCGCATAACTCTGGGCAGTATGGGCGGGATGGAGAGGGGGAAACAGGTAGAAATAAATGTCAGGCACTGTGTGTTCTCAGAGAGGCTTTTAAAGGCTGAGTGCTGCCATGCAAGACTTTCTTATTTCTTAGAACCAATTGCCTGATTCTTTGCCATTATTTCCATTTGGGCTGCTACCAGACATGCTCCCCATCTGGAAAACAGCAGTAGACATCTCGTGTATTGCAAAATTCTTCTACTTCAGTGGCAAGAGTTTCTTAGGGTGTAAATTCTCTCAGGACCTGCAATTATAGGTTCAGAAAACTAGACAAAATGAATGGCTATAAGAGGATCTACTATTTATTGATTGTTTACTATGTGCTAGGCTCCTGCTCAATTCTTGACATATATTATTTCATCCAGACTTCACGTTTGCATTGCCTTCCCGATGAGGACAGTTAGGGTCATTCTCTAAGGACATCACATGGCTAGGAAGTGGACCCAAGGTTTGCATTCATGGAGGCCTGACATCAATCACCTCATGGTCTCATCTAAAAAGTCTTTGTTATTATTACAGTGTTGAGACATAAACAAAAGTAGATAAGGTAGCATTAATCCCATGTGTCTATCACCCAGCCTCAACAACTAACAAATCATGGACAGTCTTGTTTCATCCATACCCCATCCAGTTACCACCCAACACACACACACACACACACACACAATTTCATATTTTCATTTGTAAATATTTCAGTATATGTCTTCAAAAGACTTAGACTCTCTTGAAACACATAACACCTATAATAATCATTTCTTAGTCTCATCAAATATCCAGTCCATGTTCATATTTCCCCAACTGTCTTGTATTTTTTGCCTTTTCTCTTTTTTTCACAGCAGTTTCATGATTCAAACAAGGTCTAGCTCATATAATAGCATTTGGTTAATAGGTCTCTGAAGTCTCTTTTCATCTATAGAGTTCTTTTCTCTCTCTCTTTTTTTTTTTCTTGCCACTTGTAAAAAGAAATTGAAAGCCTATGCTCTTAACCACATGATACGGAATCTTATTTCCATTTTAAAAATTATGCCTGGGGAGGGAATGCCCTCCTCCCCAACATATTTCTTGTATTAAATATGACTCTCTATTTTCCTGGGGAATAGGAGGTAATCACACATTAAAAGTGGATCTTAGGAACGTTTCAGTGCTCATTGGAAACACCGAACAATCAAAAAGCCACTTTGTTTTGTAGGCGTTTATTACATGACATAACTTGAGGGCAGAGAAAAACAACTGTTGAAAACTAACTCTTCTCCCACCTCCCATACCTGGTGTCTTTAAGTATCATAGGTAACCCTCGCCAGTCACTTCCAAAAGTCAGACTCTGACAGCTTAGGTAGGGAGTTAGGATACAAGCAAGAGAGGAAGTGCCTGAGAAGCTCTAGCCCGCAGTTGACCCTGAAGTGTAGTGACCTGAAGCCAACTATGGGGGAGGGGCGGGGAAACGAGAGGAACCAGACACCTCTTTGGGGGTGCTCTGCTCTCAGACACAGGGATCTACTTCAGAGTTCTGCTGTTGGCTCTGGATCAGAAATCTGAATGATATCAAAAATATTTCAGGGGGCGCCTGGGTGGCTCAGTCGGTGAGTGTCTGACTCTTGATTTCGGCTCAGGTCATGATCCCAAGGTCCTGGGATGGAGGCCCATTATTGGGCTCTGATCTCAGCGTAGAGTCTGCTTCTCTCTCTGTCTCTCCCCCTGCTTGCATGCGCTGTATCAAATAAATAGATAAATAACATTTCAGGAGTGGTATGCTGTATTGGGGAGGCTGACTTTCCCATCAGTGGCTTAGTGGGGGCACTCGAGGGGCGTGCTGGCAGATAATGGAGAACCACCTCTCTAACCCTAACCCTATGTGCACCCTGGTGAGCCAGCGTTCCTGCTGGGGGGTGGGGGGCGGTTCTCCTGTAGGTGATGTTTGTCTCCTCTGGTCACTTGGATGCATATGGATGGGAGCCTGCATGAGGGAGCTGGCTGGCACCAGTGGGACTCCCCCTTGCTGGGACCATCTGGACAACCACTGGAAGGGCTCAGGGCAGCCACACTGCAACAACCAGTGCATAAGTATTTTGCCGTTTGAATGACTACTCCTGCCTCCAGGCCGAACTGTAAGCCCCGTGGTAGGTAACGTCTCTGCTTTCCTGAGAAAAGGTAGGCAGCGCCACATTCTGCGACATGTCTTAAGCCTTAGCTTAACCGCCACCCTGGGCAAGTCACTTAACTTCTTTTGGCCTTATTTTCACTACTGGTAAAGTGGGGAGAAAACTCTTACTCTGCTTGTTGGGTGAAACAGAAATGCGTAGGTGCAAGTAGTGTAGAACCAATCGTGCCTTGGGCCTGCACGACAGGCTTAATATGTCATTCTTAATAATTTGTATTTTTTTAATTTTAATTAATTAACAGGGGCACCTGGGTGGCTCAGTGGGTTAAGCCTCTGCCTTTGGCTCAGGTCATGATCTCAGGGTCCTGGGATCGAGTCCCGCATCGGGCTCTCTGCTCAGCGGGGAGCCTGCTTCCTCCTCTCTCTCTCTCTGCCTGCCTCTCTGCCTACTTGTGATCTCTCTCTCTCTCTGCCAAATAAATAAAAATAAAATCTTTTTAAAAATTCAATGAACTAACATATGGTGTATTATTAGTTTCAGAAGTAGAGTTCAGGGCGCCTGGGTGGCTCAGTGGGTTAAGCCGCTGCGTTCGGCTCAGGTCATGATCTCAGGGTCCTGGGATCGAGTCCCGCATCGGGCTCTCTGCTCAGCAGGGGCCTGCTTCCTTCCCTTCCCCTCTCTCTGCCTGCCTCTCTGCCTACTGTGCTCTCTCTCTGTCAAATAAATAAATAAAATCTTTAAAAAAAAAAAAAAAAGAAGTAGAGTTCAGTGATTCATTGATTGTATATCATACCCAGTGCCCATTCCATCAAGCACCTTCCTTAATGCTCATCACAAATTTACCCCATCCTCTACTCCCCTCCAGTAACCCTGTTTGTCTCCTAGAGTTAAGAGTCTCTTATGGTTTGTCTGTTTTCATCTTATTTTTCTTTCCCTTCCTCTACAATCCTCTGTTTTGTTTCTTGGATTCCACATATGCGTGCAATTGTTTTTCTCCAATTGACTTATTTCATTTAGCATAATGTCCTCTAGTTCCAGCCATGTTGTTGCAAATGGCAAGATATCATTTTTGATGGCTGCCTAGTATTCCTGTGTGTGTGTGTGTGTGTGTGTGTGTGTGTGTGTGTCTACACACCACACCTTCTTTATCCATTCATCTGTCAATGGGCATCTGGGCTCTTTCCATAGTGTGGACATTGCTGCTATAAACGTTGGGAAGCAGGTGCCCCTTCAGATCACTACATTTGTATCTTTGTGGCAAATACCCAGTAGTGCAATTGCTGGGTCATAGGGTAGCTCTATTTTCAACTTTATGAGGAACCTCCATACTGTTTTCCAGAGTGGCTGCACCAGCTTGCATTCCCACCAACAGTGTGAGAGGGTTCCCCTTTCTCCACATCCTCTCCAACATTTGGCATTTCCTGACCTAAGATTTTTATTTTTATTATTAAGATTCCTGTGTAACATGTTAATGAACGGCACCAAGCTAGTCAATGAGTTTTTAGCTTCCTTTCTCTGGGACAAAACATCGTGGCAATGAAATCACCCCAGGAACATTTCTGAGCAAACCTGAGGTTCACAGGACAGCCGGCCCCAGCAGTATATAAAAGCAAGCCACAGGGAAAGGCATTTCCTTTGAAAAGCCTAACCTAGTCTCACAGTCTCCACGCTCGCTTGATCGCTCGTGATTTCCCACTTCAGGGCGTTGAACTTGAGCAGTGTGGCTGAACTTTTCCATTCTGACTGGAGCTTCCTCAGGCCAGAAACGAAGGCAAGCCAGTTCTGAGTGAAAGATTCAAATAAACACACCACGGGACCACTACAAACGGCAAAGCAAATGAGACAGCTACCGGACTATGATTCACCAAAGCCCTCTCCCAGAACGCCCTAGAGGCCAAGAGCGAGGCAGCTTCTTCCTTTCTGGAACACAGTGCCTGGTGAACAACTGGCAGGAGGAAGCTCTATGAGTCCCTTTGAACGCCTGCTTTTCCCTGCACAGCCACGGATGAGGGAGGAGAGGAAGTCTTTAAAAAGCTAAAGCAATGTGGCTCTCATTTTGGACAAGGCTGTCACACCAAAGGGTAATTTTTCAAAGTGAACACCAAGACTTAAATTCTTCCTATAAACAAAACCCAGTCCCCAACCATTCTTGTTAAAGAACTGGAAGAAACATCAGAGATTTTTAGTGGGAGTAGGTTGCTGCTGTGGGACTGACAGACACATTAACAATGGCCCCCAATTCCCTTCCTTGTCTGCGCGATTTCCTCAAGTTCCCAGGGGAAAGGGAACTTGAGGTATCAAGAGGAGGCCCAGCTGTGGAAATGGAGTTAGTTGGGACTCCATAGACTCTAATTAGTTTTTTACCCCTACTTAACTAGAGTAAACAAAAAAATGTCAACTCCATAGGAGACACGGAGGGTCTCTGGTCTTGAAAGCTGTTCAAATGAAGGGATAAAGACATTGGCACGGTACCAGCTTGGTCAGATAGTGTCTTGTGGTTTTTAAGGCTAGGAGGGGTGCCAGGGATGTTGTCCAACCCTCCCCCTTTCAATGGGAAGGCAAAGGGGCACTGACTAGCCTAGGTTGACACAGGGAATGAATGGCTGAACTCCTGCTCAAGTGAACTACATCATCCTGGGGTAAGGTGAGCAATGGACTGTCAATGGCCACACACAGTCTTCTTCCTCCAGGCAGGCCCTCAAATTCCTCAGCATTTATGCATCCTCCTCCCACCACTATCCAGTCTCCACTTCATGGCTCCCATTCCAACTCTGCTAGTCTTCCTGCCATTGTATCCATTGTCAGGTGTTCAAAGAAGAAAGGGTTCTTTTGCCCACTGCCACAGGTATTCCATTACGTTCTCCAAAGCTGTGTGATTCTTTCAATTTAGAGCTCCCTTGGGCATGGAACCTGGGAGAACTTTCCTGAGGCTGGGCCACAGAGAAAGGGTTGACAAATTATAACTTGTGTACCAAGTCTGGCCTGTTGTCTGTTTTTGTATGGCATGTGATCTAAAAATGTTTTCTTTTTTGTGGTTAAAAACATGTGACACAAAATTTACCATCCTAACCATTTTAAAGTGTAGTTCAGTAGTAGTAAGTATATTTACGCTGTTGTGCTACAGATCTCCAGAACACTTTCATCTTGAAAAATTAAACTCTATACCCGTTAAACAACAACCCTCCATTTCCCCTTTCCCTCAACTCCTGGTAACCACCATTCTACTTTCTATTTGGATGAATTTGACTACTTTACGTACCTGAGATGGACTCATACACTGTCTTTTTGTGACTCATTTGTTTTCAACCGCAATAACGCCTTCAAGGTTTACCCATGTTGTAGAGTGTGACAGGATTCTCTTCCTTTCAAAGGTTCAATAATATTCCATTGGGGGGGGGGGGGCTGTGGGCCGCCAGGGTCAGTGAAGCTCTCAAGATGGTCTAAGAACTTGCTCTAAAAGTCATTGACTGGGTAGCTTTTGTGGCAATCATAAGGCCCCAAACCAGAAGGCCATTGCTAACTCCCCGAAATCCTAGAATGAACACCTTACCTCCATGTTGGCTACTCTCCCTGAGAATCCACCTCCTAACAACTGGGCTTACTACAAAGCCAATGTGGCAAAAAGTGGCTTGGTAGAGAACTTTGAGAAGAAGTTCAATGCCCTTAAATTTTCTGTGCCAGAGGATAAATATACTGTTCAGGTGGATGCCAAAGAAAAAGATGTGAAAAGCTGTGCTGAGTTTTTGTCTCTCTCAAAGGCCAGGATTGAGGAATGTGAAATAGAGCTGGAGAAGGTGAAGAACATAATTCCATTTGATCAGATGACCATTGAGCACTTGAATGAAGACTTTCCAGAAACCAAATCAGATGAGAGAAGTATCTCTATTGGTCTCATAAGCCAATCAAAAATGTATAAACTTGAGTTGGGGAGGAAGTGCTGGCCCTCATATTATAAATGCTGGTCGTTAAAAATAATATTGTAAAAAATATTCCATTGTAGGCATACACCATGTGTTAATTATCCATTCATCCATCCATGGACGTTTGGGCTGCTCCCATGTCTTGGCTGTTATGAATAATGCTATGAATGTGGGTATACAGCTGTCATATTTTGAAATTTTGGCGGAACCACATACTGTTTTCCAGAGTGGTTGTACCATCTTATAGTCTCATCAACCGTGCACAAGGGTTCCAGTTTCTCCATATCCTTGTCAACTTTTGTCATTTTCTAGTTTTTCTTTTAATAGTACCCATCCTGAGAAGTATGAGATGACATCTCACTGTGGCTTTGATTTGCATTTATCTAACAGTTAGTAAGGTTATGCATCTTTTTACTTGCTTAGTGGCCATTTGTACATCATTTTGGGAGAAATGTCTGCTCAAGGACTTTGACCAATTTTGAAATCAAGTTATTTTGTTTTTGTTGTCGTTTCCTCATTGGAGTTCTTTACCTATTCTGGATATTGGCCCCTTAACAGATATAGTGATTTAGACATTTTTTTCCCATTTCATAGACTACTTTTTCACTTTGTGCCCTTTGATGTACAGAAATTGTTTAGTTTGTTATAGTCCCATATACCATATTTTCTTTTGTTGCCTATGCTTTTGGGGCCATATCCAAGAAATCATTGTCAACTCTAACACCATGAAGTTTTCCCCCTGTTTCCTGTGAGTAAGATTTTTAATATTTTAAAATGATTGGGGGGAAAAAAATCAAGGCAAGAAAAATATTTCCTGACATGTGAAAATCATATGGATTTAAATTTCAATGCCCATAAATAAAGTTTTATTAGAACAGAGTCAAATACATTCATTATACATCGTCTATGGTTGCTTTTGAGCTGTAACCGCAGAGCTGAGGACTTGCAACAGAGAGCAAACATGGCTTGCTCATCTCTTTGTACTACTGCTTAATGTACTATAAATCACAGCAACATATTTATAACTCCACAGCATTTAAAGTGTCATGTGTAACTCCACACTGCACCTCTTTTTTTTTTTTTTTTTAATTACCAGGACATACCCATTATGTCAAAACAAGAAAAGTGAAGTGGATTTTGGTTGTACTTTTAAGGCACACCAGTGAGGGGATTACTTAGTTATCCAACTAGATGGCGTATTAGCTCAAGCTGTCATAACAAAAAAACCATAGGCTGCGTGGCCTAAACAACAGAAATTAATTTCACAGTTCTGAGGGCTGGAAAGTCCAAGATCAAGGCACAGGCAGAGCCAATCTCTGGTGTGAGTTCTCTCCTTGAGTTGTAGATGACCTTTCTTCTGTGTGTACATGTGGGGGAGAGAGAGAACTCTCACTCTCCTTACAAGGCCATCTTAGAATCCTATAGAATTAGGACCTCACATTTATGACCTTATTTAACTTTCAGTGCCTCCTAAAAGCCCTATCTCCAAATACAATCACGTGAGGGTTTAGAACTACAACATATGAATTTGGGGGAAGCATGATAGAGTCCAGAGCAGATAGCAAAATACCGTGTCTATTATGCACTGACACGATAGCTGTGTTAAAAGAATACCACATATGTCAGCATTACCAGACTAAACACTCATCACAGTAATCCCAACCCACACGAAAGCAACGGTCAGAGAAATTGGAACCTTTAAAATGGAATATCTCATCACAGCAGAATTTCTTCAGAAAACTAAACAATATAAATGAGCCTGTCACCAAAGGAAGTTTCCAAGTGGCTCATTTCTTAGCCAAGCAAAGAAAGGCATTTACTGATGGTGGGTTAATTAAACCATGTTTGATTGCAACAGTTAAAGAAAAGTATCCAGAGAAAATAAATTTGTTTCAAGCTATTAGCCTTTTGGTGAGAACAGTTGTTCGAAGAGTTGAGGCTCGTGAAAGCAACATCAGTGGTCAATTAAAAACAAGCGAATGATTGTGAATGCTTTTCCTTGGGTCCCAATGAGTTGACAGATGTTATCAATGCTGCTTAATTGTTTATTTGAGGAGGGAGTGCTAAGTTTGAAGTGATCGAAGGCCTAGCCTTTATGAATGGTCTGTGTGGAACAATTACGGGAGAGAGTGTTTCAACATTGAGAAAACACTCATTCAGTACCACTTGAAGTAGAAATACGGGAAGATGTGTTACAACTGATGGTGAAAATCTGTGTGGAACAGAAAAAGGCCTAGGGGAACAAATTCACAAAACGTGTGAAAATGTAAGCTGTCTACAGTCTATGGTTTATTCATCGCATTATTCATCAGTAGGTACTTTGCAGAAAATAATTGAGTCCATCGTGTGTTATTGAACCACTAGTATGCTCTCCTGGGCTTAGCCACTGATGGCTCTGTGAGTTGTAGTTCAAGAATAGAAACTGAGGGGCATGTGGGTGGCTCAGTCAGTTAAGCATTTGCCTTCAGCTCAGGTCATGATCCGGGGGTCCTGGGATCGAGCCCCGCTTTGGGCTCCCTGCTAAGCGGGGAGCCTGCTTCTCTGCCTGCTGCTCACCCTGCTCGTGTTCTCTCTCTCTCTCTCTGACCAATAAATAAAATCTTAAAAAAAAAAAAGAATAGAAATTGAATATCCTGATTTGCCGGATGCAGCTGAAGTTTGTTGGCTTAGCAGTGCTAAAGTTTTATAGAGATTTTTTTGGAGCTCCCAAAAATCCAAGACTGGATTTTGTTCTGAATGAGGAGATCTGCCCTTAATCGCTATTATTGAACATTAAATGTGTGGAAACATTTGTTTCCACATTTGTTCTCTTTTGTTATATGAACACCTACAGAATATCCTCAATTTGACCTCCTGGTACCCAAAGCGCTCAGCATTTACTAGCTGCCCATTTATGGAAAAAGCTCGCAGACCCTTCCATAGGCATCTGAGTGATAGCCACCTGGGTTTTACTGGGAAATAGTCTGATCGAAACCTATGTCTGCGACAAGGCTTCTTAACCCTATTCTCCTTTGGGGTGCCCAGGTCATTCTTAGCACTACTCACCATGTCCCCTCAGATGGGAGCAACGAATGCCCCATTCCTTTCTTTGTGGGTCTTACTGTCTGTGGCACAGGATCCTACTGTCCGCCAAAAAGTCCTCTTCGGTTTTACTCCTAAGAGGCCCAACAGGTACTAATTTGACTAGGGTTCCTGGTTATCAACACCGATCCAGATTTTCTGAGGCTAGGTCTGTGGTTCAGGGGTCCTCGCTAGGGAAACAGAGACCTTGTTACTATACTACCTTCTGCCACCATCACCTTTTCGTTCCTATATCATGTTTCATGATATAAAGAATCCCCACACAAAATATCACCCACCCAGGGATGAACTGGGACTAGACAAGGGCCTAGAGAGCTATTAGACTGTAGCCTCCAGTTATCTCTGCCTTTGTTTATAAGAGCAGTAATTTAGAAATTGCAGATGTGCTGAGTTACTAAATACTCTTTGGGGGAGTATAAACTTACTAATTCAGCAGTATCTAATTCAGTAACTATGCTACTCTAAGACCACTTTGGTGAAAGTGAGTTTCAGCGGATGTAGAAAGGGCAAATAATTTGCTTTTATAAGCATAAGACACTTGTCGCAACGGAACCATCGGGTATGTATGTACAAACTGCTTTACGTCCTTCCTGCTTATGGAAGAGCTACATGTCCTTATTCTAGTATCTGTATTCATGGTGAAAAGATAGGAAGCTAGGCTACAAGATGGATATTAAAACAAAGATGAATCTGTGACCAGGAAATGGAAGGCCAAGAATTAGTCTCCAGGGCACATATTATTGTTGTTGAAGAAAACCAAAACAAAAAACTTCCCAAATAAAAATCCACAGATATCTTTTTCTTCTTTTTGCAAAACATAGCCTCACTGGTTGAGAATTTATGGCTTGGTACTCATAGGGATAGTTGTTTATTTTTATTAGCCTTCTATAGTGGCCATTAAACTGACCCTTAGTGGGGTCAGTCATTTTCAAATTATCCAAGCTTTTTGAAAAGTCGTTTCACTCCCCAGCCCAACCCCCACAACGCTTCCCAAGAGAACACCTGTTTCATTAAGAGATGTTTTATTTTTGTCTTCTTCATTTGGACTCCCCCTGTTTTAATTACTAATGACCCTCCAACATCCATGTTGACTTCCAGAAAATTTAAGCAAGCCAAATACATGAGGAGCATGTCAATCTGTTGCTACCAAGATGTGAGTTCGCTCTTGTAGCTTGTTTATAGAGGGCCTTTAGTGGGGGGAAAAAACAACAACAAATTCCTCAGGCAATAGTAAATCTGATGACTTTCTGAGTCATTGAGTATCAGTAGACTATCTGATCCATAAATACATTTAGAAGCAAAGAACTAGTCAAAGATAAACTGAGACATATTAAGAATTTTAGGAGTTTGGGGATACTTGGGTAGCTCAGTTGGATAAGCATCTGCCTTCGGCTCAGGTCATGATCCCAGGGGCCTGGGACTGAGTCCATCAGGCTCCCTGTTCAGCGGGGAGCCTGGTTCTCCCTCTGCTTGCCACTTCCCCTGGTTTTATTCACTCTCTCGCTCGCTCTCTCTTTCTCTCTCTCTCTGACAAATAAATAAATAAAATCATTAAAAAAAAGAACTTTAGGAGTTTTATGTAAGCAAAAATGGATTCAAATTAGGCAATGTGAAGCTGAAAGTGGTTCGGAGTGCCCCCCAGACAGAAGCCAGGTCAAAGACTTCCACAGAGTAAAAGTGGAAGCAAAGAAGGAAATGATTTGATTGGCTATAGCTTAAGCATGGGCCTTGGTTGGAGACCCCTAGGTGGTTGTCTTTAGAGGTTGATTTCTTTATCTTGAGGCATTCACATGCTTAGGTTCTGTTTTGCTTATATCAGCCTGGAAGGGATTAGAACCACCTTGGTCTAATGGTTTTGTCGTAGTTTAATTCCATACAACTGATCATCCATAGCTCACGTATTGCCTTCTAATCTTTTACAAAGAATTTCCAGTTGAAATTTAACTACCATGTAAGGATTTTAGTAATTTTTCCCAAAACATCCTTTTAAAAAACACACTTCCTGATGTAAACCACACAGATGGAGTTGGTTTGGCCCATCGCAGACTGAGTGGACACAATCCAAAAATAGAGCCAAATTTCTTCAAAGACTGTTCAATTAAAGGAGTTTCTACATTAGCAATAAGCCCAGTTTTCCATTGCATACCACATCAATTTAGAAAAAAAAGGCAATAGGTTCAGTCAATATTTCCTTGGTTTTGAAGTATCCCTCCTTTTTTTTTTTTTTTTTAATGTGTGTAGTAATGGCCTATACCTAAAATCATGACCTTCAGTTTTGCTAACAATATCTAAGCAGGGAACAACTCTGTATTAATTTCCTATGGCAGCTGTAACAAATTATCACAAACTTGGTGGCTTAAAACAATGCACGTTTATTCTTCTACAGTTTCGAAAGCCAGAAATCCAAAATCAGTTTCACTGGGCTCAAATCAAGGCACCAGTGGGGCCATGTTCCCTGGAAACTCAAGGCAGGGATGGGGGGGAAGAATGTTTTCTTGCTTTTTCCAGCTTCTAGAGCTGCATTCCCTGGTTTGCGTCCCTTTCTTTCCTCCATCTACAATGACCGTAGCATAGCATTTTCATCTCCCTGTCTCCCTTCCTCCCTCCTTCTCTCTCTTTCTTTCCCCTCCCCCCATTCTCTGCTGAGATGGTCACACAGCCTTTTCTTTTTTTAATTTTTTAAAGATTTTATTTATTTATGAGAGAGAGAGAGAACAAGCTGTGGGGGGGAGCAGAGGGAAAGGGAGAAGCAGACTCCCCACCAAGCAGGGAGCCCAACGCTGGGCTTGATCCCAGAACCCCGAGATCATGACCGGAACCAAGGCAGACACTTAACCGACTGAACCATCCAGGCGCCCCATCACTCTGCCTTTTCTTTCTGTGTCCAATCTCTTTTTGCTTCCTTCTATAAGGATATATGTTATTTCACCTAGGGCCCACCTGAATCATCCCCATGAATCTCCCCAACTCAAGAGCCTTAATTTAATCACACTGGCACAGGCTCTTATGCCCTGTGAGGTAACATTCACAGGTTCCAGAGATTAGGACCTGGATAATTCGGGGGGGGGGGGAACGCAATTATTCAACCTACCACAGACTCCAAATTTGCAGGTCCACATTTAGTTTTCAACCCGTAGGCCTCCGATTACTAACCAAGTATGGAGTCAGTCCCAGGGCTTCAAAGGTTGTATATAAATACATAATAACTTACCTGTATAACTAGTACCACTTACAAATTCATGTCCATGCCATTGTTATTAATAAAATAGAAAATGCTTTCCAAATGAGATCTAAGGGCCTCCTTTGGACTAGTTATTTCTAAATAAAATACTTTTTGCATAGCCTTCATCCCTTTTGACAAGAACTATCCTTACAGAATAATCTATACCTTTATAATCTGTAAACTATGTAAATTATAAAGCATGGATTTAAAGCAGAGCATCTGCCTTGAACTAAGAGTTTCATAAATGTCAGCAAGTATTAATGTATTGGGTGTTCTGCAGCCTGAACGGAAGTGTTCTAAGACCAGAAGTCTAGTCACAGTCAGCTTGTCTCACTTTGTAGGAAAAAGAAAGAGAAAATGATGGAATTTAATCACTTCCGGGGGGGGGGGCTCCTAAGTTTTGTTTAACACTTCAATACCTGTTCCTGATAGACTGTTAGCGAATGTTAACAGATGACGAAAGAAACAGTCAAAGAATATTAGGGGGGAAACTGGGAATCGGCCAATCATGATTAGTTCAAAAGCCTGTTTTGGTTAAATGCGCTCAGGGTTATGCCTTTGTATTTTATACCCAAACCACAGTAGATTCTTTGCCGCTAAAATTGTTCCTCGTTTATATGAATCAATTAAATACATCAATATTTTATAGCGGTCTTCAAAGAGCACCAGAACTTGCAGGTACACTAGCATCAGAACAAGTTCAAGGGCCGCTAATGGAAAACATTCTCTATTATAAAGGAGCTCACCTTCACAAGGGACAAAAATTGTGGTTCTCAACCCCGGCTGTATGTTAATATCTCCCGGGGAGCTTTTAAAAATCCCAATCTAGGGGCGCCTGGGTGGCTCAGTGGGTTAAAGCCTCTGCCTTCGGCTCAGGTCATGATCTCAGGGTCCTGGGATCGAGTCCCACATCGGGCTCTCTGCTCAGCAGGGAGCCTGCTTCCTCCTCCTCTCTCTCTCTCTCTCTCTCTGCCTGCCTCTCTGCCTACTTGTAATCTCTGTCTGTCTGTCAAATAAATAAATAAATAGCTCTTTAAAAAATACATAAATAAATAAATAAAATAAATAAATAAAAATCCCAATCTAAACCCAGCTTAATGTGAATATCTAGGGTGCTGCTGGGGTGTCTGTATTTTCAAAGCTCCCCAGGTCAGCAGCTGTGGTTGAGAATTCTGGACTAAAAGAATATAGGACACAAACCAAATAATGAGATCTGAAGTTCCATGGCTATGATCAGGAATGGGACAGGATGGGAATTCAGACAAGAGAGGGTGTCTATGATTAAAGGAAGGAAGAGATGG
This sequence comes from Mustela nivalis, assembly GCF_964662115.1. Lineage (NCBI taxonomy): Eukaryota > Metazoa > Chordata > Mammalia > Carnivora > Mustelidae > Mustela > Mustela nivalis. The sequence goes on from NC_139040.1 coordinate 32,648,668, forward strand.
AAAATGAATTGAGCCTGAAAAGTGGGCAGCAAGGAGAGGAAGGGCCTAGGAGAGGGTGACAGGCATGTGAAGAGTCAAAAAATTACCAGGGTAAGGGCAAATGGAAAAATCTGAAAATCTGCATTATGGGAATAGAAAAAAACTGGTGGCGAAGGGAAGATGTTCTCCGGCCCATTTTCCCCCTTGGATTTTCCCCCTTGCCACACCCAGGCCTTAAACACTGCTACATAATTAAACACCAGAATGCATTATTGAGGGAGACACACACTTAACAAAAGGATCAAGATAAGCAGAATACAGAAATACCTAGTAGAAATGTGTCCAGACATTGCCCTTTGAATCAAAGGGCAAATTTACCACCTGAATATATATGTGTTTAAATCACACTATCTGTTTTTACAAAAACCAGTTTCTATCCACAGACGCCATCCACGCACCTCTCCAACAAGAGAAAACAAACCAAAATAGTACCTTTAAGCAATGCAGGGAACTCTTGAGAAACCCCTGATTTACCTTCCTATAATCATTGCAATCTTAAATTCTGGCAGTTGAAGCAAATTGGTCATTGATAACATGTGAGTTCTTTCAACTATGGGCATATCATAGTGACCCTATAGCAACTTGTCATGTAATGGTTGTGCAATGATTATAAATATTGCGTATTTATATATGTAGCTAATGCTTATTTAGCCCTTACAATGTGCTAGGCACTCTTTTAAGTGTTTTATATATACTATCTTTTTTTTTAAAAAAAGAATTTATTTATTTGAGAGAGAGAATGAGTGCAGGTAGGAGCAGAGGGAGAGGGAGAGGGAATCTCAAGCAGACTCAGCACTGAGTACAGAGCCTGACACGGGCTCGATCTCATGACCCAGAGATCACGACCTGAGCCAAAACCAAGAGTCAGATGCTTAACCAACTGTGCCACCCAGGTGTGCCTCTGTATACCATTTTATTTACTCCTCACAAGAACCTAATGAGGTGCTTACTGTTTTTATTCCCATGTTACAGATGAGGTCATTGGGGTATAGAGAGTTTCAGCCACCAGCTAACCATTACAGTCAGGCCGTAGACCTGGAATTGGAATTGGCTCCAGAGCCCACACTTCTTAAAACATTTTGCTGTCATGATTCTTAATTATAACCACATCAATGAATTTTCTTCATTCAAGTATTTTCTGGAGAGAACACCATTAAAGCCCTTCTATTACTTTTATCAATTCTTCTATGCACTGAAGTTGAAAAAGGCAAAATGTTTCCATTTTCACTTTTAATTTGCTTATTTTTGTCAAAACGAATTAATCTTTATAAAGGTTATAGTGAAATTCATGTGTGTATATATAGTTTTACTTTTGTGACCATCTACACAGTCCAATTTGCCTGGCTCATATTTTATAGATATTTTGCAAGATTCCCTATTCAGTTTTCTTAATGACAGATTTTTCCTAGTGTGTTTTTATCCATTTTCCATTTTGTTTCCTTCGCCTTGATAACGTCTACCAAGTCTAATTAATCAGGTCAATTTTCGCAGTTTTCTCAGTGGAAAGATGCAGTTCTTAGTTTTTCCTCTATAATAATTTTCCTTTAGAAAAATTTTTAACAATTATCTTTTTTCCCCAGGCTTATTTTGTGATCATTTTTTATCAGTAATAGTTATGAATTGGATAAAGCAGGAAAGTTTTCTATTTATTTGTTATTTAATCCAGGAGAAATTATGAAATGAGATATTCCAGGAGTACTCTAAGGAGAAGTCTTTATTTTGGGCTTCATCATTCTTAGGGTCAAATGACAAATTCACAATGTTCTGAATGGGCAATAGTGGGAACTGTTATTTCAGTTTTATAGATGGACCTTAAAAACATCAAATAGCTCAGGGCGTTCTGGGTGGCTCAGCCAGTTAATCCTCCGACTCTTGACTTTGGCTCCGGTCATGATCTCAGGGTCCTAGGACTGAGCCCCATGCTCAGCAGGGAGTCTGCTTGACAGTCTCCCACTCCCCCCCCCGACCCCTCCCTTCCAGCTCACACACTCTTTCTCTCAAATAAATAAATCTAAAAAAAAAAAATTATATAGCTTGCCTGGGATACATGGTAATGCCAAATTGGAGGTAGAGGCTTGAACTAGAATGGTCTCTGGAATCACCAACCTGGACTGAATCTATAGTCCGCTGTTGATAGCTGTGTGACCTAAGGCAAGTGACCTAACCTTTAAGCCCCGATGCCTCCATCTGTAACAGAGGTATAGCACTAGTACCTCGTTTGTCAGTTTATCGGATGAATTTATCAGGTCAGCAGAATTGAATGAGCTAAAGCATGTACATGCACTTCAGTTTATTGCCTGGCTTGTGGGAACCCATCGGTTCATATTAGTTCAAAATCATCATCCACAGGATGTTCTTAGGGAGATAAACAAATACGTAAGAAAGTAGTTCTAGAAAGAGATTGTGCTTGCAACTATGTTAACAAAAGGTAGTGCTGAGCAAATGTCAGCTGTTAGTATCTTCGTTACTTCCAGCAACCTTTCCCTGGATGAAAGTAGAAGGTATCTTGTGACACTTTGGTGGGAGTACCCTATCTCTATGAAGCACGCTGTTACCAAAATCTATGCCACCAGTAGTCCCCTAATTCCTTCAGCCTCCTTGAGTGGGTTTAGTGGACGATAAGTTTGGGGCGCCACTGGAATGTGATTTCCAAAAATCCTGAGGGCACTGGGTCTCTCAAATTCTTTTGCCACTTTACTTCCTGGCTGGGGTCCAAAAGGACTCCCCAAGACTCCCCAAGATAATGTATGTTGAAAATATAAAGTCAGCCTGGGGTGGGAGTAACAAAACTTGTAGCTTATGGAACACCCTCCATTTGCCATATATATATCTATATATTTTCTCATTTAATCTCATAATAAATGGGGATTATTAACCCCATTTTCAAATGAGAAAATAGAAGGGGCATAAGCATCTTATCCACATTCAGATCTTATGACCTTAAAGCCCTTTCTCTTTCTGTTACATCAACTTCCCTCCCGCCACCCCCACCATGCCACCCCCAAAAACTTTCTTGGTTTTTTGCATATTGATTTTCAGCAGAAGTAAGTGTGACCTGTAGGCCATGCAAGAGCTACAGAATATCAGTGAGAATGTTTGGGGCATCTGGGTGGCTTGGTCGGCTAAGAGTCTGCTTTCAGCTCAGGTCATGATCCCAGGGTCCTGGGATCGAGCCCCACTCAGGCTCCCTGCTTCTCCCTCTCCCTCTGCTGGTCCCACTGCTTGTGCTCTCTCTCTCTGTCAAGTAAATGTATACAACCTTTAAAAACAAAACAAAACCAATGATAATCCTTGCTATGCCACTTTTATCCAAGCTTACTGCTTGGCAGGCTGACTGCAAGTTCCTCATGGGTTCAAGGTCAGACTTCAGCTTTGCAGACTGAGAAACTCAGTTGATTTGGTGCACCCAAGGCAGTGAAGTCCTGGGGGCTGCTTTATACTAACTATGCTTGAAAAAGATGGATAACTAGACAAAGGAGTCATTTATTTATTTACAGCTGGATCTAGTAGAATAAGACACATTTGTCCGCTCAGGCATCCCCTCTGGCGTGTCACTCTGAGAACCTATTACAGATGAGAAGATTGCTTGGAAAGCACAGAACTTGAATGGGGCAGGGAGAGGGGGAGGTTGTTTTGAGTTCTATAGTTTTATTTTCATCAAATAAACATAGCTAGATGGACCTCCTTCTCTACTATAGGGCTATTCCTCTCAGTAACTCATAGCAAGGGTCAGAGCCCACTCTGCTCTGAAAACTGGCAAATTATTCCCATATTCTAATTTCCACCTTTTTTCTTAGATAAACTTTATTTTTTAGAACCGTTTTAGATTCATAGAAGAGTTGTGAAGATGGTGCAGAGTTTCCATATACCCTACCCTTAATTGTCCCTGTTAACATCTCACGTTAGTGTCGTGCATTTGTTATAATTTGTGAATCAATATTGGTATGTCATTATTAAAGTCCATGCATTGTTCCGATTTCTTTAGTTTTTATCTAATGTCTGTTCCTCAGACTTCCCTTTTTAAAAACTGAAATTCAATTACCATATATTGTATTATCAGTTTCAGAGGTAGAATTCAGTAGTTTGTCAGTTGCATGTAACACCCAGTGCTTATCACATCACGTGCCCTCCTTAGTGCCATCACCCAGTTACCCCATCTCCCACTACCCTCCCTTCCAGCACCTGTTTGTTTCCTAGAGTTAAGAGTCTCTTATGGTTTGTCTCCCTCTCTGATTTCATCCTATTTTTACCCCTCCCTTCCCCTAGGATTTCCTTTTTTTTTTTTTTTAAAGTAAGCTCTATTCCCAGCATGGGGCTTGAACTCACAACCCCAAGATCAAGAGTCACATGCTCTACCCACTGAGCCAGCCAAGAACCTTCTACATTTTAATTGCCATTCCTCCCCCCCACTTTGTCCATTCCATTTTTTTATTCCCATTTCCCTTTTATATTTTTCATCATGACCTTATGTCATGCCAGGCAAGTTCCAAGGTAGGTGAAGAGATCACAGTTTTTTGACCGCTCTCCCATTCCCGTCACTCTTGTTTCTTTGCTGAACTTGAAGAAGACTCAAGTCTTTCCTCACAGGATTCTAGTGACCACTTTTCTGTCTATGACACATTTCCAGGACTTCTCCCTAAGAAAATCCCTTCTAAGGAGACCGGGGTCACCTATTAAGAATCAATTCTACCAAGTTTCAATTCTCAAAGTTTATTTTTGTTTCTATTGATTTGGCAGAGGCAAGTATATTAATGTTGTTCCTTATGCGTTAAAGGGAGGGGGCAGCATAAGACTAAAACTAAATAATCAAGGGAGGTCTATGTATCTGGTCTGAGCTGCAACTTTTTTTTTTTTTTCCCAGTCCAGAATCCTGATTGGCAGACATAACCATTTCTAGGAATGAATCCTGATTCTTTCCAAACCTTTCATATGCCAGCCAGAGAGAAGAAGGTTGGTTCTTTCTTTCTTTCTTTCTTTCTTTCTTTCTTTCTTTCTTTCTTTCTTTCCTTTCTTTCGGAGAGAGAAGAGAGTGCAAGGGGAGATGGGGGACAGCAGAAGGAGAGGGAGAGAGGGTTTCTTAAGCAGGTTCCACACTCAGCACGGAACCTGACCCAGGGCTCTATCTCGTGACCCTGAGATCATGACCTGAGCCAAAATCAAGAGTTGGATACTTAACTGACTGAGCCACCCAGGCACCCCGATGAAGACATTTTCCGATCATCTGCCTTCTTAACTGATAAAATTAGCTAATAGAAGGTTGATTTAAATGACAATTGAGCATCTCCTTTTGAGACGCTATGAAGTGCTCAATAAACACTAGCTGGATTGTCTTGTACTATGAGTTCTCTGGACATAAGGAAGGGAGACATAATTCTGATTCACTTGCCTCAGAGAATCATCAGCTTTAAAAAATTGTGCTGTGTAGGGGTGCCTAGGTGGCTCAGTCAGTTAAGCAGTTGCCTTCAGCTGAGGTCATGATGTCAGGGTCCTGGGATCAAGTCCCGCATAGGGCTCCTTGCTCAGCGGGGAATCTGCTTCTCCCTCTCCTTCTGCCCCAACCCTACTCATGCTCTCTCTCTCTCTCTCAAATAAATAAATAAATAAATAAAATCTTTTAAAAATTATGCTATGTAGCTATCCCCATCTACCCTCTAAACAGAGGCAGAAAATGAATAAATGAACTGTTTCTTATATTTATATCCCATTCATTCCCATTTTAAGTCAGACCAGGTCTTAGCAAACTAAACCCAAAAGTGCAGACAGGTCCCAGAAAATAATGAAGCCCTGGATCTAATAAGGGCCAAGTATTTGGCTTCCTAACTGATGGAATTTCTAAGGGAAATAAAGGATTTATAGGTCTGAGTAAATGGTAATATTGCACAGCAAGGTTAAGGGCATGCAAAGTCGTTGACTTTAAAATAGTAACCTGTGGTGCTCAGTTATTTCTACCAGATGACAGGGACTGGTCAGTATCCCATCGCCTACCAGACTGCTTTTAGGGTTTATCTTGGGATCTTTCCAAGGGTATTCGACAACCTTTAAATTCTGAACTCCCCCTTTTTCTTACTCTCAACAAGCTTATTCCTGCATTCTTTTGTGCACATATGTGTGCATGAAGGTCTGTATACACATACATGTGAATGTGGAGGGGGCGGTTTGGGAATGTGGTGGGATAGAGGAGGCAAAGAAAGGGATCGAACTAAGTCAAGCGGTTGTCACTGATTTTTATTCCAAAGAGAAAAATCGTGCAATTTCAATGAGCCTATACTAATCTTCCACCTCCAGTTCCTGACACATTTTTCCTGTGGTATTTCTTGTGACCACCTTGCCCTTGGCTCACCCATTTACGGATTCCAATATATCCCACATCAGAGGTCAAGAGGTTAACCTAAAGCATTTCCCAGAAATACCTAGGCACTTGATGAAATCTTAATTTGATCAAATGTGACAAGCTTTGCCCCAAAGCCAGATGGAGGCAGAGAGGGCCCCTCATCACTGAAGAAGGCAGACGGAGAGGCAGCAGTGACACCGTGCTTGTCCCAGGTGCTGACAGAATCGTTGGCTATTGCTTGGGAGACTGCAAGGACAGGAACATCCCAGGGTCCTGGGATCGAGCCCCGCATCGTGCCTCTGCTCAGCAGGGAGGCTGCTTCTCCTTCTGCCTCTGCCCCTCTCCCCTGCTTCTGGTTTCACGCACGCACTCTCTGACAAATAAATAAATCTTAAAAATAAATAAAAAATAAATAAAACGGTCCTGTTTTTCTTTTTAAACTGGTAAACAGACTCTAAATTTTATTGGGAAGTGTTAGTACCCAAGAATATTCAGATTTTCTTTCTTTTTCCCCCGAGGTTTGTTGACAGATCACACTGCATAAACTTAAGGTGTACAATGTATGGATTTGCTGTCCTTATAGCCTTAAAATAATTACCACCATGACATTAGCTAATACCTTTATCATGTCACATAATTACCATTTCTTTTTTGCGGTGAGAACACTGAATACCTACTCTCTTAGAAACTTTTTGTATTACTAACTCTAATCACCAAGCTGTACATTGGATTCCCAGAATGTATTCATCTTCTGACTTAGAAGTTTGTTTCCTTTGACCAGCAGTTTCCCATTGCTCCATCTCTCAACCCCTCATAACCATCATTCTATTCTCTATGAGTTCAGCTTTTTGGGTGTTTTTTTTTTTTTAATTCCAAAAACTACCCTGGTTTTAACAAAACACCCAAGGATGGTCACCTAGGGGAGTGGACCCAGTATGTGCAGTGTAGCTGAATAAAATATTTTTGAACTTACTTTCCACAGTCTTCTGCCAGCCGCTCCCAACTTCTTGGCCCTGGCCCTTGCACTTTATATAGTCTTTCTTGAAATGTCATCCAGCTTCCTTTTTATTAATTAATTTCTAAAAAAGAATTAGGACTCACAGAGCAAACTCTTTGGGATACAGAAAACCTACATTCTAATCCCAGGTCTACCGCTTAATTAGATATGTGACCTTGGCAAAAATCACCTACGGTTGGCAAAATTCTAAAGATGCTTCCCCAAGTTTCCCATCCCCTCGTTATTGAACCAAATGCTAGTCTCAGTACAGCTGCGTAGGGACTTTTCAACTGTAACTAAATTTGCTAATCGGCGGACCTTATAATAGGGAGATCTGAAGGAAACTTTGGGAGGTGATGGGTATGTTTACAGCCTTGCTGGTGGTGATGGTTTCACAGGTATGTCCTTATCCTCAAACTCATCAAGTTGTATACATTCGATACGTACCTCCTTTTGTTTTTTTTTTAAGATTTTAATTTATTTATTTACAGACAGAGATCACAAGTAGGCAAAGAGGCAGGCGGGGGGTGGGGGGGGGGAGCAGGCTGCCTGCTGAGCAGACAGACCGATATGGGGCTCAATCCCAGGACCCTGAGATCATGACCTGAGCCGAAGGCAGAGGCTTTAACCCACTGAGCCACCCAGGCGCCCCACGTACCTCCTTTTATATGTGGATCATACCTCTGTTGAGTGGTTGGAAGGAAGAAAAAAGAGAAGAGGAGGCGGAGGGGAGGTCCGAGAGATCTGAAGTGTGAGAAAAACCCCACCCACTACTGCTGCCTTTGAAGACGGAAGAAGGGCAGCCTCTAGAAATTGAGAACAGCCCTCAGCTGACAGCCAGCAAAGAAAATGGAACCTTGGTCTTACAATTGGAAGGAATGGAATTCTGCCAACATTCTCAATGAGCTTGGAAGCAGATTCCTGCCCGCGGCCTCCAGAGAGGAATGCAACCCAGCCAACTCCTTGATTTCAGTCCCGTGGGACTCTTGGGCAGAGAACCAGATAAGCCATGCTGTGCCTGGACTTCCAACCTATAGAACTGTGAGCCAATACGCGTGTGATGTTTTTGACCACTAAACACATAGGAATTTTTACTAGTGGCATTAGAGGGTTAACACACCACCAGTTTTTTTTTCTGAATTTCAGTTTCCTCATTCGCAAATGGAGAAGATACAGATTCAAAAGACTTTTCTGAGGATTAGAGGGAAGGTATTTAATGTTATTTTAACACAGCATCTGACACACCGTAAGTTGTCGATAAATGGCGGGCAGTATTGCTTCCAAATGCCTCTGCTACAATTTTGGGCTGACGGCTCCCAGATTGATCGCTCCAGCTCAGTCATTTGAAATCTTTCTCAGGGATCTGAAGGGATGTCAAGTCAGGGAAATTATAGGAACTGTTTATGAGAGCCTTGGCAAGAGGACAGTGGCTTGGATCTTGGTTTTGACACTGTACTGACCCTGCTGCATTACAGGCTCTCTCCATAGGAAAAAATGGAAGGATATGTACTGAGATGTTCATACTTGGTATATCTGGGTGGCTCAGTCGGTTAAGCATCAGATTCTTGATTTTGGCTCAGGCCCCTTCTCAGGTTCATGAGATCAAGTCCTACTTCAGGCTCCATGCTAGGCATGGAACCTGCTTAAGATTCTCTCTCTCCCTCTGTCCCTCCCCTCCACAGCTCTTGCTCTCACTCTCCCTCTCATTCTCTCTCTCTCTCTCCCCCTACCTCTCTAAAAAAAAAAAAAAAAAAAAAAAAAGTGATTATCTCTGGGAGGTAGGACTTTTGTTTTCTTTCTCACATTTTAAAATATGTTTCCAGATCATCTATAGGAACATACATTATTTTTATAATAAAAATAAACTATTCTTGAATTCTAAAAAGTACCATCTACAGACTGAGAACTACCTCTTTCAAGGATATAAATAGACAGTTCATGGTCCTAGAACCTTCCACTGTCTTCTGGAGCTGCTGGTAATACTCTTGTGACAAATTTAGCTTACCTGCAATTGAAACCAGAGATTGGTTTTGGGTGATCAGAAATGACAGTAATAATTGTGTCTTATTCATGAAGGGTGATTGATGCCAGGCAGTCAACTTTCCCCCCACTTGACCCCACGAGATAATGAATGAATTGCTGAGAATAGAAAGCCATTCCTGGTGAACCTCAGAACCCAAGCCTCAACATGCCTGGGGATTTATACAAACTTCCTTTACTTTTCTTAGAAACCCGTACTTATTCTTGTCTGAGCTCTTCATGTGTAGCTGTGGAGACCATCCTCCTTTCCTGAGGCCCTGAAATACTGCAAAACTATTTCTGTTAAGTCCTCGGGGCCCCTGGGTCAATCTTGACCATTTAACAGTGCAGCCAAGTCAGGAGCCAGTAAATTCCTAATTCCAAGCCCAGTTCCCCTTGTCAGAACCCTCACTGATCTAGTTTTAATTCAAGTTCCTGACTCACCGAACCTGTGGAACTCGGGAAGTGGACTCTCTTGGCCAGACAAAGGCCTAGTGTGTCACCTTCTGAGAACTAATGGGAGCAGTCAGCCTCCTTGCCTACCTCAGAAGCCCAAGAGATGCTTTGTACTGAAGCAAAGCTTTCCAAACAGCTTCTCATTGAGAACACTCTAAGACTGAGCGAGACGAGAACACTTCCTTCCTCGTTGGGTTTATAGTCTCATAAAAGAGAAATAAATGTCCTGAGGTCAATGCGCCTAAGTAATACAATGTGCCATTAGTCAGTCTTCTTCGATGTTTCATGAGATCAAGGCCCGGGTCCATTCAGCTCAGGGCCTAGCACAGCACCTGGTTCACAGTAGATGAACAATAAATATATGGCAAATGAAGGAAACTATAGGTTACTGAAATGATAACCCACATACTTAATTACAATTTTGATAAAACTTCAGGGTGTGGCGAGAACACGTAAGAAGGGACTTAGCCTGTTTTCGAGGGTAAAAATGGCCTGAAAGCGGACATGGGCCTTAGTGAAGGGAAGATATTTCCGTTCAGATGTTTCCTTGAAACTTGGAGCCATTCAGGGGAAGTGCACACAACAGCAGGACACTAAATGCCCCGGAAAGAGTATGATACCTGAGGGGACACAAGCAGCATCCTCAAGGCAATGGTCACATCGTGTATTACATGGTCCTGCCCTGGGGCCCCTTGAAGACTCACCAGCCATCACTATACTCCACAGGGAAGTGTAGTGTCCTAATCTTGGACCCTGGCATTTGCACTTTTTCTTCTACTCTCAGCATCCACTTTCATGCCTGGCTGCATCCCTTCCAATCTGCTTTTTACTTTCCACACCATCACCTGGCCATGGGTGGCTTAAGGTAACACACTTTTTAGTCCCAAGAGAAATGACACACCTTTCTGTACACGACTATATGCTTGGTGATTGGATAAGTGGGATATGATTGGTTTCTGTTTTTCCCTAAACAGGGAACATTTCCCTAAATGTGCTTTTCCGCATTTTCATTCCTGGAAACTTTGAACTCATATTGAGTATTATGCATTTTCCATGGTTGTTTGTTGTTCAGGTTGATCCCAACTCTCACTCTTAACTTGGGGGAAATGGCAAAACTAGTAAGTTTGGCTTCAAGCAAAATCTATCGTAGCGGTGGCCAACTAGGCATTTTCAATGTGCAGTACAACTCAGGGGAACTCCCAGTTGTCACCTTCAGCCTCTCCTACCATCTATTTTTCTTTTCTTTTTGATTTTCCCAGTCTTTTTCTCAGGTATACGTGTATGGGAGATAGAAGCGTAAGAAATAGAGGCAAAACTCATTGCGAAATAAGTATTTTCAATTCACCTCTAAATATCTAACAGGACTTGGAATTATCTGTTTCCAGGAATGATCCCTAAAATGAATGGGCTAAATTATAGCTAAGGCACAGATACAGTAGAGAATCCAACCTAAACTTGACATTATAGTTTTTGGTTTCATTTTTGTTTTTTCTTCAGTAAAGAGGGAGGAACTTTGACTCTGCCCATTAAACTTTCACTTGGGACAATGTTGCCTATCATGGAAAGGATGAGCCCTTGTGGGACCGGAGGGCATAAGTGGTTCAGGCCAGTAGCTGACTGGCTGAACTCTCTATATGGTACCTTCCAGCTCTAACTTCCTCTGATTTTCCTCTAGAATATTAAATATGGGCTTTTCCAGGATAAACCTGAAATGCCAGAGTGTCCAATGGGGGGCTATGAAAGGAAAATGGTGTGTGGCCGGTCCCTTATGTTTGGAGACAAAATGAGAGCAAGGGGGTGGTGATGCCCGAAGGTGTGTTTATGTACTCTCTACACTGGGAATTGCTCATATTTCCAGAAAGGGCCAGAGCTCTATTGGCCAGACTCCCACTAAAGTCCAAGGTAAATGGCTCTCTTATTTAATATGTACAGATTTTTTTGTCCCTAGAGAACAAAGTGTGCACATGGCCTCATGGTAGGAGAGAAAGCTTGTGCCCACTTTCTTGCTTGAACAATTACCAAGCACCATATTCATCTGAACAATTCTTGCGAATAACAAGTATTCCTGGCTGGCCTTTCTTTTCTCTAAAACCCAAAGCCTGGTGATTTGATTTTTATTTAATCTGCATGTGATGCTTTACAAAACATAAAAGGTCAGGATTAATAGAATTCGAAGGGAAAAGCATTTGCGTGAAAAGATTTTCATTTCCTCTTTCTGCAAGGCTACCTTGCTCACCTAGGGAGACCTTTACATTCTTTTATTTCTGTGTGCTCTGCTTTCCAAATTTGCACAATATTTTTTTATTGTTAAAACCAATATAAGTTGAAATTAGAGTCTTCTAGGGAATTAACTGTGGCTCTTTGTTTGACTTTATAGAATTCTAATTCTCGACGACAAGGCATTCATCAGTAAAATGGCAATTATGATTTTTTTTTTTTTACTTTTTTTGCTGTATACCAATTTTAAGTAACTTTTCCCCCCTCCACTTTCTCTGATTTTAAGTAACTTTCCTTCTCCTCTGCTTTCTCTTGCTTAGGATTACTGGTTACTATACCTTTGTGCAGCTTGTCCCTTTATTGGACTCTTGGCCCTGTCTCTCTCCTCTCCCCCCGCCTCGCCATCTCTGTTTTCCCTTCTTTTAGCCCCAAAAGGCAACCTGGCTAAGAAATTGAGTTCCAAGATGAAGGGTAGCAATGCATGGAAGTGAACTGCTGAACCTTTGCTGTGTTCAGTCTTGATTTATGTGTTTAAAAAAAAAACTCTGGATTTTTAAAAAGGCAAATCTGGAAATGCTGTTGAGGATAGCCTTTGGCACCAACACACTCCTCTAAGACTGCGTTTGCGATGACTTCATCCCTTTAAAATGTGGCTCTTATGATAGCAGTCATACATGCCTGAGGTCGCTTGAAGGAAACGTTCTCTGATATTCAATAAACAATACAAGCTTTCTCCATCATCCCATCTCCAGACACTTCTTGGTCAACATAGTGTTTACGAAAACGGGCTTCCAGAAGAAGGGCTGAGTAGTTGGATTGTTGGAAGGAAAAAGACAATTAGTGTGTGGGTTTTTTTTTTTTCTAATTTTTATTTTAGGAACAGGCAGTAGCAAACGAGACAGCTGTGTGGAGGCGCATACAGTCCCTTCTTTAACTCGGCAGTATTATCAGAGTGTGTGAAAGTTCGTTTGCCAGTTGTTGGAAAGGGTGCCAAACAATTTTGAGCGTCTGCTTGGAGAACTTACTTTCCCATGTATTTCTGGTTGTCTAAGTGCTATTTGGGCAGTTCTGCCAAGCAGGATGAAAAAAAAAAAAAAGAATCAACAAATTAAAATGCAGCAATAATTCTGTGCAAATCTTATTAAGTCAGCCACAAACGAATCCATCTTGTGTGAGTCAATTTTTGCAAAAAATTTTGCCTGGGATCTGGCATAGCCACAGCTGCCTAACGAAGCAAAAATGGTGAAATAATAGGAAACTACGACTGCTAATAAATACATATAAACATGTTGATTTTTCAGATTTGAAAAAGTCCTGGCTGTGCAGAGATGAATTTTAAATAATTCTTCTCAAGGGAAAGGCAAAGGACACTGATAAAATACTGAGTTCTTGCTATCTGCCAAATACAGGAGTCGGTGTCTTATGTATTTGAAAGCCAGTGGAGACCCAAAGCAACGGTATGGGGGTAGGTAGGATTGCCTCACTTGATTTATCTATTTATTTTTAAGTCTGTTTGTTTGGTTTTTGTTTATATATTTTTGGTAATCTCTACACCCAACCTGGGGCGCAAACTCACAACCCTAAGATCAAAGTCACGTGCTCCTCTGACTAAGCCAGCCAACCGCCCCGATTGTCTCATTTTAAAGGCAAAGAGACAAAGGCTCAGAGAATCAAGAACCTTGACCAGGATCACACAGCTACGAAGTTGCGGAGTTGGGATCCCAGTTGATATCTGTCCATCTGTATATACGTCTATCTCTTGCACTTTTTAAAAAACATTTTATTTATTTGACAGAGAGAAAGAGAGAGAACACAAGTAGGGGGAGCAGCAAGCAGAGGGAGAGGGAGAAGCAGGTCCCTCACTGAGCAGGGAGCCTAAGGCAGGGCTCCATCCTAGGACTCTGGGATCATGACCTGAGCTGAAGGCAGACACCCAACTGACTGAGACACCCAGGCATATCTCTTGGGTGTTTTGACAACAGAGCTCATGTGTCATTACATAGCAATTCATCACATCATCATTTTAATCTTTTCATAGCAATTCATCACATCATCATTTTAATCTTTTCATCTATAGAATTTCCAAATCCAAAGCAAGACAAAAGATTATATATGTCGGGGCTCAAGTTCATGCACTGGCTAATATCACCACAGCTGACAAACTGATAAACTGTGCCCCAGCTGACACTTCGGTTCTTAACCTTACTGATTTATTTAATGGCTTCCGTCTTCACTAGGAGCTTCTTAACATATCAAAAATGCCCCCCCCACACACACACAACTGGTCAGCAACGTTGAGAACAAAAGAGTAATGTTTCTCGTGGGCCTTGAGTTTTTGATATGTGATTTTGTGCATATACATGCCAACTCAAGTTATTGCTGCAAAGGGAGTCTTATTTTAAAATTTCAGTTTAGGTAACACATAACTGTAGTATTAGTTCCTGGGGTAGAATTTAGTGCTTCATCTAACTCCCCCCTTGTTAGCTGTGTGAGCTAACTCCCCTTGTTAGCTGTGTGACTTAAGTCCCTTAACATTATTTTTTATGCTTTTTTTGAAAGATTTTATTTATTTATTTATTTGAGACAGAGAGCATGAGCAAGGGGAGGGGCAGAGGAAGAAGCAGACTCCCCGCTGAGCAGGGAGTCTGATGCGGGGCTCCATCCCAGGACTCCAGGATCATTATCTGAGCCGAAGGCAGACACTTAACAGACTGAGCCACCCAGGGACCCCATCACCTGACATTATTAGTCTCAGTTTCCTCATCTAGAAATTGGAGCTAATATTGGTACCCACTTCATAGGTTTTAAAAATTAAAGGGATAAGAAAAGCAAAGTCCTTAGCACATTGGTTGGCAGATAATAAACTCTCAAGATGAGCTAGTGGTATCAATTTAGCTTCAGCTACTGGAAAGTCTGCACAGTTGTTAAAAACTCGGACGTTGGGGTCCGACTCCAGTGGTTTGTGTCCTGGTTTTATCATTTGATATCTTTGGGCTCTTGGTCCTGTTATTTAACATCTCCAAAAGTCAATTTCTTAAGTGTGAAGTGGAACAATAGTATCATTTTCCTGCTTTGGTATTAAGAACATTAAACAAGATAATGAATGTAAAATAATCAGCATGTAATCAATATTCAATTAGTTCTTTTTCCCTCTTCTTTCCAAATGTACAAGCAATCCCATTTACAAACTCAACAAAAATAATGGCGTGCTAACCTTCAGTGAAGACAAAGACCACATATTGGATTTTCAAATATTAGATTCAAGAAATTCCAGCACAGACTTAATATACTAATGCTTTGACATATACTAATTTCCCTATGAAGATCAAAGAACAAGGACATTGTTCATACCAAGACCTCTAAGGCCAAAGGGGAATAATAAAATTGTTCAGGATATTTCATAATGATTAAGAAATTGTAAACACGGTGTCCAACAGTATAGAACTATGTGGCTAGAACAAGATAAAAAGATTCCCAGGTCCCAGTTCTGTCTTTTTTGGGGGGGGGGTCATATCACCACTTTGATCCTTATAAACTCTGTTCTTTCTTTCTCACCAAATTAGGAAATTAAAATATGTCTTGCCTACTTCATAGGGTATTGCGATGATCAAATAAAAGCATGGGAAAGCATTTGGTAAAGTACGAATATGAGACCAAGGCTTGTGTTCTTTGTCACCCATGATTCTGGTCATTTCTGTGGCATCCTCTTTTGCTCATAGCACAGCAACCCAGTTTTTTTTTTTTTTAAGTGCAGTATTCAAAGGAAGATGCCATTAATAGAAAAATTTATCCTTGAGACATTTTAAGACAAAAACTTCACTCTCTTTGACGGATTGATGGTTTCTGACTGGCTGCACGGAGAGTTTGTATGAAAGGTCCTTATTCTTTGGATGAGAGTAGGGTTTTAATTCCCCTCAAACCAGCTGTCCAGGACCATAGGCTATGATTATCCCTTTCTCTTGCTCTTGGCTGAAACCAAAACATCCTTTGTGTGAAGGGTTAGAAGCAAGAACTATTTCTGCTTCAACTCAAATGAGGACTTTATAAATTGAGAAGGATCTCAAGGGATCTAGGGGAAATGGTTATGAAACATATCCCCTCACTAGCCAGGTAGCTGGGGATTCATGCAGGAGAGAACTACTTTTCTATAGTTGCTGTCTTCTTTGGAGGGTAATAGGGGTTCCAGCATTAGATCTGCCACTTGATAGGTATTTGACCTTGGGTAAACCGCTCCAACCTTCCTAAACCCCTGGCATCCTCATCTGTGAAATGGAGGATAATATCAGGCCCATTGGAGTGATTGGGTGATTCTGTAACTCACATGAATAAGTTAGCTCCTTGCGAGACGCAGAGCAAGTGTTCAGAAAAATCTTGACTGATCCTAATCACTCTAATTATCCTCCTCCTCCTCATGATCACTATTATTATGTAATTAGGAGGTGCTCAGTTTTGAATTTGGGTTGCTATCTGATTCTCACAGAAACAAAGATGTTATTAAATATGCCTTTTCCCTGCATCTACCTTTTAGCATTCATCTCTTTAAAGACCTTTTGGAGGTGTTCCGTCTCTGACCCTCACAAATCACCCTGTTTATTTCACTAACTCTTACTTATTTGGGGCATGAAGTAATTCACCATGCCAAGGCACCGCCTGGAGTCAACTAATAAGGGGTTGGATTGGACGACCTCTCGGCTTCCTTCCATCCCTGAGAATCTATGATTCTATGAGTCAGTGTTCAGGAAAAAAATGAAGGGCTGTTTAGTGATGAGTGACAGTTCTGTCCTCAAAGAACAAAGAACTTACTCACTATGCCAGAAGCCATGTTGAAGATCACAGGATCATGAATTATAACTCTACTACCCTCTGGCAGGACAGGAAAGGAATCTCATAGACAAATTGTACTGGGAGAGATTATGGATTAAAGGCTCCAATATTCACGACTTCCAACCAGCCAGGATATAAGACCATAACAAGTGCCAAAGTCCGCCCCTGTATTTGGGGGGGGGGGGAGCAGAAATATCCCTGAAAGAGAAGCAGGAGAATAAATTCTGGCCAACACAGTGTTTCTGAATCTCTCTCCTTTTCTGGCTACAGCTATGATAAAGAGCTCAAGAGACAATAGAGGCCATCATCTGTAAAGTTGTGGCTTTCAAGAAAAAAAAAAAAAAAAAGGCCATAATGATAGAATTTAAATGCTACCCTGTCTTATTCCATTTACCATCAACTGGGGGTTGCCCAGCAGGGGAAATGAGATCATTTCCCTCTGAGTGGCTAGCCGAGCTTGCCCACATTCATTCTTCTTCCCACATCATGTTTCAGCAGGCATCAACACGTCAGCTCTTCTGAAATGTGCCAGATCTCGGGAAGCAGGGCATTGTCACTCCCGCGAAAAAGAACTCCCCACCTCTGCAGTGGACTCACACCAGCCCCATTTTCACTTGTTTGCTTGTCAGTTGGTAGGAGGAGGTGAAAGGGGCCCTTCTGGTTTTCTGCCTGACATGCTGCTTGGCTAACCTTTAGGGACTGTGGCCCACCAGCCATCCTTCCAGAGGATCCACTTGAAACGCTGCATTTCCTCTTCTTCTTCTTCTTTTTAAAGATTTTACTTACTTATTTGACACACAGAGAGAGCGAGAGAGAGAGAGCACAAGCAGGCTGAATGGCAGGCAAAGGGAGAGGGAAAAGCAGGTTCTCTGCTGAGAGGAGAAAGGGAGAAGCAGACTCCCCACTGAGCAGAGAGCCTGATGTGGGGCTCGATCCCAGGACCCCAAGATCACGACCTGAGCCATTGGCAGAGGCTTTAACCCACTGAGTTACCCAGGCGCCCCAACAATTGTCCTGTTTTAAATGAAGATCATTTTGATGGGGTGCCTTGGTGGCTCTGGTGATGAAGCGTTTGCCTTCGGCTCAGGTCATGATCCTAGGGTCCTGGGATGGAGCCCAGCATCAGGCTCTCTGTTCAGTGGGGAGTCTGCTTCTCCCTTTCTCCTCTCATTCTCTCTCTGTCTCTCTCAAATAAATAAATAAAATCTTTAAAAAAAATAAAATAGTAAAATAAATAAATGAAAGTCATTTTGATTGTTTTGTGTATTACACAAGTAATGCAGGAATACATTCTCATTGTGAAAGTTCACACTCTGAATGATCTTGTGTGAAATGTGTCTCCCTTTACTCTCATTCTGATCTTATTCTGGTCCCCAGAGGGAATTGCTGCTAATTATTCCATCTCTAACCCTCCAGGCCTTTTTACACTTATTGGCAGGTTCGCCCAAGAATGAGATATAACAGATAACTCTGGGTTTTCCCTATGAGAAGTCTATTTAACTCAACTGCTTGCCTGTTCATCTGCACCTTCCCCAGCCCCAGCAGTGACCCGTCCACCTGAGTTCAGGAGAGGGTGAATGAGTGGTTGTACTAGAAGGCATGTGTTTGGACATCTATATCAGACTGCCTTTCAAGACCAGAGACTATTATTTTGGGATTGTTCAGTAAACATATTATCTATTGCTTTCTTTCCAGCAAGATGCACTAAGCTGTGTGCTATCTTTTCCACCTTAGGTTGAATGGAGAATCTGGAAACGGGTTCATGGCACTGAGCCAGGGAACAGAGGCAATGTTCAGTACAAGCAGGCTGGACACATGTTGATTTTTTTTTTCTTTTTTGAGCTTTAGGGACCAATTGGGCCCTTCTGGGATTCAGGAGGAATGGTAGTGTTCAGATAAGAACCCAGGTTTCTCAACTACTAGTTTATGTTATTGCTGCATGACCACTAAGATTAGTTTTGCCTTCATCATAATATTAATTGGAAAGCAAGTGGAAGGAGATAAGAGTATCAGAGACCTAAGTGGTATGGAAGCAGCCACCTTCAAAAGAAAAGGACAGGGGCTTCTGGCTGGCTCAGTTGGTAGACCATGCAATTCTTGATCTTGAGGTCATGAGTTCAAGCCCCATGTGGGGCATAGAACATACTTAAACAAAACAAAACAAAACAACAACAGTAAAACACTGCAACAGAAGAAAAGAAAAGGATAGCCAAGAGTGGGAGGGCAGCCAGAGGCTTCTGAATGTCAGGTCCTTCACGGTTTCACACGGAGCCAACCCTACCTACTAGACCACATTCGAATTTTCACCCTACCATCCAAAGCCCTGAATTAACACTTTGTGTAAACTATTTAACCCTTCTGGCTAATGACTTTAAAATTAGTATTTCCAGGCACCTGGGTGGTTCAGTCAGTTAAGCACTGGGCTCTTGGTTTCAGCTCAGGTCATGATCTCAGGGTCATGAGACTGAACCCCACGTCAGGCTCCATGCTCAGGGTGGAGCCTGCTTGAGATTCTCTCTGTCTCCCGCTGCCCCTCCCCCTGCTCACTCTCTCACTCTCTAATATAAATAAATAAAATCTTTTTTAAAAATTAGTATCTCTTACCCAGATATCTCTTGCCAGTCACTGATCTCTACTTACTAGAGATCTCTTTGGCTTATCTAATTGTCAGCTCAAACCCAAACTCATCATCTTTCCACCCTCCAAAGGCATCCTACATCCCAAACAAACATACAAAACTAAAAAAAAAAAAAAAAAGGACCAAACAACCCAACAACTTAGCTCTTCTCAGTAGCTAGACTGGAAAACTTAGAACCATCAATGCAATTTTATTTATTGCCCTTAACCCCATACCTGGCCAAGGTCCAAGCCCTGTCAAATTTCCCATGAAATTTTCCCTTTCCTTTGTCTGTGCTGCTTCTCCATCCTCACTGCCATGGCTCTTGTCCTGGTCTGTGTGATCCAGATCCCTGCCACTCCTCACTGGTCCCCCGTCTCCATTCTCACCACTCTCCAACCCAGCTTTGCTTATCCTTATCAGACACATCTTCCTTAGACGTGCCTTCCCTTTATGTTGCTCTCCAGTTCAAAAATCTTAAATGATTTTCTTCTTCTTCCCGTATGTAATCTCTCCTGTCAAATGGAAAAGGGTGTCAGCTTATTCTGTGTTATTCCCAGTGGCAGAACTAGGGCCAGTAGGCAAAAGTTATAGGAAGGTTTGTTTCAGCCAATCAAGGGAAATCCCTCTAAACAATAAGAGCTAGTGCCCAATGAAGCAGCTTACTTGAGTCCTGGGCTTCTTGCCCCTGGGGAGATGTATAGTCAGGAGCTAGGAGCTATCCGTCAAAGATGTTGTAAAAAGGGTTTAATGCATGAAGATGTAGGGAAACACTGCTGACATTAAAGTTGATGACAGCGGGCCATTTTTGAACATTGGCTCCATGCCAATCACTCTCTTTGTCGTTTTCGTGTGGTAACTCATTTATTCTCCTAACAACTCTGTGGTTGACAACCTTTCTATCCCTACTTTACAGGTGGCTATAGTGACTGAATGCAGAGACTCTAGAGTAAGGCCATGATTGACTTCTTGGCCCTGTCACTTACGGGATGAATGATTTTGCACGAGATGCGTAAATCTTTTGAACTCAGTCTCCTCAACTATGCATTGTAGACAATAAGAGTACCCACCTCACTGGGAGGTTTGTGAGGATAACGTTGTAAGAGAACATATATAAAGCACTATTTGGCACATGGTACATACTCAATCGTCACCGTTAATCTTGTCTCCAATAGATGATATATTCTTTGAGGAAAGTGGCTACATTTCTTCTCTATGCCCCATCTCAACTAGCTCAAACTCACCATATTGTAAGTCTTCATTCAACATGGACTTGGGGCCAATGATGTCATGGTGTCGTGGTCCCCAAAGTTTCTCCATGACACTTAATACCTTCTTCGTCAGGAACTGTACTCCTATTGACCATCATTCTCAGTCTATCTAAGGTCAGTCTTCCACCCCTTTTCCCTTCTGGGAACTCCACTTTCTTTGGTTTCTCTGAAACAGTAAGTAACGATCATGATGAACCAGAGTCTGCTGGTGCTTGTGCTTCCCTTCTCTGACCCAGGTACCAATGAAAATGTCCTCACTGATGACCTCACCAGGTTGCGAGCCAGACTTCCGTTATACCGTTACTCCGTTATACTGACAGTTTTTCACCCTGTACGCCTCCCTTCCCTACTGAGCTTCACCGGTTTGGCTCGCAGCTTGTAGATCTCAAAACATTTCCCTGGTAAAACTTATTGTTCACTTTGTTTGAGAAAGTTGGGTAAAGTAACCTGACAAAGAGATAACTGTCTTTTGGGAAGCCTTTATTTTTTTTCTTAGAGCTCTTTGATATCATTCTCATTTTGGTTTATAAGCTTTACATGAAAGGGGTGGGGAGGGGAAGCCTTTCCTTTTCAGGATGAATAAATTGGTAGCTGTCCTAGAGATCACGCTTCTGAAGCCAGGTGTCGCCACTTAGCTTCGTGTTTCATGGTGTGTCATCCGGCAAATTATGAGTTGTTTGAATTGATTTCCTCCAAACAGCTGAGCTACAGCTTTTGTTCTATTGATGTTTGTCTCAATTCCTGACTGTGTGTTGCTTCCAGACAGAAAAAAAAAATCACATGTCTTATAAAGAAATGTCATTAACTCACAGAGCCCAGGCTATAATTAGAAGGTTTGAGGGTATGCTTTTTTCATCCACTGGAACTGCTCTTGATGGTTTAAACTCTTTTGCTAGTTCTTAACTCTTTTCTACCTCTGAATAGACTATGCCATGCCATGATCCTCACATCTATAAAACCAGGTTATATTGAGTTTCAAAAATAAAGATTTATTATTATTATTATATTTTAAGTAAGCTCTACACTCAACGTGGGGCGTGAACTCATGATCCCAAGATCAAGAGTCTCGTGCTCTATTGACCGAGCCAGCCAGGCGCCCCAAGATTTGTTTTTACATTAAATCACACACCTATTGACTGAGCACTTAGTATGTGTCTCAGTTCAGCCCTTTAGAAAATAGAAATGGTGTAGCTTTTGGCCTGGCTTTCAGTGAATGAGTTTTGAATCTTTCTGGGGATTTCAAGGCAAACATTTATAAAACAATGAAAGACCACCCTAGGTTCTAATATGTGCATTACATTGAATATACTCAAATGCCCCCAAAATAATTATAGCCTTTAGCGGTTGCTCACTCTGCTGTGATTAGAGTAAGTGAATAAGGGTGTCTCTTTCCCTTCCCCAAGAGCCTAAGGACTGCTCTGAGCAAGCTGTGCTGTCTTACCACGCTGCATTCAGTCGCAGGTGGCTAGGTAAGCCAATCGCCCCCGCCCCCACACCCCCATCTAGGCACTGGATCTACCCAGTAGGAGTTTTTCTTCCATTATTTCAACTGCTTGTTGGGCATTTCCTCAACTGAAGTGCTAAGATTTGCAGTGGGTTTTGGGATGGAAAGAGAACAACAATGGTTTCCCTTTCCCCTTTTTTGATTGCTTTGTTATTTCATAGAAAGGCAAGTATACTTCAAAGCAACCTCAAAAGTAAGAGTCATTAGCACCACAATACAAGCCAGTAGAAAAGAATAAGCGCGCATGCATATTTGATAAGGCTATCAGCAGGAGTCCCATCAATTACTATTACTCCTTTCACTCTCTGCTCAGTCCTTTCCTAGTTTAAAAAGCAGACTTGAAATGCTTGTATCTGTTTAACTCAAACATACACCAAGTTCAAGAAAGGGGGCATCTGGTGGCAACTGTTTTAGGGGATTAGCTACATTATGAACATAAACTTCATTAATCGGACAGTTAATTTAGTAGCTTTCTTCAGGTTTTTTCTTGTTTTGTTTTGGTTTTTGGTTTTTGGGAGAGAGAGAGAGTGGGAGAGGAGCAGAGGGAGAGAGGGAGAATCTTAGGCAGGCTCCATGCTAAGTGTAGAGCCCAACGTGGGGCTTGATCTCAAGATCCTGAGACCAAGGACCTGAGCGGAATTCAAGGACCTGAGCCAAAATCAAGTGTGCCATGCTTAACCGAGACAACCAGGCACTCCTCTTTCTTCACATTTTTAAATAGGCTGTAGAAGTTTCTCCTGTTGAAGGTAACGGAGATACAAAAGCCCTGCCTCCAGGACTTAGGAGATATACTTTCAATTATTATTTACAACTGTCACAGGGAGGGATCGCCCCCTGCCCCCGTTTTCAGAAGCCCAGGCAGGGTGTGGGAATTCTGGGCAGCATATACTGGTACTGGGTGCAATGGGCAGCCAGGTGCTTGTTTTCTAAGTCTACGTTACTCCGCACAAGAGCTGCTAGACAGTCTGCAGATGGACTTGTGCCTTGCCCTGAAACCTCTCTTGCAGCAATGCCATTGTCAACTTCACGTGGCCTCATGGTTTAAGCATTGTGGGGTCCTCTCCCCAAATGCCAGCCCCCACCACATTAATCAATGCCAAATCCCTCAGCAGACATGAGTCTTAGTTGATGTCGGAAAGAACTATCAGTGAAGGTTGGAATGAGTCAGCAAAGATGACTTGAAAGAGAAGAGGAGGTCTTAAAACATCAGTGGGGTTTGGATAGAGAGAAGGGGTGGGCAGGGCAGTGGGCAAATGGGTGGGAATGGGTTGATGCATTCACTAACATCATTGCTTACAGTTGCTTACTGCTAGGACACTACAGAGCCTTGGGGCTCCTGTCCCTGTTGATACTGAAGTCAAGCTAAGGAAACTCAAGACTGTGTGTTGTCCACAGTTGAATTTTAACTTATTACTAAGGAAAGATGCTGACAGGAGTGATAGCGTTTGGAATAAGGACAGTGCCCAGGGTCTCTGCTTGAGGTTGTGTAGGCTGCACACTGCACAACAGTGTTGGGTGGATGGGCAGGAAGTAGGGAAATCCCACTGGCACAGGAGCTTCCAGAAGCTTGTGCTGAGAGGGGACTCTTTGTTCTTTTCTTTTTCAATTCATCTGCTTACAGGAAGTGCCACTTTAGAAAAGATTAATTGGGGGGCACCTGGTTGATTCAGTCAGTGGACTGAACAGTGGACTGTGTGATCTCTGGGTTGTGAGTTCAAGGCCCACTTTGGGTGTAGAGTTACTTACAAAAAGAAAGAAAGAAAGAAAGAAAGAAAGAAAGAAAGAAAGAAAGAAAGAAAGAAAGAGTTAGTTTTGTTTGCAGAAAAGTAAATAATCAGTAATTTTTTTCCCTATTAAAACTTTTCTGTACAAGGTTTTCTGACTTTGTTGGGCAACACATTTTAGTCTTTTAATATTTTTCTCTTCCTTTCTTCTGTGGGGACTAATCATAACAACCATAATAATCAATAACTTATGCCATACGGGTATAAAATTTAAAGCCAAAATGAAAACTAAAGAACATCCAACTAAAGTCAATTATGGCTTCAGCAACTAGTTTCACATTTAGTAGTTGGACCTCTTATGGAAAGAAGGAAAACTTAAATTGGTACTACTTCTAGGAACTTGTCATTTCATATGATGTCAAATCGAAGCAATGAAATAGTCATTGCTATAAAAAGATTCAGAATATTAGATTTCTCATCTCAATGTTTACTAAGTGGTGTTCTTGGGCAACTCACTTCCTTTTCCTGTGCCTCAGTTTACTTGCCTGGGCTTAGTTCTAATACAGATTTTCAAGCTCCCAAACTCACTGTTTTATTATTTTATTATACTGAATACAGATGATGCCATAAAATGGAACAGGAATTATAATCACCAGGTCTAACTATTCTTCAATATGCAAAATAAATGCATCCTTAGATTTTTTTTTTTTTTTTTTTGGTAGAGCATGGCACCGCATTTTTTTTTTTTTTTTTTTTTTTTTTTTAGATGCATGGCACCGCATTTTTAAGTCACATTTCCAGACTCAAAAAAAAGTTTGCCCCAAAAGAGCACCTTGGTTTATAGTCTAGTTGCTTAAAAACCTCAGATATTCTGGCAATCCTTTTGGTTTCCCATTCTGAAACTTTGATTCTGCTACTGGAGGTGTCAATGATGGGACTTTCCCCCTTCCTCTCACCTATAGAACTCTGGTCAGTGGTGTCATCACTGCGGATGTCCCCGGTTCAGGCAACATTCAGCGATTCCCGTTCCTTTTCCAATAGAACCACAGAAGGAAGAACTAGAAAAAAGGAAGGGAAGGAGGGAGAAAAACAATACATCTTTGTCCTGGTTTTCTCCTTTTCTCCCCATCACTGCCCCTCAGACCTCACCAAAGGACAGCTATGCTGTTGATGGTACCATAGGCAGTGGGGCTTAGAAGTATCTTGAATGAGCCATTCTTCAATGAATGCATTTTACATTTATTCCCTACTTTATAAATTATGCTATGGAAAAAATGTGGCATTGGAGTTGTCTCATAATGAGGCCTAATTGCACCATCTGAGGTGGAGTTATAGTAAATGACTTGCTCAAGGTCAAGAAAGGTATGGTATGTCCAAAGAGAGGCCAGAAATAGAACTGAAGTCTGCTGGCTTTCAGTTCAGTTTAGCATCCAATAAACCACATTCTCTTTCCTCTGCACATTTGATCTCCAGTGGTTTGCCATGGGCACAGATATTAGACAGCTTACAAACCTAAACAGTCATAAAATGGTCAGAAGTAGTAAAACAGGCTCCACTGGGAACAAAATGTATGTGTCATTGTCAGTAACAGAACACAAAGCTCAAGTTCCTATTAACAGCAGAGACAGTCTACCTTTCCCCTTCCTGGGGCATCTCTTGCCAATGGAGAGTGTGATTTTTTGTTTGTTTCAGTCCAAAACAGATTGCCTTTATATTT
The DNA here is from genome assembly GCF_964662115.1 of Mustela nivalis. Lineage (NCBI taxonomy): Eukaryota > Metazoa > Chordata > Mammalia > Carnivora > Mustelidae > Mustela > Mustela nivalis. The sequence continues at coordinate 32,674,384 of NC_139040.1, forward strand.
GTGCCTGCAGCTGAGGTAATGAAGTATGGAGTTCATTTGTGAATGTTTTGAATGGCAGTGTCTCCTTAAACTTATTTTTGCTGGGAACTCAAATGAACATTCTTTCAAAATAGTCACACTGTTGTAATTGGCAAACCTCTGAGACGGTATCTGGGGAGGGAAACAACATGCAGTTGGAAAGGGATATAAAATTCATTGATGTGCAACCTGAATTATCCATTTCATTTACCATGTTTTTATGTTAAAACCATCTCCAGATGGAAAGACAACATTGTAAAATCTTTAATTGTGAAAAATGTCTATTAATATTAGACACTGGAAGGATATTACAATTTTATTATATCTTTTGTGTGCCTGCATCTTATTACCTGTTTATTCAAAATATGTCCCATTATTTTTATTATAAGACACACTTGACAATTTTAAAAATTTCTGTAAAAGTCTTTTGGAGGAAATAATGGGCTTGTCCCCCACAGGAACATGACATACTTCCTGGTTGTGGCTCAACCTTCAAGTTTATTTAAGGATACTTGCATCACTAACTCCTAAAACTGCTGCCTGACTCCTGATCAACCTGAGAGATTTTAAGTAATTGATTTTAATAATGAGACATACGCCTCATCTTCTAACAATAAATGCACCTCTCTGGGGGTGATCTCTCTAAATGACAGAAGTCTTTCAGTTATGGAGAATTGAGGAGGTGATGTTTACTTCTCAGAAGTACTGACTGTATACGGAAAGATGAACTCTCTGAAAAGAACTTCATTTTAAAGCGTTCAGTCTTAATGTTTACAGGTGAGAAGGTAGAGGGAGGAGCAAGATGGTGGAGGAGTAGGAGTCCTAAATTTCATCTGGTCCCAGGAATTCAGCTAGATAGTTATCAAACCATTCAGAACACCTACAAACTCCACAGGAGGTCGAAGAGAAGAAGAGCAGCAATTCTATAAAGGAAAATACGACCACTTTCTGGAAGGTAGGATGTGTGGAGAAGTGAATCCAAGGTGATGGGAAGATAGACTGAGGGGAGGGGTGGGGGGCAGGGGAGGGATGGCTCCTGGCAAGTGAGAGAGCAGTGGAGCACAAAATCAGAACTTTCAGAAGTCTGGTCCACTGAGGGATGTCACTCCAGAGGCTAAGCAGTTGGGGGGGGTGGACCCCCCCATGGAGACAGTGTGGTCTGAGGACCTGTGGGGTCACAGAAAGACCAGGGGTGTCTGAATGTGGCGGAGCTCACAGGTATCGGAGCCGGGGAAGCTGGCTGCAGAGATGGAGCCAAGGAGGGGCTCTCAGCTTGGAATTACCTTAGACTGTGATCCAAGGCACAGTCGGATCACTGCTCTTCAAGCAGAGACCCCACAAAGAGCAGATCTGGGGAGACTCACCTTCCTCCTCCGGGAAGAGAGGTGCGGGAGTGTGTGGCAGGAATCTGCTGGGTTTGGAGACTCCAAATGGGGCCGTGCACCAGAGATAGAAATGCTTGGTCACAGCCTGGGTGTGCATGGAGTATGGCCAGAGACCAGGGAGATGGGAGGGACTGACTGCTTTTCTCTGAGGGTGCACTGAGGAGTGGGGCCTGAGCTCTTAGCTCCTATAGGGCTGAAGATTGGGAGGCCGCCATTTTCATTCCCATCCTCCAGAGCTCTACGGAAAGTGTATAGGGAGCAAAAGTTACCAAGAGCAAAACCAAGCATATTACTTAGCCTGGCCCCTGGCAAGGGTGGTGCAATTCCGCCTCGGGCAAAGACATTTAGGAATCACTATAACAGGCCCCTCCCCTGGACTATCAACAAGAATATCCAGTCAAAAAAATTGACAAAGCAAGAAACAACAAATGTTGGAGAGGCTGTGGGGAAAGGGGAACCTTCTTACACTGTCGGTGGGAATGAAAGCTGGTACAGCCACTTTGGAAAACACTGTGGAGGTTCCTCAAAAAATTAAAAATAGAGCTACCATACGACCCAGCAATTGCACTACTAGATATTTACCCCCAAAGATACAGATGGAGTGAAAAGAAGAGCCATATGCATTCCAGTGTTTATAGCAGCAATGTCCACAATAGCCAAATTGTGGAAAGAGCTGAGATGCCCTTCAACAAATGAATGGATAAAGAAGATGTGGTTCATATACACAATGGAATATTACTCAGCCACCAGAAAGAGTGAACACCCAACTTTTCATCAATATGGATGGGACTGGAGGAGATTATGCTAAGTGAAATAAGTCAAGCAGAGAAAGTCAATTATCATATGGTTTCACTTATTTATGGAACATAAGGAATAGCATGGAGGATATTAGTAGAAGGAAGGGAAAAATGAAGCAGGGGAAATCAGAGGGAGAGATGAACCATGAGAGACTATTGACTCTGAGAAACAAACTGTGGGTTTTAGAGGGGAGGGTGGGTAGAGGATGGGTTAGCCCTGTGATGAATATTAAGGACAGCATGTATTGCATGGAGCACTGAGTGTTATATGCAAACAATGACTCATGGAACACTCCATCAAAAACTAATGATGTATTTATTGTATGGTGACTAACATAATTTAAAAAAAAAAAAGAACATCCAGCCAAGACCAAGTTTACCAGTCAATGAGAACTGCAAAAACTCCAGTGCTAGGGGAATACAGCACATAGATTTCATGGCGTTTATTTTTTTTTTTTAATGATTCCTTATTCCAAAGTTAATTTTTAAAAGTTTCCTTATTTTTTCTTTTCTATGTCTTTAAATTTTTCTTCTTTTTTTAACCAACATCTTATCAATTTCTTTTTTAAGTCTTTTTTAATTTTCATGTTTACAGTCTTAATCCATCCCATCATTGTATTTAAGCTTTATTTTTTGTATATATATGTTTTTCTCTAACAGACCAAAATATACCCTAAATCTAGTGTATGGCTTTGTTCTAGTGTCCAGCCTGATCACATTCTCTCCTTTTTTTTTTTTTTAATTTTTTCCTTTCTTTTTTCAACCAACTTCTTATCTTATCAATTCCTTTTTGAAAATATTTTTTTTTAAGATTTTATTTATTTATTTGACAGAGAGAGATCACAGTAGGAGAGAGGAAGGGAAGAGATCACAGAGAGAGGAAGGGAAGCAGGCCCCCTGCTGAGCAGAGAGCCCGATGTGGGACTCGATCCCAGGACCTTGAGATCATGACCTGAGCCGAAGGCAGCGGCTTAACCCACTGAGCCACCCAGGCGCCCTGAAAATCTTTTTTTAATTTTCATTTTTACAGTCATATTCTATCCCATCATTATATTTAACCTTATTTTTGTATACATATAAGTTTTTCTTTAAAATTTTGGGAGGCAGTTTCTTTTAACAGACCAAAATACACCCAAAATCTAATTTATGGCTCTGTTCTGTTTACCAGCGTGATCATATTCTTTTTTTTTTTTTTCCTTTTCTTCCCAGTTTTGGGTCTCTTCCCACTTGTTTAGTGTATATTTTTCTGGGGTCATTGTTACTTTTTAACATTTTGTTCTCTCATTCTTCTATTCTTCTCTGGATAACATGACAAAATGGAAAAACTCACCTCAAAAAAAAAAAAAAAAAAAAGAACAAGAAGCAGTACTGACTGCTAGGGACTTAATCAATATAGATATTAGTAAGAAGTTGGAAATAGAATCCAGAATGATGATTATAAAGATACTAGCTGGGCTTAAAAAAGCATAAAAGATACTAAAGAATTCCTTTCTAGAGAAATAAAAGAACTAAAATGTAACCAAGTCAAAAAAGGCTCTTAATGAGGTGCAATAAAAAATGGAGGCTCTAACTGCTAGGATAAATGAGACAGGAGAGAGAATTAATGATATAGAAGACCAAATGATGGATAATAAAGAAGCTGAGAAAAAGAGAGATAAACAACTACTGGATCATGAGGGGAGAATTCAAGAGATAAGTGATACCATAAGATAAAACAATATTAGAATAATTGGGATCCCAAAAGAAGAAGAAAGAGAGAGGGGGGCAGAAGGTGTATTGGAGCAAATTGTGGTGGAGAACTTCCTTAATTTGGGAAAGGAAACAGGCATCAAAATTCAGGAGGCATAGAGAATGCCCCTCAAAATCAATAAAATAGGTCAACACCCATCACCTAATAGTAAAACTTACAAGTCTCAGAGACAAAAAGAAAATCTGAAGGCAGCTTGGGGCAAGAGATCTGTAACGTACAATGATAGAAACATTAGATTGGCAGAAGGTCTATCCACAGAGACCTGGCAGGCCAGAAAGGACTGGCATGATATATTCAGAGCACTAAATGAGAAAAATATGCAGCCAAGAATACTATATCCAGGGCGCCTGGGTGGCTCAGTGGGTTAAGCCGCTGCCTTCGGCTCAGGTCATGATCTCAGGGTCCTGGGATCGAGTCCCGCATCGGGCTCTCTGCTCAGCAGGGAGCCTGTTTCCTCCTCTCTCTCTCTCTGACTGCCTCTCTGCCTACTTGTGATCTCTCTCTGTCAAATAAATAAATAAAATCTTTTTTAAAAAAAGAATACTATATCCAGCTAGTCTGTCATTGAAAATAGTAGGAGGATTAGAAAGCTTCCAGGACAAACAAAAACTAAAAGAATTTGCAAAACCCAAACAAGACCTACAGGAAATATTGAAAGGGGTTCTCTAACCAAAAAGAAAGCCTAAAGATAACAAAGACCAGAAAGGAACAGAGACAATATACAGTAACAGTCACCTTACAGAAAATGCAATGGCACTAAATTCATATCTTTCAATAGTTACCCTGAATGTAAATGGACTAAATGCCCCAATCAAAAGACACAGGGTATCAGAATGGATAAAAAAACCCAAAACCCATCAATATGTTGTCTATAAGAAATTCATTTTAGACCCAAAGACACCTCCAGATTTAAAGTGAGGAGGTAGAAACCCATTTACCATGCTAATGGACATCAAAAGAAAGCTGGGGTAGCAATTTTTATATCAGATAAATTAGATTTTAAGCCAAAGGCTATAATAAGAGATGACGAAGGACACTATATCATACTCAAAGGGTCTGTCCAACAAGAAGATCTAACAATTTTAAATATCTATGCCCCTAACATGGGAGCAGCCAACTATATAAACCAATTAATAATAAAATCAAAGAAATACATCCACAGTAACACAATAATAGTAGGGGACTTTAACACCCTCCCTCACTGAAATGGACAGATCATCCAAGCAAAAGAACAACAAAGAAATAAAGGCCTTAAATGGCACACTGGACCAGATGGGCATCACAGATATATTCAGAACATTCTATCCCAAAGCAACAGAATACACATTCTTCTCTAGTGCACATGGAACATTCTCCAGAATAGATCACATCCTGGGTCATAAGTCAGGTCTCAACTGGTACCAAAAGATTGGGATCATTCCCTGCATATTTTCAGAGCACAATGCTCTGAAGCTAGAACTCAATCACAAGAGGAAAGCTGAAAAGAACCCAAATACACGGAGGCTAAAGAGCATCCTACTAAAGAATGAATGGGTCAATCAGAAAATTAAAGAATTGGAAAAAACCATGGAAACAAATGATAATGAAAACACAACTGTTCAAAATCTGTGGGACACAACAAAGACGTCCTGAGAGGAAAATATATAGCAATACAAGACTTTCTCAAGAAACAAGAAAGGTCTCAAATACACAACCTAACCCTACACTTAAAGGAGCTGGAGAAAGAACAGCAAAGAAAGCCTAAACACAGAAGGAGGAGAGAAATCATAAAGATCAAGCATAAATCAATGAAACAGAAACCAAAAGAACAGTAGAACTCACCAACAAAACTAGGAGCTGGTTCTTTGAAAGAATTAATAAGATTGACAAACCCCTGTCCAGACTTATCAAAAAAAAAAGAGAAAGGACCCAAATAAATAAAACCATGAATGAAAGAGGAGAGATCACAATCAACACCAATGAAATACAATTGTAAGAACATATAAGCAACTATATGCCAGCAAATTAGATGATCTGGAAGAAACGGATGCATTCCTAGAGATGTATAAAGTACCAAAACTGATCCAGGAAGAAATAGAAAACCTGAACAGACCCATAACAAGTAAAGAAATTGAAGCAGTCATCAAAAATCTCCCAACAAACAAGAGTCCAGGGCCAGATGGCTTTCCAGGGGAATTCTACCAAACACTTAAAGAATTAATACCTATTCTTCTGCAACTGTTCCAAAATATAGAAATGGAAGGAAACTCATTTTATAAAGCCAGCATTACCTTGATCCCCAAAACAAACAAAGACCCCACCAAAAAGGAGAATTACAGATCAATATCCCTGATGAAATTCTCACCAAAATACTAGTCAATAGGATCCAACAGTATATGAAAAGGATTATTCACCATGATCAAGTGGGATTTATTCCTGGGCTGTAAGGTTGTTCTACATCTGCAAATCAATCAATGTGATACAGTGCAACAGTGTAAGAAATACAAGAACCATATGATATTCTCAACACATGCAGAAAAAGCATTTGACAAAGTACAGCATGCTTTCTTGAACAAAACTTTTCACAGTGTAGGGAAAGAGGGTACATACCTTGATATCATAAAAACCATCTATGAAAAACTCACAGTGAATATCATTCTAAATGAGGAAAAACAGAGCTTTTCCCCTAAGTTCAAGAATGCAGTTGGGATGTCCACTATCACCACTGCTGTTCAACATAGTACTAGAAGTTCTAGCCTCAGCAATCAAACAACGTAAAGAAATAAAAGGCATCCAAATCAGCAAGGAAGTCAAACTCTCACTCTTTGCAGATGATATGACACTTTATGTGGAAAACCCAAAAGACTCCTCCTCCAAACTGCTAGAACTCATACAGGAATTCAGTAAAGTGTCAGGATATAAAATCAATGCACATAAATCAGTAACATTTCTATACACCAACAAGACAGAAGAAAGAGAAATTAAGGAGTTGATCCCATTTACAATTGTACACAAAACCATAAGATACCTAGGAATAAACCTAATCAAAGAGGAAAAGAATTTGTACTCAGAAAACTATAGAATTCTCATGAAAGAAATTGAGGAAGACACAAAGAAATGGAAAAACATTCCACGTTCATGGATGGGAAGAACAAATATTGAGAAAATGTCTATGTTACCTAAAGCAATCTACACATTTGATGCAATCCCTATCAAGATACCATCAACTTTTTTCAAAGAAATGGAACAAATATCCTGAAATTTATATGGAACCAGAAAAAAACCCCAAATAGCTAGAGGAATGTTGAAAAAGAAAACCACAGTTGGTGGCATCACAGTTCCAGACTTCAAGCTCTATTACAAAGTTTTCATCATCAGGACAGTATGGTACTGGCACAAAAACAGACACATAGATCAATGGAACAGAATAGAGAGCCCAGAAATAGACCCTCAACTCTATGGTCAACTAATCTTTGACAAAACAGGAAAGAATGTCCAATGGAAAAAAGACAGTCTCTTCAATAAATGGTATTGGGAAAACTGGACAGCCACATGCAGAAAAATGAAATTGGACCATTTCCTTACACCACACACAAAAACAGACTCAAAATGGATGAAAGACCTCAATGTGAGAAAGGAATCCATCAAAATCCTTGATCAGAACACAGGCAGCAATCTCTTTGACCTCAACCACAACAACTTCTTCCTAGAAACATCACCGAAGGCAAGGGAAGCCAGGCTAAAAATACACTATTCGGACTTCATCAAGATCAAAAGCTTTTGCACAGCAAAGAAAATAGTCAATGAAACCAAAAGACAACCAACAGAATGGGAGAAGATATTTGCAAATGACACATCAGATAAAGGGCTAGTATCCAAAATCTATAAAGAACTTATTCAACTCAACACCCAAAGAACAAATAATCCAATCAAGCAATGGGCAGAGGACATGAACAGACATTACTGCAAAGAAGACATCCAGATGGCCAGCAGACACATGAAAAAGTGCTCCACATCACTTGACATCAGAGAAACACAGATCAAAACCTCAGTGAGATACCACCTCACACCAGTCAGAATGGCTAAAATTAACAAGTCAGGAAAAAACAGATGCTGGCGAGGATGCAGAGAAAGGGGAACCCTCCTACACTGTTGGTGGGAATGCAAGCTGGTGCAGCCATTCTGGAAAACAGTATGAAAATTCCTCAAAAAGTTGAAAATAGAACTTCCCCATGACCCAGCAATTGCACTAGTGGGTATTTACCCCAAAGATACAAATGTAGTGATTCAAAAGGGCACATGTACCCCAATGTTTACAGCAACAATGTAAATAATAGCTAAACTATGGAAAGAGCATAGATGTCCATCGACAGATGAATGGATAAAGAAGATGTGGTATATATCTACAATGGAATATTATGCAGCCATCAAAAATGAAATCTTGCCATTTGCAACAATGTGGCTGGAACTAGAGGGTATTATGCTAAGCGAAATAAGTCATTCAGAGAAAGACAATTATCATATGATCTCACTGATATGAGAAATTTGAGAAACAAGACAGAGGGCCATAGGGGAATAGAAGGAAAAATGAAACAAGATGAAACCAGAGAGGGAGACAAAGTGCAAGAGAATCTTAATCTCAGGAAACAAACTGAAGGTTGTTGGAAGGGAGGGGATTGGAAGAGATGGAGTAGCTGGGTGGTGGACATTGGGGAGGATATGTTCTGTGGGGAGTGCTGTGAAGCATGTAAGAGTGATGAATCATCACAGACCTGTACCCCTGAAACAAATAATACATTACATGTTAATTTTTTAAAAAATAGAGGTGAGAGGCTAAGTAAATAGGGTAAGTAAATAAATAAAGTGTTTAGTCTTGGGGCACCTGGGTGGCTCAGTCAGTTAAGCATCCAACTTTGGCTCAGAATTCAATCTCAGCATTCCTGGGATCAAGCCCCATGTCAGGCTCCCAGCTCAGTAGAGAGTCTGCTTCGCCCTCTCCCTTTGCCGCTCACCCTGCTCGTATTCTTTCTCCATCTCTTTCTCAAATCAATAAATATAATCTTTAAAAAAAAAAAAAAAAGTTGTTCTGTCTTGGGGCACCTGGCTGGCTTAGTCCATAGAGCATGTGACTCTTGATTTCAGGGTTGTGGTTTCAGGTTCCACATTAGGTATAGAGATTCCTTAGAGATAAAATCTTTTAAAGATAAATAAATAAAATGTTCAGTCTTTGCAAATACTTGTATGAATTTTTTTCCTCTCTTCTAAAATGCCATCAATTCCTTAGAAGATGGCTTTCTTCTAACCTCTGGAAATATGTCTTACTGGGATCCCAGGGATGGTTGCTTGGGTCAGGCTAAGCTAATCTATAGCCTATGCTGCTGTGAGTTTTTTTACTCATGAGGGGCCATAGGAAGAGTATGGTTACCTCCATTCAAAGTCAAGTAATGGCAGAGCGCATGGGTAGCTCAGTTGTTGAGTGTCTGCCTTCAGCTCAGGTCATGATCTCAGGATCCTGGGATGGAGCCCCACACTGGGCTCCCTGTTCCATGGGGAGTCTGCTTCTCCTTCTCCCACTCCCTCTGCTGTGTTTCCTCTCTTGCTGTGTCTCTCTTTGTCAAAAAAATAAATAAAATCTTTAAAAAAAAAAAAAAGACAAAGTCAAGTAATGGGGACACACAAAAGGAATCCAATTTATTTGAAAAGTTAAATAAGAAGGAATTTTGTGGGGCACCTGGGTGGCTCAGTTGTTGGGCATCTGCCTTCAGCTCAGGTCATGATCCCAGGGTCCTGGGATCAAGCCCCGCATCCAGCTCCCTGCTCGGCAAGAAGCCTGCTTCTCCCTCTCCCACTCCCCTTACTTGTGTTCCCTCTTGCTGACTCTCTTTCTATCAAATAAATAAACAAAATCTTTTTAAAAAAGTAATTTGGCTTTTTCCAAATTAATTCTCTTGAAACAAAGTGGGATGTGATCTTTTCACAACAGTTCCAGTGTGTCAAAGACCACAAGACTGTGGTCTGCTCATGCTTCCAAGTAAATAGTGTCTGTAGTTCATATCAAACTCAGAAGACAACTTATTTTCAATAATGTGCTTGGTGTTCTTCCTTGGATCTGAATTCTGTAGATAAGCCTCTTTCTTCCAAATATTATCTTTGTTGATTTGTATCTTCTGTTTCCTGTAATACATTTCATCCCAAAGCACGGAGATATTTTTGGCCTGCCAGTCATCATAATATTACCTATGTGAAAAGAAAAAAAGGCTGTAAGAAAAAAGGTCAAATACTTCATCTGGTTTTGACAATTTTAGAAAGGTCAATGTAAGAAAGAGTTATGCTACTTGGAAATATTTCTCAAAGCTTTAGTCATTTGGGGCTGCTAGCAGATCAAAAGAAAATGTGTCAAACTGGTGTTTATTCTCATAATCGATAATCTCATAATCAAGGCAATGACACTTAGAGATCCACTGATGAGAGAGTTTAGTGTCTAAGTGGATAAGAGACATGCCAACCAGACCAGTACTAGATTGCTAATTATCATGAGCTATTAGCTGGCTTTTGCTGACCTTAATTTCTTGGTACATATATTGCAGAATTGTATAAGATAGGGTATAGTCTTCTCTTTTGATTTATTTTTGTCCTTACAGACCAAAATTGCAACCAGATTTCATTTATATATTTTCCTACTCCCTTTTCTCTGCCATGTTTAAATGCCCATCTTGGGTTTGAACTTCTTCCTCAGGTATTAACTGACCTTGATTGTCAAAATCAACAAATAATCATTAAGCCTCCCTGGGGGCCAGACACTGTGTTTGGCACTTAGCATGCATTAGCTCATTTAACCTTCCCAATGAAGCTGCGTGCAGGTCCTATAACTACCCTCATTGTACAGTGGGGGAAATTGAGTTAGAGTTAGAAGGAGGTTCAGCAGTGAGCCCAAGGTCGTATAACCAGTAAGTGGCGGAGAAGATTGTAAACCTGTTAAACCTAGGTCTAACAGATTCTCTCTCTAAAAAAAAAAAAAAAAAAAAAAAAAAAAAAAAAGATTTTATTTATTTGACAGAGAGAGCACACAAACAGGGGGAGAAGCAAGCAGAGGGAAAGGGAGAAGCAGGCTCCCTGCTGAGCAAGGAGGCCGACATGAAGCTCAAGCCCAGTAACCTGGGATATGGCCTGAGCCAAAGGCAGACGCTTACACTAACCAGCCAAGACACCCAGATACCCTAGTTCGACAGATTTCAAAGACAGATCTTTCTCTGTTATTGCAATCTTATACTGAACTGTTTAAAAATCATCCTCTGTTGGGACGCCTGGGTGGCTCAATCAGTTAAGTGTCCAACTCTTGGTTTGGGCTCAGGGCAAGATCTCTGGGTCCTGGGATCCAGCCCTGTATCAGGCTCCACACTCAGTGGGGAGTCTGCTTATCTCTCTCCCTCTGCCTCTCCCCCCCTGTCATGCACACGCTCCCTCTCCCTCTTTCTCTCTTTCTCTGGAATAGATAAATAAAATCTTTGGGAAAAAAAAAATCATCCTTTGTGTGTTTAGTCCTTATCTACCTACCTACATGCTAACTAGGTTGAGGGGAGGCACCAGATGTTGAAATTAATTTTTAACTCCTGCAAGTGTTTGAGGAGGGCTAGAAGTACAGCAGGAACTCAGTAATGCCTGACTAATTTTTGTGTGTGTGTGTGTTCGACATTTTTTTTTTTATAAAATAGTTACTTTAAAAAGTGTAACTCATTTTAAAAGTTCCTGTTGTTTTCTTTTGCTGACTTGTTATAGAGTATTAACTCTGCAACATGGCCTTTTTCCATTTCCCTGGGATTAAGGCCCAAAATCATTCAGTTGGACTTTCCTAACATTCTCGTTGATGTGGGAGGTAATGCTAATGAAGAAAGCACTTTAATAAATAAGGATAATATCTCAGTTTGGGGAAGAGAAGAGTTTTCTCCATGTAAAAGCAATTATACATCATAGAATGTTGAAGCTGAAGGGAACTGTGAGATCATTACATACTTTCTTGGTACCTATTTTGTGGTTCTGCCCACTTTGTATTTCAGTCCCTTGAGTGTGTACCTTCTGCCATGCAGACTTATAATCTTCTCAAGGACAAAAACTCATGTCTGGTCCATCTTTCCATTTCTTTAAAGTGTCTTGCCCCATGTCTTGCCTGTCATGTATTCAGCAAACATCAGAGATTTGTAAAACGAATGAATGAGATCCACCACCCCTTTGTTCGGCGGTTGCGGAAATAGATTCACAGCAAGTACTTATACAACTCTAAGATTATATTGCTAATTCCTGGCAAAACTAAGTCTGGATCCCTGTTACTCCGATTGCCAAGTCAATGATTTCTCCATGACATCTTGTTTCCCAGCTTGTTAAAAATGAGTATGGAATTTCTCCAAGTGAGCGTAATCTGTCATTTGCCTTCAGCTAAACTCTTGTTGACTCCCTGTGGATCCATTGGGAATATACCTACTGTGGGAACCAGTACAAAGAAAAAACACAAAGCACAAAAGGAAGGGAGAGTTCCTTGCCCCCTCCTGGCATTCTTGCCCAGAATGGGTTGTGTATTTAGTAGTGATAAGACAAAATTTAAGCCTAAACAATGGAAGGCAGTCAAATCCTAACAGTGTAGGTGTTTGGGATACATATGAAGGAATTAGACCAGTCTCTGCCAGAACCTGCCTTAAATCTACATGAATGTGAGCATGTGTGTAAAATAATACATAGTATGAAATGTTCTGAAAACTAATGGTAAAAGATTAAATCAAATAACTAGTAACATCAGCCTTTAGCAAATGCAGAAACGTCTTCTGTAAGTTGGATTATGGGACATTAAATGAAAATATTTTAATATTATATTGTAGGAAGTGATCATTGTCAGGAAGAAGCATTTACTGAGGGCCTAAATTGTGCTAGGATATGGGAATTGAAAGACAAGAAGCTAGAGTCTCTGCCCTTATGAATTTAGAATCTAGGGTCAGGAACAAGACATATCCATAAGCAGATGACTTCAAAGGAGAACAAAGGGGTGATTGTGAAGCCAGCATAAAAATTTGACCTTTCATCTCAGTCAACAAGGAGCACAAAATGCTTTTGGAAAGATTTGTGATTTATGTACCTAAAGGGATGTTTTAGGAATATTAATCTGTCACAGGTGTACATTGATTAGAGGACAAGAGACGATAGGTCTAGAGATAGGTCTAGAATCTCTAGTAGAGATTATTGTCGTAATCCACGTGAGAGGTGATGAGAATGGGGGCCAAGATGACAACGAATGCTATATAAGTAAAGAGGCAGACTTGGGAGAGATTATGAAGGCAGAAACTTGGTGACTACATGAGTCTGGAGTGAAAGATGTTGAATTTCACAACAAAGAAAGAAGTTAGTTCCTTATGATTGACTTTATTGTATTTGTTTCCTTGATCAATTTGAATCTACTTTGAGACAGAGACATTCATTTACTGTCTTTAAATTTGAATATCCCAGCACAAGTGAGGCAGTAGTCCTCAGGTATCATGGCCTTCACAATAGGAAGTCCTTATTACAAAAGGAACACGGAAGACTTCTTGATGATAAAAGGCCTGAATGGAACTTGAACTCCCAGCAGCGTGGGCAGTCCTGAGCAGAGAGTAGGTGCTTAACAGATACTTGAGCTGAATTTAATTGTTGATGTACTAAGTTTTTATTGCTAGCTCAACCAAGAAATAGTCATGTGACCTTGGGAAAGTTATTCAACCTTTCTGTCTCGCCACATCCTGTTGGCATTAAGAACATGTAGCCGTCCTTCTAACTCTCATAGTCTATGACTTGAGGATTATAAACTTTGCCTTTGTCATTCATCAAATTCTTTTCTGTACCTATATTTCACTTCTAGCCCCTACCTCACCCAGAACCTGGCACTGCCTTGAACCACCCTGCCTGGATTTTCCCTCCATTTTTGCATGCTCCAAAACACTCTTTCTGTCTCTCTTTCTTTTATTTATTTAAGGAAGAAGGAAGAGGGGTGTGCGGGGTTGGGGGAGGGCAAAGGTAGAGGGAGAAGGAGGAAGCAGGCTCCCTGATGAGCACGGAGCCTGATGTGGGGATCAACATGGGGCTCCACAAGGGCCTTGATCCCTCAAACCTGAGATCATGACCTGAGCTGAAATCAAGTGTCAATCGCTTGTTTATAGACATACCACCTCAAACACACCCAATCTCCTCTGATCTCAGAAGCTAAGCAGGGTCAGGCTTGGTTAGTACTTGGATGGGAAGAATCAGATGCTTAACCAGCTGAGCCTTCCAGACGCCTCCTCTCTCCCTCTCTCTCTTAATTGGGCACCCTCTCTCATCCTCCTACCTCTTTTGCCAAAATTTTTTTCTTTTAACATCAGTGCTAATGTCAGCTAGGTGTTAAAAGTAGAGCAACCCACTCCAACAGTTTTATACTAAGATATGAAGGATTGATCACTGGGAAGGCCCTCAAGGATTCTCAGATTTTATAAATGGGATGTCGTTCTCCTAAGATTGCAGGCAAAATGACAGAATAAAATAATGTTTAGTGAGATGGGCTTTTTAGTCATGTTATATAAACCCGGCTTTCGTGCAGATCCAGAAGTATACATTTTTACACAAATCAAGGAATTCAGAGTAGAAAGTGGGCCATATTTTTAATGTTCTTTTTAGGCCACTCCCTTGCCCAATTTTCACTTGTCCCCTGCCTGACTTCCTTCAAAAATTTAACAACTATTTATTTAGCACCTACTCTAGACCATGCAGATGTTGGTAGTTGTGTTTTAAATACAAGTAGAGCATGGTCTCTACCCTCAAGGATCTCACCACATGCTATGAATGACAGACATATAAACAGTTAAATACTTGGAAACATATTGACAGACATTTTACCCAACTCGGGGCAGGGTGGGGGGCGTTGTACAGATGAGAGAAGGCTTTCCAAAACTCAAGACTTGCCAGCTTTTTAAAAAGGTCTGTAAACCAGGGCCAAGGTATATCTTCATGACTGCCCTAAGATATGTGGTTGGGATTTTGACAATGTATGTCTGGAACACAGGACACAGATGATTTACTTTTCCAAACCATCCTGGTACATGTAACTTGCTGGAAATGATCTCAATGGTGTATATCACTAAAGCCACTTATTTAATTCTTTTTACACTGAAGTGTGAAATGATATGCTTCTATTCTCTGTTTCACTGGGTATTTTTTAAGAACCTGGCTCTGGATAAATAGCTCTGTCTGATTCAGTTTGTCTCCAAAAGACAAAACCATTAATTTCCATTAATTCTAGCCTTCTTTCCTGACCTCCTATAAACCCTGGCTTTAGTTCATCCAAACTATACATCTATGGAAGAATTAAAGAGATTTTATAGTCCAGTAGGAAAAAAAAATCCTGAAAGCCTTTTTATTTGGTGGTTGTCTCCCAGGTAGATGCAAAATAATCAGAATGAAAACATATTTCCTGATGTCCTTCTGTTTAATGGATTCAACTAAACTTTGTATATGAACTGGTGAACTGTGATGATCAGAAAAGACTTGGGATGTTAATTAATTGAACTGAAATACAATAAAATAAAATTAAAGAAAGAGAGAGAAAAAGAAAGATAGAAAGGAAAGAAGAAAGAGAAAGAAAGGCCAGCTTTAGGAGTTTTCGGAGACTGCAAAATACATGGGAAAGAGTCCTCCAATTTCAATGTACTCTACATGGGGCTATCCAATTCCAAGGGCAATATGTGGGGGCTGCTTGCACACAAAAAGCCCAGTAGCCAAAGCTGCTCCCAGAGCCCCCCAGCCTAGCGGGCTTTGGGTCCAGGCCAAACAGACACTCATCGGGGAATAAATGGTCTGATCTGCAAACAGTTTGCACTATGTAACTAAACCTGTTGACAGAGAAAGCCAGGAATGGACTACCCTTCTTACATCATTTTCATGAAAATTGCCAGTTACTGAAAGATTTCTATGTGCAAGTGTGTTCTTTAGATGCACACATGCACATAATCAAAGGCACAAGACTTTGGGCCTCCGTATTGATACCACTGCTTGAATTTTTAAGTGCTAACTGGCTGTAATTGGTACCAGACGCGTCTGCATGTAGGTATTTTATATTTGTCAATGTTTTCTTTGCACTCCCACCTAGGCTACCTCCTGGTACTCTGACACCTCACAGATGAATCTACCACGAAATGGCTTGGGGGTACCGGAACAGATGTGCCTGGACCTAAGTGACAGTACAGACAGCAGGGAGCAAAGCTGCTGGTAGGTGGGCTGAGTCAGGCTGGGATGAAACTCTGCTTTCCCTGTGAGACTTGATGTGCTCAGAAGCTTCTAGGAGATTCTAGACGCAGTGCTAGACCCCTCACTGTCTCCCACAATCCCTTTGCAAAAATTCTCTTGTTTTGCATCCTCAACCTCGTCTCTGTCTCTACTAACTTCTCTTTTTCTTTCCTCCAACTTCTGTCTCTCTAGTCTTCCCTCCCCCCATCTTACCCTCCCCTGCCACACACACCTGTATCCTAGGGTCTCCAGACCCTAATATGTTCCAAATAAATCTACCAAATTTGAAACCCTGCCAAAATCCCAAAGTGTCACCCGTGAGCAAATTCTGGGAAGCCAGTCCTTGAGTATACCTTCTATAACCAGCCACCATGCCACTGATGCAGTGCATTGAGCCTGTGTCCCCATAGGCCTTCCTGATACTCTTAAAGGAGCTGCAACCCCTGGTATCTCCATCCTCATCACCATCACCATCACCATCATCATCATCACCATGCTTCATCACGTATGGAGCAGTCTTGAGATGGAAAAGTTAAAAGAGGAATGATAGCATTGCACTATGGTATTTGCACTGGGTGTTTTGCTATACACCAAAACTGACCAGATTTTATATGAAATCCCACTGAATAATGTTTTTAAGACTTTTTAAAAATGTATTTATTTGACAGAGAGAGAGTGCAAGCAGGAGAAGCAACAGAGGGAGAGGGAAAAGCAGGCTCCCTGCTCAGCAAGGAGTTCAAGGTGGGCCTCGATCCCACGACCCTGGGATCATGAACTTGACGGAAGGCAGACGCTTACCCAACTGAGCCACCCAGGTGCCCCCACTAAATAATTTTTAAGAAGAGAGAAAAAGTATCGTGTTTGGTCGTCACATATCTCTTTGCCCCTTGGTGCTGCCACAGAAAACACCTGAAGCCATGTAGGCCATCACGATTCATCTTTCTAGCCTGGAGAAGGGACTTCCTGGAGTGCCATAAAGCCGCCATCCATGGCTCTTCAGAGCACCTTTGTTTCTTCGCTCACTAAGGCAGAGACACGAAAACCACAGAAATGCTTAATTCTAGGCACAAGCCATCCCTCATTGATTGCAGCTCAGCAATGACTCAGGGAAACTGTAATTAACGTCATACTATTACGGCTTGCTAATGGAGGAACGTTAGGTCATTTAATCCCTACAACGCCTCTTGGAAATATATAGTAATTTTATCTCCATTGTGCAGATAAGGAAACTAAGGCATGGAAAATTTCAGTGACTCCCCCAAGGTTATTCAGCCAATAATTGGCCAAGGGAGGATTCAAACCCTACCAACCAGGCTAAAAAAAGGTCCGAGTCTCAAGTATGTCTATCCTTACAAAACCACCCCTGAGCCAGGTTGGCAAACTCCCTTTCTTTGGCCATTGGCCACATATCTAGGGGCCGGTGTGCAAGATATCCTTATCTTCAAGGCTTTCTTTGATGCTCATTTGACTCCACCTTCGTGTGGAAATGGGGTTTTAGAGCAAGGGAGCTGGGAGAGCAAGTGTACGTTGCCAAAGACAACATCAGTTCTCCTCTACTCCCTCATCCCACAGTCTTCGTAGGAATAGCTCTCTCGGGATGCCTGGGGGGCTCAGGTGGTTAAGCATCTGCCTTCAGCCCAGGCCATGATCCTGGAGTCCCGGGATCGGGCCCCACGTGAGGCTCCCCCTCACTGGGGAGTCTGCTTCTCCTTCTTCCTCTGCCCAGCCCCCTGGCTCATTTTCTCTCTCAGATGAATAAAATCTTTAAAATAAAAGAGTGAAAAATGTAATTCTGGACCCCTAGCCCAGACCTACTTTGATTCTGAGGATAGAATCTATAATTCAGCAGTTGTGAAATACTTCCCAGTGATTCTGAGGTATTTGACAATTCGAGAATCAGCACTCCAAATAAACGTGGGTTGGTGTATAAAAAAAGGAATAGCATCAAGAGCTGACAACCCAGGGGCACCTGGGTGGCTCAGTGGGTTAAAGCCTCTGCCTGCGGCTCGGGTCATGATCCCAAGGTCATGGTATTGAGCCCCACATCGGGCTCTCTGCTCAGCAGGGAGCCTGCTTCCCCCTCTCTCTCTGTCTGCCTCTCTGCCTACTTGTGATCTCTCTCTCTCTCTCTCTGTCAAATAGATAATAAAATCTTTAAAAAAAGATTTAAAAAAAAAATAAAAAAGAACTGACGACCCAGGGGACCCGACCCTATAACTCATTACCTGGGTGACTTTGGGCAAGTCCCGTAACTTCTCTGGACCTTGGTCTTGTCACCTGAGAAAAGGGAAAGATCTCTTCCTTCCACTGCCTCAAAGTTATAAAGGCCAAATACAAACGTGTGTGAAAGTTATTTAGAGTTTCATAAAAATAACACACATTATTATTATTATGGGCGGGGTCAGGGAGAACAGACTGGAGGAGGAATGCTGCTGGCAAGGACTGAAGGGATGAGAATCCAGTTTCTCTCTCTTTCCCATCAGAGTCCAGACCATGGATTAGAGTTTGGTGGAATTTCAAGGTTCTTTCCAAGTCACAACCTCCCTCTCCCCCCACCCACCCCACCTTCATGCATTCACAGTTTACTGTTAACAGTGAAAAAGAAGGCGCCTCTCTTCCACTATATTCCTTTAGATGAGAACCCTGTCTGAGCAGGTTGTGATCAGTGCCCAAGATGGCACTGTGGTTACAAAGCCCTGAATCTTTCCCCTTACCTATTCCTGATTATACCTATCTATCTATGACTTACTTTCCTCTTACTTATTAGAGACTAATGTAATCACACAATACTTCTATGCACCGTCACAGAGATGGAGAAACCAAGCCCGTAATTTTTACAAGACAGAAAATATCGTGCATTCTTTATTCTTCATGCTTAATGAGGCCAAACATTTGTTTTGTTTCTGATCTAGATGGAGGGATCTACTTCTTTTCAAGGAGCATGACCCTACCTAGGTCGCCTTCCTTACCTTCCACACTCTGAAGCTTTAGTCAAAGGATTTCCTAAGGGATTTCAACACTTTGAAGGTTCTAGTGAAGTCTAGGGTTTTGTCCAAACATCTGGCTTGCAATTTTGGAATGCCTAGGTCATTCCTGCATCTTGGAAAAGACTGTCCAGTCCCCGAGTGCTCCATCTCAGTGACTTTCCGACCAGGAAATGGATTTTATTAGCCTCAGTTTGCAGAGCCCAGGCTGGACCTGGGGTGCCCCCCCCCCCAAAAGTCATTCAAATATTCCGCCCAAAGGCAGGCAAACGCTGGATGGGAAATCACAATGAGGAGGAAAATCGAGCGAGAGAGGAGATGAAACCTGGGCCGTGTCGTGCCGTGTGGGCCTGGCCAGCCCCCTGGAAGGGAGCCAGCGTTGGTAAAGCAGCAGCTTGGGGCAGGCGTCATAGTCTGTCTGGAATGCTCTGCAGTGCGGCCCAGCCCCCATGTCGTTAGAGGCCTGGCGTCTGATGATTCAGCTGCTTCCCGGCTGCCAGGAGAGATTTGGCCAACTGTTTGAAAAACACTGTCTGCCCCAGACCACACTTGTTTTTATTCTCTGCCTGTTGTCAGGGGCCTCTTCTGAAATGGAACACCTCAGGAAATCAGACCCAAACATTGAGGCGGCGTTTCTGCCACTTCTTTGGGCACCCCCTTCAAAGGCAATTATGCCCAAATGGGTACTGTTTGCTGCCGAATGCTTTCCTGGTGATGTGGAAAGCAGACTATGTGTTATCAGGAAATGATCTCTCATTAGATCTCCCTCAGATCCAGTGAAAAATATGGCGCCCTAGCAGACTCATCGGATGTGACAGGCACAGGCGAAAACTGCCGTTGCCTGCCCATCTCCCCATCTACCAGTTTGTTCGAAGACACGAGGTCAGGGGTGATGGGGACAAGCATTCAGGGAAGGAATTGAACAAGAGGCTCAGCTGTAGTTCTGCCTCTTGAACTCTACCGTTGGCTTCAGAGAAGTTAAGTTACAGGCCCAACCGTCTGACCAGAAAACTGATGCTCCAAGTGGACTAGGCGGGCTCCCGCAGAGATGAACATATCACCTTCATCAGGGCTCAGGGGTTAAGAGGATGGTCTTTGGGGATGCCTGGGTGGCTCAGTTGGTTGGACGACTGCCTTCGGCTCAGGTCATGATCCTGGAGTCCCGGGATCGAGTCCCACATTGGGCTCCCAGCTCCATGGGGAGTCTGCTTCTCTCTCTGACCTTCTCCTCGCTCATGCTCTCTCTCACTGTCTCTCTCTCAAATAAATAAATAAAAATCTTTAAAAAAAAAAAAAAAGAGGATGGTCTCTGGAGTCAGCCCACCTGAGCGGTAGCCCAGCACCACTTACCAGTTCCGAACGTCGGAAATTGTGTTCTCCGTACTCCCCTTTTGTCATCATACCATTTTCACGGGCTTGTGAGACATGAGTGGATACGTGTAGTGTTTAGAATGGGGCCTAGCGTGGGATAAGCCCTCATTAATAGTGTTAAGTATTGATGTTAGTAAGGCCCGGGAGGTAGTCCAGCCCACACCTGTCAGTGCTAGGATTGGGAACAGGACTTTTTTGGGCAGACAGTTTTGTCTACAAAACCTCACCTGTGGCCTGCCGTGGAAAGGGGGCTTGCCTTCCCAGAGAAAACAGTGTGACGCTGCAGAGAAAAGAAGCCAGTCCGAACAGTTACAATGATTCTGTGCTTCTCATAGGCTCCCGCATGTTCCTCCGCTGGGAAACATCATGCTTTATGAGCAGAAAACCCCATGCCTCCCTTCTCTTGCACTTGCCCCGTGGCCAGTGGCCAGGCAGAAGCTTCCATTATCTCCCCTCTTCTTCCAGCAGTAAATCCACTGAGTTTCAGGAGGACGCCATTGCTTTAGCTCCATCTTGGGGTATAAAAAGAAACTACATCCAAATCGACAGATTGTCCAAGAAGGATTTCACGTGTCACTGGAGAACTCATCTACGCAGGATTGTGACCTGACTTTTTGCCTGAATCTACGGAATTGCATACGTAAGTCCGGGCACGGAACACCCTTGCCTGTGGCTGTGGTTCAGCAACACCCAAAGTCGTTCTCTCCCTTCTCTTCCTTGATTCCTCGGGTGGTTTCAGAGCAGCTTCAAGAGAATTCCAGATGTCTGATAAATTTGCCCTCCTCGGGCCCTTTTCAGCTCTCTGCCCCACACCTCGTTCATCGTTAGCATCTTCACTAGGCCTAAAAAGATAGAGACACAGACAGTTAAGCCCTTTTGGAAGACTTGCCTCTTTCCTACAGGAACAGTTATTAAGAACCACTGTTGGGGTTTGTTTGGTTTTTTTAATTTTTCTTTTTATTTAAAAGATTTTATTTATTTATTAGAGAGAGAGAAAGAGAACAAGCACGAGCAGGGGGGAGGGGCAAAGAGAAGAACAAACAGACCCCCTGCTGACTGGGGAGACCAACAGGGTGGGGGAGGGACTCAATCCCAGGACCTCGCACTTAACTGACTGAGCCACCCAGGCGGCATGCTAATTCCTTTTTAAAACATATCCACCCCTGCCACACATTATTCGTCACTTTTTCTCATCACCCCTTTCCTCAGCTATTTTTTGACCATAGTATTAGGCGCTATTTTAGTTACTAATTTGTAAATCTTGAGGTCAATAAGCATCTTTTTCTTTACTATTTACAACTTTGTTTATATATTTTTTCTGAAGTTTATTTTTTTTAGTAATCTCCACACCCAACATGGGGCTTGAACCTATGACCCCAAGACCAAGAGTCCACGCTCCTCTGACTGAGCCAACCAGGTGCCCCTGTTTATATCTTTTAAAACCAGGCCTAGGTCTGAAGTGGGTTTTTTTTCTAAGAGACCTAATTCTTCTCAAATGACAGAGGAAGCTTTGCCTCTAAGAGGAGTCAAGCAAACTCATTGGTACTCTAGGATAGTACCCTTAGAATAGTTAGCATGGCCACCTCGAGGGTATGGAAATATGAATTTCAAATCATTGGAGTATAAACTTTTTTACAATGAACGGTCAAGACTTCAAAATGTGGGGGTGCTGGGTGGCTCAGTGGGTTAAAGCCTCTGCCTTCAACTCAGGTCATGATCCCAGGGTCCTGGATTTTATTTTAAATAAATAAAATCTTTTAAAAAAAAGATAAGGAACCCAAATAAAATTCTTAAATGAGGAAGACAAACATCACTTAGGTAATTCACATGAGGGGAAAAGCTAGATTCTTCTGCTCAAGTGGCCAGGTGTGAAGGAAAATTGACTAAAAGTAGGAGCAGGGAGGGAAAGAGACATAAACAACAACTCTGGCTGGGTACTGACAGTTCTGGCCTGTGGGAGTTGAGCATATTGAACTTCCAGGGCACTAAAGAACTTTCTGACTTCAGTGTCTATGGTGCCCAACATTGCTTCTGAGGGACTTTTCATTGTTTTGTACAAGAACCAAACTTTGAGAAGTGCTGTGGTGTAGTAGTGCAGTGGGGACTAGATAAGCAATCAATGTCAGAAGACCTGGGTTCATCATAGTTCTTCCATTCTCCAGCTACTCCTCTCTTCTCCTTTTCTTTTCCCCCCTTTTGCTTCTTTTCTTTTCTTTCTTTCTTTCTTTTTTTTTTTTTTTTTAATGTAAGCTCTACACCCAATGTGGGGCTTGAACTCACAACCCCATTCTCATTGATTGAGCCAACTGGGTGCCCCAAGAATTCCTCTTCACTTGGTTTTTCCTTCTTTAACCCTCATAGGGTTACTCTGGGTAGCAAATGAGATAATGATTTCAAAGTGATTTTTAAGCTATTTTCCTTTGGAAATACACTATTGCTTTCAAAATTTGACTAGTTAGAACATTCCTTTAAGACCACAGAACTGTAGCATAGAAATAGCTATCTACTTTAGATATCTACTTCTGTGGTTAGAAAAATACTTTATAGGGGCACCTGGGTGGCACAATTGGTTGAGTGTCTGACTCTTGATTTTGGCTCAGGTCATGATATCAGGCTCCTGAGATGGAGCCCTGCACTGGGCTCTGCACTGAGTGTGGAGCCTGGTTGGGATTTTCTCTCTCCTCCCTCTACCCCTCCCTGCTCGCAGGCTCTCACTCTCAAGAAAAAAATAAGAAAAAAAGAAAAATACTTTATATAAATAAAACGCTATTTCAGTAGAAACTTTATTCGAAAGAGCAATAAATAAAAGATGGAAGCAGGATTTAGCTGCTCTGGTTGAAGCCAAGGTGAATGTTCTCGGTTCTGGCAATTCTGCTCCCCTTTACCCTCCTTAAGTCGTGTGAAGTTCCTGCTCAATTCCCACAGAAACTCAAATTTGCGACTGTGAAAATTACTTATACAATCCACAATCCCATGAACAGATGGGCCTAAGATCCAGAGGAGGAAAGGAATTTGCCTAGTGCCATCCAACTCAGAGAGGAATAGCTGGGACCAGAAAGCCCATGAGACATATACAACTTGGCAATATATTTTCCGTAGGTACTAGAGAGATAATGTACTAGACGTCAAGTATTGACAGTAGGGTAAATACACTAAGTAGGTTGTTTCGATTCAGCTATTTTGATGTGAAAATATTTTGGCCGTAAGAAGAAAGAAACTTTCAAGCTTAAATAAAACATTGTCAAGCAGCCTGCCCAATAAATATCTTTTTTTCCAAAGCCTTATCTCATCCCAAGCCCTAGATGTATCCAATGGCTGGTCCAAATGGAAATACCAAGTGTTAGGCTCTCATATTTTAGAGTCAGTTTCATATTTTGTTAATTTTGTTCTGAACTTTATCAAAGTAAGGTCAAATACTATGTGCACCCAGTAACAAGTCAAGGCACACTAAAGAATTTGTGATGGAAAGCTAATCTTTCTTCCCGTGCGAACTCCTTAGAAGCAATTTATTTTCAGTTTCTATCTGTCTTTCCTGAATGGAGCCAAGGTCAGCATCAAACTACCTTGGATCGCTATGTTCATTATGTTCTGAAATACAAGAGCTTACAAGCAACAGTGGCCAGCTACATTTACCATAGTGTTCTTTCTGTTTCTATCTCTTTTTGGTCCCCCAAGATTGAGATCCTTGATGCTAAATTTTGGTCCTCTATAAGACCCAAAAAAGAGCCCCATTCTAATCTTCAAGAAGCAACTGTTGAACTAGGCCCCAGACTATCTTATTCTTTGATTCTGAGGACTTAGCATGTAGTAGGTACTCAATAGTACTTCACAGTCAGTGAAGATTTAAATCCTTAATTAGGTAACCGACAAAGATCTTAAGGAGCTAGTACAATATCACTTCCCTAAATCATGTGCCTCAACTCCATGACAATAGCACTATTGGCGGTCAATGGGAGTTCTGACCCTGACCTTGGCTCAATCCAGGAATCAACCAACCAATAATAGCTGCCATAAGAACGCTCATTTATTAAGTACTGATACTCAGTAGATCTTATATCTCATTCTTACCTGAGTCTTGTTCACAGCTCTACAAGATATTATCCCCATCAATGAGGAGGAAACTAGATTCAGAGAGAGAGTGCATTCTGACTAAGGTTAGATGGTTAGCGTAAAGTGATGGAATGGGAGGGGGTTCCAGTCTAGACAGTGACTCAGGAGCCTGTGTTCTACATATTTTAAAAGCACATACTATAGTGTCTTTCACACAGCAGATGCTAAATTTATGTTAATTCTCTTCCGGTCTTGCTGGAAATGGGAAATATTTGGATAGCCATAAGTCAGGGAGGTGAAGGAAAGGAACTCAAGCACTTAAACATAAAATCCGATCGTACTGGGGGCCAAAACACCATGAATATTCTTCTTAATCACCTTCCCCACTTCCCACTGCCCTCAGCATCCCCCCCATCCCCTTTGAAGGTCATCCAGTTTGATCTTCAAGTCAATGCGCCAGAGCTGGCTGCCTTCCCGCCACAGGACTTCATCCAAAACTACACCCACACAAGCCATGGGTCTGCTCCCTCCTCTATCTTATTTAAGGCCATGTTGATGATCCAAACAGAATGGGAAAATTATGTTTGGGGAGAAGAC
This sequence comes from Mustela nivalis, assembly GCF_964662115.1. Taxonomy (NCBI): domain Eukaryota; kingdom Metazoa; phylum Chordata; class Mammalia; order Carnivora; family Mustelidae; genus Mustela; species Mustela nivalis. Next base: position 32,699,588 of record NC_139040.1, read on the forward strand.
TGTATGCCTGAGTACACTTGGCCGGGGCAGAACCGGCTGGTCTGTAGAAATTTCCTAAGGCTCCCTCCAGTAAAAGAGTCACTTCTGCTTCCCACCCTCTGAAGACAGAGTCTGTAATACAGTTATATTTTATTGCACTTTATACTCTCCTAAGAGTTTTTGCAGACGTTACCACACGTGACCCTCTCAAGAATCTTGTGAGCTAGGCCCCCTGCATCAATGCACTAAGTATTTAGCGCACCCTACTACATGCCAGGTGCTATGCTAGGCTTCAACATAAGCATATGAACAAGGGTAACACCTACTAGGCCTTTTCAATCTCATTGTGAATGTCACTTTTTCAGGAAGGACTTTGCTTCCCCACCCCCCAACTCTTACCATAACCCAGTTGAATCCATCATAGGACGTAGCACAGTTTATTATTATTATTATTACTATTATTATTATTATTATTTTAGGATTTTACTTATTTACTTAGAGGAGAAAGAAAGAACAGGGGGAGGGGCAGAAGGAGAAGGAGGGAAAGAATCTTAAGCTGACTGTGCTGGGCATGAAACGGACTCGATCTCGTGACCTGAGCCGAAATCAGGAGTTGGATGCTTACCCAACTGAGTCAGCCGGCTGCCCCTCACAATTTAATTTGAGAATTTACTGGTCTGTTGTCTCCTTTCCCTACCTGCTCTGGGAGCTTCGGGAGGGTTGAGACTTTGTCCTGTTCCCCACGGAATCTCCACACATGGCACAGTATGGGTAGAGTTCACAGCCTGGAAAGGGACACAGACAAGTACACACATCACCAGAATAAACTAGTACCCTTGCCTTCAAAAAAGTCTGTTTAGCATAGGGATCTGACTACAGGAAGGACTGAAAAAGCTTCCCTGACGGGGCTACACTTGAGCTGAATATTAAAAGAGTGTAAGGAAATGACGATGGGCAAACATTCCCCCAAAAAAGAAGCAACATAGACAGTAGCTCAGAGGCATAAAACAGCATGCCACATTCTCTAAACTATGCCTATGCTCTTTCCATATTGCTATTTTATCACTGGGAGTCCCTGAAGGATTTTTTTTTTAAAGGATTTTTTTTTTAAAGGATTTTTTTTTAAGATTTTATATATTGATTTGAGAAAGAACACGAGCAGGGTCGGGGCGGGGGAAGAAGCAGGCTCCTCATTGAGCAGGGAGCCTGATGCATGACGCATGTCCCCGAAATCATGACCAAGGCTGAAGGCAGACACTTACTTAACCGACTGAGCCACCCAGGTGGCTCAAATCCCTGAGGGATTTGAAATAGGGAAGTAATAAAATCTGCTTGGCCCACTGAAGAAATCTTCCTAGGCGTAATGTAGAGGAGAGACTGGAAGGGGCCAGAGTGGACACAGAGAGACCAGCTAAGAGACTACAGTGAACATAAGGCCACTGCTTCTCAGGTTTTGACGGACATAGGGGTCACGTAACGATCTTGTTAGACACACATTTTGTTTTAGTAGGTCTGGAGCGGAGCCTGAGATTCTGCATGTCTAACATGCTGCTGCTTGGCCACAGACTATGTTTGGAGTAGCGAGGACCTGGCCTGAGGATGATGTGACCTTAACCAGGAAAGAAAGACTGGACCAAAGGAGTAGCAGAGAAAGGAAGGTAGAATCTACTGAAATTCTTTATCTGTAGGTATATTATCCCCACTTTCCAATTGATCCTTAGGGAGGATTAAGGTAGCTCAAAGATTACATACCCAGTTAACAATGAAAGCTAGGACCAGAACCTCAACCTGTCAATTTCTCATCCCCCTTATGTGGGCACCCAAAGGAAGTGACACGATACAGCTACAAAGCATTAGTGCTCCTCCAACTAAAATCAAACCATTCCAAGTAAAATTTAAAAAAAAAATCTAGTTCACATTTGCTCCATCTGAAATTTACCCACCTTAATTACTTCTTGAACTATTTGCCTTTGCCTCAGTTTCCATAGCACATGATGATACTACATATACCAAAAAAATGATATACGTAACTGTATTCGGTTAAAATACAAAAGTGTTTTACGGTGTTTGGTTAAGGGTATTATGATATTGAGGAGTTCTGCTCCAGAGTCACTGGGCTCTTCCATCCTGAGTTTGATGGAGGGAAGAGTTTACAAGGGGGCAGGAGTGGGATTTGGCTGGGACCTCACAGGATGGGAATGATCTAGACAGGCTGAAAGGAATGAGTCAGTCATTTGCATAGGTAGGACAGTGGGAATAAGATCCAGAAGCAGGAAAATACATAATGTGAACTGCATATATGAAATACATAATGTGGATTACATGGTAAGCCTCTGCCAGCCCTTCCAAAAAAAAAAAAAAATCAGTTATCACCAAAAAGGGAAAACCACAAGGGGCCTTTTCTGTACCAGTTGTCTAGGGGAGAAGAATTCCTATTGCAATAAGATCCCGTCATTTGGGGAAGTGAGAGGTTGAGGTAGGGTTGGGGGAGATGACAAGGGGACCAAGGAGATGAATGTCATCCCCATATAGTCCTTCAACAGGCATGTGTTTAGGGGCGCCTGGGTGGCTCAGTGGGTTAAAGCCTCTGCCTTCGGCTCAGGTCATGATCCCAGGGTCCTGGAATCGAGCCCCGCATCGGGCTCTCTGCTCAGCGGGGAGCCTGCTTCCTCCTTTCTCTCTGCCTGCCTCTCTGCCTACTTGTGATCTGTCTGTCAAATAAATAAATAAAAATCTTAAAAAAACTGGTTCTGATTTTGTGCTCCGTTGCTTCACTGCTTGCCAGATGCTGGCCCCTCCCCACATTGTCTGTCTTCCCTTTGCTTTGGATTCACTTCTCTGCAGGTCATACCTTTCAGAAAGTGGTCGATTTTCTGTTTCTAGAATTGCTGCTCTTCTCTTCTACTCCTGTTGCATTTGTAGTTGTTCAAAATGGTTTGATAAACTGTCTAGCTGGTCTCCTGATACCTGATGTCATCTCAGATGCCAACTCCTCTTCCATCTTGACTCCTCAAGTATTGAAAGATTTTATAAGCAGCAGAGGTGAAAATCTGAAGATTTAGAAATCAACACCATCACCATCATGGATCCTGCAGGTATAGTATTATTCCAGTGAAGAAGGAGGGCAGTGGCACAGGAATACAGGAACAGACAGTATGTTCTCTCCCTTTCCCTCTGCCCCTCTTCCTGCTCTCTCTCTCTAAAATAAAATAAACAATAAAAATCTTAAAAATACATATATTATCTGGGGCACCTGGGTGGCTCAGTGGGTTAAAGCCTCTGCCTTCGGCTCAGGTCGTGATCTCAGGGTCCTGGAATCGAGCCCCACATCGGGCTCTATGCTCAGCGGGGAGCCTGCTTCCTCCTCTCTCTCTTCCTGCCTCTCTGCCTACTTGAGATCTCTCTCTGTCAAATAAATAAATAAAATATTAAAAAAACAAAACAACAACAACAACAACAAAAACAGGCATGTGTTTAATGCTTAGCCCACCCCTGGGAAAGGGAAAAGGATCTCCAGCTGTTCTATTCAGACTCTGACCACTGCCCCCTCCCCATGCCCAGGAAACATTCACAAATGCACAGGCTCCATGTTTAACCATTTGAGGAAATGCCAGAATGTTTTCTGAAGCATCTTCACCATTTTACAGTCCCACCAGCAAAGTATAAGGGCTCCCATTTCTCCACATTCTCATCAACACTTCTCTTTTTTTTTTTTTTTTAAGTAGACTTCACGACCCTGAGTTCAAGACCTGAGCATAGACCAAGAGTCAGATGCTGGATGCTTAACTGAGCCACCCAGGTGCCCCCTGTGTCTTTTTAATTATACCCATCCTAGCGGGTGTGAAGCTGTATCTCATCATGGTTTGGGTCTGCGTTTCCCAGCTGGCTAATGATGTGGCATGCCTTTTCATGTGCTTATTTCCAGCTGGCCATGAAAGCTGATTATAGACATTTTTTTTTCCAACCCTGGTAACACCGAGTTACCATATGACCCAGCAATTCTACTCGTAGGTACATACCCAAGAGCACTGAAACGTGTACACACACACAAATTATACAGGAATGTTCAAGTTAGCATTATTCATAATAACCAAAAAAGTGGAAACCACTCAAATATCCATCAACTGTGAATGGACAAACAATGTGGTACGTGGTGTGTATTAGTCAGCAGTAAGAAGGGATAAAATACCGATATATGCTTCAAGATGGATTAGTCTTGAAAACATGATGCTAAGTGGGAGAAGGCAGACACAAAGGTCACATGATTCCATTTCTAATATATCCAGAATAGATAAATCCATAGAAACAGAAAGCAGATTGGTGGTTGCCAGAGGCCAGGGTGAGGGTGAATAGAAGGGGGAGTAAGTGCTTAATGGCCATGAGGTTTTATTTTGGAGTGATGGAAACGTTTGGGCACTAGATATATGTCACTGAACCGTTGATTTCAAAACGGTTCATTCTAGGAGCCCCTGGTTGGCTGTCATTAAGCGTCAGACCCCGGATTTCAGCTCAGGTCATGATCCCAAGGTCATGAGGTCGAGTCCCACATTGGGCTCTGCACTGGGCGGGGATCCTGCTTAAGATTCTCTCTCTCCCTCTGCCTTACCCCTCCCCAACTCGCACACGCACCCCTGTGCTCTCTCTCTTAACAATTTTTTTAAAATTAAATAAGTGGTTAATTCTTTTTTTTTTTTTTAAGATTTTATTTATTTATTTGACAGACAGAGAACACAAGTAGACAGAGGCAGTCAGATAGAGAGGAAGGGAAGCAGGCCCCCTGCTGAGCAGAGAGCCCGATGCGGGACTTGATCCCAGGAACCTGAGATCATGACCTGAGCCGAAGGCAGCGGCTTAACCCACTGAGCCACCCAGGCGCCCAATAAGTAGTTAATTCTATATTAATTTCACCAAGAGCCATCTGGAGCTGGATCTAGCTCACCACTGCCTAAAAACTTTGTTCCTCTAAATTCAGGAAGATCCCACTGCTCATGCCTTCTGATACCCTCGTTGCTACCACTTACACCATGACTAACAACTTGAGTGGAAAGGGGGTGAACCCTGAAGGGTAAACCCTGAAAGCTCATAGTATTTCAAATGTATGCTTCCATCACCTCTCTATCTTCCAACACCCATTTATTATTACCTTGCTTCTCACAACAATTTTATCTGTGGGGAGACTGAGAACTAGGAATAAACCAAGCAAGATCACACATAGCTCGGAAGTGCCAGAGATGGGACTCAGTCTACCCCAGCCTCTGCTCTTACAGTCAGTGGAAGCTGAGGGTAACCATGGGAGTGGTACATAGCCATGTTCCTTGGGTACCCCCGGGCCATGGGGAGACCTCAACGTTGAGTATGTCTGCTTGCCCAAGACTTCAGTCCCATTCCAGAGCGGGTGGCCTTAAGCCTTCTGAAGAACCATGGGGCTGTAGGGCTGCTTAGCTGTAAAGAACGACAGACAATGGCCCCAGGGGGCAAAGTTGGTTGAGACTGGAATTCTTGCTTTCAACTTGGGTCATGATCTCTTGGTGGTGGGATCAGCCTCAAGCTCCACACTGGGCACATAGTCTGCTTACAATTCTCTCTCTCTCTCCCCCTGCCCCTCTTGCTCATGCTCTCTCTCCCTCTCTCTCTAAAATAAACAGATAAATCTTAAAAAAAAAAAAAAAAAGAAATGATGAAGCCAGGACCATGGAGCTTTTTTCTGATCTGAGGCTTCCTTTGGCATCTTTTTCAGAAAATCCAAAGAGGAATTTAAATATTCAGGTTTTGTAGGGAGCCAAGGTATGTATTACTTTTAGGAATGTGAAAGACCTTTTTTTTTTTTTTTTTTTTTCTAAAGATCATACCAAATGAAGAAACTGAAGCCTCTAGAAGAGAAGTGATTTAAGATCATATAGCTGGTTCAGTCAAGAACCAAGACTAGATAAGGAAGTAACTGGAAGAAGTTTGTCCTCACCCTCAACCTCGCCATTTCCCCCTTCCTTTTCTGGTATTTCTTGCTCAGTTCTCCAGTCTGGATGTGCTTTAAGAAGAGAATATCTAGGGGCACCTGGGTGGCTCAGTGTGTTAAAGCCTCTGCCTCCGGCTCGGGTCATGATCCCAGGGTCCTGGGATCGAGCCCCACATCAGGCTCTCTGCTCAGCCGGGAGCCTGCTTCCCTCTCTCTCTGCCGGCCTCTCTGTCTGCTTGTGATCTCCGTCTGTCAAAGAAGAGAATATCTAATACACTTACATAAACCGAGGTATAATAAGATATATTCTTAAAAAAAAAACAAAAACAACTTTTATTATAGGGGCACCTGGATGGCTCAGTCAGTTAAGTGTCTGACTCTTGATTTTGACTCTTGTCAGGATCCCAGGATTGTAAGATTGAACCCCGGGTTGGGTTCCACACTTAATACAGAGTCTGCTTGAGATTCTCTCTCTCTCTTTCTCTCCCTTTGCCCCTCCTCCCATGCTCACACATGAGTACTGTCTCTAAATAAATAAAAAATAAAATCTTTAAAAAACCTGGGCGCCTGGGTGGCTCAAGTGGGTTGGGCTGCTGCCTTCGGCTCAGGTCATGATCTCAGGGTCCTGGGATCGAGTCCCGCGTCGGGCTCTCTGTTCAGCAGGGAGCCTGCTTCCCTATCTCTCTCTCTCTCTCTGGCTGCCTCTCTGTCTACTTGTGGTTTCTCTCTGTCAAATTAATAAATAAAAGCTTTAAAAAAAAATCTTTAAAAAACCTTTTTGTTATAGAATATTCGTTCATTTTACTTATTTACAAATTACATATAATTATCCCTTCCTTACTTGTTTCTTTATTGCTAGAATATGTTAAAGCAAGTACTACATGACAAGGTATATACTCTTTTTTTAAAAGTATTTTTATTTATTTTTGAGAGAGAGGGAAGCAGACTCCTGATGAGCAGGAAGCCCGATGCAGGACTCGATCCCAGGACCCTGCGATGAAGACCAAAGGCAGCTGCTTAACCTACTGAGCCACCCAGGCACCCTGAAATTATTTTAATGAGGATATTGTGAAGAAAATGAAAGCGAGGGAGATTTTATTATTGTTCCATTCATGCATGAGAAACTCACATGTTGGTTTAGCCAAATATCGGGGGGCAGTGAGAAGGGAGCTTGAGGAAATTAGCCTTTAAAGAATTTAACAGATTGTACCTGCACGTTTTCTATCGCTATAACTTAAATCTGCTGGGTGTGATGATGCACTTCTGATCATTACAAAAGCCTGTGGCTCCAGGTCGAGACTCTAGTTCTGCAGGTGGTGCCACCAGGGAAACGGTCCAGGGCACATGTGGTCTGTCCTGCCTCTAACGACTGCAGGTGCCTCTAGCTATTTCAAAATAAAATGTTTCATCAGAAAACAACTCGCCTGAAGATAACCCGTCTGAACTAAACCAGAAAACTGCTATAAGGCTGTTTTTTAGCTTCAAACAAATGTCCGTTTTCTGAAGTATGCAAACACTCCACAACTTGTTTAACCAGAAAATATCTTTCTTCTTCCCTCCCCTCGCCCCCCATTTCCCTTCCCCTTCCTTCCTCCTACCTTTTTGTTCTTGTAATGGGTGTTGGCAGGTTGGTGGAAGGCTCTTTTACAAGTTGAATACTGCCATCTGCTGGCCGAGGGGCAGCACTCGGCTGGAGAAAGGAAATCTTCCTTCCTGACCCACAGCCGACAGACAAAACCACCCCCCCCCCAACTCAAGGTACTTGGCTGTACAATCCAAAAAGCAAATTTAAGACTTATTTCACTCACAAATGGATTTATTTTTTTCATATATAAGTAAAATGTGATTATTTCAGAAAATGTGTGAAGTCTGGAAAGGTTGGTGTGGGAAAACACCCATTTCCTACAGTTCTCAAATTCTAAGGCACAATGGTGCCTTTTTCCCAGTCTTTGTTTAAGGCTTTTTTTTTTTTTTTTTTTTTTGCAACACTCTGAATTTCAGTCAACAAATATTGATTAGCACCTTCTATATGCTAGGCATTTTGTTATGCACTGGAGATTAAAACACTAAAGAAAAAAAAATCAAGGAGATCCCTGCCCTCATAGGGCTTATATTCAAGGGTAGGGGCAAAAATCACCAAATGAAGATAGCACCAAATGCTATAGAATGATAAATGCTGTAAAGAAAGGGGCACCTGGACGGCTTAGTCCATTAAGCGTCTGCCTCCGGCTTGGGTCATGGTCCCGGGGTCCTGGGACTGAGTTTGAGCCCTGTTATAGGGCTCCCTGCTAAGCAGGTACTCTGTTTCTCCGTCTCCCTCTTCCCTTTCCCCTGCTTGTGCACTCTCTCTCTCTCTCCCTCTCTGAGAAATAAAATAAAATAAATCTTTTTTAAAAATGCTGTCAAGAAAAAAGAAAGCCTGATAAGGAGACAGAGGGATTGCAGTACTATTTTAGGTAGGTGGTCATGGACAGTCTCTGAGGTGGTAGAAGTGATATTTGTCTTTTTTTTTTTTTTTTTTTTTGGTTTGGTTGTTTATTTATTTATTTAGGACAAACCCTCATGTTGAGGGCTGACTTTCAATAGATCGCAGGGAGAGAGCTGCTCTCCCCATACAAAATCCCCTGACCCAAGTTGTCTACGAATGGTTTGGCACCAGGTTCCCCATGAAAGAATGTGCGTTGCATGACAGGTGACAGGAGAGGGGCGACTGAGAAGTGACATTTGAACAGAAACCTGCATGGTCAGAGGGAGCCGTGCAAACGTCTGAAGGAAGTGTGTTCTGGGGGAAAGCGCCCAGGTGGATAGAACTCAGGTGCAAAACACTCTGAGGCGGGAGCATCATCCTGGTTCGAGGCACAACAAGGAGGCCAGAGTGGCTGGAAAGGCATGTGGGAGAAGAAAATTGGAAGTAAAGAGAAGAGGACGAAGCCAGGCGTCAAATGACAAAGGGGCCAAATAACGAACAGACAACTTTGTAGTTTTCCCGCATTTAAACTCATGTGACATGGCAGAGCTGCATCTTGAGGGAATAAGCAGGATCCAAAGTCCACAAAGGAGCAAAAGAACATCCCAGAGAGAGGCGTGACTGAAGCAAACGCGTGCATGCTAAGAGATTTGGGTTCAAAAGCCAGCCCTGCCATGTCCAGTTCCACGACGACCCCCACCCCAAATAGTAAATAGAGTGGGATCTGTTGGTACGTCCCAGGCCTTAGCTCTAGAAAATCTAAGATCAGAATGTGGCTGGGACGCCTGGGTGGCTCAGTGGGTTAAGCCGCTGCCTTCGGCTCAGGTCATGATCTCGGGGTCCTGGGATCGAGTCCCGCGTTGGGCTCTCTGCTCAGCAGGGGGCCTGCTTCCCTCTCTCGATCTCTGCCTGCCTCTCTGCCTACTTGTGATTTCTCTCTGTCAAATAAATAAATAAAATCTTTAAAAAAAAAAAAAAAAGAATGTGGCCACATGGAGGGAGGACCACAGATACAGACAAGGAGGGGCTCTCCAACATCCTCTCTCGTCCCCTGGAGAGAGCGTTAGAGCAGAGATGGAGAGGAAGGGGGAGAGCGCACGTACCTGACATCCGTAAAAAGTAGTAAGCAGAGAGGTTGAAACAGAAGACAGGGAGATAGGGTGGGCCCTTCAATTTCTACCTGGTCTTGGGTGGGACTTTGAGTTGCCACCGAGGAGCCAGGTAGCGCACAATCTCACACTATAGCTTGCATCACACAGACTGCTGGGGCCACACCTGGAGTTTCAGATTCAGTAGGGCTGCGCTGACTCTGGAGAGTGTGAGCCTGGAGAGTGCTGAGTGATGCTGATGACACTGGTTTAAGGACCTCACTTCAAAAATGAATGCTATATGGGGGCGCCTGGGTGGCTCAATCAATTAAGTGTCTGCCTTTGGCTCAGGTCATGATCGCAGGGTCCCAGAATTGAGGCCCCTGTGGAGCTCCCTCCTCAGCAGGAAGCCTGCTTCTCCCTCTCCCTCTGCCTGCCGCTCCCCCTGCTTGTTCTCTCTGTCTCTCTCTCAAATAAATAAATAAATAATCGTAAAAATAAAAATCAATGGTGGGACACCTGGGTGGCTCAGTTGGTTAAGCGCATCTGCCTTCAGCTCGGGTTGTGATCTCAGGGCGCTGGGATCGAGCCCCTCATCAGGCTCCCTGCTCTGCAGGGAGCCTGCTTCTCCCTCTCCCAGTCCCCCTGCTTGTGTTCCCGCTCTTGCTGTCTCTCTCTCTGTCAAATAAATAAATAGAATCTTTAAAAAAAAATGAAAAGTTAAAAAAAAAAACCTATGCTATGATCTGTGCCAAATGAGGCAAACATGGAAAATTCAGTCAGCCTGTTTCTTGGTTCGTGTACTGACAAATAGCTAGAGTGCCTCTCTCTTGGCATTGACCATACTGGTTGTTTACACTCCTGTACTTCTTACGCTATTCAAGGTAGAGAGGGAGAGATGTGTGAGTTGTATGGCTGCTGTTTAATATAGAAAAGACACCATGGATACCGTTTAAAATAGAAAAGAGGCCATCTGGAGCTTGGAAGATATTACAAAGTTCGTTGACTTATGCTGTTCCTCTTTACTCAACATTATCCATCAGCAGGCAAGACACTGAAAACAATATATCTATCCCACATTCTCTGTTGGTGAGGGTATGAGAAAACAAGCCTTTCCTATTCTGTATATATTCTGCACAGCACTTTATCAATATGTGGAGCATTCTAAATAAGTACTATTTTATCTAGCAATTCTACTTCCAGAAAATGATCATATGGAACAAACTGGAGTCACACTGCAAAGATAGAGCTACACAGATGCTCATCACAAGTTTAATTTACAAAAATTCAAACTAGATGCAGCCTAAATGTCTAGCACTGGGGAACTGGGTACATATTGTGGAAAGAAAGCCCTGCTACTGAGGAAATCTTAGTGTCCAGAAAATAAATATGGAGGTAGAGCTCACAGGTATTATGTGTGTGTGTGTGTGTGTGTGTGTGTGTGTGTATACGTATACATATACATATACATATATATATTTTGTGTTTTGTGTTTTCTAAAATTCCTTCAATGAGCATGCATTGTTTTTGCGATCTGAGGAGACATTCTTTCCCCAAATCACTTGCCACAAACTACACTCTGAAGCTTCTTGCATATTGTCGTTCTCCATATTCAAGATTAGGATTTGGCGGCAAAGCTACTGCAAAGTATAGGGACGTTTGGTCAAACTCGCAATTGCTTGGCTTTTCAACACGATGTTATTAGTGGGAGAGTCTTTACCACTTGTTAATTTGGTTCAGAAAACAATGGTATAAATGAGCCAGACTAAAATCCACCTATTCTTGTATTTCTATACTGTATTTCATGTTCCTTGCACAAATAACTATTACAAATGAGGACAGGATTTATTAAATTAAGCAGAAAACCACCAGCCCTATGTGGAAGTACCAAGTAATTATAAAACAGTATTTTTAGGGTATTGTAATGACGGGCTTGGTGGGACCACAGCTGACATCCAGATTACACTTCGATCACCCGTCTACATCAGGATCCTTACTTTGGACCCCAACTATCGATGGAAAGGAAAAAAGTCACGTTTGTATTTAAACTTTATTAATGTAACGTGTTCATGGAAAATGATAGAACAATTTGAAATTCTTACAAGTTCATGTCCAAAACAAAAGCATAATTTCAAAAAAAAAAAAAAAAAAGGAAAAGAAAAGTCTTGGATACAATTTTGTCCTTTTAATAAAGAGTAGAATTCAATCTTACTAACTTTTGAGGCAGAGATTATTTATCACAAAAGATACTTATCAATAATTTTGCTCTATTGTTGAAAGAGAGTCTACTTGGGATTCATATGTGGGCTCTAGAGCTCAAGGAACAAATTAAACCAAAGAAACAAATTCTTTAATATTCAAAAGACACGTCGTTCTGAAAACATAGCTCTCTTCCTAACAGCTTTCCTTCCAAATCATCTTTCCTACTTCTTACTCATCTTTTTGTTCTTTTCGGCAAACAGATTAAACATTTTTTTTCTTTTAGGTAAACACTTGTTACATATTATTCGCATCAAAGCTTACTTAAGAAAGAAATACATTAACAAGAGCAGCAAAAAGTTAAATACTGGAACAATGCATCTAGGCTCTAGCATTAATTCACTACGATATTCCTGTTGACAGCCAACTTTTAAGAGGAAAGGGCTTTTGGGTCTTCAGAACTGATGATTGATTCTGGCATTTTCTTCATTTTTAGCTTAGAGAATCTTTCATTGAGTGAAAGCTTAGTCTGTGAAGGAAAGAAAAGCTATGACTTCAGTGGGTGAATGTTAAAAAAACACTCAGGGAACTTGGTTATTGAATTAGATAGGGAAGGGACAGCTGGAGAAGGCTAGGAGTGACCAGAGCAAGACCATGAGTTTGAAGAGACTTCATAGAGCTCTTCTCTGTGACCCTAAAATCATGAAGGAGTTTGCCTGATCTATGGTATAACCAGCTCTTGGGTTCTTAGGCTTAACAGTGTCCTCAAAGGGCTTTAATTGAAGAGGTAACAAAGAAAGCACACAATTGTCCACAGAGTAAGTGGGTAAGCTTCCACAGCAGAATGAGGGGCGGGCTTACTTCTACGCAGTGGACATTAAATGCCTCACTTATGCCCAGGAGTCTGGTCATCTGCCTTGTGAAGACACCCCCTAGGGCTAAGTGACTTCCAATTGGTATTATTAGTCCTTAACCATCTGGAATACCTCAGAGATCTCCGGAGACTTAACTTCCAGGGTCTTCCTTATATAGACTGCCACTGAGCCTAAGTTTCTCTCTCCGTCTTAAGAAATAGCTTTTTAGGGGCACCTGGGTAGCTTCAGCTCAGGTTGTGATCCCAGGGTCCTGGGATCCAGCCCTGCATGGGCCTCCCTGCTTGGCGGGAAGCCTGCTTCTCCCTCTCCCGCTCCCCCTGCTTGTGTTCCCTGTCTCTCTGTGTCTCTCTGTCAAATAATAATAATAATAATAATCGGGGGCGCCTGGGTGGCTCAGTGGGTTAAGCCGCTGCCTTCGGCTCAGGTCATGATCTCAGGGTCCTGGGATCGAGTCCCGCATCGGGCTCTCTGCTCAGCAGGGAGCCTGCTTCCTCCCCTCTCTCTCTCTGCCTGCCTCTCTGCCTACTTGTGATCTCTCTCTGTCAAATAAATAAATAAAATCTTTAAAAAAAAAAAATAATAATAATAATAATAAGATCTTTAAAAAAAAAAAAAAAAGAAAGAAAGATGAAAGAAATAGCTTCTTAACACCACCCCAAAACCTAAGTCAGAAGCCAGACTGATACTGCTCTGAGGCAGAGGTCATCTCTCCAATATTACATATTGCCTATTTCCCATGTCTAGGTCATCTGGTTTTATGTGGAACATAATTAATCAGAATACGAATGGAAGAGGGTGCTCTGGTTAATTTAACCTATTGCTAACCGAAAGTTGAAAGTTGGCAGATAATTCTTTTGATTTCAACCCCTGCTGTGAAAATCTATAAAAATACATTGGTTTTTTTGTTTAGTTTTGTTTTCGTTCTCGCTTTTGTTTTTTCTTTAGTACGCACAGAATGTCTCCTTGGCAAGTGGGAACCCTGTTGAGCTTTAAGGCCACTGCAGATGTAAATGCACAGTGGACGGAGCTAAATCTTCATTTGACTTGAGTTCACTTTAACAAAATGTAATGGAGGTCAGCTTATTTTCTTGACCTTCAGGTCTTTCACAAACGCGAAATACAGGGAAGACATTTCTTGTGTATTAAAGGGCTCCAGATAGGCTTTGGTTAACCATTTTTTTCCTACACATAAAAGATAACCCTTGGGGCACCTGGCTGGCTCACTTGTTAGGCGTCTGCCTTTAGCTCAGGTCATGATCCCAGGGTCCTGGGATCGAGCCCCGCATCGGGCTCCCTGCTCAGCGGGAACCCTGCTTCTTCCTCTCCCACTCCCCCTGCTTGTGTTCCCTCTCTCGCTCACTGTACCTCTGTCAAATAATAAATAAAATCTTAAAAAAAAAAAGATAACCCTTTTATGTACTTAACATAGACATGGATTCTTGAACATCCCATGGGCAAACTTATGCTGCAATTCTATTACATTTACCTGGTTACCAGTCACTCGAAAGTTGAGTTTCAGGTATTTTCCTCTGGCCTGCTGCCGGGAACTCTTGGTTGAGGTTTTTTTACTTGTTGGAAGTGAAGCTGAAGTTTTAGTCCGTCTCGTGCTTCTGTCAATTAAGTATAATATTTAATAAAAATATATTTGACAGGCACTAAGTAGATGAGCAACTCTGGGCCCTTCAATTTAGCCTCTCTAGGTCTCTTTTCCACCAGCTAAGAAAAGGTATACTCAAGAATCCTCAAAGTTCCTTTTAGTATCAAGATTCCACGTACTGTATTCTCCTGGGGGTACAGGAGGTTAAGCATCTGACTCCTGGTTTTGGCTCAAGTTGAGATCTCAGGGTCATGATCTCAGGGTGGTGAGATCAAGCCCCATGTGGAGCTCCGTGCACAGACGCTCCACAGCTTAAGACGCCCTCTGCCCCTCCCCCACTTTCTCTCTCTCAAATAAACAAATAAATCTTTAAAAAAAAAATAGATTCTAGGGCACCTGGGTGGCTCATTTGGTTAAGCACCTGACTCTTGATTTTGGCTCAGGTCGTGATCTCAGGGTGCTGGGATGGAGCCCCACATCAGGCTCCGTGCTCGGTGGGGAGTCTGCTTGAGATTTTCTCTCCGTCTTCCTCCGCTCCTACCCCCACTTTCGCTCTCTCTTTCAAATAAAGAAATCTCTTTTAAAAAAGACTCCAAGTATTGAAACTAGGGATGTTTGCATAGTATCCAAGAGGATCACCAGCGTGCCTTAATCTAGCCTCTTTTATATTGTTACTTCAAAACCACTCGATGAGTTTTGCTTCTATTTAAACGCCAAAGAAGCTTTACTGTTATTTCAGGATGGTCTTCATCTGTTTGGGCTACTGTAAGTAAATAAGACTAGGTGGCTTATCAGCAGCAAACATTTATTTCTCATGGTTCTGGAGGCTGGGAAGTCGAAGATTGAGGTGCGGGCCGATCAGGTTCTGATAAATGCCCCCTTCTGGACTAGAGACTGCTAACTTCTAGCTATGGCCTCCTGTGGTAGAAGGGACCAGGGAGCTCTGCGGGGTCTCTTTTATAAAAACCCTAATCCAGGGGCGCCTGGGTGGCTCAATGGGTTAAGCCTCTGCCTTTGGCTCAGGTCATGGTCTCAGCGTCCTGGGATGGAGCCCCGCGTCGGGCTCTCTGCTCAGTGGGGAGCCTGCTTCCCTCTCTCTCTGCCTGCCTCTCTACCTACTTGTGATGTCTCTGTCAAATAAATATATAAAATCTTAAAAAATAAATAAATAAAAATAAAAAAATAAAAACCCTAATCCAGCTTGGCTCTGCCCTTAGGATCTAATCACTTCCCAAAGGCCCTACTCCTAACGCCTTCACATGGGGCATCAGGATTTTAACATATAAATTTCGGGGGCACGCAAACATTCAGACCAGAGCATGTAGTCATACTCTATGAGACGTAGAGAACAACAAAAGCCTGACTGTTGTGTGGTTATCTTGATATTGTTAGTTAAGCTGCTGTACTCAGCAGTTTTTAAGATTTTTTTTTTATTTGTTTATCTGACAGAGATCAGAAGTAGGCAGAGAGGCAGGCAGAGAGAGAGGGAGAAGCAGGATCCCCGCTGAGCAGAGAGCCCGACGCAGGGCTCAATCCCAGAACCCCGGGATCATGACCCAAGCCAAAGGCAGAGGCTTTAACCCACTGAGCCATCCAGGCGCCCCTGTACGCAGTTTTAAGTAACTCAGGTGTTGTTTTCACTGTTGCTTTTTTTCTGGTTATAAATACTATTGCTCTGAGGATCCAACTGGACCAAAACCCGTGTTTGATTTGGCAAAAAGAGAGAGTGCATTGAGTGATTAAATAAATACTGGTTTGCTAATTAACTCTTAGTTATACTTTCTCTTTCCTTTTCTTTGACAACATTCCAGAGACCGTGGACATGTTTTTTTGATTTGTTGAACACAGAATATATTACAGTCTTCATCTGAAAAGCGGGTAAGTGTAATATTCTAGATATGGTAGGCGAAATTCCAAAATCGATCCTCAAAGTGTCGCCTCAGAACCGTGAATATGATGAGAAATCACATCCATGGCAAAAGAGACCTTGTACATGGAATTGAAGTTATCAGTGAACTGACTAAAAAGAGGGAGATTATCCTGATTTATCTGGCCTGGCCTAATCTAATCATATGAGAAAAACAAAAGATGGGGTAAAATAAGAAGTCCGGATGTTTCAAAGTGGAGAGGCACCTGGCTGACTCAAGTGTAGAGCATGGACTGTTGATCTCAGGTGTGAGTTTAAGTCCCATGTTGGGTGTAGAGATTACTTAAAAATAAATAAATAAATAAATGTGTATCTTAAAAAAAAAAAAAGAAAGAAAGAAAACAAAGAGGAGGCCCCTGTGTGGCTCAGTTGGTTAAATGTCTGCCTTTGGGGGCACCTGGGTGGCTCAGTGGGTTAAGCCTCTGTCTTCTGCTCAGGTCCTGATCTCAGGGTCCTGGGATCGAGCCCCACATCGGGCTCCCCTGCTTGTGCTTTCTCTCTCTCTCTTTCTCTAATAAATAAATAAGATCTTTAAAAACAACAACAACAACAACAAAGAATGAGAAGGACATGACATGTTGTTGCTGGTTTGAGGATGGAAAGGGCCCCACAAGAAAAGGAATTCAGGCTGCCTCTAGAAGCAGGGTGACCCGTGGCTGACAGCCAGCAGGGAAACAGAAACCTCATTCCTAGAACCTCCAGGAACTAAATTTTTCCAATAACTAAAGCGAGCTTGGAAGTGGACTCTTCCCTAGGGCCTCTAGATAAAAGTACAGCCCAGGGCCAGCAATTGGATTTCAGCTCCAGGAGGCCGTAGATAGAAAACCAGCCCAGCGTACCTGGACATCTGAGCAGTAGGACTCTGAGATAATAAAGGAGTGCTGTTCTAAGCGGTTTGTGGTGTTTTTTTTAAGCAGCAATAGAAAACTAATATGCTAGGCTTTTAAAGAATTGAACTTTGTCTTTACCTGTACTGGTGGAGAGACACTATGGAAGAGTAGAGTGGCGCCTGGGTAGCTCAGTTGGTTGAGCATCTGAGTCCTGATTTGCACTTGGGTCATGATCTCTGGGTCATGGAACTGAGCACCCTCCCTACCCCCCAAAGCTCTGCGCTCAAGGAGGAGTCTACTTCTCTCCCTCTCCCTCTGCCCCACCCTCTACTCAGGCTTTCTTTCTCTCTAAATAAATAAATAAGTAAATAGGGGCGCCTGGGTGGCTCAGTCAGTTAAGCGCCTGCCTTCAGCTCAGGTCATGATCCCAGGGCCTGGGATTGAGCCCCACATCAGGCTCCCTGCTCAGTGGGGAGCCTGTTTCGCCCTCCTCCTCTGCCTGTTGTGCCTCCTGCTTGTGCTGTCAAATAAATAAATAAAATCTTTTTAAAATTTTAAAAATAAAAAATAAATAAAATCTCAAAAAAAAATCTGTTCTTGTAAGAGGACACAATTAGAAACATCGGTTATATTTCTAAGACATTGACTGAAATGTCATATTTGTTTTGAAATGTCATATCTGACAGAGATGTGTGCGAACTCAAATATGACCAGAGAGTTATAAAAAACTATGTCTGAGGAACGCCTTGGTTGCTCAGTGGGTTAAGCCTCTGCTTTCGGCTCAGGTCATGATCCCAGGGTCCTGGGATGGAGCCCCACATCAGGCTTTCTGCTCAGCAGGGAGCCTGCTTCCTCCTCTCTCTCTGCCTGCCTCTCTGCTTACTTGTGATCTCTGTCTGTCAAATAAATAAATAAAATCTTAAAAAAAAAAAAAAAAAAACTACGTCTGAGGGGCGCCTGGGTGATCCAGTCATCAGGCATCTGCCTTCAGCTCAGGTCATGAGCCCAGGGTCCTTGCTCCTTGCTCAGCAGGGAGCCTACTCATCCCTCTCTCTCTGTCTGCTGCCCCCCTCTACTGCTGCTCTCTCCCTGTCTGTCAAATAAATAAATAAAAGTCTCTTTAAAAAATAAAGAAGAGTAGAAAGCCTACAGCTGTGTAGCCACACAAACCAAATTTGAATATATCATTCAAAATTTGAATTATGTTAGTAGTTGTACTGTTTTGAGGAAGTTAAATACCCTATTGAGCTTATTTTGTTCATCTGTAATATGGAAATGTTCATACCTACCTTACGGGATTGCTGGGGATTAAATTATAGCACAAATGTGAAAGCGCTTAGCACAGTGCCTAGCATATAACAGGCCATCGATTATAATTAATCCGCTCCTATGTCCACAGCTATTTCAACCCTTCCACAGATGTCTTTAGTTAGACCCCCTTTGAAGAGAGGATAACAGCACTTTTCCTTTCACAGCTATAGCTCTAAAAGGCTATGCAAATGCTCCTGATAATTTCACCTGGCAAAGTCCTCTATGCTTACATCTAAGATCATGTGGAACACTGAAATTTACTTAGTATGTCTGGCATTGATTATAAAGAGCAGAGGGCTTTAATCTTAAAACTGAAAATGAGGAAGAATCTTCATGGCACCGAATTCCTCAGGGTGATAATTCCTGCATGCTTTAAGTAGAAAGGATACAACCTCAAGACATTTATGCTCACCGTAGCAAAATGAAACATGGAAATCTCAAACATAAACATAAAATCAAGCCGGGCAGTTTTACTCGGGAATTTTCTGGTTCTATACTAGAATCGTTAACAGAAATTGTTATGGATTGTTCAGAATCAGAGGCCCCTTGCTGTAAGTTATCTGTATTTGTTTTTGTTTCATTTTCCCCCTAAGAATAACAAAATTTAATTGTACAGATGTCTATCAGCAATTACCTTTCATGTCTTCGATCATTTTCACGGACGCTGTGTTCATCTTCTGGTGACATCTAAATGGGAAAAGTTGAAACAAATCATGCAAAAGCCTTCTGTCCTCAGCACAAGGTGCTTATTTTCTGCATCTTCAATTAACATTTTCTGTAACAATACTCTCTTTGCTTGATCCTCAGTCTACCATTCAATTGCAGATTTTCCTCCCCTATTCACAGATGTAAGAATGTCAAAGCCAGGGGTCCCTTGGCGATCAAGCAGTCTACCCCCCTCAGATAGCAAATTAGGGAATGAAGATTCAGAAAAGTCAGATGTCTTCCCAAAGGCCTTATAGCTCGTGGAGACCCAGAAGAAAATTTTTAGGATCTAGATGTGGTCTGGATCCCCATGGTACTTGTCTTGATCAGGAGAAAGATCATAACTGTAGCTAAAATACACCAATGTGTCCTTATAACTTTTCTTTAATAAGACTGTGATTCGACTGCATTTAAGGTAACTAAGGTAGGTGGGTGGGGGGAAATGCCTGGCTGGCTCCATCCGTAGCCAGTGACTCTTGTTCAGGGGTTTTAAGTTTGAACCCCACATTGGGTATAGAGATTACTTTAAAAAAAATGTAAAAAACTAAAAAGATAGGGGCGCCTGTGTGGCTCAGTGGGTTAAGCCTCTGCCTTCGGCTCAGGTCATGATCTCAGGGTCCTGGGATGGAGCCCCGCATGGGGCTCTCTGCTCAGCAGGGAGCCTGCTTCCCCCTCTCTCTCTGCCTGCCTCTCTGCCTACTTGTGATCTCTCTCTCTCTCTCTGTGTCAAACAAATAATAAATAAATCTTTAAAAAAAAAAATAAAACCTACCAAAAAACCCACAAAACTAAAAAGATAGCTAAGTGAGATAGAGAACTGTATTATCCTAATAACTTAATTTTAGAAAATCTAACCTGTATCCTAATCAGCCATTTCATGGGCAAGTTAGGATTTTTTCCAATAATTAGCTTAAATCCCTTATGCCTGTAATGACTTTGTAAATGACCACACAGGTTGCACCTACATGTGGTCAATAAAACTAACCAAAGCATAATGAAAACATTCCATTCAAATGTTAATTGGTCCAGATCACTCCACAGCTGAGCTGGTTTCAGTGCGTCCAGTTATGTGTAGCTGGTATTTAGTGGTTCGGCTCTTTTTATACGCAATCCTAACCACAGTTAGTTTGCAAGCAGATTTGGTACTAAGAGCCTTACAAACAATGTAATAGCAGCCAAAAAGCCCATCAAGCCAGTAGGCTCTAAAAGGACCATAACACATGAAGGTATTTCTCAGTGTTAGTGGTTACAGGTCAAATATGCTCTTATTGGAAAGTTCATGTTCAAGTTGGAAGCACATATTAGTGTTCGTAACTAAACCTATTACGAAGGCAGCCCTGAAGTCAAGATGCATGTGTGTCTAAGGGCAATGACTCCATGAGCGAAACAGAGCCTCACATATGGCTACACTAGTTAATAGGGTCCTTGACAAGAACTAAAGAAGGATAAGGATGCCCCTAGAATGGAGGTACAGTTTACATCCAAACTAGTGGCAATCACAGCAGATTACCCAGGAGTTTAACAGGGTAGTATAGAAGCCAAAAAAGGAGAAATGAGAATAGGAGCCATGGAGCTAGGGGGAAAGGAGCAGGAATTACAACTCAAAGCTATTAAAAGAAAGGGATTTGGGGCGCCTGGGTGGCTCAGCAGGTTAAGCCTCTGCCTTCAACTCAGGTCATGATCTCAGGGTCCTGGGATTGAGCCCCGCATCGGGCTCTCTGCTCAGCGGGGAGCCTGCTTCCCCCTCTCTCTCTGCCTGCCTCTCTGCCTGCTTGTGATCTCTCTCTCTGTCAAAGAAATAAATAAAATCTTAAAAAAAAAGAAAGGGATTTGAGCTCATGTAATTATTTCTAAAATAAATTGATTAATGCCATTTCCTTCCTTAAGGTCTTCCAATACTTCTGTACTGCCCTCGATATAAAATCCGTACTCTAGCATGGCACACAGGCCCTCCGTGATCGGGCCCCTGACACTCTACCTCTTCACACTTGCCTCTCAATAGCTCTGCCCACACACTTGGCACTTGAGCTCAGTGATTTTTTTCAAACTTTTTTTTTTTTTTTAAAGTGGTAGACTACCGAGTTCTAACAAAGTCTTTTTAGGTACCCCGATATGCAAAATACAGGAAAGCAAAACTGCCTTCATTGGCCCCTAGGGCACTGCTTTGAAAACGCTAGTACGCTGCAGTATAAAGTTTGGAAAACTACTGCAGGCTGGTCAAACGAAGCTAATTGAGGTCTGCCAAAAACGCTGGGCTTTTTTTCACTTCTATTCCTTTGTACATGATGTTTCCTCTGACTAGAATGCCTTTCTTACCTTTTCTGCTTTGCTTAACTCTACTCTGCCTCTAGGACCCAAGGCAAACACTTTCTCTCCTCTTGGATGCCTTCCCTGACCTCCCTAGCTGGTTGGTACCTTGGGACCACCTCTATCTTATTAGAATGGTAGGAACTGAAGTCATGTTCAAGAAATAATGGACAAACAGAAACATTTAGGAGGTTGTAGCTGTGTCTATATGGAAGCCTATTAGAGATTTTGTTCCTATTTTTAAAATATTCATATTTGCCCCTATATTCTCATGGGGATTTAAAATTTTTTATTTTATTTGACAGAGAGAGAAAGAGAAGACACAAGTAGGCAGAGCAGCAGGCAAAAGGAGAGGGAGGAGCAGGCTTCCCACTGAGCAGAGAGTCCGATTTGGGACTGGATCCCAGGAACCTGGGATCATGACCTGAGCCAAAGGTAGACGCTTAACCAACTGAGCCGCCCAGGCATCCCTCGCGGAGATTTTTACTTCGCGTTGAAAATCTGTTGATAGGGCACCTAGGTGGCTCATTGCAAAGTAGGAGAGCAATATTATTCCCATTTTATAGCTGAGAAAACAGGCTCCAAGTGACTGCCTCGGGCTTCCTCAGCTGGACATAACCATGACACCATGGTTATAAAATGGGCTGTCATTTTACATATCACTGAGAAATCCTTTAATGCTTTTCAATTTAACTATGGTATATCATTGAATGTAAGGCGCTACCTGATTTCAAAGATATTAAAACCTGAAAAAAAATGTGTATCTTGAAATTGATTAGATATGATTTCATCCAAACGAGAGTCCAAAGCTCCTGTCATTAGTCACCATACCACACCACCTAGATTTCTTTAGCTATCTCATAGATGTCCTTCATTCTAATCTTATTTCTTGGGGGGAAAACTAATATTGAGAGCAGAGGAGGTGACTTGGAGAAGGTCATACATGCAGCTAGTAAGCAGATTAACCAGGAAGGGAAGCCAAGTCCCTGAGACCCAGGCTAGAACACTTTACATGCTGTCATTTAAGCTACCCTGTCTTTTCCTATAGGTAGAGAAGTATTGGGAAAAATACCAGAGTGCCATGTGTAAGAATAAGTATTAGGTATTTTATGTAGGAGCTAAATCTACTCAACAGAATGTTTATGTCAGGGGCAGCTGGCTGGATCAGTTGGAAGAGCATGTGACTCTTGACCTCAGGGTTGTGAGTTCAAGCCCTATGTGGAGTGTAGAGATTACTTAAATAAAGCTTTTAAAAATAAATAAATAAATACTTACGTGAAACACATGGGCTCTGTATTAAAGATGGAAGTTTCCCACAAAATAGATTTAATTGGCTTAATCAATAGACAGCATTTCTTGTAACTGCTATTCATAGAACTTCAGCAAATAAATAATAAATAAAATAAAGACAGTACCCTAGGGATAGTAAAGAATATTTAAAGATTGTAAAGAGTATTTAAAATAACACGTGCTATAGGGGTACTTGGCTGGCTCAGTTGGTAGACTGTGGGACTCTTGATCTCAAGGTCGTGAGTCCAAGACCCATGTTGGTTGTGGAGCCTACTTAAAAAAAAGTAATACATTCTATTGTAAGTTTAATTTGTGGGGCGCCCGGGTGGCTGTCTGTAAAGCGTCTGTCTTTGGCTCAGGTCATGATCCCAGCATCCTGGAATTGAGCCCCGCATGGCATTGGACTCCCTGTTCAGCAGGGAACCTGGCTACTTCCTCTCTCACTCCCCCTGATTGTGCACTCTCTCTCTCTGTCAAATAAAGAAATAAAAATCTTTAAAATAAAAAAAGTCTTACCTGTATCATCTTATCTCCCTTGTGGCTAGTGCCCACTTAGAAGCTCAATAAAGTAAGGTAGAATGAGGGTAACAGAATTAGAAACCTATTGCAAGCAATTATACTACAAAGCTGGAAATACCTGACTCATGTCAAGTCGACATGTGCAGCATACACGACTTCTTCCTACATTGCTGATAAAAAGATTTTGCTTATTGTTGATAAAAAGGCTTTAACAATGTATTAAAGTAATCATCAGTACAAGCAGATGTCAAAACTAACTACCAGAAGGAAAGCCGCTTCAAAAAGAAAAGCCTGTTCAAATGCAAATGATATTAAAAAACTACGGAGACTCTGAGCTATAAAATTGAAAGCACTGATAGTTACCCTTCGATTCTTGTCCATTTGATCATGTCTTTGACCCGTCTGCTTCTGGAAGTATTCATTCCTTCTTTTCATTACTAAAAACCTGATACAAATCATAAATGTTGATCATTTAAAAGGCAAACTTTTATTTTCAAAGAAATTATGTAAAATGCATGTTTTCAAGCGATATTATTTTATTATGCATATTTCAACATCTGATCTGAAACAGAATACTAGAGACAATTAAAATACAAAAGAGTGTTTTGATAAGTGATTTTTCAGCTCAGGTGTGGATTATTACTTACCACATCCATAACAAAGATCAGAAGTTAATCAGGCATTTGGGTGACTATTTTTGTTTAAAATTTTCTTCAGGAGTGATGTCAGCAAGATGATACTTAGAGACTCAAAGCTTTGTTTCTTCAAAATTCCTGAATTGAAACCCTAACCCCCAATGTGATGGTATGTGGAACAGAGGTCGTTTGGTAAGTAATTAAGATTAGACGAGGTCACGAGGCCAGGGCCCCATGATGGGATTAGTGTCCTTATAAGAAGAGGAAGAGATCAGTTTGCTCTCTCTCCACCACGGTAGAACACAGAGAGAGGTGGCTGGATACAAGCAGGAAGAAAGCCCTCACCAGACTCCTGCCATGCTAGTGTCCTGATGCCAGACTTCCAGCTTCCAGAACTGGAAGAAATTAGATTCCTGTCATTTAAAGCACCCAGTCTGAGGTATTTTGCCATGGCAGCCCAAGCAGACTAAATAAGACAACAGCAGACGAGGAAGCTATAGGCCCTCCTTGCCTGAGAGATAACACTGAATTAAAAGCTATATATAGACTAGAATGCCTCTATGAGAACTCTAGAAACCAGCTGAGAAGCTACAGCACCCAGGCCATTATAAAACCAAGAAGGGATTCCAGGGAATAGGGTAGGAATAGTCACAACATTTAATGTGCCCATCTGTGTCCCTCCCCTATGCCTCCAGCAGAGAGCAATTTGGGGTAAGAAAAACCCATACTAGGGCTTCTCTCTTGGGATGGAAACTAGAAGTGGACCATGTCTGCAATGTTCTGGTTTCTCTGGGGGCTGCCTGAGGGACTGGTTTTTGTCTCACCAGATTCAGAACATCCGTGGGACCGGTGCCAGAGTTTGGAAGCTACTGAAAACAGAGGCAAGCAGCACAGTAGAGCTGCAGTTCTGTAGGCAGATGCCAAGCGGTACAAGATTATAAAAGGTCTGCAAGGTGCTAGAGGCCCCAGGCAGTAGATTGGTGGTCTTCCTCTGCATGAAGCCAGTATTAAAAAACTAAGGAAGGTGTTTATTGTTTCAAATGCCCAAATTCCTTGGGGTGCCTGGGGGGCTCAGTCGGTGAAGCGTCTGCTTGCCTTTAGCTCAGGTCATGATCCCAGGGTCCTGGAATCAAGCCCTGCATCCGCCTACCTGCTCAGCAGGGAGCCTGTTTCTCCCTCTACCTCTGCCTGTGTCTCCCTGTGCTTGTGGTGCTTGTGCTCTCTCTCTCTCTCAAATAAACCAAAAAAATCACACGCACACACAAAAAAAGCCCAAATCTCAGCCAAAAGCACAAGACATACAAAGAAACAGAAACCTGGTCCAATCAAAGGACCAAAATAAGACAGCAGAAATCAGCCTTGAAGCAATGCAGATCTATGAACTACCTGACAGAGCTTAAAATAATGGTCATAAAAATGCTCAATGAGCTAAAAGAGAACACAGGTACATGACTAAAGGAAATCAGGAAAATGGAGCATGAACAAAATAAGAACATCAGCCAAGAAACAGAGACTATAAAAAATAACTGAGACTATAAAAAATAACTGAACAAACTCTGGATCTGAAAAATACAATAACCGAAATGAAAAATTCGTTAGAGGGTTTCTGCAGGAGATTCGATTCGGCCGAAAAAAGAACCAGCAAACTTTAAGACAGGTCACTGGAAATCATTGATTTGGAGGCGCAAAAACAGAAACAAATGAAGAAAAATGAAAAGAGCCCAAGGGATTTATGGTACATTATCAAGAGGGCCAATATACGCATTACGAGAATCCCAAAAGGGAAGGGGGGCAGAGAGTTTATTTGAAGAGGTAGAAGCAAGCCCAATGTCCATTGATGGATAAATAAAGTGTGGTATATACACACAATGGAATATCTATATACACACAATGGAATATCTATATACACACAATGGAATATCTTTAAAAGGAAGTAGATCCTGTCACATGCTACCACACAGATGAACCTTGAGAATATCATGCTAGGTAAAATAAGCCAGTCACAAAAAAACAAGAACTACATGATTCCACTCGCAGGAGGTATCTAAAGCAGTCAAAGTCACAGAAACAGCAAGGAAAATGGTAGTCACCATGGATTAGGGATAGAGGGAAAATGGGAAGTTATTATTTAATGGGTACAGAGTTTCCATTTTGTGAAATGAAGAAGCTACGCAGATTTGTTTCACAACATTGTGACTATACTTAAAGTCACTCAAATGTATGCTTGAAAGTGATTAAGATGGTAAACTTCATGTTGTATTTTACAATTTTTTAAAATAAAAAGATGAGGGGTGTGTGAGTGGCTCAGTGGGTTAAAGCCTCTGCTTTCGGCTTGGGTCATGATCCCGGGGTCCTGGGATTGAGCCCCGCATCGGGCTCTTTGCTCAGTGCAGAGCCTGCTTTCCTCATCTCTCTCTCTCTCTGCCTGCCTCTCTGCCTACTTGTGATCTCTGTCTGTCAAATAAAT
This sequence comes from Mustela nivalis, assembly GCF_964662115.1. Taxonomy (NCBI): domain Eukaryota; kingdom Metazoa; phylum Chordata; class Mammalia; order Carnivora; family Mustelidae; genus Mustela; species Mustela nivalis. The sequence continues at coordinate 32,725,737 of NC_139040.1, forward strand.
AAATAAAATCTTTAAAAATAAATAAAAATAAAATAAAAAAATAAAAAGATGAAACTCATGAACTTTTAAGATGTTGCCAGTTGCCATAGATCCTGTCACATAGTCCAAATTTCTCCTTTCACATAATAGGAGATTGAGATCCAGAAAGAGTAAATAATTTGCTTGATATATTTAGTGACAGAGTTGGGACACAAAGCCATGTCTTCATATTCTTATGTTGTTTCCACTCACCCATGCTACTTATACTCCATTAGGAGCCTTTCATTTAAAAACATAGATCAGACTCTCACTGGCATCTTCTTTCAAGAAATAAGAATAATACTAACAACTGGGTAACAAACAGAGCTAGGGAGTAGTGAAGAATTTGGGAATACAGAGAGGGAAATCAGCCGGTCTGAAAACACTTCTGCTTTTAGAGCAATACATAGTAAATTAGAGATTCTAGACCCAAAATTGATTTGTCAGTTGTACTCAGGTTTGAATCTGTTGCAAGAATTACTTGGAATGCTGGTGTGGTAATAAGATGTCAGTTGTCACTCTATAATTGGAGTTTAAATGGCAAGCACTCCAAAACTAAGTACCTCATTTCCTCTGAAGCTGTTATCTGTGTTTAGAAAAGCTTTGTCTGGGGGACAGCCCAATTAATGTAAAGACATGCGCATTTTGCCATTCATTTCATGTAAATTATTTAGTGGAGAGTACAAAAGACAGTTTTTGTTCTGTTTCTCTATTTACACACCACTTTCCTGGCCAAGGCAGGCATCTGTCTCTGGATATCATTACTGTATCAGGAAAAAGGAGCAAAAGCTGAAATCCAGTATTTTGGAGTGTGAAACACCCAAATCCACACCTTGTTTACAATAAATTCTGTTTAGAGTTTTTGAGAATCATATTGGTTTTTCAAAATTGAAAAAAGTTATTGTAAATCTCCATAAATAAATAATATTCTGAATATGCTATCATTCTTTATTCCAGATATTTGCACAACTACTTTTATTTAGACCACACTGGGCTACTACATTGGTGGCTTGTTTAAGGCAGAAATGTACGGAGAACTTCTGGTTTGTCTTTAGCTCCTGGTGAAGCTGGCCTGAGAGGAAGATTTGGTGTGAGGGCATGAAATCACTGAAGTCTTCATTTTCTACCGGGTGGAGAAGCCAACTTCAGATCTGAAGAGTATTATTACACCTAATTGGTCAACTTATGTATAGTATGAGAATGCAAAATTACGGAGTAGAAGAATTCATCTCCAAGGGATCAATCATAAAAGTATATTAATTTTCTGTACTTTATGTATTCTTTTATTCTTCTATAATAGTTCAGCATTTGATAACTTCAACCTTAACTGATCAAGTACTACTTATTTGTGCTGAGACTACAAAAAAACATAATGATAGAAGATAAAGGAGAAAAAAAATGAACAGAATTGTTCATTGCATTTTAAAATGTAAAATGACAGAAATATGGCATTGGGCCTCAGGGGAAGTATTATGCCATTTGAAAAACAAAAATTACTGTATAAAATGAAGTAAAACATGAAAATCCCTGAGAAATGCAGAAATATTAACTATGTGTCATCAGTGTTAAAAAATTTTAATTTTTTATAGCAAATTATTTGTATACTGTTAATATAAGTATGATGGGGCCTTTAGCATTAAAATGGTGCCTACATCAGACATTGTCTATATATACAATAACCCACACATACATTTTGGAAATCATTTTTTAGCTAAAACTATTAATTCCATGCAGTTGTTAATATGTTATAGAATACTTGACTAGAAGTTTATAGGCAATGCAAACTGAAAGCAATTACCGAGGACTTTGAACTAAAAAGAAACTTTTACTCAATTAACTAGTTAATCATAATAAAGATGTCTTGTGGTTTTTAAAACTCAACCAATTTGCAATACTATTAAATTACTTTCCCCACCATAGGCCCCACCCAGGGCAGACAGACCTAGCCTAACAGTTTTATCCAGTAACAGTAAATATACACAATATATTCAAAATATATTCAGAAGGTTAGTGTTGATCTATGCATAGAATAACATGCTCTTCTAGGGTCTGATTAGAAGAAAACAGAAAAGTTCAGCTGCCGAAAGATACAACGATCATTTGTGTGCTGAGAACTCAGAATACTCTCTAGGAAGGAGACAGGAAAGCAGCACAGAAATTCATTATCAGAGAAGATGTACTATCGAATCTAGCACAGTTTGTTGTTAGATTAGCTAGCCTAACAAGCTGGAAGTTTCAAAGGGAATGGGACACTGAGTCAATATATTTTTATTGTGGGGAAGGCTCAGTAGGAAAGGCTGAGTAAATGGGGCTCCACCAGGGAAAGCCAACCTAGATGTAACAAGTTCATGAGGGCTCACTGGAAAACTGGATGATAGGAAAGGTAGTCAGCAAGTTGAAAGATAACTGATGCCATGTATATGTTACCTCCATTCTATTAATATCTCAGTCTCAATACAACGTGTGTTACAAAAACCTATTTAATCACTAAAATATAGATCTATAAAAGAAGCATGCCCTTATATTTCCACATTACTCAACACATTGTACTAATGATTAAGTATTTATTATGTTTTTACCTGTCAAAATCAGCTCTCTCAGTTTTGGGTGATGTTTTGACTCTTTCTGTTGATGAATGTCTTCGATATCCCCCTGATTGGCCATAAGATCTTCCTGATAGGATATGAAATCTCCCTGACGGGACATGAGATCTCCCTGATGGGGCATGAGATCTCTCTGATGAGACATGAGATCTCCCTGATGAGACATGAGATCTCCCTGATAGGATATGAGATCTCCCTGATAGGACATGAGATCTCCCTGATAGGATATGAGATCTCCCTGATAGGATATGAGATCTCCCTGATGGAACATGAGATCTTTCTGAGTGACCATGAGATCTTTCTGTGTGGCCATGAGATCTCTCTAATTGGCTATGAGATCTTTCTGTGTGGCCACGAGATCTCTCTAATTGGCTATGAGATCTTTCTGTGTAGCCACGAGATCTCTCTGTGTAGCCACGAGATCTCTCTGTGTAGCCACGAGATCTCCCTGGGTAACTGTGAGATCTCTCTCTATAGCCATGAGATCTCTCTTGGCAGCCCCGTGATCTCTCTCTATAGCCACAAGATCTTTCTGTGTAGCCACGAGATCTTTCTGTGTAGCCACGAGATCTTTCTGTTTGGGCATGAGCTCTCTCTGACTGGCCATGAGGTCTCTCTAATTGGCCACGAGATCTCTCTGGTTGGCCACGAGACCTTTCTGGTTGGCCACAAGATCTCACTGGTTGGCCACGAGATCTCTCTGACTGACCACGAGATCTCTCTGATTGGCCCTGGGATCTCTTGGGATGGCCACGAGATCTCTCAGACTGGCCACGAGATCTCTCAGACTGGCCACGAGAACTCTCAGACTGGCTATGAGAACTCTTGGACTGGCTACAAGAACTCTCGGACTGGCTATGAGAACTCTCGCACTGGCTACAAGAACTCTTGGACTGGCTATGAGAACTCTCGCACTGGCTACAAGAACTCTTGGACTGGCTATGAGAACTCTCGCACTGGCTACAAGAACTCTTGGACTGGCTATGAGAACTCTCGGACTGGCTACGAGAACTCTCAGCCTGACCATGAGATCTCTCTGATTGGTCTGGATCTCTCTCTGACTGGCCACGAGATCTCTCAGATTGGCCTGGAGATCTCTCCAACTGGCCACAAGAACTCTCTGACAGACCACGAGATCTCTCTGATTGGCCTCCAGATTTCTCTGACTGGCCAGGAGATCTCTCTGACTGGCCATGAGAACTCTGTGATTGGCCATGAGATCTTTCTGACTGACCCTGAGAACTCTCTGACCGGCCACAAGAACTCTCTGACTGGCCACGAGATCTCTCTGAATGATGTCGATTTTTTGATGATTGGCCTTGAGATCCTTCCAATTGATTCTGGTTCCCTTCTGACTGGCTTCCACTCCTCTCTGCTTGGGACTTAGAATTTTCATTGCACTTCTCCTGCAAAGAATCACAATTTTGCAAAACAAATATAATATTTTGTCAAAGCCATTTCTATGGGCTATGTTTTTTAGAACTTCATTGCCCCTATTTTTATAAACTAAACAGTTCTCAGAACTGTTCAAGGCACCAGGAGGGAATACTAAGAAACAACCTCTGCTCTCAAGGAATGTAAAATAATCCTTACTTAATATTAAGAATTATATTGAATTTAGGATCTTTTATATCGGTTAATTCTCAATGTTTATTTACCTGCTTATTTACAGGCTGCTTGTTTAAAGAGCTTTGTCCAGGCTTGAATCCAGAAGGTTCTTGGTACAGTTTTGTATCATTTCCTTCCTCAGTGTTCTTTTTGAATCTTGAGTATCCTTTGAAAAATAATTATTTTCCATATTTTTCAGAATATGTCAGTAAATTCAACATATCTCTCAGTATTATCTGTGATCTCACTGCTTTAAGGCTATTCACTGGGTTTTGCAAACTTGACATTTCATTAGTCTGATATCATCTGAGAGTCTCACCAAATTCTAGGGAAGTCTTTGCCATACTGTTTCTATTCGCATACCTTAATAAAGAAGTCTTCTTTGTATACAATACCTCAAATTTGTTTTCAAACGCCAACAAAGTTGGGGCATATCTTTTATCTACTAGAAAGAAAAGAGATGGAGAAAAACTGTCTGCTTTGTATTAATCATGTGAATATTTGCCTCAGTTGTCTCCTTTGATTTGGGTGTAAAGATAGCTTAAGAAATAAAGAAGATGGATCTCCAAAAGGCCCACAAAGATCAAATTTATGTTTAGTTAGAAACATGAGAATGGGGAGGGGCATGTGGGTGGCTCAGCCGGTTAAGCATCTGACTCTTGGTTTTGGCTCAGGTCATGATCTCAGGGTTGTGGGCTCGAGCCCCACAATGGGCTATGTGCTCAGAGCAGATTCTGCTTGTCCCTCTCCCTCCACTCCTCCCCGACTGCGTGCTATCTCTCTAAAATAAATTTTAAAAAAAGAAATATGAGAACAGGCCACCTCACCATTCCTAGCAGCTTTGTTCCTATAATAACCACTATCCCTCCTTTTCTCAGAACCCGCTAAGCCACTGAAGGATTCAAACAAGGACTATAATGAAGCTGGGGCAGGGGGCAGGGGATACACAACTGGCAGGGACTTGGAGTAGAATGCACACTGTCAAGATGATTCCGGCCAGCTGACTAAACCATGGAGAGCCTTAATTGTTGGGAAGACTTCTCTACAACGGCAGTCTGCAGCACAGTGTTGTTAAAATATGCAGACTGCAGTGACCCATCGGATTAGAAATACCAAAAAAAGGCTTTCTTCGTGCTCTGTACTCTGCCGTACAGTATTTGTTTTTTCAAAACGGAGAGGTCATGGTGCCCAGATTATTAACCATGCTCTTATACCTCCTGTGTTGCCTCCTAAGGGTGGAACTGGACCAACCAGGCAGGTTTGTGAACAGGTATAAAACATTTGTCATTCTCATCCTGCTCTCCCTTATGGAAGAAACACATATAAATTTTTAAAATTGTTTTCATTTGTCATGGCATAAATACTTACCAACCTTAAATGCCTACAGTTCCAAGAAAAATAAAACTAGCAACATAATGCAACTTTCGAATACATTCCAAGTTTGCGAATTTGCTTACCTAGTTATTCACAAATATTTCAGATTCTTTGCGCTGTTTGATTTTTTGTATACTTTACCTCTTTGCCGGCGATGCCTACGAGCATTTGCTCGCTGTCTTGAAATTGGGTTCTTTTTTTTACGGTTCTGTGTCCCATTCTTTTTTGATTCAGTGTTTTTACTTTCTAACTTTTTAAGGATTATAATGTCATCTGTATTAGGAAACACATGAAAAACAAAGACAATAGAAAAAGCCAAGTTACAGCATGTCTCAAGTGAATAATCTATATTCTACCTCATCATATTTCAGAACATTGTAAAAATTGGTAGCCCTGAAAAATGATAACAGCATAATAATAATTAACTTGTAAAACCATAACAAAGACCAAACAATGCAGACATTTTATGGTTAGATCCCCAGAGCAATAAAGAGAAAGATTCCTGTTAAACAGATTTATAATAACTTCATTCCTGAAAAAATAAAATACTTTCAGGGTATCTGGTGGCTTGGTCGGTTAAATGTCTGCCTTCAGCTCAGGTCATGATCCTGGGGTCCTGGGATCAAGTCCAACATGGGGTTCCCTGCTCAGCAGGGAGTCTGCTTTTCCCTCTCCCTCTGCTCCTCCCCCTGCTCATGCTCTTGCATGTGCATGATCTCTCTCCCTCTCGCTCGCAAAAATTAAATAAATAAATGAATAAAATAAAATAAAATACTTTCAGAGTAAAGTAGCCTAAAGGGGAAATCATTTAAATAGATGATTTTACTAAATGTTGTAGTTTCAGAGAAACATAGAGCAATTGTGTCATTCCTGATGAAACGTTAAGTGCTAGACAATTAGTTGAATTTATTTTTGTGAACTGCAAGAAAGTTATGATGATGATGCAGTGGTGATGGACATTCAGAGGAGATACCAAAGAGGCAAGGACGTTAAGATTAGTATAGTAGCAGGAAGCAATCAGACTTTACTTCGTAGTCAGGCATGTTTTCATGTACTCATGCAGAGAGCACTTACATGGCATGAACTGAAAGATGAGAGACAGGTACAACCTACTTTAAAACACCTCTCCTAACATCTGGGATGGGAAGATTTAACGGTGGGATGTTCTATCAATGGATGAAAGCTCACTTAGGTCAAGGGACCCTTCAAGATAAGCACAAGCTAGGTATTTGGAAAGAGCTAGGAATACTAGAAGAGAGAGGGGGAGCTGGGAAGGGTACAAAAGAGGAGACAGTTGTACACCAGAGATTAACTAATTCCTTCATTATTTTGCTTTTTACTAGTCCTGCCTCAGGTTCTCCAAAAATCTTGAAATGGCTGGTGTCTTCAAACCTGAAAGTCAGGGTAAATCTCAATCAGTTGAGTACCATTTCCTGACAAGCCCATTTTAAGCCTTTGTTCTTTCTGCCTGTTGGCAGCCAATGGTTATAACATCTTGCAAAGACATAGCCTTTAACATTCTGTTCTTTGTATTCCTTCTGCATTGTGTTACCTTCTCATTTTTCCCCTCTATTCCTTCCCCTGTATTTGATGTTTAAAATCTGTACAAATCTCTATACAGGGTTCTTCCTCATTACAGTATAAGAGAGTTCTGATTACTGTATAATAAGAACATCTTTCAGGATGTTATTTTGTATAATGAATTTGAAAAAGAATTGAAAGGAAAATGCTATTTTAATAAGAATATCATGTTTAAAGGGAGGGTCACTAGCCCAGGTGCTGCTGGGTGCTGGGACAGTGAAGGTTTTTTAAGCTCCAACCCCTCCTCCTCATCAGCCCTGAAACGATGGCCAAGCAGACTTGTGGGTGAGATGCGTGACTTCTGAAATAGGAGAGCAAAACCTCAGAGAGGAGAACGTGAGGCGCAAGATCCTCCCTGAGTCAGTGGTTTCACAAGGCCATGAAGCCATGAGGGAGTACTCCGGGACCAGTCCGTCCTGTGGTCCTCACGGACAATTTTCAGTGACTTCATTTTCCTCACTTCTGAGTTACCCAAAATAAGGCAAGCTCCATCTTAGAATCCCATGAGGATTAAGTAATTTGGAAAATGTCTTGGGCTCATGCAGGACACAGCTACAGTTGAGAAACATCAACCCAGTACCTTGTTGCAGGGACGGCTGAATGGATAAACCGGGTGGGTTCCTAAGAACACCTTTAAGTTGGATAGTATTTGAAAGTTTATAAAGCGTTTCCATATAAAAGCTCTTGGCACAGTACCGGCATATGTGTGACACTCAATAAATGAGAAAATAAATGAACAGATGTTTATCAAGGGTCTCATATATCTGAGGTAGTGCACCCCCACCCTTAAAGGGTAGCAGAGATTATCCTCACTTTTTAAAGAAGGAAATAGACTTACATGACTTTTTCTTTTTGAAGATTTTATTTATTTATTTATTTGACAGAGAGAGAGAGGCAGAGTACAAGCAGGGAGAGCAGCAGGCAGAGGGAGAGGAGAAGCGGGGCCCCCCTATGGAGCAGTGAGCCTGACTTGGGACTCAATCCCAGGACCCCAGGATCATGGTCTGAGTCAGTCAGTTAAGCATCTGGTATCAACTCAGGTCATGATCCCAGGGTCCTGGGATAGAGCACTGAGTTGGAGTTGGAGTTGGAGTTGGTTTCTGGCCCCTTGCTCATCAGGGAGTCTGCTTCTCCCTCCCTCAGCCCCTCCCTTCTGCTTATACAGTCTCTCTCTCTCAAATAAATAAAATCTTAAAAACAAAACAAACAAAAAAACCTCTTGGCTACCCCAAGAATGAGGAGAGCAGCACCTAGGCTAGTAACCTCCATTTGAATTAATATTCTTATTAAAATAGCATTCTCCTTTCAATTCTGTTTCCAATTAATTACACATCAAGTTTAGCACTCAGGTAGTATAAGGCTACTTCTAACACAGTTATTTGAGCATTCATTTTGTCCTGTCCCCTTTACAACCTTTCTCAGGCTTGCTGGGAACCATAGAGTGCCATGGGATAGCTATGGTGAGACTCTGGGCAGTGGCCACATTTGCACAATAGGACTGAAGTCGATTGGTCTTTCCAACCAATCGCCCTGCAACTCACATAAGCCTTTTTAATTCATGAGGGAAATATATATAACATGGCTGTAGAAACACCAAGCTTCCTCCTCTCCCATAAGCAAATCTGTCTCAGTTTACTTTGTGCTTATAGATAACATTATAAAGACTTCAGTCTTAGTGTCACTCTGACAGTGCCACATTAATGCCACAGGATTTTTTGAATCCTTTCCTTTTGAATATATTAGTACATGGAAGCATTTTCCCATCACAATCTGACCCAACCCAAATATCATACAACTCCCTAGTACTATGAATGAACAAATGACTGGGGGAAAAATTAGTGAACAGTGGAGTACAATAGGAAGCAAAATGTTGTACATTTCAGGCAAGATTTTTTTTTTTTAAATAAGAATTGCCATTTCCAAACAGGCTTTGCAGAGATTAACTGTCATTGTTCACATTCAACAAATAGGTATAGGTTTTATATCTGTTATGTGGTCAACAGCATCAAGATATTTTCACTTAGAGTAATTATTCTAGAAGAGAGAAGGTAGAAATAAACTATGATATCCATCCAAATCTACAAACAGGAGACTCTCTGGGTGAAAAATACATTATTTTCTCACCTATTTAGCCTTATCCAAGGCTGTTTATGACCTTAAGTCTTTTTTTGTTTGTTTGTTACATTTGGAGCGAGCACAGGCAGGCAGAGTGGCAGGCAGAGGCAGAGGGAGAAGCAGGCTCCCTGCCAAGCAAGGAATCCGATGTGGGACTCGATCCCAGGACTCTGGGATCATGACCTGAGCCGAAGGCAGCTGCTTAACCAACTGAGCCACCCAGGTGTCCCTATGACCTTAAGTCTTTTGGATGGCACTGACATTTGCATTTTCATAAAAATAGTCACTGCTTTCACCAATTTAGCTTCATAAGTGATAATACAGGCTTTTCTTTAAAATATCAGCAGCCCTGGGGCACCTGGGTGGCTCAGTGCCTTAAGCATCTCACTCTTGATCTCATGGGTCATGAAATCAAGCCCCATGTCCCTTGAGCTCCACTGTCAGTGGGAAGTCTGGTTAAAGATTCTATCCCTATGCCCTTTCTCTCATTTGCATTTTATCTCTCTCCCCCCCTTCCCCAAAATAAACAAATCTTTAAAATATCAGCAGTGCTGTAATATGGGTTTGGGTTTAATGACCAAGCTCATAGCTGCTATATAAAATTCACTTAACTAGGGGCACCTGGGTGGCTCAGTAGATTAAGCCTCTGCCTTCAGCTCAGGTCATGATCTCAGGGTCCTGGGATCGGGCCCTACATAGGGCTCTCTGCTCAGCAGGGAGCCTGCTTCCCCCTCCCTCTCTGCCTACTTGTGATTTCTCTCTCTCTGTTTATCTCTCTATTTATCTCTCTCAAATAAATAAATAAAATCTTTTTTAAAAAATTCACTTAACTAATAGGAAATTCAACTTTGGCTTTGGTATTTTTCCATTTTTGTTATATTTTCCCACAATTAAACTTCATGTCAAAGGGCTCACTCGTGCAAGGGAAGACAAGCACACCAAAGTAGAATGCAGGAAACACAGACAGAACATAGCAGGAATTTGTTCTGACAATCTATAACACACATAAATGAAACTGCTTAAAAGCTGAAAAGGACATCATCAGTATGTTTTAGGCTTGAAAATAATCACCCACATGTATGTTTCATTTAAACTGCCCCCTATGGTGCCTGGGTGACTCAGTTAAGCATCTGCATTCTGCTCAGGTCATGATCCCAGGGACTGGGGATCCAGTCCCAAATCAGGCTCCCTGCTCAGCAAGGAGTTTGCTTCTTCCTCTAGCCCTCCCCTTGCTTGTGCGCATGCTCTCTCTCTCTATTTCAAAATAAATAATATTTTAAAAAGAATAAAATAAACTGCATCCAAAAAAACCCCCCAAAACTGTCTCCTACATCAGCTTTCCTGAAATATGACTAAAAGACTACATTCACTAAAATATAAAGGTAAAAAGAAGTCCAGAATCAACTTGAAACTGCAATGGAAACAACTGAGTGGAAAAGCAATTATCCCTTATTTTATAAATGAGAAAATTGTGGCCCAGAGAGAGGAAACAATGTGCCCAAGGTTAGCTATTGGCAGAACTGGAATTAGAACAGAGATCTGCTCAACACAAAGGGTTTTTAAAGTCATGCTGAGAGGGAGAGGAGTCAAGATGGTGGAGGAGTAGCAGACTGAGATGACATCAGGTCACAGGAGTTCAGCTAGAGAGTTAAATCAAACAGGCGATCGAAGAGAAGAGCAGCAATTCTAGAAACAGAAAATCGACCGTTTTCTGAAAGGTAGGATGTGCGAAGAAGTGAATCCAAAGATAGACGGGGGGGGGGGGGAGGCTGGCAAGCAGTGGAGCAATGGAGCACAAAATTGGAACTTTTAAAAGTCTGCTCCACTGAGGGACATTGCTCTGGAGGCTAAGCGGGGGTGGAGTCCTCACGGGGACAGCGTGGTCTCAGGTCCAGTGGGGTCACAGAAGGATCAGGGCTGTCTCAGTGTAACAGAGCTCACAATATCAGAGCGGGTAAGCCAGCTACAGAGATGGAGCCAAAGAGTGAGCTCTCAGCTCGGGGATACCTTAAACTGTAATCCGCGGCACAGTGAGACCACTGCTCTTTGAGCAGGGACCCCACAAGTGGCAGATTCGGGGAGACTCACCTTCCTTCTCTGGAGGCAGGAATCTGCTGGGTTTGGAGACTCCAAATGGGACTGTGTGCCCGAGACAGAAACCCTTGGTCATAGGCCGGGTGAGCTCAGAGCTCGGCCAGAGACCAGAGAGACGGGAATGATTAAGTGCTTTTTTCTAAGGGTGCATGGAGGAGTGGGACCCCGAGCTCTCGGCTCCTCCAGGCAGGAGACTAAGAGGCCGCCATTTTCATTCCTGTCCTCCAGAGCTTTATGGAAAGTGTTCAGAGAACAAAAGCTCCTGGGAGGGAACCTGAGCAGATTACTTAGCTCAGCTCCTGGCAAGAGCGGTGCAATTCCACCTCAGGCAAAGACATCTGAGAATCACTACAACAGATCCCTCCTGCAGAAGATCAGTAAGAACAACCAGCCAAGACCAAGCTCACTGATCAAGGAGAACAGCAGAATTCCAGAGGAGGGGGAAGCAAAGCATGGAATTCATGGCTCTCTCCCCATGATTCTTTAGTCTTGCGAAGTTAATTAAAATTTTTTAATTTAAATATTTTTAAATTTAAAGCAGAGAGAAGAAGGGAAGCAGGCTCCCTGCGGAGCAGAGACCCGATGCGGGGCTCCATCCCAGGTCCTTGGGATCACGACCAGAGCCGAAGGCAGAGGCTTTAACCCACTGAGCAAGCCAGGCACCCCTCATCTTTCCTCTTAATGTTTTTTAACTAGTGTATCGTAACAATATCTTTCTTTAAAAATCTATTTAAACCTTCATTATTTTAGTCATATTTTATCCTTCATTGTAACTAACTTTATTTTTTTAATACATATAGGCTTTTTTCTTCTAAAAAATTTTTGGGATACAATTTCTTCTAATAGATCAAAGTATACCCTTAATTTAGCACAGGGATTTGTTCTATTCTCCAGCCTGAGAAAATTCTCCCCACTTTCTTTTCTTTCTTTTCCCAACCAACTTATATTAACAATTCCTTTTTTTTAGAATTTTTTTTTTAAATTTTCATGCTTATAGTCATAAGTAAAATAAAGTAAAATAAAATAAATAAAATAAAAATAAAAAATAAGACCCATCAATATGCTGTCTACAAGAAACTCATTTTAGACCCAAAAACACCTCCAGATTTAAAGTGAGTGGGTATAAACCCATTTACCATGCTAATGGACATCAAAAGAAAGCTGGGGTAGCAATCTTTATATCAGATAAATTAGATTTTAAGCCAAAGACTATAATAAGAGATGAGGAAGAACACTATATCATATTCAAAGGATCTGTCCAACAAGAAGATCTAACAATTATAAATATCTATGCCCCTAACATGGGAGCAGCCAACTATATAAACAATTAATAATAAAATCAAAGTAACACATCGACAATAATACAGTAATAGTAAGGGACTTTAACACTCCCCTCACTGAAACAGAGAGATCATCCAAGCAAAAGATCAGCAAAGAAATAGAGGCCTTAAATGACACACTGGACCAGATGGACATCACAGATATATTCAGAACGTTCCATCCTTAAGCAACAGAATACACAATCTTCTCTAGTGCACATGGAACATTCTCCAGAATAGATCACATCCTAGATCACAAATCAGGTCTCAATCGGTACCAAAAGATTGGGATCATTCCCTGCATTATTTTCAGAGCACAATGCTCTGAAGCTAAAACTCAATCACAAGAGGAAAGCTGGAAAGAACCCAAATACACAGAGGCTAGAGAATGAATGGATCAATCAGGAAATTAAAAAATTGAAAAAAAATCGTGGAAACAAATGATAATGAAAACACAACTGTTCAAAATCTGTGGGACACAGCAAAGACAGTCCTGAGAGGAAAATATATAGCAATACAAGCCTTTCTCAAGAAATAAGAAAGGTCTCAAATACACAACCTAACCCTACACTTAAAGGAGCTGGAGAAAGAATAGCAAAAAAAACCTAAACCCAGGAGGAGGAGAGAAATAATAAATATCAGAGCATAAATCAATGAAATAGAAACCAAAAAAAAAAAAAAAAAAACAGTAGAACACATCAATGAAACTAGGAGCTGGTTCTTTGAAAGAATTAAAGAGGAGAGATTACAACCAACACCAAAGAAATAGAAACAATTACAAGAACATATTATGAGCAACTATATGCCCGCAAATTTGACAATCTGGAAGAAATGGATGCATTCCTTGAGACATATAAACTACCAAAACAGAACCAGGAAAAATAGAAAACCTGAACAGACCCATAACCAGTAAGGAGATTGAAACAGTCATCAAAAATCTCCCAACAGGGGTGCCTGGGCGGCTCAGTGGATTAAGTCTCTGCCTTCAGCTCAGGTCATGATCTCAGGGTCCTGAGATCGAGGCCCACATTGGGCTCTCTTCTCTGCAGGGAATCTGCTTCTCCCCTCTCTCTCTGCCTGCCTGCCTCTCTGCCTACTTGTGATCTCTCTCTGTGTATCAAATAAATAAATAAAATCTCTTTAAAAAAAAATCTCCCAACAAACAGAAGCCCAGGGCCAGACAGCTTCCCAGGGGAATTCTACCAAACATTTACAAAAGAATTAATACATATTCTCCCAAAACTGTTCCAAAAAATAGAAATGGAATGAAAACTTCCAAACTCATTTTATGAGGCCAGCATTACCTTGATCCCAAAACCAGACAAAGACTCCATCAAAAGGAGAATTACAGACCAATATCCTTGATAAACACAGATGCAAAAATTCTCACCAAAATACTAGCCAATAGGATCCAACAGTACAGGGGCGCCTGGGTGGCTCTGTGGTTAACCCGCTGCCTTCGGCTCGGGTCATGATCTCAGGGTCCTGGGATCGAGCCCCGCGTCGGGCTCTCTGCTCAGCAGGGAGCCTGCTTCCTCCTCTCTCTCTGCCTGCCTCTCTGCCTACTTGTGCTCTCTGTCTGTCAAATAAATAAATAAAACCTTTAAAAAAAAAAAAAAAAAAGGATCCAACAGTACATTAAAAAGATTATTCACCATGATCAAGTGGGATTTATTCCAGGGCTACAAGGTTGGTTCAACATCTGCAAATCAATCAATGTGATACAATACATTAATAAAAGAACAAGAACCACATGATACTCTCAATACATGCTGAAAAAGCATTTGACAAAGTACAGCATCCTTTCTTGATCAAAACACTTCAAAGTGTAGGGATAGAGGGTAAATAACTCAATATCATCAAAGCCATCTATGAAAAACCCACAGTAAATATCATTCTCAATGGAGAAAAACTGAGAGCTTTTCCGCTAAGGTCAGGAACACGGCAGGGATGTCCATTATCACCACGCTATTGAACATGGTACTGGAAGTCCTAGCCTCAGCAATCAGACAACAAAAAGAAATTCAATGCATTCAAATCGGCAAAGAAGAAGTCAAACTATCACTCTTTGCAGATGATATGATACTTTATGTGGAAAACCCAAAAGAACCCACTCTAAATCTGCTAGAACTTGTACAGGAATTCAGTAAAGTGTCAGGATATAAAGATCAATACACAGAAATCAGTTGCATTTCTATACACCAACAAGACAGAAGAAAGAGAAGAAAGTCAATCCCATTTACAATTATATCCAAAACCAGAAGATGCCTAGGAATGAACCTAACCAAAGAGGGAAAGAATCTGTACTCAGAAAACTATAAAGTACTCATGAAAGAAATTGAGGAAGACACAAAGAAAAATACATAGAAATACATAGAAAAATGTTCGATGCTCATGGATTGGAAGAAAAAATATTGGAAAAATGTCTATGCTACCTAAAGCAATCTACATATATAATGCAATCCCTATCAAAATACCATCTTTTTTTTTTTTTCAAAGAAATGGAACAAATAATCCTAAAATATATATGGAACCAGAATGGACCTCGAATAGCCAGAGGAATGTTGAAAAATAAAGCCAAAGTTGGTGGCATCACAATTCCAGACTTCAAGTTCTATTACAAAGTTTTCATCATCAGGACAGTATGGTACTGGCACAAAAACAGACATTTGGATCAATGGAACAGAATAGAGAGCCCAGAAATAGACCCTCAACTCTATGGTCAACTAATCTTCGACAACACAGGAAAGAATGTCCAATGGAAAAAAGACACTCTCTTCAACAAATGGTGCTGGGAAAGTTGGACAGCCACATGCAGAAAAATGAAAACTGGACCATTTCCTTATACCACACACAAAATAGACTCAAAATGGATGAAAGACCTCAATGTGAGAAAGGAATCCATCAAAATCCTTGAGGAGAACACAGGCAGCAACTTCTTTGACCTCAACCACAACAATTTCTTCCTAGAAACATCACCAAGGCAAGGGAAGCAAGGGCAAAAATGAAGTATTTAGACTTCATCAAGAACAAAAGCTTTTGCACAGCAAAAGAAACAGTCAACAAAACCAAAAGGCAACTGACAGAATGGGAGAAGATATTTGCAAATGACATATTAGATAAAGGACTAGTATTCAAAATCTATAAAGAACTTATCCAACTTGACACCCAAAGAACAAATAATCCCATCAAGAAATGGGCAGAAGACATGAACAAACATTTCTGAAAAGACATCCAGATGGCCAACAGAAACATGAAAAAGTGCTCCACATCACTCAGCTTCAGGGAAACACTAATCAAAACCACAATGAGATGCCATCTCACACCAGTCAGAGTGGCTAAAATTAACCAATCAGGAAAGGACAGATGCTGGTGAGGATGTGGAGAAAGGGGAACCCTCCTACACTGTTGGTGGAAATGCAAGCTGGTCCAGCTACTTTGGAAAACAGCATGGAGGTTCCTCAAAAGTTGAAAATAGAGCTACCTTACAACCCAGCAATTGCACTTCTGGGTATTTACCCTAAAGATACAAACGTGGTGCTCTGAAGGGGCATGTGCACCCGAATGTTTATAGCAGAAATGTCCACAATAGCCAAACTATGGAAAGATCCTAGATGTCCATCAACAGATGAAGGATAGAAAAGATGTGGTATAGATATACAATGGAATACTATGCAGCCATCAAAAGAAATGAAATCTTGCCATTTGCAATGACGTGGATGGAACTGGAGGGTATTACACTGAGCAAAATATGTCAATCAGTGAAAGACAATTATCATAAGATCTCCCTGATATGAGGAATTTGAGAGGCAAAGTGAGGGGTTTGGGGATAGGGAAGGAGAAAAATAAAACGAGATGGGATCAGGAGGGAGACAAACCATAAGAGACTCTTAATCTCACAAAGCAAACTGGGGGTTCCCAGGGGGAGGGGAGTATGGAGAGGGTGGTTGGGTTATGGACATTGGGGAGGGTATGTGCTATGGTGAGTGCTATGAAGTGTGTAAGCCTGACGATTCACAGACCTGTACCCCTGGAGCTAATAATACATTATAAGTTGATTTAAAAAATAAACAAAAAGATCACAGTTAAAAAAAATAAAGTCATGCTAAGATTTTTCTTTTCTTTTCTTTTCTTTTTAAGATTTTATTTATTTTTTGACAGAGAGAGAGAACACAAGCAAGGGAATGGGCAGGCAGAGGCAGAGGAAGAAGCAGGCTCTGCACCGCGCAAGTAGCCCCATATGGGATTTGATCCCAGGACCCTGGGATTATGACCTGAGCCTGAGGCAGAAGCCCAACTGACTGAGCCACCCACTCACCCCAATGCTAAGATTTTTCAACATTTTTTGTATCCTATAGTTCAGGTAGTTCTGTACCCTGACTATGCATCAGAATCACCTGGAGAGATTTATTTTAAAATACAGAGGTCCCTATGCAAGATTATGACTCAGTAGTACTAGAATGGGACTCAAGTATTTGTTTTTTAAGAGTCTTCCAACGGGCGCCTGGGTGGTTCAGTGGGTTAAGCCACTGCCTTCGGCTCAGGTCATGATCTCTGGGTCCTGGGATCGAGTCCCACATCGGGCTCTCTGCTCAGCAGGGAGCCTGCTTCCTCCTCTCTCTTTCTCTGCCTGCCTCTCTGCCTACTTGTAATCTCTGTCAAATAAATAAATAAATCTTTAAAAAACAAACAAAAAAAAGAGTCTTCCAAGGAAGTCTGATGTTGAGCCCAAACTGCCCAGCAACCCTGTGAGCCAATGAAGAACTTCAAAGAGAATATAAGTGAAATTATGGTGAATTGATGGTTTGGGAAATAGCCATTTATGATCAGTAGTAAATTGTAGAATAATGTCTGATGACAAAAAGGAAAACTAGGGGCGTCTGGGTGGCTCAGTCGGTTAAACATCTGCTTTTGGCTCAGGTTATGATCCCCGGGTCCTGGCTCCTTGCTCAGCTGGGAGCCTGCTTCTCCCTCTGCTCCTAACCCCTGCTCATGTGCTCTCTCTCCCTCACAAATTAATAAATAAAAATCTGTAAAAAAAAAAAAAAAAGAAAGAAAGAAAGAAAGAAAACTAATTATTTTGGGGTAGGCAGAAGGATGACAATAGTCTAAGCAGGTAGAGATCAAAGTTTATCCTAAGGTAGCGCCAGGGGGAAATGTAAAAGAGAAACAAGAAGTACTCTCCCCATTCACCTCAGATGCAACGGGAGGGGTCTCCACAGAGTCACCCTCTTCTACTCATCGGCTTGCAAGCACAAAGCTCTTCCCCAGAGTTCACACTATTCTCCCTGATCCACCATTTACCAAAGATAACTCCTCAAGCCACCAAGCAAATGAGGCTCTATTGAGAAGGGAGAAGAACCCATTAAGAGATTTTCTTAGGGGCACCTGGGTGGCTCAGCTGGTTAAGCAACTGCCTTCAGTTCAGGTCATGATCCTGGGGTCCCCGGATCGAGTCCCACATCAGACTCCCTGCTCAGCAGGGAGTCTGCTTCTCCCTCTGATGCTCTCCCCTCTCATGCTCTCTCTCTCTCACTCTCTCTCTCTCAAATAAATAAATAAAATCTTTAAAAAAAGAGAGAGATGTTCTTAGAACTATAGTAAGGGAGTGGTCTTCCTAGAATTCTCAGTTTCACTCTGAAAAACATTATTGCATAACATATTATAAACAGTTGTTGCAATCCGAATAGTCCTGAATAGACTTCTGTGCACTGCCCTAGAATCCTACTCACCCTTTATATTATTATTTCTACGGGAAATTCTTTCTGCATCCAACAAATGGCATACAAATGAGGTACTGGAGCACAACACTTTGCCAGCTGGGAATGGCCTATATATGATTAAATTCCAACTGAATAACACAGAGACAGAATACTCCAAGTCTGCAGAGAAAAGACAGACTACTGTGCACTGGAACAGCTGGAACATCTTTGTGGCAGAGACAGGTAAGAAGGATAGGACCTGAAAGAGGGGAAAGACCCCAACACTGGAAAAGAGAAACAACGCAAGAAAAGGCTTGGAGCCAGGAATTAATAAAGTATGTTCAGGGAGAAGATAAGCTTGGCTAGAATGGAAGATTAGTGCTGGAGAGTTACGGGGGAGAGGTTAGATAGACAAGGGAGATGATGAAAAGCTTTGAGTATCAAAACACCTGGGTGGCTCAGTCAGTTAAGCACCCGACTTTGGCTCAGGTCATGATCTCAGGGTTGTGGGATGGAGCTTGGGATGGAACCTAGGATGGAGCCTGGCATCCAGCCTGGTGTCGGGCTTCACACTCAGCAGGGAGTCTGCTGAAATTTCTCTTCCTCTCCCCATGCCCCTCTCCCCACTCATGTGTTTTCTCTCTCTCTCTCAAGTAAATAAAGAAATATTAAAAAGAAAGAAAGAAAGAAAGAAAGAGAGAGAGAGAGAGAGAGAGAGAGAGAGAGAGAAAGAGAGAAAGAAAAGAAAAGAAAAGAAAAGAAAAGAAAAGAAAAGAAAAGAAAAGCCGGCCTTGGGTATCAGTATCTGAATGTACAGTAAGGGATAGGAACTAAGGCACATGTAGTGAGAGTTATGGATGAGGGTGAGGGGAGAACCCCATAGAACCTCAAGCAGTGCCGTCTCAACCTATCAAATAATAAGCACTTACTGAGAGCATTCTATGTGCTTGGCAATATGCTAGGTGTTATCTGAAATCAGGAAAGTTATCAATGCTTTTTTTTTTTTAAGATTTCATTTATTTGAGAGAGAGAGAGCACAGAGGGAGAGGGTGAGGGAGAAGCAGACTCCCTGCTGAGCCGAGAACCTGATGTGAGGCTCGATCCCAAGACTCTGAGATCATGACCTGAGCCAAAGGCAGATGTTTAGCCGACTGAGCTATCCAGGTGCCCCAGTGCTTTTTAAATAATAGAGAGGGGACCTCTGGATGGCTCAGTCAGAGGAATGCATGACTCTTAATCACAAGATCGTGACTTTGAACCTCACGTCAGGTATAGAGATTACTTAAACAAATAAAAACTTTTAAAAATAATAGAGAACTGATATTATCACTGCACAGCCATTTGAAAGGAAACTGCCTTCTTTTCTGTGATCCAATAATTTTAATTTCATTTGACTGTGTTTAGAGACTAAGTCCACATTTTAAAGGCAACTTGTTTTAGCAAAAGCTGGAAAGCTGCTTAGGCTACAAAAGAAAGGTAGTCAAAGAAAAGGTAAATGCTACGCGTATTTAAATATAACATTACATCTTTAAAAGCAAATGTGTTTGGTATATTCCGAAGTGCAACTGTGCATGGCTCCCAATCAAGTAGAAAAGCTTTATATAATACAGATCTTTTATCTCACCTCTTGCCAAATGCTAACTATTCCATTTCTCTTCGCACTTGACACCAATGTGGCGTCACCTCAGGACAGGCTTGTATGGCATAGTACCTGCCTAAACTATTGCATGATGCAAATATGAGTATCTAAGATACAAACTGTGATGAAAGCGAATAGGAAATTTTAATCTGAAAAGTACTTCCGATTCAAAAAGGAGAGAAGAAATACATTTTAGTTTTTAATCTTGAACGTCCACCCTATGCTGGATTTTCTAGAAATAAACCTAGTGCAATTTCATAAATACTTCATATTAAATTAACCAATGTTCAAATTGAGATATAATTCGAAGAAAACTGGTATTAGGAAAATGCATCTATGCCCCAATACAGAAATGTACTATGAGACTAAAAAAAAAAGACAACAACAACAAATAAACAAAAACCTCTGGTATAGCCTCAGTGACTCAGTGAAAGTATCAATAAATTGAACAATGACATTCTTTTAATTCTTTTTCTAAATGGTTTCTTATTTGACTTTAGGGACAAGAGAGTCCATATAGTGCCCGTGCAGCTCTGAAATTCTATTAAGAAGGGGTGCCTGGGTAGCTCAGTCACTTAGCTCAGGTCATGATCTCCAAGTACTGGGTTCAAGCCCCCCATCATCGGGGGCTCCCTGCTCAGCGGGGAGCCTATTTCTCCTCTCCCTCTGCCTCTCCCCCTGCTTGTGCTCTCTCTGTCTCTCAAATGAATAAATAAAATCTTAAAAAGAAAGAAAGAAAAACAATTTTTTTTAAAGTTTCAATTATACATTATTTTAACCCCTGGACTTCATAACTCCAAGAGACCACCATTTCATTTGTTGCATTATAATGATGAAATTGCAGAAGAATATACATTATACATGTAGAAATCAAAGATCTTATCAGCTACGATTTAGAGATGAAATCCAATTGCTGCTCAGCCCGTCCACAGAGACAAGAAAACAAATGGCTTTTAGACCTAGATAAGGTATGAAAAGACCTTTTCAGCATAGTCTATGAGGTTACGAAGAAGGTGTCTTTTTTTTTTTTCTTTAAGATTTTATTTATTTGAGAGAGAGTGAGAGAGCACAAGCAGGGGAAGCAACAGAGCAGAGAGGGAAAAGCAGGTTGACCACTGAGCAGGGAGCCTGATGCGGGGCTCGATCCCAGGACCCTGGGTTCATGACCCCAGGTGAAGGCAGCCACTTAACTGACTGAGCCACCCAAGGGCCCCCCGGAAGGTATCTTTAACATAATAATCAACCTTCCAGATTTTCACGTCCTTTCCCTTAGTTCTCAGGATATGACATCATTACAGAGACATGGTGCTATATTCCTGCATACTGTCTGTGATGATATTCTCCACTGACTCTATCTGGAGACTACCTAGCCAGTCTCTCAAGAACCATTTGGTTCAGGCCCAAAGACCCTCAATTTTAATTCTTTTTTTTTTTTTTTAAGATTTTTTACTTATTTATTTGAGGCACAGCTTATGAGCAAGAGCACAAGCCAAGAGAAAAGGCAGGGGGAGAAGCAGCTTCCCTGCTGAGCAAAGGGATCCTGATGTGGGGCTCAATCCAAGTACCCCTCAAATTTGAATTCTTGACCTAAGTAAGATTTGTGTCAGAAAAACACCGTGAGGATTAAGGAAACACAACTTTCCTCAAACAGTTTAAAATGGATCACCCAAGGGGTGCCTGGGTGGCTCAGTGGGTTAAGCATCTGCCTTCTGCTCAGGTCATGATACCAGGGGCCTGGGATCAAGTTCCTGATGGGCTCCCTGCTCCACAGGGAGTTTACTTCTCCCTCTGCTCTTCCTTACACTTGTCCTCCCAATCTTTTTCTCTCTCTCCCAAATAAATAAATAAATAAAACTAAATAAATTAAATAGATCACCCAGGGCACCTGGCTGGCTCAGCTGGAAGAGCGTCCGACTCTTGATCTCTGGATTGTGAGTTTGAGTCCCATGTTGGGTGCTGAGATTTCTTAAATAAATAAACTTTAAGTAACAATAGATCACCCAGCTTGAGGTACCATATAATCAAATTTTGATATAAGTCATAGAACCAATTTTCTTGTAAAAAGCACAATTATATTGTTTTGTATTTTAGAAGGTGTTGAAATCACTATTTTATTATCTGTCAACGTTAAAAATATATCCCGATTTTTGTAAGCATTGTTCTATCATTCTTTAAATATGTAAAATACCAGAAGCCTCAAAAAATGTGACTTAGTTTCCTCTCAATTTCTGACTATGCATACTTCCAGAACACTGAAAATAACATATAATCGCACATGTTTACTTAGCTGCCTCCCCAACTGGATTATGATCAGCTTGAGAAGAAGCCACTGTTTATCTATCAGTGTACCAAGTACCCAGCACACTGCTTAATACAGAGTAGATGTTTTATAAATATTTATGGATCCATGATTGACTACGCTGAGCAGCAGAAAGGGATGTTTTTCTCTCAGACTACAGTACTTTGGGATTAGTCTCCTTTAAACAGAAGTGGTAAAGACAGAGGTAGGGTTCCCATTAAGTTCTTGCAATTGCCAGTTCCAATTTTGGTTTTACTTTTGCCTTTTATTTCTTTTTTTTTTAATATTTTATTTTTAAGTAATCTCTATATCCAGTGTGGGGCTCAAACTTAACACCCTGAGATCAAGATTCATATGCTCCACCAACTGAGTCACCCAAGTGCCCCATATTTTTGCCTTTTGTTTCTAATAAAGCACTGTAATACCTTCTGAAAATGTTTACTAGGGACAAGAACAAAAATAAATTTGCAGAGGGCACCTGGGTGGCTCATTTTCTTAAGTGTCTGCCTTTTGCTCAGGTCATGATCCTGGGATCAAGCCCCTGCAGCATTGGGCTCCCTGCTCTGCAGGGAGCCTGGTTCTCCCCATCCTTCTGCCTGCCACTCCCCCTGCTTGTGTGCTCTCTCTCTTGCTCTCTTTCTTATAAAAATAAATAAAATCTTTTCTAAAAATGGAAGTAATAAGTATCTTGCATTCAATATAAATTACATAAATAATATAAAATTATACATAAATGACATAAGTAAACATAAAATTGCTTTTCATATGTACATGTGTAGTTATCCAAAGACAAACATGCATTGTTAAAAGTAATATTTTCACTTTTATAAGGTCATGGGGAAATTTACTGGAAGAGTATGGATTTCTCATCAACTCACAGAAGCAACATGTATTTGTCCTTTATGATGTATTTTTCTTGGCTTCAAACTGGAAGGGCCTTTCTTTGCTTTTTTAAAAATATTTTATTTATTTATTTAACAGAGAGAGACACAGTGAGAGAGGGAACGCAACAGGGGAAGTGGGAGAGGGAGAAGCAGGCCTCCTGCCGAGCAGGGAGGCCAATGCGGGGCTCGATTCCAGGACCCTGGGATCATGACCTGAGCCGAAGGCAGAGGCTTTAATCCACTGAGCAACCCAGGCACCCCAACACAATATTTTTTTAAATAAAAATCAATGCAAGAACAATCCCTGATGAAAAAAATATCAACAACAAAAACCAGATCAGACCCCGTGCACACACAACATGGCCAAATTTGCTTCACCCTTTTCCCTTATTTACAAAAACATGTGACCAGCCAGAGGGCTTTAGTTTGTCCTTTAGATCTTTAAAAAAATATTTCATTAAAGATATTATCTCAGGGTACGCCCAGGTGGCCTAGTTGGTTAAGCCTCTGACTTTTGATTTCAGCTCAGGTCGTGATCTCAGGTCATGAGATTGGGTTCCACATCTGGCTCTGCACTCAGCATGGACTCTGCTCAGGATTGTCTCCCTTTCCCTCTGCCCCTCTTCCTGCTCTCTCTCTCTAAAATAAAATAAACAATAAAAATCTTAAAAATACATATATTATCTGGGGCGCCTGGGTGGCTCAGTGGGTTGAGCCGCTGCCTTCGGCTCAGGTCATGATCTCAGGGTCCTGGGATCGAGTCCCACATCGGGCTCTCTGCTCAGCAGGGAGCCTGCTTCCCTCTCTCTCTCTCTGTCTGCCTCTCCATCTACTTGTGATTCCTCTCTGTCAAATAAATAAATAAAATCTTCAAAAAAAAATACATATATTATCTTGGGGCTCTTGGGTGGCTCAGTCAGTAAGTGACTAACTCTTGATCTCTGCTCAGGTATTGATCTCCGGGTTGTGAGTTCTTTTTTTTTTAGATTTTATTTATTTATTTGAGAGAGAAATCATGAACAGGGGAGGGGCAGAAGGAGAAGCGGGCTCTCCACTGAGTAGGGAGTCCAATGCAGGGCTCGATCCTAGGACCCTGGGATCATAACCTGAGCCAAAGACAGATGCTTAACCAGTTGAGCCACCCAGGCATCCCTTGGGGTTGTGACTTCAAGCCCCACACTGGGCTCCTTAAAACAAACAAACAAACAAACAAATTATCTCAACCATCAATTTTTTTAAAAAATTTACTTATTTATTTTAGAGAGAGAGAGTGGAGGTGGAGGGCAGAGGGAGAGACTCTTCAAGAAGACTCACTGTACTCAGGGCTTGATCTCACGACCCATGTGATCATGACCTGAGCTGAAACCAAGAGTTCGATGCTTACCCACTGAGCCACCCAAGCGTCCCTTAACCATTGAATTTTTATTGCCTTCTTAAATTTTGCACCCTTGGCAAGTTCCTCACTTGCCTCACTTTAGTCCCAATCCTGTCCAGTCACCAAATACTAATTTTTAATCTTTTTTTTTTAAGTAAGGTTTTTATTTATTTATTTATTTTTAAAGATTCCATTTATTTATTTGGCAGGGAGAGACAATGAGAGAGGAAACACGAGCAGGGGAAGTGGGAAAGGGAGAAGCAGGTTCCCCACTGAGCAAGGAGTCTGATAAGGGGCTTGATCCCAGGACCCTGGGATCATAACCTGAGTCAAAGGCAGATGCTTAATGACTGAGCCACCTAGGCACCCCCAATTATTATTTTTTAAAAGTCACTTTAATGTCACAAAATACTTCAGAATTCATGTTGGAGCCTGAGGTGGAGGGCAAGCCACAGCCTGGAATCCACAAGGCTTACGTCTTAGAATAGTAAGGCCTATTGTTACCCATCGTGAAATAGATTGTTACAAACACATTAAAGAAAAAGAAAAAAAAAAAAAAAAAAAAAAACAAGAAAATCTCTTAGGTGCTATTCGGGGCCATTCCCCCACAGAGGTGACAGGGTAGGGTAGGAAACTTCCTCAACCTTATAAAAAGCATCTAGGAAAACCCACAGCTATAATGATGATTCATAGGGAAGACAAAAGCCTTCCCCGTAAGATCAGAAAGAAGTCAAGGATGCCCACTCTTACCACACATATTGAACATTTCACTGGAAATTCTAGCCAGAAGAATTAGTCCAGAAAAAGAAAGAAAAAGGGGTGCCTGGGTGGCTCAGTGGGTTAAGCCTCTGCCTTCAGCTCAGGTCATGATCTCAGGGTCCTGGGATTGAGCCCCGCATTGGGCTCTCTGCTCAGCAAGGTGCCTGCTTCCCCACTCTCTCTCTGCCTGCCTCTCTGCTTACATGTGATCTCTCTCTCTCCGTCAAATAAATAAATAAAATATTAAAAAAAAAAAAAAAAGAAGAAGAAAGAAAAGGAAACCAGATTTGAAAGAAAGAAGTGAAAATATCTATATTCTCAGTTGCCATGATCTTATATAAAGAGAATCATAAAGATACACACACACACACACAAATTAGAGCTAATAAACAAGCTTGACAAGGTTGTGAGCTAGAAGATCCACACACAAAAATCAATCCTGTTTCTATATACTAGCAATGAACTATCCAAAAATGAAGTTAAGAAAGCAATTCTACCGAGACCCTTCAATAGGGGAAACCATAGTTTTGTTTTGTTTTTTTTAACAAATGATGTTGGAACAACTGGATATTCACATACAAAAGAATGAAGTTGGATCTTAACTCACACCATTTGGAAAAAATTAACTCAAAATGGATCAAAGATATAAATGTAAAAGCCAATACTAGAAAACTCCTAGAAGTCAACAGGGGTAAATCTTCATCATTTCTTAGCTAGAATACCAAATCATGAACAATAAAAGAAAAAAATAAATTGTACTTCATCAAAAGGAAAAACTCTTGTGCTTCAAAGGACACTATCAAGAAAGTAAAAAGCCATCCCACAATACAGAAGAAAATATTTGTAAATTGTATACCTGAGAAAGGTCTAGCATTCCATATATATATATATGTATATATATATATATATATAATTATTACAATAATAAAAAGGCAGATAACCCTCTTTCATTTCAGAAGTCCACTCCCTCAGACCACATTTGTAAGGTCCACTCTACCTGCTCCTCGCCATTTACAAGATCTTCCCTGACTGCACTTCTCAGCTCCTTTCTGAAGTTGGCCCTCCCTGTCTGCTCATTCACTCTCATTCTCATTCCTAAGGTCCACTCTTCGGTTCCTCTCTCTTCCCATTTCTACTGATTACCTTCACAGCTGCTCCCTATCTCATATTTTATATCACAACCCCTGCTCCTTCCTCCTCATTTTTTTTTTTGTTTGTTTGTTTTAAATTTATGTAACAGACAGTGATCACAAGCAGGCAGAGAGGCGGGGAGGAGGGGGGAGGGGAGAAGCAGGCTCCCTGCCGAGCAGGGAACCCGATGCCGGGCTCGATCCCACGACCCTGCGATCATGACCTGAGCTGAAGGCAGAGGCTTTAACCCACTGAGCCACTCAGGGGCCCCTTCCTCCTCATTTCTAAAGTCTATCCTCCTTCCCCACTTCTAAGGTCAACTTTCCCAGCTCTGTGCCCTTCCATTTCAAAGTTCCACCCTCACTGCTCTCCAGCCTCCCACTTCTAGGGTCTTCCATCCCTACTCTACTCCTTCTATTTCTAGGGTCTTTGGTCTTGCTCCTCTTCAACCCCACGTCTACTGTCAGCTTTCCTTACTCCTCACTCCTCGCTAAGGTCCACTCTGTTCAGTCTGCTTTCCCTCTTATTTTTGGAAGTCTGCCTCCCTCTTCTCCAACTCTTTCCCATTCATCTTCAAATCTCCCCTCTGCTCTGCTCCTCCCATGCCTAATATTTGCCTATCTCACTCTTCTCCACCCTAATGACTCTCCCTTCCCATAATAAGGTACATCCTCCATGTCCTTACTCACCTCATTTTTATGGCACACTCTCCTTCCCCGGCTTCCAGCTCCTACTCTCGCATCTCTCTTCCTACCCCCACCAACAGATCCTTCCGCCATTTCTAAGTTCAACCTTCCGTGCTCAGCTCTCCAACCCTCAACTCAAAATGAAATCTCTTTACGCTGCTCTTCCCATTCGAAGTTCAGCACTCCTTCCTCCTCCCCTTCTCATTTCTAAGGCCCTTGCCTTTCAGCTCTTTTCCCCACTGTTAAAGTTTTCTCTTTCCCCGCTCTCCTGCCCTCCCATCCCCACTCCACCCCATCCCCCGCCATTTTAAAAGTCAGCCTCCCAGCGTAGCTCCTTCTCCCACATTTATGAAGTCTTCCCTCCCATCCCCCGCCCACTTCCCACTTCCAAAGTGGGTGATAGTCCCGAAGAGGTCTGAGGTTAAGAGATTAGAGGGTTCCAGGGGAGGGGAAAGTTGGTTTAAGGTGTATAAGCACCAATCAACAAGCAAGCAAGCAAATAAACCCCCCTCTTTGCCCAGTCTTGCTGCCCGCTTTCACTCTTCATAAACTAGCCCCTGGAAAACAGTCTTTGTGACAGGCTCTTAGATTCAAAGAGTGATTTCAAGGAGCTTGTGGCCCCACGCTTTAACTGGGGGGTAGCTTGCTATCAATGCTTAGGAGAATAAAATATATGGAGATCGCTGGCTTTTTATTTCCCTCAGCCTAAACCTTGGCAGCAATCCTTATGCCTCACACAATTCCTGTCAGCTTTCGCCCGTTTCCCACCTAAGAGGAGTCATAGGAATATGGGAGCAGAAAGGAAGGGTAGGATCTAAGCTGGCCTGGACTTTATCCACGTTGGGGCAGGAGTAGTACACAGAGCACAAGCCTCGCTGCCCAGGAGTATATGCCTTATGGGGCCACTTCAGCCTGCCTTAAACCGAGGTCGGCTATTCAAAGCCAGTGAGCCCAGACTAGCGGGGGCTGGAGTCTGGGGTCTACATACCTAGAGACATATCTAGATAGGTCATCTTTCCCCCATTGTTGGGTTCTTTCAGCACTTTTCCAGAAACAGTTGGGTTGGAAAGCGAAGCCATCTCAGCGTAACTGCACCCAGCTCTGAGGTAAGTTTCTATATCACGCACCCTCAGTACTTCCTAGGTTTCGGCTAAACTTGTCACCCAATCACAGTCTTTCCCTTCACTGTTGCTGAGGCTCAGGGGGTGGAGCTTAGCAGTTACCCCTCCACAGAAGTCCTATCAGGAACTTGGCTCATTAAAAAAAAAAAAGACACGCCCATTTCTTTCCCGCGCTTTCTGGAAACTGTCTCTTGTGTGCATCTGCCACTCAGTCAGTTGCAACTTTTTTTCTTCTGTGACTTCTTGACCTTCTCCTTTCATAACAAAGAAAAAATCATTTGTCCTCTTGGCTGTTGGCATTCTTGGTTACTAGGACCTTATGTTCTTGACGTGATAGACTGGTTCTCCGATTCCTTCAAAATTGAAGATCTATCACAAATCTAGTAGTTAGGGTCCACCCACAAACTTGCAGCACCACAAACTTTTCGAAGACTTCTCTAAAGATGTGTCCATGACATTTCTTAAGAAAAAAATATAATCATTCTCTACCATCTTAATACTGCTCACTATACACTATTTTTTTTTAAATGTTAGAAGAATCCTGGATGTCACTGGGTCTTCAGAGGCAATAAAAATCAAGTTAATAGATTTTGAGAGCTGAAAACTTATTTAAGTTGTTACAGAAATCACAACACAAATATATGAAGAGATTTTAAAATACAAATTGTTTAACTGTTGTATTTAAGTCGTTACTTAGCACAAGGAACCTAAAGATTAATAAGTAAATCTTTTTCTCAAAGCCTATACAGTTGGTGAAGACAATAAATACATGTAAAATATTAATGTAGATGTTATAATTCAGTCTGTCAGTAAATACTGAGCTCCTTACTGTGTTAGTTATATTTTATATGTTATCTATAAAATATATATGAGAATTACAAGATAAAATCACCTAAAGTATCAAGAAAAATTCATTTAAGATTTGACAAATTAGGGAATAATTTTAGGGGTAGGAATGGTATTTACTCTCGGGGGAAGCAGCCTTACCAGCACTCTGAAAAGTTCAAACCACTTCATGTGGTAGGGTACTGAAAGATGAATCTGAAAGATCAGCAGAGAATAGATTATGGAGGGAATTTCCTGCAGTGGGTTTGGAGCACTTTTTAATATCACATTTATTGAATTACAGAGTAATTAAGAGTAAGAAGGGAAGAGGACCAAAGACATAATACCAAGGAAATTTTAAAGGAAATTGAATAAAAAACATCAGAGAGATATGGGACAAACCAGGAAAGAAATATCCAGGAAATAAAAGGAGAGTTCTAAGAAGAAACTAGGGGACCACCAAGTCAAGTATTGCTAAACAATCAGGTTAGCTAAGAACTGTCTGCAGTTATTTCATTAAGGAGTTACTAAACTCCTCAAGTTTAGTAATTAAGAGTTGGTTTGTTGTTTTTCTTTCTTTTTTTTTTTTTTTTAAGATTTTATTTATTTATTTGACAGACAGAGATCACAAGTAGGCAGAGAGGCAGGCAGAGAGAGAGGGAAGCAGGCTTCCTGCAGAGCAGAGAGCCCGATGCGGGGCTCGATCCCAGGACCCTGAGATCATGACCCGAGCCGAAGGCAGCAGCCCAAACCACTGAGCCACCCAGGCGCCCTGGTTTGTTGTTTTTCTAACCTTTAGTAGACTTTTAACAGGCTGTAAGTTGAGGATTGATCGATTAGTTGATTTTTATTTCATGAATGCATGTTAACATTTACCATCCGCCAGGCACTGTTCTAAGAACTTTACAAATATCCATTCACTTAATACTCAAAATAACCCCAGAAAGTAAGAACTAATATTATTTCCTTTATGCATGTAAGGAAATGAAGTCACAGAGCATGTCAAAATTCGCCCAGGGACAAAAAACTAATAAATTGTAGAGTTTTCAACATCAGGCAGTCTGGCTCTGGAATTCATGCTTTTTTTTTTTTTTTTTTAAGATTTATTTATTTGACAGACAGATCACAAGTAGGCAGAGAGGCAGGCAGAGAGAGAGGAGGAAGCAGGCTCCCCCCTGAGCAGAGAGCCCAATGCGGGGCTGGATTCCAGGACCTTGGGATCATGACCTGAGCCGAAGGCAGACACTTTAACCCACTGAGCCACCCAGGTGCCCCTGGAATTCATGCTTTTAACCACTACTCTCACAAGGTAGAATACAGTGGGTTTGGCTTTTTTTTTTTTTTTTTTTTAAATAATCCCTACTCTGAATTTGGGGCTTGAACTCATGACCCCAAGATCAAGAGTCATATGCCCTACCATGCTCTACCAACTGAGCTGGTCAAGCACCTATACAGTAGGTGTTTTTAGTGGAAAAGATTTAATTAAACATACTTACAGGCTATGGAAAAGGAGCTAGGAAAGGAGAAGCATTAAAAATAAAGAGAATAGGAAATAATCACTGAAAAATTTCCCTATCCTAGAGGAGACAGGAAAGATGAAATTAAAGAGTACAATTAAAAGAATAGTCTTGAATAGGAGGGGAAAAAATATACTAAAAAGATGAATTTTAATAAGTGAAAAATTCCCTGTGTAACACACACGTTTTTCCAAGCCTCATCTTCAGTCTATGATATCAGTAGTAGTACATTAATAGTAATAACTTAAATTTCAATAATTTCTGTTTCCCTATAATCTTGTAAGGTTAAGGTTAGGATCCAGCTCCCTGAAATATGTTTCCTCTAATATTTCCTGGGTGAGTTGGGGGGGGGGTTCTTTCATAAATGTAATCTCAAATAATCCAGTAATCCTTTTATCTGGACCCCTTTTTCTGGTACCACCATCTCCTTTAAGCTCCATCATCTCCTGCTACAAATAAGGAATTGGAACCCTTGAGAAGTCAAAAGCCACATGCTGGCATAGAGAACTTCTGTCTCTCCTTCTGGGTCACTTCTACTAGAGGGACCCCAAAGTGATGCTTCTAGATCCCAATGTCCTAAAGAGTTTTACTGGAACATTTTTGTTGTTGTTAATTTGGGGTTTGTTTTGTTCTGTTTTTAAATTTGTAGTCCCCTTCCTCCTTAGGTTTTGGAATTGAGCTTGTTACAGAAACTGGAGGGGATCCTGGCGGAAGAATCAAGCAGCACTTGGGGACTTTGGAGGATCGGGGGTTTATTTAACACCTGTGGGCTCAGACGACGTTATTCTCCAAAGGTGTGAGCCCCGAGCACAAACTGGGAGGGGAATTTATACCCTTCTACTTCCATATACTTGGTACTTTTGGCACGTGCAGAAATGGGGTAGGAAAGAAGAACCCGGAAGGGCCTTGAGACAGGGACTGGAATTCCCTTGCTGGTTTGGTCAGCCAACTTAGAGTACAGTGTTCTCTATCAAGTCTAGTAGAAATTGGGCCAGGAGACAAATTTGAGAGATAGAAGGAGAGAGCACTCCATATAACATTGCTTTGCATGAAATTGCTTCTTTCCTCTGACAACACTTTGTTATTTAATGAGTTTGGCTCCATAACTTTTTTTTAAATTTTTTAAAGATTTTATTTACTTATTTGGCAGACAGATCACAAGGAAGCAGAAAGGCAGAGAGAGAGAGAGATGGGGAAGTAGGCTCCCTGCTGAGCAGAGAGCCCGATGTGGGGCTCAATCCCAGGACCCTGGGATCATGACCTGAGGCGAAGGCAGAGGCTTTAACCCACTGAGCCACCCAGGCGCCCCCCTTCCATAACTTTTTTGAAGGAAGAATGCTCTGCCTTTATTCAAATAGGCTTAGGTCCAGAGTTCCCCTGCTACTTAAAGATTAATGTACAATTCAGAATGTTGTTTCTCTAAATCAGTTGTAGAACAATTGGTTTTCTTTTAGTCAAGGATCTTTTGGTTGGAAATAACAGAAGTCTACTCCAACTAGGTTAAATGAAAAAGAAGATTTATTAGAAGAATCAAGTGAAGGCCAAGAGTGTAAAGTATTGTTTATCCTCCCAAAAGACAGGAACTGGTTTATTTATTTGATACACCTGCAGTCTTTGATGCAATTGAGCACTCTTTCCTCTTTGAAATGTTTTCTTGTCTTGACTCCTAATGACAAAGGAGCAGAAGTCTAGCTGAGGACAAAGCATAAGATGACACCCTGCGACCTCCCCTTCTCCCACACATATACACTCCTGGGTGGGGTATGTGGGACATTCCTCTAGGAAACCTCCAACTGTCTTAATGTTAATGATTTGCTAGAGGGAAAAACAACCTTAGCTTGATAATAGCCAGGCATCCAGTATTGTGAAGGTCTTTAGCATATGAAATTCGTTTTGGATACCTCCTTTTTTCCTTACCTCCCCCAATCCCATAGTATGTAATCAATAGTTTATCACAACCCCAGTGCAGCTCTTTCTGCCCAGAGGTCCTGTCCTGGTGCTTTAATAAAACCACCCTTTTGCACCAAAGACATTTCAAGAATTCTTTCTTGGCTGGGAGCTCTTGACCTCACCCCACCAAACCTCACCTACATACCAAAACTACATCACTAAGACACTTTGGTTTCCTGGGCTTCCTTCTACAGTGCTGTCTTACTGGCTGCTCCATTTATGTTTTCTTTTCTAGCTCCTCTTCATCTCCCTGTCCTCTAAACCACTGGTGCTCAAACTGTCCCATATGTTTGAGTCACCTTATTAAAACACAGCTTTCTTGGCTCTACCCCCAGAGATTCTGATTCAGTGGGTCAGCAATAGGGAAGAAAAATGTGTGTTTCTAACAAGTTTCCATATGATGCTGATGTTACTGATCTAGGGACCACACTTTGAGAACCACTGCTATAGCCACTGGAGCAAGAGCCCAATCCATACTCAGTTTCCGTATTTACATATATCGCCTTGTGATCTCATCCAGTCTTGTGGTTTTCAAAAGCAGCTATACAGAGCTGTCCCTTGAATCTCTAGCTCAGACCTCTCTACAGAGAGTTAGTGTGACTGCTATGCCTACTCAGCATCTCTACTCAGATATAAAATGGTCATTACCGGTTTAATTTTTCCAGACCAAATTCTTACCTCACAAAATCTGCTCTTGCCATGTTCTGTCCCATTTCAGTGAATGGCAACACCATCCTTTCCTTTTTTTAAGTTGTTATTTAAGTTCCAGTTGGTTGGGGCGCCTGGGTGGCTCAGTGGGTTGACGCCTCTGCCTTCAGCTCAGGTCATGATCTCAGGGTCCTGGGATGGAGCACTGCATCAGGCTCCCTGCTCTGTGGGGAGCCTGCTTCCCCCTCCCCCTCTGCCTGCCTCTCTGCCTACTTGTGATCTCTATCTGTCAAATAAATAAAATCTTTAAAAAATAATAATAATAAATTCCAGTTGGTTAACATGCAGTGTAATATCAATTTCAGGTGTGGAACTCAGTGACCCAGCACTTAAATACAACAACCAGCGCTCATCACAAGTGACCTCCTAATCCCCATCACCATCTAACACATCCTCCCTCCCACCTCCCCTCCAGCAACCCTTAATTTGTTCTCTCTAGCCCAGAGTCTGTTTTATGGTTTGAATGGTCCCTCTATTCTCTATTTGCACGGGACCAAACATTCCAAGTCATTCTTGACTTTGTTCCTTCTATCACGCCCTTTCCAGTCCATCTGCAAGTGCTGTGAGCTCTACCTTCCAAATGTATCCAGAATCTCACCACTTCTTTCCACCTCCATTACCATCCTGATTCCTGCCAACATCATTTCTTGCCTTGATTATTTAAATAGCATTCTAACTACTCTTCGCAGTTCTGCCATGGCTCTTGGTGTAGTCACCACACAGAAGCTAAAATGAGGCTTTTAAAACATTAGTCAGCTGCTCAGCAAATGAAATCCCTTCCTATTCTTGTGAACATCTGACCATTTGAATCTTATTGAGAGGCAGAGCCTGTCTCCCATTACAAATCAAGAAAATTTCCAAGAAACTGAGCAAAAACATATGACCTAGACTTGGTCTGCATGGAAGCTGGTATTGTACAACACAGAAGTAGGGACAGTGTAGATTTCATCCTGGAGACAACAGCCAGTCCCTAGGGCCAACAACGGCAGAGGTATGATTCCAGCATCAGCATACGGCATTGGTGGAGCCATCAGATTAATTTTGAGGTATGATTTTAGTGACAATTCTGAATTTCTATCCCTTCTTGTTCCTATCCTATTTCTTGAGCCTGGTTCTCTAGAGTCTGTAGCTATTTCTTGAGCTACCCAACTGACTCCCAGTAAAATCCTTCCATTCTTAAGGCAACCAGAGTTAATCCCATTCAACTAAGAACACTGTTCCTACTGGTATCAATATCACATCCTTAGAGAAGTAATACTTCTCTAAGTTGAGTTTTGCTTTAGTATTGGCTGCCATGATATTAACTGACAAACCGGATAGAAACAAGGGAAATCAACTAATTTTGCAAGGGGTTTTAAATCATGTTATGTAAAACATTATTGCAGAAATTGCAGATGTTTAAGCCTGTAGAAATCTCAGGGGAACATAATTGTTTTAAAAAAAAATCCTGGGGAAGCATAACAAATAGCATGGAGGACATGGGGAGATGGAGAGGTGAAGGGAGTTGAGGGAAATTGGAAGGGGAGGTGAACCATGAGAGATTATGGACTCTGTAAAACAACTTGAGGGTTTTGAAGGGGCGGGGTGGGGGGGAGGTTGGGGGAACCAGGTGGTGGGTATTAAGGAGGGCACGTATTGCATGGAGCACTGGGTGTGGTGCAAAAACAATGAATTCTGAAAAGAAATTAAAAAAAAAAAATCCTGGAAAGAGGGAAAGAATTTATTTTCTGCAGCGCTAGAGGGCAGCACAAGTTCAAGTTACAGGAAAATTCATTTCTGTACTCAACAGAGACATTCCAAGAAACTACAATAGTGGGACAAAACCACAACAATGAGATAAACTGCCTCGAATTGAGGTATTGACGCTGGGAGCATTGTAGCAGAAACTAAATTACTGGGGCACCTCAGTGGCTCAATCTGTTAAGCAGTTGCCTTCATCTCAGTCAGGATCCCGGGGGCCTGGGATAGAGCCCCACATCCAGCCCCACATCCCTCCTCAGCTGGGAGCTTGCCTCTCCCTCTCCCTCTGCCTGATGCTACACCTGCTTCTGCGCTCTCTCTCTTCCTCTCTGTGTGTCAAATAAATAAGAAATAAAATCTTAAAAAAAAAGAAACTAAATTACTGACTACTTCAATGGCTTACATTCAATGACCTCTGAGATTCCTTCTAAATCTGAATCTACAGGAGAAACAAACACTTGGTAACTTCTCTGGCCAATGAGTGCAGTCACATGACCACTATCAGTCTGTCAGGTTTTTAAAAAAAAAATTTTTTTTAAGATTTTATTTATTTATTTGAGAGAAAGAGAGGCAGAGAAAAAAAGCACGAGAGCATAAGCCCTGGTGGGGAAGAGGGAGGCGCAGTCACCCTGATGTGGGGCTCCACCCCAGGACCCTGGGATCATGACCAGAGCTGAAGGCAGATGCTTAACCGACTGAGCCACCCAGGTGTCCCTTTTACAGATACTTTTGAAGGACACCTGGGTGACTCAGTGGGTTAAGCATCTGCCTTTGGCTCCAGTTGTAATGCCAAGTTGTAATCCCAGGGGCTGGGATCCAGTTCTGCATCAGGCTCCTTGCTCAGCAAGGAGCCTGCTTCTCCCTCTGCCTGAGGCTTCCCCTACTTCTGCTGTCTCTCTCTCTCTGTTGAATAAATAAATAAAATCTTAAAGGAAAAAAAAAAACACATACTTTTGGGAATACAGTGATTCTTATTACTTGTGTTAAATAACAAAATTCAACTGAGTAAATTTAAAGATCGAATTGGCATTATTTATTAATTCATGAATTGGGAAGAACCCCACCTAGCAAACAGAAAGGACCTCCAAAGAACTGTAGGAAAGGAAAGCTTTTTAATTCAGAAAAGGGGAAGGAAAAGGAAGTTTATTAGCAAAGAGGGCATTGTTTCAGATAAGGTTGCCTTCCTACGGAAGGGGTCTAATGACAGATTTCCTCACTAGTGCTGACTAAGTAATTCCAGATCAACTGGTTAAAGATTACATTCTTAGAAGAGGCTGAAACCACAATTACATTAAGTATTAAGTCTCAATGTGGTGATGCGGGATGTGGCATAAGTGACTCCATTTTGGACCATTGTCTCTTTCTTAACAATCCCCAGCCCCTTTGATCAAACTCTCAGCTGAGAGACATAACCAAATTTTAAGGCATTAGTGCCTCTTCCAGCGACCTCTCAAGATCTCCCAGTTTTTGCTGATTCTTGTGTGGTACTCACAGGTCACAACAATTTTGCTGACACAGGTCGCATCTTCAGACTCACAATTTTTCAGTTGGTCATTTTCTTCATTCTTTTTCTGGCATTCCAGTTTTAGGGTTTTTTTTTTTTTTTTTTTTTTTGGTGGTTAGCAGCTGCAAACATGCATTTTAAACTTTTGAAAGAATATAGCATGCCAAGGAGATTACTATGATTATTACAAGCAGATAATTACCCATGTCTGGAGTGCACTTCAAAGCTATGGTCTCCAAGGCCCAAGCCAATTAAAATCAAGTAAGTCAAAGACCCCATTGAAGGGGTCACCTTTTTAAGCCAAGTGCCTTGCTCAGTGATCTTATGGAACTAAGTTTCAGCTTCCCCAGAAGTGTTAATCCAGGTGTAGCATATGGTATTTGGTCACAGCACAGACACTTCCTTGTTCAGCTAAAACATAAGCAAGGGCTATCCTATAATCAAGAAGAATTTTGGCCAGAAAGTCCAAGGACTTTTGTCGGACAGCTGTTGCATTAGCAACAGATTCTGTAATATTTTCAAGAATTAAGAAGATGTTCTTGCTCATAACCTTATTTACATTTATTCCTGAATGGGGAAGTTGGGACCTGTCAAAGGGAGCTAATTTTAATTCACGAGGACCTCTGGTAGAGCCACATGGGTAAGTAAAATGTAAGGGTCTATAGACCATACCAGTGGTTTTATTCTGCTTGCTTGCTTGCTTGCTTTCTCTCTCTCTTTCAAGATTTTATTTCTTTATTTTATTTTTTTTTTAAGATTTTATTTATTTGTTTGACAGAGAGAGATCACAAGTAGGCAGAGAGGCAGGCAGAGAGAGAGGAGGAAGCAGGCTCCCTGCTGAGCAGAGAGCCCGATGTGGGACTCGATCCTAGGACTCTGAGATCATGACCTGAGCCGAAGGCAGTGGCTTAACCCACTGAGCCACCCAGGCGCCCTTTATTTCTTTATTTGAGAGAGAGACAGAGAGCATGAACAGGCAGAGGGAGGGGGAGAAACAGTCTCCCCCGAGCAGGGAGTCTGAAGTGGAGCTCCATCCCAGGACCCCAAGACCAAGACCTGAGTCCAAGGCAGACTCTTAACTATCTGAGTCAACCAAGTGCCCTTGTTTCTCTTTCTTTGTGTAGAGCTTAGACTAAAGCTTCCCTGGGTTTGGGATCATTAACCAGAGACAACGAAATGGACCTCCAGGTAAGCAGTATGACAGAGTAGTGAGGGGGCTGAGTCTGTTCTAGAGAAAGCAGAAGCATTGTGCAAATTCAACAGTTGTTTGGAGGTTGGATTGCCTTCCTTAGCAATTGTCTGGGAGATAGAGATGATGACATTACCTTTTCAGGCCAATGACAGAGTAAAGGAAAGAAAGAGAAAAAGAAAGGGTTTCATGTTTAGTTAAAGAAAGAAGTCTTGATCCAGAGTGCTGGGAGGAAGCAGTCTACCTTGATGTCATCTACTTCTTTTCCTACCCAATTTGATTTTGAAGATTTCAGCTGTGTGGAGGGGTAGATATCAGGTGGAGACTTCTTTAGCTGTGAAATATATAACCAAGGTTAAATGCCCTAAAATTTACCTGCCATATTATTAATGAGGAAGACCTAGTTAAGTCC
Source organism: Mustela nivalis (assembly GCF_964662115.1). Lineage (NCBI taxonomy): Eukaryota > Metazoa > Chordata > Mammalia > Carnivora > Mustelidae > Mustela > Mustela nivalis. The sequence continues at coordinate 32,763,890 of NC_139040.1, forward strand.
TTTCCAAGAAGATTCAAGGGTAGTCTTTGTCCTGCGTGATTCCAAATTGGAAGGGCGGGAGAAACTTGGAAATGTTAGTTTGGAAAGTTGTAGCCAGATCATTGAGGAAACCAGAAGAATTCAGAACCCAGTCCAGTTATAGGTGTATAATAAAACCTTAAGGCAATTAATACAATTAGAATCTAATATTTAAAAAGTGCTAACAGGGACGCCTGGGTGGCTCAGTTGGTTAAGCAGCTGCCTTCGGCTCAGGTCATGATCCCAGTGTCCTGGGATCGAGTCCCACATCAGGCTCCTTGCTCGGCAGGGAGCCTGCTTCTCCCTCTGCCTCTGCCTGCCATTCTGTCTGCCTGTGCTCACTCTCTCCCCCTTTCTCTCTCTGATAAATAAATAAAATCTTTAAAAAAAAAAAAGTGCTAACATAATTTTCCTTTCTATAATTAAGCCTCCCTTTTTTTCCCAAGATAATTTGTTTATACTAAATTTGCTATGATTATTTACATAAATGCTGTAAGAATAGTGATTGGCCCTATATGCTTTTTTTTTTTTTAAGGATTTATTTACCTATTTTACAGAGAGATGGAGAGAGTGGGAAGAGGGGCAGAAGGAGAGGGAGAGAGAGAATCCCAAGTAGACTCCCTGCTGAGCACAGAGACTGACATGGAGCTCGATTGAAAGACCCTAGGATCATGACCTGAGCCGAAATCATGAGTCAGTTGCTTAACCAACTAAGCTGCCCAGGCACTCCTAAGGTCTTTTTAAGGCTGCTTTGTTGAAACCTCATAAGCAAGGTACCAAGCTGATTTTTCCAAAGGACACAGTGGCTTCAAGAAGTCAAACATAGTTTTTTTGTTTGTTTGTTTGTTTAAGATTTTTTTAAAAGATTTTATTTATTTGACAGAGAGACACAACGAAAGAGGGAACATTAGAAGGGAGAGTGAGAGAGGAAGAAGCATGAGAGAGGGAGAAGCAGGCTTCCCGCCAAGCAGGGAGCCCAATGCAGGGCTCAATTCCAGGACCCTGGGATCATAACCTGAACCAAAGGCAGATGCTTAACAACTGAGCCACCCAGGTGCCCCTCAAACACAGTTTCTTTAAAACTCTCTGGTCAGGGGCACCTGGGTGGCTCAGTGGGTTAAAGCCTCTGCTTTTGGCTCAGGTCATGGTCCCAGGGTCCTGGGATCGAGCCCCGCATCGGGCTCTCTGCTCAGCAGGGAGCCTGCTTCCCTTCCTCTCTCTGCCTGCCTCTCTGCCTACTTGTGATCTGTCAAATAAATAAATAAAATCTTTAAAAAACAAAAAACAAAAAACCTCTCTGGTCATATTTGAGTTTGCACACATCTCTGCCCAGATATGACATTTCAAAACAAATATGACATTTCAGTCAAAGTCTAGGTAATAAAGTCAATGTTTCTTTTTATTTTTTTTTTAAGATTTTATTTATTTATTTGACAGAGAGAGATCACAAGTAGGCAGAGAGGCAGGCAGAGAGAGAGGGGGAAGCAGGCTCCCCACTAATCAGAGAGCCCAGTGCAGAGCTCAAATCCCAGGACCCTGAGATCATGACCTGAGCCGAAGGCAGAGGCTTAACCCACTGAACCACCCAGGCGACCCATGTCCCTCCACTTTAAGAAGTTTTTAACATTTTTTATAAGGCTGGTTTGGTGGTGATGAACTTGTTTAACTTTTGTTTCTATGGGAAACTATCCCTCCTTAAATTCTGAATGATAACCTTACCAGGTAAAGTATTCTTGGTTATAAGAAAAGGTTTTTTCCTTTCAGCCCTTTGAATATCTCATGCGACTTCCTTCTGGCCTGTGAAGTTTGTTTGTTTCTTTCTTTCTTTCTTTTATTTTTTAGGATTTTATTTATTTATTTATTTGAGGGGGAGAGATAGCAAGAGTGGGGATGAAAGGGAGAAGCAGGTTTCCTGCTGAGCAGGGAGCCCAACATAGGGCTCTGTCTCAGGACACTGAGATCATGACCTGAGCCAAAGGCAGACGCTTAACCAGCTGAGCCACCCAGGTGCCCCTTGCCTGTAAAGTTTCTGCTAAAAATGAGCTGAGGGGTACCTGGGTGGCTCAGTTGTTTAAGTGTCTGCCCTTGGCTCAGGCCATGATCTCAGGGTCCTGGGATGGAGCCCCGTGTTGGGTTCCTGCTCAGTGGGAGTCTGCTTTCCCCACTCCATCTCCCCCACCCCGGCTGGTGCCCTTTTTCTCTCTCCTCCCAATAAACTTTTTTAAAAAATCAGTTGATAGGAGAATGTGGTTGACTCAGTAGGTAGAGCACATGACTCTTGATCTCAGGGTCCTGCTTGTGTTGGCTCTTTTACTATTTCTTTGTCAAAAAAAAAAAAAAAAATCTTAAAAAAACCCCAAAACAATGAAGGGTGCTTCATTCCAAAACAACTGGGTGGCTCAGTTGATCAGCTGGGGCTGATGTGGGCTAACGGGCAATGCTTGCTGAGGCAGCAGGTCATCTACAGTGACCAGATCCTACTCCCATTTGTATTATTTAGATGGGGTGGGGCACCTGGGTGGTTCAGTTGGTTAAGCGTCTGCCTTTGGCTCGAGTTATAATACCAGGGTCCTGGGATTGAGCTCTGCATCGGGCTCCCTGCTCAGTGGGGAGCCTGTTTCTCCATGTCCCTCTGCCATTCCCCCACTTGTGCTCTCTGGTTCTCTACCACTCTGTCAAAGAAATAAATAAAATATTAAAAAAAAAAAGATAGATGGGGAGCTGCTTGGCTAAGTTGGTAAAGCATGTGATTCTTGATGTGGGGTTGTAGGTTCAAGTCCCATGTTGGGTATAAAGATTACTTAAAAATAAAAAACAATTTAAAAAACAATGTAAACAATCTTGCTCAACAGTACATCTCACCCCAGAGAGAGTTCCAGCAGTTTCCTTATTATTTGGTGGGAACTCTAAGGTTAGTTTACTTGTAATCTAGTTGCCCTTTAAACTGTAGATTTTTTTTCTATGTCCTAGAAAGTGTGAATTTGCACGTGGATCCCTCAGAGCTATCCATCTCCACTACACTTTATGACATTCGGGGAGACATTTTTGTTGTTACTGTGTTTCGATGTCTCCTGCCATTCTTTGTGTGGTCCCTATATTCCTGTTGTGCAGAAGCTATTCAGTCAATCCTCAGTTCCTCTTCAGAAGAAATTGCTGTATACATAGATATAGATTTGGTGTGTCTGTGGGAGGAAGTGGGTTCAGACTCTTCTTTTGCTGCAATCTTGTACTTTTCTACTCCCAAGATTTTTTGTCCCATAAGCTTTCTATGAATTTCTTTTTTTGCTTTTTCTTTTTTTCTTTTTTTAATTTATTTATTTGAGAGAGAAAGAGAGGGCACGAGCATGGGGAGGGATAGAGGGAGAGGGAGAAGCAAGTTCCAGCTGACCGAGGAGCCTAATGTAAGGCTCGATCCCAGGACTCTGGGATTGTGACCAGAGCCAAAGGCAGACACTTAACTAAGTCAGCTAGGTGCCCCGGAATTTCTTTTTTTTAATCTATTTTTAAAATTTTTTAAAAGATTTTATTTATTTATTTATTTATTTATTTGACAGAGAGCGAGATCACAAGTAGGCAGAGAGGCAGGCAGACGGAGAGGGGGAAGCAGGCTCCCCATTGAGCAGAGAGCCCAACATGGGGCTCTATCCGAGGACCCTGAAACCATGACCCGAGCAAAAGGTAGAGGCTTAACCCACTGAGCCACCAAGGCACCCCTTTTAAATCTATTTTAAATACATACATACATACACCCAATGTGGGGCTCAAACTCACAATCCTGAGATCAAGAATAGGATGTTCTACTGACTGAGCCAACCAGGTGCCCCTCTGTGAATTTCTTTTTTACATTCAGATTTTGTTCTGTTTTTACTCTTTCCCATTCTGAAGCCAGCTTCAGTTTAGGACAAAATTAATTTCTTTTCCTTCAACAGAATGCATCTCCATTCCTTGTACCTTTTCTTACTGAAATTATAGATTTTACTTTCCTTGCACACACAGATGTTTCCTTTATAATTTCTAGTAACTTTAATTAATTATATTAGAGTTTTTAATCTTTAAAAACTTAATTATCTACTGAAAATTAAGAAGTAAACCATTGTGGACTGTCTCTTACACTAACATTCTGTGGTTTAGCAAATACAGAAATACGTTTTGTAATTTTCAGAATCACATGCTTTCTCATAGTAAATTTTTCAGTATGGCACAAAATGTGTTTACTAATGGACCCGAATATCATTAGTTCCTTTGTAAAGGAAGACAAACATGGATAAACTTATTTTCAGTAATGTTTCAGTATTTTATTTTATTTGGAGATGATCTAGATATTCAATGAACTTGCATTAACTTATCATTTAACTTAACTTACCAAAACTAAGTTTTTGGGTAACCAAACAGCTGTTTGGAAGATGTTTGAAAGTTCACCTAGCAACTCTTATCCCATTTATATTGATGTAAAACATTTGTTCTTAAGATTATGTTTAGAATTATGAAAACTTCACTAGACATTAGACAAAGTTACCCACTATCCCATGTTATTTTTCTGGTTGATAAATTTTGTAACAGAGAAACCATTTACTTTTTAGATGAGTAAACTCAGGTAGAATACAAGTTATATGTCTACATTACATTTATTCAGTGTTGATAACTGTACAGATATGTCTATTTTTTTATTTTTTAAAAGATTTTATTTACTTTTAAGTAATCTCCACACCTAACATGAAACTCAAACTCATACCCCAAAATCAAGAGTCACATGCTCCACCAACTGAGCTAGCCAGGTGCCCCTGAACATGTCCATTTTTTTTTTTTAAGATTTTATTTATTTATCTGAGAGAGAGAGTGAGCGAGAGTGAGAATATGTGCGGGGCAAGGGGGGTTGCAGAGGGAGAAGGAGAAGCAGATTCCCCACTGAGCTGGGAGCCAGACATGGGGCTTGATTCCAGGACTCTGGGATCATGATCTAAGCCAAAGGTAGATGTTCAGCAGACTGAGTCACCCAGGTGCCTCAACCTGTCTATTTAAATTAAACTAACAAATTTAAACTAGCTTTTATTCACTGAATATTATCTTAGAACATATGAACTTTAAAAATTTGGGGGGGGGTGGTTAGTTTTCCTATTTTTAAGAGCTCTAGGAATACTTCCACAAAGGCTTTAGAAGACTCCCCCCTGCCCCTCTACTTGCCCTGAGACATAGTTTTATTGTAGTTTAAGGGAGAAGGCCTAAAAAAAAATCCTATCAGCTTCTGAATATCAGCTTGTAATTTAGCCAACAGCTAAAAAATATCTTTAAATAGCTTGTTGGTTTTCAGCTGCAAGGAACAGTAAATATTTCTGGCAGTATTTAACAACCCCTTGGATTCAAGAGAAATTTAGAAAGAGGATGCAAAAGATATTTTGTCTTCCATGTTCCTTTTTATAAATTTTTAATTTAAAAAAAATTTTTATTTATTTATTTATTTGACAGTAAGGGAGATCACAAGTAGGCACAGAGGCAGGCAGAGAGAAAGGGGGAAGCAGGCTCCCTGCTGAGCAGAGAGCCCAATGTGGGGCTAGATTCCAGGACCCTGGGATCATGACTTGAGCCAAAAGCAGAGGCTTAAACCACTGAGCCACCCAGGTGTCCTGTTTTCCATTTTCTATTGAGATTTGGGAGAGTGAAGTCTGGTAAGAATTCTCACCCTTAGCCAGCTTTCATTAGCTTCCCCAAGAAGCTCCAAGTAGGGTTTAAAGTAGAGTGAAGCTCTAGTATCTACTAGAATTCACCAGTTTTTCATTCATTTTTAGTTTCCCCTTGGCTGTTTAAGGGAATTATGTAGAACTTTATCAGAAAATTCCTCAGAGTCTTTTTTTTTTTTAAGATTTTATTTATTTATTTGACAGACAGAAATCACAAGTAGGCAGAGAGGCAGGTGGCAGGGGGAGGAGGGAGAGCAGGCTCCCCACTGAGCAGAGAGCCTGATGGGGGGCTCCATCCCAGGACCCTGGGATCATGACCTGAGCTGAAGGCAGAGGCTTTAACCCACTGAGCCACCCAGGTGCCCGAAAATTCCTCAGCTTATCAACTCTGGGATGGGCCCATATGAGGCCCCTTCCTGGAGCATAGATTTGAGATCGTAAGTCCACTAATTTGGTGGATTTTTATTATAGTCTGGTCCAAAGTCCTTTCCCAAACAGCAAAGTGCTTAGTGCTCATAGTGCTTGGTCAGACCAGTGGCCTCTTGTCCTAATTTACGACATTTTATCAATTAGTCTTTTTTTTTTTTTAAAGATTTTATTTATTTATTTGACAGAGAGAGAGAGATCACAAGTAGGCAGAGGCAGGCAGAGATGGGGGGGGGGAGCAGGATTCCTGCTGAGCAGAGAGCCTGATGTGGGACTCGATCCCAGGACCCTGGGATCATGACCTGAGCCGAAGGCAGAGGCTTTAACCCACTGAGCCACCCAGGCACCCGTTATCAATTAGTCTTAAGAGATATTTCATTTACAAAAATTTTTGAGGGTTTTCTGTGGGTTTAGGAAATTTTTAAATATGGCCCTTAGTTTGGCTTTTGACCAAGAAGTGAAAGATAGCTGAACAGGGTCACCTGTAGCCTTAGGTGGTCTTACTGTAAAAGGTGAAACAGTTTAATAGCTTTTTTTTAAGTGAATAAAGCTATTTAGACAGAGGATTACTTGAATAAGTACTCAGATAAAGGAAGATAGAGGGAAGTGGTAGGGGTTACATTAGTCTTAAGGTCTATTACTTTAGGTCCCTCTTATATTTTTAATTTTTCATTGCCTTTCACAACAGAACTTTCATCATAAGTATTTTGGAATTTTGAAGCACTTTGGAGATTTCTGTATGCCAATTAAAATAGGTTTCCCATTCTGTTTGTTTGATTTGGAAACCCTTGCTTTTAAATGCACTTTTAGAAGTGAACTTATCTAATTCAAACATTCCTCAAAACAGCCATTGTAATTCCTTTAAAGACTGGCAGCAGTTAGGTAGGAACCTTGCCAAAATTAGAATTTAACCCACATTTTGGTCCAGTCAAATTGAGCCACAAAAGGGGTACAGCCTACATTTCTATCTAGCCTTATTTTATTTTATTTTTATTTTATTTTATTTTATATTTTTAAAGAGTTTATTTATTTTGCCAGAGAGAGAGACACAGAGAGAGGCAGACAGAAGGAGAAACAGGCTCCCCGCTGAGCAAAGAGCCCAATGCGGGAGTTGATCCCAGGACCTTGGGATCATGACCTGAGCCAAGGGCAGACACTTAACCAATTGAGCTACCCAGGCATCCCATGTCCAGCCATATTTTAGAACCTTCAAATGCACGACTATCAAGCCCAGTTTGTAGGACACAAAAACTTAGCATGATTTTGCCGTTTTTCAAAAAGATTTTATTTATTTATTTGACAGACAACACAAGCAGGAGGAGCAACAGGCAGAAGAGGAGGGAGAAGCAGGCTCCCTACTGAGCAGGGAGCCCGTCGTGGGTCTAGATCTGAAGACCCTGGGATCATGACCTGAGCCAAAGGTTGACAGTTAACTGACTGAGCCACCCAGGCACCCAATATTGCCATTTTTGCAGCTATTGATAGCTTCTGGAAGCACAGCTCTTGGATTTATTTTATGTCTAAGAACTATGCTGATGGCCTTAGGGACGCATGCTGGAAGGTAGTGTACTTAACTCTTTTTTTTTTTTTTAAGATTTTATTTATTTATTTGACAGGCAGAGATCACAAGTAGGCAGAGAGGCAGGCAGAGAGAGAAGGAAGTAGGCTCCCTGCTGAGCAGAGAGTCTGATGTGGGGCTCGATCCTAGGACACTGGGATCATGACCTGAGCTGAAGGCAGAGGCTTTAACCCACTGAGCCACCCAGGCGCCCCCGTACTTAACTCTTTTAACAATCTCATTTTTCTGGCTAAATGTTTGGGTCGCTTGGAACCAAACACCCAAGAAGGATGAACCATTGGTTTGGGGATTGCATGGTATTTTACGATGTACCTTGCTGCACAGTAATTCTCTTGAGGTTGGCAGGTGACCTAGTGTCCATCTAAACTGTCTTGTAATCAACTTATCCTAACATGGGATTCTTCAAGCTAGGTGGCAGGCAAGTACTGTATCAGCTTCTAAGTGCCCAACCCAGGTTCATCAACTTTGTGACTTCTTTTTTGCCCCCAAGATTCCCATTAATAGTAGACTTTACTTAAAACAAAATGTTATTCCCCTGAGGCCTCTCACTGGACCCTGTCCAGTTTAAATTGAATCCAGTCTGGATCCAAACCCATTCTGGTTTTTAAGTTGGACCCATTCTGATCCTGGACTAAATCCAGGTTTTGCATTGGGACCAGTGGAAAGTTACTTTTATTGGGAGCTCCATGTAAAGAGAATCAAGCTCAGAACTGAGAGGAACTTACCCATAGCTCTCAGAAATAGCAAGAAAGAGAACTCAAAAGGGGTTTTGGGTACCAAACCCATGATTCTCATAGTCCCTGAAGCTGTTGGAAGACTCCTTCAGCCCTGCACTGCCACCAAATCTGTTAAACAACAAAATTCCACTAAATAAATTTAAAGATAAAATTGGCCTTATTCAACAACTCATGAATCAGGCAGTATCCCACCCAGCAAATAGAAAGGAGCTCCAAACAGCTGTAGAAAAAGAAAAGTTTCTAAAGGTAGAAAGGGGAAAGGAAATGGAAGTTTATTAGCAAAGAATGCATTGTTTCAGGCAAGGTTGCCTTCCAAGGAGTGATGGAACTGTCAGGCAGTTTTAATCACTAGAACTGAGCTGGTAATTCTAGACGGACTGGTTAAAAATTACATTCCCAGCCTCGGTGGTTCAGTTGGTTAAGCATATTCCTTCGGCTCGGTTATAGTCCCAGGGTCCTGGGATCAATCCCTGCATCAGGCTCCTTGCTCAGTAGGGAACCTGCTTCTCCCTTTGCCTGTAGCTCCCCCTGCTTGCTCTCTCTCTCTCTCTCTCTTTCTCTCTTGGGATAGAAACCCCCAGGTCACAGCCCCTTCCTGTCCCCTGCTCTCCATTGCTCCTGCTGAGGTGGAAGAAAAGACCAAATGGCCATTCTGTTTGGTTAAGAAAAGAAAAAAGTAAGTCTTCCAAGATGATTTAGCACTCTCCTGAGACACCTCCCTCCGTATAGATTATACTTCCACATAAAGGGGACCAATTGGCCCTGAGAGATGGTGAAAACTTCCCATTACCATTCCCCATCACCCGTAACCATAAAAACTCACCCTTAACCCTGTTGAATGCTCAGCTTTTGGGAAACGATCCCATTGAGACTGCGAGTGATAATAGAGCTGAGTTCTCCCTAATTTCTACGTGCCCCTTGGGTTTCCTTGGTCACTTCAGATTTCCCCAACACTGACAAATAAATAAATAAATAAATAAATATTTTAAAGATTTTATTTATTTATTTGACAGACAGAGATCACAAGTAGGCAGAGAGGCACGCAGAGAGAGAGGGGGAAGCAGGCTCCCCGCTGAGCAAGGAGCCCGATGTGGGACTCAATTCCAGGACCACAGGATCATGACCTGAGCCAAAGGCAGGGGCTTAACCCACTGAGCCACTCAGGCATCCTGAAGGTTAATATTTCTAACATGATTATTAATTATATTGTTAGAATATTTTAAAAACACTTTCTTTAAAGTACTGTTTTTCTGTGTATTAGGTAGCCAAATACATTTCCAGATATTTAGTGGTATGAGTATACAATCATATAAAGAGTGGATTAATTAACTTTCAAAGAAAATTTTAAAAAAATTTCCAGTAATCTCTGAACTTTTTATTGAAGCTTGTGTTCACATTTTTCAAAATTGTTCCATGAGTATTTTCCTAGAAAGTAAATAATCTGTTATTTCCTGCTATGTTGCGATGCTGGGTTACAAACCAGGTTAATAGGAGATAGCAAATAGAATAGAAATAATTGAGAAAAACATTCAGTACCCTATAATTTGTTTGTTTTTCTACCAGTTTCTTACTTTCTTCTAACATCCTATTGAGGGCATTAATGCCGTGGAAATTTAAACTCTAAAATATAAGAAAGAGGGGCTCCTGGGTGGCTCAATCCTTAAGTGTCTGCCTTTGGCTCAGGTCATGATCCCAGGGTCCTAGGATGGAGCTCGGCATCGGGCTCCCTGCTTGGCAGGAAGTCTGCTTCTCCCTCTCCCACTCCCCCAGCTTGTGTTCCCTCTCTCGCTGTGTGGCTTTCTGTCAAATAAATAAATAAACTCTTTAAAAAAATACAAGAAAGAGACACCTGGGTAGCTCAGTCAGTTAAGCAACTGCCTTTGACTCAGGTCATGCATGATCCAGATCCGGGATCCGGTCCCAAATCTGACTCCCTGCTCAGCAGGAAACGTGCTTCTCCCTCTGCCTGCTGCTCACTCCGGCTTGTGCTCTTTCTCTCTTTCTCTGATAAATAAATAAATAAAATTGGAGAGTGCCTGGGTGGCTCAGTGGGTTAAGACTCTGCCTTCTGCTCAGGTCATGATCTCAGGGTCCTGGCTGGGATGGAGCCCCACATCAGACTCTCTGCTCAGCAGGGAAACTGCTTCCCCCTCTCTCTCTGCGTGCCATTCTGCCTACTTGTGATCTCTGTCGGTCAAATAAATAAATAAAATATTTAAATAAGTAAATAAGTAAATAAATAAAAATCTTTTTGAAAATAAAAATAATGAATTAATAAAATAATGTACAAAAGAAAGGAAATAATTTATATAAAAGTGTTGTAAGTATATAAAAGTAAAATTTACAAAGGTACAGAACTCAACCTTTGCATCTATGCTAATTTTCTCACACAACTAACTTGAATATAACATATACTGAAATTTGCAAAGGAAATTGGGAAGGGGGATTTTACCCAAATTCGGCTTGGCATTTTCAAACATCAGTTGCACTTTTTGGAACTGCCTTTGAGAATGTTGCGTATCACTCTCTTGAACTCAAAATATGAAGCATGGCAGGAAGGTCTTTGAGGCTAATTACAAAGCAAGGTATTCATTCATTCATTTATTTAACATTTACTGACTACTATTGTGTCCCTGTACTTGATTAGATTCTATAATGCAAAGATTACTGAGATACAGTAGGGAGGGAGACAGGTACAAATATAAAAATAACAGTGAATTGTGAAAAACTATAGAACAGCCTAATAAACAATGAGCTGTGTAGTCACAGAGGATAGAATAATTCTCTCTTATGGTATGAAAGTATAAAGAAACAATTAGAAACACATATGCATGTAACAACAGAGTCCCCAAATATGTGAAACAAAACCTGACAAAACTGAATTGAGAAATAGACTATTCAACAATAATAGTTGGAGACCAATACCACACTTTCAATTATCAATATAATGTGCACTTTAAATGAATGAATTGTATAGTATGTGAATTATATCTTCACATATCCGTTCTGTTTTATTTTTTTAACATATAGAAGGACTTTGGAAATAAAGACTTCATAGGGCAAATGGACATCTAAAAATAACTCAGTTTTTCTGATTGCCTAAAGGAATATTACCACACACATTTTTAAAAATATATATTTTATTTATTTATTTGACAGACAGAGATCACAAGTAGGTAGAGAGGCAGGCAGAGGGAGAGGGGGAAGCAGGCACCGCGCTGAGCAGAGAGCCTGATGCAGCACTCGATCCCAGGTCCCTGAGATCATGACCTGAACCAAAGGCAGAGGCTTAACCTACTGAGCCACCCAGGTGCCCCATCACACACATTTTAACAATGACAAAGTTAGTATATATTTATATGAGAGAAGTGTATTACAATTTTTAAAAACCATCCTTTCCACCACCCGATGATACCAAATATTTTTAGCATTTGCTAACATTTAACATTCTTTTTTTTTTCAATGGTCATATTATATTTTTGTTTTAAAATATATAATGCTGGGGTGCCGGGGTGGCTCCGTAAGTTAAGCATCTGCCTTCAATTTATGTCATGATCTCAGGGTTCTGGGGTTGAACTAGGCATCAGGCTCTATGCTCAGTGGGGAACCTCCTTCTTCCTCTCCTTCTGCCCCTCCCCCACTTCTGATCCCGCTCTCTCTGTCAAATAAATAAATAAAGGGGTGCCAGGGTCCCAGGGTCAGGCTTGAGCCCCGTGTTGGGCTTCCTTCTTGCTGGGGAGCCTGCTTCTCCCTCTCCCTCTGCTGGTCCCCCTACTTGTGCTCTCTCTCTCACTCTCAAATAAAGTCTTTTAAAACACAAATTAATTTAAAAAATAATGTTTTAAAGTAGCATTAAATATATAATTCACATCCTTTCTAAATCTTTTTTTTTTAAGATTTTATTTATCTATTTGACACAGAGAAAGAGACCCTGAGACCATGACCTGAGCGAAAGGCAGAGGCTCAACCCACTGAGCCACCCAGGCGCCCCACATCCTTTCTAAATCTAAACATCTTAATAATTTCTTAGGCTTTTAAATATTCTTTTAAAGCTGTATAGTATTTCATTGTATATCATAACTTATTTAGTAATTCCTTTTTTATGGAATTGAGGTTCATTCCAATTTTATTTGACACGAGATGTAATGCTGTGATGAATACAGGTATGGCAAAAAATTTTTGGACTTCTAAAAATTGGGACAACTAGCTCAAAAGATATACAATATTGTCCAGGTCTTTGGAATACTTTCACCAAGATATATTTAGAGTAAGAATTAAAAAAAAAAAAAGATTTTATTTATTTTAGAGAGAGTACAAGAGTGGACATGAGTAGGGGGAGGGGCAGAGGGAGGAGAGAGAATCTGAAGCAGGCACCCCTCTTCCCTCCGAGCTAAGCAAAAGCATGGGCTAAACATGGGTCTCACTCTCACAATCCTGAGATCATGACCTGAGCTGAAATCGAGTCACCCACTTAACTGACTGAGCCACGCAGGCATTCCAAGAGTAAGAATTTTACAACAAATTTCTGCCAACAAGTCAGACAAAGCTGAAATAATATTTGCAAGATAATATTTTATTTTGGGGGCACCTGGCTCGCTCATTCAGTAATGCATGGGACTCTTGATCTCAGGGCTGTGAGTTCGAGCCTCACATTGGGTGTGGGGTCTACTTAAAAAAAAAAGGAGGGCGCCTGGGTGGCTCAGTGGGTTAGGCCGCTGCCTTCGGCTCAGGTCATGATCTCAGGGTCCTGGGATCGAGTCCCACATCAGGCTCTCTGCTCAGCAGGGAGCCTGCTTCCTCCTCTCTCTGCCTGCCTCTCTGCCTACTTGTGATCTCTCCGTGTCAAATAAATAAATAAAATCTTAAAAAAAAAAAAAGGAAAAAATCATTTAATTTTTAATTGCTATTGAGGCTGATTTTTTAGTTCATGTCTACTGGTTATTTGCTACTTCTCCTTTGCGAAGTATACTTCGTGTGCCGTGCTTGTTTTTCAATGAGGATATTTATAACATTTGACTGAGGAGCTCTCTAAATGTTATGGATATTGACATTTGGTCTGTCATGTTACTAGAGTCCTTTTATATTCATTTAATTGCCTCTAAAACGCTGGAAACTAATATATTATGTTTGCTATTCTTTGTCCACTTCCTTTAGTATCCCCATCTTACATAAACACCAGTTATCTGTAAAGTAGTGAAAAGATGAATAATCTGTGATTTTTCTGATACACATTAGAAATTATTTGAGTTTGAACTGATCTTTATCCTTATTACACAGACTTTATATAATACCCAAATTGAATATCACAACTATTCTCCTACCAGATCATCAGATCTTTATCAATTTCACCTTGTTTACCTTCTAGTTTTTAAAAAAGATTATATTTATTTGACAGAGAGAGAGAGAGATCACAAGTAGGCAGAGAGGCAGGCAGATAAAGAGGGGGAAGCAGGTTCCCTGCTGAGCAGAGAGCTCAATGCGGGGCTCGATCCCAGGACCCTGAGATCATGACCTGAGCCGAAAGCAGAGGCTTAAACCACTGAGTCTCCCAGGCGCCCCTCTTTTTTTTTTTTTTTTTTAAGATTTTATTTACTTCATAGAGCACAAGTTGGGGGAGTAGCAGGCAAAAGGAGAGGGAGAAGCAGGCTCCCCACAGAGCAGGGGAAGACCCATGTGGGACTCAATCCCAGAACCCTGGGATCATGACCTGAACTAAAAACAGTTGCTTAACCAAATGAGCCACCTAGGTGCCTTCTTTACCTTCTAAAAAGGCAACATTACTGTGTTTATATGTTTTCAGGGAAATATACTCATCAATTTAAATGTGTGATGCTTTTCTTTGTCGGTAGAATAATTGTTTGAAGATTTACATAATGGCATATTCTTTATATGGAAAAATAATAATATTTTAGAGATCACCTTCTATTTCATTTTTTTAATAAGAGAGAAGTTGTAAAAACATTAATTGACTTAGAAATGTAAACGATCTACCTAGTAAAAACATTTAACATAAAATTTACCATCTTGATCATTTTTAAGTACACAATTCAGTAGTGGCAAATATATTCACATTGCTGTGCAAAAAATCCTCCATATTTGTGAGTTTTTCACAAATATGGAAATCTGGAACACTATGCATATTTAAAGACTCCTCTTTAGGGTTGCCTGGGTGGCTCAGTGTGTTAAAGCCTCTGCCTTTGGCTCAGGTCATGATCCTCGGGTCCTGGGATCCAGCCCTGCATCAGGCTCCTTGCTCAGCAGGAAGCCTGCTTCTCCATCTCCCACTGCCCCTGCTTGTGTTCCCTCTCTTACTGTCTCTCTCCCTGTCAAATAAATAAATAAAATCTTTCCAAAAAAGTAAAATAAAATCTTTTAAAAAAGGTACAGCATAGAAAATGTAGTTAATAATATTGTATTAATGTTGTATAGTGACAGTGACTATATTTATGGTAAGCACTGAGTAATGTATGAGCAGGGAGCCCGATGTGGGGCTCGATTCCGGGACCCTGGGATTATGACCTGAGCCGAAGGCAGACACTTAACTGACTAAGCCATATAAGCCATATAATGAATATGTTGTACACCTGAGACTAATATAACATCATATGTCAATTATACTTCAATAAAAATTTGAAATACTCATGTACACATACATAGACAAATACGCAGATATTTCAGGAACTTTAAAGAAACCTTTGTTTGGTTTTTGGTTTTTTTGGTTGCATGGTAGGGAAACTGTAAACAAGTACATTTATTAACCAGCAAGTGCTTAAAGAAATATATGATACAGGGGCGCCTGGGTGGCTCAGTGGGTTAAGCCTCTGCCTTCGGCTTAGGTCATGATCTCAGAGTCCTGGGATGGAGCCCTGCATCGGGCTTTCTGCTCGGCGGGCAGTCTGCTTCTCTCTCTCTCTCTTTCTCTGCTTGCTTCTCTGCCTACTTGTGATCTCTGTCAAATAAATAAATTAAATCTTAAAAAAAAAAAAAATGACTCCTTAAAAAAAAAAAAATAAAGACTCCTCTTTTCCCTCTCCCCCTCCATGTTTATCACCATTCCACTTTCTATCTCTATGAATTTGACTCATATAAGTGGAATCATACAGTATTTGTCTTTTTGTGATTGGTTTCTCTTAGTATAATGTCCTTAGGTTTCATCCATGTTGTAGTATGTGGCTAGATTTCCTTTCTATTTATTATAATGATATTCCATTGCATGTACATACTACATTTTTAAAATCCATTTATCCATTGACTGAGATTTGGGTTGCTTTCACCTCTTGGCTCTTACTGCTGCTAGGAACATGGTTGTGCAAATATTTCTTCATTTTTAATTCTTTTGGATATATACCCAGAAGTAGGATCTCTAGATCATACAGTCGTTCTATTTTTAATTTTGGGGGGAAACTCGATATTGTTTTCCACAGCTTTGCACCATATTTCCTGCCAATGGTGCATAAAGTTTCTAATTTCTCCACAACCTTACCAGCACCTGTCATTTTTTTTAATAGTAGCAATCCTAATGGGTATGAGATAATATCTCATTGTGGTTTTACTTTGCGTTTCTATGAGGATTAGTGATGTTGGGTATCTCCTGTGCTTCTTGGCAATTTGTTAATCTGTCCCTTTATTATTTTTCTTAAGATTTTATTTATTTATGTATTTGTTAGAGAGAGAGAGCGCACAAGCAGGGGAAGTGGCAGAAGGAGAAGCAGGCTCCCTGTTGAGCAACAAGCCAGATGCAGGACTCCACCCCAGAACGCTGAGATCATGACCTGAGCCAGAAGGTAGAAGTTTAACCAGACCGAGCCACCTAAGCATCCCTATTTTTTAATTTTTTAAAAAAGATTTTAGGGACACCTGGGTGGCTCAGTTGGTTAAGCGGCTGCCTTCGGCTCAGGTTATGATCCCAGCGTCCTGGGATCCAGTTCTGAATTGGGCTCCTTGCTCAGCAGGGAGCCTGATTCTCCCTCTGCCTCTGCTGCCCCTCTGCCTGCCTGTGCGCTCTCTCTCTCTCTCTCTCTGACAAATAAGTAAACAAACAAAATCTTTAAAAAAATTAAAAAATTTTATTCATTTACCTGAGAGAGAGAGTGCGTGCGTGCGCATGCATGACCAGGTGTGGGGTAGGGGAGGGGCAGAAGGATAGAGGGAAAAGGGAGAGGGACAAGCAAACTCCCAATGGTCACTGATTTGGCAACCCAAGGGGGATTTGATTCCAGGATTCTGGGATCATGACCTGAGCTGAAGTCAGACACTTAACAAACGGCGCGACCCAGGTGCTCTTCAGCCCCTTTATTTTTAACTCACCATTTTCCAATCCTATAGAATTATATATATATATAAAAGATTTTATTTATTTATTTGGCAGACAGAGATCACAAGTAGGCAGAGAGGCAGGCAGAGAGAGAGAGAGAGGAGGAAGCAGGCTCCCCGCTGAGCAGAGAGCCCAATGTGGGGCTTGATCCCAGGACCCTGGGATCATGACCTGAGCCGAAGGCAGAGGCTTTAACCCACTGAGCCACCCAGGTGCCCCTATTTATATTTTTTTAAGGTTTTATTTATTTATTTGACAAAGAGAAAGAGCACAAGCAGGGGAGTAGCAGGCAATGGAAGAAGGAAAAGCAGGCTCCCCACTGAGCAGGGAGCCAAATGTGGGACTCAATCCAGGACCCCAGGACAGAGACCTGAGCCGAAGGCAGATGCCCAACCGACTGAGCCACCTAGGCACCCTAAAATTATTTTAAATTAATGTCTTTGGCAAAACAACTATTAATGGCATTTTTAAAAAATACTGGTATGCAATGGAACTGCAAGTTTCTTTAGTGGTATGCAGCTTTCAGTAGTTCATTTAAAGATGGAATATGTTTTGCATATCTAGTTTTAAAAATTTATTTTGTTTAACCTTAAAAATTGTATTATTATCTGATATAAATCCTTTATAAGTAAACCATGTTTCACACTAGAAAATACACATAAAATATATGGCACAGTGTCTAGCATATAAAAGAAATGCAATAAAAATTATTTCCTGGGGTGCCTGGGTGGTTCAGTCAGTTGAGCGTCTGCCTTCAGCTCTGGTTGTGATCCTCGGATCCTAGGATGGAGCCCCATATTGGGTTCCCTGCTCAGCGGGGAGTCTGCTTCTCCCTCTCCCTCTGCCCCCACCTCACCCCACCCTGCTGTGGCCCCTGCTTGTGCTCTCTCAAGCTCTCTAACTCAAATAAATAAATTAAAATTATTTCCCAATAATTAGTATTTAAACATTTCTATTATCCTTAGAAGAATATTTTTTAAAAGATTTTATTTGTTTATTGGGGAGAGAGAGAGAGAAAGCATGAGCTGGGGGAGTGGGAGAGGATCTCTGCTGAGCAGGGAGCCTGATGTGGGCTCCATCCCGGGCCCCTAGGATTATGACCTGAGCTGAAGGCAGATGCTGAACTGACTAAGCCACCCAGGCACCCCATTGTGGGTTGTTGTTGTTTTTTTTTTTTTTTAAGATATATTTATTTATTTGAAAGAGGAGGGGAGGGAGGGACAGAGGGAAAGAATCTTAAGCAGACTCCCTACTGGGTGGGGAGCCCAAGGCCAGGCTGGCTCCCAGGACCCTGAGATCATGACCTCAGCCAATTCACGAGACCCACGCTCAATCACCAAGCCACCCAGGCACCCCCACAGCCTTACTTTTATAAAGAAGGCAGGTACAAAGCATTTGCTAGAAGTCATGTAGACTTTTTTAAAAAGCATGTGGACTCTGGCTTCTGAGTAAGAGATCTACGAGTTCTCTTTTCCATTAAAACCCTTATGGGGCACCTGGGTGGCTCAGCAGTTAAAGCCTCTGCCTTTGGCTCAGGTCATGATCCCAGGGTTCTGGGATTAAGCCCCACATCGGGCTCTCTGCTCCGTGGGTATTCCGCTTCCTCCTCTCTCTCTGCCAACTTTTGATCTCTGTCTGATGAATAAATAAATAAAATCCTAAAAAAACAAAACAAAACAAAAAACTTATATTCACTATTTGTAGGATACTTGTGTGGGGGTGGGGGTGGGATAGGGCATGCAGAGCCCCTAGACACCTGGATCACCTGGTGTGGGGAGGAAGCTGTTCCTTACCCTACCCTATATGTACATTTTTTGGGAGCAGGATGGTTTTCTGCAAATATGCCCCCCATTGTGTGAGGCAGAATGTGGGCTCCCCCCATGATTGGCTGTGTGAGTGGCTTGGGGTGACTTCCTTGATGTCAGCCAGGGTTTGCCCAAGCCTGGTGTCCCAGTGTGAAAAAAGGAGGCCTGTGCTTTCAATCATTAGGCTCCAGATGCTGCAAAAGGACACTGAGGACACGCTGGCACTGCTCAAGAGGCGCAGCCTGTGGTGCCCCCACGTCTCAGCCTCCCCAGAGCAGCCTCTCTCAGGAGCCTGGCTGCGGGCTCTCGGAACTTGGACAAAGGCAGACAGGGCCATGTGACGTGCAGGGTGCTGGTTGTGCAGCGGCTGCTCGCAGCTCTCCTCTGGGGGCTCCTGGAGTTCCCCACTCTCCAGCAGGCGCACTGCAGGTGGCACGTGTGCTGCAGTGCCACCTTGCCCCGGGTGGCAGGGTCAGCTGCCCTCATAGAATGCCCACATCAGCATCTTCACCTCCTTCTCTGAGGCTTTTGAAGCTTCTGTGTGACTCCTTTGGAGCTGGCGCCACCATGGGCGATCGACCGGGCCACCTGGGGAATGAACAGGGCGCCCTTGACTGTGGCCAGTCCAGGCAGATCCCCGGCCACCCCTGGCTGCAACAACAGCACTGGTTCCACCAGGCACCGCAGGGTGGCCGAGAACTCCTCCAGTGGCCGCGGACCCCCCAGCAGGGCCAGCGCCAGCACATTGTGTCTCTCTAGAAGTTCCAACTCCCAGTCATGCCCATGGGGAAGTGTGAGCAGCTCCAGGTCAGAGGTGACCCTTGTGGTCCCTCCTAGAGGGACCATATTCTGGCAGCCCACCAATGATAGGTAGAGGGTGTTCCTCCCAGAATGGAGTTCCAGGCACAGGTCATTGGGTTCTGGGGGCCAATTCTGGGGGCCCAGCAGGCAAGAGGAAGTTGTTAGGGGGTCGGAAAGAGACCTCAGCCTGTGGTCTTGCAGAATTTCTCTTCTCTTCATCCTCTTCCTCACTGACTTCCCACCATGGGGCCTCTGTTTCTTGGCCGCTATGGTTGGGCGGTGTTCCTTGGGCACCAGGCACTGGAGACACCAGGTCACAGTATGATTGGGGGCATCTACATCACCACATGGCACCACTGAGTGTGTTCGAAGTGGCTTGGTGAGTGTCTTGGCATGAAGCTGCCCATCAGAGGCCCTGTGGCTGTCAGCAGTGGACCCCTTATGAGGGAGGGCACACATGGGCACAGCTAAGACTCCTGGTCCAGAGTGGTCTTCTCTTGATGGCCCCATGTGCTCCAAACATCTGGGCTGACTGCCACTCCACTTCCTACGCCTGTGTGGGAGGCAGGCCCCTGGCCAGGGCGGCCTCCGCCATTAAAAGATGGCGCCTGGCTAGTTGCCAGGTTAGGATTGCCTCGTGAGACTAAGCAGAACGCCCAAAGAGGAAGTAAACAGCATTGGTTGCTAGCGAAGTTGTTCGTTTAGGTGCACAGCCTGATTCGCTCCCTCCTGTACCCTACTCACTGATTGGTCATGTAAGCGTATATAAGTGTGTAGACTTGCGGAAATAAAGAGAAAGAAGATGCATCTGAACCAGGGTTCTTGTCGTCCTTGTGGGCCGAGGGCGATAGGCCTGGGCAGCTCTATTTGAACTGAGCTGTCTGGGAAAGTGTCCTCACTAAAACTGCATCAAATAGGTCCTGGCTGTATCACAGGCCTGGAAAGCCCCAGCCCCGATGGCCTGGGACTGTGGACGCTGACTGGTCACATGGCTGAGATCCAGGGAGGGCAAACTTGGGAAACACTTATCCTCCAACTGAAAGAGGACTGTGGGCTGGCCTGGTTGGGGATGCAGGGCCACACAGAGTATCTCAAAGGATAAGGCTGAGCCCTGCCGGCAGCCGGAGATCACTGGGTGGCCCCCATGGAACCAGGGACAAGAACCAAGAAGTCCCCATGTTGCTGAAAGGAGGACCCCAGCCTTCTGATGGGACAGGGGGCCATGGGACTGGGGTTGGCCAGCAAATTCCTCTCCATCCTTTGGCACCTGCATGGAGGGACCAGGATTTAACTGTACTTTCGACAGTCCTCAGGCTTCCACGTCTGTGCTGGGACTCAAGGAACTGCCAAGAGGCTGCTCTCCTTGCTTCCCCCAGGCTCCATGCTAAATGCAGTCTGCTTGAGATTCTCTCCTTCTTCCTCTGCCCCTCCCCACCCTCTCTCAAATAAAAAAATAAAATCTTTTAAAAATAATAGTTTAATAACTGGGTGGTGACAGATGGTAACTATACTTATCATGGCATGCATATCATAATGTGCATAATTGTCAAATCACTGTGTTGTACTTCTGAAACTAATATTATATGTTACATATACTTCAACTAAAAGTACAAAAAAACTTCTTTAAGTTTAATTTTTATTCTTTATTTATCTTTTAAAAGTTTGTTAGAAAATGACACTTTCTAGGGAGTTATTTATTAGTTGTTTTTCTTTATTTAAAAATTCATTAAAATCGGGACACCTGGATGGTTCAGTTTGTTAAGCGGCTGCTTTCTGCTTAGGTTGTGATCCTAGGGTCCTGGAATCGAGTCCCACATCTGGCTCCTGGCTCAACAGAGAGCTTGCTTCTCCCTCTCACTCTGCTAGTTGCTCTCCCTGCTTTGTACTCTCCCTCTCTGTTAAATGAATAAATTAAACCTTAAAAAATTTTTCTTAAAAAAATTCATTAAAATCTTGAAGACAATTTAATTAGATTACCATTATTTCTTGTTCTTTTCTTTTGTTTTTTTTTAAGATTTTATTTATTTATTTGACAGACAAAGATCACAAGTAGGCAGAGAAGCAGGCAGGGGTTGGGGGGGGGGAGGAGGGAAGCAGGCTCCCTGCTGAGCAGAGAGCCCCATACGGACCGATCCCAGGACTCTGGCATCATGACCTGAGCCAAAGGCAGAGGCTTTATTTAAGCCACTGAGCCACCCAGACACCCCTAGGTTACCATTATTTCAAATATATGTGTTACTTTTGTTATCTTCAATCTTATGTTAGAAAAAATAATTTATTTACAGGAGCCTGGGTGGCTCAGTTGTTAAATGTCTGCCTTCAGCTCAGGTCATGATCCAGGGGTCCTGGGATCAAGCCCTGCATCCTGCTCCCTGCTCTGTGGGGAGTCTGCTTCTCCCTCTCCCACTCCCCCCTGCTTGTGTTCCCTCTTTCTGTCAAAGAAACAAATTTAAAAATAAAAAGAAGAAAAAATAATTTATTCAATTTATTCCTTTTGACATTATTCATTTTTATGAATGTAAATGAGTGTTTACTTTTATTTATCTTTATTTTTTTATTTTTTTTAAAGATTTTATTTATTTAACAGAGAGAGATCACAAGTAGGCAGAGAGACAGGCAGAGAGAGAGGAGGAAGCAGGCTCCCTGCTGAGCAAAGAGCCCGATGCGGGGCTTGATCCCAGGACCCTGGGATCATGACCTGAGCTGAAGGCAGAGGCTTTAACCCACTGAGCCACCCAGGTGCCCCGAGTGTTTACTTTTAGACCCTGGAATTCAAGAGACATAAAGCATCAACTTGTCTTTAGATGACATAATGGCTTTTATAGAGACACTAACAAATGTATCGTATGGTATTAACTAGATATCATAACTGGAGAGTATGAAGCTCTCTTTTCCTTTTTCAAAAAATATTTTATTTATTTATTTTTATGAGAGAGAGCACCCTTACGATGGGGGGTTGAGAGGTGGAGGGAGAAGCAGACTCTCCCCTGAGCCGGGAGCCAGAATCTGGACTGGATTCCATGACCCCGGGATCATGACCTGAGCCGAAGGCAGATACTTAACAGATGCCCTGAAGAGTATGACGCTTTCTTTTCTTTTTAAAGACTTATTTATTTATTTGAGCGAGAGAGAGAGAGGAGAGAGAGCGAGCACAGGCACGCATATATGCACACGTATGTGGGGGACGGGCAGAGGGAACAGCAGAGAATCTTAAGCAGACTGCTCTGACCTTGGAGCCTGACTCAGGGCTGGATCTCATTATCCTGAGATCAGGACCTTGGCCAAAATCAAGAGTCTGACGCTTAACCCACTGCATCACCCAGGTATCCCAAGAATATAAAACTTTCTTAGCATTTGACTTTAAAAATCCCCTTTTGCTAGTGTAAGTATACTAATGTTGACTTCCCTCCTTGAGTCACACATACAGAAATTACACCAGGTAGGTTGTAGCACAAAGGAAACTTTACTTGCAGCAAATAAGGAGATCAGAGGGAACGACTTCCAAAGCTGTCACTTCCTGAGCAAGGGTGGATAGGTTCTTTTTATTTAGGGTTAGGATGAAATTTTTTTAAGATTTTGTTTCTTTGAGACAAAGAGAGAGAGAGAGAAAATGAGCAGGAGGAAGAGGCAGAGATAGAGGGAGAAGGTGACTACTCATGGAAGAGGGAACCCTACATAGGGCTCAATCCCAGGATCCTGAGATCATGACCTGAGCCAAAGGCAGATGCTTAACTGACTGAGCCACCCCAGGTGCCCCAGAATGAATATTTTTAAAAAGGGATCCTTGGGGGGGCACCTGGCTAACTCAGTTGGGAGAGCATGCAACTCTTTTTTTTTTTTTTTTTTTTAAGATTTTATTTACTCATTTGACACAGAGAGAGCGAGATGACAAGTAGGCAGAGAGGCGGGGGGGGGGGGGGGCGAAGGGTGGGTGGGAAGCAGGCTTCCGGCTGAGCAGAGAGCCCAGTGCGGGCCTTGATCCCAGGATCCTGAGATCATGACCTGAGCAGAAGGCAGAGGCTTAACCCACTGAGCCACCCAGGTGCCAGAGCATGCAACTCTTGATCTTGGGGTCCTAAGTTCAAGCCCCACATTGGGTATAGAGATTATCTGACAAAAAGGGACCCTCATCCTTACAGGTAGAGGTAGATATAAGGTCATGCATGTACCTTAAGGAAACAGGGCTATGCATACATTGTATGTTATGTAAATGAAGCTTGTGCTCCTCCTTGGGTGGAGATTTTAGTATTATAATGATGTAAAGGTAATTGTCAGTCATTCTGGATGTCACTCCATGGTCCACCTGTACAGGTGCAAGTCATGGTGGTTGGGGGTTTTATGTTCCTACTGGACCGGACAGGGTAGAGTTCTTGTCAGGGCAGTTGCTATGTTTGAGGTGGGGTTTCAATTTTCATTTGTCTGAGTTAAGAGATAAGCTGCCAGAAGGAACTTAAGGAAAAAATGTGGGACAAATGTCAGTGAATCTAAGCAGGTAAGCAGTAAAGGTTAGGTCTTGGGATCTAACTCATGACACTGGGAACATGGAAAAGCAATTGTGCCTCAAATGTTGCTTCTGATAACCATCACATTTGCCATCTAAGTTTTTTTTTTTTAAACAGTGTTTCGTGCTTATAAAAGAAGTGCCCTTTTGGTAGAAAAAATTAATCTTCCTCAAAACGGAGGCATTGTGAATTTTATTAATTGCATTACAAAATAATGTAGTCATACACTACAAAATGAATGGAAGTTCAAGAAATTATGTCTTTTGTGTGTATTTGATAATACAAGTCTAAATTTTTTTTTTTCTGGCCTGAACTGTTTATTTTAACTTCTTTTCTTCTAGACCTCTCTTTTGTTCTATACTAAGCAGGTCCAGCTCAAAAATAGAAATAGTAATTCTTAAAAGGAACAGAATTTTACAATGGAACAAGAACCCTTAGTATGGTTCAGTCCAAACCTGTTATTTAGAGATAAAGACATCTAGCTCCAGTGAAGTTAGCTTTGTTTTTTTTTTTTTTTTTTAAGATTTTTTATTTATTTATCTGACAGACAGAGATCTCAAGTAGGCAGAGAGAGAGGAAGAAGCAGGTTCCCCACTGAGCAGAGAGCCCGATACAAGGCTCGATCCCAGGACCCTGGGATCATGACCTGAGCCGAAAGCAGAGGCTTTAACCCACTGAGCCACCCAGGTGCCCCGAGGTTAGCTTTTTGTCTCACAACACATAGCTAGGAGTTGGCAGAGGAAAACAAGAGAATGTTTTCTGAGTCACGTTACATCGTCTATCAGGGAAACGATGGCAGAAGAAGGTAAAAAATATTTATTTTTTAATTGTCAAGACACACCTAGACCATCTTAAAATTTAGAATCAGAGTTAAGAAGTTTAAATTGCAGATAATTCTGCTACCATTTTGAAGTACCTACCCTCAAATAAATGGGAGGTGGAAAGAAATGTATTCAAAAAATGAAATTGGGCAAACAATCAGCTAAGCTTGTTGTTTTTCTTATCCCTTGTATTTTATTCTGTGACATTGAAAATAGACTTCTCATAATTATATTTGCTAGATCAATTCACAAATTCCTGAAAAGGTTTTCCAGAAGGCAACATGCTTCCCATGTTCTCATCTGTTTAAAGCCCTATTGTCTTTGCTTCTTTTCTCTTTCCACTACATTGGACACGGTGCCTCTCTTCCCCCACCCCCAGTCTTTTTTTCTCATTAGGATTGCAGGTTCGTGAGTTCCATTATTTAAGCTCTGACAGAGAGAAGAGATGTATGTAATTGAGATCCTTCCTAGAGTAGAGTCCATAGAAATATGCGAATATGCTTTTTCTTTTCTTTTTTTTTTTTTTTTTTTGGACTCTCATCTTTCCCATACAATGAATAGGAATAGTTTGTTGCAGACTCCCTTGTGCTCACACACTCTGATACACAGCTGGTGAATTGTTTAGGGCTCCGCATGTAGCCTGACCTGCACCAACAACTAGAGCTTCATAGCTTCTGTCAGAGCTGCATGCAGAAAATGCACAAAGCTGAGTTTGGAAAGTGAGAAAAAGGATAAAAATGTTAAAGTATGAAATATTCGAACTCTTTTTGGTCAATCCACTTTATATGTGGAAAACCTGACATTCTCTTTATCTACTTAAGGACAGCTTCCAGTGGAAAAATCAGGGTATTTTGTTGTCTTCCACTTGGAATAGAAAAACGGAACATCGCAATAAACCTGTTAGCAAAGATTTTTTTTTTCTTTTAATTTATTTATTTGACAGAGAGACAGAGAGAACACAAGTAGGCAGAGAGAGAGGGGGAAGCAGGCTCCCTGATGAGCAGAGAGCCCGATGCGGGCCTCAATCCTAGGACCCTGAGATCATGACCTGAGCTGAAGGCAGAGGCTTAACCCACTGAGCCACCCAGGTGCCCCAAGATTTTTATTTCTATTTGTTAACAATGCAGGTAAAGGGGGCCCTGGGTGGCTCAGTGGGCTAAGCCTCTGTCTTCAACTCAGGTCACGATCTCAGGGTCCTGGGATCTAGCCCTGCATGTGGCTTTCTGCTCAGCAGGGAGCCTGCTTCCCTTTCTTCTCTCTCTTCCTGTCTCTCTGCCTACTTGTGATCTCTGTCTGTCAAATAAATAAATAAATAATCTTTAAAAAGAAAACAACAATGCAGATGAACACACAAATTCATCTTCTAGATCTAGACTGTTGGGGAGTCATCATTGTTCAAAATGGTAATCCAAAAATGTACCACATGTTCAAGCATGGAAAAAGCACTGTTTTTATTAATATAATTCAACTGAATTTGGTTTTACTAATTCAACAAAGAGGAGCAATTTTCTTTCTTTTTTATTTTTAAATTTTATTTATTTATTTGACAGACAGAGATCACAAGTAAGCAGAGAAGCAGGCAGAGGGGGGGCGGGAAGCAGGAGAGAGAGAGGGAAGCAGGCTTCTGGCTGAGCAGAGCGCCCTATGCAGGACTTGATCCCAGGATCCTGGGGTCATGACCAGAGCCCAGTGCAGAGGCTTTAACCCACTGAGTCACCCAGGCGCCCCAGGAGCAATGTTTTTTAGAATATTTTTATTCAGCAGAAACTTGAACAAAAATAAGCTTAGCTGCGTTTTTATCAGAAAATTGACTTGGTCTAGACATGATATTTCCTGAGCATTTTGGTTTAGGCTTCATAATTTAGTATCCCTGAAGCTACCTATGAGACATGGTATTTTAAAAATTTCTTTCCCCCCAAATTTGAAGAAGCAAATTTTTTTTAATAGGGAAAACATTTTTCAATTCTGCCATGCTTTGGACTGTGATATCAAATACCTTATGTTTTTTGGGTAAAATAATGCATTCTGTAAAAGATCTACACCCCTCATTAATGAGCGCTTCATTTTCTGTCCTAAATCCTGTTCATTGCTCCCCTGCATTCAGATATTCAGATAAATTACCTACTTTCACTGAAGCATTACCAGCTATATACTTAGGCATAATTAAAACTCTGAAGTTTTCTTAGAAATACATGCATTCTTTGTTTGTTAAGAACCTTCTGCAAATGAATAGAAGGGAACATTTTGTATTCTCTCTACTATTATACAAAATACCACAGAATAATAATCCACAATTATCTTCTTTCTTTCATTAAACATTCCACTGAAAAATCTATTCATGTACTTTTGTTAAGTAACACTCACCATTTGTCCTCATTTTTAATACAAACAGGGTTTGCCATAATTGCAGCCTTGCGTCCCAAACTCGTGTTTTTATTTATTTATTTATTTTTCAGACTCATGTTTTTAAAAAGATGCAGCATCTTCTGGTTTTCATATGTCAGAACACGGAAACAAGTAAAACACAAAGGAACCGCAATGCCTTTAAAAAATATATCAAATGAACACCTTCACCTCCAGCTTCTGAACTTAGCTTTAAGGTCCCTTGGACTTATTCTTTGGTTTTGATAATAGCCAATGCTTGCTTTTCAGATGTAGCTTTTGCTTAACTTTCATGACTCATTGTTCTACAGGAGCATGTTTAGTGCTATTTGTGCGCATACTCTGATAACAGTACTTCCTAGCTGGTAAATGAGGATATTGTCACTAGAACATAGTGAAATATTAGCAATTCATCTCACCGGCTAAGACTTCCAACAGGCTTCCCCTTTCCCCTAAAAACTGGAGGATTATTTACAACTACTGTAAGGAGAGGAAGAATAATTTTCCCTTCACCCTTCTAGGTTCTTGGTGGAAATCTCCTATAATAAAATAAATAATAAATAATGAAATAAAAACAGAACTTTATCAACAAGGGTGCTTCATGTACACACAGAGATACCCAGAAAAACTGAATAACTCCTTAAAATGGCTCAAGTCATCACCTTAAATACCCTTGTCAGCTAAAGACAAAAGAAAGATGTCGGGGTGTGAGGGAGACCAGTTATGAGATGTTACTCCAGAAAAAATCCCAGTAAACAAAGGATTATGCAGATTTAAGTGAGAGCCTTCTCCAGGACTAGATTCTCTTGTGATTTAGTAATTCTTAACTTCCTGGTATGGAGAAGAAGATACCTTTGCAAATGGAGATTTCCTGCATAAATGTAAATTTCTCTTACAAAAGGGTAATTAATCTCTACTCTGTTTTTAGAGCTTCCGCAGTGTCTGCTCTTTCTCCAAATAATCAGGGCAAAATAATTGTTATGTCAAAAAGCGGCATATTTTGGGCTGGTACATATATCCTGCTAGGTGTCACTACCCCAGTTCATTCCGTTTGTGTGGGAGAATGTGGAATGGTTAATTGGGAGATTGTGTATGGCTGTGAAGGAGGCATCATAAAAGTTTTGTTTTGTGTATGTGACTAAGATGGGAAACCAGTTGTAGAGTTTTGAGCTGAAGAGTAAGGTGGGGATTTGACTCTGGCTGCTGTGTTGAGAAAAGATTGTGGAGGGGAAGAATGGAGGCAGAAAATAGGAAGATCAGTGCTTTTGCTAGACTCCAGGTGAGAGGTGGTGATAATTTGGAACAAGATGGTGCTAAGTGGTTGGATTTGGAATAATTGAAGCAGACCCTGAACTGAGCATGGAGCCTGACACGGTGCTTAAGATCACGACCTGAGCCAAAAACCAAGAGCTGGACGCTCAGCTGACTGAGCCACCCAGGTGTCCCTCATTTCCTTTGGATGGTAACCCAGATGAAGAATTGCTGGGTCATATGGTCATTCTATTTTTTTAGTTTTTGAGGAACTTCCTTACTGCCTTCATAATGGCTCTACCTGTGTAGGGTACTTGTAATTTCTTCATTGCTTTTTGAAAATAAGGAATATTTTTCTTTTCTTAAGATTCTATTTATTTATTTGACAAAGATCACAAGTAGGCAGAGAGGCAGGCACAGAGAGAGGAGGAAGCAGGCTCCCCACGGAGCAGAGAGCCCGATTCAGGGCTTGATCCCAGAATCCTAGCATCATGACCTGAGCCTTAGGCAGAGGCTTTAACCCACTGAGCCACCCAGGCACCCCAGGAATATTTTTCTTGAATGGGGTTAACAGAAGTCTATTCTTAAGAACAGAGCATCAATTCAAGCATATCCATGTTTTACATAATATGACACAGCAAAAGTCTAGCTGGCTGCTTAGGTTGTGTCTTACCAATGTGGGGATTGAGCACAGCTTTGAGCTTTCTGCTCAGCAGGGAGCCTGCTTCCCCCACTCTCTCTGCCTGCCTCTGCCTCCTTGTGATCTCTCTCTGTCAAATAAATAAATAAAATCTAATAAAAATTTAAAAACAAAACAAAACACAACAACAACAAAAAGAGATTTTATTTATTTGTGTGAGAGAGGGAACACAAACAGGGGGAGTGGAAGAAAGAGAAGCCAGCTTCCCACCGAGCAAGCCAGGAGCCCAATGCAGGGCTCGATCCCAGGACCCTGGGATCATGACCTGAGCCGAAGGCGCCCCTAGTTTTGATTCTTTTAATTTTTCCATTCAAACCATAACATTCCAGACCTCATCTAAAAATTCTGGAGGTATATTGTATCTGGAGCCTATAGTTTTGTTGACTGAGTACAATTCACATGGAGAGCTTTATTTAGAATATATATATATGTATATATTACATATATAATATATTATATATGTAATATATATATGTATATAAATACATAATATATTTCAAACCACTAAAAGGTTAACATTTTTACATTCTTAATTTCAGCTGAACACATCCCACGTTTCTGCCAAGTCTTTCACCCACACTAAGGTACAGTCAAAAGCTGTTCCTCTGGGATTAGTCACATCTCACTGACTTCACTCACTGATTAACAGACCGAGTAAAGTTCAGTTGCTTTCAAGCAGGCCAATGAAGTATTTACACACATTTAACCAATTTCTCAAATTGTAATATGAAACCTGTCAAGGAAGGATTATAAGCAGGAACCAAGACAGATTTCTTTAGTTACCGTGCACTACATTATTATTATCATTTTTTAAAGATTTATCCATTACTTGAGAGAGAGAGAGAGAACACAAGCAGGAAGGGGAGGAAGGGTGGAGGGAAAGGGAGAAGCAGCCCCCACACTGAGCAGGCAGCCTGATGCATGGCTGGACCCAAGGACCCTGTGATCCTGACCTGAGCCCAAGGCAGACACTACCACACAGGTGTCCCTCAACCCACTACATTAAATTTTGCCTTACCTCAATTTGGTTAGCTTCTTAATGCTGAGAGGATAACCGAAAATGTTAAAAATTTCGAAGTCAAAAATATAGTCACTTTAGGGGTGACTGGCTGGTTCAGTTGGTAGAGCATACAACTATTGATCTCTGGGTGATAAGTTCAAGCCCAACCTTGGGTGTAGAAATCACTTTATTTATTTTTAAGAGTTTATTTGTTCATTTGACAGAGGTAGACACAGTGAGAGAGGGAACACAAGCAGAGGGAGTGGGAGAGGGAGAAGCAGCCTTCCCACTTAGCAGGGACCCCAATGCAGGGTTCTATCCGGGAACTCTAGGATCATGACCTGAGCCAAAGGCAGACGCTTAAGGACTGAGCCACCCAGACGCCCAGATCACTTTAAAAAAATAAAAAAATTTTAGGGGTGCTTGTGTGGCTCCGTGGGTTAAAGTCTCTGACTTCGGCTCAGTTCATGATCTCAGGGTCCTGGGACCAAGCACCGCATCATCGGGCTCTCTGCTCAGCAGGGAGCCTGCTTTCCTTCCTCTGTCTCTGCCAGCCTCTCTGCCTACTTGTGATCTCTGTCTGTCAAATGAATAAATAAAATCTTAAAAATAAATAAATGAATAAAAAAATTTTCAAAGAATACAGCCACCTTATATTCCTCTAAGATAAAGAACACAAAACAGAAAAGCCAATTGAGGACATCAATAGAAGTTCTCATATGCATTTATTAACATTTCTATGATTACAACTTATACGTACTAATATTTTGTAAGACTACTTTAGATTTTCAAATACTCTCATGTTTTTACCCTTTCTATACTATAACCACAGCTATATACTTTGTAATACTTGAAAAATCACACGGCTGTGGATCACAAAAATTGGCTAGTTTTTATAAGTGATTTCTCTGGTAACATGTTCCTAAAGCTATAGAAGCGTTTAAACATGTTTTGAAGTTCGGACACTGAACATTGCCTAGGAACTGTTGCTGACCCATTATCATTTAATGGACAAGCGTTTTAATGATGAATTTCCAAACCACTCTTGTGGGAGTTACCATGGACACTAAGAGGCACTCCACTGCCAAATCAGATGGATAGGAAAACGGTTTTTTAAAATACATTTCAGGTATCTGTAGACTTCCAGAACTGGTTCTGTCACAAACAAATGGGCCTTTGCCTTAATTTATCAGAGATTTTCTGACAGAATCTCAGCTACACATTTTTATTTCATTCTCTTCTGCCCTCTGCCTCAGTCTGTATTTTATCTTTATGAAAGGCCTTACAGTGAAGACACAAGATAATTTCCTAAAT
This sequence comes from Mustela nivalis, assembly GCF_964662115.1. Lineage (NCBI taxonomy): Eukaryota > Metazoa > Chordata > Mammalia > Carnivora > Mustelidae > Mustela > Mustela nivalis. The sequence continues at coordinate 32,795,215 of NC_139040.1, forward strand.
GTTATTTAGCTTTGACAATAAGGCCCGTGTTCAGGGTTGGACAGGCAGATAAGAAAAGGAGAGATTTGCTTAGTGTTTTTCCTCTACAGGGACACCTACCAAATCCTGGGAAGACTTATTCCTGCCTATAACCTTTCATTTGGTAAGTGTAATTCTGCATGCATTTCTTGTTGTACTTTTGTGATTGTTGCTATACATGCCCTAAAACAATGAATTTAAAATCCATTTACCTTCTTTGGAGGATATTCTTTGATAGGGATTTATTATGTAATCTAGCTGATAGACTTATGAAGCCTGTTCTACTAAGAAAAGGTTTGCTATATTGAGCGAATATCATTATGCTATTATTTTTACCATAACATGTGTTTTGCTTTCTAAAATCTCTTTTAATTAAATGTTGTAGAATGAGTTTGAGACAAAATAGGGTTGGCTCTCTGCTTCTTACACAATCATTAGACATTTTTATGTATCATCAAATATTTCTCAAATATTTAAATAAATTTATATTCATGTATTTTGTCTTCACTTCTCAATGAGTGTTCTAAAACTCATCTGTGATGTTGAGCTAAGCAAGGTGCTCTGAAAACTTTATGTATTTTCCTCATTCTGGCCATTTAATTATTTTTACCTTCAGACTAAATTTTTTTCCAAATTTTTATTACTATTAGGCCTACACAAATTTAAATCCATTTCTGAAAACTGCTCTATGTCTCTTTTTAGAGATTAAGTCATTAAATATACATAATTCAGCAGAGTGTTATACAACCTTATTCTTTGTCTTACCATGGCAATTACCTTTATGTAGGCCACTTGTTCAGAATCTCACCTATATTGGCAAGGCTTTTGTTTGTTTTCATCTCTGCAGCAAACGCCCAACAGATACATTAAGAAAATAGGCGGACAGCTGGTAAACAGACCCATTCCCTGCCTCAGGGTTGACGAAGCAATTTGCCAAATCCATCTTCCCCTAGTTTGTTTCACATCATCACTATTTCCAAATTTTCTGCTTTTTGTTTGAGCACTGTCTAGTGTATACAAAGTAGCTGAAATCAAACTTGTACATCAACAGTTCTGATAATAGGTGACAGGGTTTTTTTGTTTTGTTTTGTTTTACTAAATTCTGTAGTGTGCACTCTTGTTTTTGGTTGGTTCATCTTCCTTAAATTTTCTTTAATTATTTTAAATTTTATTTATTTATTTGAGACAGAGTGAGAGAGCCCAAGTGGCTCCTCTCTCTCTCTCTCTGCCTGCCTCTCTGCCTACTTGTGATCTCTGTCTGTCAAATAAATAAATAAAATCTTAAAAAAAGAAAAATAAAACCAAGTAGTCAAATGGGACAATGAATGCACTTTAATGTATACTATACCATAATTAGAGTTTGGTGGTTCACAATAGGATATATAAAACAGTAGAAAAACATGAATAAGAAACTCTGGACATTGTCAGTGTTCTTTCTACAAAGTGTTCTTTCTTCTTTCTCATCTGGTAGCATAATTGTTAGTTTTCCCAGGGATTTCTCTTAGATCTTCTTCTCACTTGATGTACTCTCCCTGGGTGACTCTGCTATTTATGTAGTTACAAAAGCTGATGACTTTCAAACCCCATCCCTAGCTCAGCTCCTTCTCTTGCTACAACATATCCAACTGCCTATTGTCTATCTTTTTGTGGATAGTTCACCAGCTGCTAAAATTCACCATGTTCCAAGTTGACCTCACCGTGTCCATCTTCTCTGCATAAAGCCTACGGTTCCTGTTTCCTTGTCTCCAGTCATAAACCTGAGAATTGTCCTTGATTCCTGCCCCTACTGTGCTCTCATCCCATTTATCACCAACTCCTATCAATGATAAATTGAAATTATTTCTCAAGAAATTTATTTCTCTTCATCTTCAGTACCCTTTCACTGGTCTAAGCAATGTTGTCTTTCTTCTGAACAACTGAAGCAAGCCTTTTGTAATTGGTCTTCAGGTCTTCAGTCCTGTCTCCTTTCTAATATTTTTTGTGCACCAAAAAATGTTTTTTTGTGTACTGAAAATTTGACCATCCTATTTTCCTTCTTAAAACCCTTCCATGGTTCCACATTGCCTTTCAGATAAAATCCAATGTCTTTATTACGATCTATGGCCCAGAGGGATTTGGACGCCATACACCATTTCAGTATCACTTTGTGTCTCTCGGCACTTTTGTTCTAGCCATTTCCTTGAATGGGTATGCTATCTCTTGCCACCTGTCCTTTGCACAAGTGCTTCTCTGTCTCTTTGCTTTGTTAACTCTAGCCAATCGTTGAGTTCTCAACTTAGATATTGTCGCCTCCAAAAAGCATTCCCTAACTCCCAAATACAGTTAGGTGCCCCTTCTTTATGTTCCTTTACACCTTATCTTTCCTTCACTACAGTGCTTAGCATTCTATAATCACAGCTCTATCCTTTTCTCTCACACACTATACATTCCATGAAGACAGAAACATTGTTGCCTATTGGCCATTGTATCTCTACAAACTAACACAGTGTTCAGTACATACTAGTTGCTCACAAACAAATGTTAAATAAAGGAAAGAGCAAAGAAATCAGAATGACCAACGTTGGAGGCCATGGCATCATCTTACTAGTTTGAAGCTTTTTGCATAAACTTATCAAATGTATGAGCTAGAAGGGATTCAAGAAATCACTTTGTTCAACTTCCCACTCAGTGTAATAGTTCTATTCCATCATGCTTTAAAGACAGCCCTGTCTCCTCTCTGTATGAACACTTCCAGAGGTGGAAAATATGCTGATGTGTAAGAAAGTCACTCCGTGATGGGTATGTCTAATTGTTATTGTTGTAAGATTTTGTTTATTTATGTATTTTAGAGAGAGATTTAGAGAGAGATAGAGAGCATGGGGGGGGGGCAGCAGGAGAGGGACAGGACAGAGAGAATCCCAAACTGATGGCCCACCAAGCAAGGAGCCCAACTTGGGGTTGGATACCACAACCCTGAGATCATGACTTGAGCTGAAACCAAGAGTCAGATGCTTAAATGACTGAGATACCCAGGCGTCCCCATGTCTAATTGTTTTCTTAAAATCCTCCTCAGTCCTCATTTTGAACACTTTCCTATTACAGCTTTCACTCATAGTTTAATGCCTGCCTTCTTGAGGAGCACAAAACTAATCTTTACCTTTCTTGAGCAACTCAAAATTAATCTTTCCCTTTTTCCAAATGAGAACCTTCCAAATAGCTGAAGGTCATTATTATGTGCTTTCTAAACCATTAGTTCTCAAGGTTTAATGTACAACAGAATGGCCTAGGGAGCATGTTAAAAATGTAGATTTCCTTGTCCTATCCCCAGAAACTCTGATTCAATAGGTCTGAGACTGATCTCAGGAATCTAAAATTTTAACAAGCATCCCAGATAATTCTGATGTGGATAGTACATAGACTACATGTCAAGAAACACTGCCTAGGGAAATACAGTTTTAAAATTTCCCCAAAAATGGTGTTTATAAGACTTGATCTTCAAAGTCACTAGATATTTGTGTCTATTCTCTTCAAGTATAACCCCAATGCTGGAACCAATTATTTGGGTTTGTTTGACTAATAAAAAGTAGAGTGAAGGGGGCACCTGGATGGCTCAGTTGGTTAAGCATCTGTCTTTGTGGCAGGTCATGACCCAGGATCCTGGGATTGAGCCCCACACCATGCTCCCTGCTTAGCAGGGAGTCTGCTTCTTGCTCTCCCTCTGCTGCTTCCCCAGCTTGTCCTCGCTCTCTCTCTCTCTGTCGAGTAAATAAATAAAATATTTTTTTAAAAAAAGTAGAGGACACCTGGTTGGCTCAGTTGGTTAAGCGGCTGCCTTCAGCTCAGGTCATGATCCTAGGGTCCTGGGTCGAGTCCCACATAGGGCTCCTTGCTCAGTGGGGAGCCTGCTTCCTCCTCTACCTGCTGCTTCCCCTGCTTGTGCTTTTTCTCCCTCTGACAAATAAATAAATAAAATCTTTTTAAAAAGATAAAATAACGGGCCACCTGGATAGCTCAGTGGGTTAAGTCTCTGCCTTTGGCTCGGGTCATGATCCCAGGGTCCTGGGATTGAGCACCACATCAGTCTCTCTGCTCAGCAGGAAGCCTGCTTCCCTTCTCTGTCTCTGCCTGCCTCTATGCCGACTTGTGATCCCTCTCTGTCAAATAAATAAATAAAATCTTAAAAAAAAAAAAGATAAAATAACATAAAAATAAAAACAAATTAAAAAAATGTAGAAGGAAGATACTTTTTCCTTTTTTTAAAAAAAGATATCATTTATTTATTCATGAGAGACAGACAGAGAGAGAGAGAAAGAGAGCTAGAGGGAGAAGCAGGCTCCCTTGAAGCAGGGAGCCCGATGCCAGGCTCAATCCCAGGACCCTGGGATCACGACCCGAGCTGAAGGCAGATGCCCACAGACTGAACCACCCAGGCACCCCGATATTATTTCCTTTAACCTGATTTATGGCCTTCTATTGAAACTGTACACAACTGTGTCACCAATTTTAGGAGATGTGTCACATTATTGACTGTGATTTTGTTTTTAACTAAAACCTGTTAGGGCAGGAATGACTTACAGGGAATGGATGACCCAAAGGTCACAGATAAGAAGGAAAGAAGGAATAGGATGAGATGACAATACATAAAGGCATATCCCGAAGAGGGGTAGCAATATATATTGCTAGTATTCCCACTAAAGGTGGCACATGAACTTCTCAGTAACTCCAGTTCCCCTCTCTCATAGTCCCTAAGATTTTCCACTGCCAGCCATTTGCAAGAACTGTGGTTCCCTGTCACCTCCTGATCCTCTCTCTGGAGTCAGCAGATTAAAATCTGCTTTGCCTTTTATTAGAAAGGTGGTGGACCTGCTGTCCATCCTCTTAACCCACAATAAGAATAAGCGTCTGTAATCAGCCCTGCCACATCAGAAGGAGTTGGAACCTTGGCACACTTCTTTGGAAACATTTTTGATCTCTAACAGACTACTGAGGGTACCTTGGCATATTTGTAAAAGATGATCTAAAACTCTAAAAATAGCTGTGAGCACCATTCTCCCACATGCGTACAATTTGAATAGGTCTGGCAAGATGCTTTTAAGCTCATAAAAGTGTCACAGAATGTTATGAATTGGCTTTACATGCTTCAATACACCCGGTGTACAGATTAGCACTTTCTGTTATGACACCCAGGCTCTGTGCCCTCTACTCCAAACAGCAGGAAAAATTTATGAGCCAGAAAACCTTTCTTGGATTTGGCCTTAGGGGCAGTAAGCAGTGGAATTTAGTTGCTCACAAGGCCACAGTCTGAGGCCCCTAGAAATCAGGTGGGAACAGTCACATTGAGTGAAATTAGTTGTTAGTGTCTTCAGATGGGATGGTAAATCTGAAAGGGACTTAGGGCTGCAAGTAACAAAACTTTGAAACATAGCCGCTTTGTGTTGAATGCCAGGATAAAGAGATGATCCCAGCTGTGATGTGGAGAGAAGCAAGTTTAGAATGTGAGTCTGGAAAAAAAAAAAAAAGGATCATTCTATTGCAGACTTAGGATTAAATGATTTCAATCCTCACAGGCCTATATGTATACCATAAAAAGGAGTTGGGATCAGACTCTTTTTTTTTTTTTTTTAAGATTTTATTTATTTATTTGACAGAGAGAGTTCACAGTAGACAGATAGGCAGGCAGAGAGAGAGAGGGAAGCAGGCTCCCTGCTGAGCAGAGATCCCGACGCGGGACTCGATCCCAGGATCCTGAGATCATGACCTGAGCCGAAGGCAGCAGCTTAACCCACTGAACCACCCAGGCACCCGGGATCAGACTCTTTTAAGTGGTATCCGAGAGCCCAGTATAAGGTGTTGATCATGAGGTTTCTGTGATGGTCAACTTTGCATTCCTCTATTCATACAACAAATATTTTTGAACATCAACTACATGCCAGAACAGAAATATGGATTTGACATGGTCCCTGCCTTTTAGGAGTTCACATCTGAGGGGAAGGTAACAAGACAAAAAAATGGTATATTGTAACAACTAATGTAATAGAAATAAGCCCAGAATGCTCTGAGAACAAAGTGAACTGGAGGGAAGCCAGGTGAGAAGTTAAAGAAAGGCTTTGATGAGAAGTTAAAAAAAAGCGATGCCTAAACTGAATCCTGAAAGATGAGTAGGAGTTACCCAGAGGAAAGAGTTTGGGGAGTTCATTTCGGTCAAGAGGAATAGCACGGTATGTGGCGGGAAATCTAAGTAATTTAGTATGACTACACTAGAGCATAAAGTAAAAACAAGTGAAGGATGAGAGATGAAACTGGAGAAATAGGCAGGAGCCAAATCATGAAAGGCCCTGTATGCTATGCTAAGGCCGTCGAACTTTCTTCTGTCAGCAATAGGGCTTCCCCTATTAAGTGCAAGAGTAAGTGATCATCTTGTTAAGTCACTCTGGCAACAATGTGGAGAATAAAAAGGACCAAAGAGAGGCAAGACCAGAAGAAGGGAGACTAGTTAGGAGGCTGCTGTAATAGTCCAGGAGATGGGGCCGGGGTACCTGCGCAGCTCAGTCAGTTAGGCGTCTGACTTTGGCTCAGATCCGTGATCTCAGGGTCCTGGGATCCAGCTCGGGAGCCTGTTCTCCCTCTCCTTTGCTTGCCACTCCCCTGCTCGTGAGCTCCCTCGCGCTCTCTGTCTCTCTCTGTCAAAGAAATAAATAAAATCTTAAAGAAAAACCCCAGGGGTGCCTGGGTGGCTCAGTGAGTTGAGCCTCTGCCTTCAGCTCAGGTCATGGTCTCAGGGTCTGGGATCGAGCCCCGCATTGGGCTCTCTGCTTAGTGGGGAGTCTGCTTCCCACCACCCCTTGTCTGCCTCTCTGCCTGCTTGTGAATTCTCCCTCTGTCAAATAAATAAATAAAATTAAAAAAAAAATTTGTCTATCCCTACCCAAAAAGTTAAAAAAAAAAAAAGGAAAGAAAGAAAAGAAAAACCCCAGTAGATATCAATCAAATATCAAGGAAACAAGGAATAGAACTAATAATGTGTTGGAAATAAGAGTCTAATTTGTCTCCAAGTCTTGAGTCTTGAGGAATCCTCTTATAAAATCTCTCGAATTTTTTCCCTAAACATTTCTAATACCACTGCCTCAGTCTTCCATAACAGTGAATCTCCTCCACTCTAGTTTTTCCCTGCTTAAACTCATCAAGTATAATGATATATCTTCTTTGAGAGATCTGTCTCATGAATCCAATCAGACCTTTTATAATCCAGTTCCATCCTACCTGTGCAAGCTTGTCTTTCATTCCTTCCAACATGCCCCCTGTGCTCTGGTCGGGCCATGCTCCATACTGTCCCTAAAACACTACAGGTTCATTTCTGTCTCTGTCCCTTCCTGAGGTGTCTTATTCTATCTCCTCTGTTGGCCCCATTGTCCTTTGAGGCTCAAATCAAATTGCAGCTCTGCCATGAAGATTTCTCTAACTTTCTTAGTTCTTTGATTTCCCATTACAATTATAAATAGAAACATATACCCTATAGATGATTTAACTGCGTATTACATGCAAGTCTTACTTCTTCAACTACCTTTTTAACTCTTCAAGGGGCTAGAATTCAATATTACTTCAATGATCCCAACTGCGTCTAGGCCATTTTTATTCTAACATTGTGACCCATTTTGAGACAACATATATTTGAGCTCTAAGAGCATGTTGACTTCTTTCTTTCTTTCTTTTTTTTTTTTTTTTAAGTAGGCTCCTTGCCCAACATGGGGCTTCAGCTCATGAACCTGAGATCAAGAGTTGCATGCTCCACCGAATGAGCCAGCCAGGTGCCCTGAAAATGTTGATTTCTTGCTTATGTGTGCAAACATATGATTCAGAATTATGTTTCACTGACTCTTTTTGTTGAGAAAGCATATTAAGAGTGAGTTCAACTAACCCTATTTAATTCTTGGATCAATTTTCTATTCAATATTTTTTGTATTTTTATTTAACTCAACTTTTAATTTTAAACAATCTTTTCCATGTTCATTTTACAATGAATATTTACCAATTTTAACCTTTCGATAAAGGTATTACTGACATACAACAAACTACACATGTTGAAAGCATACAGTTTGGTAAGTTTGGACATATGGTATATACCCATGCAAACTTCACCATGATTAGCATAGTGAATATAACAATCTCTCCTTTTGTGCTTTGCCTTTTCATTCTCTTAACAAGAATCTTTGTCTTTCGAGGCAAGTGGGTGGCTCAGTTGTTAGGTGTCTGCCTTCAGCTCTGGTCATGATCCCAGGGTCCTGGAATGGAGCCCTACATGGAGTCCTGCATGGAGCCCTACATCAGGCTCCCTGCTTGGTGGGAAGCCTGCTTCTCCCTCTCCCACTCCCCCTGCTTGTGTTCCCTCTCTCACTGTGTGTGTGTCTCTCTCTGTCAAATAAATAAATATTTTTTTTTAAAGAAACTTTGTCTTTCAAAGAGCAGAGATTTATAATTTTGATAAAGTCAAATCTGCCAGTTTTTTACAGATTGTGTTATTGGTGTCATATTTAAGAAATCTTTGCCTAAAACAAAGGCCATGAATATTTCCTCCTATGTTTTATTTTAGGTCTTAGGTTTTACATTTAAGTCTATGACGCATTGTTGGTTTGTGTTTGCATCTGATGTGAGGTATGGATCTATGTTTGCATTTTGCATAGGAATATTTAATTATGCTAGCAGCATTTGTTGAAACTATCTTTTTCCCACTTATTTGCCTTTATTTTTACTTTTTAAAAAAGATTTATTTATTTATTATATACAGAGACATAGAGAGTGTGTGCACGAGTGTAAGAAGGTCGCGAGTGTAAGCAGGTCGCGAGTGTAAGCAGGTAGGGCGGAGGAAGAGGGAGAGAGAAAGAATTTCAGGCAGACTCCCTGTTGAGCGTGGAGCCGGACATGGGGCTCAGTCTCATGACCCTGACATCATGACCTGAGCTGAAATCGAGTCAGATGCTTAAACGACTGAGCAACGCAGGTGCCCCTATTGCTGTCTTTTTAAACCAGTACCTCATTGTTTTGAATAGTGTATCTTTGTCTTGAATTTTGGTATTCTTAGTCCTCCAACTTTGTCCTTCTTTTTCCAAATCGTGTTCACTATTCTAGATCCTTTGCATTTTTATGTAAATTTGAGAATTAGCTTGCCATTTTCTAAAAAATGAGGCTTTGGGGAGAACTGACATCATACAAATATTGTCTTCTTATCCTTGAAGATGATATCTATCATCTATCTCCATTTATGACTTCTTTAATGTTTTTTAGCAGTGGTTTGTAGTTTTTAGTTTCTTTCTATTCTGCAACTGTGTCAAACTCATTTTATCTGTTCTTGTAGCTCTTTTGTAGAGTCCATTGGATTTTCTGCATAGATGATCATATCATCTGTGAATGAAGACTCCTTTCCAATCTGGATGCTTGCCTGCCTCAAACTCCCCCTCTTACCCTGTGCCTCCCTCTCTCCCTCCTTCTTTCCCTCTCCCCATGTCCCTTACCCTCTTACCTTCATGTCCCCTTTTATCCCCCACCCCTCTTTCTTTCTGTCTGTCTGTCTGTCTGTCTTTCCTTCTTTTTTTCTCTTCTAACTCTGCCTGGAAACTTCAGTACAATGTTCAATGAGTTGGTGAGAGTGCACCTCCTGGTCTTCTTCCTGATCTTAGAGAGAAAGCAGTCTTTCATCCATCAAGTTTATTAGTTGTAGGTGTTTCATAGATCTTCTTTATTCCAGTTGAGGAAGTTTCTGGAAATTCTCTCAGAGCAATAAAATTGAACATTTGCAGGTCTCACTTCATTTGTGTCTCATACCTCATGGATTACTGTTTTTGTTGACTGATATTAAATGTCTTGAAAACCATAGTTTCATATACTTTTTCCAAATTTTTAGTAATTTCAGGTAGGACAATAAGTCTGGTCCCTTTAGGCTTGGTTGGCCTAAAGCAGAACTACATACTCTCTCTCTCTCTCTTTTTTTTGCCATATATATTAAAGATATTTAAAAACTGAACATTCCCAGGACTGGGGAAATACTCTTACTTATGTTGCTATTGACAATTTAAATAGGTTTAGGGATGCCTGGGTGGCTTAGTGGGTTGAGGCTTCTGCCTTCAGCTCAGGTCATGATCCCGGGGTCCTGGGATCGAGCCCCACATTGGGCTCTCTGCTCAGCAGGGAGCCTACTTCCCTTCCTCTCTGTGCCTGCTTCTCTGCCTCCCTGTGATCTCTGTCAAATAAATAAAATCTTCAAAAAAAATAAATAAATAGGTTTAAACATTTTGGGAAACAAATTGGCAATATTTATGAAGAGACTGAAAATATTTCTACCCTATGATTAAGCAGCTGAGTTCCTTGGAATTTAGTGTGAGGAAACAATGAATAAGAGAAGTGCTTTATTAATAATAATCTTAAATGCAAGGTTATATATAATAAGGGATTATTGGTAAGAACCTAAATATGCAATAACAGTTGTAAAGATCAAGTGGTATATGGTTATGTACTATAGAAGAATATATTATATGCAGTATATAGTTATAATATCTGTAAAGAGGATCAGTCTCTGGCTGGATTAGTCAGAAGAGCAAAGAGCTCTTGATCTCAGGGTCGTGAGTTTGAGCCCCACATTGGGTGTAGAGATTACTTAAATGAATAAATAAGGAAATTTTAAAAAATAATAAATGTAATAATAAAGAAAAAATGCTTATATGAATATATATAATAACTAATAAATAAAAAAATTATGCCACGCAAAAACCTGGAAACAAATATATAAAAATCTTATCACCAAATATACACTTTCGATTATCTTTGTGAACTATACTATGGGTAAATTTTCACAATAAAAATATAATAAAGCCTTTAAAAAGGTCATCGGGGGCGCCTGGGTGGCTCAGTGGGTTAAAGCCTCTGCCTTCGGCTCAGGTCATGATCCCAGGGTCCTGGGATCAAGCCCCACATTGGGCTCTCTGCTCCGCAGGGAGCCTGCTTCCTCCTCTCTCTCTGCCTGCCTCTCTGCCTACCTGTGATCTCTGTCTGTTAAATAAATAAAATCTTTAAAAAAAAAATAAAATAAATAAAAAGGTCATCGTGCTAATTTTGGGTTTATGATATTTCAAAAAAGAAAAAGTCAATTTAAGTCCACATAAGAAAGTAGATTGATTTAAAACACGATAGAAGTTATTAATGTATAAACTTAATGATTTAATGTAAGTTAATCAGGCGGTACTTAGCAATTAGTATTCACAGTTATATGGTGATAACTTGGAAGGAGTTAAACAGCCAAGATTCTTTTAGATTGAGAAAGGACACTAATGTGGATATATTACCTGCCAGAAGTTACAGTGACTAAAAGCCTGGGGTTAGGAGTCAACCATGCTTTTGTTCAAATTTTTACTTTGCCACTTTTCAGCTGAGACCTTGGACAAGTTCCTGAATTTCTCTGAACCAGTTTCCTCTGGCACTCTATGTATGTGTCCTAGAGAAAAAGACTTTAATCTAGGTAGAGGTATTGAAGGTGAAGATTTTATTAAGGAGTGTATAAGAAGTACAAAATGGAAGAAGTCGATTAAGTCATCAAGGATAACCTAGTTGTTTAGTAATTAGTACCTTAGAATTATCTACCCCATTAATGAATAACTATGTTTAGCTATTTCAATAAAGAGACTTCTAAAACCACAAAAGAGTGGGAAAGCATGTTAGTTTCCTACATTAACTGCATGTGTTAAAGCCAGGAAGTGTAAAACATGAGGTCATCGCAAGTAATATATTTTCTCTTACTTTGTGGAATCATATCATACTTGTAGACAAAGTACTTAAGCAGAAATAAATAGGTCTTAAGGGTTAGCATGGCCCAACCTAAACCTATAAGATAAGTGAAAAGTGAAATTTCTGACCCACTCACCAAAACAAAACACATCTAAAATATCCTGGAATATTTGATCACACAGTCTTTGTTTATGGAACACAGCTTTGACCCTTCTTTCTGACAACCTACACATAGCCTAACTGGGGTCATGATTCTGACTGTAGTCAAGAAGAAATTGTTTTGTTGCCACATGGAGAGGAAAAACTGGATTTTAGGGTCATGTGTGACCCAGTTATCACTTTAGAGCTTTAGGTTTATAAGACTTTTATTTTTCTTCAAGTAATCTCTGTACTCAATGTGGGGTCGAACTCACAGTCCTGTCAAGTGTCACATGCTCTGCCAACCAAACCAGCAAGGGGCCCCTGGAGCTTTAGGTTTATAAATACCGACTTTAAAAGGACTTTCATCATTAAACCAAAAACAAACCAAAAAAACCCCACAGCAAAACAAAACAAAATGCTCATAATTTGGGTACACTGCCACCAAGGGAAACCTCAGTCACACTCCCAGGAGATTTTTGTCATACATTTATTTTATTGGGAGAAGCAAAAAACATAAACCTGTAAACCGGACATACTTCACATGAAATAAATGCTACATGTAATAACAATGATTTGAACCAAATTTTAAGGTGAATACATGTAATTAAACCTTGGTGGATGTCCAACTTGATTTTTCATCATTCTGTTGCAACCTTCCATTTTTTTTAAGTAATCTCCATGCCTAATGTGAGGCTTGAACTCATGACCCTAAGATCAAGAGTCACATGCTACACTGATAGAGCTAGCCAGGCGTCCCATAACCTTCATTTTATACACAGATTTTGGGCCACACATTTCTATATCATTCTATTTAATTAAACAAAGAATCTAAACCCTGTTGGGATTTATATTTTCTCCTGAGGTTTTAATCTAGCTTGATATCATAATTCTTTTTTTTTTTTTAAGATTTTATTTTTATTTATTTGACAGGCAGAGATCACAAGTAGGCAGAGAGAGGGGGGGAAACAGGCTCCCTGCTAAGCAGAGAGCCCGATGTGGGACTCGATCCCAGGATCCCAGGATCATGACCTGAGCCGAAGGCAGAGGCTTTAACCCACCGAGCCACCCAGGCACCCCATGATATCATAATTCTTTTAATATGTTTTACTGAAATGCCACTAATGTCTGTTTTTCTCTATTACAGGCATAGCCTGCTTCTAGGAAATATGATTGTTACCTAGGCTTTCCTATTAGGAATTTGGATTTGGCTTAAAAAGGCCCAACTTCATCATTCTCTCTCACATACTGCAAGAAGAGGAAAATAATTTTACAAGACAAGATTGCCTAAAAGGCATTTGGCATGTTTCCATGTTTCTATATAAAAAGGAGACTAACGTAATGCTAAAAAAGAATAAAAAAAAACTTCAATTTTATGTTTTCTAATTGGACAATACAGTTTTTTCTTTTAAAGATTTATTTAATTTATTTATTTGACCGACAGAGATCACAAGTTGGCGAGAGGCAGGCAGAGAGAGAGGAGGAAGCAGGCTTCCCGCAGAGCAGAAAGCCCGATGCAGGGCTCGATCCCAGGACCCTGGGATCATGACCTGAGCCGAAGGCAGTGGCTTAATCCACTGAGCCACCCAGGCGCCCCTGGACAATACAGTTTTAATAACCTTTTTTAAAAAAATATTTATTTATTTGAGAGAGAGACAGAGATAGTGAGAGAGAGCAGGAGTAAGGAGGAGAGGGGGAAGCAGGCTCCCCACTGAACAGAGAGCTCAATACGGGCTCGATCTCAGGACCCTGGGATCATGACCAGAGCCAAAGGCTCTGACTGACTGAGCCACCCAGGCACCCCTACACTTTTAATAATCTAATGTGATGTTTTATTTACTTTCTTTTGGCCAAGCTAAACTAGCCAAATTCTACATTCTGTATCTTTTACGTGCTTCACTCATAAGAAAGCTTTTCAGGATGTTTAGCAGACTTATGTCACTTACATGAAACAAAATATTTAATACACACGCACACACACAAACACACACACATATATATGCTTATTTTTTGTTTTGTTTTTAAGTAAACTCTATCCCCAATGTAGGGCTTAAACTCAGGACCCCAAGATCAAGATCAAGAGTCACATGCTCTACTCACTGAGCCAGCCAGGTGTCCCATTTTGAGATACATTTTTATGGAGGATTTGGATCAGATTTTTTTTTATATTTAATTTTTTTAAGTTTTTTTTTTTTTTATTTATTTCACACACAGAGAGGGATCACAAGTAGGCAGAGAGGCAGGCAGAGAGAGAGAGAGGAGGAAGCAGGCTCCCCGCTGAGCAGAGAGCCTGATGCGGGGCTCGATCGCAGGATCCTGGGATCCTGACCTGATATTTAAATGGATTTCATGATATCAGGTTAACATACTAGAAACACAGAGATCAAAATCTGGAATTGCATTAGAGACATTAAACAGGAATTGGAATCAGGTTATGGGATCATAGTGATAACACAAAAGTTAGGAGAGGTGGAAATTTGGGGTGAATGAACAAGGTTGTAACCTCCACAGCAGCACAAAGGAAAATGTTTGTTAGCACTGGTGGCACAATTGTACAAAAGAATTTAAGAAGTACCATGCTGGGGTGGCTGGGTGGCTCAGTGGGCTAAAGCCTCTGCCTTCGGCTCAGGTCATGATCCCAGGGTCTTGGGATCCAGCCCCGAATCGGGCTCTCTGCTCAGCAGGGAGCCTGCTTCCCACTCTCTTCCAGACATTTGCCTACTTGTGATCTCTGTCAAATACATAAATAAAATCTTAAAAGAAAAAAAAAAAGAAGTGTCATGCTGATAATTCATGGCTCACTAGGTCAGTGTTCTTGTGACAAAGTGAACCTAGAAAAAAGATAATAATAACATCTATAATATGGTAGGTGTTTATGTAATTATCTCATGTAATCCTCATATAATCCTATGAAATAGCTAATAGTGTTATGATTTCTGGTCTATAGATGAGGAATCAAAACTTTGAGAGGTAAGACTTGTCTATCTCACATCTTGTAAGTGTCATAGCAGGGATTCTAAACAAGATAGAATATAATAGTGCTTGCTGATGTCGGCATTGAAAACTAGGTACGTAATAGCTCCTTTTAAGTAATAGTGATCGTTGATACATTTGCCCAAATCTCTTTCGAGTTAATAAATATTATCTTTGGGATTAGTGAGTTTGTTAAGACTGGTTAAAGCAGTGCAAAGGGTTTATCTGCATGGGTAGAAACAAAGACAGATAGGCAAAGGAGGATCAGGGATGTTGTAAATAGTGTGCTATAACTTATGTTAAAATAAGTTAATCTATAGTCCTCTGAAGGTCCCATACCAGAACAGGGATTTGGGAAGGGACTGAAAAGGAGGGCCAAGTGAATTTCCCCGTTCCCCATTTCTCTAATCATTTTAGGTGTACTTCTCAGGGCTTTCTCTAATTCAGGAGTTGTACTGAGATTGGAGTGAGCAGAACTGTGTATCTCATTCTAGCTGCAGCTGTGAAATAGTTCAGCATGGGATATATTAATAGCTTTTGCAGGGGCGCCTGGCTGGCTTAGTCAGTAAAGCACATGATTCTTGATCTTGGGGCTATAAGTTCAAGCCTCACCTTGGGTGTAGAAATTACTTAAAAATAAAATCTTTAAAAATATATATATCCTTGTTGATTTAAAAAAATAGTTTTTTGGGGGGCACCTGGGTGGCTCAGTGGGTTAAGCCTCTGCCTTCAGCTCAGGTCATGATCTCAGGGTCCTGGGATCGAGCCCCACATGGGGCTTTCTGCTCAGCAGGGAGCCTGCTTCCTCCCATACTCTGCCTGCCTCTCTGCCTATTTGTGATCTCTGTCTGTCAAATAAATAAATAAAATCTTTAAAAAATATATTTTTTAGGGTTTCTGATATATATCTTGATGATACTCACCATTTCTTATTTTTCCCCCTGAATTTTTTTTTTTTTTAATTTATTTGAAAGAGAGACAGTGAGAGAGAACATGAGTGAGGAGAAGGTCAGAGGGAGAAGCAGACTTCCCATGGAGCTGGGAGCCTGATGTGGGACTCGATCCTGGGACTCCAGGATCATGACCTGAGCCGAAGGCAGTTGTCCAACCAACTGAGCCACCCAGGCGCCCCTCCCCCTGAATTTTTAAAAAAAGATTTTATTTATCCATTTGAGTGAGAGAGACAAGCCAGGGGGAGATGCAAAGGGAGAAGCAGACTCCCCACTGAGCAGGAAGCCTGATGTAGGGCTCGATCCCAGGACCCTGGGATCATGATCTGAGCTGAAAGCAGATACCCAACCGACTGAGCCATCCAGACACTCCCTGCCCACACCTGAATTTATTTAATTATTTTAAGTAAGCTCTATGTCCAACATGGCCTTGAACTCATGACCCTGAGATCAAGAGTATCATGCTCTACCGACTAAACCAGCCAGCCATCCACCCCCCTCCCTGGATTTAGCATTTAATTGAGCTGGTAGTTTCAGGGAAAAAACTGCAGAGACTCCTATGGCTTTCTCCTGGATCCTAACCAGGATGGAAAACAAAAATTCATACTATAGTTTGATCTATTTAATCCCAGGATTATTAACTTGTTCTAGAGCCTGAGGTGAAACATCTCACTTTTGATTTATTTACAGACTGGTAAGAACATCCTATAGTCTATCCCAATAATCTTGCTCTTTAACAGAAGAATTTGGAAATTTGGTCTGTGCTTTTCCTCCTCTATATTATTTAGAGATGTTGGGTACCTAACTGTTTGCTTGGAATAGCAGTGACTATAAACTGGTCTGGAATTTCAGAAGTCCCCTTTAGAGTTCTTTTGAATAAAAGTCACCTGTGTCATTTGCCAGCACTTTATTTAATAGAGGTTGCATGTTTTGTTCAAACAACCTTGTTTTCCTTCTGTAATCTTTGATTTATATCATCTAGTCTGTTGATTTATCAACATTTGTTTTCTAAGTTTGGCTTGGATAATGCTGAGTATTGACTGTAATTTAACCAATTACCAACATCCAGATAAAAAATAACATTGAAGTGGTAACCACTGTAAAATATTCTGCACTATAGACTTGAAGCAAAAAAATTTATGCTATATGTCAAATATCTTTTTGTGTACAATTTTATCAAGAAATTAACTGATTTTCCTTTGGACTTCCTCTATTTGTATGTTTCTTATTATTTAGTTTTCTTTTTTTTTTTTTTTAAGATTTTATTTATTTATTTGTCAGAGACAGAGGGAGAGAGAGCGAGCAAGCACAGGCAGACAGAGAGGCAGGCAGAGGCAGAGGGAGAAGCATGCTCCCTGCCGAGCAAGGAGCCCGATGTGGGACTCGATCCCAGGACCCTGGGATCATGACCTGAGCCGAAGGCAGCCGCTTAACCCACTGAGCTACCCAGGCATCCCTATTTAGTTTTCTTTTAAGAGAGCATCAAGGGAGGGGTACCTGGGTGGCTCAGTGGGTTAAGACTCTGCCTTCAGCTCATGTGATGATCTCAGGGTCCTGGGATCGAGCCCCACATCAGGCTCTCTGCTCAGCAGGGAGCCTGCTTCCTCCTCTCTCTCTGCTTGACTCTCTGCCTACTTGTGTTCTGTCAAATAAATAAATAAAATCTTTAAAAAAAAACTAAAAAAAAAAAAAAGAGAGCATCAAGGGCATAATAGATTAATATTTATTGAGTACCTAATGCTATACTATTCCTTGCAGAGAATAGTTTCTTGGCATAGAGTAGTAACACGATCTTATTCTTAGAACAGTCTTATGTGAACTATATCCTATTTTCCTCATCTGTAAAATGGAAGAATAATAGTACTTATTTTACAGGGTTGTTATGAAGATTGAATGACAAATATATGCAAAGCAATTTTGGTAAACAGTAAGCACTATTTTATTTTATTTTTTATTAAGTACTATTTTAAATGCTCTTCTTTGTGTTATTTTCTAGTGTTACTTACAAGGAAACTGACATATAGAGATTTTTAAGATACTTTTCTGAGTATTACACGGTCAGTTAGGTGGTTGGAACAAATTTCCAAATTTCATACTCTTCTAAACCTGATAATGAAACAAGGGAGACATTAGACTGAGGTGGTTCTATTGCTAAGGTGACTTACTTAAGCATACCAAAATCTAAACCTATAAATGCCTCAAGGTTATGAAATCAAAATGCTAAGGACAACCAATCACAAACACCCAACTAGCTTTAAGTTATAGCCAATCAGACAATTTCCTTTCTTCGCTTTCCCATTTTTGTACATGTTTTTTCCCCTGGTTCCTGTTGGCAGAGTACTCCTAGCCACTTCTGGTTTGGCATTGCCTAAACTTAAATTGATAAATGCTCAAACCAACTTTTAAATTTTTAAAATATGTCTCAGTTTATATTTTAATACTCCTTATGGCCTTGGTGTTCTTGTGAAAGAGCTCTAGAATGTGTTATTTTGTCTGATTTTCATGTATACCTAACCTACTTTGCAGGCTTCCTGCTTTTTACTTAGACTATCTTTTAATTCTATGAAAGATTACTTTACTTCTTAAATTTGGTTGTACATGGCCTTTTACACTTGACAGGTATGAGGGGATATTTTTCCTGGAGTCCAGTACATCCTTTTAAATAATGTCAAAATTCTAATTGGCTAATTATTATTAAAATCATTCCTTTTCTAGTCTTTTCTCTAACTAATAAATTTAGTTTCTCCCCCCCGCTTCTTGATTCTGGAAGTTCTCAATCAATACTTGATTTGATTTGTGATATAAAGATGAGATATAAGGTACAACATTTCTTTCTGACACCAGTGGGTTTAAATAGCTAGCTAATTCATTGTAGAGTCTGATTCTCAGTTCTGTTCCTTCTGTGGGTCATGCATACGGTAAATGTAATTTCTTGCAACATACTCATTTTAATTAACCTGTATGGATGGCCACACTTTTTTTTTCTTGCATTCCTCCCTAAAGTAGAGTCAATGGCAGATAAACTTTTGTGATTTCTCTAAGAAAAGGAGATTGTTGGCAGATTGCTCAAATTGAAATGGATGTAAGAGATGCATTGGATATTCAAATTGATGATGATTGAATATGCCCAAATATTCTGATAGTTTTCTTGGGGGGGGGGTGTCTCTTTACTATCATTGAAAAAGTTTTGAGTATTCTGAGTGGGTATAGAAGGGTTAACAGTGTTCTGAATTGTTGGGTTCAGGTTCTAAAAATGACCTCCTAAAATCGAAGATTGATTAGCTTATTATTCCCAGTGTTAAACTTACAGAATTCCATTTAAAACCAAAACTTTAATTTCGAAAATAAACTTTAAGGTTGCTTAATGATCGAAGAGTTTTCCATGAGCCATACTGACATGATGAGAAGAAACCTGAGATATTTTGGAGATCTTGGCACAACTTCAAAGAGTGATAGAACAGAATGCAGAGAACTTTTCCAAGTTTTGGAAGGCAGCAGTTTGGCTGAGACCCACATATACTGAAACGAGAGGCTTCCTTGAAAACATTTAAAAAGTCCTTTCCTATTTTGGAATTCTAAATTATGGCAAAATTCGTATATGCTTAAAACTCGGTTCTCCACCAGTTTCCCTCCCCAAATGACCCTCCACCGTTTCTCTCCCTGTCAACACTGGTAAACAATTCCTGAGGCATTTGAGATAAGCGTTTCAATAAGATGGCTTATAGTCCTTTTAAATGCTGTTTCAATATATTCTGAAACGGATCCCTTTCACCCCTATCTATTTGCCTTTGTTTTGCAGAGCGAGAAAGGTGAAGCAATTTAGAGATCTGGGGACAGACCGCTAAATGACCTGTGGTTAAGCTGGTGTCGCTTCGCAAGATATTGGTACCCAAAGCAGCGGAACCGAGATTTAGCATCCTTCCTCTGATCACACATTTCTTAAAGCGAGCGTTCTGCACGTTGGAACACCGTCTCTTCTCTACCCAACACCTCCTCCCAGTCCGCCCCCTGGTTCCTTCCCACCCTCTACTTCTCCCCCCGTCTGCCCCCCCCCCCCCAGTGTGCGCATGCGTCCTAAGAAGCCCCTACACTCGCGGCACAAGCTGAGAGTATTGTCGGGGGCTATTCTCTCTCCCAGGAACATGGCGGCGAGTCAGGGAGGTGGTGTTAACAGTGGGGGCGGCGGTTGTGGTGGAGGTGGAAGTAGCGGTGGCGGTAGCGCAGCCGGAGGGGGAGGTGGCGGGGCCGGAGGGGGAGGCGGCGGCGGCGGCGGGACCCTGGTGGTGCCCATCCCGGTACCGACTCTTTTCGGTCAGCCGTTCCCCAACGGGCCGCAGTGGAACCCGGGGAGCCTGCAGCCTCAACACACGGTGAGGAGCCTGGACCGGGCCCTGGAGGAGGCGGGCAACTCCGGCATCCTGAGCCTCAGTGGTAGGAAACTCCGAGACTTCCCGGGCAGCGGCTACGACCTGACGGACACCACCCAAGCAGGTGACAGGACGGGTTGCGGGGGAGGGGAAGCTGGGCTCCGAAGGAGGAGGTGGGGGGGTGTGGGTGGCTGCGTGGCTTCGTTGTTGGACTCTGCTGGTCTGGGCGGGTTCGCGGGGGCGGCGAGACTGACAAAGTCCGAGCAGCCTGTTCTCGTGAATGTGAGGGAGAGAGAAGGGAATGGTGGTGGTCGTGGAACGGGGGGCTTGATGACTGAAGGATGTATGGAAATCGGGCGCGATGTGAGGGGTGAAAGAGCATTATTGTTAAAGCGAGTTTCCCCACTACGGAGTAGGGAGGGAGGTATTGACACCTTCCTTAATGCACTTCTTTCAACTCTCCTGGATGTTCTTTCTCATCTTTCTCAAAGGAGTGTGTGTGGGGGGGAAGACAATACATAATATCACAATCTACACATATTCTTTAAAGGCATATGTGTCTGGAAGAATGGCATATTCCTTTTCTTCGTACAGCAGAAGCATTGCCATGGGTTTTACGTGATATTTTGTGTGTGTATTTTAATCATTTTAGAATATTCTTGCCTTCTGGTCACGTATGCCGTTCATTTTCCTGGTGTTGAGAAGGTAGTGGTGGTTAAATTAGTATTTGTTGCAATGGCAAATGAAATCATCAATCACTAACGTGTCTGGTTACTAGGGGAAAGGATCCTTGTTTTGAGTTATGTTCGAGTCTTAATTTTTATAGCAGAAATTGCCAAAAAATTTGAGGGCATTTCTGAGAAACAAAATTAACTCTATTCTTTAGGGAGTTGTGGGTTAATGGCCTATCATTTTGGTTGAGAAATTGGCTATTGTAGCGTTCTTCATATACTCTCTGGTACTCTTTGTTGTGGATGGCAATTTTTGTTATGAACATACTCCTTCCTCTCTGCCTTATCAACCAATGCTCATTATTTTAAGTACGTTTTCGTTTGATGAAAGGGTTTCTTGCTTTTTATAATCTTTGCATTTGTTATCTTTTATATTTGCTTTGCTCAAAGAAATCATGGACAAAATTATTTTGATAGGTGTAGTAATTTTGAAACAGTACAGTAAGTAAATTCACCTATAATGATTAGTAATAAAAGGCCTCTTATTTTCAGAATAACACTATTTCAGTGTATTCAGTTTCTGGATATTAAATTTAGGTATGTGTTTGGAGGAGAGTGGGGAGAGGAGCAAAGCCTAAAATTGAAGCTTTCTACCCAATTACTCTTTTAGGAATTACTAAGAACTATGAATGCGTAATCAATCACTGATTTTGTATTTTGAAAAACATGTTTGAGTATTTACTCCTTCACTGTGAACAGATTTCCTAAACAATATGTTCACATATTTATGAATATATTGGCAAAATATATGACTTGGTATGTTCTTAAAAGGCTTCAGGAAAAATGGTTTCAGACTGCATCATTAAGGAGATATATTGTTTTGCTTATTGTGCCTTATAACCTGTAAAGGATGTATCTGTAGGACTAAGTTGAGTGACCTGGCTTGGCATTTAGGGCTTTCACTGTCCAGCTCCAATTTATTATTGCAACCTTGTTGCCCCAAACACTCCTACACAGAACCCTCTGTTCCAACTGGGTCAACTCCCTGTCCCTCAAATATATTTAATGGATTTCTGTCTCATCTTCGTAGAAGGTCACCCACATGCTTGGGATTTTTGTCTTTACTCCATCTATTTAATTTTGTTTAAGCCCCCAGCCTTTCCAGGAATCTGTCTCTAACTGCCTTAGTCCACAGCAGTCTCCTGTTTTTGAGTTCTTATGTACTTAGCATCTTTACTACTTACTTGCTAGTGCTGGCTTTATTTTCTTTTCCATGTTTGTGTCATGCTGTCCCTGAGAAGCTGGAGAGCTCCTTAAGGGCAGGGAGTAAGTCATATACTTGTTCAGTCTTCTCATTATGTATTGCTTAGATTGTACTTGATAATATTTTTCATAAACTTGAATATCATCTTATGTGGTTATAACCTTTGGCTTTTAAGCTTTCAGTTGGTTTTCTGAGGCAAGCTTTAACACAAAGCAGAGACATATTTGTTCTTGTTAAGGATTCATTCGTCATAAACTTTATCAGTGTCTACGGTAACATTGGATTTTTGAGACGATTCCACCTCATTTTATTTATTTTTTTCAGTTGAATGTGTGTTACTTGTGGGAACCCTTCAAAATTTAAATGAGAAATTTGTGAGTGATTCATTTGCCATTCATTTTTGACAAAATTCAGTCATGAACTATTTAGGGGCAATATTTTTGTATGTGAAGAGACTAGTATTCATTATGTATAAATGAAGGTGGGTACACTGGAACTGAAGAAAAATTGAGCATTTTTGAGATCATATATACATGTACACACACATACATACACATCTGTATACATACAGTATCCTCTGATGAAAACAGTTCTCTTTGTTGGTATTATACTTAAAAATGACTCTCAGTGGGATAATGTTTCAGAACCAAACTGATTAGTTAGGCAAGCAGATAATGGTTTATTGGGTTGGGAGGAGACTGGTGCAAGGGAAAATAGGTGGGAAGGTATTCTGTTAATCTAGGTGTAAGGTGGTAAGAATCTGGGGTAAAACTAAATTGGATAAGAAGGGAAAATTGATAAATTTGAAAGGAAGCAGGGAGGGTTTTTTGCATTATTTTGCTGTTCCTCACATATACATAAGACAAAATAGACCTGTGGTTCTTCACCTGAGCTGCAGGTTAAAATCCCAAGGGAGTGTTTTTTTTTAAAACCTATGCCTGGGCCCTACCCCAGACCAATTAAATCAGAATCTCAGGGGCCAAGAGAATCTTTTTTAAAAAAAAGTCTTCCCAGGTGATTCTAGTGTGCAGACAGTGCTGAGAAACTCTAAAATAACTCATTTTTTAGGTACTCAAGTAGTACTGTTTAGGTGAATGCAAATATTGATAAAAATTTAGTGACTAAAGTCACGTGTCAAGAGGGTCAAAGCCAAAACTAGGAACTATGTATTCAAGATCTAATTCAATATTCTTTTTAATAGGGTAGATGAAGCAGAGTCTCATTTTTTTTTTTTTTTTTTTCATTATGTCATGTCTATAGTGAACAGAAAATTGCCAGGAAGCTATAGTTTCTTCAGTTACTATTCATAACCCTGGTTTACGTTGAATACTGTTGGATAACTTGGCATTAAGAAAATAGTGCCTCCAAAACATGTAGCAGCAAAATCTTGTTTATTAATAGGCTTGCCCTGAGGGAAGATGGATAATTGGTTGAAGTTTAGTTTCTCTTTGGTGTCTTTTTACCTTTTTTTGCATTTCTGGTGTGTGATTTTTACCTGCCTGTGTCCTTCTGCTCTCCTCGTTTCTTTTCCCCTCTTCGGCTCAATCCCCTTCTCTTGCTGGGATGTAGCTTGAAATTTATTATGGCAGCCTTTTAAGGAATTAATATTTAAAAGGGAGAGTTTGCTAATTTATTTGAATCTTCAGTTGGTGGTTTGCGCTTATGACCTTTTTTTTTTTTTTTTTTAAGATTTTTATTTATTTATTTGACAGACAGAGATCACAAGTAGGGAGAGAGGCAGGCAGAGAGAGAGGGGAAAGCAGCCTCCCTGCTGAGCAGAGAGCCTGATGTGGGGCTCTATCCCAGGACCCTGGGATCATGACCTGAGCTGAAGGCAGAGGCTCCAACCCACTGAGCCACCCAGGCGCCCCAACTCATGACCTTTTTGGATCTGTCTTCTAGGTTCTTGATTAAAGTCCTCGTCTATATTAAGACATAATAACAGATGAGAAAGTTTATAATCCATTTCAGGAAAGTAACTGACTCTTGTAATGTCTTGTCTTGTCTTAGATGGTCTATAGGTAAACTTGGCAGGGCAAAGGGAAATTGCCTAGAATATTTTAATCTGTCTGGATACTGTGATAATTTGTTGACCTTAAGAAGAGAGCTTGAAAATGACTCTGATAGCTCCTCAAACAAATCTTGAAACTTTCATATTTGACTTTGTCACCAATGCTACAAATAAGTCTCAGCGTACTTGCAGCTTCTCCTTCTGCTTCTTCATACCTCTTTATAAACAATAGGTCTGCGAAACAGATTTAGGAATTCTTACATGCATCAGATGGTGCTGTGTCCTGGGTTAATCACATGTTTTCCTGTAAACCTGGAGTCAACTCTAGTATTTCCTACATGTGCTGGTTCACCCCTTCAACTGTGGGGCATGGTGCATTGTATCAGGTTGTAAAATGGAGCCAGATAAACTTAGCAGCATCTGATTATGTTGTGAGGTGAAGGCCCTCTTAGAGCATTCAGTGGAATGAATTTGTGATTTTGTGGACTGATTCAAATATCTACTTTGCTTTGTGTAATAAATGTCTCCCTAAAAAATTGAATGTGAAGCACATTTTTGACAGTTGACTCATATTTTAATTGCTTTAGATTGAATTTGAGTTGCTGGCCCTTGCAGTGATTTATTTTATTTAGTGATGAATTCTTCTACAGCATAAATAGTTGTCCCTTAATTTCTTTCTTTTGTAAGTTCATATTTTAAAATAAAATGTTATCTTAAATTGGAGGGTATGTTCATCATTAAAAGATTACCATTTATATAGCTCCTTATAAATTTCTAAGCACTTTCATGTATATTATGCTACTGTATCCTAATAAAACCCTGTGAGTTTGGCACCGTACATAGTAATTACTCATTGTTGTGAGAGGTTAAATGATTTGTCCAACGTTAAATGGCTAGTGTATGGCAGAGTGTGGGTCAGTGCCTGGGTTTTCTGACTCAAGCCCTCACTATTCCAGTGTTATTTCCATTGTAACACATTCTTTCTATATAATAAAGCTATTATTAAACTATACACTATGCTAATTTAATTTCATACGTTAATGTGGTTAATATACTTTTTGCTTTGTGTGCACTGTTTTTTATGGTATGTATGGCAGTTGCATAGCTTGTCTTTGTGCCTCTTTCTGATGGTTTTAGAATAGATTTATTAAGCATGCGTTAATTGTACTCCAACTTTGGAAACATGATTATAGCCAATAGAAAAGAAAGAGACATGGTTATTGTCCTTGAGCAGTTTATAAAATAATTGAATGTGTACAGGAATATGTCTAACAATTAGAAAAGAATTATAGGGGTTAACTGGCAGGCTCATCTGGAAAGAACATGTGATTTTTTTTTTTAAAGCTTTTATTTATTTGACAGAGATCACAAGTAGGCAGAGAGGCAGGTAGAGAGAGAGAGAGGAGGAAGCAGGTTCTCCTCTGAGCAGAGAGCCCATGCAGTGCTCGTTCCCAGGACCTTGGGATCATGACCTGAGCTGAAGGCAGAGGCTTTAACCCACTGAGCCACCAGGTGCCCTGGAACATGTGATTAAAAAAAAAGAAGAAGAAGATTTATTTATGTATTTTTTAAAGATTTTATTAATTTATTCGACAGAGAGAGAGAGAGACTGTGGGAGAGGGAGCACAAACATGGGGAGTCGGAGAGGGAGAAGCAGGCTTCCTGCTGAGTAGGGAGCCCGATGAGGGGCTCAATCCCAGAACTCTGGGATCATGACTTGAACCGAAGGCAGATGCTTAACGACTGAGCCACCCGGGAGCCCCTGTTTATTTATTTTAGAGAGAGAGAGTGAGAGGGAGAAAGCAGGAGCATGCTTGAGTGAGTGGTGGGAGGGGGCAGAGGGGAGGGAAAGAGAGAATCTCAAGCAGACTCCTCCCAGAGCATGGAGCCTGATGCAAGGCTAGATCGCACCATCCTGAGATCATGACCTCACCCAAATCAAGAGTCGGATGCTTAATGGACTGAGCCACCCAGGTACCCCAAGAGCATGTGACTCTTGATCTCAGTGTCATGAGTTTGAGCCCCACATTGGGTATAGATAAACACACTTTAAAAATTAATAAAACAATTCATAAAAAAGAAAAGAATTATGTAACACTTCAAAATTGTATACATTTATAAAATGTACAAGTAAGTGATGTGAAACTATGGCATAAGGCTTAATTTTATTGGGGATTAAGTTAGTTTGAGAAAGTCCTTTAAAGTTAGGTATTTGCTGAATCTTGAGGTAAACGATCAGTATGATAAGGCAGGAGGGACAGTTGCAGAATTTCAGGGGAAAAATTGTGTGAATAAGAGTTAGGAATGATATTGTGTGTTAAGGACAAATGTTAACTGGTTTACTCTGTATTTTCACAAAAATCCTGAGAGGCTGAGAGGAGGGAACAGGTGGAGAGCGTGGAGTTCAAATGTAAGAGGAGTAGAGAGGACCTTCATTTGAAGGCAAGGGAAGCAAGAACAGGGTGGGGAGCTGTTAGCCATGGAAGGGAGAAGTAACCTGACTTTTACTAAGGTGAAATTGAAGGTAGATGTTTGGGGACATTAATGTCTTAATTTTTTTTTTCCTTTAATAAACATATAATGTATTTTTATCCCCAGGGGTACAGGTCTGTGAATCGCCAGGTTTACACATTTCACGGCACTCATCATAGCACATACCCTCCCCAATGTCCATAACCCCACCACCCTCTCCCGTCCCCCCTCACCCCAGCAACCCTCAGTCTGTTTTTTGAGATTGAGTCTTTTATGGTTTGTCTCCCTCCCGATCCCCTCTTGTTTCATTTTTTTCTTTTCCAACCCCCGAAACCCTCCACATTGCATCTCTACTTTCTCATATCAGGGGGATCATATGATAGTTGTCTTTCTCTGATTGACTTATTTCGCTAAGCATAATACCCTCTAGTTCCATCCACGTCGTTGTAAATGGCAAGATTTCATTTCACTTGATGGCTGCATAGTATTCCATTGTATATATATACCACATCTTCTTTATCCATTCATCTGTTGATGGACATCTAGGTTCTTTCCATAGTTTGGCTATTGTGGACATTGCTGCTATAAACATTTGGGTGCACGTGCCCCTTCAGCACCACGATTGTATCTTTAGGATATATACCCATAGTGCAATCGCTGGGTCATAGGGTAGCTCTATTTTCAGTTTTTTGAGGAACCTCCAAGCTGTTTTCCAGAGTGGTTGCACCAGCTTGCATTCCCACCAACAGTGTAGGAGGGATCCCCTCTCTCTGCATCCTCGCCAGCATCTGTCATTACTTGTAATGTCTTAAATTTTAATCTTAAAGAAATGAAGCAGTGTCATCAGGGGAAAGGTTGATGAGAGTAGAAAAGGTACTCAATAGAGCATAATGCTTTAAGGAATCAATTTGGGGAATAAACCACAGTTCAGAATTAGGACTGTGTGGTAAGCAGTTAAATTAGTACCTTTTGGAAAACATGAGCATATCATCTTTTATGAAAATAATTATATATACAACATGACAGGTAAAAGAACAGAAGTGGCTGATTAGGATATTTTAGAATTGGACTTATAGGGACACTTTGCCTAAAGTTTAAAATTTGATATCTTGATTTAGATTATTTGTAATACAAACTCTGAAGTACTTATTTCATGATGAAAAGCATGAAGTTGGACAAGATCCAGAATGTTGTTGACAAAATAAGAGATGATGCTAGGAACCCTTTCCACAAATAAAAATATTTTTCACAAATATAAATAATTGAAGACTTAAACAGCTTATTGATTCCTTGGAAGGGGGTATTTATTTAACATTTCCAAGGAACTCTGTGGAACTTTGCAAAAGGGCATGTCATTCTCTTGACCCACCCCAGCAGCCTACTCTAAGGCATGCTTAAACTCTGTGATGCCCACCCTCATTCTACAGAGCTTTGCATAATGAACTAGAGAGGAAATCTTGGTTTTCTCTTTTTTTTGTTGCACTTTGGGTGTATCGAGGGTACTTCTTCTTCTTCTTCTTCCTCTTTTTCTTTTTTTTAACTGATTTTTTTTTTTTTATAGATTTTATTTATTTGACAACAGAGATCACAAGTAGGCAGAGAAGCAGGCAGAGAGAGAGGAGGAGGCAGGCTCCCTGCTGAGCAGAGAGCCTGATGCAGGGCTCGATCCCAGGACCCTGGGATCATGACCTGAGGCAAAGGCAGAGGCTTTAACCCACTGAGCCACAGAGGCATCCCTTGAGGGTACTTCTTGAAGCACTGTAATACTCTGAAAAGTTTTGGAAAGTTTTGTCTGGGAGGCCTGGGTGGCTCAGTTGGTTAGGTGTCTGCCTTCGGTTCAGGTCATGATCCCAGGAACCCTGGGATCAAGTCCTCCATCGGGCTCCTTGTTTAGTGGGGAGCTTGCTTCTCCCTCTGCCTGCCATTCCCCTTGTTGGTGTGCACTCTCTCTTCTTTCTCCCTTTGACAAACAAATAAATAAATCTTTTAAAAAAAAGTTTTCTCTACTTCCCTTTTATAGAAGGGAACACCTTCCATTACGGGGAACACTTTTCAGTGTAATAAGAGGAAACTGGACAGGTCAGGTTTTTTTTTTTTTTTTTTTTTTTTTTGTTTTTTTGAAGATTTTATTTATTTATTTGACAGACAGAGATCACAAGTAGGCAGAGAGGCAGGCAGAGAGAGAATGGGAAGCAGGTTCCCCGCAAGCAGAGAGCCCGATGTGGGGCTCCATCCTAGGACCCCAAGACCATGACCTGAGCCGAAGGCAGAGGCTTAACCAACTGAGCCATCCGGGTTCCCCTCGACAGGTCAGTTTTATAACAATAATTTAAGTTTATGTTTAGTCTCACTTAAAGCTATTGCACTGAAGTCTGCTAAAGGTCAAGTTTTAAATTTTAATCTTTATATTTCTCCTGTTTCGAATAAATTATAAATTGATAGCATTTTACTTACAGAGTATCAGTCAATGTACTGTAATGGATGATTAAACAATGGCTGTTTTCTAATGTATTTCTTGATATGAAAAATTTTAAAGAAAACTTATTTTTTCCAAATAGGGAAGTAAGTCTTTTCTTATTTGTGGATGTTGCTAATTCGCTGAACTCTTTTATGATTATTTTTTAAAAGATTTTTTTCATTTATTTGACAGAGAGAGACAGTGAGAAAGGGAACACAAGCAGGGGGCGTGGGGGAGGGAGAAACAGGCTTCCCACCATGCAGGGAGCCCGATTTGGGGCTCAATCCCAGAACCGTGGTGACCCTAGCCGAAGGCAGAGGCTTAACAACTGAGCCACCCAGGTGCCCCTCTTTTATGATTTGTGACAGAGATTTTTGTCACTTTACTTTTAAATTAATTACTTCAATCCTTTTCAGCAGAATTTTATGTATAATATTAGGGATTCAAGGTGACCAAAGACAGAAAATAACTGCAGCATAAACTTTTATTTGAACTCTACAGAGACTAACCCATTCTAGAACATTTGTGAATTTGGATTTCATCCAAAATCACTTTGTTAAATGATTATGCCACAAAGAGACTCTAGAACGGGCAGCCTACAATTCTTCCTCTCTTAAAAAAGTAATTATAGGCGCGCCTGGGTGGCTCAGTGGATTAAAGCCTCTGCCTTCAGCTCAGGTCATGATCCCGGCGTCCTGGGATGGAGCCCCACATCGGGCTCTCTGCTCAGCAGGGAGCCTGCTTCCCCTTCTCTCTCTGCCTGCCTCTCTGCCTACTTGTGATCTCTGTCTGTAAAATAAATAAATAAAATCTTAAAATAAAAGTAATTTCAATATGTAAATCCTTAATATTCTGAGGTAACTGGTTGAGGATGTCTGTCAGTGGGAAATCAAGTACTTTTAAAAAGATATATATAAGTTAAAAATACTAAATCGACATAGGTAACTTTTTCCTTAACCTGCCTTAATATGTAAGAATGGACTTATCTTACGTAAATGGACAATATTGTAAAGTTGTTGCCTTTAAGGAATTTATGATTTCATAGTGGTATAAAAATAAGTACTCACTTGGGCGCCTGGGTGGCTCCGTGAGTTAAAGCCTCTGCCTTCAGCTCAGGTCATGATCCCAGGGTCCTGGGATCCAGCCCTGCATCGGGCTCTCTGCTCAGCAGGGAGCCTGCTTCCCCCTCTCTCTCTGTACCTGCCTCTGTCTACTTGTGATCTCTGTCTGTCAAATCAATAAATAAAATCTTAAAAAAAAAATTCAGCCTTTATTTTGATCCTAGGCCCCCTGGTCACTCAGATCAGAAACTTAGGAATGATTCTCCACTCTTCCCTTCCCTTTCCTTTTAGAACTAGTTAGAAACTAAGGCCTGTTGGTCATAACTCTTTGAATAGCTTTCAGATCTCTTTCCTTCCTGTCTTTTCTCACTGCTATTGTTATTGTTCAGGTCCTCCTCTCCTTACCTTTAATTGGACTTAACAGCAGTTTTCCCAAATAATCACGCTGCCTCATATTTGGTTCAAGTTGGGTTAGCTCTTTACAGGGTAGCCAGAGCATTCTTTGTAATATGCAGATCTGATTGTCACTTGTAGCTACTAAAACACCTTGGAGCCAGTAAGCCAGCTCCATAACAATACATTGCTTATTCCTTGTTTTAAATATTTAAAAATATGTAAAAAGAGCTGATGCAGGGATGCCTGGTGGCTCAGTGGGTTAAGTCTCTGCTTTCAGCTCAGGTCATGATCTCAGGGTCCTGGGATCGAGCCCAAGCTCCACATCGCCCTGCATCGGGCTCTCTGCTCAGCATGGAGCCTGCTTCTCCCTCTCTCTCTGCCTGCCTCTGCCTACTTGTGATCTCTGTCTGTCAAATAAATAAATAAAATCTTAAAAAAAAAAAAAAGCTGTTGCATACACTATGCTTTATATGACTGGTAATTTTTGTATTACTTAATATTAAATTGCTAGGATTCATCCAAATGTGTGAAGCTGTAGTTTATTCTCTTTGATGGCTGCATTATCTTTCATTGTGTGGCTATACTATACTTTATCCACTTTCTCACTGATAGCCGTTTGTGTTGTTTCCACAGTTGTGCTCTTGCAAACAGCGCTGCTGTAAGCATTATTATGTCTCCTGGTGTACATGTTCAAGAATTTCTCCTGTGCATATACTTGGTAGTGGAATTTCCAGGCTATTTTGCGTGTCAGTGTTGAACTTGAGATAATGCTGAACTGGTTTAAAATGTACATTTCCTTCAACATGTATAAGAGATCTTAAGAATCCATATGTCCAACACATAGTGTTGTCAGATCTATGCATTTTGGACAAATGAGTTTAAAATGGTATTTCAATGAAGTGTTTCTTAATTTACAGTTTTCTCATCACTAGTGATATTGACATATCTTTGAATGTCTGTTGGCCATAGGTGTTTCCTGTACTGTGAAATAACTTTTCATATATTATGCCCAATTTCTATTGGTGGCTTGTCCTTTCCTTACAGATGTCTATGGGTTAAAAACATATTCCTTACAGTACTCATTTGTCAGGTTTGTATACTGTGAATATTTTCTCCCAGATTTTAATTTGCCTTTTTGTTTTTTAAGAAGTCTTTGAATGAACAAATGTTCAAAATTTTAATACAGTCAGATTTGCCAGTGCTTTGTAGTCACTGCTTTTTGTGTCTTGTTTAAGAATGTGCAAAATACATTCACCTACATTTTATTTTTTTAAGATTTTATTTATTTATTTGAGGGAAAGTGAGTTAGAGAAAGAGCATGGACTAGGGGGGCAGGGGCAGTGGGAGAGGGAGATGCAGACTCCCCACTGAGCCAGGACCCTGACTTGGGGCTCTATCCCCGGACTCCAGGATCATGACCTCAGCTGAAGAGAAACACTTAACTGATTGAGCCACCTAGGTGTCCCCATTTACCTAC
Source organism: Mustela nivalis (assembly GCF_964662115.1). Classification (NCBI taxonomy): domain Eukaryota; kingdom Metazoa; phylum Chordata; class Mammalia; order Carnivora; family Mustelidae; genus Mustela; species Mustela nivalis. The sequence goes on from NC_139040.1 coordinate 32,827,219, forward strand.
ATTTTTTGCTAAGAGGTTTAAAGGTCTGTTTTGAGTGTTTAAGTTCCTAATCAATATGGAATTGATTTTTATACAACAGTGTGAGATTCAGTTTCATATTTTAGACACAGATAATCTTTTTCCAGATCTATCCCTGCCTACTCTTTTTTAATATTTTGAGATTATAATTCACTACGAAAAATTCACCCATTTAGAGTGTATAGTTGATTGGTTGTTAGTTCTGTATCCATCACTACAATGTAATTTTGGAATTACACCAAAAAGCCCCATACTTATTGGCAGTCCTTCCCCATTCCTCCCACACTCCGAGCTTCCCCACCCCACCTAGTTTGAACTTAGGTAATTGCTCATTTGTTTTCTCTCTCTATAGGATTTGCCTATTCTGTACATTTCATCTGGCCTTTTGTGACAGGTTTCTTTTATTTACCATAAGGTTTTCAAAGTTCGTTTATATTGTAGCATGTTATCAGTACTTCATTCCTCTTTTTTCTTTTTAAGGATTTTATTTATTTATTTGACAGAGAGAGATCACAATTAGGCAGAGAGGCAGGCAGAGAGAGAGGGGGAAGCAGGCTCCCTGCTGAGCAGAGAGACCGATGCGGGGCTCGATCCCAGGACCCTGAGATGATGACCCGAGCCGAAGGCAGAGGCTTAACCCACTGAGCCACCCAGGCGCCCCACTTCATTCCGTTTTATGTCTGAACAAGATTCCATTGTACATTTTGTTTATCCTTTCATCAGTTGATGGACAATTGGGTTGTTTCCTGTCTGGCTATGTATTATAAATAATACTGCTCTGATCACTGATGTACAAGTTTTCGTGTAGGTTTATGTTTTTGTTTGTCTTGTGTATAACATGTAGGAATAGAATTGCTGAATCATATGGTAATTCTATGTTTAACAATTTGAGGAAATATTAACTTATTTCCAAAGTGGTTGTACTATTTTACGTTCTCATTAGCAATGTATGAGGAGTCGAATTTCTTCATATCCGGGAACAACACTTGTTATTATCTATATATATTTTTATAGTCATTTTAGTATGTGAAGTATAATCTATTATGGTTTTGATTTCATTTCCCTTATAACTAATGATGTTAAGCATCTTTTCATGTGTATATCTTCCTAATTGAAATATCTATTCAACTCTGTCCATTTTCTAATTGGGTTGTCTTTTCAGTACCGAGTTATAAGAGTTTTTATTTTTGAATTCTGTACATAAAACCTTATCAGATAGATGGTTTCCAAATATTTATTTTGTATTCTGTGGGTTCTTTACTTTAAAAAACAATTTTGAAATTTTGATGAAGCCTATCTTACCTATTTTTTCTTATGTTATCTGTGGTTTGGGTGCCATGTCTAAGAAACGGTTGCCTAACCCAAGGTTATGAAGATTCACCCTTATGTTTTGTTTTGAATTTTATAGTTTTAGCTTTTATATTTAGGTGTACTGTCCATTTTTAGTTTTTGGTGTTTGATGTGAGATCAGGGTCCAACTTTATCCTTTTGCATGTGGATATTCAGCTGTCTCAGCGCCATATCTTTCTTTCTTTTTTTCTTTTTTAAGATTTTTATTTATTTATTTGACAGAAAGACAGATCACAAGTAGGCAGAGAGGCAGGCAGAGAGAGAGGGCGAAGCTGGCTCCCTACTGAGCAGAGAGCCCGTTGTGGAGCTTGATCCTGGGACCCTGAGGTCATGACCTGAGCCATCCAGGTGCCCCTCAACAACATTTATTGAAAATATTTCTTTCCTCATCCACTTATCTTACCACACTTGTCAAAAATCGGTTGACCATAAATGTAAATACAAATGTTTATTTCTGGACTCTCAATTCTATTCCATTGATCTATATTTCTCTTCATATGTGTGTGTGTGTGTATTTGTGTATTTATTTCTATTCTCCTAGTACCATACTCTTGACTTCTGTAGCTGATCAGTAAGCTGTGTATAAAGTTTTATAGCCAGGAGGAGTGAATCTTCCAATATTGTTCTTTTAAAAAAAAAAAAAATTTTTTTTTTTGACAGAGAGAGATCACAAGTAGGTAGAGGCAGGCAGAGGGGGAGGGGGGAAGCAGGCCCCCTGCTGATCAGAGAGCCGGATGTGGGGGCTCGATCCTAGGACCCTGGGATCATGACCTGAGCTAAAAACAGAGGCTTAACCCACTGTGCCACCCAGGTACCCCCCCAATATCATTCTTTTTAAAGATTGCTTTGGCTATTCTGAGACCCTTGCTTTCTTGTATCAATTTTAGGATCAGCCTGTCAGTTTCTTCAGCAAATGCAAGTTGGGATTTTGTTGAATTTGTAGATCAGTTTGGGGGAGTTTTACCGTCTTAACAATATTAAGTTGTCCAACCTATGAATAATGAATGTCTTTTGATTTATTTATAAATTAATTTCCTTCAACATTTTGTAGTTTTACTAGATTATTTTTTTGATACTATTGTAAGTAAAAAATTTTTAGAAATATACTTGACATTGCCTGCCTCTTTGCCTTGCATCTCTGCCTACTCGTGATCTCTCTCTGTCAAATAAATAAATACAATCTTTAAAAATATATATACTTGACATAAAAAGTTATCGTTTTTTATTTAAATTCAATTAGCCAACATTAGTTTCTGATGTAGTACTCAGTGATTCATCAGTTGTGTTTAACAGCCAGTGCTCATCACGTCATGTGTTCTCTTTAATGCCCATCTCTCAGTTATTCCGTCCCCCCACCAAATTCCCCTTCTGCAGCCCTCAGGTTGTTTTCCAGAGTCCAGAGTCTCTCATGGTTTGTCTCCCTCTCTGATTTCTTCTCATTCAGTTTTCCACCCTTTCCCTATGATCCTCTGCACTATTTCTTGTATTCTACATATGAGTGAAACAATAGGATAATTGTTTTTCTCTGATTAACTTATTTCACTTAGCATAATACCCTCCAGTTTCATCCACGTTGATGTAAGACTTACAATTTTAGTTTCAGTTGTAGAGTGTACTGATTTGAAATCATATACATTACAGAATGATTACCATGATGTCTAGTTATGTTACCATACAAAGTTATTGCAGTAATATTAACCGTATTCCCTATGCTATACTTTACATCCCTGTAACTTACTTATTTTATAACTGCAGGTTTGTACCTCTTAATTCCCTCTACCTATTTTGCCCATCCCTCCCTCAACCACCAATTTGTTCTCTGTATTTATGAGTCTGTTTCTGTTTGTTTTCTTTGTTCATTTGTTTTTTAGATTCCAAATATAAGTGAAATCACAAGGTATTTGTCTTCTGTCTGATTTACTTAGCCTAATACCCTCTAGGTATTAGGTCCATCCATGTTTCAAATGGCAAGATTTTTTTTTTTGTTGTTAATGGCTGAGTATTATGGGAATTTTTTCTTAATTTCACTTTGGGGATGTTCATTGCCAGTGTATATAAATATAATTGGTTTTTATATATTGATCTTTTTTTTTTAATTAATTTTTTATTTTTTATAAACATATATTTTTATCCCCAGGGGTACAGGTGTGTGAATCACCAGGTTTACACACTTCACAGCACTCACCAAAGCACACACCCTCCCCAATGTACATAATCCCACCCCCTTCTCCCAAATCCCCTCCCCCCACCAACCCTCAGTTTGTTTTGTGAGATTAAGAGTCACTTATGGTTTGTCTCTCTCCCAATCCCATCTTGTTTCATTTATTCTTCTCCTACCCACTTAAGCCTCCATGTTGCACCACCACTTCCTCATATCAGGGAGATCATATGATAGTTGTCTTTCTCTGCCTGACTTATTTCGCTAAGCATGATACGCTCTAGTTCCATCCATGTTGTCACAAATGGCAAGATTTCATTTCTTTTGATGGCTGCATAGTATTCCATTGTGTATATATACCACATCTTCTTGATCCATTCATCTGTTGATGGACATCTAGGTTCTTTCCATAGTTTGGCTATTGTGGACATTGCCGCTATAAACATTCAGGTGCACGTGCCCCTTTGGATCACCACGTTTTTATCTTTAGGGTAAATACCCAATAGTGCAATTGCTGGGTCATAGGGCAGTTCTATTTTCAACATTTTGAGGAACCTCCATGCTGTTTTCCAGAGTGGCTGCACCAGCTTGCATTCCCACCAACAGTGTAGGAGGGTTCCCCTTTCTCCGCATCCTCGCCAGCATCTGTCATTGCCTGACTTGTTGATTTTAGCCATTCCGACTGGTGTGAGGTGATATCTCATTGCAGTTTTGATTTGTATTTCCCTGATGCCAAGTGATATGGAGCACTTTTTCATGTGTCTGTTGGCCATCTGGATGTCTTCTTTGCAGAAATGTCTGTTCATGTCCTCTGCCCATTTCTTGATTGGATTATTTGTTCTTTGGGTGTTGAGTTTCATAAGTTCTTTATAGATTCTGGACACTAGTCCTTTATCTGATATGTCATTTGCAAATATCTTCTCCCATTCTGTCAGTTGTCTTTTGATTTTGTTAACTGTTTCCTTTGCTGTGCAAAAGCTTTTGATCTTGATGAAATCCCAATAGTTCATTTTTGCCCTTGCTTCCCTTGCCTTTGGCGTTGTTCCTAGGAAGATGTTGCTGCGGCTGAGGTCGAAGAGGTTGCTCCCTGTGTTCTCCTCAAGGATTTTGATGGATTCCTTTCGCACATTGAGGTCCTTCATCCATTTTGAGTCTATTTTTGTGTGTGGTGTAAGGAAATGGTCCAATTGCATTTTTCTGCATGTGGCTGTCCAATTTTCCCAGCACCATTTATTGAAGAGGCTGTCTTTTTTCCATTGGACATTCTTTCCTGCTTTGTCGAAGATGAGTTGACCATAGAGTTGAGGGTCTATTTCTGGGCTCTCTATTCTGTTCCATTGATCTATGTGTCTGTTTTTGTGCCAGTACCATGCTGTCTTGATGATGACAGCTTTGTAATAGAGCTTGAAGTCCGGAATTGTGATGCCACCAACGTTGGCTTTCTTTTTCAATATCCCTTTGGCTATTCGAGGTCTTTTCTGGTTCCATATAAATTTTAGCATTCTTTGTTCCATTTCTTTGAAAAAGATGGATGGTACTTTGATAGGAATTGCATTAAATGTGTAGATTGCTTTAGGTAGCATAGACATTTTCACAATATTTATTCTTCCAATACAGGAGCATGGAACATTTTTCCATTTCTTTGTGTCTTCCTCAATTTCTTTCATGAGTACTTTATCCTTGCCAAACTAGTTTCTTCTTTCTAATAGTTTTTTAATAGTTCATTAGGATTTTCTCTATACAAGATCATGTCATCTGCAAATAGAGATGTTTTACTTCTTCCTTTTGCATCTGGATGCCTTTTATTTCTCTTTCTTACTTAATTGTCCTAACTAGAACTTCTAGTACAATGTTGAGTAGATGTGGTGAGAGTGGACATTCTTGCTTGTTCCCGAATTTAGAAGGACTACATCGACTCTTTCACTGTTAAATACGATGTTAGCTCTGGTTCTTTTCATAGATGTCCTTTATTAAGTTGATGAAATCCCTTTTTAAGCCAGTTTTTGGAAAATTTTTTGTCAAAAGAGGGTGTTGGATTTTATCAGTTGCTTTTTCTGGGTCTTTTGAGATGAGCACATGAGTTTTGTCCTTTGTTGCATTAATATGGTATACTTTCATTGATTGTTTTTTGGATATTATAACCCCCTTGGCATTCCTGGCCTATCTGCCTTTCAAGTTAGTCTTATATGCTCCCAAACTCTACATTGCAGCCTACCAAACTACATGCTGTTTCATGACAGTATCATACACTTCCTTGTCTCCATGTTTTTACCCCTAACTGTAAATGTCGTTCTCTTTCTTTCCTACCTTGTGAATTCCTATTCATCTTTTGTATCTCAGATCAGGTCTTTATTTGTTTCTCTGTCCTCTCATCGTCCACATATAGTGATTACTCTATACCTCTGTTATAGCAGGTGTGATTTTTTAAATTGCATTTAATATATTTACTCTGTTGTAGCATTTACCATAAATTTAATAACTTTTCTGGAGAAAATACACAATAAGTACATACATGGATTTCAGGATTATTAACATTAAAGTAAACTGTGCATTGTAAAATCAAAGAAATATGGTATTTGTTTACCTTTCTCTTTTTACTGATTTTGGGAGTTACTTGAATGTAGTTACTTTGTTGCCATTCCAGCAGTTAGTAGAGAGTGGTAGGTGTTTAACACATTTGTTCAGTTAAGGCTGCTCCTTACCCTGGGTGCCTTTTCAGGTCTCTGCACAATTTGCCTCTTTCCTTTTCCTCTATATTTACCACTGCTCATGTATGTACCCGGTTCTCCAGCCAGATTGGAATTCTCATTGTATCCCTGATTTTGTCTTCTGTCTTCTTTGCTTTATTTTTATTTAAAAAAAAAAGGAAAAAACCATTAGAACAAAGAAGTCTATTGCTTCATAAGCAGAGAGATGATTATTAAAAGTGAACTGTTGTAGATTAGGTATAGTTTTTTAAAATTTATTTATTTTTTAAGTAATCTTTATACCCAGTATGGGGCATGAATTCACAACCCTGTGATCAAGAGTCATGTACTTTTGACTGAATCAGCCAGGGTTTTTAGCTATAGTTTTTGTATATTGTTATATTGTACCATTGATACGTTTTTATTTTAGAATAGTTGACTGCTTTTATTTACTTATTTATTATATATATATATTTTTAGTAGGCTCTGTGCCCACCATGGATGGGGCTTGAACTCATAATCCTGAGAACCAGGAGTTGTATATTCCACCAACTCAGTCAGCCAGTGCTCTGCAGAATAGTTGACAGCTTTTAAATATTTAGGTTAACTAATAGAATTGATTTTTGAGTAATGTTTATAGCATAAAATAATATGTTTTACATTGAAAATTTTAATTTATAAAATGTTTTTAGGATTAATATGTCGGTTTAACAAATTCTGTTCTGAAAATTATATTTGTAGATGAAGTCCAGAAGAATTGGGAGATGAATGCACATTTTTTTATTAGGTTTAGCAATTTTTTTTGGTAACATAGCTCTAAATTGTTTAAAATTGTATTCTAGTTTTCTCTTATTACATTAGTCTGCTGTTTTCCATTTGCCTTAGGCAGAACTAAGATCTACTACTTCCGAGTTGCAAAGTTTATCATCTTCAGTAGGATCAGAGCTTAAAGGTCCTCATAAACAACTCTTTATATGTTTACTGCCTCGCTTGTAGAAAGCCTCATCACCTCGTGGCTGAATTTTCTCAACATTTATCTATTTAATTTTGCCATAAAAGTCTTCACATTATAGTCTATTGTATAGTCTTCCAAATTTTTCTACCTGAGTCTTTCTTATGCCACTGTTCCACTGAAGAAAAATATTTTATGGTGTGATTTTTTAGGATTGCCTAATAGTCTATTGTATGAATGTACCATATTTTATTAAACCATTTTTCTATTGTTAAATGTTTAAGTTACTATTTAATACAGCCAGGTGCAATTGTATTCTTGGCTTTAAATTGCTTCCTCCAGGGTGCCTGGGTGGATCAGTCAATTAAGCCTCCAGCTCTTGGTTTCAGCTTGGGTCATGATCTCGAGGTTGGGAGATCAAGCCCTGCATTAGGCTTTGCACTAGGCTTGGAGCCTGTTTCAGTTTCTGTATATCCCCTTCCTCCCCATAAGCGCTCTCTTTCCTTTTCTCTCTCTCAATACATACATACATACATAAATAAATTGCCTCCCCCAAGAGGAATTTAAACTCTTTGAGGGCAGATACAGAAATTCCCTATAGTGTTGGTTCAGTGTTGTGCCTCTATGCAATGGTTGATAGTGAATGCTTATCAAATTTCTGAACTTAAAATTATGGGAAGGAACATGACATGGTGTATTCTTTTATACACTGACTTGTTCTATTTGACTATAAACTGATGGAATGGCTCTGCCATGGTACCTTGGTGATCTTGCACATTTCTGCATAGTCTGCATAGGCCAGGCTCAACCACAATCTGGCCCAGGTCTTGCAGGAAGACTCTATGATCTTCCCTGGTACACAGCAAAATAGATGAAATGAGGTCATTTCTTATCTACCTTCCTCTCTTGTGGGAGGCTGCTTCAAGATAGTTTATTATTTTCATCTCTCATACTGGGGAGATATTGGGACATTTGGCTATAGCTGTGAGTATAAAATTGCAAAGCTGCAATCTAGAGTTGACTCCTCAAAAACGAGCAATCCATCGTGCATGTTGTCTGTCATTTAATGGTCCCTCCCTCCAATTTGGTTTTCTCCTGTAGGCCTGAAGACACAGGGAACTGATCCCATACTAATCATACTTTCTCTGGTGGTAATAGACTGTCTGAATGCATTTGGTCTTACTGATAGCTTCCAATACGCTGCTCTGTAGGGGCTGCTTAACCACGTAGCACAAATTAATGCAGTCTTCTTTGGCCTGGTTTGTGGAATTTGCCATTACTTTGTAATTAGTTTACTATAACTTGCTTTTAATTTCAGCATCCAGTATTTAGTGCTTTATTGTTAAACAGCTCAAGTAAGGATGATTCTTGCTCTCTAAGTACAGTATTTTTTTAATTTAAAGATTTTATTTATTTATTTGACAGAGAGCACAAGTAGTCAGAGAGCCAAGCAGAGAGAGAGAGAGGGGGGAAGCAGGCTCCCTGCCCAGCAGAGAGCCTGCTGTGTGGCTCATCCCAAGACTCTGGGATCATGACCTGAGCCGAAGGCAGAGGCTTTAACCCACTGAGCCACCCAGGTGCCCCTAAATAGACTAAATAGAGTATTTTTTTTTTTAAGGAGCACAGTATACTACCTGTAAAATTCATCATAATCTAGATTCATCAGAGATAAAGCAGTTTTATTTAGCCTGGTAGCTTCCTCTCAGGGTTTTTCTGTTTTGTTTTGTTTTTTTAAACTTTCCTTAAGGACTACATTTTTTTTTTTTTTAAGATTTTATTTATTCATTTGACAGAGAGAGACACAGCAAGAGAGGGAAAACAAGCAGGGGACGTGGGAGAGGGAGAAGCAGGCTTCCTGCCGAGCAGGGAACCCAATGTGGGGCTCCATCCCTGGACTCTAAGATCACCACCTGAGCCAAAGGCAGATAGACTGAGCCACCCAGGTGCCCCCTGGGCTACTTTTTTTTAAGTAAGCTCTGCCTGCTATGTGGTACCTCATATGGAGCTCAAAAACAAGACCCCCAAGATCAGGAGTTGCATGCTCTACCAACTGAGCCAGCCAGGCGACCACCTTCCCCCCACTCCCACCGCTGCGTTTTTAAGGACTACTTTTGTTTTGGAGCCCACAGCCTACTAGAGTTATTCTGGGGGAGTCAGTTTCATGCAGACTGTTCTCATACTACATTAGATTTTCTTTTCTCATGCAGTAGGAAGCTACTAAGATGTCTTAATTAAGGCAAATAAATAGTATATTGTATAAAAAGAAAGTATACTGTATAAACAGTTCCACTTAATTTTTAGTGGCTGGTTGATCTTGACCTAGGCAGGAGGAGCATGAATGTCATATTAATTATGCAGCAATTCATGTCTCGGAAATGGTGAAGATGATAATGTTTTGCCATTACTTACTTCACTAACCAGACTTCTTATAACAATTAAGATTTTACAGTTTTGGGGTTTTGCTTCAAGAAAATAATTTATATGGAAGCATGATTTTGACTTTTGAAGTTTCATATTTTCCTGGTAATTTGCATCTTAAAAATTATGACATATGGTGGAGTGTCAATATAACATGACTCAGCATGGTGATAGATGTTTGGTAGCAGGTTTTGGTAGAAGGATAGAGTTGTGTCCCATGAAAAAGAAAATGATTATATCTAATACCACCTTATGAAGCCTGTAACTGTCTGCACATACCATTTTTATGAGTGGAATGTGTATGGTTAGAATTCAGTTTACCTTGTGAAATATAATACCTTTAAAATAGCATAATATTGGGAGCGCCTGGGTGGCTCAGTGGGTTAAAGCCTCTGCCTTTGGCTCAGGTCATGATCCCAAGGTCCTGGGGTCGAGCCCTGCATCAGGGAGCCTGCTTCCTCCTCTCTTTCTGCCTGCCTCTCTGCCTACTTGTGATCTCTGTCTGTCAAATAAATAAATTAAAAAAAAAAATAAAATAGCATAATATTGTGTTTTTCTTATAACAGAAGCAATGCTTGCTTATTGTAAAAAACTTGGAAAATAAAAGCATACAGAAGAAAGTACAAAATACTTCTCATTCCACCAACTTTGAATAGATATTAACATTTTGGTGTATTTCCTTCATAATCCTACACTCATCACCTTTATGTGTGTATGAATGAATATATAAAGTGTGCTTTCTAGGGACGCCTGGGTGGCTCAGTTGGTTGAGCAGCTGCCTTTGGCTCAGGTCATGATCCCAGCATCCTGGAATCGAGTCCCACATCGGGCTCCTTGCTCGGCAGGGAGCCTGCTTCTCCCTCTGCCTCTGCCTGCCATTCTGTCTGCCTGTGCTTGCTCTCTCCCCATCTCTCTCTCTGATAAATAAATAAAATCTTAAAAAAAAAAAAGTGTGCTTTCTAAAAATGTACATTTCAATTATTTTAAAGTTTTATTTATTTATTTGTTCTTGAGATTATATTCCTTTGAGAGAGAGCGCACACACACGCAGGGGCAGAGGGAGAAGCAGGCTCCCTGCTTTGCTGGGAGCCAGCCATGGTCTCCATCCCATGGAGATCATGACCTGAGCTGAAGACAGATGCTTAGCCATCTGAGCTATCCAGGCACCCCTATAAAAATGTACATTATTATTTTTTTAAGATTTTATTTATTCATTTGACAGAGAGAGAGAAATAGGCAGGCAGAGGCAGAAGGAGAAGCAAACTCCCCACTAAGCAGGGAGCCCAATGCCAGACTCCATCCTAGGACCCTGGATTCATGACTTGAGCTGAAGGCAGATGTTTAATTGACTGAGCCACCCAGGTGCCCTAAAAATGGTTCATGCTGTGTATATAGTTTGGTATTTAAAATATTCTAGTTATGAGACAGACACCTGGATGGCTCAGGCAGCAAAGTGTCTTGACTCTTGATTTCAGCTCAAGTCTTGACTTCGGGACGCCTGGGTGGCTCAATTGGTTAAAGCCTCTGCCTTCGGCTCAGGTCATGATCCCAGGGTCCTGGGATCGAGCCCTGCATCTGGCTCTCTGCTCAGCAGGGAGCCTGCTTCCTCCTCTCTCTATCTGCCTGCTTCTCTGCCTACTTATGATCTCTGTCTGTCAAATAAATAAATAAAATCTTAAAAAAAAATGTTAAAAAAAAAAGTCTTGATTTCAGGGTCATGAGGTCAAGCCCTGTGGTGGACTCTGTACTGGGCATATGGAACCTACTTAAAAAAAAAAAAACAAAATAAAAACTAGTTATTATCCTGTGAGCATTCTTATATTCATTTTAAAGAATCAGATCTATAATAGTGTTTTTAAAGGCGGCAAGATACTCCATTTTAAGGATATACTATATTTTATCTAGCCTTTACCTATTGTTGGGCATTTAAGTTGTTTCTAATTTTCTACTGTTTTAGATAATCCTTAAAAGTACATAATTTCTTATGTTTATTATGTTTATTTGGTTTCAAAAATTGCTAGAGATTGATTTCTTGGCTCAGTGTGTATGAACATTTTTCAGGAGCTTGATTCATATCGTCAAATTGCTTTCTAGACAGGTTACCTCATTTTGAAATCCCATCAGTGGTGTGTGGAAGTGTCTTGCCAACAGAGAACAATACTTTTTTTTTTTTTTTTATTTGACAGAGATCACAGGTAGGCAGAGAGGCAGGCAGAGAGAGAGAGGAGGAAGCAGGCTCCCTGCTGAGCAGAGAGCCTGATGCGGGGCTCGATCCCAGGACCCTGAGATCATGACCTGAGCCGAAGGCAGCGGCTTAACCCACTGAACCACCCAGGCGCCCCAGAGAACAATACTGTTAAAAACCTTTAAATTTGATGAGCGAGTTATGATATCTTATTCTTTGCATTTCTTTTGATTGACGGTGAGGTTGAACATATTTTCATGTTCCTCTTGGTCTGGTAATTTTCATTTTTGAATCTGTTTATGTCGTTGCTGCAAGGTTTTACCTACGAGCTGTTGGTATCATTTTGCTTTTTGACAGACTGTAGTTTTATGTCGCTAAATCTAGAAATCTTTTCATTTGCGAATTATTCCCTTATTGAAGGCCTTGAAAGTCCTTCCCCATTTTAATATTAAGTGGATATTCACAAAATGTTTTTCTAGTTTTTTATGGTTCATTTTTGTTTATCGTTTTCTTCCATCTGGAATTTATTTTAGTAAAAGTTATGTGATGAGGCTATACCATTTGTCTTTTGAAAATAAAAGTTTTCCAAGAACCATTTAATAAATAATACTGCATGAATTCATAATGCCAAATTTACAGTGTAATAACTCTTACAAGGGTTGTAGTGTCGTTTTTAAGCATTACTTTGATGTTTGAATGTCATTGCACAGTTAATTGTCATTATTTCTTGGCGAAACTAAAACACTTAGCAGAATTAACTATAACTGCATAGAGCAGCCCCCTCCTTTTTTTTTTTTTTTTTTTAAATAAAGTCCTATCCTTCCACGTGGCTTAATAGTTGTGTGACTCACAGTTCCTTTCTCACTGAGCATGCATGTAATCTGCCCTCTGGTTAGCAGCTGTGGTTTCTTTCTCTTTGCAGCATCTGTTTTTGTTTGCACCCTTGCTTCTCAAAGTTCCTGTGCTCAAAAAGAGATTTTCAGTATTGGTTGCTGTAGGCCAGTGAGGTCTGCTTGTTATTTGTTTCTCATAATAGTTGTCTTTAAAGCATTTTCCTTCATTTTTTTTTTTCCAATATCTACTGACCTTTTTTCTCTCTCCACTGTACTTATGGTTAATGTTTTAACTCACTACAGAGTAGCTCAGAAATTCTGTTACCCATAGGTCTTACTCATGCAACAGGGCTTCAGAGTTATAGATGGACTTTCCTTTATCTTGTCCTGAATGACAGCACAACACCCTTCCAGGGAATACTGAATCAAGAAATCACCTGTCTTTGCAAGGCATCTGTTCAAAGCAGATGCCAGATCCATATAGGCTTGTCATTTCCCATCAGGCTCCAACATCAAGTCTCTAATACTTCAAAGACACTCTCCATTCTTGCATCGACAAACAGCTGTGGTGCCTCCTGTTTTCTTGTTGCTTTTGTTTCTAGTCCTGACATTTCTTTCAGATGGAAAAATAGATAAGGAAGCATTAATATTTGAGAGCATATTAATGGTATTTTACATACTGTAAATGTTTACATTTGAGTAATATCAATTACTAAAGAGAACAGAAAATTTAATTCTTAAAAATTTTTATATGAGGAAATATGCTTTTGAGTTGGTTGATTTTATCCACTCTCTAAAGACATAATTCTGGTATATATTTTCCTTGTTGTAAGAACAGAATATAATAATCAACTTCTCTCATTTTATTTTATGCATCTGTGAAAAAAAAATATATATAGTTATGTGTAAGTTGATAATTTCCCCCTCATTTCTGTTGCTTACTTCCAGGGATTTTAGGTTGTTACAGAATATTTCTAATAGCTCTGAGATAGGGAGGAATAGTAATTGATTCTGGCAGTGTTTCATAGGTAGTAATCAGTAGAATCAGAATACAGTTCAGACCCAGTTTACTGCTCATCTGTTAAAGAAGTTACCCTTCCTTTTTCATTCCATCAGTCTTTGTGTGAACCTCATGATATACCCCAAGGATGATGCAGTATTGGTCCCACCACAACAGCTTTGTGAAAATTTAAATTTTACTAGAACTAAGTGGGGGTGATTCTTTTTGCATAGTTTCTTTCACTGAATGTTATTATCTAAGCAGATTGTATTTGGTGCTAGAGTGAAACAGTAATTGGGATTGCTTAGGTTTGGTGTCTGAGTGGGCTTTTTACCTACATTAACACCTGCTAGGGCTTAATAGAATTTTGTTTGGATAAATGAGTCCAGTCAGAATGCTGCCCAGGAAATAAGGAGAATGGGGCCTGGAAGGCAAAGATCAGGATTTGCCTGCCTCTATGACAGACAGTAAGTACAGGACTACAGAGAATGTGACCATTAAGGTAACTATTTTACCTTGTATATTCTCTGTAGTGAGGCTGCAACTTCCAATCCCGCTTGATAAGGAATGTACATGGTACTGTTGGGAGATAATTTTCCATGGGCTTCCATGTTTCTGCAGATCTTGCGAATGTGACACTAATTGCCCTTTGCTCAGGACTGACTTTTGGAAAAATGAGATAGTTTCTCTCTGCAAAGCAAAGGACAGTCATGCTTACTATCTAGTAAACTAAAGATAATGTCTCCCTTTGAACAAAGTGTGTGCTGGCTTATTGTATATTATAAAGATTTGGGTTCCTCTAGCTTAGAGTTTGTCTCCTATTATGTGTTCTAGTATGTAGGTCAACATTCATCTATACCCATCTATGTTACCCCTGTGGGATTTGGAAGGCGCAAGGAGAACTGATAAAAATTTGCTGCTTATGCCACTTGCTATGCTATGAGTAATAAAGTCCTTTGTCTCACATAGGAATCTCATGCCTTCTGCCAGCACCTGTACAACCGTCTTAGGCTAACTTGTTGGCTTACAAGTAGGGTAAAGTCTCAGATATTTCAGAGTTTTTAGCAGGTACTCAGGACAGTGGTTTTGCCTGTAAGATGTTACGTCTCTTCTGGAGAAACTTGTTTAGTGTTCTTTAATCCTTGTTTATTGAACTGGTTTAAACTTCTGAAAAATTAGTAAGGGTCTACTCTTTAAGGAGCCAATAACAGTTCTGAATTGGTAAATTACAAACAGCTGAGAGCTTTAAGTGGTGTTCATTATTTATTTTTAAAGATTTTATTTATTTTATTTGACAGACAGAGACTACAAGTAGGCAGAGAGGCAGGCAGAGAGCGAGGAGGAAGCAGGTTCCCTGCTGAGCAGAGAGCCCGATGCGGGACTCGATCCCAGGACCTTGGGATCATGACCTCAGCCGAAGGCAGAGGCTTTAACCCACTGAGCCATCCAGGTGCCCCCATTATTTTTTAATTAAAAATTGGACTTGAAGTCAAGTTTATGTTCTTTCTATTGCAAGAAGCAACCTAAAATACGAATGTGGCAAGGAGAGTAAGAATCTCTCTGACCCTGCATTGTGATTCTAGTGGAACAGAATATTTGAAATTTGGGACACGAAATCACAAAAGTATGTTGGAGGAGTGGAAAAGCACACCTAGAACATGGGCTTTGAAGTAACACCTCAGTTTGGAACCCTGGTGTTGTCAGTTAATACTAGTTTTTAGCACTGGGCATACTATTCAGTCTTTGATTCATATATATAATGTGGAATAATAGCTACCTCATAAGGGTGTTATGAGGATTAGACATAATTATGCAAAGCCTGTAGCACTGTGATCTTGGATATGTGGTGTGTGTTGGGGGGACAGAGAGAGACAGAGAGAAATAGAAATAGTCACCCCAGTTCCACTTAAGTTATTGTTGTGAATTTAGAGTTCTCATTTCAAATTATTTCTCCACTTACCTGGCATGTTTCTTTTTTTAAAAAAAATTTTTATTACATAAGCTCTACTCCCAGTGTGGAGCTTGAACTCGCAACTCTGAGATGAAAGTCTTATGCTCTATTGACTGAATCAGCCAGGTTCCTGTTCCTCATGTTTCCTTAAGCAGAAAAAAAAATTTTTTAAAAGGATTTTATTTATTCATTTGAGAGAGAGAGAGACAGAGAGAGAGCGAGCACATAAGCAGCAGGAGAGGCAGAGGAAGGAGAAGCAGAGTCCCTGCTGATCTGGGAGCCCAATGTTGGGCTTGATCCCAGGACTCCAGGATCATGACCTGAGTTGAAGGCAGACACCTAACCATCTGAGTGACCCAGATGCCCCAAGCAGAAAATTCTATGACGATATCTCTGTTACTGATGAGAATGTGTTCCAGCAACACACTTCCATTATTAGAAATTTTTCCAGAGTAGAAATGTATCAGATTTTCAAACATTTTCTACAGTTTTTTTTTAAATAAGAGGGACTATAGCAATCTATATCATGAACTATCACCTAAAGAAGACTCACGCATTTTCGTTTAAGTTACAACAATTTGTGACAAAAACTGTACATTCTTTTGTACATGGAATAAAATAAAACTATAATTAGTATAATTAATATAATGTAATAGTATAATTTCTGAAAGTCGTTTTCTATACCTACCTTGGCTGAAATGCTAGCCTGTGGGCCAGGAATTGCACTGGGTGGCATATGGACCCGTCTGTGGCTGCTGTGGCTGCAGGTTGGGAGGCAGCAAACAGATTTCCATTCCATCTGACTCCTCTCCTTCCTTTCCCTAGCTTCATTTGACATCTGATGCTCAAGAGTGATACAGAATGTAATTTAGATGAGATTATTTAAAATGATCTCTTAACATCTTTAAAAGCCTCCTAGCAGTTTCACAAGGAGGGTTTTGAAGGAAGGCAGGAAACGGCACAGCATTCTGTCTGCTGTTGAGCTGTTGCCAATACTGCTTGATATGATTTATAATTGAAGCAGGACAAAAGAAAAATGATTCAATGGTTATAAAGATGCTTATTGGCAAGGATACTAATTAATTGAGATATAAACTTACTACTTAAGAGAAAAAAATACACAACTATTTAATTTAAAAAACTTTGCAGACATTCTCTCATTGATTGTGATAAACTGATTTTATGAGAAGTGTGTTAGTTTCCTATGTCTGCTGTAGGAAATTACCACAAACTTGGTGGTTTAAAATAACAGAAGTTAGGGATGCCTGGGTGGCTCAGTTGGTTAAGTGTCTACTTTTGGCTCAGATCATGATCCCAGGGTCCTGGAATCAAGTCCTACATTGGGCTCCTTGCTCTCAGCGGGGAGCCTGCTTCTCCCTCTGCCTGCTGCTTCCGCTTCTTATGCTCTCTCTCCCTCTCTCTGACAAATAAATAAATAAAAATCTTTAAAAAATTAAAATAAAACAACAGAAGTTTACTTTTTTTTACAGTTCTGGAGACCAGAATATGGCATGAGTCTTACAGGGCTAAAATCAAGTTTTGGCAATGCTGTTTGCCCTCCAGAGGCTCTACGGGAGAATTCTTTCCTTGCCTCTTGCAGCATTTGGCAACTGCTGGCATTCTTGGCTGCATCACATTCCAGTGTCTCCTCCAACTTCACCATGGCTTTCTCCTCAGTGTGTCTGTCTAATCTCCCTCTGCCCTCCTCTTGTAAGGATTTGTGTGATAGCAGTTAGGACCCACCTGGGTCAATCAGGATAATCTCAATGCGAGATTCTTAATTATATCTGCACAGTTTTACCGTATAAGCCAGGATTCACAGGAATTAGGACCTGATATCTTTGAGGGCCACCATTCAACTCACTTCAGGAAAATAAGCAACAGATTTTCATTTTCTCTTTTTGTGTGTGTGGGAAAGGTGAAACGTCTTTATAATGGTCTTTTCCCAAGTCCTGCTTGTCTCCAAAGGCAGGCATTAAGGCTGTTGTGAAATGAGTGTTTCCATAAAGAATAAATTAAGTTTGTTTTTTCATCTTTAGATGGAACCATATTATATACAATACCAATTTTGCATGTTTTCTTGAGTATAATATGTTACTAGTCCTATAATTCAGTTGCCCTAGTGTACCTGTTAATTAAATGATTTTTAATGTAAAAATTCCTTTTTGGTTTAATTGTACATCACAAGATAAAAAAATTTAAGAGTTTAAATTTTATCTGTTATATCTATATAGAAGTTAATTTTCACTTTTTTGAAGGAAAAGATGAGATGCTGTTAGTGTGAGATATTTAAAGAAATTAAGATACAGAATGTTTTGTATTATTCCCTATCTTTCTTTCCGTGTTTGTATTTTTCTTTTGGCACTGTTACTCTGTTTACCTAGTTCTTAGAAAGGATGTTTATACAGATTTAAAATCTGAAAAATCCTAGAACAAGATTTCCTTAATTAAGGGCTTTATAATAGCTTGAGTTTTAATTTTGAGTTTATTATGCTTTATTTGATTTCACCCAGTTAAGTTAGAATAATAATTAATTGTAATTTTAAGTGGTGTTTACTAAGTAAATAAATATATTAGCTCATCTAGAAAATAGTTTATTATTGCAAATTTAATTAGATTCCCTAAGGGAATTCATATATTACTTGGTAATTTAACTAAATTATCTTTTTTTTAGAGGGGAAAGAACATAAAGCCTCACACAATATGTAAATTATTAAAATAGTGTTCATAGTATTTAAATTATTTTATTAAAATCACTGTTATTAATACTGATATTTTGTCTTTTTTATATTGTCAAATAAATTGTACACTCATTTTATTTCTGTTTGGGGCTACAGTTATGCATCACACTAACAATTAGTTTGTCTGCTGATAAAACAAATCAAGAGTAGGATTATGATTGGGGCGCCTGAGTGGCTCCGTTGGTTGAGTGTCTGCCTTTTGCTCAGGTCATGATCCAGGAATCCTGGGATCGAGTCCTGCATCGGACTCCTGCTTGGCAGGGAGTCTGCTTCTCCCTCTGCCTACCGCTCTCCTCTCCGTGCTTGTGCTCTCTCTCTCTCTCTCATTGTATCTCAAATAAATAAATAAAATCTTTAAAAAAAAAAAAGAATAGGATTATGACTGCTTTTATCTTATAGCTGAACAAATAGTACTTTTGATGTTTTTTCCCTGTCAGTGCTTGAAACACTCTTTATATGGTTATTGTGCTTTCTTTTGACCATTATATTTAGTCTTCTCTGCTTGCTTTTTTCCTCTCGACTTAGCTTGTAGATACTGGCTGTCCCGATGGCCCATTCTTGAACTCTTTCCAACTCAGTACTATGATGTTAGGTGTTGTCTTCCATTTCTGTGATTTTATAGTACTAACCATATTCCCAGAACCTTAAATTTTATATATCCATCCCAGACCTCATGTCAGAGATCTATAATCATCTGACTAACCCCTCCATTGACTCTCTTTCAGATATCTCACATTATACAAATAGATGATTGAATCTTTGATTCTAACTTCTGCTTCAAAAAACAGAATAAAACTCTCACCAGCAACAGCAACAAAAACAAAAATCTCGTTCAACCCCCACCTCTTTTATTAAATAGCCTCTTACTTATTCCACATAGACAGTCACTTGCCCAATATCTAAGTACTAATACAAAAATATATTTCAAAATCTAATTTTCTTAGACTCATTCTTGTGATCTTAATTTAAACTACCATCATCTATCTCTAGGACTTTATTATTTATGGGTCTATAATGCTAGCTATTATACAGAATAATGAACTGGGCATAATTTTATTTTAGGTTTTCAGATTAATTGTAAACAGTAATTTTTCAACTCCTAGGATTTTGAAGTTACAAGAGTTAAGGGGTTAAACCCTAAATGTAAAAGAAACATCCTAAACTTAAAAAAAATAATGATTTAACTTTTCCTCCTCAGTAGAACTGCCTGATGCTTGGTTGTTCAGAGGAGGTAAGCCAGGATATTGAGAAACTTCTGTTTCAAGTTCAGATTTTGGTTTCTAGTAATTCTCTCTGTCCTTTTATTTAGTCATTTAGAATCTTATGGTGGTAGGAAGACAAATCCAAATTAATTCTCAAATAATCATAACTAATTTTTTTTGCCTATTATAAAATTTTATATTAGGTGAGTGTGTGTTTGCACTCACATAAACATATATTAATACATTTATATTAGTATTCTGAATAGGGAATTTACTATATTGCTAAGTAAATAGGTCTCATCCCTTAGGGTAAGGAAGTTAGAAATTGGTAGGAGACTGTTCTTGTGAGGGCAGAACACAAGTTGAATGATGTATGGTGGGTTAATGTACACCATAGATGTTCTTCCTGACAGAGGTAAATAATACTCTTATTTTTTAACCAAATATAATAAACTAATGTAAGCAAAATATATATCTATGATGAGGTAGCAGTGGTTCTCAACAGGTTGTAGGGGCATTTGAACTCCAGGGGACATTTTTTGTCTGTCATGATTAGAGGGTTTTAATGGCATCTGGTGGCTAAGTGCTGGGGATGCTGCTAAATATCCTACAATACCCAGGATAGCCCTACACAACAAATCGTCATAGAGCCTAAAATGGCAATAGTGCTTCAGTTAAGAAACTCTTTTAGGATATTTTTTCCAACCTGCCACATACTTGTTGTCTTAAGTATTTTTCAAAATTTCATTTAACTAACCTTTAAAAGAGGTGTAAATAGTTATAATAATTCCATGATTTTATTTTTGTTAAAACTGAAATGATTGGAAGTATATTTGTGTGTACTTGGAATAGTAAGGATTCGAGAATGAATACCAGGTTTCTGGCTTGCACAATGGAACAGCAGGAGGATGTTGGTGACATTATCTCAGATAAGAGAAACAGATGTGTGGAAGAAGATTTTCAGTTCAGATTTTGCAGAATTTGTACAGACTTTGTACAATTTGAGGTGTCTGAGAGATATCAAGAGAAATTGTGAAGATCAGAACATAGGTGTTCAGACATAGCTTTAATTTGAAATCTGTTGATATATAAATATAATTTAACCCTGGGATTGGATGAAATCACCCAGTAAAGTGTACATCTTAAGAAGGAAAGGGTACCTACTTGTCACAGCTCTTAGGAACATCGACATTCACAATACAGGGGAAAATCCAGCAAGAGACTAAGAAGTAGCCAGAGAGATAATAAGTGATGCAGAAGTGTAGTCTCCCAAGCCAAGAGAAAGGAAATTCTTCCAGTTAGATGAGTCATTATTTATACAGAGGCTGTTGTGACCTAGGTGGGCAGGAAGTGATTAGAAACCCATTTACAGTGGGTTGAGAAATCCATGGTAAGTAAAAAATTTAGTTGTGTTGTTGGTTTATGTAAGTTTGGCTGTGAAGGAGGAAGAGGTAGAGGCGGACGTGGGATCTGGGGAGGATTTTTTGTGGTTTTGAAAAGATCAGAGAGAATTCCTCATTGGTATTTTAAAGATAAATTCTAAAGATATCAAAGCATATGAAGTACAATTTGTTAATAAACAAGCTTTTAATGAGGATATATATATTTAAGATTTTGTTTATTTACTTGAGAGTGTGAGCGAGAGGGAGCACAAGCTGGGGAAGGGACAGAGAGAGAAGGAGGAGCAGACTCCTCACTGAACAAGGAGCCCGATATGGGACTCTATCCCAGGATCCTAGGATTATGACCTGAACAGAAGGCAGATGCTTAACTGAGTAAACCATGCAGGTGCCCTAAATGAGTATATTTCTATATGACTTTTTTGCCTTCATGGTCATGGTGGATGATATTTTATAGTATGTATTTGCATAAGATTTTATTTATTAGAGAAATAGAGAAAGAGAGAGAGCAGGGGAGGAGCAGAAATAGAAGGATAAGCTGACTCTGTCTTGATCTCAGAACCCTAAGATCATGACCTGAGCTGAAATCAAGAGTTGGACGCTTAACTGACTGGGCCACCCAGGTGCCCCAATATTTTATAATACTTTATGTACATATGTATGTACATATATAAACTCTATGCCCAATGTGGGGCTTGAACTCAACAATACTGAGATCAAGAATCACACATTCTACCAACTGAGCCTGCCAGGTGCCTCATATTTTATTATATTTTAAATAGTTGATTAGATGCTGAGTGATTCAGCAAGTATGAAAATAGTTCTGTTAATTATAATAGATACTGTATATGTTTGGCACTCAAATATTACTTTTCTTTTTCAGATCTTTCAAGAAATCGCTTTACAGAAATTCCTTCCGATGTCTGGTTATTTGCACCTCTTGAGACGTTAAATTTATATCATAATTGCATCAAAACCATTCCTGAAGCCATTAAAAACCTGCAGATGTTAACATACCTTAACATTAGGTAAGGAAACATTTTTGGGGGTAGATTTTGTTTTTTATTACATTTCTAATCCTTTTTAGTAATAAAGGAATGTGTTTGGTTTGGCTGTGTAACCTATATTTATCTCAACAGTACCTTATTTGTATTTGTTATACCTTAACATTACTTTATAGGTGTTTGGTCTTGTTCTTGAGAGCAGTGCTTCTCATCCCAGCCTTTAATCTTCCCAGGAGTCACGTGGGGATTAAAACATCTGATTGCATAGCTCTGCAGTGGGGCCTGCATTTCTAACAAGCCCCTAGTAATGCCAGGCTTTATTTAGATCAGAAATATTTTACTGAAATCATAGTACCACTATGCAGATTTATTTATATGCATTTTCTGTTAAAGTGAAACATTATAAAGAAACAGTTCTTGAGCTATAGTGTTCACTCTTGTGAGTTCTCCTTGCTACTTTAAGGATGGATGGGTTGGGTTGGGAGTGTTGGAACTTTAGGAAGTATTAATACTTAATAGATGCTTACTGTGTGCCAGACAATGTTACAAATACCTTACCCATATTACCTCATCTCCTCTTCATTTTGAAAGAGGTACTCTTTATTTATTTATTTATTTATTTATTTTTAAAGATTTTACTTACTTGAGGGGTGCCTGGGTGGTTCAGTTGTTAAGCTTCTGCCTTCCACTCAGGTCATGATCCCAGGGTCTGGTGATTGAGAGCCCCGCCCAGTGGGGAACCTGCTGCTTCTCCCTTTCCCTCTGCCTGCCCTCTCTCTGCTGCTACTCCTGCTTATGCACTCTGTACTCTCTTTCTCTTTGTCAAATAAATAAAGTCTTTTCTTTTTTTTAAAGGACCACTTTCTTGTTTTTTTGTTTTGTTTTGTTTTTCTTTAATTGTAAGTGTTCATTTCTTCCCTCTCCTTAACAAAGTTACAGTGTCTGAATTCCCATACAGGGAGGTGGTAAATATAATTAATGTATATAAATAATAATGGTCCTTTCTTACTGTGATACATTAATCCTTCTATTTGTCTCCCCCAGTGGTGTCACCTGGCAGTACATACTCTTTTTTAACTGAATCTTTATACCTTAAAATGTGTGAATTCCTTTCATAGATATTAGTCATTTGGGTTGCTCTTTTCTCCAATTCTCTAATCTGCTTGGCCTGGCTTGGGGAGAGGTTTTGAGGCAAGTGAGGTACTTTGAAGTGTTGTCTTTATTTTTGTTTCACTTTGTTCTCTTATGGAAAAAAGTGATTTGTCAAAAATTGAATTATATTCCTATACTAACAGAAATGTATGGTTATCTTAAAATAGTTCTACTAAAACTTTCTCTGATTCCTGTTTGGATCTTTATTTATGTATTTTAAAAAATATTTTACGTATTTATTTTTATGAGAGAAGAGAGAGAGCGCGTGCGTGCGCATACAAGAGAGCAGGGAGGTGGGGTAGAGGGAGAAGCAGACTTCCCCCTGAGCAGGGATCCCAATGCTAGACTTGAATGCAGGACCCTGGGATCATGACTTGAGCAGAAGGCAGATGCTTAACCGACTGAGCCACCAGGAGCCCCATTTTGATCTTTAAAAATTGTCTCCCGGGGTATTTGTTTATAGTCACAAACGTTTTTGAACAAACTTTATTGAAATAACATTAGTCTTCATTTCGACTTCCTTTGTCTCTAAAACATGGCAAAAAAGTGAAAATTGATGACTTATTAGCTGTGTATAAAAAAATTCAATTCTGGAGAAAGCTGACTGCTAACTCAATGAACCTGCTTCTTAAAGTTAGAAAATAGGCCAATTTTTTAAAAAGTAAGCTCTAGGCCCACCCTGGTGCTTGAACTCATGACCCCTCAGATCAAAGGTCACATGTTCTACTGACTAACAGCCACGTACCCCCCCCAAATAGGCCAATTTTTAATCTTTTTTTGGTCTGAAGGAGATTAGAATAAATTTGTATGTATCATTACTCTTCCCACTTTATTTTTTATTTTGTTTTTTATTTTGGTGAAAATATCTTGAGAAACTTCTAAGATGGTTTTTCAGCTCTCTCTTTCTGTATAATACTCCCTTGTGTGCTCTACATTGGCTACTTTCCCAAGGATCTTGTTTGATTCTGAAAGTGTCAAGAGTTGTAACAAGCACCTGACATTCTAGCAGCCTGGCCAGGATTGTGGTCTAGGGCCATTGTCTTTTCTTTTCTTTTTTTTATTTTTAAAAGCTTGTGCCTTGTGATTAAAGCCAGTATAGTGTTTCTGAATGTCCTCAGGTCTTAATGTTCTCCCTTGGGGTAATACTAAGTTATTTTTTTGCTGTGTGTGTTACACAAAATGCTGAGTACAGGTCTATAAATGCCACTTTGAGGGGCATCTGGGCAGCTCAGTTGGTTAACCGTCTGCCTTCTGCTCAGGTCATGATCCCAGGGTCCTGGGATCGAGCCCCACATCAGGCTCCCTGCTCAGCAAGAAGCCTGATTCTCTCTCCCATTGCCTGTCACTCCCCTTGCTTGTGCTCTCTCTGTCAAATAAATAAATAAAATCTTTAAAAAGAAAGATTTTTATTTATTTGACAGAGACCACAAGTAGGCAGAGAGGCAGGCAGAGAGATAGGGGGAAGCAGGCTCCCCACTGAGCAGAGAGCCCAATGCAGGGCTTGATCCTAGGACCCTGAGATCATGACCTGAGCCAAAGGCAGAGGCTTAACACAGTGAGCCACCCAGGAACCCCAAATAAAATCTTAAAAAAAAATAGCACTTTGAAAAGCAGGAAAAAATAACTTATTTTTGTGAATACCTAATAATATGTAAATGTAATGGTATACTTTATATTTTTTGGTGGGACTATTATCTTAGTCTGTTTGGGCTGCTATGACAGAATACATGTATTGGGTACCTTGCTCCCGAAACAATCTACACATTTAATGCAATCCCTATCAAAATACTCCCAGCATTTTTCACAGAGCTAGACCAAACAGTCCTAAAATTTGTTCAGGACTACAAAAAATTCTAAATAGCCAAAGCAATCCTGAAAAAGAAAAGCAAAGCTAGAGGCATCATGATTCTAGACTTAAGCTCTATTAAAAAACTTCAGTCATCAAGACAGCATGGTATTGGCAGAAACACACATAGATCAATGGAAAAATAGAAAACCCAGAAACGGACCCACAGTTGTATGTTGAACTAATCTTCAACAAAGTGGGAAAGAACGTCCAATGGAAAACAGTCTCTTCAACAAATAGTGTTGGGAAAACTGGACAGCAACATGCAGAATGAAACTGGGCCATTTTCTTATACCATACACAAAAATAAATTCAAAATGGATGAAAGACATGAGACAGGAAACTACCAAAATCCTAGAGGAGAACGCAGGCAGAAACCTCTTTGACCTTAGCCATTTCAACTTCTTACTATGTATTGGGTGCCTTATAAACAACAGAAGCTTATTTTTCATGTTTCTGGAAGCTGAGACATCCAAGATCAAGTCACCAGCAGATTCGGTGTCTCATTGAGGACCTGCTTCCTGGTTGATAGGCAGCCATCTCCTAGCTATCCTCACTTGGTAGAGGGAGCAAGGGAGCTCTCTGAGGTGTTTTTAGGCAGCCATCTCCTAGCTATCCTCACTTGGTAGAGGGAGCAAGGGAGCTCTCTGAGGTGTTTTTACACTTGATCTTAGCCAAAGGCCAAGAAGCGATCTTTGAGGTATTTTTTACAAGGGCACTAAACCTGTTCATGAAGGCTCCGCCATTATGACCTAATCACCCCCCAAAGGCTCCACTTAAAAATATCATCACATTGGGATTAGGTTTCAACATTATAAATTTGTGGGGGACACAAATATTGAGTCTATAGCAGGGGTCATTTGGTCACTCTGTATTGGTGTATAAATTTGACCCACAGTAGGTTGAGGGTAAGGACCTCAGAGCCATATTGTCCAGATTAGAATCCTGGCTCTCTTATTTATAAGCAGTGTGACTTTGAGCAGTTTGCTTAATCTCTCTCTCTTTTTTTTTTTCCATTTTATTTTTTAAAATTTATTTTATTTTTATTTATTAACATATAATGTATTAGGCCCAGGGATACAGGTCTGTGAATCATCAGGTTTACACACGTCACAGCACTCCCATAGCACGTACCCTCTCCAATGTCCATAACCCAACCACCCTCTCCTTACCCCCTGCCCCCGGCAACCTTCAGTGCTTAATCTCTTTTTGACTGATTCTTCCTCTATAAAATGGGCATCATGATATGCTCTGTTTTCCTAAAGTTGGTTGTTGTGACATTAGTGGAGTTAATTCATGTGAGGTGCTCTGAACATGGCTTGACACATAGTAAACAATACATGTTAGTTGTTTTTATATTTAAGTGTATCCATAGAGATAGGAATGTTTTATCAACTTGGAACTTAGGTAAAGGTGTTAGTGGGCTATTCTACTGTAAACCCATAAGAGAAGGGAGTGGGGGCACCTGGGTGGTTCAGTGGTTGGTGCCGGCCTTCGGCTCCGGTCATGATCCCACAGTCCTGGGATCTAAGCCCACATCAGGCTCCCTGCTTGGTGGGAAGTCTGTTTCTCCCTCTCCCACTCCCCCTGCTTGTGTTTCCTCTCTGTCTCTCTCTCTGTCTCTCTCTCTCTCCCTCGCTCTCTGTCAAATAAATAAATAAATAATCTTTTAAAAAAAGAAAAAGAAAAAGAAAAGGGAGTGGATTAGGGTTTCACATGTCTTTGAAGATGTAGTTCTATTAAATTCTTTCATAGATTTGAACTTAGTGCATGCAAACTTATCCTTAGAACCTTTCCTTTGTTAGAGGCATGGAGGTATTGAATGCAGTGAAATGATACCAGAGAACAAGGTTCTGACATTTTCTAACTCAGAATGATTTTGCGTTTTGAGAACTGATGAGATAATATTATAGGTAACAACACAAGCTTTGCAAACGTTTGTGACTGGGCAAATCCCTTAGCTAGTTTTACCCTTTGTTTTCTTATGTGTATAATAGAGATAATAGTGCTGCCTGTCTTAAGGGGTTACTGTGAGTATTAAATGAGATAGTGCATTTAAGGATTTTAGTGTGTTATAGAGTAAACGCTCATTAAATGATAGTCATTATCTGGTGAAAGCTTTTTCTCTTTAGAGGTGATTTGTTCACCTCAACATAATGTGGGAGATTTCAGACATATCTAATAATGAGACTTTCTTTTTCTTTTCAGTCGAAATCTTTTATCAACATTGCCAAAATACCTATTTGATCTTCCCCTTAAAGTTTTGGTCATCAGTAATAATAAACTGGTATCCATTCCAGAAGAAATTGGGAAGTTAAAAGACTTAATGGAATTGGTGAGTAAAATAATTGCATTGACACATGCCTTTATATTTTGGAAGATTGCTCTTTATGGAATTTCAGTGTAATTTTTTTTTTTTTTAAAGAATAACTTTGTATACACGTATGTTTACCTTAGTAAAATTTTGAGATGCCATTGCTTATGTCTGATTTTAGCTCACAGCCACAATAAAAGCCTGGTTATTTTTAGTCCCAGTGAGTCGAAAGGTTTGCTTGTAAGTGTTAAGAAATGCTTTTCAAACCAATAAGCATTTGTCTATTCATTTTGGGGACAATAAAGGTCTTAGACCAGGAAAAGATATCTTTTTTAAAAGGTTTTACAGGGCTACTATGAAATCCTTAGAGAAGTGATAAAGGAAGAGAGTACAATGCCTGCAAACAATAGAATGAACAAAATAACTCTTCCTCTTCTATATTCTCATGTGATTTTATAACACTTGGGAACCAAGATAAATGAAGAGATGCCATTATATACAATTAATTGTAGAAATATAGGAATAATTTAATTACCTTGAACAGAACATTTAAGGTATTAAAGGATATTGAACTTTGAGAGAAACATATTCTCAAAGCATTGACCTTTTCTCATCTTTCTGTTACTTCTGTAGGGGGACGAGGACAGGTCATCCCAAGATGGGCTACTTTGGCGTGATTATTTTGAGTTGAAAGCAATCAAACCAAGATTTAGGAAAAGCTCTTTACCCACCCCCCACCCCCCCCCAGCCCCTGCTGCGGGGGGCGGGGGGGGGGGTGGAGGGGGTGGTGGTGGAGCACAACTGCCTAAATTTACATTGAAAAGGAGAGCCTGCACTAGGAAAGGCCCTGTTAATGGAGATTCCTCTTTACCTATTGAACTTTACCTAAATTATTTGAATAATTGAGCACTGGTTTATTTTCCAAACATCACCTCTTTCTTTCCAGCTGATAATGGTCTTCCTCCCCTTTGTTCTCCCAGATTCCTACCCCTCTCCTTAGCTTGGGATGTCACATAAGCCCCTTGTTGCCTGTCTTTGGAATTTCATGTTTGTATGGATTCTCCGTACTCTGTACTTTGTATGGATTCTCTGTTTAAAAATTTTTGGTTCCTGCTCACATATCTCTTGAGTAAAAGCCCAAGTTATACCCCTCCTTAGCTTAGCTCCCCCCACCCCCAACTTCCTTCTGGTTACACTGGATTTCTTGCTGTTCTTTAGTACATATCAGGCATATTTTGCCTAAGAGTCCTTTAATATTTATTGTTCCTTATATTCCTTTCTTATATATTGGCATGGCTCATACTCTTAGCTCTGACAATACTGCTCAAATAACAGCTTCTTCATGAGACAATCTGAATTGCTAATATCCCTCCTCATTACTGTTTGCTCTGCCATTTTCCTTTACCCTTTTTTTTTCACAGCCTTTATCAACTGTCATATTATATAATCTACTCTCCTTGCTAGAATGTAATAAGCTCCATAAAGAGCTATGAGGGCAGGAATTTTTGTTGGCTTTACTTCAAATTGTGTCCCTAGCACCTACAATTGGGCCTAGCAAATAGTTGGTATTGGATAAATGTTTGTCATTGAATGAAGATGCCTTAGATATAGTTTGAAAGAAGTATGTAGGATATATTTTTTCTAATCATCTTAGCTCTATTGGGTTTTTCCTTACACGGCTTTAATATTCTTCTGAATTTACCCTCCTGCCTTTTTTATTTTTGATAGAACTGAATATATGTGCCACTTTTCTCTCTCCAAGCTAATATCATTTCCAGTGAAAGTTGGAATTTGGGGGCAGTTCAGTAGCATGTGAATTTCATTTGCAGTTTGTCTGGAGTGACTGCTGTGTGAGATCTTTTTGCAGATTTTGCTTATAGAGGAGAAAGAGGAGAGCACAGTTAAGCTGTCTTTTAATATGGAAAAGTGGTATCCTTTATCTTTAAATCAGGATTTGCATTTTAATTTAACCTTGAGATACTTCCGATTCAGATCTCCTAGAAAGTCTTTGGGTTATGATGTGGGCCAAAGAATTTTGAGCTTGTAACCCCTCATGTTTTGAATCCTTTTGAGAAAGAGGTTTAAATTGATTCTGACCATCATTTTTGGTTCTCAAGCTCATGTCTGTAAGTCCTTGAGTCTCTCAGCTTTTGCCTAACAGAGTAACTCAAAACTACTATAATTGACAGATTATCTCAGTGATTGATAGTCGTTTTTGATTTTACCTCTGAATGAAGAGCACTTGGATGATCCTTATAGTTCTAGTTTTGATTGGCAAGAGTGGTCTTTAGTTGAGATTTTCAAAAGGCTGAATTATGTAGTACTCAGTTATAATTTCACAGTACTGCACAGAAAAAATTTGATAACTGTGCTAAATTGACTTCATGATGTAATATAAATAGAAATCTGCCAGATAATCCATTTTTAGAGAAACAACATTTCAGGTAACTTTTGCTAGCTCCATTAGCCATGTGCTTTACTTTTAAAATGGAAATAGGTATTTCTCAGTTAGTTGTTATAATTTTATTTTTTTATTTTCCTTAGGATATCAGCTGCAATGAGATTCAGGTCCTTCCCCAACAAATGGGGAAATTACATTCACTTAGAGAGCTAAATATAAGAAGAAATAATCTTCATGTGTTGCCAGATGGTAAGATGCTCATTATTTTTACTGAAATGAATAAGAGAGTAACTGTGTCAAATTTAATTTAATTATCTTTCATTTCTGAACAGAATTAGGAGATCTTCCCTTAGTCAAGCTGGATTTCTCTTGTAATAAAGTGACCGAAATCCCAGTTTGTTACAGGAAGCTGCATCATTTACAAGTAATGATTTTGGATAACAATCCATTGCAAGTACCACCAGCGCAGGTTTGTAAGAAAAAAAATACTTGTTTCTTCTCTTTTTATTCATAATTATGCATCAAATTGATAAATCAAAAAGCATCAGAATTAGAAGTCAGTTTATTGTTGAGGCCTTATTATCTAAGGGAGCTTTTCTGATAAGTGACTCTTGCACTTTGGTAGGAGTTTTAGCTTAGCTTCTAGAGAAGAGGGTTTTGAAAACCCAGATCCGGGGCGCCTGGGTGGTTCAGTGATTTAAAGCCTCTGGGATCAAGCCCTGCATTGGGCTCTCTGCTCATCAGGGAGCCTGCTTCCTCCTCTCTCTCTGCCAGCCTCTCTGCCTACTTGTAATCTCTGTCAAATAAATAAATAAAATCTTTAAAAAAAAAGTTTTAAAAAAAAGAGAAAGAAAACCCAGATCCATAATTCTGTCAGTGTTCTTTTAAAAACAGACTGTGTATATGTTTACTTGACATTTGTTGTACAATTGATTATAACACATACTTAGCACTCATAGATGGAATCCTAACAGAAAGAAGATATGAGTGGAAAAGTATTAATTGAGCCTTTGAGTTGGAGGATTAAGTCCACGTGAAGTCTACTAAAATGATAGTAGAAGAATATACTAAACTACAAACCCATAAGGCCAAGGAATGAGAGAGAAGAGGGCTGCAGGGGATGATGGTATGGTGTTGATGATACGTGATTAATGGTGGTAGTGGTAATGTAAGAAATCCAAGTCTTCATTTTCCTTAGACCTCAATAAATAAGATCCATAACTAAATTAAACATTAGAACCATGTTACTGGTACGTATAAAGGTAAGTATCAGGAAACCAACTAAAAGTCGAAGTGTGGGGACTAGGTCTTGGAGATTGAAAGGGGTGGATTAATTTTTTGTTACCAGTTTTAGAATTCTCTTTGATTTTAAAACTGTGTACATGAATAACTACAATAAGAAATTTATGAAAGGGGGCACCTGAGCGGCTCAGTCGGTTAAGAATGTGACTTCAGCTCAGGTCATATCTCAGGGTCTTGGGATTGAGCCAGGCATAGGGTTCCCTGCTCAGTTAGGAGTCTGCTTGTCCCTCTCCCCCTCCCCCTGCTTTTGCGCGCACACTCTCTCTCTCTTTCTCAAATAAATTTTTAAAAAATTTACAAAAGAAAAGAATTCACCATGACAATGAGTGATGATTATTTTTTGGTTTAAACAGATAATGGGATATATTTTAATTCGTAATATATTTATATTCTAATAGCTCAGAAGTTTTTCCTTTTAAATGAAATTTTTCAGTGGTCAGGTCAGATTTGGTATCTATTACAATTATCTAAGAAACATTCTTCCTTTATACCAGGAATGATAATTACCTTTAAATTTACTTTTCTTAAGACTGTTTTGTTTCTTACTGTTTCCTTTTCTTTTTTTTTTTTTTTAATTTTTTTTATTTGACAGAGAGATGTAATGAGAGAGGGAACACAAGCAGGGGGAGTGGGAGAAGGAGAAGCAGGCCTCCCGCTGAGCAGGGAGCCCAATGCCGGGACTCCATCCCAGGACCCTGGGATCATTATGGAAGCCGAAGGCAGACATCTAATGACTGAGCCACCCAAGCGCCCCTCTTACTGTTTTCTTTGTTGATTATTTTTGCATATATTTGTAGGTTATGTAGGCCCATAAAACTAAACATTTTTGATTATAGTTTTCTTTTCTTTTTTTTTTTTTTAAGATTTTATTTCTTTGACAGAGGGAGAGTTAGAGAGGGAGCATAAGCATGGGGAGTGAGAGAGGGAGAAGCAGGCTTCCTGAGTGGGGAGTCTGATGTGGGGCTTGATCCTAGGTCCCTAGTATCATGACCAGAGCCAAAGGCAGATGCTTAACAGCTGAGCCACCCAGATGCCCCACCTTCCAATGTTTAGACCAAACAATTTAGTGGTTCTGAAAGATTACTATTTTTTTAAGATTTTTTTTTTTTCATTTACTTGAGAGAGAGCACGAGAGAGAGCAAGGGCAGGGGAAGGGGCAGAGGGAGATGGAGAAGCAGACTCCCCACTGAACAGGGAGCCTGAGGATGCCAAAGATGCCAAGGATCCCCGGCTCTAGGCCCTATCCATGACCCGATGATCCAGGACCCTGGGGTCACAGCACCAGCTGAAGGCAGTTGCTCAACTGACTGAACCACCCAGGTCCCCCTGATAAGACTACTTTAAGGAATTACATGGGTTATTTTTTTTTTTTTTCTTGTTCTTATCAGTGCAATGAATATATTTTTTCTTTCTTTCTTTTTTTTTTTTTTTTTTTTAAGATTTTATTTATTTATTTGACAGAGAGAGATCACAAGCAGGCAGAGGCAGGCAGAGAGAGAGAGGAGGAAGCAGGCTCCCCGCTGAGCAGAGAGCCCGATGTGGGACTCGATCCCAGGACCCTGAGATCATGACCCGAGCCGAAGGCAGTGGCTTAACCCACTGAGCCACCCAGGCGCCCGAATATATTTTTTCTTACTTTTTTCTAATAAAAGATACTTTTATGAGTTATAGATTTTATATTATTTGGTGGTTTGTATATTGTACTTCTAACAAGAAAACATTAGTGATACACAGAAAAATTAGCTTATTTTTTTCTGGTAAGAATAGAAACAGTGAAAGAATTTTAGTTGGTATCATTGTCAAATGTTTTCATTAAGTGTCAGCTGTAGAAATTATTCAAATATGTGAAGTGTCTATTATGATTGTGATGTCTCAGCATAATTTCAGGTTATTAAAATATATAAATAAGTTGATAGGTAAAACTTATGTTTGTACCTATATAATTAAATCTACTTTCTCAATTATTTGACAGATATGTTTAAAGGGTAAAGTTCACATATTTAAATACTTAAATATCCAAGCATGTTGCAGAATGGATAAGAAACCAGATTCTCTGGATCTTCCATCATTAAGTAAAAGAATGCCCTCCCAGCCTCTCACAGACAGGTAATGTAAAATTCTTACAATCTCTTTTCATGTTCAGTGTCTTCTCTGTATGTAAAAGATATTTATTAACCTGAGTGCACCGAATATATTTAGGTTCATTGGCCCAGTGTTAAAATCAATAATTGACTGATGTGAAATCTCACTATCATAGAATGAACCTCTGTGATACTAGAATAAATTTGGTATTTTCTCAAAATATTAATTAATACTAATATATTAGTAGTAAAATATAAATGTTTGACATTATAGTACAGAAACACTAATTTCTCAGGACTCGACAACTGTTAATTTACTACTATTATCACTTTATTGTACCAAACAGTATTGTAATAACTAGCGGAATTTGATTTGAACTGTGGTTAGTGGAAGAGCAAGACATTTTGGGGTACCTTTCTTCTTCATATTCTTTATTCTTTATGTCTATATCAAAGGTGATTTATCATTGATATGATATGAAAATTTCCTCCTGAGATTTTGAAGTGGTAGATTTGATTATCTGTTTTTAATTATCTTTTGGGGATGTAGGTTGTTCTGAAAGATTTCATGGAAACATAATTCCGTCCATTAGTATGGAAAATAATTTGGAATGGGGTGAGACTACAGAAAGGAAGAATGTACTCTTCCCTAAAATGTTTAAAGACTTGTCATTTTATTTGTGCCAAAATTTAGACTAATTGGAATGACAATATTTTAAGTACTGTTCTTTATTTCCTGAATAGGACATTTTCTTGAATGTTTCTGTTGCCTAAGTAGAATTAAATATCTAAACATTATATTTAATTCCTAAAGATTAATTTGTTTAATATTATGAATGGTAATAGGTTAAACAATTCTACAGAAACTAGACTTTATTCGTAGTCTAATCTATTAGTTTGCTTTATATTTATTTAAAGATGAATTTACTTCAGTAATGGCATTCATTGTACTAGTCATTTATTTATTTTACAAATAACAGTTGGGGAAAAAAAAAACACCAGTATCAGACAATTGCTTACTGGTAGGTTCAGGGTGTGTTTTGTTAAATGATATACACCTTGGTGTTGGCCCTCATGGGAGTCCACAGTATAGTGGAGGAATCAGTCAGCAAAGCAAATAAATCAAATAGTCATACACACTTAAATTTCAAATTGTGTCAAGTACTGTGAAGGAAAGGAACATGTTTCAGGAGGGTGGTCAGGGAATGTCGCTTTGGGAAGGTGAGGTTTTAAGTCAAGACCTGAAAGGAGAAAAGCTAGCTGTGTAAAGATGAAGGAGAAGAGCATTTCAGGCAAAAGAATGACATGTGCTAAGGCCTTAAGTTAGGAAGAAACTTCGTGTGTTAAAGAAACCGAAAGGCCAGTGTGATTGGAGCAGAATGGCTGAAGGGTACGGATATACAAGTTGATTTTGGAGAAATAGTCAGGGCTCAAGTCACGTGGGTGCTCTGGAACTGTGGTAAGGAGTTTGAATTTTACTTGTAGTACAACAGTAAGTCGGTGGACAGTTATAGGCAGGGGAATGATCCGATTTATGTTTTTAAAAGGAGGTATTTTGGCTCTTGTAAGGAGAATAGATTGGAAATAAGCAAAAGCAGAAGCACAGGGTCTAGTTGAGTTTTGAAGTACTTCCAAGAGATCAAGGGGTCTTAAACAGGGTGACTGTAGTAGTGATGAAAAGGAGTGGACAGGACTGAGACATATTTTGGAGATGGTCTCTAGCAATGATATCCAATAGAAATGTAATATAAGCTACATATGTAGTTTTGCATTTTCTTATAATCCATTGAAAAAAGTAAAAATGAAGCAGATGAAATTAATTTGAATAGTATGTTATTTAGGGATGCCTGGGTGGCTCAGTCAGTTAAGCATTTGCCTTCAGCTCATTTCATGATTCCAAGGTCCTGGGATTGAGTCCCACATCCCGCATCGTGCTCCGTGCTTAGTTGGGAGCCTGCTTCTCCTTCTCTCTCTGCCTTCTGCTCCCCCTGCTTGTGCTCTCTCTCTGACAAATAAATAAATAAGATTCTTAAAAAAGTAATGTTATTTAACCCAGTATGTCCAAAATATCATTACAACTTATATTTCTTATAAAATGTTAGTAAGGTACTTCATGTTCTTTTTCTTTCTATTATATCATCTAAATCTGATGTGTATTTTTTGTTTATAGCGCATTTCAATTTAGACTAGCCACATTTCAAGTGCTCAGCAACTATATATGTTGGCTAGTGGCTACTATATAGAATAGTGCACGTTAATAGAGCCTTCCATACCTTGACTATTTTGTAAATTTCTTATTCTACATAGATAAGCATTATAGTAGTTAAGCATATCAACTTTTGGAGTTAGACATAAACGCCCATGAAGTCCTTCTCCAGCTCTTAGTAACTTTATGTCCTTGTGTCATAATGTCTTTAGTCCTTAGTTTTCTTATATGTAAAAGGGAAAATAATCATATGGATTAAATTAAATAATGTCTATAGAGTACATAACACAATGCCTTACCAAAACAATTCCTCAACAAATAGCTTATTACTATCATTGTCAACTATTAAAAATACACATACATTTTAGTATAGTACATGGATATATTATTGTGCAGTGGCGTCAGATGGATTTTGCTTCTAATCATGGTTTAACCTCTTAAATCCACTGTAGACTATGTAAATTATTTAATCTTTCTGAGCCTGTTTATTTAAAGTGTTAACAATACCCACTTCATAAGCTTGTTGTGAGAATTAAATGTGTGTGTGGCAACTAGTTCAAGAAATGATATTCAGTAAATGTTACATTTTTTCAGGGCACCTAGGTGGCTCAGTCGGTTGAGCATCTGCCTTTGTCTCAGGTCATGATCCCAGAGTCCTGGGATGAGCCCTGCATTGGGCTCCCTGATCAGCAGGAAGCCTGCTTCTCCATTTCCCCCCATAAAGTTAAGCTTCATTATCCTCACTTGTAAAAAGAAATAATGCATAAATTGTAGAGTGTAAGGATTATAAATAAGATATGATGTGTACCTGGCACATTAGCTAATACAGTGTGGACACTCAATAAATGCTAGCAAGTAATGCCTCTCTTTATCCTTTAAGACTAAGCTCAAATGCCACATTCTTGGGGGAGGCCTTTCCTAAACCTAACAAGAATTGATTCTCTTTTCTCATAGTACTTTATATTTGCCTTTATCTTAGTCTTCAAAATATATATACATACTTCCTCTCTGGGCTGAGAACCCTTTGAGGTCAAACATTTTTTAATTCATCTCATTTCATTTCAAGCATTCAGCATAGTGCCTGACACTTACTTGGTAGTTGCTTACCTGAGTTTATCGATACACTCCTGGAATGTGTGCATATCAGTATTTGGGGAAGAAATATAGCATAGTGATTAAGATCAGGGACTTTAGTGTTAGATTCTTGGGATCAAATTTAAACTGCCATTCGTAATTTGCGGGTCACTTGTTCAATCTGTCCTGGCCTGTTTCCTCACCTGCAAAAAGAAAACACTAATGCGCTAGAATTTAAACCAGGCATATATGAGGTATCACCTTTAAAGCACTTAGCCTAATTCCTGGCACATAAAAAATGGTCTGTATAGAGTGTATGCAAGTTTCCATGTATGTAAATTGCAAAGTAAGTGAAAAATACTTTGCAGCCTGGGTGGCATACTGTTGTGTAATTCAGAAATTTGCAAGGATAGCTCTATCCTCATACCAAAACAATTGCTTATTCAGTTCTTTGCTGACTTTCTTTTCTCTCTCTCTCTTTTTTTTTTTTTTTTTTTGCATTTTTCTCTTAATTTTCAGATAGGCGTTATTTATAAAGCTAAAGCTTATTTTTAGAGCTAATGAAGAAACTATGAATTGTAGTTAAAAAATATTTCAATGTTCTATGGTGAAATGTGTAAAAACAGAAAAATAGAAAGCTCTTTCATTAAGGTTATTTTCTAGCAGGATGCTCTGCTTTTCTGATTCTCTCAGGAGAAGTAATAGGCATTGTTAACAGTTGACACTTTACAGATTTTATTTATTTATTTATTTATTTTGGAGAGAGAGGGCATGTGCATGCTGGATGGGGGAAGGAACAGAGGTGGAGGGAGAGGGAGGGGGAAGGAATCTCAAGCAGACTCCCTGCTGAGCGTGGAACCTGATGCAGGGCTGGATCCCTCAAGCCTGAGATCCTGACCTGAGCTAAAACAAAGAGTCAGACACTTAACTGACTGAGACACCCATATGCCCCAACAATTGACACTTTACAACAGAGCACATGCAGGGAAAATACTACATGAGGTATAGAAGTGAAATATTTTATAGGAAGATTTCTGATATTTTCCCTTAAGGATCTTAGACATCAAGAGAGTATATTTTATATTACCTAGGGAAATTTTAGGTCAAGTCTGTATTTATTTAAGAAGAAAACCCTAACTGCCCTTAGAATTTCTATTTCTATAGTATGGAAGACTTTTATCCAAATAAAAATCATGGCCCTGACTCTGGAATTGGAAGTGATAATGGAGAGAAACGATTATCTACAACGGAAGTGAGTCTTTTCTATTGCTGATCTATTTTATTTTAAAAATTTGTTAGAGTTTTGAAATATGTAGACACTTGTACATACTTGATTTAATTTGCTTAAAAAATATCATTATTAAATTTTATGACTTCAGATGAAAAAAGAACATGTACATTTTTAGAAGCAGAGCAGTAAATCTTACCATAATATTTTTTGGTTTGAGAACTGGAGATATAAAGCAGATATTCTATTATGTGGAATTAAGAGAACTTAATCCTCTTCTATGTTTAAAATGCCCCATTTGTACTTTGTGCTTATGCCTTTCAGCCATCAGATGATGACACAATAAGCCTTCACTCTCAAGTCTCAGAATCCAATAGAGAGCAGACATCAAGAAATGACAGTCACTCAATAGGAAGTAAACCTGATTCTCAGAAAGGTAATTCATATGGTACCTGCTAATTTTATTTCATGTATATTGCTCTTATTAAAAAAGCATTTTGAAAAATTTTAGAATCTTCAGCCAGTTCTTTTATTGAAAAAATAGACTGTTATTCTAAATAATACAGTATGAAAGCACACTGTTTACTTATATTTTCTAACAAATATTAATCTGTAATTAGACCAAGAGGTGTATGATTTTATTGACCCCAACACAGAAGATATAGCAGTTCCTGAACAAGGAGATGCACATATTGGATCATATGTCTCTTTCCTTAAGGTAAAGAAAACTTTGAACAAATAAATACTAATAGCATACTTTCCTTGATCTCGTGAAAGTATACCACATAGATTTAAAATTATAACTTTCTTTTATATAAGGGGAAAGAAAAAGGTCCTGAGAAATCTCAGAAAAATGAAGAATTGGGAGATGAAAAAAGGTAAGCATATAGGAATTCTCAAATTGAAATGTTACTTATACATGAAATATTTGTTAGGTATTCCTACTTCAGGGTACTTTGAAAAAAATTAATTTTTGGTTCATTTACCTGTTAATTTTCATTTACCTGAAGTAGTTAATTTATAACTATTTCATTTGTCTGCATTCCTCGATTAAACTGTAAATTATAATAAACAATTAAGCTGAGTGTGTTATATACATTTCCCCTGCCTCCCAGAAGTGTAATTCTCCTATTACTATTACCGAGGAGGACTGTATTTTCACATACATTGCTTCATTTGAGCTCTTTAAAATAGGTGATTTTTTTTTTTTTTTTTTTTTTTTTTTTGCATCATTTAGTCAATAAGGAAACAGACCTGCAGTTTCAAGTGTCTGGCACTCAGGTCTTCTAACTCTTGGTCTAATACACTTTCCATTTCATCAGGCTGGTTATAGTAATTTTATGGGTATTTATCCCTGTATTTTATTAAAACCATTCCACTTTGGATCTTTCATGTATCATTTATCTTATGAAATGCTAGAATATGACTTGCCATATTTAGTCACTCCTTAAAGTTGCTTCGTAGCTGTAGGAAGGAAAGAAGGATCATTTGTTGAATACCTGCCATGTACCAGGATCTGTGCTATGTGATTTCCTATGTTTCTTATTTATTTTTATTAAAAATTTTTTTTACTGTTTAAAAATTTTTTTTAGCAGTCTGTACACCCAACATGGGGCTGGAACTCATGACCCTGAGATCAAGAGTAGCATGCTTTTCCAAATGAGCTAGCCAGGAGCCCCTAAGATTTTTTTTTTTTTAAGTTCTATTTATTTAATTTCTCTACCCAACATGGGGCTCGACCTCATGACCCCACGATCAAGAGTCATATGCTCTTCCAACTGAGCTAGCGGGATGCCCTTCATGTTTCTTATTTAATCTTTCCTAAATCCTATAGGGTTGATACTGTTTCTACTTTTACAGATAAGGAAGGG
Source organism: Mustela nivalis (assembly GCF_964662115.1). Taxonomy (NCBI): domain Eukaryota; kingdom Metazoa; phylum Chordata; class Mammalia; order Carnivora; family Mustelidae; genus Mustela; species Mustela nivalis. The sequence continues at coordinate 32,866,593 of NC_139040.1, forward strand.
GGAAGCTTGGAGCCTCTAAAGTTTCTTGCCTAGAACTACTTAGATAGTGTCCACTAGAACCTAGGGTATGAATGTAACTCTCTCTGATCCCTAAGCTTTTCTTTTTTCTCTACATTGTGCTTCCTCCAAGTGACCTCACTGGTAACTTTTTAATCAGTTATGAATTAGTCATCTCTGGTACCCCATAAGGTGGTACATTGCTTTGTCTTGTACTCTTTATATTTCATCTTTCTATTACTTTCTCATCTTATCTCATGAAGACAGTTGTATTAACTTGAGTGTCACAGTGGCATATAAGATATGGTCAAGATACAAAGTCTTAGGATTTGATACTTTGTTTTAAGTGAAATACTTTTGGGATAAAATTACTAGATTTGGAGAACAACTTACTTAAAAATTCCTTTGTTCTTTATGAATGATTAAAAATTATGTATTTTAATGAGCATTTTCCTGCAGATTTGCCAGTCTTGTACCTATTTTTCATTTCTTCTACTCAAACATTTTACATGGAGATTTTAACATTATGATGAATAAGCTGATAAAAGTACGGTGGTTTAGTAAAATTTTCATAGCATTTGATATTTATAAAGACAAGCATATTAGAGCTTTGAAGTTCTTATTACTCTCAAGACTGGGGAGTATGCATTGTTAAATTATAAGAAATTACAAAATGGTAATGCAGTTTACTTTGTTAGCCATTAATTATATTAATATCACCAGTATGGTACATTTCCTATTGAATAGAAGATAGGTATGTTTTCATATTCCTTAAATATTTCTTATTGCTTATTTTAATGTTTTAAATACAAGGACATTAGAATTTTAGCTTTTTACATGATATTAGAAATGAAAAAGTGGTTTCTGTTTCTGGAAGCTGGCATAAAATATCATCGGCTTTAGATTTTGGATAACCATGTTTGTGTCACCTTTCAGACTTGGGAAAGAACAGTTACTTGCAGAGGAAGAGGATGATGATTTGAAGGAAGTAACTGATTTGAGGAAAATAGCCGCTCAGTTATTGCAGCAAGAGCAGAAGAACAGGTATTTTTTCAGTAATGAGATTTAAATAGGCAGACTTTGTAATCATTAAGTGATTATTCAAAGATTATCAAATGAAGTTTTCAGTAAACAATAGGACCATCTTAAGATCTATGTCAAGGGACTAACTACTAAAAAATTAGGAGAGAAGTGTAAAGTTAACGTACACAATTGACATATACTTTATATTCACAGTCATTTTATTTAATTATTGTGTAGGTATCGCTTTTATTTTTGTGTGCTAAATAATAACTGATTTATTTGTTGATAATCATTTTAGCTCACAATAACAGATACATTATAAGTGTTACCCCCTAAGTACATGTCATGTGTATGTAGTGCACTTTTTATCAGATTCCAGATTACCTGGGATATGTATAAACTCCTTAAAATTGAATGGAACTTTATAATGGTTGATTAAATCAGCATGATGATTTGGAGGTCACAGGTTCACTTTGGTGTGTTCCTTGATCAATGACGATTTTTCCCTCTGGCTAGGCTTTCCTTACATGCCATTGGCAATAAGGAAGATGTATGAATGACTATAGAATCAGTGCAAGTCCATTTTTAATACAGAAGTTCTATGTGCTGCTGAAGGTCTGCTATTATGCCATCTTCATGTACTAAGAGTACTATATTTATAGTTTTGAAATAATAAAGGAGATTTGAGTGTTTTTTTGTTTTGAGAAAATTAAAAGAATAATTTTGTTAAATTTATTATGGGTAGCTAGTAAGTACTTTATTTCTTTTAACCAAAACAATAAATGTTCGTGGGTCACATGACCATGTTTTGGAATGTTAAAAATTTAAGTACACTGGCATTTGCTTTTAGATATGCTTTGAAAAATAATTACTATTGAAACTTATCAAATTGCAAATGTCTGTTTTTAAGGGCCACTATATTTTTTAATAATGACTGATTATCCTTTTTTGTGCAACTACTACATTTATAGAATTAAATCCATACTAGAAAATATCACTCCTCTTTATTCCTTCGATATCTAATGTATCCTCATTCCCAGTTCATGTTTTTCTTCTACCATAACTTTCTGTCACCCTTTTCTCTGAAATTCATTTTCTGAACCTTTCCTATCATTCGTTTCTAATGGGCCTTTTTTTATATTGGCTACTTGTGAGGTTATGTATGTTTTTCTCCCTCCAGTATAATCAAAGTATTGGTTGTCCCCATGGTTTAAGAGGTTTATGAAGCAAGCCACCACCTGCTCTATGTGACTTAAAAAATAGTTAAGTTTCTGTCTCTTCTACCCAATAGTTGAAATGATTGTATTTATCATTATGAGCAGAGAATACTGACTTTAAAAGAACCCACAGCAATATTTATTTCTCTGATTATGTTAAAAATAGTATTGGAGGGCATAATTTTAGATTTTAACAATGTCGTATATATCATTTCTATATTTTTCAGTTTTCTACTATTTTTCTTGTCTTTCAATAACTTGAATTATTCTTTTTGGTTTAGAAACAATATCAAATGATGTTTTGTAGGTTTTATTTTTGTGATAGTTTTGTAATCTGTAAAAAATAATACCTAGCACTGTGCCTTGTACATGGTAGGTACTCAGTAATACTGTTATTAGTTAATTGATTGCTTGAAGATGAGATTAACAAATTTAAAGCTAATAGGAACCATTAATTTAGTTATGTTCATTCTGAATAACTTGTTACTTTTTTAGATGTATGCAAAAGTAATTTCTCTATATCTGCTGTTTCTCTTCATCAGCCATTTCAGACGTTAGCACACATAGATATAAATCTTTTGATGCGGAGACATTAATGTAATAATTATGTCTTATTTTGGAAGGCCTTAAAATATTTATGAGATCTGGTCATAATGTAAGGAGCACATTTTACTTTTAAAAAGTCTGTAATTTATAGACAATTTAAATTAGATCCTTGGCCAGTTCTCTTCTGTTAATGGCTGAACTTAAACTGATCTCAGAAGTTTTGTATGCTGATTTACTCCACTAAATAATCTCTTCTCTTCTTCTAAAATATGTTGGTGTTGCTCACATCTCTTAGATGCAGATAATTAAAATTTTTGTTTGCTATTACAGTACTTGATTTGAGTCCAAAAAAATCAAAAGTAATCTTCTATAAAGATATATCCATCCCTTAGAGGATTTGATGTTAATTGTACCTTTTCTGGTTATAGATTTTCTCTTTCACACCGTATTGTGCTTTTGATTCCAATTTTATTAATGAAAAATTTGAAATGCTATTTAAAATTGCAAGTCAGGGATGCTTGTGTGGCTCAGTCGGCTAAGTGCACACCTCTTGATTTTGGCTCAGGTCGTGATCTCAGGGTCGTGAGATCAAGCCCTGCATCAGCCTCCATGCTCAGAGTGGAGTCTGCTTGAAATTCTTTTTCCTCTCCCTTTGCCCCGCCCTGTTTATATGTGTTTTTCTCTAAGTAATAAATCAATAAAATCTTAAAATAGGATTAAATTCTAAATCAGGAGTTATAACATTTCACTTAAGGTTTTAAAGTCATTATAATACTTTTGTTTATTGTCTTGATTTAAAATGATTTATGTGGAGTAAAATTATCCTCGCATATCAGAAAGTACCACCTAGAACTCCTCCTCTGACTCTCTGCTACTTAACTATTCTTTAGCTAGCTACTAGTTGAAGGTAAATGTAGTGTTAGCTATCAGCTGAAAGAAGCCATGCATGTACTCCCAAATTAAAGGCAATTTAAAAACTGCTTAGAATGAGATCAGTGATTGCGGCGCCTGGGTGGCTCAGTGGGTTAAGCCTCTGCCTTTGGCTCAGGTCATGATCCCAGGGTCCTGGGAGCGAGCCCCACAACGGGCCCTCTGCTCAGTGGGGAGCCTCCTTCCCCCTCCCCCTGCCTGCCTCTCTGCCTACTTGTGATCTCAGTCAAATAAACAAATAAAATCTTTAAAAAAAAAAAAAGAATGAAATCAGTGATCATTTTCTTAAAGCAACTTTGCCAGTTCTTAAAGGTGTCTTTTATTCTTTAAGCAAATTTGTACTAGTACTTTGAGGATAAAACTACCCAAGGAAAATAACAAGAGGGTATTGCACAGAATAATAGTGAAAAAGGGTGGGAAAGGAGATGAAATAAGCTATCAAGTAGATAACTCACAAGTGTTCAAAATCTGAAGGCCAGTTTTTAGAAGACTGCTTCCTCTTTGTCTGAGATGCATAGATTAAGCTACTTTGTTTTGACAGTTTATTGTTGAGTATTTAGAAGCTAATCTTTACCCCCTTGTTAAAGTACTGGATTATTTCTACTTGTATTTGGGTGTATTGAAGTCCCTCTGAATCAGTGAAGCTCCCTATATTAAAAATAGCCATTCTGCAAATTTTTAATATTCACTGTAATTTGGGAAATTAAAAAAAAACTATCATCTTAAAAAATTATCTTAGCTGTTTTATTCTAAATTATTTAGCTAATTTTTCAAATGTCCACCAATACTCTTATCTAATTATTAGAGCAATAGCTACTGTTCTTTTTTTTTTTTTTTAAGATTTTATTTATTTGACAGACAGATCACAAGTAGGCAGAGAGAGAGGAGAGAGGAGGAAGCAGGCTTCCTGCTGAGCAGAAAGCCCGATGGGATCCTGTCTTGAGCTGAAGGCAGAGGCTTTAACCCACTGAGCCACCCACACACCCCTTCTTCTTTTTTTTTTTTTTTTTAAGAATTTATTTATTTTGGGGGCAGGGGCAGAGGGAGAGGGAGGGAGAGAGTATCAAGCAGGCTCTGCACTGAGCATGGAGCCCATCTTGGGGCTTTATCTCATGGCCCTGGGATCAAGACCTGAGCTGAAATCAAGAGTTGGACACTTAACTGACTGAGCCACCCAGGTGCCCCCTGTTCATTTTCTTTCTTTCTTTCTTTTATTTTAAGATTTTATTTATTTATTTGACAGAGATAGACAGCGAGAGAGGGAACACAAGCAGGGGGAGTAGGAGAGGGAGAAGTAGGCTTCCTGCTGAGCAGGGAGCCCGATGTGGGCCTCTATCCCAGGACCCTGGGATCATGACCTGAGCTGAAGGCAGCTGCTTAACGACTGAGCCACCCAGGCACCCCATTCATTTTCTTATACAGATATTCTTATGTGGCTGAAAAAGTTGATGTTTATCTGGCTTCTTAAAATTTGCGTGGTTATCATCATAAAGAGAGGATTACAATATATATGGGCTTTTGCAATGAATAACTTCAGTTGACTGGTTCCCATTGCATTTTCATTCCTGCTAACTTGTATAGTATTTTCTATTATGTCTTTCTTTTTAATAAGGATTTTATTTTCTGTTAAGTGTGTCCTGAGAGTTTTCACTTATTGTGGAAAGATGCGCTTCTTAGTACTCTGTAATATGGCTAAATAAAAAAGTAATTCTGAAAAGTTATATTGAAGTATAATTAAGGATCATGGAAAGGAAAATCACATTTTGAGAAGTTTATTATTCTGGTTTAGAATGATAGAAATTATATACACCTATTTCATGTGATTTTTTTTTTCTTACCATATATATGAATGTTTCAGTTTGAGGGGCATCATGTTAACCTCTAGGTTGTTATAACTAATTAGGTCGTTCTCTCAACCCTTAAAATCTGTCCATTCTTTCTTTTCTGCTTGCTTTACTAATGACTTCCCTGTCCTCTCCCAAAACATCTTATTTCTCCCATCTTTTGATTTGGTTGATGTACGGGAAATGTGAATACAGATGGAGGCCTTTGTGTTATAGAGCATCATTCAGTGAAAAATTCTTCCAGAGGACCAGAAACGCAGGACATGCATCAAGGTATCTAGAGTTTATGGAAGCCTTAAGTATTAAGGGGCCAGGTTGGTGCAGCTGAATTTTATAGTCATTTACTTAAAATACAGTACTAGTAACGGGTTAGGGAAATGTGCTAATAATCTAGAATAGATATTTAGATAATGTAGGTGTTTATTTTGACTTTGAGTATCACAAATAAAACATTAAATACCCATGTACAAACAAATGTTTACATAGGGGAATTTTCAAGTGTATAAAATACATTTTATAGGTAAATGGATCCCAATTTTGTTTTTCTTCTCCAATATGATTTATACATATCAGTAATCACAATGCTAATAAGTGTTGCTTGAGGAGAATTTGAAATTTACCATACTGAGGGCATTGTAGTTTGATCCCTCACCTCCCCCTGTCATTAATTCTGACATTCACCCCTCAGGACAGTTCTTACTGTTACATCTCCTTTTTAAAAATCACTCTTCAAGGATGTATTTCTTCCTAACAGTCCTAGATTTTTTTGTTTTTTACCTTAGTTCTTTTGCATTTCAGGATTACGTGCAATTTTAGTATATGTCCATAGTAAGAAGAATAAAGGTGTTGTCAATCTCAAAATTGTTGGTACAAAGCTACACTGCTTTGCCTGTGATACTTGCCCTTGGCTCCTCACTGTGATTTCTTCCTAGGGAGGCTTTAATCCATCCAAGCTAGTGAGGAAACCGGGCTAATGGAAATTGGTTTCTTTAGGTTAACCATCTTTCTGAAATTACGAACTTGAGCTTAAAATATCTTTTAGTAGTAAATATGTAGTTTTAATTTTAAATTGTTTTCTCCTCCGTGTTTTGATAGTTGACATCTAAAGTTTTTTGAATAAAAGACATATTTTATTCCTTATAAGACTAAACTTTAAAATTGAGAAGTTATATTTAAATCTAGAGTTAATATTAAGAACTCTTAAATATTTTAATGAGTTATGTGAAAGAAAGTTATTAATTCAACTTTTGACTTTCAGATTAATACTTAGAATTCTATAAAAATATGGACAAGAGTTCTCTCATGGTGGTTTATCATTCTTTTTCTTTTTGTTTTCTACAAATAGCATTTCATTTGGGTATTAAAAGTTTGATAAACTTTTTAAGGAATTGAACTTTAACATGGCTTTACATTTAGAATGAAGGCTTGCTATTTGGCTTTTGGCAAAATGGTCATCTGTTCCATCAACATAACTCATGTCATTTGCTGTGCTGGGAAAATGAAATCAGTCATCATGGCACCTGAACAATCTGCATCTCTTTATTTTCTGTGTCAGCCAAAAGTTAGATGGGCAGAGGGCAATCGTATGGTTAGAAGATATCCAGGCCTCGAGAAAAGGTTTATAAAAGATGTGTGGAGGAGTTGGTGAGCTTCATTCCTTCATAATAGCCATGGACATTAGCTCTAAATAATATATAAACATTGTTTTCTAGCAGAGATCTTCATGGACCAGATGCAGTTTATTATGCAGATCTTTTATATCATGTGTAAATGCTTTTCTCCTTAATGTATTTTGGAATTAATGTATTGATTTACTTCTAGGATTCTTAATCATTCAACTTCTGTCCCAAGAAACAAGCCAAAACAAACTATGGAATGCGAAAAGAGGTATAAAAATATCTTAGTCCTTATATTTAGTAGTTTTTAATGAGACTTGATTCTCTAATAGTGATAGTCCTATATGTGGGCTTTAATTGAGTAAATGATACAGATTTAATATAACTAACTAGATAATTTAATGACAAACTGTGTCCTAGCCACCAGTTCAATGTACTTTTGATATAAACAAAAAATGCTGATTTGATATCTTTTTCTACTCATACCTGTATTTCGTTGTAATGATAGAAGCATTTATTTACTAACTCATTACTGCTGGGATTAATGTGTTTCTTCGTCGTTGTATTTGTTCTCTCTTATTGTTCACTTTTTTATTTCGTTTCAATTGGGTTTTACTAAATTCTTCCTTATGAATTCAGGATCCAAGTTAATATATGTGAATTCCAGAGAACCAGAAGACCTTGAAAGTTTCTATTTATTTTGTTGGCAGTTTGAAAGTTTGTATTAGGTTAAATTCCTGGGTCATTCCTGTAGGAGGGTAAACGTCCAAGGCTGGGTGTAGGGTTCGTATAGAAGTATACACAGAGAGAAGTAACATTTCTTGAATACTTGTATGCAAACTGTTTTGAGTGGGTTAGATGTCTTATCTCATTTAATCCTCATAACTCTATGAAGTTTTTACTCTTCTTACCTCATTTTGTAAGGGAGATAACCAAGGCTCAGAAATTACCATAATTTGCTCAAGGTCACACAGCTAGTAAGTGCCACAGTAAAGATTCAAGCCCAGGTTGTCTGGTTGCAGAACCTCAAGTCTTAACATATGGTAACAGGAACATTTTGCTTTCTTGAGATTCACACATCCCACTGATATCTTTTCCTGGATACCTCATAGTCTAAACTGAACTTATTTTTTCCCAAATTTATTTCTTCTGTATAGTTTGCCTGAGTGTGAATGTACCATTACTCAGTCACCAAAGTCAGCAACTTTGAAATTATCGGAAACTTCTCGTGCATCCCTCCCAATTCAGTCAATCACAGAGAATTATAGCTTCTTTTCTATTTTTTATTGTTTTTTAAAATTTTTTGAAGATTTTATTTATTTGAGAGAACACACACAGAGGGAGGGCGAGAGGGAGAAGAAGACTTCCTGCTGAGCAGAGAGCCCAGATGCGAGGCTCCATCCCAGGAGCCTGAGATCATGACCTGAGCTGAAGGCAGAAGCTTAACCGACTAAGCCACCTGGGTGCCCTGAAAATTATAGCATCTTAACATTACTTCCATCTCTTCCAACTTCTTCATTCCTAGCACTGCCATGTTGGTTTAGGCTCCATCCTTTTCCTCCTGGATTACCACAACAGTCCCCAGACATATCTCCATTCTTCACTTTTGCTTACGTTTAAGTTTGTCTTCTGCATCGATGTAAGTGTTGGTTCCAAAACCGTCTGTGACTGTCATTTATTATCTTCTACTGGTTATCACTTTCAGGATAAAGCTGAAAATGCCTAAGTGAACCTGTAAGATTGAAGTGAGTTTCTGCTTACCTTAAACCTTATCATGCACTCTTCCACTGGCACGTTTTGCTGTTAGGAACAGTAATTTTTCTCCTTATCTATCATGATTTCACATCTGTTCTATATCCTGGTTTCTCTACTGGAATTGCCCTTTCTTTTTTTCACTTAGGCTTTCAGAATTCAGTTCAAACATAAAGATGACTTTTTATACTCAAGTCTAGAAACGTTCCTCTACTCAAATTTCATTAATTGGATTTAACCCACTCCCTCCCTTTTTGAGTACTGATTCTGTTATCTTATATGTTTGCTCTCCTTAAAGTTTGTGTGATTACTTTGCTCCTCACTTCTTTTCATTCCCATCTTAATTTCCCTCCCCAGATTCCTAATATTCTCTTGAGAAGGACCCAATTGCCCAAATCTCAAAAGTGTGATACCTAATCCTGACCTCTCTTTCATATAACTATTAGTTCTACATTTCTCATTTTCAAAACCATCACTCAACTTTTTCTTTAAAAACAAAATTAAAAAAAAAGTTTTCTGATAAGAATTAATGTAGCTTTGGTGTGCCTGGGTAGCTCAGTGGGTTAAGCCTCTGCCTTTGTCTTGGGACATGATCTCAGGGTCCTGGGATCGAGCCCTGCATTGGGTGGGGGGGGGTCTCTGCTCAGTGGGGAGCCTGTTTCCCCCTCTCACTCTCTGCCTACTTGTGGTCTCTATGTCAAATAAATAAATAAAACCTCTTTAAAAAAAGAATTAATGTGGCTTTATGGTTGCAAAATTACAAAACTTGGCAAACACAAATAAATAAATAAATATCACCTATTTTCCCACTCTCCAGAGATGACAAGTCATAGTATTTTGGTGTTTTCCCCTTCAGAGCCTTTTTCTGTTTGCATAAATAATTTGCACATGCATGTGTGTATGTGTATATACATACACCACAGAGTTGTATAACCTGTTGCCTACTCAACACTCCCACTTGGATGTATAATAAGCATATGAAACTTTTTATTTTACTTTTTTTTTATTAACATGTAATGTGTTATTAGCCCCAGGAGGTGTACGAAACTTTCAAATCCACACTCTTAATTCCTCCTTGCACCTCTTGAATTTGTTTTTCCTTTATTTTTTCCCTTTTCAAAAAATGTCAACTCATCCTTATAGTTGCTCAGCTCAAAAACCTGAGTCAACCATAACATGTCACTTTCTTTCACATGCCATATCTAATCCATTAGTAAATAAGGGATTTGCTATTATTTGCTATTATTTGACTCTGCCTTCAAAATATACCCCAAATCTAATCACATCTTACCACCTCCACACCTTCCACCCTAGCCCTCACCGTGTCTTCTAAAAATTTTTTAAATTTAATTTTTATTATTTATTTATATTAGTTTTACTTTTTTTTTCCCTTCTGTGTTTTTGTTTAAATTCAAGTTACTTAACATTTAGTGTAAAATTGGTTTCAGGAGTAGAATTTATGGGTTCATCACTTACATACAACGCCTAGTGCTCATCACAAGTGCCCTCCTTAATACCCATCATTCTACTAGCCCATCCCCCACCCACCTCCCCTCCAGCAACCCTCAGTTTGAGGTCTCTGTAGTTAACAGTTTCTTATGGTTTGCCTCCCTATCTGTTTTCCTCCTATTTTACTTTTTCTTCCCTTCCCCTGTGTTCATCTGTTTTGTATATTAAATTCCACATACGAGTGAAATCACATGATATTTGTCCTTCTCTGACTGACTTATTTCGGCTCTAGCCGTCTCTTAACTTCAGTTATTAAAATAGCCTCCTAACAGGTTTCAGGCCCTTGCTTTCCTGTAGTCTGCTTTTCAAAAAAGCATCAGATTTTTATCTTTTGAAATATAAGTCAGATCATGTCACTCTTCATAATTCTCTAATGACTTCCCGTCTCGTTCGGGATAAAAACTAGAGTCCTTTAAGGACTTAGAAACCTCTACATTATTTGGCTCCCTCCTGTCTTCTTTCTTGCCTGGATTTTCCTGGTTGGTTAGTTCCTCTCTAGCTATACTGGCCTCCTTGTTGCATCTCCATACACCAGGCATTTCCTGCTTCCTCAAGGCTTTTGCCTCTGCCTGAAATGATTTCCCCCTAGATAGCCTTATGGCTTATTCCCTTGGCTTCAGGTTTCTGCTCAAATTTCACTTCATTAGCAAGGAGTTCCCTGGACAACTTAAATAAAAGAGGATGCCTCCCCACTTCTTTGTCCTTTTTCGATACCCTGTTTTATTTTTGTCCAAGAACGTAATACCCTCTGACATTCCAATTTATACATTTTTTCCATCTGGCATTCTGAATATATACTACTTTGTTTACTGTTTGTCTTCACCACCACACCACTTCCTTGGCACACTACAGTGTCAGTTTTATCAGTTATTGAGAGAAGACTATTGAAAACTTCAGGACTAATTGGGGATTTGGCTTTGATGTTCTGTCATTTTCCCTTCATATAGTCGTATCCTCTGTATTAAATACATAAATATTTAGAACTGTAGTGTCCTCTTAATGAACTTATACCTTTGTCATTTTGAAATGACATTTTTTATATTTCTGATAGTTTTCTTTGACGTCTACTTTTCTGATATTGTATAGTCATCTCAGCTTTCTTTTGATTAGTGTTAACATGATAGATCTATATTTCTCCATCCTTTTATTTTTAACCTACCTGTGTTTTTGTGGAGAAAGTTGATTTCTTGTATTTATTATTTAGCATATGGTAGCACCTTCCTTTTGCATTTAATTGAGAATCTTTTAATGACAATGTTCATGTTGTTTATATTTAATGGAATTATTGATATTAATGGATTTAAATCTACCATCTTTTGTGCTTTTGTTGTTATAGCCATCTTTCCTCTTTTCAATTTTATTTTAAAATTCTCATTTATCTCCTTCATGGCCTTATTAGCTATAATTTTTTGTTATTGTACATTAATGATTATTTTAGGGTTTAAGGTATAGTGTTTAACTGGGATGCCTGGGTGGCTCAGTCATTTAAGCATCTTCCTTTGGCTCAGGTCATGATCCCAGTGTCCTGGGATCGAGTCTTCTCCCTCTGCCTGCTGCTCCCCCTGCTTGTGTGCACTTCCGCTCTCTCTCTCTCTCGCTCTCTCTCTCTTTCTGACTCCCCCCCCCCAAAAAAAGAATAGTGTTTAACTTATCACAGTCTACATTCAAGTGCTATTATGCCATTTCATACGTTGCATAACTTTACAACAGTATACTTCTGTTTCTTCCTTTTTGGCCTCTGTGGTGGTGTTACTATATATTTTACTTATATATGTTATAAACCCCATAATACATTGTTATTATTTTGCTTTAAAGAGTCAATTATTTCTTTAAAGAGATTTAAATAATCAGAATAATGTCTTTTATCTTTCCTCCCTTAACTATCTCTAGTAGCTCTGTATTTCCATGTATAGTTTTCTTTCTACCTGAAAGAGAAACTTTAAGACTACTTTTATTACTGGTCCACTCTTGTTGAATCCTTTCAGCTTCTGTATGAGAAAGTCTTGGTTTTGCCTTTTTTTTTTTTTCCTTCATTTTTGAAAGCTATTTTTGCTAATACAAAATTCTAGGTTGACATCTTTGTTTTCTTTCAGTACCTTAAAGAATTTTCTCCTCTGTCCTCTGGATTAGATTGTTTCTTATGAAAATTCTATTGTCAATGTTTGTTTCATAGAATCTAATGTGTCTTTTTTCTCTAGCTGCTGCTTACAATTTTTTTTTTTTATCATTTGTTTTTAAGTAATTTGATTATGAGGTATCTTGATGTAGTTTTTTTCATTTTTCTTTTGCTTGGAGTTCTTTGAGCTTCTGAAATTTGCGGGTTTATTGTTTTCATGAAATTTGTAAATTTGGGGCCCTTATTTCTTCAAAGATCTTTTTTGTCACCTGACCTATTCTTCTGGAACCCCAATTATATTTATATTAGGCTACTTAAAGTCTCCCACCAGTTGTTGAGGTTCTGTTCAGTCCTCTTCAATATTTTTCTTTTTGTCTTTGATTTTTCTTTTTAACATTTTTAAAGCTTTTATTTATTTATTTGACAGAGAGAGAGTGAGAGAGCACAAGCAGGGGAAGCAGGAGAGGGAGAAGTAGGACCCCAGGATCATGACCTGGGCTGAAAGCAGGCACTTAACTGGCTAAGCCACCTAAGCACCCTCTACATTTGATTTTTGATAGTTCTTTTACTAAGTCTAGTCAATTCTTTTTTTTTTTTTTTTTTAAAGGATTCTATTTTTAAGTAATCTCCATACCTAATATGGGGCTCAAACTTACAACCCCAAGGTCAGGCGTCTCATGCTGTACCTACTGAGCCAGCCAGGCACCTCTTAAATGTCCAAACTACAGTTAATCCCATCCAGTTTATTTTTATGTATTTTTATATTTTTGTAATTTTATTTTATTTTATTTTTTCAGTGTTCCAGGATTCATTGTTTATGTACCACACCCAGTGCTCCTTGCAATACGTGCCCTCCTTAATACCTACCACCAGGCTCACCCAGCCCCCCACTATCCAGTTTATTTTTAATTTCAGTTGTTGTACTTTTCATCTCTTGAATTTTGATTTTTATCTATTTTATGTCTATTGTGTCTGTACTTAACATATTTAGTCTTTTTTTCTTGCTTCTGAATATTACCTGATTGAATTTTTGATTGAATGCTGGACATTGTGAACTTCACCTTCTTGGGTGCTGGATTTTACAGTATCATTATAAATATTCTTGAACATTGTTCTAGGATGTGGTTAAATTAATTGGCAACAGTTTGATATTTGGGAGATTTGGTTTTATAACTTGTTATATGGAATCAGTGTGGCATTTAGTCTAGGACTAGATTTGGCCCCCTACTGGAGGAAGACTTTTCTTAGTACTATAGCTGATGCCCCATGAACTGCATGCTTTTCCAGTCTGGCTGGTGGAAACCGGTATTAATTTATTCATAGTCCTCTCTAAGTTTGAGAGTTATTCTGTCTTTCTGGCTATTCGTTCTTTTGCCTAGTGTAGTTTTCTCAGGCATATGATCAGGGCTCAGTACTCTGTTGAAAATATTAAAATTTTTTCTGTAGAACTTTTAAGTTCTTTTTCTGTGCTTTGCTTTTTTTCTCTCTCACTTTGTCCTGTTAATGCCATCCATCTTTTTCATCCTGGCTCCCAGCTTCATCTCAATTCAGGGAGCTCCCTGGACCTTTGTTTTCTCCTCTCTGGGTTAGAAGCCTGGAAACTTTTCCTGCAGCAACCTGATGCAATTATGGGGGTTTCACCTTGTTTGTTACCCATCTGTAAGGGATAAAATGTCCTTTTTTTTTTTTTTTTTTTTTCCTTGCCTGATACTCAGTGTTCTGGAAAGCAGAATTCTATATATTTTGTCTGCTCTTATAGTGTTTTCTGTCAGGGTATAAATCTGACCACTGTTACTCTATCTTGGCCAGACGCAAAGTCTAATTCTTGCATTTTGTTATGTTTTGTCAATGTTTAGTTTGTTTCTTTCATATAACTCCCTGCCCCAACATTTAAAAACTTACTGCCCATATTTTTCATATACTTATGTGATTTCATCTTTATTCATACTTAAATCTTTTAGTCATTAACTTTGGTATTTGATATGAGGTAAGGTAGGTAGTTTTTTCTTCCTCTTTTGTACCCTCTCCCTTTCTTTTTCTCATTCCCTACCCTCCTCACCCTCTGTTTTTCTTTCTTTCTGTGTGTGTTTTATAATTGGTTAATCAGTTGTCTCAACACTATTTGTGTCATAGCCTATCATTTCTATGACAATTGTGAATTTAATTTTTTTAATCATAGGTTGTCACTGGAAAATCTATAAATTCTGGATCTGATAGTATTTAATTACTTTAATAGAATATATGCAGTTTCCTGGTAGGGAAATCCCCTTTATTATCTAACTTTTCTCCAAATTAACTTTGAAATTCTTTTATCAGGTCTTTAATACAAGCCCAGAAATACTTTCTATTTTTTATTATATTTTATTTCAGCTGCCAAATAATTTGAAATGGTTATACCCATAAAATTTAGTCTTTCTTTCTTTTTTTTTTTTTCAAGATTTTATTTATTTATTTGACAGAGAGAGAGAGACAGCGAGAGAGGGAACACAAGTAGGGGAAGTGGAAGAAGGAGAAGCAGGCCTTCGGCTGAGCAAGGAGCCCGACACACAGGGCTCCATCCCAGGACCGTGGGATCATAACCTCAGCTGAAGGCAGATGCATAGCAACTGAGCCACCCATGTGCCCAATATTTAGTCTTTCTAAGAACTTTATAGTTATTCAATTTCCTTTCTAAACACACTGGTAGTTTTTGTTTTGTTTTGTTTTGTTTTGAGAGAGAGAAAGAGAGCACAAACGGGAAATAGGGAACAGGGTTGGTGGCAGAGGGAGAGAGAGAATCCCACGCAGGCTCCATGCTCAATGTTGAGGCTTGATTTCACAACCACGAGATCATGACCTGAGCTGAAATTAGGAGTTGGATGCTTAATTGGTTGAGCCACTCAAGTGCCCCAACATGGGTAGTTTTTTTTCTCATGCATGTCTAAATTATTTTTGTTCCAATATTTTTGCTTTTCCTTCCTTTTATGAATGAATTTTTTCCCTAATATATTTTATAGCTTGTTATAATTGATATATGAGAAAACTATTAACTTTTGTATATTTTTTATAACTGGTAAACTTCTTTTAATAATAATGGTTTTTTTTCCCCCTTGGATAATCATATTTTCCATAAATTTTGAAAATTTGTTTTTTCTAATTTTTAAATGTTCTTTCTTACTGTACAATAGAGAAGTTCTACAACAGTGTTGAATGATAATAGCTCTAGTGGGCATTTTGTCTGTGTATTTTTTTCAAAGGAACTTCTTGCCTAATAACAAGATGTGCAGTTTACTTTTCCTGACAAAAATAGATGAGAATTTCAGCCATAGCCCCTGTGTGTCAGAATGAAGGGTTAGAGGTTCATAATCTGTAATTCAATAGTCAAAAAGGAATTACTCCTCTAATCTCTTTGGCATTTAAACAAAATAAATTTGTATAAAATTATTAGATTTTTATTTGTTTTTTATGATTTAATGTAATAAGCATTCTGTTTTTTCACTGTATGTCTAGGTATTACATTTCTCTTGGCCTCTAAAAAGTCCTTAGAGTAGTCTTTTGCATATTAAATAAAAGAATTTTGAGTTTTTTAAAGGAATAGAAGTGATTGGGAACTTAAATATGTTGTTCTGGACTTTAAGTTTTATATGTTATTAGTTCAAACTATAGACATGGGTAAATTTTTTAGATTTCTGGTATTAAAAAAAAAAGAGAGAGTGAGAGGGAGAGACAACTCTTTATTGTTCATAATAAATTCCTAAGGGTAAGTTTAAATTTTTTACCATATTAAGGCATCTTTAATTTTGTAGTGTCTCAGCAGATGAAGTTAATTCACCGTTATCACCCCTCACATGGCAGGTAAGAGGAAAATGAATTCCTGTTATATCTAATATTTTGTTCTCATTTATTTAGTTAAAAGAAATTGTCTCATTACAGCCCTTAGAAAATCAGAAGGACCAAATAGATGAACAGCAGTGGCCAGAATCTCAACCTATAATCTGGCAGAGTGAAGAAAGGAGGCGGAGCAAACAGATTAGAAAAGAATATTTCAAGGTACTTCTTATTAAATTGCAAAATTTACTTTGTAATTATTAGCTTTGGTTTTATAAGTTTTGAATTAATAAGGTAGCCCATAACTCTAGTTACATGTAGTAAATGTGCTATCTTATCTTGGTTTCCCACATGCATAGGTATATATAATATGATCCAGTTAAATATATGAAATTTTAGTAATTCAGAATAATTAAGAATGACTCTGTAGATCAATGTGAATTGTGATTTACCAGATACTTGACATGAAAGTTGAATGTTTGCTATACTGCTAGTTGTAGCAATATGTAGTTATGTTTTAAAAGAACTTGCTAGAAAAGTCTTTCAGTAGATTTGTTTCACTATATAGTTCACATGTATTTGCAATTAGCATTTAACTGTTTCTGTCTAAATAAATGCTACTTACGTGGCTCTAAAAATGCTTGAAATTGTTTCTCCCCCATTTTTTCTTCTTGCTACCTTAGTAGATTTCTCAAGATGATCTTTTATCTTAGGTAAATTAAAAGTTTAGATTATTTGAATCATCCCAAATTTCTAGTTAACGGGGTTTTAGTGAAATTTTACTGTGTATACCCTTATAAATATTGTAATATTATTCATTTGTGGTTAAAGTCTGCTATGTTTATAGAAACCAGTGGAATTAGCATAATCTTCAGTACTAGTCAGAATCCATTACTGGAATTCCTGACTCAGATGAACAGTACAGGAAAGCTTCCTGCCCCATGAATACCAAATTCTGTTGTTTTTGTGCACCTGTTCCCCAAGCCTATTTTTTATTTAATAGTAATAATTTTATGTAAATATGTAGTTCTATGCTAAATTATAGGTAGTTTGAGGTTTATATCATTAATGGATAGGATTGTATTTCATGTTTTTCTCTGTTTGGAAGAAGTGGTTATATGTACACGTTGATCGGTTTACTTATATGGGAATATAACATATTTTGAAGTGGTATCATATGACCAAAACAATAATGTTAGGTGTCGTAGCAAGCCTGTGATAAGTTTCATACTTCTATGAGTAATTAATTACTGAATCCTTTTATTGAGCTTCATATTACCTGGTCCATATGAGAGATCATGAAGAAATAAGAGATAGGGAAAAAAAAAGGACATTCTAAGCAGAACCCTGGTCAGTAGTGGTCAAAATCTGTTTATCCCAGGTCTTTACAGATCTGCAGTTATATTTACATTCTGACACTTATTTCAGAATCTCCTCTTTCAGTTTAAAGGACCTTGAACAAAGGCACTCAGTTAAATTTGTTAGTAGATAAAACCTGACGGATGAGGGATGATGTGGAGGAAATTTTAGTTTTTCAGACTAATGGAATAGATTTTGGTATTTATTTGATCTGCTAGTAAAGTAAAAGCACCTAAATTCTGACAGTTTATCAAAACACTTGCATAGCACTTACTAAGTGCCAGGTACTGTTCTAAGTACTTTACAAGTATCAATTAATTTAATATTCATAACGGCCCTATGAAGTAAGTACAATTATCATTCCTATTTTACAGATAGGGAAATTAAGGCACAGAGAGGCTAAATAATATGCTTTGCCTCACTTAGGTAATAAGCAGTTGAGCTAAGATTTGAACCCAGAGCTTATGCTACATTGTCTGTTTATCTACTGTGGATAACCTGATATCAAATGAAAACTTTCAGATTAATACAGTTTTATTGTTTTTAAAAATACAGTAACCCAAGTGAACTTCTCAATAAAGTCTTAACAGAAGACTCAGTGAGCCTTTAAAAAATAGTTGTTTGATTTAATAGCATCATTTGTTAAATATTTTATTTTTAAGACTTAAGCATACCTCCTATAATATTTCTGTTTTATAAGCACTAAAAGATTGAATGAGGTAGTGTTTGAAATATTCATTACATTATCTGCATTCAACAAATGTTAATTGCTTCCATGCTTTTAGTAAAGTGGGTGCAAAGTTTAGCTTTAGTCATTGGGAAATATTTCAAGGAGATATGTAGTTCTCCTCAGCAGTCAGAAGATGTCAGTGTTAGGACACTGAAAAAAATGGAATGTCAACAGTTTTTTCCTAAGCTGTAAAAAAAAATATAAACCTGAAATTACTACTGTCTAAGTCAAAACCATTGTTCAGAATTTCCAGTATTTTCTTGTTTAAGACATCGTTGATACCTATGAAGTGTCTTTATTTTAAAAATAAAATTTCTTTTAATCACCCATCTACCAAGAATCAAAAGGGTTATTCATAGGATATATTACTGAATTTAATCTGGATTTATAGTTGATTAAACATGAAAATATGCTACTTTAGAGATATATATCCAAATAATACCAAGCTCACTCAGTGAGAGCCCCGTTAGCTTTGTGGTGTTAAGAAACATACAGAGATTTTGTGCAACTTTATCCCAGCACATGTAAATGACTGAGCCACAAGATTTCTTTGTGTTCCATGGTAAATTATTAATGGCACTGTTGTTATTCAATATATTTATTGAAAGTGTTTGTGTGTATGTTTGTGTGCGTGGGTCTCTTTATATATTATTTCTCAGTTGCCAAGACTGATCTTGGATAGTAACGTTTTTCAGGTAAGCCTCTGAAACTGAGTATAAAAGGTTTCAACATATTGGCCAGTTATGTGAGCAAGAAGATAAATTGGGTCAGATTATATGAGTAAAAAAATCATTGCAGGAGAGTTACACTAACTCTTCTAGACTCCCAGACCACTCTTGTGTAGATTACTACTCTACTAAATAAAATAATGTCCTCATTGTCAAAATAAAGTCACTGCATTTTTAAAGTAAACATATTTCAGGAAATACATTACTTTATTAAAAATCTCTTAAAGAAAGGCAAATGTAGATTACATTTTACAGAAGTGTATTAATACTTTTAATAAGACTCACAACAAAATATGAACGTCTAATTTTTGATAAATTATGTTTAATGTAAATTAGTAGCTTTAATTTCTTCTAAAAATAATAATACATAGATTTCTAAATGCACTTGGTTGATTTCTAATCAAGAAAGTTAAAAAGCATTAACATAACTATACCATATTAGTTTTAAGGATTATTTGATTTATTGAAATGCCATATGTATCTGTATACAAATGTATCATATTGCTGTTATGATAAAACATTATAATGACCCTTAAATAAATATCTGATTTCATAAATATAGTATATGTGCATTTAAAGGCTAATGCCAAGGAAAATATTTTTATGTATTTTCTCTGATCATGACTAATTTTATCCTAGAATAGGGAAGCCAACTGGATTTGTGAAATAACCTGATTTGTTTTGTTCTAAGTCAGAGTTTGCACAAGTTAATAGCTCTTCTGTGAAATTAACATAAGCTTCAGAAGTAAACTGACCTTTTTTGTTTCTCTGGTTTGTAAATAGGTCTTTACTAAATTATTTGAATTTAGATATAATAAACTTTAGTTATTCAGACTAATACTAATTGAGGAATCTGTGCAGTAGTGCAAACTAAAGAGTGCCTTCCTAAGTTTTCATATATCATGGATATTTTTAATTAGAAGTGTAGTGGAGTTATAGTACTACAAGTCTCATTATCTGTGTTCTTGACCTCATTACACTCGGTTTCTTTCCTTTATCAGTTATTCACTCACTTTTCTATATTCTTTCCATGTCTTTACTTTCGATCAGATACATGAGCTCAGACCTCTGCAGTTATCCCAAGTCCCCTTGGAGCTGTTGCCTTGTCTCTTTCCTTTTAGGGCCAGACTTACCATTTCTATATCTCCAGGTTCTGATCACTCCTTAACCCACCACAGTTTGGGTTCTGCTTCCACTTCTCCATTGAAATAACCTCTTATCTAGAGCTTAACATGTACCTAAGAATTTTTTTTTTAAGATTTTATTTATTTATTCGACAGAGAGAGAGCACAAGCAAGGGGAGCAGCAGGCATAGGGAGAGGGGAGGGAGAGGGAGAAGCAGAGTCTCTGTTTGAGCAGGGAGCCTGATTTGGGACTTCATCCCAGGACCCTGAGATCATGACCTGAGCTGAAGGCAGAGGCTTAACCAACTGAGCCACTCAGGCACCCCTGTACCTAAGAATATGACAGTGATTACTACCACTTATCTCTTCTTGAAACTTCTTTCTTGTTTTCTATCTCATTTTTCTTCCTTGGTTTTTCTGTTTTCTTTTGGATGGTCTTGTTTTGCTTCTGCTTGCATTTAGGGGTTCATCTTCTTTTCATTACCCTAAAAATGCTCTCTGAAGCTTTTATGACTCCAGATGTCTCATAGTCTCGGCGGGGATGGGGGGGTCTAAATTTACATCCCACAGCTTTTTTCCTAGTCTCCAGACCTGTGTTTTAATTGTCTGGATGCCCTACATGTATTTCAAGTTTGATACGTCTCTCCGTCTTGCCCTTCTCCTGCAGAGAAGTTGCTCTTCCTCTCTATTCTTTATTCGAGTTAATGGTAGCAATGTCTATCCAGTTGTCTGTGCTCTATACCTCTGTCCTCCTGGATCTTTCCGTCTCTTATTCCTCTCACCTAATTGATCACCAGGATGTTAATTATATGTCCTTTCTTTAATTCATCATTTCTTCTCCATCTCTACTGCCCTTGCTTTTGTTGGAACCCTCATTCTTTCTTGTCTAGGCAAATGTAATAACTTCTTTTTTTATTTTTTAAGATTTTATTTATTTATTTAACAGAGAGAGAGAGAGAGATATGACAAGTAGGCAGAGAGACAGGCAGAGAGAGGGGGAAGCAGGCTCCTGGCTGAGCAGAGAGCCTGATGTGGGGCTCGATCCCAGGAACCTGGGATCATGACCTGAGGCGAAGGCAGAGGCTTAACCCACTGAGCCACCCAGGTGCCCTGTAATAACTTCTTAATTGGCCTCCCTATCTGTAATTTCACAGTCCTTAGAGAAATTCCCTGACTTAAATTTGTTTCTTGGTTCTCTATTATCAGTAACACAAAGTTTGGGCTTTTAAGAAACTTCAGACACTGTGTTCATCTACTTCTCTAAATTTTATTACCTGCTACAATTCACTCTCCTCACTAGCCATACTGCTATTATTTTTAAAAGAGTTATTTCTTTATTTAATTTTAGTTTGAGAGGGCATGGGTGGGGAAGGGCAGAGGGAGAAGGAGAGAGAAATCTCAAGTAGACTCCCCGCTGAGTGTGGAGCCTGCCCAGCAGGGGCCTCAATCTCACAACCTTGAGATCATGACCTCAGCCAAACCCAAGAGTTTGAAGCTTAACTGACTGTGCCACCCAGGCGCCCCGCCATACCACTACGTTTTGTTTTCTACATAGGCGAAGCTTTTTTATTCCTCTGTGCTTTCCTTCTGAGGATGCCCGCTAGCTCTTTTTATTCCTGGCAAACTTATACTAATCTTTCAGGATTTAGAGATGGTAGTAGAGCATAGTGGTTTAGAGCCTTGGCTTCTAGAATCAAGATGCTTTGGTTCCAGTTTTTAACTTGGATATTCACTAACTGTGTGACCTTGAAAAATCACCTGACCTTGCTGAGCTTAATTTTTTTCTATCCTCGAATGACTCTGATAGTATCTTCTTTTACAGGATTCTATAACTACTGAATTACTTGATAATGTGAAGTGGTTATGAGAATAGCACTTGCCACAAAATATACATTTAATAAATATTAGCTTATTATTCACTCCAATGTCATTCTTTTTTTGTTTTTGTTTTTGTTTTTGTTTTTGTACCAGTCTTCTTTTATCAGGTATTAATTCTCAGTTAAAGTAGGAAAGGATTCAACAAATATCAGTGATGCCTGACAGAGAAGGTCAAGGTCAGGAATGCAGACTGCACCCTCCACACTGGGCCCTCTTCAGTGGTACATATGTGGCTGTTGATGTTTGAGTTCCTTGAGTGAAAGGCAGTAGTTGAAAAGCGTGTAAGATGCCAACAACTTAGAAACCCCAATGATGGTCCCTTTCTTCACATTGTCGTACTTGTAATACTGGTAGTAACCTCTTTGAAAAATCCCAGCAGTGCCTTTAGGAGTGAGATCCTGCAATGGTATTCAACTTAGCAGCTCCTCTGTCCATGAATTTCTTCTCTTTTACTCTTATGACTGATGCCATCTTCAGGTCCTAGGGTCTTCTGTGCAAATGTCACTCTTTTTCTTTCTTTTTTTTTTTTTTTAAGATTTTATTTATTTATTTGACAGACGAAGATCACAAGTAGGCAGAGAGGCAGCCGGGGTGGGGGGAAGCAGGCTCCGTGCTGAGCAGAGCGCCCGACGTGGGGCTTGATCCCAGGACTCTGGGACCACGACCTGAGCCAAAGGCAGAGGCTTTAACCCACTGAGCCACCCAGGTGCCCCGTCACTCTTTTGTTGAAGTAGAGTAGAACCAAGAACACAAATTGTCTGCAAGCATCATGCCTAGGGATGGCAAGTAGGTTTTTTCACACATGCCACAACTCCATTCAGTGGCTATCTGGAACACTGGGTGTAAACATATTGAGATTATGTCTGGAATCAGCTGGAGAGAGCACCCTGGTAGATTAGTGATAGCTGTCATAAATCACGGGAGAGACAGTGAAGGAATTTAGGTTTGATATTTGTAATCCCTAATACTGCTTGCCTCCCAGTCTGTGGTTGAGCTCTCAGGTAGATTATCTAGTTTTCCAAGAGTTATGGATTATAAAGCTGCATAAGTAAAGAGGGCCATTAAGTAGAACTTTGAATGCCAGGTAAAGAAATTTGAACATAATTTGAAAGTAGGTTTTTCAGTAGGGGAGTCATGAGTTGCAAGTAGTGTTTTGAGTGTTTTAATCTGGCACTGATTTGCAGGATTATTTGTGGTGAGGGGGATTGAGAAATAATAACCGTAGAGGACTTTGAAACAAGAACTATAGTGGTTGTCACACTGTATTTCTTTAATTCTTGATTCTAAAACAAGCACTTTTTCACACACTAGCATTTTTTATTTTAAGCATATGGCCTTGTGCCTCAGTATAAAATGCAGATAATAGTATTCACTTTAGCATTGTTAGGACGATTAAATGGGTTGATACATGTAACACACTTTTGATAGTGCCTGGTGTTTAGTAAACGCTTCTATAAGTATTAGTTATTATCACTATTACTGTTATTGTATGATCAATATATATACCTAACATACTGTTTTTGTTTTTGTTTTTGTTTTTGTTTTTTTTTTTTACTTGAAATCAGTAGTTTTCTTAACAATAAATGGCATTTTTGAATGGTGAGATTACCCACTAGGTGTGAGGTAATGTGGGCCTAGGATAAGTTGGTAGTTGTACGAATTTGGAAGTAAGCCTGAGAGACATTACAGAAAAAATTGACAATGATGTTTTGGATATAGTGTATTAAGAAAAACAGAGAGAAAAACAGAGAGTTTAAGACAACTTTCAGATAGAAAATTTGAATGAATGGGAAGTGGATTGGCTCAGGAAGGAAATGTTAATAGATATATAGAACAATGCCATGAAACCACTGTTTGTGTTAGCTATTAGTAACTGGTGGGACGGTTTAAATTGGTTATATAATTAAAGTTAGTATCATAATTTAATAAATTTACTAAGATGAATTTGAATAAACCTTACATATAATTTACTACTGATAGAGAACTCGTGTGTTCAAAGAAAAATAAAGTGTATGTTTTAAATATTTTTCAGTATAAATCATCAAGGAAGAATTCAAGTGGCAATGAAAAGGATGAGGTGAGAAAAGGGGGGTAATAGTAGCAATTATTTAAAAATGTTTACTTTTTATATGTATTTGGCTCATTCAGAGTAAAATGTAATACCTCTGTCAGTTTCTTGGTTAGTGATTTAATGCATGGGTTTTTTCCAATAATAAAAGCTGAGCATCATCATGCAATTGTTAATTTAATCATGTAATTTCCATATATCCTTTATTTTGAACAGAATTTCTAATAGTTCAGTTTTAGAATTTTATTAATAACATTTGTCTTTTACATTTTCTCATCTATTGTTTTCCTAAATCAACATCGTGACCATTTGAGATTCTTTTGGAATTTATTAATCTTTTTTTTTTTTTTTTTTTTTTTACAAATTTTGTGTACTATTTTAACATTTAAAATTAAGTTGCTACAGCTTGTGCATTACTATAAATTTTTCTATCTCACTGTTTTAAATTATAGAGCAGCCTAGCATTTTTGAAATGATATAGTGTCATCACCATAAATACTTAAGCTTTGTGTATTTTTCATTAGAGGGATTGGTAGGTAATTTGATGTTGAGTACTTGGCAGGGCTTCTGAAAACTTTAAGAAATGGAATCATAGAAAATGTTTGCTGAACCCTGAGCTAGAGGTACAGCTTGGCATTGTTCCTCTCCCTTTGTATTTAAAAATTTTTTTTTAATTTATATATAATGTATTATTTGTTTCAGTCATTCATCAGTCTTACACAATTGACAGCACTCACTTAGTACATACCCTCCCCCATGTCCATCACCCAGCCACCCATACCTCCCTTCCCCCTTCCCTCCAGCAACCTTCAGTTTGTTTCCTGAGATTAAGAGTCTTTTATCGTTTGGTTCCCTCTCTGGTTTCATCTTGTTTCCTCATATCAGTGAGAACATATGATAATTGTCTTTCTCTGATTGACTTATTTCACTTAACATAACACCCTCTAGTTCTATCCACGTTGTTGCAAATGACAAGAATTCATTTTTGATGGCTGCATAATATTTCAGTGTAGATATATACCACATCTTCTTTATCCATTAATCAGTTGATGGACATCATGTCCCTTTGTATTTTATATTCACTTTGGTCCTGCCTGCCTTAATATCTAATCAGTTACCAAATACCTACTTTTTCTTTGTGATACTGAAATATTTTGAATACATTCCCCACCTGCATTTCTGCTTTTTCTGCCCTGGCACAGGCGCTTAGCATTTTTTTTTGCCTGTACCACATGCAATATCATCCTTGCTCTTTATCCTTTCTACAGCCCATTTTCCTCCTTGCAGCCATAATGACTGCTCCAAAGAACACAAAAATGAGCTCAGGCCATCCCCTTGATTAGAAAGCTTCACTGTGTCCCTGTCACTTCGAAGGTAAATTCTTGTTTCTTCCTCAGCAGGCCCCTGCTTAGCACATTAGTCTCAACTCATAATCTATCCTGCTTTCTCTTTCTTTCACTTCACTCTCCCAATATGGACTGCTCAAAAGTTTTCTTTCATTTTTGCTTCTGTGCTTTTGTCCTTTTGGATATCTTGGAATGTTGTTAATTCCCTCTCTTTCTGGTAAACACCTACTCAATTTTTCACTTTCTCAGGAGATTTGCCTTTCTTTACCACCCTTTCCAGTTCCCCAAATGCCCCTTACCCGTCCTCATAATATGCCATGCATAGCTTTGTCATTGTACTGAGAAGGTTGTATTACCTGCACAATGAATATCATTTCCCCCTAGACTAAGAGATCCTTGAGTGGATGATATTTTACTAAATGTTGATATCCCCACTGTCTAGTACCATGTCTGACATATAGTAGGCAGTCTATAATCTGTTGTTGAATGATGAATAAACATCTTATGTGGCATGCATATTCAAGGTTAAATGTGAAGATTTTTGTATTTGGTTGGTAGTAGTCATTCAAAATCATGGACCATTTAATATTGTTTTATGCAGTTAAGTTCTTTGTATGTACTTCCAAGCCAATATTAGATACACATAATTTTCCATGTAAAATGTTCGTCTTGGGGTGATAAAATTTTTGTATGCCTCCATATACCTCTTTTAGATTGTAGCATCTTGTTGGCATGTCCCATCAATAATTAATTCTAAATATGGATCTCTTCTAAAAAATACAGATTTTTTTCATTTTTGTTATTTAAGGGAAATAGATTTTTTAGGAATATTTGATGTGAATTGATAGTGCTTCTCATACCTTAAAGTGCTTTTGAATCAATCACCTGGGGATCTTATTGAAATACAGAGTCTGGTTCAGCAGGTCTAGGGTTGGCCTGAGATTCTGCATTTTTCACAAGCTTCAAGAGGTTGCAGATGCTGTTGGTTCACAGACCACATATTGAGTGGCAAGGTGGTTGATAGTATTTTCCAGATTCTTCCTTTAGCAGTTGATCAAAACAGTTTTCAATTTTTCTTTTGTATGTCTAAATCATCATTTGTATTTTAATTTCATCTTTCATATTTTTATTTTTATATTTTAGCAAGACAGTGATAATGCTAATATGTCACCACAATCTCCAGTATCATCTGAGGTACAAGTTCTGTTTTTATATGTGTTTACTTAGGTTTCTTCCTTGTTTCTTCTCTTTAATCTCATCATTCTTTTTCTTTTAAACAATATAATTTATTCACCCATATTAAGAAATCCACAGTAGTTTAATTTGTGCAAACCTAGCTTATAAAAAATTCTAAAAACACCATCTTTTGTACAAATATTTATAGTAATAGTATTACCTGAATTACTTATTGGAAAATGCCTATGGAGCATAAACTTTATAAAATTCTTATGTTTTATAATTAATCTATATTTTCAAATAAATGTTAAGAACACTTCGCAATTTTATATTTGAAAGTACTTCAGCATTGTGCAATGGCCTTTGGTTTTTCTCGTAACCAATTAGGTCTGAAAGCAATGCAAGAGAAACTTCCTTTTTCCACGAGAAACTTCCCTGTGGTGGGTTGTTCCTATCGACAGGAGGGTACACCTTTCTTGTCATAGTAGACCTAAGTGGGGGAAGGGGAGAAGGGTAGATGAAAGTCAAGATTTGTGAGATCTCACCCAAATACTCTGGTGGCTTGAATGACCAATTCTAATTTAGTTAGACCCATTACTTTACAACCGGAGATAAATTTAAAATATTTGAAACAGTATCTTTTCTACGTCAGATTATTTAGTGTTCTAAAAGTGTGTTGGCATTAGTAAAGAAAGGATTATGTGTTCACTTGGTGAATTCAGAACTTTGTCTAAATGTTTGGAACATCCATATTCATCATGTAACTTTGGTTAATGACATAGATAGTAATTCATTTTATCTAAGTGGTATTAATTTTTTTTTTTAAAGCCAGGGTCATTTAGCTTTTGTTTTGGGTGAGTTGCATTATAAAGCTTTTTTTGAAGATTTTGTTTATTTATTTGACAGACAGAGATCACAAGTAGGCAGAGGGGCAGGCAGAGAGAGAGAAGGAAGCAGGCTCCCTGTGGAGCAGAGAGCCCATTTCGGGGCTCGATCCCAGGACCCTGGGATCATGACCTGAGCCAAAGGCAGAGGCTTTAACCCACTGAGCCACCCAGGTGCTCCGCATTATAAAACTTTTAAATGTTTTTGGTATTAGCTTTATAAACATGTCTAAATTATGTATATGGCAAGTAAAATGGTTTGGATTCTTTTAAAAAGTAATTTAAATTAGGATATCCTAAAATTAGTCTTTGTCACATGACCTTGTTAATCCTTTCCTTTACTTTCAATTATAATAAATGTAAGCATATCAGTTACTAGTTCCCTAGTTTCCTTATGATTTTATCATCTCTGCTCATGGGGAGAGTATTAGTGCCATTTTTCTCAAATAAATTATATTGCTTTTATAATACATTTTGCTTGCATTTGATAAGTCAGATTTTGGGGAATTCGTAACACTTTGACCAAAATAATGAAGATAAACTATGAGCTTGTGGATGAATGGGGCGATGAAAATGTGCTTTGGTGGCTCAACTAACATTCAACTTGAACTGCGTATAACATGTTAATCAACAGAAGATTTAGAGAATCAACAAAATTTTGATTACTTCCATTTCATCTGTGAAAGACAATGGTAAAAACAATTAGTATAGTAGTGTACTATTTATTATTATTATTTTATTTATTATTATCTTTTTAAATTTCAAGTAGGTTCCATGCACAACATAGGGCTTAAACTTACATGCTCCACTGACTGAGCCACCCAGACACCCCTATACTGTTTAGTCTTTTTTTTTTTAGTAGACTCCATACCCAGCGTAGAACACACTGCAGGGACTGAACTCCTAACCCTGACATCAAGACCTGAGCTTCAATCAAGAGTCACTTAACTGACTGAGCTATCCAGGCATTCCTAGTACTATACTATTAACAAAGTGCTTGCCTATACACTTGAACCTGAAGTAGTCCCATGAGCTGGTATTATCCTCATGATTTTATAGCTGAAGAGATTGGTAACCATTCCCTAAGACCCCAATCAATAAATGATAGACAAGTGACTGAAACCCATACTCTAGGTGCTTCATAGTTATTGCAAGCATTAAATAAGATACTGCTGAAATTATGTTTTCTTATTTTATTTTATTTATTTATTTGACAGACAGAGATCACAAGTAGGCAGAGAGGCAGGCGGGGGAGGGGGGAGGCAGGCTCCCTGCTGAGCAGAGACCCTCCCCCCCCCAATGCAGGGCTCCATCCCAGGATCCTGAGATCATGACCTGAGCCAAAGGCAGAGGCTTTAAACCACTGAGCCACCTAAGCGCCCCGAAATTATGTTTTCTTATCACTGTACAATTTCCAAAGTGCTTTCTTTTAGTTATCTGAGTTAATCTTCATTCCATCTTAAACATGGAGAAAGTCACAGAGAAATTAATTTTTTCTTGAAAGATTTTATTTATTTATTTGAGATAGAGCACAAGCAGGGGTCAGAGGGAGAAGGAGAAGTAGAATCCCCACTGAGCAGGGAGCTTGATATGAGCCCAAGGCAGATGCCAAACTGACAGAACCACCCAGGTACCCTGAGAAATTGAATGTTTTGCTCAAAAGTTAGCCTAAGCTTTCTAACTCCAAGCTCAGATTTTAAAAATACACTATTTCTTTCCATAGCACACCACACCACTGTGTGAAAGTATTTCGAAACAATTTATTCAAATAGAAGAGATGATAATTTCTCATGTGTGTCACCTGTCACCCCCTATTAGTATGAATGTGCAGGTTTGCCTCATATTATCTACTAAATGTCAAGTCCATAATAGATAACTGAGTGAATGTTGCTAAATTCACTTATTTTTTCACTGAAGCTTGTTTCACTTTGTGGAGGCCTTGATCTCATTGTTCATTCAAAAAATAATACCTTTTTATTTAGTTAGTTAGTTAAGATTTTATTTATTTATTTAAGGGAAAGAACAAAGGAGACTGAGAGAGCACAAGCAGGGGGAGGGGTAGAGGAAGAAGCAGGGTCCCTGCTGAGCAGGGAGCCCCATGTGGGGCTCCATCCCAGGATCCTGGGATCATGACCTGATCTGAAGGCAGATGCTTAACTGATTGAGCCACCCAGATACCCCAGTACCTATTTTGTATAATTCAGTAATTTTTATTTTCCTTCTACTATGAGAGAGAATATTTAAAAGCTTATGTAGTCAGATTAATTAGCAAATATTTGTAGACCTTTTAAAAGTGAAATGTATAATTTTGAATTGAAATGCAGTTTGTCTTTCTGTACTCCACTAATCATAGAAACAAATGCTTCAAAGATTTAATGGTTATGAATAACTATCTTGGTTATTTTGAAAGAAAAGTGGTTTTCTTTTCTTTTCTTTCTTTCTTTCTTTTCTTTTTTTTTTTTTAGGAATATGATAGAACCGATGGTTTTTCACATGGTCCTTTTGGCTTGAAGCCTAGATCAGGTAAGTATATATTCTGCAAATAAAAATTTTTGGTTATATATGAAACTAGAGTTTTCCAGCTTAAGTGGGATTGATTCCATAGTTTTAAGTACACATAGATTCTTTCCCCTCTCCTAAAAGTAATTTTCTCTTAACCTTATTTGTCTTTCCAATTCCCATTCCCCATTTCTTTCTTCCTCTTTACCTTCAAGCTCCTGAAACCTCAGCTTTTTGCCTTAGATATACTGCAGTCTTATTTCTACTCTACTGTGACTGCTATTAGAATGACCACTCTGCCAGCAGACCAAACACTGTTTGAAATTATAGCACTCCATTATATTGTGGTTTTAAAAAGGGATCTTTTCGCATTTGGCAAGCCCAAAAGAAAATGGATCCATGTTACTTGGCAAGGTATTGAATTATAGTTTTTATTCCTGAATAACTGTATTGACCTTCAAGAATAATTTCCTTTTTCTTTAAAGATAATAAAGGCTGATTTATGTTCAATAATTATTTTAACCTGGAGCATAAGTTTCTAATAACATATGTTTAAATACGAACATGGATAGGTGGTAGAAATCGTTACACTTGTATTCCCTGTTGCTTTCAATTGTGCAGATAAGTAGATTTCAATTCTATAAAAATATTTAGAATGTATTAATAAGTAATACTGTTTTATGTAGTTTTGTACTGCTTCTTTTTTATCATGCCTCTTTTCCCACCGCTGGTTGAGTCTTCCTATTAGCCTTGTGATAAGCTAGGAAATTTCTGTTTTTATAGCTTTTAGCCGCTCATCTCGCCAGGAGTATGGGGCAGCAGATCCAGGATTTACAATGAGAAGAAAGATGGAACATCTAAGGGAAGAACGAGAGCAAATACGACAACTTCGCAATGTAAGTGAGCTTGACTTTATAGATCTGCTTTGTAGAAATGGGTTTAACTTGGGAAATTAACAAGATACCTGAATTTTATCGCAAGGTTTTTAAAATTTTGGATTATATAACGATTAGTAATATAAATATGTAGCGTATGTATTTACATAGAGTATCTGTGATTTATACCCATTTCTTTACAGAATCTCGAGTCCAGGTTAAAAGTAATTTTGCCTGATGACATTGGAGCTGCACTGATGGATGGGGTTGTTCTTTGCCATTTAGCCAATCACATAAGGCCACGCTCTGTAGCTAGTATTCACGTGCCATCACCAGCAGTGGTAAGTTTTATCTATAGTTTGTCAGTTCTCTAAAGGACGATAGAGTTTCTTGATACTATCTTTAAATAATATACCTCAATAAATTTAATTTTTTTATTGATAAATTTCTGTATAAGTATGCTTGTAATATTTCTTCTTCCTCTTAACATTGCAGCCTAAACTGAGCATGGCAAAATGTCGAAGAAATGTAGAAAATTTTCTTGATGCTTGTAAAAAGTTGGGTGTATCACAGGTAACTATTATTTTTCTAACAAAATTGTCACTTAAATGTTACTTTGTTGTGTGCATACTGGACTTTTTCTTCACAATCGGATGAATCATGCTTTCCGAACATGAAAATGAATATGTTCCCTTGGTACATTTTACTGAGCTCCAGCTTTGACCATAGCAGCTATCAAATGAATGTGTTTAAGCTGCTTTTAAAGGCATTTATAAAACAGCTACATATATGGAAAAGTTCTGTAATCGTACATATCATTGAGTAAACGTGACATAGTGGCTGTATTAAAACTTGATTATGATGTCATTGCTACTTTCATTTTTCCTGCTGAGAGACATTGGGACTCCTTTGTAAATCCATTGGTAGAATTTGATGGGAAGATCTGCATGCAGTGTTATTGCATTTTATTTTTAAAAAGAGGTTATTTATTTATTTATTTGAGATAGAGCCAGAGAGAGAGAGCACAAGCAGGGTGGGAGGGCAGAGGGAGAGGGAGAAGCAAACTCTCCACTGAGTAGGGAGCCCAACGTGGGCTCCATCCCAGGACCCCAGGGTCATGACCTGAGCCAACAGAAGACAACCATCTAAGCCACCTAAGTGCCCTTGTTAACTGCATTTTATTTTATTTATTTATTTATTTATTTATTTATTTATTTATTTATTTATCAGAGAGAGAGAGAGGGAGAGAGCGAGCACAGGCAGACAGAGTGGCAGGCAGAGGCAGAGGGAGAAGCAGGCTCCCCGCTGAGCAAGGAGCCCGATGCGGGACTCGATCCCAGGACGCTGGGATCACGACCCGAGCCGAAGGCAGCTGCCCAACCAACCGAGCCACCCAGGCGTCCCTGTTAACTGCATTTTAAACATTATTTAAGACGTCAAATTTGTAATCTTAGTAACACATAATATCTCATGGGACAACATTTGTCTGAAATTTGTAGGAATTGGCTTATGTTTCACATAATAGTTGCAGTATTATAAAATTAATAAAACGATATTGTAAATGTATAATGAAAACTAATAATTAAAATACTGATTTTTTAGAAAACATTTTAGGCCTAACATCAAGATGATTGACTGTTGAGAGGACATGGTGTTGTTAACAGATCACAATATAGTTATGTTTTTTCCCCTTTTTTATTTTTAAAAATTTATTCTTATTGAGATATAATTGACACATAATGTTATATAACTTTATTATACATTGTGTTGGTTTGATACTTTAATCTTGAGCTGTGCTGGGTTCGCTCTTTTTACCCGAGTCATCATATGATGACACGGGTAAAAATTCCACTTTGACCTCTTTCCTCAAGTGAATAAATGTAATTTATTTAGAGAGAATCACTTGAATTACAGTGTAATTTGGAAACTACACGCTGTTCTCCTCTAATTACATCTCTGTGCGTGACATGATATTTTAATGTATTTTTTTAAGATTTTATTTATTATTTATTTGAAAGAGCGAGAGCAAGAGAGAGAGTGAGCAGGGGGAGGAGCAGAGGGAGAGGGAGAAGCTGGTTCCCCACTGAGCAGGGACCCTGATGCGTCTTGATCCCAGGATACTGAGATCATGACCTGAGCTGAAGGCAGATGGCCAACCGACTGACACACTCAGGTGCCCCTGACATGATGTTTGAAAATTTTAATTCTTTTTATTGTAATTAAAAATTTTTTTTGAAGATTTTATATATTTGTCAGAGAGAGAGAGCACACACAAGCAGATGGAGAAACAGGCTCCCTTCTGAGCAGGGAGCTGGATGCTGGACTCGGTCCCAGGTCTCTGGGATCATAACTTGAGCCGAAGGCAGATACTTAACCAGCTGAACGACCAGGCATCCCTAACAAATTTAATTCTTAAATATTTTTATGTTAACTCTTTCTTTTTTGTACTCAATCTCTTATCAAGAAAACAAAAATTAGAAAGGTTTATTTTCTAGTTGCATTATATTCATTGCATTATATTCATTTTTCTGTTTTACCATTTTTTGGTGAGCCACCCAGGCGCCCCTCTGTTTTACCATTTTTAAGAGTTTTGGGGGGCATTCTCAATAAACATTCATTGAATGAATGCACATTTTAAAAATGAGGAAACTGAGGCAAGGGAAGTTAGGGAACTTGTCCAAGGTCACATCTTTAATAAACAGTGAAGTCAAGCTATGAATCCAGGTGGTCTAACTTCAGAACATATCCTCTAATGTGGATATTTTCTATTTCTGTTCTTTTACATGAAAGAAAAGACATTGCAACTCGAGATACCTTCTTGGTACCATAGGCAAGGGGGATCAGTTAGGAAGATCTTATGAAAACTATTCTACTTAGCATACTCTTAATCTCTCTTTAGCTTGTTTTAGGGAAGGGCTAGTGCCCCACTGAGGTTAATATAAGAGGCAGTATGAAACGACCAGTTATCAACTCCCATTTTCAAAATTCTCCAGCTGCTGGCAGTGGGGGAAGAGTTTAATAGTTAGCTTCAATTTGTTTCCCTAACTTAGAAATGGTAATACAGAGTTAGTTGTCTCATTTAGGTTTTCTTCTTTTAAGATTTTTAAATTTTTATTTTTAAAAACTTTTTTGAGGTATAATTGACATATAGGAAAGGTGTACAATTTAAGTTTTGACATGCATACACCATGAAATCATCACCATAGTCAAGATAATGAATATTTTCATTACTCCCAAAACTTTCTTTATGTCCCTTTGCAATCTTTTTTTCCCCAGATAACCACTAATCTGTCTTCTGTTATTATAGTTTAGTTTGCATTTTCTATCTAGAGTTGTATATATGTTGTATATAAATGGAATAATAGAATATGTATGATTGTTTTCTGGCTTTTCTTCAGTCAGTATTACTGTTTTTAAGACTCATCAATGTTGTTGCATGTATAAATAAGTCATTCCTTCTTATTGCTGAGCAGTATTTCATTGTATGAATATATGACAGTTTGTTGATCCACTGACCTGTTAATAGCCATTTGAATTGTTTCCAGTTTTAGGGGACCACTTACACAAATAAGATAGCTATGAACATTTATATACAAGTCTTCAGATATATGCATTCTTTTTTTCTTTTTTTTAAGATTTTATGTATTTGACAGACAGAGATCACAAATAGGCAGAGAGGCAAGCAGACAGAGAGGGGGAAACAGGCTCCCTGCTGAGCAAAGAGCCCTGTGTGGGGCTTGATCCCAGGACCCTGAGTCGAATGAAGAAGCTTAACCCACTGAGCCACCCAGGCACCCCCAGATATATGCATTCTTTAATTTGGAGTAGATATCCAGGAGTGGAAAGACGGGAATGGATAGTAGGTGTGTATTTAACATTATAAGAAAGTAAAAAACTGGTTCCTAAAATGGTTGTACCATTTTATATTCCTATCACCACTGTGTGAGTTCTAGTTCCTCTACATTTTCAACCAGTATTTAATATAGTCAATGTTGTTTTTTTCTTTTTTAATTTTTGCTGTTCTAATAGGTATGTACTGGTTTGTCAGTGTGGTTTTAATTTGCATTTCCTTGAAGACTAATGATGTTGATCATCTTTTCAAGAGCTTATTTGCCATTTGTATGACTTCTTTTATGACATGTCCTAATCTTTTGTCTGTTTTTTAATTGGGTTGTTTTCTTCTCATTGAGTTTGAGATTTCTCTACAAAGAAGGGACAAAGTCCTTTATCAGATGTGTGAATTACAAATATTGTAGCATTAGTCTTTGGCTTGTCTTTTCATTCTCATTATAATATCTTTCTTTAAAAAAAAGATTTTATTTATTTATTTGACATATAGAGATACGGCAGAAGTAGGAACACAAGCAGGGGGAGTGGGAGAGGGGAAAGCAGGCTTACCGCTAAGCAGGGAGCCCAATGTGGGGCTCAATCCCAAGACCCTGGGATCACGACCTGAGCCAAAGGCAGATGCTTAATGACTGAGCCACCCAGGCGCCCCTATAATATCTTTCCAACAGTAGAAGTTATATATTTTTTGAAGTAAAATATATCATTTTTTGAAATTCTGCTTTTTGTTTCAAACCAAATAATCCTTGCATAACTCAGGGTCACAAAAATTTTCTCCTATGTTTATTTCTAGAAGTTTTATAATCTTTTTTTAAAGATTTATTTATTTATTTGATAGAGAGAGTGAGAGAGAGCATGAAGGGGAAGGAGAGCAAGAAGTAGACTGCCTGCAAGTAGGGACTCTAATGTGGGGCTCGATCCCAAGACGCCCAGATCATGACCTGAGCCGAAGGCAGATGCTTAACCGACTGATCCACCCAGTCGCCTCTAGAAGTTTTATAATTTTAAGTTTTATATTTAGGTCTATGATCAAATTTTAGTTGTGTTTGTATGATATGGATAGTAATCCTCTTTTTTTACACCTGAGATTGGGCACACACATTGATTTTTTTTTTTAAACATTATTACTGAAATATAATTAACATACTGTAAAATTCACTGATTTAAAGTATATAGTTCAGTGGTTTGTAGTATAGTCACAGAGTTGGGCAAGAGTCACAATAGTCTAAGTTTAGAATATTCTTTTTCTTCCAAGTTTTTATTTAAATTCCAGTCAGTTAACATACAGTGTAATATTAGTTTCAGGTGTAGTATTTAGTGATTCATCACTTACATATAATTCCCAGTGCTTATCACATGTGCCCTCCTTAATACCAGTCCCCCTGCCCACCTCCTCTCCAGCAGCCCTTAGTGTGTTCTTTATAGTTAAGACTCAGTTTTATGTTTTGCCCCTCTCTTTTTCCCCTTTGTTCATCTGTTACGTGTCTTAAATTCCATATATGAGTGAAATCATATGGTATTTGTCTTTCTATGACTGACTTATTTTGCTTACCGTGATACTCACTAGATCCATCTATGTCCTTGCAAATGGCAAGATTTCATTCTTTTTTATGATTAATATTCCATTGTGTATACCACTTTTTTATCCATTCATCAATGGATGGACATTCAGACTCTGTCCATAATTTGGCTATTTTTGATAATGCTGTTATAAATATCAGGGTGCATGTATCCCTTCAAATCAGTATTTTTGTATCCTTTGGGTAAATATCTAGTAGTGCAGTTGGTAGGTTGTAATACAGTACTATTTTTAACTTTATTTATTTTTTAAATTTTATTTTTTCAGTGTTCCAAGATTCATTGTTTATGCACCACACCCAAGATTCATTGTTTATGTACCATGTAACTCCATGCAATCTATGCTCTCCTTAATACCCACCACCAAGTTCACCCATACCTCTACCCCACTCCCTTCCAAAACCCTCAATTTGTTTCTCAGAGTCCAGTCTCTCATGCTACATCTCCCCCTCCAATTCTCCCTCATCATTTTCCCCTTCCTTCTCCTAATGTCTGCCATGTTATTCCTTATGCCCCACAAGTAAGTGAAACCATATGGTAATTGACTGTCTCTGCTTGACTTATTTCACTCAGCATAATCTCCTCCAGTCCCATCCTTGATGACACAGAAGTTGGGTATTCATCCTTTCTGATGGAGGTGTAATAGGGACCATATCTTTATCCATTCATCTTTTGAAGGGCATTTTGGCTCTTTCCACAGTCTGGTGATTGTGGCCATTGCTGCTCTAAACACTGGCGTACAGATGGCCCTTCTTTTCACTACATCTGTATCTTTGGGGTAAATAGCCAGTAGTGAAATTGTAGGGTCCTAGGGTAGCTCTATTTTTAATTTTTTTAAAGGAATCTCCACACTGTTTTCCAAAATGGCTGCACCAACTTTCATTCCCACCAAAAGTGTGAGAGGGTTCCCCTTTCTCCACATCCTCTCCAACACTTGTTGGAATTTACTGTCTTGTTGATTTTGGCCATTCTGACCGGTGTAAGGTGGTATCTCAGTGTGGTTTTGATTTGAATCTCCCTGATGGCTAATGATGATGAACATGTTTTCATGTGTCTGTTAGCCATTTGTATGTCTTCTTTGGAGAAGTGTCTGTTCATGTCTTCTGCCCATTTTTGACGTGATAATCTGTTTTTTGAGTGTTGAGTTTGAGGAGTTTTTTATAGATCTTGGATATCAGCTCTTTGTTTGTAGCATCTTTCCGAATATCTTCTCTCATTCTGTGCTTTGCCTCTTCGTTTTGTTGACTTTCCTTTACTGTGCAGAAGCTTTTTATCTTGATGAAAAGATAACTTTTTGAGTAATCTCCATGCTGTTTTCCAGAGTGGCTGCACCAGTTTGCATTCCCAGCAACAGTATAAGAGGGTTCCCCTTTCTTTACATCCTCTCCAACATCTGTTGTATCCTGTAGTCTTAATTTTAACTATTCTGACAGGTGTGTGGTCATATCTCATTGTGGTTTTAATTTGCATTTCCTTAATGATGAGTGATTTTGAGCATCTTTTCATGTGTTTGGTGCAGCCACTCTGGAAAACAACACCAGTGGCTGCACCAGTTTGCATTCCCAGCAACAGTATAAGAGGGTTCCCCTTTCTTTACATCCTCTCCAACATCTGTTGTATCCTGTATTATTAATTTTAACTATTCTGACAGGTGTGAGGTCATATATCATTGTGGTTTTAATTTGCATTTCCTTAATGATGAGTGATTTTGAGCATCTTTTCATGTGTATTTTTGGAGAAATGTCTACTCATGTCTTCTGCCAGTTTTTTAACTGAATTACATTTTTGGGGGTTAGTTTTCTAAGTTCTCTATAAATTTTGAATACCAACCTTTTATCAGATAGGTCACCTGAAAATATCTTCTCCCATTTTGAAGGCTGCCTTTTGCTTTTGTTGTTTGTTTCCTTCACTCTTCAGAAGCTTTTTATCTTGATAAAGTACCAATAGTTTATTTTTTCCTTTTGTTTCCCTTGCCTCAGGACACGTATATGGTAGGAATTTGCAACAGCCAATGTCAAAGAGGTTACTGACTGTGTTCTCTAGGATTTTGATGGGTTCCTATCTCACATTTAGGTCTTTATTAATTTTGAATTTCTTTTTTCTGTTTGGGATAAGAAAGTAGTCCCATTTCATTCCTTTACATGTTGCAGTCCAGTTTTCATAACACCATT
Source organism: Mustela nivalis (assembly GCF_964662115.1). Taxonomy (NCBI): domain Eukaryota; kingdom Metazoa; phylum Chordata; class Mammalia; order Carnivora; family Mustelidae; genus Mustela; species Mustela nivalis. The sequence goes on from NC_139040.1 coordinate 32,905,212, forward strand.
TACTGAAGAGACTATCTTTTTTCTGTTGGATATTCTTTCCTGTTTTGTTGAAGATTAGTTGACCATATAATTATAGGTCCTTTTCTGGGTTTTCTATTCTGTTCCATTGATCTATGTTTCTGTTTTTGAGTGAGTAACATATTGTTTTAATCAATACAGGTCTGTAATATATCTTTAAAGTCTGGAATGGTGATGCCTCCAGCTTTGCTTTTTTTTTCAGGACTGCTTTAGTTATTTGGGGTCTTTTCTGGTTCCATACAGATGTTAGGATTGTTTATTCTAGCTCTGAAAAATACTGGTGGTATTTTCATAGGGATTGCATTCAAGATGTAGATCGTTTTGCATGGTATGGACATTTTAACAGTATTTATTCTTTTAGTCAATGAGCATGGACTGCTTTTCCATTTCTTGTGCTATATTCAAGTTCTTTCATCAGTGTTTTATAGTTTACTTTGTCAAATGTTTTTTCTATACCTATTGACAGGATCATACAGTTCTTATCCTTTTATTAATGTGGTATATCACGTTGATTACTTTGTCTAATATTGAACCACTCTTGCAACCCAAGGATAAATCCCATTTGATCCTGGTGAATGATTCTTTTTTTTTTTTTTTAATTTTTATTTTTTATTTTTTTTAAAGATTTTTATTTATTTATTTGACAGACAGATCACAAGTAGGCAGAGAGGCAGTCAGAGAGAGGAGGAAGCAGGCTCCCCACTGAGCAGAGAGCCCGATGCTGGGCTCCATCCCAGGACCCTGGGATCATGACCTGAGCCGAAGGCAGAGGCTTTAACCCACTGAGCCACCCAGGCGCCCCTGAATGATTCTTTTAATGTACTGTTGGATTGATTTGCTAGTATTTTGTTGAGAATTTTTCATCAGGAATATTGGCTTGTAGTTCTCTTTTTATGTGAGTCTCAGTCTGGTTTTAGAATCAAGGTAATGCTGCGTTTGTAGAATGATTTTGAAAGTTTTTTTTAAAAACTTTTTTGAAAGTTTTAAAAGAATAGGTATTAAGTCTTTAAATGTTTGTTAGAATTCGCCTGTGAAGCCAACTGGCCCAGGACTTTTATTTGTTGGGAGAATTTTGGTAACTGATTCAGTTTCTTTGGTGGTTAGTGGTTTGTTCAAGTGTTATAATTTTTCCTGTTTCAGTTTTGGTAGTTGATATATTTCTAGAAATTTATCCATTTTTTCCAGATTACCCATTTTTTTGAACATTATTTTTATAATATTCTTTTATAATTGTCTGTATTTTTGTGGTGTTGGTTGTGATTTCTTCTCTTTCTGATTTTATTTGTGTCTTTTCTCCCTTTTTTTAAAGATTTTATTTGTCAGCGAGAGAGAACAAGCAGAGGAAGTAGCAGACAGAGGGAGAAGCAGACTCCCACTGAGTAGGGAGTCCGATGAAGGGCTCCATCCTAGGACCCTAGGATCATGACCTGAGCTGAAGGCAGAAATTTAAACCCACTCAGCCACCCACGTGCCCTGATGTCAATATTTTTATACTTGTTCAGGCCTGATTTGTTACCTACTATATGATCTATTCTGGAGAATGTCCAGTGTGCACTTGAAAAGGATGTGTATTCTGCTTCTTTAGGATGAAATGTTCTGGATAAGTCCATCTGTTCCAGTGGGTCATTCAAAGGCATTTTCCCTTGTTGAGTTTCTGTTTAGATGATGTGTCTATTGTTGTAAGTGGGGTGTTAAAGTTCCCTACTATTATTGTACTATTACCAATGAATTCCTCTATGTTTGTTATTGTTTTGTTTTGCCCCCAAGGTGGGGGCATAAATATTTATAATTGTTAGATCTTGTTCGATAGGTCCCTTTATTATGATATAGTGCCCTTCTTCATCTCATATTACAGTTTTCGGTTTAAAATCTAGTTTTTCTGATATAAGTATTGCTACTCCTGTTTTCTTTTTTGCATCCATTAGCTTGGCCAGTATTTCTCCATCCTCTCAATTTCAATCTGTAGGTGTCTTTAGGTTTAAAATGAGTCTCCTGTACGTAACATATAGGTGGGCGTTGTCTTTTATCCATTATGACACCCTCTGTCTTTGATTTGAGCTTTTAGTCCATTTAAATTCACAGTAATTAAAGGTAGATATGAATTTAGTGCCATTTTATTACCTGTTTTGTCATTGTTTCTGGAGATTTTCTCTGTTCCTTTGTTGTCTTTGTTGCATTTTGTCTTTCTTTCCTACTCAGAGAGTCCCCTTTAATATTTCTTGAAGGGCTGATTTAGTGGTCACCTACTCCTGGTTTTTGTTTTTCTAGGAAATTCTATCTCTCCTTCAATTTTGATTGATATCCTTGCTGGATAGAGTATTCTTTGCTGCAGATTTTTCCCATTCAACACTTTGAATATATAATGCCACTTTCTTCTGGCCTGCCAAGTTTCTGTGGAAAAATCTTCTGCTAATTTTGTCTTCCCTTATAAGTTAGGGACTTCATTTTTCTTGCTGATATTAGGATTTTTACTTTATCTTTATATTTTGCAAATTTAACAATGATTTGGCTTGGTGTTGGCTTGTGTTCATTGATTTTGTTAAAGGATTTTATTTATTTATCCTCCTGAGGAGTAGGTAGAAGGAGCAGAATAGAACCTCCAGCAAACTCCGCACTGAGCATGGAGCCCAACAGGGACTCAATCTCATGACACTGAGATCATGATCTGAGCTGAAATCAAGAGTTGGATGCTTGAGCTACCCAGACACCCCTGCTTTTGTTGATTTTGATAGGAGTTCTCTGTGCCTCCTGGATCTGTTTCCTTCCCCAGATTAGGGAAGTTTTCAGCTATAATTTACTCAAATCTTCTGCCCTCCTTTGCTCTCTTCTTCTTCTTAGACTCCTATGGTATGATTGTTATTACATTTCATGGAGTCACCGAGTTTCCTTAATATACTTTTGTGATCCAAGATTTTTCTTTTTACCTTATTTTGGTCAGCTTCATTATTTTCCGTAATTCTGTCTTATATATCACTTGTTTGTTCCTCTGCTTCTTCCATTTCATCCTCACTGGTTTTAAGCTCCTTTCCTCTGCAGTAAGGGTCTCTTTGATATCTTCTATTCTTTTCTTAAACCCAGCTAGTATCCTTATGATTATTGCTTTATATTCTGGATCAGGCATATTACTTAATATCTGTTTCAATTAGATCCTTGGCCCTGACCTTTTCTTATTCATTCTTTTGTTATTTAAAGATTTTTCTTTTTTTTATTTCAGACAGAGAAAACATATGAGAGAGAGAAAGAGAGATATCATGAAAGGGGGGAAGGGTAGAAGGAGAAGTAGACTTGAGCTGAGTAGGGAGCCCAGTGTGGGGATTGATCCCAGGACCCTGGGATCATGATCTGAGCCAAAGGCAGATGCTTAACCAGGTGAGCCACCCAGGTGCCCCTGTTCATTCTTTTGTGATGAATTCTTCCATCTTCGTATTTTGTCTAGGTCTCTTTTCTCTGTGTTAGGAAAGCCTATTATCTTTCCTGCTTTGGAGATTAAAGGCTTTATGAAGCAGAAGTCAAATGTCCATGGTCTGGGTCTTGAGGAAGTGTCTCTGGTGTATGCTGCATGCAGTCTGCTATGTTATGGTTGCTCTATCCCCCAGATCAGTCCTCTGCAGAGTTTCTCCTTGCTTGTAGTGGGGCGTATGTTTGGACCTTGGCCAGAGTATGGCAAGTTTTAACTAGGTGTGTTCTGGTCTGCTTGTTAAAAGAGACCTGATTCTACTTCCACTATAGCTGAAACTTTGCAGAATTTTCTGGTCAATAGATATGGTGCATGGGGGCGTTTCTGTTGGTGTTCTGGGGGAGGGGCCTGGGCTGCTCTGGGTTCTTCGGCACACTTATCCTAGAAAAACAGTACCAGAAGAGCACATGGTAAGGGGGCTTGGTATAAACAATTTAGGCAGCAATTGTTGGCACTGTGCTGCTTACTGAGGTTAGTTTATGCTGTGGGGTGAGGATATGAAATGGCACTAGCCATCTCCTTTGTCCCCAGACAGGTGAGTTCTTGCTTGCTGCTGTCAGAGAAGCCCTTCCGGAAGAGTGAACAATTTCCCCTCATGTATCCTATGTGTTTTCACACTGTATCTGGGTTGCTTGCCTTCCTGGAGCAGCACAGTGTACTTTGGACTCTATCCCAGCCAGGTCGGCTGAGTTTAAATCCTCCAAACTGTAGGGGCCAGATGTGGGGGGAAAGGGGAACCTGTGCTGGTCTTCTGGGGGAGGGTCTTGCTGGGCTGGGATTGATGCAGGTTTGACCGAGATAGGCAGATGTACCAGAGTGCAGGACTGTGGGGTTTGGAGTAAAGTGTGCTAAAGGGCCAGTGTCCTGGTTAGTTGCCCTCATCAGGTGTCTTAGCATCTATGCCGAAGGGCAGGGGAGGGAAATGATGTCTGTCTGCTCCTTTGTCCCTGGAGAGGCAATGTCACCTCTCCCAGATGTGCCCCAAGAATGGGAACCACAGATTATGTAGTCTGCCCCTGGGTTAGCTGCTTGTGTACTCTACATTAGCACGACAGCCCTCAGGCCTTTATAGCAGCCATGTCGCAGACCTGTAAAACTGCAGTATTTGTCCCGCTGATTGCAAGAAGTCCCCAAAATTGGCCCCTCTCCTTTTTCCTGTTGGTGGCTTCAGGGAAGTGTTTTCCTTGTGTGATCCCCTGTGTGCTCCTACTGCCCTATCTCTCTCTCTCATAGGACAAAGAGCATACTTTATATACTTCAACTTCCTCATCTGTGGCACTCTTGCACTTGGGGGAGGCAGGGCAGGAGGGAAAACCCAGAATGATCCCGGGGCCAGGACTGGGATTCCCCTGCTGGATTAGTTGGCCACCTTAGAGCACAGATTTCCCTTATCACCCTCATTGTCAACTTAATATTTGTAGACTCTCTTGAGATGTTACTTCTCTTATTCCTGATATTGGTAAATTGTGTAGTTACTCTATTTTTGCTGATTAACCTTGCTGGAGGTTTATGAATTTTTTTTTAAAGATTTTATTTATTTATTTGACAGACAGAGATCACAAGTAGGCAGAGAAACAGGCAGAGAAAGAGGAGGAAGCAGGCTCCCTGCTGAACAGAGAACTTGATGCGGGGCTCGATCCCAGGACCCTGAGATCATGACGTGAGCTGAAGGCAGGGGCTTTAACCCACTGAGCCACCCAGGTGCCCCAAGGTTTATGAATTTTTAGAAATTTTTTCAGTGAACTAATATTTGGTTTCACTGACTCCCCCCGACCCCGGTTTTATTTTATTGTCTTCCTCTCTCAACTTCATTTGTTCTTTCTTCCTACTTCCCATTGGTTTAATTTGTTCTTTTTCTATGTTCTAAGGTGGAAGCTGAGGTCGTTGATTTGAAACCTTTTTTTCTTTTTTAACGTTTCAGTCGTTATTTGAATAAGTAGGCATAACATTAGGAGGGCAATAAATACTGTTGTGAAAATGGAGATCAGAAGAGCTTTGGGGAATGCTTCTGATAAATGGGATATTACCAGTAGTATTTGATGAGTGGTTTATGGGAATAACTAGGAAAGAAAAGATTATTATGAACAAAAGATGGGGCGCCTGGGTGACTTAGTAGTTTAGTGTCTGCCTTTGGCTCAGGTCATGATCCTAGGGTCCTGGGATCGAGCCCTTCGTTGGGCTTCCTGCTGAGCAGGGAGCCTGCTTCTCCCTCTCTCACTCCCTCTTCTTGTGTTCCCTCTCTCACTGTCTCTCTATCAAATAAATAAATAAAATCTTTTAAAAAAAGAAAAAAAAGATTATTATGATTCACAGTTTTATTTTTTTTAATTTTTTATTTATTTTATTTTTTTTAATATTTTATTTATTTGAACAGGCAGAGATCACAGATAGGCAGAGAGACAGGCATAGAGAAAGGGGGGGAGGAGGCTCCCTGCTGAGCAGAGAGCCCGAAGTGGGGCTCGATCCCAGGACTCTGAGATGATGAACTGAGTGAAGGCAGAGGCTTTAACCTACGGTGGCACCCAGGTGCCCCTTAAACATATATTATTTTTTATAAACATATATTTTTATCCCCAGGGATACAGGTCAGTGAATTGCCAGGTTTACACACTTCACAGCACTCACCAAAGCACATACCCTCCCCAATGTCCACAACCCCAACCCCCTTCTCCCAACCCCCCTCCCCCCAGCAGCCCTTAGTTTGTTTTGTGAGATTAAGAGACACATATGGTTTGTCTCCCTCCCAGTCCCATCTTGTTTCATTTATTCCTCTCCTACCCACTTAAGGCTCCATGTTGCATCACCACTTCCTCATTATCAGGAAGATCATAGGATAGTTGTCTTTCTCTGATTGACTTATTTCGCTAAGCATGATACGCTCTAGTTCCATCCATGTTGTCGCAAATGGCAAGATTTCATTTCTTTTGATGGCTGCATAGTATTCCATTGTGTATATATACCACATCTTCTTGATCCATTCATCTGTTGATGGACATCTAGGATCTTTCCATAGTTTAGCTATTGTGGACATTGCTGCTATAAACTTTCGGGTGCACGTGCCCCTTTGGATCACTATGTTTGTATCTTTTTAGGGTAAATACCCAGTAGTGCCATTGCTGGGTCATAAGGCAGTTCTATTTTCAACATTTTGAGGAATCTCCATGCTGTTTTCCAGAGTGGCTGCACCAGGTTGCATTCCCACCAACAGTGTAGGAGGGTTCCCCTTTCTCCGCATCTTCGCCAGCATCTGTCATTTCCTGACTTGATTTTAGCCATTCTGACTGGTGTGAGGTGATATCTCATTGCGGTTTTGATTTGTATTTCCCTGATGCCGAGTGATATGGAGCACTTTTTCATGTGTCTGTTGGCCCTCTGGATGTCTTCTTTGCAGAAATGTCTGTTCATGTCCTCTGCCCATTTCTTGATTGGATTATTTGTTCTTCGGGTGTTGAGTTTGCTAAGTTCTTTATAGATTCTGGACACTAGTCCTTTATCTGATATGTCGTTTGCAAATATCTTCTCCCATTCTGTCAGTTGTCTTTTGATTTTGTTAACTGTTTCCTTTGCTGTGCAAAAGCTTTTGATCTTGATGAAATCCCAATAGTTCATTTTTGCCCTTGCTTCCCTTGCCTTTGGCGATGTTCCTAGGAAGATATTGCTGCGGTTGAGGTCGAAGAGGTTGCTGCCTGTGTTCTCCTCAAGGATTTTGATGGATTCCTTTCTCACATTGAGGTCCTTCATCCATTTTGAGTCTATTTTTGTATGTGGTGTAAGGAAATGGTCCAATTGCATTTTTCTGCATGTGGCCGTCCAATTTTCCCAACACCATTTATTGAAGAGGCTGTCTTTTTTCCATTGGATATTCTTTCCTGCTTTGTCGAAGATTAGTTGACCATAGAGTTGAGGGTCTATTTCTGGGCTCTCTATTCTGTTCCCTTGATCTATGTGTCTGTTTTTGTGCCAGTACCATGCTTTCTTGATGATGACAGCTTTGTAATAGACGTTGAAGTCCGCAATTGTGATGCCACCAGCTTTGGCTTTCTTTTTTCAATATCCCTTTCGCTATTCGAGGTCTTTTCTGGTTCCATATAAATTTTAGAATTATTTGTTCCATTTCTTTGAAAAAGACGGATGGTACTTTGATAGGAATTGCATTAAATGTGTAGATTGATTTAGGTAGCAAAGACATTTTCACAATATTTATTCTTCCAATCCAGGAGCATGGAACATTTTTCCATTTCTTTGTGTCTTCCTCAATTTCTTTCATGAGTACTTTATTGTTTTCTGAGTATAGGTACTTAGCCTCTTGGGTTAGGTTTATTTCTAGGTATCTTATAGTTTTATGTGCAATTGTAAATGGGATTGACTCCTTAATATCTCTTTCTTCTGTGTTATTGTTGATGTAGAGAAATGCAACTGATTTCTGTGCATTGATTTTATATCCTAACACTTTACTGAATTCCTGTACAAGTTCTAGCAGTTTTGGAGTGGAGTCTTGGGTTTTCCACATATAGTATCATATCATGTGCGAAGAGTGATAATTTGACTTCTTTGCCGATTTGGATGCCTTTAATTTCTTTTGTTGTCTGATTGCTGTGGCTGGGACTTCTAGTACTATGTTGAATAGCAGTGGTGATAATGGACGTACCTGCCATGTTCCTGACCTTAGTGGATAAGCTTTCGGTTTTTCTCCATTGAGAATATTTGCGGTGGGTTTTTCATAGATGGCTTTGATGATATTGAGGTATCTGCCCTCTATCCCTACACTTTGAAGAGTTTTGATCAGGAAGGGATGCTGTACTTTGTCAAATGCTTTTTCAGCATCTATTGAGAGTATCATATGGATCTTGTTCTTTCTTTTATTGATGTGTTGTATCACATTGACTGATTTGCAGATCTTGAACCAACCTTGGAACCCTGGAATAAATCCCACTTGGTCGTGGTGAATAATCCTTTTAATGTACTGTTGAATCCTATTGGCTAGTATTTTGGTGAGAATTTTCGCATCTGTGTTCATCAAGGATATTGGTCTATAGCTCTCTTTTTTGATGGGATCCTTGTCTGGTTTTGGGATCAAGGTGATGCTGGCCTCATAAAATGAGTTTGGAAGTTTTCCTTCCATTTCTATTTTTTGGAACAGTTTCAGGAGAGTAGGAATTATTTCTTCTTTAAATGTTTGATAGAATTCCCCCGGGAAGCTGTCTTTTGTTTGTTTGGAGATTTTTAATGACTGTTTCAATCTCCTTACTGGTTATGGGTCTGTTCAGGCTTTCTATTTCTTCCTGGTTCAGTTGTGGTAGTTTATGTGTTTCTAGGAATGCATCCATTTCTTCCAGATTGTCAAATTTGTTGGCGTAGATTTGCTCATAGTATGTTCTTATAATAGTTTGTATTTCTTTGGTGTTAGTTGTGATCTCTCCACTTTCATTCATGATTTTATTCCTTTTTCTTTTCTTTTTGATAAGTCTGGCCAGGGGTTTATCAATTTTATTAATTCTTTCAAAGAACCAGCTCCTAGTTTCGTTGATTTGTTCTATTGGTTTTTTGGTTTCTATTTCATTGATTTCTGCTCTGATCTTTATGATTTCTCTTCTCCTGCTGGGCTTAGGGTTTCTTTCTTGTTCTTTGTCCAGCTCCTTTAGGTGTAGGGTTAGGTTGTGTACCAGAGACCTTTCTTGTTTCTTGAGAAAGGCTTGTACCGCTATGTATTTTCCTCTCAGGACTGCCTTTGTTTTGTCCCACAGATTTTGAACCATTGTATTTTCATTATCATGTTTCCATGATTTTTTTCAATTCTTCTTTAATTTCCCAGTTGACCCATTCATTCTTTAGAAGGATGCTGTTTAGTCTCCATGTATTTGGGTTCTTTCCAAACTTCCTCTTGTGGTTGAGTTCTAGCTTCAGAGCATTGTGGTCTGAAAATATGCAGGAAATCATCCCAATCTTTTGATACCGTTTGAGTCCTGATTTAGGACCCAGGATGTGATCTATTCTGGAGAATGTTCCATGTGCACTAGAGAAGAATGTGTATTTTGTCCCCTACTATTATTGTATTATTGTTGATGTGTTTCTTAATATTATCTGGTTTATATAGTTGGCTTCTCCCACGTTGGGGGCATAGATATTTAAAATTGTTAGATCTTCTTGTTGGACAGACCCTTTGAGTATGATATAGTGTTCCTTCCTCATCTCTTATTATAGTCTTTGGCTTAAAATCTAATTGATCTGATATACGGATTGCCACTCCTACTTTCTTCTGATGTCCATTAGCATGGTAAATTGTTATCCATCCCCTCACTTTAAATCTGGAGGTTTCTTCGGGCTTAAAATGAGTTTCTTGGAGGCCACATAAAGATGGCTTTTGTTTATTTATCCATTCTGATACCCTGTGTCTTTTGATTGGGGCATTTAGCCCATTAACATTCAGGGTAACTATTGAGAGATATGAATTTAGTGCCTTTGTATTGCCTGTAAGGTGACTGTTACTGTATATTGTCTCTGTTCCTTTATGATCTACCACTTGTAGGCTCTCTCTACTTAGAGGACCCTTTTCAATATTTCCTGTAGAGCTGGTTTGGTGTTTGCAAATCCTTTCCGTTTTTGTTTGTCCTGGAAGCTTTTAATCTCTCCTTCTATTTTCAATGATAGCCTAGCTGGATATAGTATTCTTGGGTGCATGTTTTTCTCGTTTAGTGCTCTGAAAATATCATGCCTGCTCTTTCTGGCCTGCCAGGTCTCTGTGGATAAGTCAGCTGCCAATCAAATATTTTTACCATTGTATGTTACAGACTTCTTTTCCCGGGCTGCTTTCGGGATTTTTTCTTTGTCACTAAGACTTGTAAATTTTACTATTAGGTGACGGGGTGTGGGACTATTCTTATTGATTTTGAGGGGCGTTCTCTGAACCTCCTGAATTTTGATGCTCGTTCCCTTTGCCATATTGGGGAAATTCTCCCCAATAATTCTCTCCAGGATACCTTCTGCTCCCCTCTTTCTTTCTTCTTCTTCTGGAATCCCAATTATTCTAATGTTGTTGCATCTTATGGTGTCACTTATCTCTCGAATTCTCCCCTTGTGGTCCAGTAGCTATTTGTCCCTCTTTTGCTCACCTTCTTTATTCTCTGTCCTTTGGTATTCTATATCGCTAATTTTTTCTTCTACCTCATTTATCTTAGCAGTGAGAGCCTCCATTTTTTATTGCACCTCATTAATAGCTTTTTTGATTTCAACTTGGTTAGATTTTAGTCTTTTATTTCTCCAGAAAGGGCTTTTATATCTCCCAAGTGGGTTTCTCTAATATCTTCCATGCCTTTTTCGAGCCCGGCTAGAACCTTTAGAATTGTCATTCTGAACTCTAGATCTGACATATTACCAATGTCTTTTTTGATTAGGTCCCTAGCCTTCGGTACTGCCTCTTGTTCTTTTTTTTGTGGTGAATTTTTCCGCCTTGTCATTTTGTCCAGATAAGACTAGATGAAGGTGCAAGTAAAATACTAAAATACTAAAATATGCTTTAACCAAATTAGAAGAGATCCCAAATCGTGAGGGGGGAGAAAGGGCATAAAAAGGGGTTCAAAAAGAAAGAAAGAAAGGGGGAAAAAAAAAAGAAAAGAATTAAAAAAAGAAAATGAATAAAGAAAAGTATAAAAAAATGAAAAATATATATTAGATAAACTAGTTTAAAAACATTAAAAAAGAAAAGGGTAAAAGTTAAAAAAAAATTTTAGCAGAAGAAGTGAAAAAAAATGAAAAAGAAAAAAATTAACTGCAAGGCTAAAAAATCATAGGGAGAAAGCCATGAGTTCCGTGCTTTGCTTTCTCCTCCTCTGGAATTCTGCTGCTCTCCTTGGTATTGAACCCACACTCCTTGGTAGGTGAACTTGGTCTTGGCTGGATTTCTTGTTGATCCTCTGGGGGAGGGGCCTGTTGTAGTGATTCTCAAGTGTCTTTGCCCTAGGCGGAATTGCACCGCCCTTACCAGGGGCCGGGCTGAGTAATCTCTCGGGTTTGCTTTCAGGAGCTTTTGTTCGTTGAGCGCTTTCCCTAGTGTTCCGGAGGACAGGAATACAAATGGCGGCCTCCTGGTTTCCGGCCCGGAGGAGCAGATAGCCTGGGGCCCCACTCCTCAGTGCGCCCTCAAAGAACAGTGCCCAGTAACTCCTGTCTGCCTGACCTCTGGCCACGCGCCGAGCTCACCGAGCCTGCAGCTGTTTCAAGGTTAACCCGAGCTGTGAACTTACTGTCGGCTCTGTCTCTGTAGCCGGCTTTCCCGTTCCAATACCCGCAAGCTCTGCGGCACTCAGACACCCCTGATCCTTCTGTGACCCTGCGGGACCGAGGCCACGCTGACCCTGCGTGGACTTCGCCCTGGTTTAGCCTCTGGAGCGATGTCCCCCAGTGGAACAGACTTTTAAAAGTCCTTATTTTGTGCTCCGTTGCTCCGCTGTTTGCCGGGAGCTGGCCCCTCCCCCTGGGGTCTATCTTCCTGTCGCTTTGGATTCACTTCTCCGCCAGTACTACCTTTCAGAAAGTGGTTGTTTTTCTGTTTCTAGGATTGCTGTCCTTCTCTTCGATCTGCCGATGAATTTGCAGGTGTTTGCAATCTTTAGATAAGCTATCTAGTTGATCTCCTGCTAGCTGAAGTTGTCTCAGCCTGCTACTTCTCTGCCATCTTGACTCCTCCCCAGTTTTATTTTGAGAGAGATTGAATAGTGTATTACTCACTGAGGTGTAGATTGTAACAGGAAAATTTAATTTAGTGATGGGATAATTCTGTTGTGGACACATTGATTTCGATGTTTGTTGAACATCCATTTGGCTGTATCACGTTCAGATTTGTATCCAGAGCTCAGTGAGAGATCATGGAAGGAAATAAGATTTGAAAGACATCAGGGTAGAGGATATAGTTGTTACCTTTTGGAAATAGGAACCCAGTCTTGCCACGGCTTTCCACATTTCAAGAAACAGTGGATTTAGGGGCACCTAGGTGTCTTGGTTGGTTAGGCATCTGTCTTTGGCTCAGGTCATGAATGGTTTAGGTCATGAATGGTTTATGCATCTCCCTCTCCCTCTGCCTGTTGCTTACCCTACTTGTGCTTGATTGCTCTCTTTCTCAAGTAACGAAAATTAAATCTTTTTAAAAAACAGTGGATTAAAAAAATATATATAATGTTCTGGGGTGCTTTGGTGGCTCAGCCAGTGAAACATCTGACTCTTGATTTCAGCTCAGGTCATGATTTCAGACCTGAGATCGAGTCCTGCGTGAGGATCCCTGTTCAGTGGGGTCTGTTTGGGATTCTTTCTCTCCTTTTCCCTCTGCCTCCCGCCTCTCTCAAATAAATAAATAAAATCTTTTTTTTTTTTTTTAAGATTTTATTTCTTTATTTGACATTGAGAGATCACAAGTAGACAGAGAGGCAGGCAGGGGGTGGCGGAAGCAGGCTCCCTGCTGAGCAGAGAACACAGATGTGAGACTTGATCCCAGGACCCTGAGATCATGACCTGAGCCAAAGGCAGAGGCTTAACCCAATGATCCACCCAGGTGCCCCATAAATAAATAAAATCTTTAAAAATATATAATGTTTCTAGATTCGTAAAATACTATGCTGTCCAAGTATAATACAGTTATAAACCAGGTGGGACCTGTAGATGGTCTTTTTGCCATTCACTCTATCCATTACTAGCCTATATTCCTGAGATGAATGGGTGTTCCACCTGAAGCAGTGGACTGCATTGTTTCCTCAGAAATGGCTACCACATTTATTTGATGATATGCAAATGCATGAAACCCTTCAGTTAACCCTTGCAGTTTTGATAAAGCTTTGATAATACCAAAGAGAGGGTATAGTATAAAAGAGAAGAGGTAAAGACAGAACCCTTGAAAACATTAAGAATGTTAGAAGAGGGGTATCTGGCTGGCTCCATTGGTAGAGAATGTGGCACTTGATCCTGAAGCCGTGAGTTTGAGCCCCACGTTGGGAGTAGATATTACTTACAAAAAAGAAAAAAAAAAGTAATGTTCGAGTAGGATCATTGAAGGCTAATGAGCACCTAATGCAAAGTTGCTTTAAACCTTTCTTACAGAATTATGAAGATCAAAGGACACGTGATGTGCTTATAATAGGTAGCTGTTACTTATCAAATTCTAGATTACTGGAACTAAGGAGCAACAAAACATCACTAGCAGCTGGAGGGAAGTAACCTTAAGATAAAAAAGTACTGAATCTCTTCATATGGAGACCATGGAACCTCGGAACTGGTACAATGAATGAACCAGAGCAGCCAATTTTGTTCAGGACTGAGGAGTTTACAAAGCACTTCTACCACCAGACTATTCACTTCGTTTCTCACACAGTCCTGACTTCAGGATAAAGAAACTGAGTCTCAGGGAATTTTATTACTTTTAGTACGTCATATCACATGGCCCTTAGATATCCTGACTGGAAATGTAGTGCTTTTTCTACTCCAACATAAGAACTTAGGGAGGAGCACCTGGGTGGCTCAGTCCAGGTCATGATCCCAGTCCCAGGGTCCTGGGATCGAGTACCACGTCTGGATACTTGCTCAGCAAGGAGCCTGCTTCTCTCTCTGCTCAGCGGGGAGCCCTACATCTGGGATCTTTGCTCAGTAGGGAGCCTGCTTCCCCCCCGACTCTCTGCTTGTGCTCTGTCTCTCTCTCTCTTTCTCTTTGACGAATAAATAAATTCTTTTTAAAAAGAGAGAGAGAGCTTAGGGAACATCTAGCATGCCTCTCTCACTTTAAAATATTTGTTTATTATGTGAATCAGATCAAAATACAGCCTGTAAAATAGAATCCCATACCATTAAAACCTTTTGAAACAGCCATTTTAGAAGCAGAACAATGGGATATCATCTCACATCTGTTAGAATGACTGTCAAAAAGACAAAATGTTGGTGAGGATGTGGAGAAAAGAGAACTCTAATACCCTGTTGGTGGGAATGTAAATTGGTATAGCCACTATGGAAAATCCTATGCAGCTTCCTCAAAAAAAATAAAAATAGAAATACCAAAAAATCCAGCAATTCTACTTCTGAAAATTTATCCAAAGAAAACAAAAATACCAATTCAAAGAAATATATACACCCCAGCGATCACTGTGGCATTATTTACAGTAGCCAAGATACTGAAGCAACCCAAGTGCCGTCAAAATGGATACAGATGTCACACACACACACACACACACACACACACACACACACACACAGGAATATTACTCAGCTATAAAAAGAATGAAGTCTTGCCATTTGTGACATGGTTGGACCTTGAGGAAACTATGATAAGCAAATTATGTCAGACAGAGAAAAACAAATCCTGTATGTTTTCACTTATATGTGGATTCTAAAAAAACAAAATGTACATTATACATACAGAGAATAGAATAGTGTTCGCTAGAGGAGAGTAAGTGAAATTAGGTGATGGAGCCTCAAGAGGTACAAACTTTCAGTCATAAAATAAGTCATGGGAGTAATGTACCACATAGTGATTATAGTCAGTGATATTGTAGAATAAGCTTTGAGTTGCCAAGAGAGTAAATCCTAAGTTAACTTTGTATGGTAATGGATGGTTCTAGACTTACTGTGATGATCATCTTGCATTATACCATATACATATTTCAAATAATCATATTTTATACCTGAAACCAATATAATGTTATATGTGAATTACACCTCAATAAGACAATTTTAAAAATTAGAATTTAATTTAACTAGAATGGTGTACTTTTTACTTGATGTTTTACAGGAAACATTTAAAAAATCTATTTCTGACTTGTTTAGGCTTTACTGCACTACTAAAAACCAAATGTTCTGATGTCATTTATTTTGTTTTTCAGGAAAGACTCTGTTTGCCTCATCACATTTTGGAAGAGAGAGGTCTTGTGAAAGTTGGTGTCACAGTTCAGGCTCTTCTTGAATTACCTACAACCAAGGCATCTCAGCTTTCTACAGCTTGATGTAACATTTCAAAATCATAAGTGTATAGTTGCATTTATTTGAAGTGATTTCAAATATCTCAAATTCATGATAAGAATCTCTAATCAAAAATAATTTAATTAGGTCAAGACTTAGGTTTAAAAAAATCACGTTTAAACATAAAAATTAAATTTGAATTGCCCAAACTTCTTTTGGGGGAGACAGGATTAACTTAATATGAGTTTTTGATAAATTCAAATTCTCTTTTTACTAAGTCAGTTGATAACCTTGATTATTTTTCAAAAACCAGATTGATACTAAATTTAAAATGTGGTTTCAATTTAATAGTCATTTATGTTTAATTTTTTATATCATAGCATACTAGTAAACACCTGGATGAGGTAATCATTTTTTTACCGATTTAAAACTATTCTATATTTGAGTTATTTAATACACTTCTAGTTTATACGCAGTTTCTTCAATCTTTGGTCTTAGTTTTCTAGAAAAAAAAGAGTAGAAAATGCAGAACTCTGGCTTTATATTAAATTCTTTTAGTATTATAGGTTGGTGCCAAAATATTTTCAGTTGTACTGTAGATTGTTTACATGTGAAGTGCCTGTGTAATTGATGACTCTTATATAGTCTTAAGCATTTTTGCAGTTTCTTTTTATGTATTAATGGAATCAATGGAACTTTAAAATATTTTAGTAGATTTTGTAAGGTCAGTAATATGTGAGGATTTAAATGTGCCTCACATTGTGACATTTGTGGTTTTTTATTTAGTCCATTGCAGTTTTCCTTAAATTGGTTATGATGTCATGTTGTCAAAAAAAAAAAAAAAACCCAATGTTAATATGCTTAATTTATGCTATTTAATTTTGCAAAACTTAATCATCTTTTAAAATGTATTATTTGAAGAGTATTTTATTTCTGTATTGAAAATGTTACACAAAGCAGTAAGGTTTTTGAGAAGTAGCAAAGTACTAATTATCAAGGACATTTTGATAAAACTGCCAAAGTTTGGGTTTATGTCCTGACTTTCATTAACATTATGTGAGTATGCTGCCATTAATTTTATTCAGATTCAGAGAGCAGCAATTAAAGAATAGGTTTTTATTTAAAATCTGGCCCTCTGTGGATCCTGTAAATCTTATGATCCTCAATTAATAAGATGTTGAATTAAACACAGAACAGTCTATAAATATTTTCATAAGTATACTATGTTACAAAGTCCTTGTTTAATTTGGAGATGGATGCATTTATGTTGGTAGTAGTGCAAGAATTTTTCAAAAACATTACTGTAATGAATAACTCAGTTTGCTATAGAAGAACCTTAGTATAATTACTTTTGTAGTAGCCAAGCAAGTACCATATCTTAAATATGTGATTATTTGCACTTGTTACCTCTTAATATGGATGCAACTTATTAAAAGTGTTGGCCTGGTTATTTCAAAGGGCATATATAAAAGTTAAAAACTAGTGTGCCAAATGGTATAGTAAGGGTTGGTTTTGGAACAACTCAACTTTTTTTGATCCGTCGGCATGAAGCCATATAATTAAATTTTGGCGTTAGAATATGGATGTGTTCTTTACATTCCCCAAGTGTGAAACTGGAGCTTTTAAAGAATTAAAGCTTCTTGTGACTGTAAGGTTTAAAAATTAAATTATTAGTAATTTATTACTTTAAATATTTGAGCTAATTAGTTACTATTTTTCAGTTGGATCTTAAAAAAACAAACAAAAACAAAAAAAACTTCATTGGCATAGTCAATCTCCCTAGTGAAAACTTGGGTAATAAAGGTAAGAAATGGCAAATAAATATCTTAAGTTGTTAGTTTTTGTTGTAGAAATTTGACAATGTTATAAATAAAGTGACCGGTAAAAGCTACAGCAATCATCCATATGCCTTTCTTAGTTATCATGCTGTAGAAGTCCTCTTATTAATCAACCTGGAAGTTGTTTCACAGATATTTTCCTGTTTCATATCATTGAAATATTAGTGAAATTATAGGCCACTTCCTTATTGCATTTCATTTACTTGTCAGTTATTACCTTAAAGGGAAAATACACCAGAACCATACTGTAGCATTCTTTACTGCAAAGCAAAATTCCATTTAAGATGGGTCCATCTGAGGTCTATATCATGTTAGTTTATTTACTGTAGTGCCAGAAGGCAACACCGCCTCTAAGTTAGTTTCTCAGCATAGTCCCCAAGGAAACATTTTACCAAGGCTCTAATGTATTTCTTTTATTAGTTTTTAAATAAGTGTAAATTTTATTCTAGATGGTCCTTATGGTTCTTTTATATTTACTTCATCAATTATTGAGTTAAGAATGATTATAATTATTTGAATTGGATTTGTGATTTGAAGAGGGTTAAATAATCAAACTGAAATATTTTATTAGGCCCTAAGAAATGTAGTAGATAGCTACATCTGCTAAATTTTATTACTGTATGGCACAAGAAAGAAGTGATGTTGGATATGTTAGAATTGAAATAAGTAAAAATGCATTACCATTTGTTTAATAATGATCTCTACAGAATGCTAGTTTATTGACTTTTATAAGTGAATTTTTTGAAGAATTCAGAAATCTTTGTATTGGTCACAGATCTATCATAATTGATTTTCTGATGCATTTAAAAATAAATGGAACACTAAATGTATATTACCGATGCAAACTGTGGATAAAGTTGAATGAAAAAATTAAAGTCTGAGATTTCTTTTCTCCCTCTCTATTTCTTCTCTCAACATCACAGCATCCATCTTTTCTAGGTTTTTGGTAGCTTGTGTCTATATTCTCTACTACGGAAAAATAGACCTCAAGAGGATATTCCACGTAAGTTGTTTAAGAGTCCAGATTCTCTTTACATCATGCTATTTTCAGTAGATAATGTTTTCTTTAAAACACAATAGTTTCCTAAGATACCTTCACAAAATAAATCACATTTTCATAAGTTAAACTCTTTATATATATGTGTCAGATAAATCTTTACATAAAAGAAAAGATAGGATAGGTCAAATCGTGATTATTTGTATTCTGTAATACAAATTAGTGTGAGGCATATGATTGAATTACCCTTAAGAACTTTTATTTAAAAATAATCTTTCATTTTCAAATAATCCTAGTTGTTAAAAATTCCACGTATTTTATTAAAAATGACTATCATTTATTCATAATTGTTACTCATCCTAGAAGTGGAAAGTTTTAGGTAAATAACATTAAAGATTATATTGCCCCCTGTTTTATAGTTACTCACCCTAACTTCTCAGATTTAAAGAAGTACTTAAGTAAGTAAATATTTGGCATAAGTTGTTTGAAAAGTACTCTAAGTTTATCATAGAATTTTGAATTGTCTGTATTCGTTTTAGTAAATTTTGATGTTGTACATGGAATGTACTAAGCTCATTCACTTCTAATGCAAAAAAATAAAAAACAATACTGTATAATTTATGAAGTAACAATTAAAATTATGCTGTAGGACAGTGATTCTTATACTTTAATATGCATATGGATCACCTAGTGACCTTTTTGACTAAATATCAATTGATTCAACAGTTCAAGGGTGGGTTCTAAGGTTCTCAGGAACCTATCTCAGCATCCAGAGTGCTCTGAGGGACTGGGATCCCTTTGATACATTGCTGTATATTGGATTAATTTGGAAATGCCTATAGATATCTTCTGGTCCTTAAGGCATAATGTCTCCTGTTTCTGCATTTTAAAATGAAAGAAATCCCTATGCTTATTTTGTTTAAATAGCTTGGAATTTCCACAGTTTGTGTTTGTGTTTTATGCAAGGCTCCAGCGGTTTTAGCAAAGTAGAGTCCTACTACCTTGGAAAATTAGAGTTTTTAGAAGTTATGAGAATTCTAACATGAGTAGTTTAGGATGGGAAGTTGCTGATTGAATCATTTTAAAGTTATCATGATTTGTAAAATGAAGATTCTTTAAAATGATCTTTTAAAAAATTTGAAGAAATTATTGTAAACTATTTTCTTTGATTCGCAAATATATCATTTTCATTACCCTGCCACTTTAGGATTAGAAAAATTTAATTCACTTTTACTGTATGCTATTAATATTCATCAAGTATCTACCTAAATAAGAGAGAAATTTATTAGGTGTGTGCATATGCAAATGTATAAATAGAATAGATTTTTCAGATAGCAAATTGAATTTTCTAGAACTTTATCAGGTAGCTCATTCACTTCTAATGCAATGAAATAAACAATACTGTATAATTTATGAAGTAATGATTAAAATTATGCTATAGGACAGTGATTCTTACACTTTAATATGCATATGGATCACCTAGTGACCTTATTGACAAAATACCAATTCATTCAACAGTTTAAGGGTGGGCTTTGAGATTCTTCATTTCTAAGAAACTCCTAAATGATGCTGATCCTGCTGGTCAAGTGGCCAGTTTTAGTAATAAGGCTTTATGGTTGTTCAAGCTTTATATTACTATCAGTTTATTATACAATAGTAGTTTGATATTTTAAGTGATGCTTTAAGGTCCTTATAATTGGTACCAAATTAAACATTTTTTAATAGGTCTCTCTTCTGAATTGTGTTCTATTTCATTAAGGACTTTGAGATTTTCTTTTATGGCTCTATTTATTTTTTAAGTTATTATTTTAATTCCAGTTAGTTAACATATGGGGTTATATTAGTTTCAGGTGTACAATATAGTGATTCAACAGTTCAATACATCACTTGATGCTTATGAAAAGTGCACCTCTTAATTCCCATCACCTATTTGACCTATTTCCCCAAACCCTCCCCTTTTATGGTTTTTAAAGATGAGCTTTATGCTCTGATTAATATTACCTCATACTTTTATTTTCTTTTAAAAATCTATTTTAAACACACATGCCCATGTAATTTTAAATTACGTGAATAATAAGGCATGCATTCATAAAATCCAAACAAGTTAATATAATGTTAAATTAGCAAATATTAATACATACCACTTCCCGTTTTTGGAATGCTTAAAAAACCACCTGTTTTTCATGGTGTTGATGTTAGTCCATTCTCCTCTTGCTAGGCAGCAGCTCCCCTTTTCATTTTAAGCTCAAAGCATACTCATTCTTTCAGGCTACCATGGTGAATATAAAATTTGAGCCATATACAACACATTTAATTTTAAATATTTATGATTTTTTATCAGAGTGGACATTTTCAATTATGGATTATATCCCCTCCAAACAGGTTAAGGTTTTTATTTATTTCATTCATTTTTTACAGTAAATTGTATTGACTTAAAACAATTTAAACATTTGGAATCATTTATTTTAATGCCTTCCAAAGCACGTCTTATTGTCCATCAGAAAACAAATTAAAACCCAAGTTAGCCTGAGTTACCAACAGCAGCTGAATGTCTTCTGTGGGAAGATGACTCATTTACTCTGAAGAAAATATGGGAAGGTTAATAATTAAATATAAAGAAGGGAGAGAGAGTAGAATCATGTGATGCATTGAACTAGATGCTTTTTTATAATTGAGTTATAAATAATGCAATTTATATATTTTTACTTATGTTTATCTCTCATTCATAATCTTTAAAATTTAAGATTAGTCTTAATAGAAATTAGTATAATGCTGTAACCCAAATTATAAAATTGTACTTAATTGTGTATAATCATGCTGATTAGTGAAGAAACATGTATGAAATACACATTTTTAATAAAATGTACAAATATACCAAATGTACAGATGTACCAATATACAAAATACTGTAAAAATTTCTTGTTGTTTTGTACCACCAAAATTTCCAGGTTTTTACTGTATAAGGAATAGTTAATGTACAGTCTTAGGTAGAATCATAAAAGATTTATTGCCATAAAAGATTTTAGAATTTGTGTATTGCCGCTCTTCCATTCTTCCACGAGAAGGTGTGCCCTAGAATTATAGGATAGAAAGGCCAAAAATAAATCCATACTTGTATGGTCAATTAATCTGTGACAAAGAAGAAAGTACAATGGGGAAAAGACAGTCTTTTCCATTAAAGAAAGCTCAAAATGGATTAAAGACCTAAATGTGTGAGACATAAAACTATAAAACTCTGAAAAGGAAAAATAGTAATTTCTTGGACATTGGTCTTAGCAGCATCATTTATGAATGTGTCCCCTCAGACAAGGAAGACAAAAGCAAAAATAAACTATTGGGGCATCTGAATAAAAGGCTTTTCCACATTAAACGAAATCATAAAACAAAAAAGCAACCTATTGAATGGAGCAGATATTTGCAAACAATATATCCAATAAGGGGTTAATATCCAAAACATATGAAGAACTTATACAACTCAACTCAACACTAAAAAACCCCAGACAATCCAATTGACAAATGAAAAGAGGTTGATAAGTTCTTTATAGATTTAGCATGCTAACCCTTTATCAGATAGGTCATTTGCAAATATCTTCTACCATTCTGATATTTGCCTTAGCTTTGTTGATTGTTTCCTTCACTGTACAGAAGTTTTTACCGTGATGAAGTCCCAATCGTTCATTTTTGCTTTTGTTCCTCCTGGCTCAGGAAATGTGTCTAGTAAGAAGTTGCTACAGCCAATGTCAAAGAGGTTACTGCCTGTGTTCTCATGTATTTTGATGACTTCGTGTCTCACATGTAGGTTTTTAATCCATTTTGAATTTCTTTTTGTGTATCATGTAAGAAAGGGGTCCAGTTTCATTCTTCTGCATGTTGCTGTCCAGTTTTCTCAACACCATTTTTGAAGAGACTCTCTTTTTTTCCTTTGAATATTCTTTCCTCCTGCAAAGTCTATAAAGAATTTATAAAACTCAACACCCCAAAAACAAATACCTGTTAAGAAATAGAAGACAGAAGACATGATTAGACATTTTTCCCAAAGAAGACATCCAGATGGCTAACAGACACATGAAAAGATACTCAACATCACTCATCATCAGAGAAATACAAATCAAAACTACAATGAGGTACCACCTCACACCTGTCAGTTTGGCTAAAATTAACAACACAGGAAACAACAGGTGTTGGCAGGGATTCAGAGATAAGGGAATCCACTTACAGTTGGTGGAAATGCAAACTGTTGCAGTCTTTCTGGAAAACAGTATGGAGGTTCCTCAAAAAGATAAAAATAGAGCTATGCTATGACCCAGGAATTACATTACTGGGTATTTACAACTGCTGATTCAAAGGGGCATATGCACCTCGTTGTTTACAGCAGCATTTTCAACAATAGTCAAATTATGGACAGAGCCCCAGTGTCCATCCACTGATGAATGAATAAAGAAGAAGTGGTACATATACACAATGGAATATTACTCAGCCATAACAAGGAATGAAATCTTGCCATTTGTAATGACATGGATGGAACCAGAGGGTATTGTGCTAAGCAAAATAAGTCAATCCGAGAAAGACAAATACTGTATGATTTCATTCGTGTGGAATTTAAGAGACAAAACAGATGAACACAGGGGGTAGGAATAAAAGAGAGGCAGGCAAACCATAAAAGACTCCTAACTATAGGGAATAAACTGAGGGTTGCTGGAGGGGAGATGGGCAGGGGATGAGCTAAATGGGTGATGGGCATTAAGGAGAGCACTTGTGATGAACAGTGGGTGTTAAATGTAAGTGATGAATCACTAAATTCTACTCCTGAAACTAACATTGCACCATATGTTAACTAACTAGAATTTATCTTTTTAAAAGATTTATTTATTTATTTGAGAGGGAGTGGGGAAGAGGGGCAAAGGGAGAGGGAGAGCGGTGTCTGAGTGGCTTAGTCATTGTCTGCCTTCGGCTCAGGTCATGATCCCAGAGTTCTGGGATGGAGACCTGCATCAGGCTGCCTGCTCAGTGGGAAGCCTGCTTCTCCCTCTCCCACTCTCCCTGCTTGTATTCCCTCTCTTGCTGTGGCTTTCTGTCAAATAAATAAATAAAATCTTTAAAAAAAAGGCAGACAGAGGGGGAGAGATCATCTTAAGCAGACTACCTGCTGAGTATGGAGCTCAACTTGGGCTCAATCCCATGACCCCAAGACCATGGCCTGAGCTGAAATTAAGAGTTGAATGCTCAACAGACTGAGCCACCCAGGAACCACCTTCCCCACTAACTAGAATTTAAATGAAAATTTGAAACATTCAAAACAATGACCGGAGGACCTGAACAGACATTTTTTTTCCAAAAAGGACATACAGAAGGGCAACAGACAAATGAAGATGCTCAACATCACTTGTCATCAGGAAAATGAAAAACCACAGTGAAATATCACCACAGATCAGTCAGAATGGCTAGAACAAAAAAGATGAGAAATAGCAGGTGTTGATAAGGATGTGGAGAAAAGGGAACCCCTCATTCACTATTGGTGGAACTGTAAATTGGTGCAGCCACTATGGAAAACACTAAGCAGGTTCTCAACAAATTAAAAATAAAAGTACTATATGATCCCAGGGGAACCTGGGTGGCTTAGTCGGTTTTGTCTGCCTTCAGCTCATGTCATAATCCTGAGGTTCTGGGATCTGCCCCGCATCAGGCTCCCTGCTCAGTGAGGACCCTGCTTCTCCCTCTCCCTCTGCCGCTCCCCTGCTTGTGCTATCTCACTCTCTCTCTCTCTGTCAAATAAATAAATAAATCTTAAAAAAAAAAAAAAAACCCTGCATGATCCAATAATTCCAATTCTGGATATTTACTGAAGGAAAACAAAAATGCTGATTTGAAAAGACATATGCACCTTTATGTTTATTGCAGCATTATTTACAATAGTCAAGATAAATGTCCATGGATAGATAAATGGATAAAGGTGTGTGTGTGTGATGGAACACTAGCCATAAAAAACATTGGAATCTTGCCTTTTGTGACAACATAGATGGACCTTGAGGGTATTACGTTACGTGAAGTAAGTCAGAGAAAGACAAATACCACATGATTTCATTTATATGTGGAATTCAAAAAACAAATGTACAAACAAGAAAAGAGACTCTTAAATACAGAGAACAAACTGGAGGCTTCCAGAGGGAAATGGGTAGGGGGAATGGGTGAGATAGATAAAGGAGATTAAGGGGTACAATAAGCCACAGGGATGAGAAGTACAGCATAGGTAATATAGTCAATAATATTGTAATAACATTGTATGGTGGCAATTGGTAACTATATGGTAAGCACTGAGTACTGTACAGAAATGTTGAATCAATATGTTATACATGTGAAATTAGCATAGCATTGTATGTATTTCTACTTCAATAATAACGCACTTTCAAGCATTTACTGTATATCAGTTGTTGCTGTTGTAGACCCTAGTGGTATGGAAGTGATAAAACATCTTTTTTGTTCAGAGCTTTACAAAGTAAATCTGTTGCTGGCTTCTGGCTGATGCATTAAAAAAGATATATATTGTGTGTTTATAAAATTAAATTTTGCTGTTGAAATTTATCATTCTTCATGCTCATGTTTTGAAATCCTAGTTTTAACATTTACCTCCCAGTATTACAGTTGTCATTGAAAACTCATTTCTGCTAGTTGGTCCCAACAAACCTGTTTCTTTGAAAAATAATCCTATTTAGTTTGAATAGTTGTATGTTACATTTGCATGGAGAAAATATATCTATTCATGGATTAGTCAGATACTTTATATATAAAACTGTATTTCATAAAATTATATTTTCCTGAAATAACTTATTTTATAAACAATCATTTTTGAAGTCTTTATTAGTGTGAAGTTTTAGAATATTTCACTTTAATTTAAATGTAATGCTTTTGTGTTTATGGTTTGATTTATTTTAGATATACCATTAATAGATCTGTGAGGCTCTGATGGTTTTTTCCCCCTGAGAGAGAGAGAGAGAGAGAGAGCTCAAGGATGGGAAGGTCAGAAGGAGAGGTAGAGAAAGAATCTTAAGCAGACAGTCCCTGCTCAGGGAGCCCAATGTGGGGCTCCATCTCTTGACCCTGAGATCATGAATTGAGCTGAAATCAAGAGTGGGAGGCGTAACCCACTGAGCCATGCAGGTGCCCCTGAAGCTCTGATAGTTTCTGTTCTATGGAAATGTTAACCAAAAGTTGTTGTTGGCTTTTTTTTTTTTAAAGCCTTATCTATTTTATTTTTATCTTTTAAAAGATTTGTTTATTTACTTGAGAGATAGAGTGAGTGGGGGCGAAGAGCAGAGGGAGAGAACTTCTAAGTCGCTTCCATACGTGTGAAGTCTGACTCAGGGCTCCATCTCACTACCCATGAGATCTGAACAGAATCCAAGTCAGACACTGAAGGTACTGAGCCACCCAGGCACCTCTCAAAAGTATTTTTTTAAACAAACAATATGGTACAAGGATACATTTCATTGTTTTCTACACTTGTTTTTAGTTGCTTTTGATATTATTTGAAAATCATCTTGCTAAGATTTATGTCAGCAGGGATCTCATTCTTTAATTGCTCTTTTATTCATTTGACCTGTCATTTCCAAATTGTTTTCTCTATCAGCAGCCAAGTTGGTGCTGATAAATACAAAGGGAAATGTTTTTCTTTCTCCTAGATCTTTTCATAAACCAGGGTGGCTCTTTAAAGTTGCTTCTGTACTTTTTAGCCTGGTTAATCTACAGGAATGAAAGAAGGGAACACCACAAGTAATCTTGTTTTGCCTTGTGGCCTGGACCCACTTGTTATTCAGCCAGACCTAATAAAATAAGGTCTTACTGATAAAGGGATGAGGTGGAACTACTAAAAAATAAGATCTAATATTTAGTGAGTCGTTACTGCGTGCATAGCATTGTACTGTATCTTTTCTAGCATTATCTGGTGTAATCCTCAGAATAACCCTGAGATGGGTACTGTATTTATTTTACAGATGAGGAAAACCAGTCCAGAGGTTAAGTAATTTGCCCAAATTTACCCATGTCATAGGTGGAAATCTAGGAGTGTATGTATATTCAACATCAAAAAATGTTTAGTCTAGGGGCACCTGGGTGGCTCAGTCGTTAAGCATCTGCCTTCAGCTCATGTCATGATCCCAGGGTCCTGGGATCAAGCCTTGCAGCAGGCTGCCTGCTCAGCAAGAAGCTTGCTTCTCCCTCTCCCACTTCCCCTGCTGTGTTCCCTCTCTCTCGCTGTGTCTCTCTGTCAAATAAACAAATCTTTTAAAAAAAAAATTGCTCTATCACACCACCTCTTGGAAATAATGTTCTATGTTCCTCCTAAGGAATTGTTATGCATCCTTCGCTTGCTTATTTTTGTATTTTAAACTATATTTGCTCTATGCCATATGTATTTATCTGTTTTCTGTGTATATATAAATAGTATATTATTAGCTCATATATATAGCATTTTAATTTTTCTTATATGGAGAAATGTACTGAAAATTTTGAAATAATAAACTTTAGGCACCATGGCATGTCTTAATCTTTGAGTTGTAAATCACTTAGAAAATATTCAATATATATATTACATGCCAGACATTGTGTCCTGAGTACCACATATACAATGGTAAGACAAATATTCATACCCTTATAGGTCTCAGAGTCATAGCACTCTTTCAATATTGAGTGTCTTGTTTAAGCAGAAAACCCAGACTCAAGTCAATTACTACAGTTTTATTAGAAATTTAGGTCTCAGCCTCCTGCCAGATAAGGAATATATTTGTACAAGAAGATTGCTCTTTCCCTAGGCTTTGGAGATCATGCAATGCTTCATTCACTGAATCTTAAGTGTAGTAACTCTGTTACATATTGTGCACAGAGCAGAAGCTTTGTAGGACAGACTCTAATCCCAAATTCCTTTCCTAACTGTGGAACTTTGTGCTAATTTAACCTGTCTATATGGCAACTACCTACAGTAGAGTAGATGAAATGGAAATTGTGTAGATTGTCCAGATGTGAGCTCTTCATATGAAATAAGTTTTCTTCATTTCTATATTAAACATGTAGATGGCCAATGATATTTTTGTTGTAAAAATTGTATCCTAATTCATATAGAAGCCTTATTTTGGTCAGCCACAGAACTACCTGTAAGTGGTTACCAAACTTTGCTTATGATGTATCTATTTAAAAGTCTAACAGTTGCTCAGTTGAAATTCCAGATTTCCACTATAATGTAGGAGAGATTGCTTTAAACCACAAGGTACTAATTATCTCCTTAGCAATAAAATAGTTTTAATATGATTCCTGCCATATTAAACACTTCAGTTTTGAACAGGAATGCTCTTTCGGTGGTCCAACCAGAGGTAATTTATACAAATTATAAATGTTTCAAGTCTTCACATTTATCCCCGCATTTTCTCAGTTGGTTAATTTCCATTACACTTCATTTGGTAAATAGAAATGATGGATTGGGAACTCCCTAATATTTCCACTTGTAAACTTAATTACCATTACAACTATCAAGTCATTCAGGATTCTTACAATGGAAAATGTGTCTTTACACTTATCAAAGGCCACTTAATCTCTGAAGAAAAAAAATTGTACTCTTTTGGTTAATTTTCTTGCCTCCACCTTGATTATTATCATCAACATAAAAGTAAATGGTGGTGTTTGCTATTTGAAAACAATCACAAAACTCCCACAGTCTCCCAGCAATTTACTGCTTTTTCTGCTTGCCTACAAACCCAAATCTCTTAGGGGACTATTTATGCTGTCACCAGTTCCTCACCTCCCATTCATCCTTCAAACTCTCTGTTCTAGTCTCCCATCTCATCTCTTCACTGACAGTGATTGCCCTTGCCAAGGTCACCATGATCTCCATGTTGTCAGATATGGTCAGTTCTTCATTAACATCTGTTTGACCTCTCACCAGCTTTCATCATAGTCGACTTCTCCCTCCTTGAAACATTGCCCTCTCATGTCTTTATGATACCATATTCTCCCAATTTGCCTCTGCATCCCCTGACTTCTACCCTACTTCTAAATGAGTGTTTCTCAAACATTAGTATACACTAAAATCACTTCAAAAGCTTGTTAAAATTTAGATTCTTGGGCATTCCAGAAGTTCTGGTTTAAGAGCTCTGAATTAAGCCTAGGAACCTATCTTTAATCAATGCCCCAAGAGATTATGGTATTAAAAGGCTCAAAAATCTCAATTTTGAAAACCTTTGTTCTTTTGGTCTCATTCCTCTGCCTCCCCCCTGTCTATGCCTTCTCTGGAGAACTAATCCATTTCTATCTATGTCCGTGCTTCTCTGCTCTAGCTGCAATATAGAATCATCCAGGGACCTTTTGAAAAATGGCAATGCCCATTACATACCAAGTAGACAGAAATGCTGGGAATGGAACCTGAACTGTAGTATTTTTAAAGCTTTCCTGGTTATTCTCATTTGCAGCTAGGGATGAGAATCACACTATTCTGTAGATGTAGAACTATTGTCTTTAGCTCAACTATTTTTGAGTTTCAAATGTGTGTATCCAATTACCTACTTATGAATTATATTGTTATATCTCAGATATCTCAATCCTAAAGTGGTCAATAAAGAATTATGGATTCTGCACCTGGCTTCAAACACATGCGTATCCATAGAAATAAATGTTAATATCATCCATTTGGTGGTTCATGACAGGAAACTGGGAGTCATCCTTGATTTTTTATATTCAATTCATTAGTAAGATAACACTTTTTTTGACAAACCAAACGAAAAATTTATTTATTTATTTATTTTTAAAGATTTTACTTATTTATTTGTCAGACAGAGATCACAAGTAGGCAGAGAGAGAGAAGAGGAAGCAGGCTCCCCATGAGCTGAGAGCCCGATGCGAGGCTTAATCCCAGGACCCTGAGACCATGACCTGAGCTCTGAAGGCAGAGGCTTTAACCCGCTGAGCCACCCAGGAGCCCTGGAAAATTGATTTATTAAAAATTTTTTTTTGAGTGTAGTTGACACAATGTTACAATACTTGACAGTTTATGACATAGTGAGTCTCTGTGTATTATGCTAAGATTTATCATCTTACTTTCAGAACATACCTCTACTCTGTCTCGTTTTTTTCATCTCTACCATCAGGATGCTAGCTAAAGCCCATCATCTCTTGTCTGGACTGCTACAAGACTTTTAACTGGCCTCATTTCCACATAACTTATCCAGTCCTTATTCTACATGGCAAACGCAAGTGACCTACTAGCTGTAAATTTTCATGTCATCTTCCTATTTAAAAATATTCACTTGGGGCACCTGGGTGTCTCAGTGGGTTAAGCCTCTGCCTTCGGCTCAGGTCATGATCTCAGGGTCCTGGGATCAAGCCCTGCATTGGGCTCCCTGCTCAGAAGGGAACCTGCTTCCCCCTCTCTTTGCCTGCCTCTCTGCCTACTTGTGATCTACATCAAATAAATAAATAAAATCTTTTAAAAAGTTTTTTTAAGTAAAAATATCTCACCATAAACCCCGGCATACCTCTCCAATTTCAGCACTAACTCTTAGTGTACAACTCACCATGTTTAAGTCATACATGTTTCTTTCCTGTCACTATTGCCAGCAGTGTATCAGGGCCTTTTTATACTGCTGAAAATGCAATTTCCACATGGCTGGCTTCTCATTTAGCTTGGAAGTGTCCTTCTCTGAGTTTCCCCCTATTCTATAACATAACACGCTGTTCATTTCTTCATAGTTCATCTCAATGTAACATTTTAGTTTGTGCTTATAATATTTCTAGACTAGTTTGTAAGATCTTAATATATATTATTTGTTACTTTATCTTTAGGTTACAGAGTACCTGCACCTAGTAAGGGCTTAATACAAATTTGAGTTCTGAATAAATCAACTTAATTAATATCCCCAGATAGCTAAATTAAATGACTCCCCGAACCTCCACTTCCTAGTCACTGAGCTTGGCCAATTTCAATTCATCATTCAAATACAGAATTTCTCAGGTTTCTCTTTGCCATCCCACCACCATTAGTTTAAGCTCCCTTCCATACATTTTCATACTGTTTTATTTTTTCTCCATTTTTATTAAAATTCCAGTTAACATGGGGTGCCTGGGTGGAACAGTTGGATAAGCATCTGCCTTTGGCTTTGGTCATGATCCCAGAGTCCTGGAATCGAGCCCTGTATCAGGTTCCCTCCTCAGATGGGAATCTGCTTCTCCCTGTGCCTCTGCCTTTCCCTGCCCCCCACCCATGTTAATCTCTATCTTTCTCTCTCTCTCAAAATAAATAAATAATATCCTTAAAATATTTTCCCTCTTGGGGCGCCTGGGTGGCTCAGTTGGTTAAGCGTCTGCCTTTGGCTCACGTCATGATCCCAGGGTCCTGGGATCAAGCCCCACACTGGGCTCCTTGCTCATCAGGGAGTCTGCTTCTCCCTCTCCCTCTGCCTGATGTTCTCCCTGCTTGTGTGCACTCCCTCTCTGTGTCAAATAAATGAATAAAATATATTTTTAAAAATTCCAGTTAGCATGTACAGTAATATTAGTTTCAGGTGTATAATACAGTGATTCAGCAATTCCACGCACCTTGTGCTCACCACAATAAGTACTCTAATCCCCATCACGCATTCCCCCTGCGCAGCTCCCCCTTGGTAGTCATCAGTTTGTTCTCTGTAGTTAAGAGTTTGTTTTGTGGTTTCTCTCTCTCTCTTTTTTCCCCTTTGCTCATGTTTTGTTTCCTAAATTCCACAGGAGTGAAGTCATAAGGTGTTTGTCTTTTTATGACTGACTTATTTTGCTTAGCATAATTCTTGCCCCATACACGTTATTGCAAATGGCAAGATTTCATTCTTTCTTATGGCTGAGCAATATTCCATTCTATATAGACTATCTCTGCCTTACCACTCATTAGTGGATGGACACATGGGCTGTTTCTGTAATGTGGCTATTGCAGATAATGCTGCTATAAATATCAGGGTATATGTATTCCTTTGAATTAATGTTTTTGTATTGCTTGGGTAAAAATCTAATAGTACAACTGCTGGATCATAGGGTAGTTTTTTTGTTGTTGTTTTTGTTTTAAGAACAAAAGGAGTGGGAAAGGGAGAAGCAGGCTTCCTGCTGATCAGGGAGCCTGATGCGGTGCTTGATCCCAGGACCCCGGGACCATGACCCGAGTTGAAGGCAGATGCTTAACAACTGGGCCACTTGGGCGCCCCCACAGGGTAGTTTTTTTAACTTCTTGAGGAAGTTCCATTCTTTTTCCAGACTAGGTGCACAGTTTGCATTCCTACCAACAATGCAAGACGGTTTTCCTTTTTACACATCCTCGCCAACACCTGTTCCTTGTGTTGTTTACTTTAGATTCTAAGAGGTGTTAGGTGGTATCTCATTGTAGTATTGATTTGCATTTCCCTAATGATGAGTGATGTTGAGCATATTTTCATGTATCTGTTAACCATCCAGATGTCTTCTTTTGGAAAAATGTCTATTCATGTTTTTTGCCTACTTTTTTTTTTTTTTTTTTTTTGAAAAGGGAAGAGAGAGAGAGTGTGGGGAGGGGCAGAGGGAGAGGTATAGAGAGAGATTCTTAAGCAGGCTTCATACCCAGCAGAGAGCCCAACGTGAAGTTCAATCTCACAATCCTGAATTCATAACCTGAGCCAAAATCAAAATTGGATGCTTAACTGACTGAGGCCCCCAGGTGCCCCTTTTGCCTATTTTTTAATTGGATTAATCATTTTTGAGTTTTATAAGTTCTTTATGTATATTTTAAAAGGATTCTTTTGTTCTGAGTCTCTTTAAGTTTATGTATGTATGTATGTATGTATGTATGTAATCTCTGCACCCATCGTGGGGCTTGAACTCATGACCCTGAGATCAAGAGTCACATGCTCTTCTGACTGAGCCAAACAGGTGACCCAATTTTCTATATATTATGTATATTAACCCTTTATCAGATAAGTCATTTGCAAATATCTTCTCCCATTCTAAACATTACCATTTAGTTTTGTTGATTGTTTTCATCACTGTGCAGTTCACTTTTTATCTTGATAAACTCCCAATAGTTCATTTTTGCTTTTCTCTCCTTTGCATCAGGGTACATATTTGAAAAGAAGTTCCTATGGCCAATGTGAAAGAGGTTACTGCCTCTGGTCTCCTCTAAGATTTTTATGGTTTAAGGTCTCCCATTTAAGTGTTTATTACATTTTGAATTTCTTTTGGTGTATGGTGTAAGAAAATTGTCCAGTTTCATTCTTCTGCATGTTTTCTCAACACCATTTGTTGAAGAGACTTTTTCCCATTGGATATTTTTTCCCGCTTTGTCAAAGATTAATTAATCATATAATTTGGGGTTCATTTTTCAGTTTTCTGTACTGTTCTGTTGATCAATGTGTGTATTTTTGTGCCAGCACCATGCTCTTTTGTGCAGGTTTGTACAGGTTTTCTACAGGTTTGTAATAATTGGAAGTCCAGAATTGTAATGCCTTCAGCTTTTGTTTTCTTTTTCAGCATTCCTCTAGCTGTTCAGGGTCTTTTCTGTTTCCATACAGATTTTAAGATTGTTTGCACATGTGTAAAATGCTGGTGGTAATTTCATAGGGATTACATTATTGCTTTGGGTAGTATAGATAATATGGTAAAATAATATTTGTTCTTCCAATCTGTGAGCATGGACTGTCTTTCCACTTCTTTGTGTCATCTTTATGCTGCTTTATTATTGGTATATAGAAATGCAACAGATTTCTGTGCATTGATTTTGTATCCTACAACTTTAGTGAATTCGTGTATCAGTTGTAGCAATTTTTTGGTGGAGTCCTTCAGGTTTTCTATATATAGTATCATGTCATGTGCAAATAGTGAAGGTTTTACTTCTTCCTTGCTGATTTGGATGCCTCTTATTTCTATTTGTTGCCTCTTATTTCTATTTGTTGTCTGATTGATGGGGCTAGGACTTTCAGTGCTATGCTTAATGACAGTGATGAGAATGGACCTTCCTGTCTTGTTCCTGACCATAGAGGAAAAGCTCTTAGTTTTTCCCCAGTGAGGATGATTAACTGTGGCTTTTTCATAGATGGCCTTTAGATGTTTAGGTATGTTCTCTGTATCCCTACTTTGTTGAGGGTTTTTATCATGAATGGAGGTATTTTGTCAGATGTTTTTTCTTGATCCACTGAAATGGTCATATAGTTCTTAATCTTTCTTTCATTAAAGTGTGTAACACATTTATTGATTTGTGAGTATTGAACCACACTTGCAACCCAGTAATAAATCTCACTTGATATGGTGAATGATTTTTTTAAATGTATTGTTGGATTTGGTTTGTTAGTATTTTATTAAGAACTTCTGCATCAATGTTCATTCAGGATATTGGCCTGTAGTGCTTTCTCTCTCTCATTTTTTAAAAAAGATTTTATTTTTAAGTAACCTCTACCCCCAGCATGGAGATCAAATTTACAACCCTGAGATCAAGAGTTGCATGCTGTACTGATTGGGCCAGCCATGCACCCCATAGTTGTCTTTTTTGGGGGTGTTGTTACCTGATTTTAGTATAGGGTCACATGGGCCTCATAGAGGGAATTTGGAAGTTTTCCTTCCTTTTCCATTTTTTTGAATAGTTTGAGAAGAATAGGTATTAACTCTTCTCTGAATGTTTGTTAGAATTCGCCTGTGAAGCCATTTGGCCCTGGAATTTTCTATGTATTTTCTGATTACTGTTTCAATTTTTTGCTCATTATTGGTCTGCTCAAGTTTTCTATCTTTTCCTGTTTCAGTTTTTGTAGTTTTTATGTTTCTAGAGATTTGCCCATTTCTTCCAGGTTGTCCAATTTGTTGGCATATAGTTTTTCACAATATTCTCTTATAGATGTTTATATTTCTGTGGAGTTGGTTGTTATTTCTCCTCTCTCATTTGTGACTTTTTTTATTTATTTGGGTCCTTTTCTTTTCATTTTGATAAGTCTGGCTAGAGGTTTCTCAATTTTGTTTGTTTGTTTGTTTTTGGTTGGTTGGTTTTTGTTTTTTTTCCCCATGAACTGCACCTGGTTTCATTGATCTGTTTTAGTGCTTTTTAAAAAAATTTTTATATTTTTATTTCTGCTCTGATCTTTAGTATTTCCTTCCTTTTGCTGGGTTTGGATTTTGTTTGCTGTTCTTTTTATAGCTCCTTTAGGGATAAGGTTAGGTTTATTATTTTAGATTTTTCTTTCTTCTTAAGGTAGGTCTGTATTGCTGTATACTTCCCTCTTAAGACTGCTTTTCTGCATCTGAGGATTTGGACTGTTGTATTTTCATTTTCATTTGTTTCCATGCATTTTAAAATTTTATCTTTGTTTTCCTAGTTAACCCATTCATTGTTTAGTATCAACTGTTTCACATCCATATGTTTATGGTCTTTCCAAATTTTTTCTTGTGGTTTACTTCTAGTTTTATAGTGTTATGGTCAGAAAAGATGCCTGGTACAATGTCAGTCTTTGTTGAGTCTTTGTTGATGCCTGATTTGTTCACTAATATGTGATCTATTCTGGAGAAGTTCCATGTGTACTTGGGAGGAATGTGTATACTGCTGTAGAATGGAATGTTCTTAAATATCTTTTAAGTCCATCTGTTCCAGTATGTCATTCAAAGCCATTGTTTCCATGTTGATTTTCTGATTAGATGAAATTGCTGTAAATGCAGTGCTAAAGTTCCCTAATATTATTTTATTATTATCAATTACTTCCTTTATGTTTGTTATTATATTATATATTTGGGTGCTCCCATGTTGGATGCATAAATATTTATAATTGATAGATCCTCTTGTTGCTCTGTCTCATTTATTATGATGTAGTTCCCTACTTTGTTTCTTGTTACAGTCCTTAAAAGAAAAGCTAGTTTATCTGGTAAAGGTATTACTACTCTGATTTTCTTTTGACATCCATTTGCATGATAAATATTTCCTCAACCCCTTTTGATCTGAGGTGTCTTTAGGTCTAAAATTTGTCTCTTCCAGGCAGCATATAGTGCGTGTTGTTTTTTAATCCATTTTGACACCTTATGTTTTTTGATTGGAATATTTATTCCATTTATCTTCAAAGTAATTATTGATAGAAATGTATTTATTGCCATTTTAGCCATTTTAGTACTTGTTTTGTCATGGTTTCTGGAGATTTTCTCTGATCCTTTCTTGTCTGTCACTGTTGGTCTCTCCTTTGCACTCAGAGAGTCTCCTTTAATATTACTTACAGGGTTGGTTTAATGGTCACAAACTTCTTTTAGTTTCTGTTTGTCTAGGAAACTCTTCATCCCTCCTTCTATTCTGAATGATAGCCTTGCTAGATAGAGGATTCCTGGCTGCAGATTTTTCCTATTTAGCATTTGGAATATATCATGCACTTTCCTCTGACTTGCCAAGTTTCTGTTGAATTTTCTTCTGCTAACCTTACGGGTCTTCTTTGTAATTTAAGAACTACTTTTGTCTTGGTGCTTTTGAGATTTTTTTTTTTTTTCATTATCACTATATTTTGTAAATTTATTCACAATATGTCTTTTTTTTTTTTTTTGCCTGCTTTTGCTGATTTTAGTGGGAGTTATCAGTGTCTCTTAGATCTAGATATCTGTTTCCTTCCCCATATAAAGGACATTTTCAGGTATTAGTTTTTGCAATAAATTTTTGTCCCATTTTCTCTCCTTCTTCTGGACTCCTATAATATGAATCTTACTACATTTGAGTCCGTGAGAGTCACTGAATTCCCTAAATCTATTCTCATGTTGCATAATTGTTCTTTCTCTCTTTTGTTCAATGTCATTATTTTCCATTTTTTGTTTTCTATGTCACTATTTCATTCCTCTGCTTCTTCTAGCCTGCTATTCATTGCATCAAACCTGTTTCCAATCTCATTTATTGCATTCTTTATCTGATTCTTTTTTAACTCGTTTATCTCTGTGGCAAAGGTCTCCCTGATATCTTCTATTCTTTTCTGAAGCCCAGTGAGTATCCTTATGATAGTTGCTTTAAATTCTTCATCAGGCATATTATTCATATCTGTTTTACTTAGATTTCTGACTGTGACCTTGTCTTTTTCTTTCATGTGGAATAAATTCCTTCATCTTGGCATTTTGTGTAAATCTCCTCTTCTCTGTGTTAGAAAAGCAAGTTATGTCTCCTGCTTCTAAAAATAATGGCCTATCAGAAAGGATGAAATCTGACCTTTTACATCAACATGGATGGAACTGGAGGGTATTATGTTGAGTGAAATAAGCCAATCAGAGGAAGAGAATTATCATATGGTTTCACTAATATGTGGAACATAAGGAATAGCATGGAGAGCCACAGGAGAAGGGAGGGAAAATTGAATAGGAATAAATCAGAGAGAGAGACAAATCATGAGAGACTCTGAACTCTAGGAAACAAACTGAGGTTTGCTGGAAGGGAGGTGAGTAAGGGGATGGGTTGATGGGCATTAAGGAGAGCATGTGATCTGATGAGAACTGTGTCTTGTGTGCAACTGATGAATTACTGAACTCTACATCTGAAACTAATGATGTACTCTATGTTGGCTAATTTAATTTTTTAAAAAAATTTTAAATTAATGGCCTTGTGAAGAGTTCAGGGAGGTCTCCTGTGTTTGCTGCTTGTGCTTTGCTCATATACTTTTTGTGCTCTGTCTTTCATACCAATCATCTGCAGCTCTCCTTGCCTAGTGTGGGCAGGATTTGTTCCCTGGCCTGAATGCTGCAAGTTTTAGCTAGGTGTGCTCTGGTCTGCTTTCGAAATGAGAACTGACACCACCTTCACTGGAAATGAGGCCCTGCAAAACTCTCTGGTTGGGAGATGAGGTATGGACAGGAGTCTGTGCTGGTCTTCTGGGTGATGGGGTCTGTCCAGGTGAGACTGAGGCAAATATGACTGAGAAAGACAGTGTTGTGTCCCCCCATCTCCAGAGTACAAGGAGTTGGGGCTTAATGGAAGCAATTTTGGCAGCCATTGTCTGTGCTTTGCTGCCTCGCACAGGTGGTTCTGTGTTTATGCTGAAGGGTCGGGAAGGGAAATGGCCCCTGCCAACTCCTTTGTTCTGGGAGAGGCTTACTGGTGAATACTGTCAGGCAAATGCTCAGAAAAGAGGAAATAATCTCCCCACCATGTGCTCCCAGGTTGTTTCCCTGCCTTCTTTCCAAAAGCAGCACAGTACCCTCTGGGCTCTATCCCAGCCAACACCATTGACCTTTAAAACTCTAGATGTTAAGCCCCACTGGTTGTAGGCACTCAAGAAATTGAGTCTCTCTTGTTTTCCAATGGCTTTGGGGGAATGCTCTTGTATGTTGCCCTGTGTGTTCTTCTCTCTCTGGCCCTTCTCTGTGACCACAACTCCCTCCCCTCCACGGTACCCTAAATCTGTTTCTCCCCTCAACCAGGTATCTGCACTTCCCATCTTCTTCAATGTGGTCTCTCCTTTCCCTTTAGTTATGAAGTTTGTTCAGTCAGTCTTCAGGTCAATTTCTTTCTTTCTTTCTTTCTTTCAAGATTTTATTTACTTATTTGACAGAGAGAGACATAGCAAGAGAGGGAACACAAGCAGGAGGAGTGGAGAGGGAGAAGCAGGCTTCCCACTGAGCAGGGATCCCAATGCAGGGCTCAATCCCAGGTGCCCCTTCAGGTTAATTTCTGTGTTATTTAGGATGATATGAGCCTAGGTTCTTCCTATTCCACTGCCATCTACCTTTTCTCATACAGTGTTAAAAGTTACTTCCCTAGTATTTGTTCAATCACTGCATGATATATCAAACTATTCTAAGACTATACTATATCAAGTTACTTATAAATGTTTAAAATGATGTCATTCTGGGGTGCCTGAGAGCCTCAGTCAGTTAAGTGGCTGCCTTCTGCTCAGGTCATGATCCCAGGGTCTTAAGATCAAGCCCCGCATTGGGCTCCTAGCTCAGCTGGGAGCCAGCTTCTCCTTCTCCCTTTGCCTGTGTGCCACTCCCCCTGCTTGTTCTCTTTCTCACTGTCTCTCTCTCTTTGGCTAATAAGTAAATAAAATATTTTTTTAAAAAGAAAGAAATGATGTCATTCTCACTCATTACAATTTCAAGACAGTATTGCAGTATAGACTGTGAAAAAATAGTGAATCTTGGGAACTACCTAGATCATTTATCATGCTTCATAGATGGGTCCATTTTATACAGTTACAGGTCTAAAGTTTCCCCTTAAATTCTGTGAAATTCTTAAATAGTTGTTAACTTAATTGTGTGAGAGAACTAAGTTATAGTCAAATGGAGACTATTTGTGGTTTTTTTAAATTTAAATTTTCTTTGTTTTGTTTTGTTTTTTGTTTTTTATTTCTATTTATTTGTTTGTTTGTTTGTTTTACTATTCCTGTTTTTAAGAGAGAATTTTTGAGAGGTATGGAGGAAAAAAAGAGGAAACACAGGAGAGAAGAGGGGGAAGAGAATGGAATTCTGAGGAGATATTTTAAAAAACTGATGAACTTTAATCTTGGAGAAAGAATATTAATTTGTTCCTATCCTGCCTAAATTATGGCTGGAAATTTTGAACAAAATATTTTCTGAAAATTGGCATTTCCAATGATTTAAATAATTACAACAGCAGATTTTTCTTGATTTTTTTCAATTTTCACAAAAAAATTTAATGTTTGCCCACTTTAAACTTAAAGTAGTTAATAAAATGAATTGTAACTTGTAGAATTTGTTTTCTGCTAGAGAGAATTCTAGAATCTGTAAATATGGGGCTATAAGGTCAGGAGAAATAGTGCTAAGTTTCTAGTGAGCACTGATGTCTGTCACTGAGTGAGATGAAGGAAAATATAACCACAGAATAATAAGTAGAGAAGGAGTAATTACTAATAATTTTTGTCATTTGACTAGAAATGTGAGTAAGCTTCTCTCTTGACTTATTTGGCAGATTATATTTTAACAAGATTAAGTTGTGATTAAATAGATATGATCAGGCATGTATCTACATTTGATTTTTTAACTTGGAAGCTTGGGGAATCATCAACAAAGTTGTGTTTTGTTCACATCCTCTTCATTAAAATAGTACATTTTACAAGCAATTGAACAGAGAGATTCTATTCAAAAATATTAACTGTTGGTGATATAACCTGCAGGTGATGTGATAAAAGTTGTCTGATTGCAAAGGTGCTTAATTTCTTACTGCAAAATAGTGGTACCAGAGCAGAAATATTACTTGGCTTTTTGTCCTGTAGTTATGTTTAAAGTGTCTTATATTTATCATGTGTTTTAAATGTGTTGTGATTGAGGAACTAGTATTGTGTTTTTATAAAGACAAATTCATTCTTAAAGATTTATGTATTTATTTATTTTAGGGAGAGAGAGAGCGGGAGGTGGGGCAGAGGGAGAAGAAGAAACTTTTTTTTTTTTTTTTAAGATTTTTTATTTATTTATTTGACAGAGGTCACAAGTAGGCAGAGAGGCAGGCAGAGAGAGGAGGAAGCAGGCTCCCCACGGAGCAGAGAGCCTGATGTGGGACTCGATCCCAGGACCCTGGGACCATGACCTGAGCTGAAGGCAGAGGCGTTAACTCACTGAGCCACCCAGGCGCCCCGAGAAGAAGAAACTTTAACAGACTCTGACTTGAGCAGAGAGCCTGACACGGGCCTTGATCTCAGGATCACAACCTGAGCTGAAACCAAGAGTCAGATGCTTAATTGACTGAGCCATCTGGTTGCTGTAAGACAAATTCTTTAGAAAAGGAAGGATTATTTTATTAATCCTTAATTGATCAAAATGGAATTCTCAGACATGCGTTTGATTACCGAGACACACTTGGGAGACAGAAAATTTATCATTGTAACACAATGGCAATAGTCATTTAATTTTCTTCATATAGCGGGGATTTTTTTCAACAGCATCTACTAAGTGATCCATTATTTTTCTTTTGATTTGTGGTGCCATCGTTATTTTTTTAGTTATTATATAAAGGTGTGTCCAGTTCTGAGCTTTCTGTTTTGTTATATAGGGTTTAATTGACTGCTGCAGCAATATTATGGTTTTTTTAAAAAAGTAAAAAAAGTTATTATGGCACTTTGTTCATCTTTTGTTAAGGTTGAAATAGCAATTTGTGGATTTATTATAATGTGTATTTTTTAGTACCTTTACTTTCTTAAAAACTATACTACCATTTTAGTTGAGATTATACAGAATCTAAATATTAGAATGTTATTTTTTTAAAGATTTTATTTATTTATTTGACAGAGAAAGAGAGATCACAAGTAGGCAGAGCAGCAGGCGGAGAGAGGGGGCGAAGCAGGTGCCCTGCTGATCAGAGAGCCCGATGTGGGGCTCCATCCCAGGACCCTGAGATCATGACCTGAGCCGAAGGCAGAGGCTTATCCCACTGAGCCACCCAGGTGCTCCAGAATGCTATTTTTAAAAAATTATATTTTTACTTGGTTATTGCTGGCATGTTAAAATGCTATTCATTTGTATCTGGAAATCTTGCTTAAGTCTTCTTAGTCTCAATGACTTGCTTATTCTACTGATTATCTTATGGAAATGGTCATATCATTTTCAAATAATAGTTTAAGATTTGTCTTTAATCCTTAAACCTCTTATATCTTTGTAACATTGGCCAGGACCTGCAATACTATGTTATACTGTGGTGATAGCTGTGGTGATAGCTGGCCTTACCAGAAATGAATTAATGTTATTCCAAGTATAATATTTTCTGTAACTTTTTGAACATTTATCAAGTATTCTAGTTTTCTAGACTTTTAATGATACTCATAAATAGATGTCCAACCTTACTGAATATTTTTTTGCATCAATTGTAATATAATCCAATAGTTTGCTATATGGTAATTTACATTTATAGATTTTTCTCATGTTGATTCAATCTTGTATTGATGGCATAAGTCCTTTGTGATAACAGTTGTTTTAGTACCTCATATTTTATTTGGCTGCCCTGATATTAACTCTATGATCATATATACCTGCTCTCATTACTGCAGTATTATTGTCTTAAGGAGATGCAGAGTAGAGGCAAAACCAAAATATAAACCTCTTTTTTTTCCTAATTATTCCTTCTACTGTTGCTTCCAGGTAACTTTTGTACTAGTCTCCAACTCCATGACCCCTCCCAAATATATCAGTTTCTGTCTTCACAGTGGATTTTTAAGGATCTTTATTATTTATTTGTTTACTTCTTTTTAAAGATTTTATGTATTTGATAGAGAAAGAGAGTTAAAGCAGGGGGGAGGAACATAGGGAGAGGGAGGAGCAGGGCCGGAGGAGAAGCAAGCTCCCTGCTGAGCAGGGAGCCCTATGCAGGGCTCAATCCCAGGACCCTGGGATTATGACATGGGCTGAAGGCAGAGGCTTAACTGATTGAGCCACCCAGGCGCCCCTTGGGGATTTTTAAATTAGTTTTCTGTGCCTGTGTTTTCTTCTTTCATTTCTCTAGAATTAATTTCAGGGAAGAAGTTAGTAATTGGGCTAGTTCTACATTAGTGACAGAATCTTTAGAAATCTTGCTTAGGTATTTATATATAAACTGCTATTGAGCCAGAAACTTTATGGTTTTTCTCAACATATGTAATCTTGTTACTTGTCAGACGTTTCCAAAATATTTTTGGATCTTGATTCTGCAATCTAGCATATTAATAGTTATCTCCTCCAAAATTATAAGCATACCATTTTTGTCTCCATCTCAGTCTTTACTCTAAAAATGCTGTTCTTCAGAATTTTATCAATGTATTCTTGTTGAGGCCTTATTCACTATTGACACACTATCAAAGTAGTTTGTGAACTAGCTATGAACAATTCCAAAATCATCCAGGCCTGTGCTTCTCAAACTTTAATGTGCACACAAAGTACTTAGGAATCTTGATAAATGCAGATTCTGATTCAGTAGGTCTAGGGAGGAATCTGAAAGTTTGCATTCCTAACAAGCTTTTATGTGAGTCTGATACTGGTGGTCCATGGAACATATTTTGAACAGTGAGGACCTAGACACATTTTTCAATCTCAATGAAAATGGTCATAAACAGGTCTACAAATAACTTTTTCAGAATTAAGATATATTATGAATAGGGTTGTTTTCCTGATTTCCCTACTTGGTAAAACCAATAAAAATTAATTAATTAATTAATTAACCCACCAGAATAAGCTGCCTGCTAGTCTCTGTATGTTGCCCAGTCTCCTGAAAACACTGTTTTGAAGATGCAATTTTCGTTAACAATGATAGTAGTAACGAGTCTTATTTTGGACCAGCATGGTTTCTGCCAGGTTTTCAACATACTCTCAAATTAGAACAAAATACTTAGAGACTCTCATTCACTTCTTCCCATTTATTTACCTGCATGTTTCTAGGCTCCTGGTTATGATGGAAATGTCGAGGAATGCTTGATATACAGATAGGATTGATTAAAAATCTTCTAGATAATGGTAAGTACGTGCTTTTGAAGTGTTTTAGGGTACTTATAGAGATTCCATGCAGAGTTATTTTTATGTAGCTTAATTTATATCAAGTATTTATGAAAAAATATTTGTTAAGAAAATAACAGAACAGGCAAAATTTTGTCTGGCATGTTAGTATCAGTGTGATCCAGATATTTTATTGAGATTTAAGTGTTTAGAACAGTGCTTCAAGAGACCTGTTTCTGAGGCACCTGGGTGGTTCAATTGGTAGCATTCCACTCTTAATTTTGGCTCAAGTCATGATCCCAGGGTTGTGAGATCAAGCCCCTTGTTGGGCTCTGGATTAGGTGTGAAGCCTGCTTAATATTTGCTCTCTTCCTCTGCCCCTGACCCCTCCTAAAAAAGATATCTGTTTCCTATGTTATTATAAATGAAATGACATGAGAACCACCCACCTCCTGAAAATAATTAAGAGTGCTCAGTTAAAACAGCTAAAGACACTACTGAGCTGATAATTAGGAAGCCATAGGCACTAACCAGCCTGAGTGTTTCTGGCAAAATTTATTCTGACAGTTGCATAGGACTTGGAGACAGGAGATAAAACCTGATACTTTTCAACTAAAACCTGATAAATTTCAACTCCTTGGAAAACATAATGTGACATGAAACTAGGACTTCAGAGGGTTTTTTCGATGAATAAAAGAGAACAAGGAAACTTGCCTTACTTGACTTTGACATTTAGTGAAACGCAGGAGAAAAAAAAAACTCCTCTAAGTATAACATCACATTAACCAACTCCTGCATGGGTTTATTACTTACTGCATATTTTTTTGTGTGTGTATTTTACAAACCTCACACATAGAATTTAATGAAAGTATACCCAGATTGGTAGTGTTTCCAGCTGATTGAACAAAGCAAGAGCATGTCTCCTTTGGAAGAGTGCATCTTCAACCTCAAACTCCCATAGATAGGATTCTGTAGACTATGAGCTCACCATTAAATTTCAAAACATCCCACAAAAAAACAAAGGCTCTGCAGAGATAACAAAAAACAGACTAAGACATGAAAAGACTTTATTATTATTTCTAAAGATCTTTTTATTTCTTTGTTTTAGAGAAGGCTGGGAAGGTACAGAGGGCAAGGGAAAAACAGAATCCCAAGCAGACTCCCCAGTGAACATGGAGTCTCACATGGCATGATCTCATCACCCCGAGTTCATGACCTGAACAGAAACCTAGAGTCAGAAGCTAACCCTACAGAGCCACTCAGGAGCCCCAAGGATATGAAAAGACTTTAGACATAGACTAAAAATAAAATATTTGAAAATGTTAAAAAATC
The DNA here is from genome assembly GCF_964662115.1 of Mustela nivalis. Lineage (NCBI taxonomy): Eukaryota > Metazoa > Chordata > Mammalia > Carnivora > Mustelidae > Mustela > Mustela nivalis. The sequence goes on from NC_139040.1 coordinate 32,949,154, forward strand.
AAAAACAGAATGGACAGTTAAAGTGAAGGACAACAGGCTATAAATAAGATGAAGCATACTTTTTTAAATAAAATTACCTAGAAATTAAAGTCATAATAACCAAATTTAAAGATTTAGTGATCAGATTTTGGAGCATATTGGAAGCATTAATTAATGAAGAATTAATGAAGAGATTACCCTAAATTCATCATAGAGAGACAAAGAGAAATTAAGAAATGGAAGATAAAAGGGAGAACATCTGATATTAGTGTAATGGCATTTTCAAAAGGAGAGGTGTAAGAAACTGGGTGAGAGGAAGAAACTTTTGAATAGATGAAACCTGAAATTTTGCAAAATGGAAAAAGACAACAATTCTTAAAGAGCCCAGTACATCTCAATTAAAATAGAAACAGAAGGAAAACTTCCAGACTCTTTTTATGGAGCCAGCATTACCCTGATCTCCAAACCAGGCAAAGACTCCACCAAAACAGGGAATTTCAGACCAATATCCCTGCTGAATATGGATGCCAAGATTCTCAACAAGATCCTAGCTAATAGGATCCAACAGCACATTAAAAAGATTATCTACCATGACCAGGTGGGATTTATCCATGGGGTGCAAGGGTGGTTCAACATTTGGAAATCAATCAGTGTGATAGAACAAATCAGTAAGAGGTGAGAGAAAAACCACATGGTCCTCTCAATTGATGCAGAAAAGGCATTTGAAAAGATACAGCATCCGTTCCTGATTAAAACGCCTCAAAGTATAGTGATAGATGGAACATTCCTCAACTTCATAAAATCTATCTATGTAAAACCCACAATGAATATCATCCTTAATGGGGAAAAGCTGGCAGCCTTGCCTTTGAGATCAGGAACACGACAAAGATGTCCACTCTTGACACTGTTATTCAACATAGTATTGGAAGTCCTAACAACAGCAATCAGACAACAAAAAGAAATAAAAGGTATTCAAATTGGCAATGAAGAAGTCAAACTCTCTCTCTTCACAGATGACATGATACTTTATATGGAAAACCCAAAATACTTCACCCCCAAACTTCTAGAACTCATAGAGTAATTCAGTAATGTGGCAGGGTACAAAATCAATGTACAGAAATTAGTTGCTTTCTTATACACTAACAATGAAAATACAGAAAGGGAAATTAGAGAATTGATTCCATTTGCTATAGCACCAAGAACCCTAAGATACCTGGGAATAAACCTAACCAAAGATGTAAAGGATCTGTACTCAAGGAACTACAGAACATTCATGAAAGAAACTGAAGAAGACACAAAAAGATGGAAGAATATTCCATGCTCATGGATCGGAAGAATAAACATTGTTAAAATGTCTATACTGCCTAGAGCCATCTATACTTTCAATGCCATCTGGATCAAAGTTCCACTGGCATTTTTCAAAGAGAGGGAACATCTCAATTAAAATAAAAAGAGATCGGGATGCATGCGTGGCTCACTAGGTTAAGTGTCTGCCTTCGGCTCATGACATGATCCTAGCCCTGCTCTTTGGGGACCCTGCTTCTCCCTCTGCTCCTCCTCCTGCATGTGCTCTCTCTCTCAAATAAAGAAATAAAATCTTTTTTAAAAATTCCATTTAAAAAGAACTCAAAATGAGGGAGGAAAAGTGAGTCTAGAGATCAGGTCATTTTCCTTCTGCCAAAAGTATTTCTTTTAAATTTATCATTAACATGACTCAATGGATAGTAAATCATCTTAGTTGTTGTGTCTACAAGTACTATTTTGTCTTAGCCTTTTAATAGTTGGTCCTGGGGCACCTGGGTGGCTCAGTGGGTTAAGCCTCTGCCTTTTGCTCAGGTCATGATCTCAGGGTCCTAGGATCGAGCCCCGAATTGGGCTCTCTGCTCAGCAGGGAGACTGCTTCTCCCCCTCTCCCTCTGCCTGCCTGCCTCTCTGCCTACTTGTGATCTCTGTCAAATAAGTAAATAAAAAGTTTTTTAAAAATAAATAAATAAATAAAAGTTGGTCTCATTGACTATATAGTTCTTAGCTGATAATGATTTTCTATCAGATACTGAAGATACTATTCTACTGCCTTCTAGCTTTCATTATTGTATTATCATAAACCTAATTGCTGATGCATTGTAGCTCTTTTCACTGTAGGTGTTTTCTCTTTTGCTTTTCCTTTGGTGTTCTGTATATTACCACAAGCTTTGTAAGTGTGGATCTCTTTCTATTTTTTAAAAAATTTTAAAAAGATTTTATTTATTGGGGCACCTGGGTGGCTCAGTGGGTAAACGCCTCTGTCTTCGGCTCGGGTCATGTTCCCAGGGTCCTGGGATCAAGCCCCGCTTGGGGCTCTCTGCTCCACAGGGAGCCTGCTTCCTCCTCTCTCTCTCTCTGCTTACCTCTCTGCCTACTTGTGATACCTGCCTGTCAAATAAATAAATAAATAAATATCTTTTTTTTAAAAAAGGATTTTATTTATTTATTTGTCAGAGAGAGGATACAAGCAGGGCGAGTGGTAGACAGAGCAGGCAGATGGAGAAGTAAGCTCCCTGCTGAGCAGGGAGTCCAACGTGGACAAGAGCTTGAATCCATCTGAAAAGTACCTGTAAAGGTAACTACATGGATATATAAAAGTGTAAATGCAATTTTGTTTGTAACTCTTCTTTCTGATTTTAAAGACTCCCACATAAAGCAATAATTACAAAACTACACTAATGGGCTTATAATCTATGAAGACGTGATTTGTATTACAACAATAGAACAAAAGCTGGGAGAGAAGACAATATTGGAGCAAAGTTTGTGAATATTATTGAATTTAAGTTGGTAGTCATCAGAACTATGTTGTGTAAAGGTATGATGTTAATTGTTAACTCCCATGCCAACCACTAAGAAAATAGATTAAAAGAAACAAGGGAATTAAAATGATACACTAGAAAATGTGGAACAGTTAAAAAAAAAAAAAAAGTGAGGAATAGAAGAACCAGAAAGACATAAGGCATGGAAAACATTTGATTTGTATTGATAAATACAAAAGCACAAGAAGATTTCCCTTCATACCCACTAGGATGGCTATAACCTAAAGGACAGACAATGACAAGTATTAGTGCAGATGTGGAGAAATTAGAACCCTTGTCTATTTGCTGGCTGGAATGTTAAGTACTGAAGATGCTTTGGAAAACAGTCTGACAGATATTTAAATGGCTAAACAAAGAATTAATATATGACCCAGAAGTTCCACTCTTAAATATATACCCAAGAAAAATGAAAACATGTCCACACAAAACCTTGCACATGGATGTTTATAGCAGCATCATTTGTAATAACCCCAAAGCAGAAGCAATCCAGAATACATTCAAAGATGAATGATTGAGCAAATGGTTATATATTCCTACAGTATAATGTTATTAGTCAATGAAAAGAAATGAACTCATATATCCCACAGCATGGATAAATCTCAAAAACATGTCAAGAGGGGTACCTGTGTGGCTCAGTCATTTAAGCGTCTGACTTCCGTTCAGGTCATGGTCCTGGGGTCCTGGGATCGATCCCCACATCGTGTTCTCTGCTCGGCGGGAAGCCTGTTTCTCCCTCTCCCATTCCCCCTGCTTGTGTTACTGCTCTTGCTGTCTCTTTTATCTGTCAAATAAATAAATAAAATCTTTTTTAAAAAAGAAAGAACGAAAGAAAGAAAGAAAGAAAGAAAGAAAGAAAGAAAGAAAGAAAGAAAAGAAACAGAAAACATGCCAAGAAAGCAGTCACAAAAGATCAAACATTATATCATTCCAATTATATGAAATGGGCAGAATAGGTAAATGGTTTTTTTCTCCAAGTTTTAATTTAAATTCCAGTTAGTTAATATACAGTGTAATATTGGTTTAAAGTATAGATTTAGTGATTCATCACTTACATAAAACACCCAGTGCTCATCACAACAACATCCTTCTTAAACCCCATCACCTATTTAAACCATCCTCCCACCCATCTCCCCTCAGGTAACCCTCAGTTTGTTCTCTATAGTTAACTCTGTTTACTGGTTTGCCTCACGCCCCCCCCCCCCACCATATTCATCTGTTTTGTTTCTTAAATTACACATATGAATGGAAATTTATGGTATTTCTCTTTCTCTGATTGACTTATTTCACTTAGTGTTATAGTATCTTTCTCCATCCCTATTGTTGCAAAGGGCAAGGTTTCATTCTTTTTGATGGCTGAGTAATATTCCATTGTGCATATATCTTTATCCAGTCATCAGGGGATGGACATTTAGGCTATTTTCATAATTTGCCTATTGTTGATAATGCTGCTATAAACAACGTGTGCATGTATCCCTTTGAATCTGTAATTTTTTTAACCTTTTGGTAAATACCTAGTAGTGCAATTGCTGGATCATAAGGTAGTTCTATTTTTAACTTTTTGAAGAACTCCCATACTGTTTTCCAGAGTGGCTGCACCAGTTTTTATGCTTACCAACAGTGTAAAAGGGTTCCCCTTTTCCACATCCTCAGTAGCAGCTACTGTTTCTTACATTGCTGATTTTAGATTCTGAGAGGTGTGAGGTGGTATCTCATTGTCGTATTGATTTGCATTTCCCCAATGATGAGTGATGTTGAAGATCTTTTCATGTGCCTGCTGGCTATCTAGATGTAGCCTTTGGAAAAATATCTATTCATGTCTTCTGCCCATTTTTAACTGGATTATTTGTTTTTTGGCTGTTGAGTTTGGTAAGTCCTTTATAGATTTTGGATACTAACCCTTTATCATAGGTCATTTGCAAATATTTTCTCCCATTCCGTAGGTTGTCTTTTAGTTTTGTTGATTGTTTACTTCAACGTGCAGAACTTTTTATCTTGATGAAGTCCCAAGAGTTCATTTTTGCTTTTGTTTCCCTTGCCTCAGGAGGCATATCTAGAAAAAAGTTTCTATGGCTAATGTCAGAGCAATTACTGCCCATGTTCTCTAGATTTTGATGGTTTCTTGTCCCACATTTAGATCTTTTGTTGAAGGGACTTTTTCCCCCATTGTCTTGCTTTGTTTAAGATTAGTCAATCATATAGTTGTGGGTTCTTTTCTAGATTTTCTGTTCTGTTCCATTGATCTACTTGTCTATTTTTGTGCCAGTACCATCATGTCTTGATCATTGCAGGTTTGTAATATAACTTGAATTCTGGAATTGTGATGCCTCCAGCTTTGCCTTTCTCTTTCTCCCTTCTTTCCCCCCTCCCTCCTTCCCTTCCTTACTTCCTAACTTCCTTCCTTCCTTTCTAAGATTTTATTTCTTTATTTCACAGAGAGTGAGAGAGAGCGAGCACACAAGCAGGGGGAAAGGGAGAGAGAGAATCAGGCTCCCCACTGAGCAGGGAGCCTGAAGCGGGACTCAATTCTAGGATCATGGGATCATGACCTGACCCGAAGGCAGATACTTAACCAATTGAGCCACCAAGGTGCCGCCAATTTTCTTTTTCTTTCTTTCTTTCTTTTTTTTTTTTTTTAAGATTTTATTTATTTATTTGACAGAGATCACAGGTAGGCATAGAGGCAGACAGAGAGAGAGGGGGAAACAGTCTCCCTGCTGAGCAGAGAGCCCAATGTGGGGCTCGATCCCAGGACCCTGGGATCATGACCTGAGCCAAAGGCAGAGGCTTTAACCCACTGAGCCACACAGGCACCCCTGGTTTTCTTTTTCAAGATTGCCTTGGTTATTCAGGGTGTTTTGTGGTTCCATACAGATTTTAGAATTGTTTTTGCTCTGTGAAAAAATGCTGGTTGTATTTTGATAGGGATTACATTAAATGTGTAGATTCCTTTGGGTAGTATAGACATTTTAACAAGATTTGTTCTTCCAATCCATGAGTACAGTATATTTTTCGATTTCTTTGTGTTATCTTCAATTTCTTTCATTAGTGTTTCATAGTTGTTAGTAGGAGTATAGGTTTACCTCTTTGGTTAGGTTTATTCGTAGGTATCTTATGGTTTTGGATGCAATTCTAAATGGGATTATTTTCCTAATTTCTCTTTCTGCTTCTTCATTATTCGTGTATAGAAATGCAAGAGATTTTTGTACATTGACTTTATATCCAGCAACTTTAGTGAATTTGTGTATCAGTTGTAGCAACTTTTTTGGTAGAGTCCTTTGGGTTTTTTATACAGAGTATCATGTTACCTGCAAATAGTGAAAGTTTGAATTTGCTGATTTGGATGCCTCTTATTTTTTTTTGTTGTCTGATTTTTCGGGGGTAGGACTTCCAGTGCTATGCTAAATAACCAGTGAGAGTGGACATCCTTGTCTTGTTCCTGATCATAGAGAAAAAGCTCTTAGTTTTTCCCCAGTGAGGATGATATTAACTGTGCTTTTTTCATAGATGGCCTTTATGATGTTTAGGTATATTCCCTCTATCCCTACTTTGTTGAGGGTTTTTATTGTGTATGGATATTGTGTTTTGTCAAGTGCTTTTCTGTAGAAGAATATGTAAATCTATATAGAGAGAACATAGATTAGTAGTTCCTTTATTTAAAGATACATTGACTTTTTAAAAAAGATTTTATTTATTTATTTGCCAGAGAGAGAACACAAGCAATGGGAGCGGTAGGCAGAAGGAGAGGGAGAAGCAGGCTGCCCGCTAAGCAAGGACCCCGAAGTGGAACTCGATCCCAGGACCCTGTGATCCTGACCTGAGCTGAAGGCAGACACTTAACAGACTGAGCTGTCCATGCATCCCAGATTAGTAGTTCCTATGTTTGATAGGGTGGGGACAGGTGTATGTGTGGGTGTGCATACAAATGAGATTTTTTTCTGTGGTGATGAAAATATTCTAGAATCAATAGTATTACTGTTTGTACAATTCTGGATTTATACTAAAATCTATTTGTACACTTCAAAAGGGTAGATTTTATTATATGTGGATTACATCTCAAAGCTATTATTTATAAAAGTAATAAAATATAGAGAAAAGCACAACAAAAAATATAAAATAATTTCAGAAAATAAATGTAAACAAAGCTAAATTTTTAGTTACAAACACAGATTGTTATACTGAATCAACATGTAAAAAATAAAAATATATAAATATCTGCTGTTTACAACATATGTTGAATGGTAGAATGTAAATTCATGGTGAAGGTAGCAAAGTATAACAACAAAGAGCTTATGTATTGGGGTACCTGACTGGCTCAATTAGTTAATAATCTTCCCTTTCTCAGGTTGTGATCTTAGGGTCCTGGATCGTGCCCCATGTCGGGCTTTCTGCTAGGTGGGGTATCTGCTTCTCCCTTTCCTCTGGCCCTCCCCCTGCTTGTATTCTCTCTCTTTCTGTCAAATAAATAAATAAAAATTTTAAAAAGAGCTATGTATTATACAGAGGCAAAATGGAAAATAAACATGACACATTCCTAGAACCAGTTCTATAATGAAAGTTTCAACTCATTATGAAGATATAATAATTCCAGACTTGCATGCACCCAATATCTTAGCCTTAATATACATAAAGCAAAATCCATAGAAAGAAAATAAAAAATTAACAAATATATCATCAATGATTATTTATTATTTTAAAAAGATTTTATTTATATATTTGACAGAAAGAGAACAAGAGAGCATAAAGAGGGGGAGTGGCAAAAAGAGAGGGAGAAACAGGATCCCTGATGAGTAGAAAGCCCCGTGCAGGGCTCAGTCCCAGGACACTGGTATCATGACCCAAAATGAAGACGGATGCCTAGCAATTGAGCCACCCAGGTTCCCCAAATCATTGTTATACTTTAGTATGTCTTTTTCAGTGTATAATTCATTAAGAAAACAAAAAGCCAGTAAGGATAAAGATTATAACAGCACAATTAATGTATTTGATTAAATATACTTTTACGTAAAAACTAAATATATTGCCCTAAGCACAGCTTAATCCAGAAAATATGCGAGCTGATATTGACAACAGAGGGTTGAGGTTATAGATTTAATAGGGAATAAAATTTAATAGGGAATCTAAATCTAAATTTAATAGGGAATAAAAGCAAAGATAATGGAAGGTTTATATGGATGAAGCAGATGGGCTTGTGAGACAGTGGTTAAAGAACTGAGATCTTGATATTGGTAGAGTAAGAATTCTGAAAACATCATCAAATGGCATCATGACCAAATTAATTAGGAGGTAATTATTCCTGTGTGACTATAAGGTTCAGAGTGTTGCCATGGAAGTGTCTGGCTGAAATGAGGTAGAAGTCATAGGAGATGGAGACTAAGGTACTAAAAGTCTAGAATGATGATATATTACTAACATAGATTTGAAATACCTTAGGATGTCAGGACATGAGTGGAAAAGAATGCTGAACTATCTGTGAGTTAGATGTATTGAATGGAGGAATATTAGCAAGAACTGGTAGTTCTGCTATCAAGGAAGGTATGGTTAGATCTGGATAGCATAAGCTGATGTTTTCATAGACAATAAAATAAAGTTTTTACAGATGTGTGTGGCTCCAAAAGTAGTATGAAATGAAGAGGACACTGATTCCATTACTTGATCCAGAGATATATTTAATGTGGGAGAAATAGCTTCTACTTGAATGAATGGCAAGGGAAGCAATTCCAGAGATAAACCTGTTTAAATTAAGGTTAGAGAAAGTTACAGTCAGTGAAAGGAACTGAAATTGTAGCACAGTTTGTTAAAATGTAATGAAGGTTTAAAAAATATAATGGAGAGGTAAGAGATGAGATCAGTGGTAGATTTAGCCAGGGAGAAAGAAACAGAAGGAAAACAGACAGCTGAATGAATTTACATTCTGGGAGTGGATCAAGGATGTGTAGATTAAGCTGCTTGACAGTTACAAGAAATCCTGGTTTTTCTCTAGTGGATGGCAGTGAATAGGTGTAGGTCCATTAAACTTCTTGAGAGGAGTTGCGTATTCACTGGATTCAAGGGAGGAAGTTATTATCTGGCTTGAATTCTTGGGGATCTAGGTCATAGCTCCAAAGATTCACAGAGTAGATAATGACAACCTTTTTGTCATTTCATTGAGTCTTTTTTTAAAAATATTTTTAAATTTTTTATAAACCTATAATGTATTTTGATTCCCAAGGTACAGGTCTGTGAATCGCCAGGTTTACATACTTCACAGCACATACCCTCCCCAATGTCCATAACCCCACCCCCCTCTCCCAAACCCCGACCCCCCAGCAACACTCAGTTTGTTTTGTGAGATTAAGAATCACATATGGTTTGTCTCCCTCCCAATCCCATCTTGTTTCATTGATTCTTCTCCTACCCCCTTAACCCCCAATGTTGCATCTCCACTTCCTCATATCAGGGAGATCATATGATAGTTGTCTTTCTCCGATTGACTTATTTCGCTAAGCATGATATGCTCTAGTTCCATCCGCGCCGTCGCAAATTGGCAAGATTTCATTTCTTTTGATGGCTGCATAGTATTCCATTGTGTATATATACCACATCTTCTTCTTCTTTTTTTTTTTTAAAGATTTTATTTATTTATTTGACAGACAGAGATCACAAGTAGGCAGAGACACAGGCAGAGAGGAGGAAGCAGGCCCCCTGCCAAGCAGAGAGCCCGATGCGAGGCTCGATCCCAGGACCCTGAGATCATGACCTGAGCCGAAGGCAGAGGATTAACCCACTAAGCCACCAAGGCGCCCCAATATACCACATCTTCTTGATCCATTCATCTGTTGATGGACATCGAGGTTCTTTCCATAGTTTGGCTATTGTAGACATTGCTGCTATAAACATTCAGGTGCACATGCTCCTTCGGATCACTACGTTTGTATGTTTAGGGTAAATACCCAGTAGTGTAATTGCTGGGTCGTAGGGTAGTTCTATTTTCAGCATTTTGAGAAACCTCCAAGCTGTTTTCCAGAGTGGTTGCACCAGCTTGCATTCCCACCAACAGTGTAGGAGGGTTCCCCTTTCTCCACATCCTCGCCAGCATCTGTCATTTTCTGACTTGTTAATTTTAGCCATTCTGACTGGTGTGAAGTGATATCTCATTGTGGTTTTGATTTGCATTTCCCTGATGCCAAGTGATGTGGAGCACTTTTTCATGTGTCTGTTGGCCATCTGGATGTCTTCTTTGCAGAAATGTCTGTTCATGTCTTCTGCCCATTTCTTGATTGGATTATTTGTTCTTTGGGTGTTGAGTTTCATAAGTTCTTTATAGATTCTGGACACTAGCCCTTTATCTGATATGTCATTTGCAAATATCTTCTCCCATTCTGTCAGTTGTCTTTTGGTTTTGTTAACTGTTTCCTTTGCTGTGCAAAAGCTTTTGATTTTGATGAAATCCCAATAGTTCATTTTTGCCCTTGCTTCCCTTGCCTTTGGCGATGTACCTAGGAAGATGTTGCTGCGGCTGAGGTCGAAGAGGTTGCTGCCTGTGTTCTCCTCAAGGATTTTGATGGATTCCTTTCTCACACTGAGGTCCTTTATCCATTTTGAGTCTATTTTCTTGTGTGGTGTAAGGAAATGTTCCATTTTCATTTTTCTGCATATGGCTGTCCAATTTTCCCAACACCATTTATTGAAGAGGCTGTCTTTTTTCCATTGGATATTCTTTCCTGCTTTGTCGAAGATTAGTTGACCATAGAGTTGAGGGTCTATTTCTGGACTTTCTATTCTGTTCCATTGATCTATGTGTCTGTTTTTGTGCCATTACCATGCTGTCTTGATTATAACACCTTTGTAATAGAGCTTGAAGTCCGGAATTGTGATGCCACCAACTTTGGCTTTCTTTTTCAATATTCCTTTGGCTATTCGAGGTCTTTTCTGGTTCCATATAAATTTTAGGATTATTTGTTCCATTTCTTTGAAAAAAATGGATGGTATTTTGATAGGAATTGCATTAAATGTGTAGATTGATTTAAGTAGCATAAACATTTTCACAATATTTATTCTTCCAATCCAGGAGCATGGAACATTTTTCCATTTCTTTGTATCTTCCTCAGTTTCTTTCATGAGTACTTTATGGTTTTCTGAGTATAGATTCTTAGCCTCTTTGGTTAGGTTTATTCCTAGGTATCTTATGGTTTGGGGTGCAATTGTAAATGGGATTGACTCCTTAATTTCTCTTTCTTCTGTCTTGCTGTTGGTGTAGAGAAATGCAACTGATTTCTGTGCATTGATTTTATATCCTGACAATTTACTAATTCCTGTACAAGTTCTAGCAGTTTTGGAGTGGAGTCTTTTGGGTTTTCCACATATAGTATCATATCATGTGTGAAGAGTGATAGTTTGACTTCTTCTTTGCCGATTTGGATGCCTTTAATTTCCTTTTGTTGTCTGATTGCTGAGGCTAGGACTTCTAGTACTATGTTGAATAGCAGTGGTGATAATGGACATCCCTGCCGTGTTCCTGACCTTAGCGGAAAAGCTTTCAGTTTTTCTCCATTGAGAATGATATTCGCTGTGGGTTTTTCATAGATGGCTTTGATAATATTGAGGTATGTGCCCTCTATCCCTACACTTTGAAGAGTTTTGATCAGGAAGGGATGCTGTACTTTGTCAAATGCTTTTTCAGCATCTATTGAGAGTATCATATGGTTCTTGTTCTTTCTTTTATTAACCTATTGTACCACATTGATTGATTTGTGGATGTTGAACCAACCTTGCAGCCCAGGATTAAATCCCATTTGGTCATGGTGAATAATCCTTTTAATGTACTGTTGGTGCGAATTTTCGCATCTGTGTTCATCATGGATATTGGTCTATAGCTCTCTTTTTTGATGGGATCCTTGTCTGGTTTTGGGATCAAGGTGATGCTGGCCTCATAAAATAAGTTTAGAAGTATTCCTTCCATTTCTATTTTTTGGAACAGTTTCAGGAGAATAGGAATTAGTTCTTTGTTAAACGTTTGGTAGAATTCCCCCGGGAAGCCATCTGGCCCTGGGCTTTTGTTTGTTTGGAAATTTTTGATGACTGTTTCAATTTCCGTACTGGTTATGGGTCTGTTCAGGTTTTCTATTTCTTCCTGGTTCAGTTGTGGTAGTTTATATGTCTCAAGAAATGCATCCATTTCTTCCAGATTGTCAAATTTATTGGCGTAGAGTTGCTCATAGTATGTTCTTATAATTGTTTGTACTTCTTTGGTGTTAGTTGTGCTCTCTCCTCTTTCACTCATGGTTTTATTTATTTGGGTCCTTTCTCTTTTCTTTTTGATGAGTCTGACCAGGGGTTTATCAATCTTATTAATTCTTTCAAAGAACCAGCTCCTAGTTTCATTGATTTGTTCTATTATTTTTTCAGTTTCTATTGCATTGATTTCTGCTCCGATCTTTATGATTTATCTTCTCCTGCTGGGTTTAGGGTTTCTTTCTTGTTCTTTCTCCAGCTCCTTTAGGTGTAGGGTTAGGTTGTGTACTTAAGACCTTTCTTGTTTCTTGAGAAAGGCTTGTACCGCTATATATTTTCCTCTCAGGACTGCCTTTGCTGTGTTCCACAGATTTTGAACCATTGTGTTTTCATTATCATTTGTTTCCATGAATTTTTTCAATTCTTCTTTAATTTCCTGGTTGACCCATTCATTCTTCAGAAGGATGCTGTTTAGTCTCCATGTATTTGGGTTCTTTCCAAATTTCCTCTTGTGATTGAGTTCTAACTTCAGAGCATTGTGGTCTGAAAATATGCAGGGAATGATCCCAATCTTTTGATACCGCTTGAGACCTGATTTAGGACCCAGGATGTGATCTATTCTGGAGAGTGTTCCATGTGCACCAGAGAAGAATGTGTATTCTGTTGCTTTGGGATGAAATGTTCTGAATATATCTGTGATGTCCATTTGGTCCAGTGTGTCCTTTAAGGCCTTTATTTCCTTGTTGATCTTTTGCTTGGATGATCTGTCTGTTTCAGTGAGGGGAGTGTTAAAGTCACCTACTGTTATTGTATTATTGTCAATAATACAATATTGTATTTCTTTGATTTTGTTATTAACTGGCTTATATAGTTGGATGCTCCCACTTTAGGGGCATAGATATTTAAAATTGTTAAATCTGCTTGTTGGACAGATCCTTTGAGTATGATATAGTGTCCTTCCTCATCTCTTATTATAGTCTTTGGCTTAAAATCTAATTGATCTGATATAAGGATTGCCACCCCTGCTTTCTTCTGATGTCCATTAGCATGGTAAATTGTTTTCCACCCCCTCACTTTAAATCTGGAGGGGTCTTTGGGATTGAAATGAGTTTCTTGTAAGGAACATATAGATGGGTTTTGTTTATTTATCCATTCTGATACCCTGTGTCTTTTGATTGGGGCATTTAGCCTATTAACATTCAGGGTAACTATTGAGAGATATGAATTTAGTGACATTGAATTGTCTGTAAGGTGACTGTTACTGTATATTGTCTCTGTTCCTTTCTGATTTTCTACTTTTAGGCTCTCTCTTTGCTTAGAGGATACCTTTCAATATTTCCTGTAGAGCTGGTTTGATGTTTGCAAATTCTTTCCGTTTTTGTTTGTCCTGGAAGCTTTTAATCTCTCCTTCTATTTTCAATGATAGCCTAGCTGGATATAGTATTCTTGGGTGCATGTTTTTCTCATTTAGTGCTCTGAATGTATCATGCCAGTTCTTTCTGGCCTGCCAGGTCTCTGTGGATGAGTCTGCTGCCAGTCTAATATTTTTACCATTGTATGTTACAGACTTCTTTTCCCGGGCTGCTTTCAGGATTTTTTCTTTGTCACTAAGACTTGTAAATTTTACTATTAGGTGATGGGGTGTGGACCTATTCTTGTTGATTTTGAGGGGGGTTCTCTGTGCCTCCTGGATTTTGATGCTTGTTCCCTTTGCCATATTAGGGAAATTCTCTCCAATAAACCTTCTGCTCCCCTCTCTCTTTCTTCTTTTTCTGGAATCCCAATTATTCTAAAGTTGTTTCGTCTTATGGTGTCACTTATCTCTCGAATTCTCCCCTCGTGGTCCAGTAGCTGTTTGTCCCTCTTTTGCTCAGCTTCTTTATTCTCTGTCCTTTGGTCTTCTATGTCACTAATTCTTTCTTCTGCTTCATTTATCCTAGCAGTGAGAGCCTCCATTTTTTATTGCACCTTATTAATAGCTTTTTTGATTTCAAAGATTTTAGTTCTTTTATTTCTCCAGAAAGGGCTTTTATATCTCCCGAGAAGGTTTCTCTAATATCTTCCATGCCTTTTTCGAGCCCGGCTAGAACCTTGAGAGTCTTCATTCTGAACTCTAGATCTGACATATTACCAATGTCTGTATTGATTAGGTCCCTGGCCTTTGGTACTGCCTCTTGTTCTTTTTTTTGTGGTGAATTTTTCCATCTTGTCATTTTCTCCAGATATGAGTCTATGAAGGAGCAAGTAAAATACTAAAAGGGTGGCAAAGACCCCAGGAATGTATGCTTTAACCAAATCAGAAGAGAGCCCAAATCGTGCAGGGGAGGGGATAAAAAGAGGTTCAGAAAAAAAAAAAATTAAAAAAAGAAAACGAATAAAGAAAAAATATAAAAAAGGAAAAATATGTATATTACACAAACTAGTTAAAAAACGTTAAAAAAGAAAAGGGTAAAAGTTAAAAAATTTAGCAGCAGAAGAAAAATAAATTGAAAAAAACAACAACAAATTAAATTAACTGCAAGTCTAATGAATCATGGGGAGAAAGACATGAGTTCAGTGTTTTGCTTTCTCCTCCTCTGGAATCTCGGTGGATTTGTAAGTGTTTGCAATCTTTAGATAAGCTATCTAGCCGATCTCCTGCTACCTGATGTAGCCTCAGCCTGCTACTTCTCCACCATGTTGACCCCTCCCCCTCTCATTGAGTCTTTTGAAGAGTCCAAGCTAGATGTTCTACAGAATGGCCCCCATTCTGGATTTATTTGAATGTTTCCTTATGATAAGTTTCAGGTAAAATATCTAGCAAGAAGATCATCTGAGTGGTGTGTATAATTCCCATAGCAGCACATCGGGAAGCACATCATACCAAGCCATTCTACTCTTGTCGTGCTTATGCTTGACCTCTTGATTAATGTGGTAGACACCATATCTCCATTGCAAAGTACTGTTTCCCCTTTGATCCAATCAACCATAGCTTGAGGGTAGAGAGGTTCATATGGTATAGACCTTGCTTTTACATACTCAGCAGAGATGTGAGAAATGGATTATAAACAAGGATTAGCATACACATATAATCCACTTATGATATAAATTGTTAAGAGCTGTAAGAGAAGTGCTTATAGGAACATAAATGAAGGTGCACTTATTTCTGTATTTCTAGAGTGGGGGTGATGGTTGTGGAGGAAATAAAGGGAAAGCTGTGGAACAAAGGTGATATTTGAGAGTTCAATCTTTAAAGATGAGTCAGTTGGTGTTTGAAGGTGGTGTGGGCATCCCAGAAAGAGAGAATATATATAAGGGAACAAAAACTGAAAACGGGGGCCTGAAATTACATGGCTCAGCAGAGTGAAAAGTAAACAAAATAAAAATATCAATCAATCAATAAAATAAATCTATCCATCCATCTCTACTGTTAGCATATAGGATGTATGGAAATGAGTGGCTGGAGATGAGGTTAGAAAGGTTGATGAGGATAGGCTGTGAAAGACTGTGGACTCCGTGCTAAGGAATTTAGCCATAAGTCTTTTAGTGTTGAATGTTAATTAAGGTTTCTAAGCAAAGGAATATTCAGATTGGCCTTTTAGAGTTATGTATAGATGACCATGGCAGATAAGAGGGAACACTGGCAAGAAGTCTGGAGATAGGATTTTATGAGAAATGATGAGGACAAAGACTAGGTCAGTGGCAGTGGAGTAGTAGAAAAAAGGACTGATTAGAGAGTTTTTTAGGGTGAAAGCAACAGAAGTTGATGAGTGGCTGCATATGGGCATTGTGGGCTTTCTGACTTGAATCGTATTGATGGTGATGCCATTACCAGTATAAAGAAAATAGCAGGAGAAGCAGATGTAGAATAGAAAAAATAAATTCTGCATATATTGACTTTTTATTTCTTAAAGTATACTATTTTTTTTTAAGATTTTATTTATTTATTTATATTTAACAGAGAGAGAAAGAGAAAGAGAGAGGTCACAAATAGGCAGAGCAGCAGGCAGAGAGAGGGGGGGAAGCAGGCTTCCTGCCAAGCAGAGAGCCCAGTGCTATGGGACTTGATCCCAGGACCCTGAGATCATGACCTGGGCTGAAGGCAGAGGCTCAACCCACTGAGCAACCCAGGCGCCCCAAAGTGTATTATTTCTTATTGTAATTTCATTTGACTTTTTCTTCCTTTGTTGTGAAGTTTTTTGTTGTTGTTGTTGTTGTGTTTGTTTTTGTTTTTGTTTTTGTTTTTCCATTTTAATCCCATATTCCTGCTTGGATCACAGAGAGTAAACTGGACTAATATGAACAACGCACATTCCAGGTAAGCATGACATAGAGCAAAATATGTCCTTTGACCTAAAGATAACCAGGAAGGAATCCATCAGTTCTTCTCTGGGCTATGCACTGGCAGTCTGACTTTCTGAAATCTGAAAAAATTTGGATTGAAACCCAAGGGAAGGAACCATTCTCAGAGGATTGTGTACCTGCTCATTGGTATGCCTTATGAAATAATTTGAGCCATTTACTTGTTTAGTCAAATGAGAAAAATCAACCCATAGCCTGACTCTTCAAAGATCTGTAAGGTTTAATTGGCTAAAACATTTCTCTCTTCCGTTAGAAGCCAGGATTTGTTATACTAGTCTCAATCAAAAGAAATCAAGTATTTTCTTTTTCTTGAATTTCTTTGTTTTTCTGACAAAGCTGTTTTTATTTATTATACCCAATTCCACTGAACTCTCTAATTTCAGTAGATGCTAAAAATAAATCCCCTAGAGGAGGAGAAATACTGAACAAAGAGAGAAAAGAGGCCAACAACATGACATGGAGCCGCATGCACAGCTGGCTGTGTACTAATAAACAACATCCAAAAGACTGGGTTCTTAAGAATATTTCCCTCATTATGGTCATAATCTGTGCCCTCCAAGAATAATATGTGCGGTATTTTAACAAGAGTAGGGAACACAGTGGTAACATGGTCTCTATTTTCATTAGTTTTTCAGTCATGACATGTAAACAAAGATGTTTGTTTTATATATTCCCAGGAGAATATGATAAGAAATCTTTAAACTCTTTATCAAAAGTGTGATAATTTTGAAAATATTTTTAAACAAAAATGATAAATTTATGACATTTTAAATAAAAGTCAAGATTTCTAGGATGCTCAGCAGTTTCAAGGCGTGGGTGTTGCTTTCCCCTCTAATCCAAAGCAAGTTCTTTCTTTTGGAAATAACACTGCCAATTTCCTCTTTGTTTAATTTAGGTTATATTGTGTAACGGTCAGGGTTTATAACTCAGTCTTCCCAGATGTATTTTGTTTCAGTGTTCTCTCTCTCAACTGTCTCCTCTTTTTTGTCCGGTGTCAGATTGTTTAACATAATTTTGATGCTGAATGTTACTTGAGGCGAGAAAACAAACTGAAATCAAAGCACTCTGATGGGTAAAAGGGAAAACCATATACCTGTTTGCCTGTACTTCATATTTTCTTTTTACTTGGCTTTCTACTCTTGACTGACCTCCTCTTTTTCGTGTGAAATTGAGAAATTGCACACTGATTCAACTGTGTCTGGATTAAGAATTAAAGAGCAGAGATTAGGAATGAAGTATAAAATGGAATGAGGAATTTGCGGGAAAAGAATAACAAAGGGAACCTAGAACATCTGGAAAGGGACTTAATAAAATTTATGAAGCAAACAAATATTTACCTTCTATTATTCTCGTTCAGACTTTCTCCCCACCACCACCATCCTACTTTTTGTTCTTTCATCTTCTTCCTGCCTAGTCTGATTTTCCTTTCCATAAGGCCTTGCCCTTCTTTTCAGTTATTTCCTCAAAGATTAATGAACACATCTAAAAGTATTATTCTCACAGGCATTTGCATTTTACTAAAAGGCTGTTACAAACTAGAATTAATTCTAGGCCCAAGAATGAATTCCTAATGGTTTAATGCAATTGGCTTTACCATTTGTGTAAATGTGTTCTTTGTGGCACTACTTCCATACTTCTCACTTATATATCTGCTTCCCTCCCAAATCTCTTTCCCCCAGCTACCCCAGTCTGCCCAGGCTTTCTATATGTTCCGTTCTCAGGAAATATTAGTACTTTTGCCAGGATGCTGTCGGATATGTGTATGAGGAAGAGAGTGGACAATCCCTAAATGTACACATACATACAAATATATGTATGGATAGGTTTGGAAACTGGATTGACAGCTCTAATTCCAGTGTATGAGGAATGAAGACTGTCAATGCAAATGACAACAAAGGAAGTTCTCTCACAGGGGACATCTGCTTGACCACTGCCTTCAGAAAAAGAGGATTTTACCTATCTCAGGAAACTCTTCTTTTACCTATGACCATTTAGTTGTTAGCTTATTGGATTGTCTTCCAGTGAAATACAATTGTAAGATCTGCAGTACAGGTTTGAAAAGAAGCTTTTTATTTTTTTTCCTTAGTTATTCAGAAACTGGTAAGTCTCCATTTCTCTCTCTCTCTCTCTCTTTGTATCTCTATGTGTGTGTATTCCCTTTGAATTGGCTTTTCTCTTTCTTGGGAGCCTTATGTGTAGGGACAGATATTTATGCTTAATTGTTCTAGGGAACTGTAGGAGGGAGCCAAGATGATCTTGGGGGATATGGGAGGGAAAAGAGGACACATAGAGTCTTAATTCTTTTAATACCACCCTGATCTTAAATATGGACTAGGGGAAATATATATATATATATATATAAACCTTGCTAATTCGTGAGTAAATCGTCTGTTTCAGTATGATACTCTAAGATCCCTTTGGAAAAGAGTAAACACAGTGATCTGGTTTTGAATCTTTTCTTTAATAGCAGGAGTATGAGTATGTTCCCCCAGCCTTTCTTAAACTTGATTCCCTATGCATTGTGATATTTTTGTCTTTCTTATGTCTCTTTAAAAATCAGTTGCAGTCTGATAGCTGTTTACCAATCTCTGTTCTCCCCATTCTTTCTGTGTACACAGCTATATTACATTTCTGAGCTTTTCTTACAGTTTGGTTAGGCCGTCTAAGTTCTCTCCAGTGGAATGGGAGGAGAAGTTACAGGTGTCAATTCCAGGACTTTTCCATAGAATCTCCACACATGTACTTCCAAGCTTCATTTGCTTCCCCATAAGAAGAAATGATGGTAAGCAAAACAACACTGGAATCTACATGTTGAAAATGAAAAGTCTGAGGCACTTGGGTGGCTCAGTTGGTGAAGCATTTCCCAGCTCCCAAATGGCTGAGCTGGGATTCAAATTTAAGCCTATCTGACTTCAAAACTCTTTCCAT
Organism: Mustela nivalis; assembly: GCF_964662115.1. Classification (NCBI taxonomy): domain Eukaryota; kingdom Metazoa; phylum Chordata; class Mammalia; order Carnivora; family Mustelidae; genus Mustela; species Mustela nivalis. The sequence continues at coordinate 32,968,455 of NC_139040.1, forward strand.
TACATTATGCTTCTTCAATATGTTTCGTTTAATACACCATATTTGTTGTTTAGATTTGTAATCTTGAGAATATTAATATGATTCAGAGCCAAGTGTAATCATTCGGAATTTAATAAATCTCTGAATAAAATAATAACGTGGGCTATGTAATCTTAGCCACTTAATAAAACCGTTTTAATCATTTTATGATCACCATTTATACTCTTTCTCCCTAAGTGATCTTTAAAATTACAGTGTAAATATAGTAAAAGCTCAGCTACAAGAAATGGAGATTGAATTTGAGACACCATGGTTAAATGACTTTCTGGTTAAGGATCAGAAAGCAATAGAAAACATTTTTCATTTTAATCCTTTCCGGAAAATCTTTCAAAATTTGGAAATTCAGTCTGTTGAATAGACTGGTGCCGTGGTATCCCAAACTAGAGAGCTATATTCTAGGGATTTTTTAAGATGGTTATTGGGGTTGAGTATACATATAAGAATATCTGTGTCGGGTGCCTAGGTGGCTCAGTGGGTTAAAGCCTCTGCTTTTGGCTTAGGTCATGATCCCAGGGCCCTGGGATCAAGCCCTGAGTCCTAGTCTGGCTCTCTGCTCAGCAGGGAGCCTGCTTCCCTTCCTTTCTCTCTGCCTGCCTTTCTGCCTACTTGTGATCTCTGTCTGTCAAATAAATAAAATCTTGGAAAAAAAAAGAATATCTGTGTTTTATTAATCAAAAATAATAGGGGCCTTTGGGTGACTCAGTCATTTGAATGTCTGACTCTTGATTTCTGCTCAGGTTGTGATCCAGGGGTGGTGCCATAGAGCCCCACTTCAGGCTTTGCCTTGGTGGGGAGTCTGGGATTCTCTCCTTCTCCCACTGCCCTTCTCCCTTCTCTCTCTCTCTTTCTAAACTAAATGAATAAAATTATTAAAAAAGAGAAAAGAAAGAAGGTGCCTGAGTGGCTCAGTTGGTTAAGTGTCTGCCTTTGATCAGGTCACAATCCCAGGGTCCTGGGATCAAGTCCCACATTGGGCTCCCTGCTTGGCAAGATAGTCTGCTTCTCTATGCCCCTCCCTCCACTTGTTCTCTCTCTCTCTCACAAAAATAAATTAAAAATATTTTTTTAAAAAGCTATTTCTTTAAAAAAAACAAACTGAGGGTTTTGGAGGGGATGGGGTTAGGGGATTGGGTGAGCCTAGTGGTGGATATTATGAAGGGCACGTATTGTGTGGAGTGCTGGGCGTGGTACATGAACAATGAATTTAAAAAAAACAAAAAATTTTTTATTGTATAAAATAAGTATATAAAATATTTAAAAATAAATATAATTGCACATAAACACTCATACATACATATAAAAACAATGTAACACTTAATGTGTTTGATAACAGAAGGTCATATGTAATGTCATATATTTATGAGTCGTCTGGAGCAAAACTGTGAAACATTGGAGGCCCCTGGGTGGCTCAGTGGGTTAAGCCTCTGCCTTCGGCTCAGGTCATGATCCGAGGGTCCTGGAATCGAGCCCCACATCGGGCTCTCTGCTCAGTGGGGAACCTGCTTCCTTTCCTCTCTCTCTGCCTGCCTCTCTGCCTACTTGTGATCTCTGTCTGTCAGATAAATAAATAAAATCTTAAAAAAAAAAGTGTGAAACATTGGACAGAAACACTCATTTATTACTTTTTTTTTTTTTTAAGATTTCATTTATTTATTTGACAGAGAGAGAGATTACAAGTACAAAGAGAGGCAGGCAGAGAGAGAGGGGAGGCAGGCTCCCTGCTGAGCAGAGAACGCAACATGGGGCTCGATCCCAGGACCCTGAGATAATGACCTGAGCCAAAGGCAGAGGCCTTAACCCACTGAGCCACCCAGGCGCCCCTATTACTTTATTTTCATTGTCTTACAAGATGTTACAATTTATACATTCCCAGTTAAATTTCTCAGATTATCAAGTTTTTTTTTCCAATAAACTAACCATCATTTTGTGAGATTACTGCAAGTGAAAAAGAAATTGACAGTATTCTTTTTCAACCACATTATTATTTTAAATACAAAATAAAAGAAAAATAAATAAATAAAAACAAAACAAATTAAAAAACCATGATGATCTAATTAGACCTGCTAAAATGTTGTTCTACAAAGTTCAAAATTAACAAGAAGACTTTGACATATCAATTTATATCCTGTATAGTATCAGTAAGCTTTACCATAAATATGTTCCATGCCTTAAGATATTAGCTATTTATAACACCTTACAGGTTTAATTTGCAAATAAACACTTCTACTGAGAGGGTACATTCAAAATAAGAAAATACCATAGAGTTTATTGTCTACAAAATTGGGAGACCAGTGTCTTAACATAATCCCCTATCTTACTGTATTGGCAAATCTGTTTTCTAAATTAAATACTAATTTCTTTGAGGGAAGAGGGGTTGTGTATTATGTTTGTTATCTGCAGTATGTAGCTCTTGGTTTTGCAGTGGTAGGTGCTCAATATCTGTTAAATGGAAATAGAAATTTGCAACCAACATGAAATGACAGCAAGAACTAAAACAGCCTGAGTTCTTTTACTAAATACATAGTTTTTGACCATATGATCTTGGAATATGCTATTTTTATTTTTTTCCCCTAGAAAATGGGGTGAATACTTCCAGTTCTACCTATTTCTATGGTTTCTTATGGGACTCACATGCAAAAATAAAGAGAGGGAAGCCTGGGTGGCTTAGTAAGTTAAGCATCTGCCTTTGGCTCAGGTCATGATCCCAGGTTCCTGGGATAGAGTTCTGCATCAGGCTCCTTGCTCACAGGGAACCTGCTCCCCCTGCTTGTGCTCTGTCTCTTTCTCTCTCTGACAAATAAATAAATTAAATATTTTTTAAAAATAAAAAATAACGATAAATTTTAAAGCCATGTGTACCTCTGATGTGCTCATATTATTTTTCAAATATAAATTACTTTGGAAGCTTAGTATTATGAAAAAAAACTAAGAAAAGGAAATGACAGAAGAAAAATGTTAACTAGGTCTTGAAAATTAAAACAAATACCTTTTAGTGTGGAATGTTGGCACTTGGAATGCTGGCACTTTCCTCCAATTGTTCAAATGAATTGTTTCAATGAACATGCTGTTAAAGTTACAGAAGTTTCGGTAAGGAGAAAAGGAGATATAAGCATTACCTTGCCTACCATTTCCAAATGCTTCCTATAGTTGAAGTAGTGTCAACATTACCTTTGTTCTTGTTTTCAGTCAATTCCACTTAACAATAACTCTTGTAGAGATAAGAAATGCAAGTGGAAAGTACGAAAGAGAAATCCTGGGGCAGCTTCCCTGTTCTGTCAACCACAGGAGAAGCAAGTCTAATACTTGACTTCTATTTTGTCAACTAAGGTAACCAAATACATTTTGTGCTTGTGTGAGAAAATGCACTATAGCTCTTTAATAAAACCAGGGAGATGTGACACCTTGGGAGAAAGGAGTTTCCTATTAAAATCTCACAATTTGGGATCCCTGAGTGGCTCAGTTGTTAAGTGTCTGCCTTCAGCCCGGGTCATGATCCCGTGGTCCTGGGATTGAGCCCCGCATAGGGCTCCCTGCTCGGTGGGAAGCCTGCTTCTCCCTCTCCCACTTCTCTTGCTTGTGTTTCCTCTCTTGTTGAGTCGCTCTCTGTCAAATAAATAAATAAAAATCTTTAAAAAATAAATAAAATCTCGGGTTTTTAATAGGTGGGGATCCCAGAAACAAGAATAAAAGGAGGGAGGTTTATATGGAGTAAGGCTGAGTTATCCTGTCTGATCAAAGTTAAGGTTCATGAGGGGTGCCTGGGTGGCTCAGTTGGTTAAGCATCTGCCTTCAGCTCTGGTCATGATCCCACAATCCCTGCTCAGCAGGGAGTCTGTTTTTTCCCCTCCTCTCCTGCCCTCTTCCTGCTCCTTCTCTATCTTGCTCACTTTGCCTCTCAAATAAATAAATAAAATCTCTTAAAAAAAAAAAAAGTTAAGGTTCATGAACGATCCAATTGAGATATTTCCTAGTGATGGTGCTCTGGGGCGCCTGTGTGGCTCAGTGGGTTAAGGCGTCTGCCTTCAACTCAGGTCATGATCCTAGAGTCTTGGAATCGAACCCTGCATCGGGCTCTCTTCTCGGCAGGGAGCCTGCTTCCTCCTCTCTCTCTGCCTGCCTCTCTGCCTACTTGTGATCTTTGTCTGTCAAATGAATAAATAAAATCTTTAAAAAAAAAAAGATGGTGCTCTGACATTACCTTTGGATTTTTTCCTGAACATTTTTGTATTCTCTTCAGTTCTGCATAAACCACTTGCTGTCCTACCACCTCACAAATCAGTCCATGGTTGTCTCCATTTTATTTTTGCATTAATTCTGCTCTTCTCCTTTACTCTTTTTGCTTCTTGCATGTGTGCTCTTGTCTAAGTGTTTATAAACACTACATGTAATTCGTATATGATTATCTATCTTTATATAAATGATGATAAAGTACAACTTCTGAGCACTGAATGTCTTGACATAAATAAACAAAAGCAACATCTAATAATCACGGTTGGATGAATGATACTGGCTATTGTCAACTTAGTCATTTAACTGACAATTGATGCCTTCATTACTATGTTAAAATAGCATGTCAGAGTGCCATTGTGTATACTGGTTATCCTTCATATGGATTATTCAACACATTTATTCACTTAAAATATATTTATTAAGCACTTAATGTGTGTCAGGTACTGTTTCAGGTACTTGGGTGTCACCAGTGAATGAAATAGACAAAAATATATTCTGCATAGGGCTTACAGTCTAGAAGAAGGAGACAAGCAATAAATGACAAAATAACCAACTATATAACTAAGTAAGTACATGATACTGTATATTAGAAGGAAACACATGCTTTGTAAAATACAGAAATAGTTATACTGGAAGGTATGGATTGGTACAGATTGAAATTCCAAATAAAGTGGCCAGGGTGTAGGTCTTACCAAGGAGACGTTTGAGAACCTGAAGGAGCCAGTCACATACTCAACCACATTGATTTTTTTTTAGGGCTCTTCAAATCTTATTACAAAAATGATACGTATTCTGTCTGTGTATGGGGTTGGTCCCAATTGTAAGCCACACCAAGGTTAAATTCAGAGGGCGCCATTCCCTTCTCTCGTTGGGAGTCTGATTCAGTAATACAAGACAGAAATGTTAGAGAGACATTAGTCTCATGCTATTGTGTAATATATAGTAAGACAGCTTTTTATATTGGCAATACCTTCATACATTCCAAGAGTTCACGTTTCAGATACATAGCATATGGCAATTAGAACATAAAAACGCACCTTGGGATGCACTATGTAAAGCTGCACTAAATGAAGTGATCTGGAAATGAGGATGAGTCTCTAGTGCTCAGCCAAAATATTTCTCTGGTGACATAAGAATTGGGGAGCCAAGAACCGCATCACCCACTCCAGATTTCTGGCTTCCTCCCAGGAGTCTAAACATTTGTTTCCTGAGAAATACCACTTGAATAATTTCTTGGCTTCCGGACAGGAATACTACAAAGATAAAATTGCATTGCCCTTATTTTAGTTTGTGAGCTAGAGTCAGGACTTTAATTTTTTTTTTTTTTAATTTGTATTTGCACCGTGATAATAAAGCTATATTTTGGATCATCTGAGTAAAATTGCTTATTATTATTTTGGGAGATAAAAATTTTAGGGAAGAAGCAGATTCTATAGGCCCCATTGGAATTCTGAATACATTCTAAAGAGTTTCAGAGTACAAAACAAAAAGAGAAACTCATGGGTGCCTGGATGGCTCAGTTGGTTGGGTGCCTGCCTTCAGCTTGGGTCTGGTCCCAGGGTCCTGGGATCAAGCTCCTGTTGAGCAGGGAGCCTGCTTCTCCCTCTCCCCTGCTCTTGCTCTCTCTCACTATCTCTCAGTCTCTCAAATAAAGAAATAATTTTTTTAAAGATTTTCTTTGTTTATTAGACAGGCAGAGAACACAAGTAGGCAGAGAGGCAGGCAGAGGGATAAAGGGGGAAGCAGGCTTCTGAGGAGCCCTACGGGGGGGGGGGATTGATCCCAGGACCCTGGGATCATGACCTGAGCTGAAGGCAGAGGCTTTAACCCACTGAGCCACCCAGGGGCCCCAAGAAATAAAATTTTAAAAAACAACAACAACCAAACAAAAACAAAACCTCAAATCCAGGCAGAACTTACCAGAATCCTAAAGAGCAAATACATCACAGGATATAAGAAATGTGCTCTTTGGGGAATGTTGAAGAGATAGTATCCATTAACCTAGAAGAAGAGAATCCTTGTGGATAATTTAATAATTGTCTTAAAATGTCAATGACTCAGATGCAGAGGATAGTCAATAAATATTCTCTTTATTCTTAGATGACTAAGTAGACTTAAAAGAGGCCATGGGAGATTTTGGTTAGACTTAAGGAGGAATCAAGATTGTGAAACACTGGAAATGGTTCCTAAGGAAAGCTGTGGAATCTTCTCTAGAGAGGTTTATAAATAGGATAAAGTCTCATTTGTCTGATGGTTGAGTGTAGCAGCAAGACCTAGCAATCCTAAGGTTTCTTCTGTGGTATTTTACATTTGGTACATCATATTTATTGGAATCATGTTGTCTGTATATAATGTTGGAGTGTACTGGCATGATTTGCATTTAAATTATAGGTTAAATAATATTAGAAATATATATCTTCTATAAACAAACCTTTAGTGGTTTCCTCTCATTTCTAAACATTGTATCATGACAGTCTGAGTAATATCAGTATGTTTCTTTATCCTGTCAGTAATAATTATTTCAGTGACGACTTGTATTACTATTACCCATTCTTCCTGAAAAGAGGGAAAATAATGTGAACTATGTCAGTCTACTCAAGTTGTTACCTGAAACATTTTGTAAGAGTAGAATATTTATTTGAAATATTTCCTTTCCACAGATATCATCAGGAGGTTACCACATTTAATGTTCTTTTCCTGTAAGGTCATTTTCTTTTAACCCATATTACTCTTCTTACATAGGGCTTGTAAGACAATTCACAAGAAGTGGCTGGATCTCACACACATTTGGAAAGGTAAGTTTTAATTTTCTTAAAACTTGTTTTAAAAAGTTGCATAAAATAAATTTATTTGTAATGAAACAAATTTTATTTTAAACTATTTTTCAGACGAGTTAGATCTGGATATAACTTTGAAGGTCATCAAGCTTATTTTACTGTTGAGGAAACAAATTCTGAGAAAAGGAAGTTTGTATCCAGTGTAACAGTGATAACATAAAGGCCAAATCTCGGGTCCTGTAACTCACAGTCCAGTGCTTTTTGCAACACACATCACTAAATCTTTCTCTGTTTTGGTGCTTATTTAGTGGTTATTTGGTGGAATGAGTATGTGCATGTCTGTTAAGGTTAAGAATCTGTGGTCCACAGAAGTGTGACAGCCATGTGGAAGTGTAGGAGTGGAAAAATTTCCCTTCTTCCTTTGGCTGGTCTAATAAATCGACACAAGACAGGTTAACAGGAGAAAAAGAAATTTCATTTGTACTGGAGCTCCATTAAAATCTGAAGCCCAGAAGGTAGTGAGGTTATTAAGGCTTCTATATAACATGCTGAGCTAAGGAATGAAGCAGAGGTTTGGGGACAAGCAGGTAAGGAAGGCCATTCACAGGAAGGCTGATGAAATGTTTGTAAAACAAAGGTTGCCTTGTTACGCAAATTTTCTTGGGTATCTCTGTTAATATCACTCTTTCCTGGCATAGGCCCCCTTTACAGTGTAAATTAACGCAGTTGTTGGGGAGAATCTGAATCTGCTGGGTTTTGATTGATTCAGCTCAAAATAATCCTCATGCCAAAGTGACAAATTTTGGGGTGGTAAATTCTGCTCCCCTTTAGTCCAGTCTTTGAAACTTCAAATAAGGAATTTTGCCATCTAGAAGTTCAGTTGAGACTCGTTATACCAGTCTCAGTCTTGAGAATAGGTCAGTTAAATGGTTTTGTTTTAATTCAGGAGGTGGTCTTGCAGGTGGGCTCTCAAGGTTAGGTTTAAATTGTGTGAGCAGTGAGACAATTAATCAGAGGAATTTATATAGAAAGAAAATAAAAAGATTAATGGTTAAAGCCAATTATAAACCCAGTGTCAGCGTCAGTCCGGAAAGCTGCCAGGCAAGATTTCTAGATGTCTGGCTCAAAGCAATCTGATGGATGTTCCCGGTTTGCAGTTTGAATGTCTTTAATGACGTTGTCTGAGAATCTTTTTAAGTCCTGCACACAGCAACAGGCATAAGGAAGATTGTCTAAACATGAGTTACTGTGGTGATTTCTCTGAAGTTTATATCAAGTCATCTAGTTTCAGTGTGAGGGCTTTAGGAAAAGTAGCAGTTTTAGTTCACAATCGTTCCAGGTCAAAAGGATGAGAAAAAAAATTGCAAATATTAGTTAGCTTGTATGATATTTAAAGAAATTAGATATTAGATATTTAAAGAAACTAGAATTCAGGATCTAGTCCAGTTTAAAGATAAATAATAAGATTTCAAAGACAATAGAACTAGAATCTATATGTATGTACTATAGTTTCTATTGAAACAAATTTTTTCTCTCTACAAATACTCCCATTTCTACCCAAGAAAATAATGGCATAATTAATTTGCTAAGATAAGTCTAGTTTTATTAAATTTGGCCTGATTATATAAGTACATCAAGAATAATGATTGATCATTATAGGTTCTTTTAAATCAGCTTTGCTGGAACTTTTCATAAGGACTCTCCGATTGAACTTCTAAAAGCCTCTTGAGGCTAGTAAGCCAAGCCAAAGACTTGACATCAGAATTCACCTGCAATGCCTATAGATTTGGGTAAACTTCTCTCTTTTTTAGGTCCCCTCTTTTTTAGGTCTTCTGCAGCTGCCAGAAAGTGATTTTCCTTACTTCCCTAGTTAGGCTGTTGGGAGCCCTGTAAGGAAGTATCAGGCTGTTTTTCACAGGGCCTTTTTGGCTATAAAGTCGACCTTAGTTCCTTAAAGCTGTTTAGAATATCTTGTTCTATGTATATTCTCAAATCTGACATTGTAGTCAAAGCCTTGGTAATATAACCAATGTTTCCAGTTGTGTCCTGTGACAAAGAGAACAGATTCTCATTGAACTTTTGCAGATAAATATATTAACATGAAAATAAGACTCACTAAGAGTTTCCAAATTCTGGAGAGATCACGTAGGGAGAACAAGTAATTGTTTTATTTTTGTTTACAAATGTACACTCTACCAATTTGCTCTAAGTCTTTGGTACCTTAGGAGAAAAAGTTTCCTTAAATCTGGAAAAACAAAACATTAAAGAACCAGCAATATTTCAAAAAAAAAAAAGTCATACAAATTGTAATCATCATCAGTTCATTTGGGCCCATGTAATTAATTCTTGTTCTGCTTGAAACCACTTTTTTCCATTAGTTTTGGAAACTTCCTTCAGTTATGACCTAAAAATGATCAGAAACATGTGCTTGCCAGAATCCTTTCTGTAAATTTCCATTAAGATGAAGCACTTAAGCTGATGTCTAGAGGATGTGAATTCTTTGTGGTGGGTATCCAGGATGCATTCATAAACGACTTTGCATATGAAGGCCTGAAGCTGGCAGCACCTGATTATAGTATCCTGGAGAGTAGGAGGAATTGTAAAGGGCAACAAAGCAGGTCTTACCTCTTGTCTCAGGTGTTTCTGCTTGATACATTTCCTGGCTTTTGGTATTTACGTGAGTGATCTTTGTACTCTGGGCCTGGAGATCAGGCTGGCGTGCTCTCTGTAAATCTTATAAAGAGAGGGAAGTCAAACAGGCAGCTGGGAATTTAAGGGGTTTTCTGGGGAAGCTGTAGAAATTTGGGGATTTAAGGGAATTTGTCGAGGTAATAAGGCTGGATTTTGAGAGTGGGGATTTTAGACCAGGGGTCCAGAGATACAAGAGTTCTCCTGAAGTATCAGGAACAGGGAATAGGAGATTTCAAAAGTGTACATAAGGGCACAGAGGAGGAATTTACATTAGAGTAGACTTCAATTTTTGTTTTAAGTCCAATTTATGTTCTTTCATTTTACTAAAGGAGTCCCTAAGGCTTGCTACTCCTTTGTATTCATTTCAACCCAGTCTCTCCATAGGTACCCATATGACATTTGTTTAGGATGAGCACTCTCTACTTTTTTTTTTTTCTTTTGAATCTGTCCAATTCCAAGGATCCATCGTTTGGCCATTGCCAAGTGTGATCTTATATTACTCTCAATAGTGTACCAAACCAATAAGTCTTTAAGAACACTTCCAAAGGAGAGTGAAAACGATGCAGTCCTCATAATCCAAAAATTTTAGTTCCAAAAATAATAATAATAAAAAAAGACAAAGACACATATCTAGCCACAAATGGGGTCCAACCCACATTTCTGTCCAGCCATATCTAGCTGCAAATGAGATACAACCCACATTTTTCTGGCCACATTTTATAACAGAGAAGAAAAGAAAACAGTGACCATCTTTGGAAGGAAAAGCATTAATAGAAAACAAAGTCACTGTAACACACTTTTACCAAAGTGTCTATACCCAAGGAACTAGTTCACCCAACTATTTTCTTCTGCTAATCTAAATTTAGAAAAAGAAAAGGACTCTCATTACTCTCACTTCCATCAGACCCTGTAGGCAGAGATCTGGGAGATTGAGATGGTAAGAACTCATAACTTCTGCTGGCTTTTGTCATAGGTCCCAGGATCTCACAACTGCAACAGCCCCAGAGAGAGCAATGTCCAGCAACTGAAGATTCCTTTGTTGTTGCCTACTGTAGGGGTGGAATAATTTTCCTTTCATCCCTTCTAGGTTCTTTGGTCTAATAATCAAATTGACCAAAGATTAAAAGAAGGGGGGTGCCTGGGTGGCTCAGTCGGTTAAAGCTCTGTCTTAGACTCAAGCCATGATTGATTGAGGCCTTTGTAATGTTCCCTGCTCATTGGGGAGTCTGCTTCTCACTCTGCTCCAACCCTCACTCGTGCTCTTTCTCTCTCTCTCTCTCTCTTGCTCTCTCAAATAAATAAATAAATAAAATCTAAAAAAAGAAGAAGATTGACAGGAAAAACCCCCAAATTTCATATGTACGGGAGTCCCATAAAAATATAAGACGTAGGGGCGCCTGGGTGGCTCAGTGGGTTAAGCCGCTGCCTTCTGCTCGGGTCATGATCCCAGGGTCCTGGGATCGAGGCCCGCATTGTGCTCTCTGCTCAGCGGGGAGCCTGCTTCCTCCTCTCTCTCTGCCTACTTGTGATCTCTCTCTGTCAAATAAATAAATAAAATCTTTAAAAAAAAATATATATATATATATAAGACGTAAAGGGCAGCCGGATAATTGAGGCTTATAAGCCATACGGAGCCAAGGAAAGGGATAGGGTTCTGGGAATACAAAATGGAGGAAGGCCATTCACAGGAAGGTGAGAGATTTTTGGAAAACAAAGTTTGCCCTGTTATTGCAGGTAAGTTTCTTAGGAAAAAAGGTATTTCTCCTAATAATTCCCCTCCTGGTTCAGGCTCCCTTTCAAATGAGAATTTAGACAGTTGATGGAGAGTAAAAGGCTTTTCCTAAATCTGTAAGTTAAAAAAAAAAAAATCAGCCTAAAATAAATCCTTATACCAAAGAAGCATATTTTAGGGTGATAAGTTCTGTTTCACTTCAAAAGTAGGAGACAATTCAAAAGAATTTGTTCTTTTTTTAAAAGTTTTCATTTAAATTTATTAACATACAATGTAATATTAGTTCACATTTACAATATAGTAATTCAACACTTCCATATAATACCCAGTGCTCATCACAAGTGCACTCCTTAATCCCCATCACCTATTTCCCCATCCCTCACTCATCTCCCCTCTGGTGACGATCAGCTTATTCTCTATAGTTAAAAGTCTGTTTCCTGGTTTACCTTTCTTTTTTTCCCATTGCTCTCCCATTGGTTTGTTTCTTCAACCTCACATATGAGTGAGGTCATAAGGTATTTGCCTTTCCCTGATTGACTTATTTCACTTAGCATTGTTTAGCACTATCATGTCCTTGCAAATGGCAAGATTTAACTTTTTTTATGGCTGAGTAATATTCACATATACTTCAGTATATCTTCTTTATCCATTGATCAGTTGATGGACACTTGGCTGTTTCCATGACTTGGATAGTGTTAATAATGCTGCCATAAACATTGGGGTGTATCTCTTATAACCTGTAGTGCAATTGCTAGATCATAGGGTAGTTCTACTTTTAACCTTCATATTGTTTTCCACACTGGCTGCACTAGATTGCATCCCCACCAACAGTATAAGAGAGTTCTCCTTTCTCTACATTCTTGCCCATAGATCTTGTTTCATGCGTTGTTGATTTTAGCTATTCTGACAGGTGTGAGGTAATATCTCATGGTAGTTTTGATTTGCATTTCCTTGATGATGAATGATGCTGAGCATCTTTTTCATGTGTTGGCCATCTGTGTATCCTCTTTGGAGAAATGTCTCTTCATGTCTCCTGCCCATTTTTTAATTGGATTATTTGTTTTTTGGGTATTGAGTTGTATCAATTATTTTTTCTTCTTTTTTTGTAAAAAGATTTTATTTATTTTTTTGAGAGAGAAAGAGAGAGATGGAGAGTGAGGAAGAATGAGTGGAAAGAGGGCAGGGGGAGAATGGGAGGGAAAAGCAGACTCCTCACTGAACATGGAGCCCAACATGGGACTTGGTCCCTTGACCCCAAGATCATGACCTGAGCCAAAGTCAGATGGTAGACCAACTGAGCCACCCAGGAGCCCCTCAGTTCTTTATGTATTGCCCTTTGCAAATATCTTCTCCCATTCTGTAGGTTGCCTTTTAGTTTCGTTGGTTGTTTCCTTCACTGTACAGAAGATTTTTATTTTGAGGTAGTCCCAATAGTTCATTTTTGCTTTTGTTTCCCCTGCCTCAGGAGACATATCTAGAAAGAAGTTGCTATGGCCAAAGTCAAAGAAGTTACTGCTTGTGTTCTCTTCTATGAGTTTTATGGCTTCAGGTCTCACATTTAGGTCTTTAATTCATTTTGAGTTTATTTTTGTGTATGGGGTAAGAGAGTGGTCCAGTTTCATTCTTTTGAATGTTGCTATCCAGTTTTCCCAACATCATTTGTTGAAAAGACTCTCTTTTTCCTATAGATATTCTTTCCTGCTTTGTTGAAGATCAATTGACCACATAATTTGGGGGTTATTTTTGAGTTTTCTGTTGTGTTCCATTGATCTATTTGCCATTACCATACTGTTTTGTTTATTGTAGCTTTGTAATGTTACTTGAAGTCTGGAATTATGATGCCTCTAGCTTTTCTTTTTCTTTCTTTCTTTCTTTCTTTTTTTTTTTTTTTGTTTTAAGATTTTATTTATTTATCTGACGGATGGAGATCACAAGTAGGCAGAGAGGTAGGCTCAACAGAGAGCCTACTTCCCCCTCTCTCTCTGAAACAGAGAGCGGGGCTCCATCCTAGGACCCTGGGATCATGACCTGAGCTGAAAGCAGAGGCTTTAACCCACTGAGCCACCCAGATGCCCCTAGCTTTGCTTTTTTTTTTTTCAAAATTGCTTCTGCTATTTGGTATCTTTGTGGTTCCATACAAATGTTAAGATTGTTTGTTCCAGCTCTGCAAAAGAATATTGTTGGTATTTTGATGCAGATTGCATTAAATGTGCAGTTTGCTTTGGGTAGTATAGACATTTTAATGATATTTGTTCTTCTAATCCATGAGCATGGAATATCTTTCCATTTCTTTGTGTCATCTTCAGTTTTTTTTTTTTAAGATTTTATTTGTTTATTTGACAGAGAGAGACAGAGAGGTCACAAGTAGGCAGACAGGCAGGCAGAGAGAGAGGGAGAAGCAGGCTCCCCGCCAAGGAGAGAGCCTGATGTGGGGCTCGATCCCAGGACCCTGGGATCATGACCTGGGCCAAAGGCAGAGGCTTAACCCACTGAGCCACCCAGGCGCCCCTCATCTTCAGTTTTTGTCATTAATATTTTATAGTTTTCAGAATGTAGGTTTTTCACCTCTTTAGTGATATGCCTGGAATTCTTTCTCTTTATTCTTTGCATATTTATTACTGGTTTTTAATATATGGCTACTATTATGTTTGTATGTAACCTGTTATGCATGTAACAGTCTATATTAAGTTAATGGTCTTTCAGCTTAAACTCATTCTTTACTTTTCTCCTCCCTATATTTTAGACATATGTTTTTATATTTTATGTCTTTTTTGTGAGTTCTTTGGATGATTTTTTTTTACAGAAATATTAATTTTTACTGCTTTTGTGTTTCCTGCTTTTATACTGTCACTTTTGGTCTCTCTTTTCCACTCAAAGTGCCTTTGAATATTTCTTGCAGGACTGGTTTAGTGGTCATGAACTCCTTTAGTTTTTGTTTTCCTGGGAAACTCTTTCTCTCTACTTCTATTCTGAGTGATAGTCTTGTTGGATAGAGAATTCTTGGCTACAGATTTGTTTCATTCAGCATATTGAATATATCATGCCACTCCTTTCTGGTTTGGAAAGATTCTGTTTAAAAATGTTCTGCTTGGGGTGCCTAGGTGCCTCGGTCAGTGGAGTGTCTGCTTTCAGCTCAGGTCACGATCTCAGGGTCCTGGGATGGAGCCTCATATTGGGCTCCCTGCTCAGTGGGGAGTCTGCTTTTCCCTCTCCCTCTGCTCCTCACCCCCACTCATGCTCTCTCTCTCTCTCAAATAAATAAATAAAATCTTTTTAAAAAAAATTTCTGATTCTTTTTAAACTTTTTTTGTCTCTGGGGTAAGGGTTTCACTGTTGTCTTCTAGTCTTCTCAAGTCCATTTAGTACCCTTTTGATAGTTGCTTTAAATTCTCCATCAGGCATGTTACTTATATCTGTTTTGGTTAGATCTCTGGCTTGACCTTATCTTGTTCTTTCATTTGGGATTAATTTCTTTGTTTTTCTCTTTTTGTTTAAGTCTCCGAATTCTTCTCTGTATTAGAGAAGCTAGTTATGTCTCTTGTTCCTCAAAGTAATGGCCTTTTGAAGAAGAGATTGTGTAGTACCATAGGCCTGACACTTCATGGATTGTCTTCAGTGTGTCTGCTTCAGCTCTGCTGTTGTGTTCTGGCTGTTCTACCCTTCAGGCCAGTTGTCTACTGAGGCTCTCCTCACCTGATTGAGCAGTATTTGTTCCCAGGGCCTGCACGTGGTGAGTTTTAACTAGGTGCTCTCTGGTCTGCTTTTGAAATGAGACCTGACACCACCTCCACTGGAACCGAGGCCCTACAAAACTCTCTGGTTGGGAGTTGTGATATGAGCGGGAGTTTGTGCTGATCTTCTGGGTGAGGGGGCTGCTTGGCTGGGACAAAGTGTAACTGAGAAGGACAGATCCCCTGGAGCACAAGAAGATGGGGCTTAGTGTAAGCAATTTCAGCAGCCAGTGTCTGTGCTTTGCTGCTTCCCACAGGTGGCTCTGTGTTTATGCTGAGGGGTGGGAGGAGGGAAATGGCACCTGCCAACTCCTTTGTTCCAGGAGAGGTTTCTCTGAACACTGCCTGTCAGGGACATGCTCATAAAAGAACAAATAATCTCCCCACTGTGTGCCCCAGACACTCCTCTAATTGCTGTTTCCACTCTGTGTGCCCCTGGCTTGTTTTTCTTGCCTTCTCTCCAAGAGAAGCACGATTCCCTCTGGGCTCTATCCCAATCAACTTAACTAAACTTTAAAACCCCCAGCCTTAAGCCCTGCTGGTTGAAAGAACTCATGAAATTCAAACCCTCTCATTTTCCAAGCCAATAGCTATGGGGAAACGTTCTCCTTGAGCATTTCCCAGAGTATTCCTCTGTCTCCTGCTCTTCTCTATAACCATGGCTCCCTCTCTTCCACAGCAGCCAGAATCCATTTCTCCCCTAAACCACCTATCTGCCTTACCTTGTTTGATGTGGTCTTTTCTCTCCCTTTATTTGTGGAGTTTGTTCCGTAGTCTTCAGGTTGATTTCTGAGGTATTTAGGATGATTTGATAGTTATCTAGTTATATTCATAGGATAAGGTAAGCCTAGGGTCCTCCTATTCCAATGTAATCTTCCTCCTCCCAAAAGAGTATATTCTTTAAAGAGGAGAGACACAGGAAGGGTGCCATTGTAGACGGAGACTCATACAGAATATATGTCTTGTGATTTTAGAGATGATATTTTTCTTTTTGGGCTGTGCTAGAATAAAGGGTGAGGAGAAGGGAGAGGTACTAATTTGAAATTTATGCAAATACAAACAAATAGTTGGCATTATGGGAATTTTCCTCATATTAAATATCATAGGTAGTAGTTAAGAAATTAAATGTGGCATGTATTGGTCACAAGAAAATCCCACTAAACTTTATGTAATAGGACGTTCATAGCTATTCAGTTTTTTTCCCCAAGGTGTCCATAGTAAGCAGTATCTATGTAGCTTGGAATTGGATTCTGTCTGTGTCATTAAGTATTTGAGTGACATAACAAATAAGAATTGTCAAGCAGTGTGGCAGTGTAAAAGGGTCATGGTGATGTGGAAGGCCAATATCACTGATCTATTAAATGAAGGAAAAAGCAGCCCAAATTTATACACAACCAAGATACTTTGTCCCAAATAAAAACCACATTTGCTGGACCATATCAGGTTTTGCTTTCCCAGACAATTCAAGTCCTCCCTCATGATTCCCTTTCTCTGACCCATCTCTCTGGCCCCACTAGCTATGCACTATATGTTAGAGTCCAAGGACATAGAGGTAAATAAAAATATATTTCATTTCCTCAAGAAGCTCACAGCCTAGTTCACGGAGGTAGAGAAATAGAGACAATTATGATGCATTCTACTTAATGCTGTGATATCAGGAAGAACTTTTCCATATGTGTCTATGGAAACTCAGGCTACGTGTTTCAGTGAGGGGATGATGTCTGAGTGGAGTTTTGAATGATAAATCAGAAGATCTCATTATCTTCTCTTTGGATTATTGAAAGTATTCCCTAACTGAAAGTCTTGCCGGCATGCTTGCCCTACTACATTTTGACAGAGCTCCCAGTTGAAAGGCAGTGAAGCATAAGAAATTCATCGTGTATTGGGGGAAATTCCAAATATTTGGTATGGTTTTACTGAGAGGTGAAAAATCCAAGTCAAGAAGATAAGCAGAGGCTCAACCATGGGGTACCTTGTATGTCATGAACCCTATAGTGTTGAAATTGAAGAGCAGTAGTAGAATATGTTGCAAGTGGAAGAATAACCCAGTCCAATCTGCATTTTGATCTTGTGACTGCTAAGTAGAGAATGCTTTGGAGGGAGGGTAAGCACGGTGGCAGGAAGCCCAGTTGAGAGGCATCATGAAGAAGATGATGGAACTAGAGCAATGGTGGTGGGAATACAGGGAGATGCACAGATTTGAGAAGTAGTTAGGAATTGCTGTTGACAGAATTTGTTGTTAGATTG
This sequence comes from Mustela nivalis, assembly GCF_964662115.1. NCBI lineage: Eukaryota > Metazoa > Chordata > Mammalia > Carnivora > Mustelidae > Mustela > Mustela nivalis. The sequence goes on from NC_139040.1 coordinate 32,985,902, forward strand.
ATTGTGGTGGAGAAATGAGGGGAGAGAACTAGAATTATCTTACCTGGCATTAGCAACTGGTTAGCAGTGCCATTCTATGAAATCTGAAACAGAGGAGGAAGACCAGTTCTGCGTGGGGGAGGAGGATGATCAATTCATACTTGGACATGTTGAGCTTGACTCACCTGTGAAATATCCAGGTAAAAATTTCTACTAAGCAATTTGATATGATGGTCTGGAGCTCAGGAGAGTAGTCTGTGCTCACCCTTTTCTGCCTCTTCTGAATGCCCTTAGAATCCATCCTCAGTAGTTTAACCCTTGATTCCATACCATCCTGGACCTGTCCTTTAGTTTCTCTCATTTTCATGTACTTCTCAGGTATTGTACCATCTGTATCTTTTGCAATGCTTATCTGACTTTTGGACATAAGTGAGGTCTTTATAAAGGCTTGTAAAGATTTGCATGGCTACCTCATCACAGAGGTTATTCAGGAAAAAAAAATGACACTTTTAAATAGTTATTACAAATCAATTTTACATGTGTGACCAACTTTACTTGAAAGATTTGTAAGATATTTTCCATTACCCCTTGCCCCTAATTTAAGTTTTCCAACCTTTAGCGAGAAGTGAAAATGTGAACAGTTTTTCTACATTGGCTTTCTCACAATCCTTTATTCTGTCATTTGAGTCCCTGAGTTTCTGTAACCCAATTTGGCATATGGAATTGATAAGCCAGGGAAGGGATCTGGTTATTGTTATTTCATGTTTGGGCATTTACAATTATTTGTGGATATTGTATCCTGAGACATTCTGAACTTCATTTTTTCCAAAGGAGGGGCCTCTTTTGTATCAACAGTGGAACTTAAGGGATTTCTGTTAGGCATTTACAGAAAACGGTTCCTCTTTAAAAAAAAAAAAAAAAATGCAGGAGGCTTAGGAACAGTTGCCAAGTGGGGAATGAGATCTTTAGTGGCTTAGCAGTTTTTGCTTTCTCATTTCCCTCCCTTTTGATACTTTTTCATTATGTTTATCCTCCCTCTTCTAGAATTTTTTATTTCATTTATGCATGCATCCACATATTCACATATTCATTCCTTATACATCACTAAAGTTTACCAGCCTTAGTCTCTGTACTTTGCAGAATACTCAAGATAAGAATTAGTCATGCAGTACAAATGTGAAAAACTAACACTGCTTCTTTCCCACACAGACCTGTTAAGTACTTTAGGTAAATATCAATGGGGTTTTTAGAGAAAATAATTCCTGCTTTGGGAGCTTGTCTCAAAAGAGTGGTGCTGGGGCGCCTGGGTGGCTCAGTGGGTTAAGCCGCTGCCTTCGGCTCAGGTCATGATCTCAGGGTCCTGGGATCGAGTCCCACATGGGGCTCTCTGCTCAGCGGGGAGCCTGCTTTCTTCTCTCTCTCCCTCTGCCTGCCTCTCAGTGTACTTGTAATTTCTCTCTGTCAAATAAATAAATAAAATCTTAAAAAAAAAAAAAAAAGAGTGGTGCTAATATTGAGACTTAAACCCAGTAGGTAGCAAGGGGAAATACTGACAAGTAAATGACAGATGGAGCTTTACACTTTTTTTTTTTTTTTTAAGATTTTACTTATTTATTTGATGGAGAAAGAGTGAGCACAAGCAGGGGGGGCAGGTAGAGGGAGAAGCAGGTTCCTTGCCAAGCAAGGAGCCTGATGTGGGGCTCCGTCCCTGGGATCATGACCTGAGCCGAAGGCAGATACTTAACCAACCGAGCCGTCCTAGTATCCTGGAGCTTTAATTACTTTCTGATAAAAATCTTCCATCACCTAATTCATACAGAGGCTAACTGTGTGTGTGTGTCAGGCATATAGTAGATGCTTTATACATATAAATTCATTTAATCCTTACTATGATGTAAACCCTATTACTATCCCCCATTTTAAAGATGAGGAAACTGAAGCATAGATGTTCAGTACATTTTTTTAAAAAGATTTATTTATTTATTTGACAGAGATCATAAGTAGGCAGAGAGGCAGGAAGAGAGAGAGGAGAAAGCAGGCTCCCCACTGAGCAGAGAACCCAATGTGGGGCTTGATCCCAGGACCCCGGGATCATGACCTGAGCTGGAAGCAGAGGCTTTAACCCACTGAGCCACCCAGGCACTCTGTTCAGTACATTTTCCAGGGTCGCATAGCTAGTAAATGATGGTTCTGAGATTTGAACCCAGGCAATATGACTCCAGATTAATGCCCTTAGATACTATATTCAGATATGGAACTAGTATGATCAATTTAGTATGTATATGTTCATTTTCTTTTAGCTATTCTGTGTCTTCTTCTATGTGTCATATATGTATGCTAGAGAGTAGCTCAGAACAAAAGAAAATCGTACGTAACTTTGCTCTCAACATTTAAAGCCAGTATACAACAAATAAGGGGGAAATGTACCAAAAAGAGCACCCGAAACTAGCAGTAACTGGATATCATGCAACAATTTGATGACACAAGAAAGAACGATTGCCAAAACAACCCCTCCACATTATTTATTTATTTAAGCCCCTTCCTTTCTTCCTTCCTTCTTTCCTTTTGTAATCTCTCTGTCCAACACAGGGCTCAAACTCACTGCTCTGAAAGCAAGCATTTCATGCTCTACCAGGTGCTCAAAAATTTTTTTTAAACATTTATTTTATATATATGTGTATATATATATATTTATAAAGATTTTATTTATTCATTTGACAGAGAGAGATGCAGTGAGAGAGGGTACACAGCAGGAGGAGAGGCAGAGGGAGAAGCAGGGTTCCTGCCAAGCAGGGAGCCCAATGCAGGACTTGATCCAAGGACCCTGAGATCATGACCTGAGCTGAAGACAAATTCTTCACGACTGAGCCACCCAAATGCCCCTCCAAGTTTCTTTTTTATTTGAGTATAGTTGATACACAGTGTTATACGTTTCAGGTATAAAGGGCCCCTGGGTAGCTCAGTAGGTTAAGCATCTGCCCAGAGTCCTGGGATCAGCAGCCAGAGTTATCTTTTTTTTTTTTTTTAAAGATTATTTATTTATTTGTTTATTTGAGAATGATAGTGAGAGAGAACTGGAGTGGGAGTAGGTGTGGAGGAAGAAGCAGGGTCCCCTCTGAGCAGGGAGCCTGATGCAAGGCTCAATCCCAGGACCCTGGGACCATGACCTGAACTGAAGGCAGATGTCCAACCCACTGAGCCACCCAGACGCCCCCAGAGTTATCTTTAAAACAGAACTAATTGTATATACTTCCCTGATCAAACAGCAGACCCTTCCAGTGGCTCCCTATCTCATTCAGAACAAAATGTCAAACTAAACTAGCCTAGGAGGCACCACACAAACTGTCCCCTGTACCTCTTTGACTATCCTCCTTTCTTTCCTGCTTACTCTGCTCCAGCAACACAGGCTTCCTAGCATCTGCCCACCAGACACGGTCCCTCTTCAGGGCCTTTGCACTTGCTATTCCTCCTGCCTTAGTCTTCTTCATGACTCTCTCCATCCTTTATTCAGGTTCTTCCTGCAGAGGCCTTCCTCATCTTCCTTTCTAAAATAGCCTCTTTCTCTCACTTCACCCATCATTATCTAACATCTTACCCTGCTCCTTTTTAATGGCATTTATCATGACCTAATGTATTTCTGATTATTTATCTATGATCTATCTCCATTACTGGAAAGTCAATTCAATGAGAGCAGGAGTTTGTTCACTCATTGCTATAGCCCCGTGACCTAACACACACTCAGTAACTATTTGCTGAATTAGTAAGCGCCTGGCTGAATCAATGAATCACTAAATGGCAGTAACCTAGGGAGAAAGTAGGTCATGGTCTGAGGAAAGAAGGAAAACATTTCTTCAAAGATGTGCTGCCAATCTGAAATACCACTCACAAGATCATCTCTGTATTAGTGTAAAAGATCTAGCTATTCTCTTTTCAGGCAATATAGCCACTTTAAAGTCACATGTTAATATGCAGTGACTATGACCCATATGACCAGTGTTTTTTTTCTAAATTAAATGTAAAGAATAATAGATGAGATGATTTTGAAACCCTGTTTAGTAGCCTGCTTAAGCATTTGAAAACCCATATGCCTGCCACTAATAGAGTGACAACTTGAGGAAATTAATATGTGTTGTTGATCTTTATTTTTCCTGAAAGTATGATGTGCCCTGGCTGTAAGAAATTTTCTGCTGGTTGTCTGGTCTCCAGCTGGAGCTTAACTTCCTAATTTTATTAAGCCTCAATCTGAGGACACACATGTGTACACTCTGGTTTCCTGTTAATAGTTCATTATGTGGTTGTTCCTATCTCAGCATTATCAAGAGACAAATTGGAAAAGATCATGATGTTATGGTAAAATTCCATATGATTGTTTCTCTGAATTCTTTTGATTGAAGAACTGTTTATTTTATAATTCATTTATATTTGAAACGGGATAAATGGGAGAGTTGTTTTGTAACTTTTTTTTTTAAGATTTTATTTATTTATTTGACAGAGAGAGATTACAAGTAGGCAGAGAGGCAGGCAGAGAGAGAGAGGAGGAAGCAGGCTCCCTGCTGAGCAGAGAGCCCCATGTGGGACTCGATCCCAGGACCCCAAGATCATGACCTGAACCGAAGGCAGCGGCTTAACCCACTGAGCCACCCAGGCGCCCCGAGTTGTTTTGTAACTTATATTTATGGAAAAAATTTAGGTAGAAAAGACATATTTGGAGACTAACCTAGTCTGTATTAACGGATTTATAGAGAAAAAGCTTTAACTGCATTTCATTACTTGTTTTCAAAGGATTCTAGTAAATTAAAATATGTTTAACACTAAATAGCAATATGAATCAGAAAACTGATATTTTAAAAAAATCTTTTAAAAGATTTTATTTACTTATTTGTCAAAAAGAGAGAGAATGCAAACAGGGGGAGCAGCAGGCAGAGGGAGAAACAGGCTCCCCGATGAGCAGGGGGCCTGGCGCAGGACTCGATCCCAGGACCCTGAGATCATGACCTGAGCTGAAGATAGATACTTGACTGATTGAGCCACCCAGACATCCCAGACAACTGATTGTTATAAAGGCTAATAAATGACCTTGATTAGATCATCTCTTCATTCAGGTCCTTGATTTTCTTGGCTATAAAAAAAGAGTGTTAGACTCAAGTTTTTAGATTTGTTTCAGTATTACCAGTTTCAGTTTCTGTGAACATACTTACTGATGTCTGGGAATAGGAATGTCAGTTCTCATGATATGATTAATAAATATTAGCTTGATAATTGTTGAATCTGAATAATGGGTACATTTGATTTCATTTAGCTATTTTTACTTTTATGTAGTTTGAATATTTTTATAAAATAGCAAATTTAGAAATATAATTGATTTACAAAATGCTTGATAGCAGATACTACATTCAAACTGGTCCTATGAAGTCTATTTTCTGCCTATGCTGTTTTCTTCCATTTTGCTCTGAAATATTTATGCAAAATAGCAGTCTTTATGAACATTACAGGGCAGGCAGTGTTCTTCAGTTTTTAAATAACTGTGCTAAGGGTTAGACCAGATTAAAAAAATTCCCCATGAACAGATTTTCAAGGTCAAGATATTCATTGATCAGGAAACTAGTAAAAGTTTTTACAAGTATGATATAATTTATATTAATTTGGCTCTCTCGTAACACCTAATCTAGATTAGCTTAATTATCTTTAACTCCTTTTTAAGCCAGGCTGATTTTTTTTTCCCTTGCCACCCTACACATTAGCAAGCGTTTGTGGAGGATAATATGGTAGACTACATTGTAGCTAAGAAAATGTCTTTTAATGTTAAACAATCCTGGGTTCAAATCCCTATTTCAGGGGCGCCTGGTGGCTCAGTCAGTTAAGTGTCTACCTTGGACCCAGGCTATGATCTCCAGGTTCTGGGATAGAGCCCTGAGTTGAGCTTCCTGCTCAGCAAGGAATCTGCTTCTCTCTCTCTCTCTCCCTCTGCCCCTCCCAAATGCCTGTTCTCTTTCTCTCTCAAATAAAAAAACTTTATATTAAAAGAAATCCCAGGGCGCCTGGGTGGCTCAGTGGGTTAAGCCGCTGCCTTCGGCTCAGGTCATGATCTCAGGGTCCTGGGATCGAGTCCCGCATGGGGCTCTCTGCTCAGCGGGGAGCCTGCTTCCCTTTATCCCTATCTTTGCCTGCTTCTCTGTCTGCTTGTGATCTCTCTCTGTCAAATAAATAAATAAAATCTTAAAAAAAAAATTAAAAATTAAAAATTTAAAAAAATCCCTATTTCAGCTATTTCCTAAATGTAACATCTTGAGAAAGAGTTTTTTTAATTTCTTCTTCTTCTTTTTTTTTTTTTACTTCTTTGAGCCTCAGTTATCTTTTCTGTAAAATGGGAATGTAAATGGTAGTATATACATCATGTATGTATCATTATGACAACTAAAGACCATGGGTAATCATTAAACATACAGCCTGACAAGTTTCAACCAACAATGTCAGCCTATTCTGTCATTATTTTTTGGTCATTTATTTATTTGCACTATTAAATAAAAGTTATATGTGGAGGAATTTTTTTTTTTAAAGGAAATATGGCTGTTTGGTTACCTTCGCTAGAAGCATTCAATACATATTTACTGAACAACTAGGAACTAGTTGTATAGAGACAAGTAAAGCATACTTCCTGTTCTTAAGAAAATCACCTACTAAGGAGAGAACCCGATATGTGAGAGCTTAGAGTCAGGGCCAAACTTAAAGGAGTGACAGAGTAGGCAATGATGAGTATGCTGAGATTCTTTTTTTTTTTTTTTTTAAGATTTTATTTATTTATTTGACAGAGAGATCACAAGTAGGCAGAGAGGCAGGCAGAGAGAAAGAGAGGGAAGCAGGCCCCCTGCCGAGCAGAGAGCCCAATGCGGGGCTCGATCCCAGGACCCTGAGATCATGACCTGAGGTGAAGGCAGAGGCTTAACCCACTGAGCCACCCAGGCGCCCCAGTATGCTGCGATTCAAAGGGAAGCAAAAATGAACCAAAACCCAAACCAAAAACCTCTGGCCTTTGACTAGGTCTGAAATATCATTAAGATTTTTTTTCCTTTGGACTTTATACATTCTTTGTTTTTGGGGTTCCAGGTACAAGTGACTTTGGGAAGAATAACACATTAAGTAATATCACTTGCACTTTAATGAAAATTTATTTCTTTATTGTTTAGGGTACAAGGCAAGTTGCCATAATCAAGACACCTCGGAATATTATGGCTCAAGTAACAGACCAAAGGCAAATTGGAAAATGGCAGCACTGCAGCAGGCCATCCGTGGCCCAGAATCCTTCTACCCTGTTGCTTTGCCATTTCCTAGTGTGTTGACTTTGTGGTCAGATATGGTCCTTACTGTCTATGTCTGTGGAATAGCCTACTGGTTGAGTGAGGGGAGAGAAGGAAGAGGACAAGAGATTTTCTTGTCAAAACATGATCCAAATGTTGCACATATCGCTGTGTTTGCATATCATCCTCTAAATTTCTGTCATATCGTCATATCAAACTGCAAAGCAGTCTGGAAAATACAGTCTTTGATTGGGAAGCTGTGTACCCAGCTAAAGTTCATGAGTTTCAGTTACCAAAAGAAAGAAGGGGAATATGGATACTGAGAAAAAATTAGCAGTCTTTACCACAGTGTATCAGACAAATTTATCTTGATAAGCTTCCTGAAAAACCTAGGCCTTTCCAAATAGGTGGCTATTTGATGCATAAAGAAACAATTATAAAGAAGGTTGACTTGTCAAGGATGTTTTCTGGCATCAAACAATTATCCAGGCTCAGATTCTCTGACCCCATTTTTGTGGATGTTCATTACTAAGGCATGGACCTGGATGTCAGGTCCACCTAGATTTTATTTCTCTTGAATCTTTTAAAGATTTTATTTATTTATTTGGGAGAGAGGGCAAAAGAGTACAAGCAGGGGAAGCAGCAGAGGGAGAGGAAGAAGCAGACTCCCCACTGAGCAGGGAGCCTGATGAGGGACTCAATCTCATCATTACCTGAGCCAAAGGCAGATGCCTCACCATTTGAGCCACCCAGGCACCCTCTCTTGAATTTTTGACTTCTGGAAAGTGACTTAACCTATTGGATTTTGAATGATATCCATTTGTAAAACTGAAATGGCATCTACTTAGCTATCTCAGGGAGATAAATGGATAAAATAAACTAATACCTATGTTCCTGCTAGAGAGGTCAGGGATAGCACTTGTCTACCTTAGGTCCATTCCCTGATTAAATCATTTACCACTGGTGATTGAAATCAACTTCCAGTTCCTCTCCCCTCCCAGGAGGTCGGTGGTGTGGGTTGTTGGGGGTGGGGCTGATAGTTCTTACCCTCTAATCACATGGTGGCTTCCTCTGGCAACTGACCCCCATCCTGAAGCTATCTAGGAGCTCACCAATAGTCATCTCAGCATAAGCTCAGGTATGGTAGAAAGGGACTCATTATGAATAACAAAAGACACTTCTGTCACTCAGGAATTTCTAAGGGTTTTAGGAGCTCTGTGCCAGAAACTGGAGACAAAGACCAAATACAATTTTTTTTACTATACCACAATTTGACAGCAGAAGCAAGAGTGACCCCCCAAACCATTTCTGCCTGAAGATATCCTTCTCATCACAAAGCAGATAGAATGAGTTGTTCTCTTCTCTGAGCTCCTTAGCTGACGAAGATTCTGTAGATTGTGTCAGAGTATGCTGTTCTTATCGCACTGTACTATAATTATTCAGTAGCCTCTAGCTTCCATAGCTCTAACTAGAATTGACCTACATGAGGTAGTCTTTGAATCTCCAGCATCTAGCACAGTGCTTCACACGTTGCTGCTCTGTAAATGGTTGAATGAATGTGAGTGAATAGAAAGCAGAGTCTGCCACTGCTGACCCCTGTGGTCTGTGGGTCTGTGTTTAAGCCTGTTTGGTGTCAATCTGGGGACTGGATCATACTGTTGCTATTTGTATTTTTCAGCTCGTGTGGGTTTCCTGAGAATCTCAGCTCTGGTATTCTGCTGTTGAATCTATGGTAGTCTGGAGGGGAATTCAAGACTCATAAATTAGTTGGTTTCAGAATAAAAAGACTGGAATTCAGGGAAAGCAGGCTGTCTAGATGCCTTTTGTCTCACAGAGTTTGTTCTTTGTAAGACACTGCTTTTCTGTGCAATATGCCAAGCCTACCAAGTAATCTTCAGGTCAGTTTTCCAGGGGTGTCATATGAAAAGAAAAGCTCTCTGGACATTATAAGTTTGACATTTGCCTGAGTGTTTAAAAACTGTTCTCAAATCCAGGAATTTTGTTAAGAGGGGTGTGTGTGTGTGTGTGTGTGTGTGTGTGTGTGTGTACACATAAAGAGTCAGTGGTTATTATTTTATTTTTTTAATATTTTGTTTTGTTTTGTTCTTGCTTATTAGTGTCTTTTAAACTTACAAAGGAAATAACACTTTGGGGCACTAAATACTGACTTTGCTGATTACTTCATTTGAGCAGCAGTTCAGGAATACCCATTTCCTGTTTTGATGGTCTACAGAATAGGAGTTCTACAGCTTTACACAGCAAAAGAGATATCAAGATCCTTGCTAGTCAACGAGTTCAGCAACTGAGTTATCAGAGAATTCTAGCAATAGTGTGACTGCAGGGAAAGCACTGGGGTAGGTGTCAGGCCCACCTAGATTTTATTGACTTACTCTTGAATTTTTGACTTCTGGAAAGTAACAACCTATTGAAACTTGAGTGATATCCATTTGTAAAACTACCTAGTATATACTTAGCTATCCCAAGGGAATAGTGGATAAAATGAAGTACTACACTTGATCTTAGCCAAAAGGCTGAGAAGCAATAAATTGAAGTACTATGTTCCTGCTGGAAAGGCCCCCAGGGATAGTACTTGGGTGCCCTTCGTCTGTCCTAGTTTCACTTTATGGTGTCAGGCTAGGAAGTCTCAGTTCTTACACAGCTCTGGCCCAGTGAGAGCCATTCTCTTTTACCAGGTAGAAGTCTGGAAGTAGCCTAGTGTGTGTTTTGCTTCTAGAATTGATTTGGGCCTCTGGGAAACTATGTAAGCATCAGGCTTTAGACTTTGTTTCTTACCTCACCATCTGCTGTTGGGTGTTTAATTGGACTTTGGCTTCCTTATGAAAGTTCAGTTCTGTGTGTCTCTGATGAAAGGAGGGCCCAGGCCTAAATCTTCTTGCCTAGTTTCTGCTGGCCCCCTTCCAAAACTGAATGTTGATTGCTTGCAGAATTTCTTGTATTATCTTGCTCAATTCTCCCAGAAATGTGACTTGATCCCCACTATCTTGAAGAACTTTCCCACCCCGAGGCTTTGATGTACCTCTTCATTTCATCCCTTCTGGGTGACACTGACCCTGCCCTGCATCAAATGTTGGTTTATAGTCTCTTGATTTTGGACTAACTTCCAGCTAGAGAGGGACTGTTCCAATTAGTCTTATCTAGCCTCCTTTCTCTGCACCAATCATGTTTACTTCCAAATTCTCTTTATTAGGAGTTGCGACATGTCATGTATCTGGGGCAGAGTAATGAATGCTAAGGTACAAGCACACAATTATCATTGGCAACTTTTATTGATATCAGTAGAAAGCCATCAAATAGGACTTGTAGTATATTAAAATAAGTTCTTTTTTTTTTTTTTTAAAGATTATTTATTTGAGCTGAGAGAGAAAGAGGGAGAGAAATTATGGCAAAGAGAGGTAGGGGCAGAGGGTGAGGAAGAGGGACAAGTAGATTACTCACTGAGCACAGAGCTTGACACAGAGCTCAATCTCATGACCCTGAAATTATGACCTGAGCTGACACCAAGAGTCAGATGCCTAAACGACTGAGCCACCCAGGTGCCTTGGATTGTCTTTTTAATTTCTTTCTCTTCACACCATGAAACAAAGATTTGCCTATGTTTTCATGATTATGCTATAAAATCAAGATAGAAGTTCATATTTAATGAAATTTAACATCTGAGGCATGGTACATTATTGCTTTCAACTTTATTTTATTTTTTTAAAATTTTCCCAACTGTATTTTATTAACTATATTTAGCTTATGAATAAGCTAGCATGAATAAATGCACTGTATCATTCCAAGATATGATTATACTTGCATTGAATTGTACCTTTCCATTAAAACTATAAACTATAAACTATAAACTATAGTGTAATGAAATGTTTGCAAGGGTCAGGAGATTTGGAGAAAACAGGAAGCTTGAAGAAAACTTCATGGAGAGTTTTTTTAATGGAAGAATATAAATAAAGTTAATTGAAGTTGCAATCACAGGAAAAGGAAAGAAGATTTTGAATCTTGGTCTTTTTCTTACCATCATGTCAGCAATTTTTTTTTTTTAAGATTTTATTTATTTATTTGACACAGAGAGAGAGATCACAGGTAAGCAGAGAGGCAGGCAGAGAGAGAGGGGGAAGCAGGCTCCCTGCTGAACAGAGAGCCTGATGCGGGGCTCAACCCCAGGACTCAGAGATCATGACTTGAGCCGAAGGCAGAGACTTAACCCACTGAGCCACCCTGGTGGCAAATTCTGATTGTGATATTCCTCATGTAGGTCTGATAAATGATTTTTGAAAAAATGATTGTGAAATAGACAAACTAGCTGACATCTGTAAAATACATACCGAATTCCCTAAACAATGCTCAATGTCTTCCCACCTCCCAGTTTCAATTTAGGGTGAAGCATCAACTATGCAGTGAATAAAAATGAAAAAAAAAATCTTAGAGTAAAAGATAAAGTTAGTGATAGAAGGCTCTACCCACGGTCTTCTCTTCATTCAGATTCCTTACCTTTTATTTGTTCACATATTTATTGTAAAATGTATCTTTGGTATATGAGAGAATTTATCAAGTGTGAACCTGTGTTGTGAACCAAGGAAGGCACTTTTTAACCAGTGGAAATTAGGTGATATTATATGGATTGGGTTCAATCTCAATTTACTTGTATTTTGGAATAAGTACCTGACATACTTTAGAAAAGCATCCAAAGTTCCCATCTTCTTATGGCTTTGCATGGTTCCCGGACATGGCAATTACTTTGGAGACTTAAAGGTTGAGGGGCAATTTGGAGACTTAAAGGTTGAGGGACAATTTGGTGACAATTTAAGTTTCTTTATTTACTTTTACCTGGGCTGAAATAAAATCTTGTTTGGTTATATGAAGATATATTTGATAAACTTTCAGTGGAGGAAAAAACATATACATGACAATGTATTTTAATTACAGCACCAAAGATTTTAGAAATCAGAAACTTAGGACATCATTTAGTTCCAACTGCTAATTTTACATATGAGAAACTGACCACCTTTTTGGTGAAATGCAGAGGCAATCTTTACTTGGAATTTAAGGTTAAACTAGATGATTTCTGAGGTTCCTTTAATATTTTATTTTTTTGAAACTGAGTCCTAAAGAATTTAAAGAAATTGTCCAAGGTCACCTATACCTAGCTGATTGTGGGAGGGACACCCTAGAGTAGAACCCAGGTTTCCAGATTCCTTGTCCATTTCATACTTAAGGTATTTGAAACTCAAAACAGTGAAGTACTTTGGATTGTATACTCTGAGGAAACAGCATAGACCTGGCAATCACATACTTACCTTTGGATTATCTTTTAATTCCCAATGTGGTGAGTCACGTAGTAAAATAACATTGGCATACTGAAATGCCATATCAGGAACTAATTAAAGGGGAAAGAAAATCAGATGAACTTTGTGATTTCCTCTGAAACTTTTGACAAATGTAACCTTGAATGCTGACCTGCTTTGAATGCAAATTTTCTCATGACAGTACATTCAGTGGATAAACCAGAGCTCCTCCTACAGAAAGTCTTCATTTCTTAGGTCATTTAAAATCCATTAAGCTAAGAAGCTGTTCATTGAGACAGATTTCAGTGGTATTTCAGAAGAATTTGAATATAACTGGACACATTATTCACTCACAGTAAGTCTGAAACTGAAGTTTCTGAGAGGGAATGTGGGGATGAAAGGTAACTTAGAAATAATTTTACAGATTTTAATAAAAAATGGGCTCAGAAATCTTTTTATAGCAAAAATCGTTTGAAATGATATATATTCATTTGAGGAAATACTGCTTTTTTGCATGCAGCTAATTAATAGGTGCTGGATAATCAATATGAATAACACTATTGCTTAATTTCTAGTTGTTCTTTTATTGGCCTTTATTTCCTATAAAAAATCATACCTCTTATAAGCAAAACTGGTCCTTTGGAAATGGTAAGGAAAACTGCATTTTAGAATTAAGTTTTCTGAAATTATTTTCTATGTGATTTTTTTCCCCCCTATAAATGAGAACTCTCTACTTTGCTGCAACTTTTCTCTATTTTTCTCAGAAATAACCATACGGCTCCTCTAAAATCAATGACAATATATTTTATATGATGTTTGATTTTATTTATGGAAATTGCGTATCTTCTGTATGTGATGATTTCATTTACTTGTGTAGTATGGTTAAACACATATATAGTAGAGTTATTAAAATAAAAATTCCAATTTTCACTGTTTTTGTTCTGAAATGAACTAATATACATTTGATGTTTATTTTCTTCTGAAAAAAAAAAAACATAGTTAACACTTAAATCTGACCATCACTTTTATACATTGTACTCACTTTGAATATTTCCAGATTCATTTTCTTTGTTTAACATGTAAGAGAGTATATGAAACCATGACATGAATACAGGGGATTTAGCAGCTTTTTTTTTCCCCTAAGATTTTATTTATTTGACAAACAGATCACAAGTAGGCAGAGAGGCAGGCAGAGAGAGGAGGAAGCAGGCTCCCCACAGAGCAGAGAGCCCGATGTGGGGCTTAGTCCCAGGACCCTGGGATCATGACCTGAGCTGAAGGCAGAGCCTTTAACCCACTGAGCCACCCAGGCACCCCAGTAGCTGTTTTTTGATACAAATTTTATTAAAGTATGAAATGTTTAGAGAGTTTAAGACTTAAGTAAATTGCATAAAATTATTATTCTTTAAAGATTTTATTTATTTATTTGACAGAAACAGTGAGAGAGGGAACAGAAGCAGGGGGAGTAGAAGAGAGAGAAGCAGGCTCCAGCTGAGCAGGGATCCCCATGTGGGGCTCAATCCCAGGACCCTGGGATCATGACCTGAGTGGAAGGCAGGTGCTTAACGACTGAGCCACCCAGGCACCTCCTATTATTATTATTTTGAGCAGAGAATAATAAAGTAAGGACTAAGTGCTCTTCATCTTAGTTTCTTTATCTATACATGTTAGTTTCTTTAATTGTAAAATGAGCCAGATGTCCTGATGAGGACTCATGTTGTGAAAGGCAATAGAAATGTTAAAAACAGGGGCACCTGAGTGGCTCAGTCTGTTAAGTGGCCAGCTCTTGATTTTTAGCTCAGGTCATGATCTTGGGTCCTGCAAGCCCTGCATAGGTCTCTGTGCTCAGCAGGGAGTCTGCTTATCTTCTCTCTCTCCCTCTTCCTCTGCCCCTCCTCCCACTCACATACTCTCTGTCTTTCAAATAAATAAATAAATCTTTTTTTTTTTTTTTAAGAACTGTTAAAAACTATTATTTAAGTGGTAGGATTTAAGTGGGGGTGGAGAGAGTTGCTTATTCGTTTTGATGTATTTTTCTGGGTGTCTTTGAGGAATTAACGGGGGGTGACTGTTGCATGTGGAAGAAGTGGGAGGCAAGTAATAACAATTGAGTAATGCCACTATGTTGCAGGCATTTACATGCACTATCTCATTTAATCACTTCCTAAACCCTATGATGACAAATATCGTTGCCTTCATTTTATAGATAAGAAAATTGAGGCATAGAGAGCTGAAGTGTCTTGCCCAGATCTCTGTGGCTGCAATAGCCATGCTGTTTCCATCATTCCATGCTTCTAGTCTAGGGTCACACTGAAGCAAAGCTGAGAGGAAAAGCTGTTTGGAATTTCTTTCTTTCATTCTCGCTGTATAATCAAGACTTATGCTGGGTAGATGGATAATGTCCAGGATCATAGAGTATGACCAATCACACTACAGGTGCCTACCTGGGATGATTTAGGAGATGGCTGACAGGTGCCTGCCCACAGATGTTCTCTTCATTGACCTGTCTCAGACCAATTGACCTGTCTCAGTCCCTTTGCCTAAGATTTTACCACGGAAGTCACTACTTTGGATATGGAAGTGTTCTGTTTGTTCTGTTTTTCTTTGCCAGTGGGGATATTGGGGGGACTTTTGAATGCACATATCGCTAGGAAGGTTCATAGATTAAGTCTTTTATCACATAATACTTTAACAGGGAGCATGGAATAGAAGAAATAACTCATATTTTGGAGCCAGAGAAACTGGCAATTGAATTCTGATTCCACCACATCCTAGCTGTTTAACTTGCCTATGATACTGCTTCTTTCAGAGCTCTCATTTTCTTCTTGAGTAAAACAGAGATAGGAGTTCCTGTGCACAGTCGGTTAAGCATCCAGCTCTTAGTTGCGCCTCAGGTTGTGATCTCATAGGTTGTGAGATTGAGCCCCGTGTTAGGCTCCATGGACTCTCTCTCCCTCTCTCTCTGCTCCACCAACCCTACCTACGTTCTCTCTCTCTCTAACATAAATAAATACATCTTTAAAAAAAATAGAGATAATAATGCATATGCATAGGCCCTTATTATAGTAATCAATATGTTGAACATCTGGTATGGGTTGCTGTGATAGAGTCGGAAGAGCACTGGAATGGAATTCAGGAGACTTGGTGTTCTGCCATATTTGTTTCATTTATTCAGGTAAGTATTGAGTATCTACTATGTGTCTTGCACTGTGCTAGGCATAGGCACTGAGGGTACAACATAAACCATTTGAAGTTCTTGCTTCCTTATATCTTAAATTCTAGCTTCTTGCTAACCTAACTATATCCATATTCTGGTCATGCAGAACAGTATTAATATTCTTCACATTTTAGTGATTGGAATCTAAGGGTTACATTTTGAGCAAAATACATATAGTGGTGAGCAAAATGAATATGATCCCTGACCTCACTGAGTTTATAGTCTAATGGAGTAGAAGTTAATCTGGTAATCCCACAAATTAGTATAAGATTAAAACCATTACAAGTCTTTAAAGGAAACATAGTGCTCATAAAGCAGGGGGCCTCATTTCAAGTTCAACAGGGGCCTCAACAGGGGCCTCATTTCAACTTCTCTCAGCAAGTGACATTTGAGCTGAAATCTGAAGCATGAACAGGTATTAGCCAGGTTATCCTTCTACAGGTCTTTACTCAGAGTCTTCTGGATTCTCCTAAGTTCTTTTACATCCTCCTTGGTGGCTATTGCAAACCTTCTCCTCTGCTTTTGAGCATTCTACTCAGCTACTACATATTTATTCTCAGGAGGTAAGCTTTTCTCCTATTTCACACAGAAAATAAATGCCATCAGATGTGCCTGAACCTCTTATCCACCAACCTCACTGTCTTTTATAAACACATCAATTTTCGTCTTCATCCATGCTTTTGTCTTGTCTCAGAGCCCTCTGTCAGTCCAAATTCAATTTTTCCACTTTTGTTTTAGATTACATGCTGGCCTCTAGCTTTTTCAGGGATTTCTTTACATAATTATTTTCTTTCTCTTCCTTTACTCTCTTCCTCTTTCTCAGCAAAGAAAAAAAAAAGATACTTTTTTTTTTTTTTTAAGATTTTTATTTATTGGAGAGAGAGAGAAAACACAAGAAGAGGGCATAGGAGAGGAAGAAACAGGTTTCCTGCTAAGCAGAGAGCCCTATGCAGGGCTCTGTCCCAGGAGCCTGGGATTGTGACCTGAGCTGAAGGCAGACGCTTAACGACTGAGCCACCCAGGCACCCCAAGATACCTTTTCTTTCTTTCTTTCTTTTTTCTTTCTTTCATTCTTTAAGATTTTATTTATTTATTTGACAGAGAAAGAGAGAGACAGCGAAAGAAGGGAACACAAGCAGGGGGAGTGGGAGAGGGAGAAGCAGGCCTTCCACTGAGCAGGGAGCCTGATGCGGGGCTCAATCCCAGGAACACTGGGATCATGACCTGAGCAAAAGGCCCAATGAGTGAGCTACCCAGGCACCCCAAGATACCTTTTCTTAACCTTTCTCTGTACAACCAAGACCAGCACAATCTATACAACTAAACTTCGATAAAAAGTGGTCTATACATGTAACTACCTTTATCAAAGTCACTACTTATTTCCTTTTCTTTTTTTTTTCTAAAAGATTTTATTCATTTGAAAGAGAGAAGCAAGAGAGCATGAGCAGGGAGGGGGGAGAGTGAGTGGGAGAAGCAGACTCCCTGCTGAGTAGGGATCAAGACCACGAGACCCTTGGGATCATGACCTAAGACAAAGGCAGATGCTTAACCCATTCAGCTACCCAGGCATTCCTTACTTATTTCCAAGTACAACAGAACCATTGCAGTTTTGTCTTACTTTCCCCCATGCCATCCCTGTTGGCATCTGAGGTTTTAATACCTTTTCCTTGAAATCTTCTACTTCAGTAGTTTTCCTCAGTACTGTTTCCTGTCAATACCAGTTATTAGCATCAGTACTAAGTCAGAGTCTTTATTTTTTAAAAAAGATTTTATTTATTTATTTGTCAGAGAGAGAGCGAGCGAGAGCGAGCATAGGCAGACAGAGAGGCAGGCAGAGGCAGAGGGAGAAGCAGACTCCCTGCAGAGCAAGGAGCCCGATGTGGGACTCGGTCCCAGGACACTGGGATCATGACCTGAGCCAAAGGCAGCTGCTTAACCAACTGAGCCACCCAGGCGTCCCTAAGTCAGAGTTTTTTAACATGGCTCAGATAGCATGCCTAAGTACATCTTACACTGCAACCAAATCAAACCACTTGTAGATGTTTGAATTCATTAAGCTTTCTCACTTCTCTGCTTTTGCCTAATCAGTTTCCATTGAGGAGGAATCCTTCCCTCATATTCCCTGCCCCTGCAAAAATGTACTCCATATATATGAGATAGTTTAGGTACTACTTCTCTGAGGATTCTTACTTGACCATTTCCATCTCCCCGGACCTGTCCTCTGTGCTTCTAAGTGCTTGTCTCTGTCTTAGAATTTACCACACCTTATTATAACTGAAGGTAGTATGAAGTTAGTCTGCAACTTTGGTATCCAAGAAATTTCACATTTTAATATGTTCTTTAAGCTACCCTGTATTCAGCGTTCCGCCAAGAAAGTAAGATATGCAATTTCAGTTAATACTTGATCCTCCTACCATGTTATGCAAATATTCTGAGGCCTTAGGCAACACCAAAATACTAGAGAGGCCCTTTTGGTCACTGATCTTTACCTTCTGTCAATTCTCTGATACAGTCTCTGAGATACTATTTTGTCTCAACCAAGGATGGTCCTTTCAGGTTTGCCCCTTTATAGGCTGCTACCATTGAATGCTGAGCTGTTCTCTCTGCCAGGTCCTTGACTTCTTTTTTTCTAAAGTATTTGTTCTTTCTGGGGTGCCTGGGTGTCTCAGATGGTTAAGCTTTTGCCTTTGGCTCAGGTTATGATCCCAGGGTCCTGGACCAAGCCCCACATCAGGCTCCCTCAGCAGGAAGCCTACTTCTCCCTCTGCCTGCCTTGCCTACTGTTCTCCCTGCTTGTGCTCTCTCATGCTCTCTGTCAAATAAATAAATAAAGTCTTTAAAAAGAAAAAGTATTTGTTCCTTTCCCTCCTGAGTACCCTAAAAGGAATTTCATTTGTCTTCTTAAGACTTGCATTGGCATTCCTAAGCATAATTTCTCCTATGAGCTTGATTTTTGGCAATACAAAAGCTAGGAGGGTAAGTCTGTGTGCACAATTTTTGCTTTTAGTCTTGGCAACAGGGGAAGAGGAAACCCCTTGGGTGAGGTAAGGAAAATTAAAAAAAGACTGGTTATCTTCTTGAAAACAGAGGGAGAAGAAAAAAAGCTTTGAGTAAAATACAAATAATTATCTCAAAATGTTGCCGTATACTTGTCTGTTTATGAGTCTCGTCTCTTCGTTAAATTGCAAGTGCCTTTCAATGTGTTGTGGAATTTCATTACCTAATATTTCAATAGACAGTGCAGACATAATTCACAGTTTAGTCTGGGAGAAGGTGTACTCAGAAAGCATAGAGAGGGAAGTGTTGCTACCTGAGCTAAATCTCAGTGACTAGGAGTAATCCATGACTAGGCTAGATAAAACAAAATTAGTCTCGGGAGACATGTATAGACAAAAGTTTAGAGATAAAATAAGACCCTACTTTTGAAGATCTACATGTAGGAAATGAGACTGAAAGTGCTGGTAAGGGCCAGGTAATGAAAAGTATTGGCTGCCATGCTAAAGAGTTTATTCTTCATTTTATGAGGGGCAATACAGCATAGAGGTTAGGGCACCAATTTGGGAATGACACTTGCCTGGCTCTGAATCTGGCCCCATCTCTTACCAGCCCTGAGACCCTGCAATAATCTTTTAGTGTTTCTGTGCCTCAGTTCCCTTATTGGTAAAATGTGATGACATCAGTACCTGTCTCATAACGCTGTGATGAGGATTAAGTGAATTAATATAGGAAAACATTTTCAGAAGCGCTGGCACAATATGAGCACAATTGAATTTTGAGCTATTATTATAAATTATTCTGTAGGGCAATGTGAAGTTAGTGAAGGAGTTTGAATGGACATATTTGTGTTTTGAAAAGGTCACACTGACTACAGCATGGAAAATGACATGAATCTGTCCTGTTAGAAGACGGAAATGCATCAAAAGGTTATTGCAATTGATCAGTCAAGAGATGTTAAGAGCTAAGATTAGGGTCGTGTCAGTGAAGATGAAGTGATTATGGATGGCCCTCTAAGGTCTTTAGAGGTCTCTAAGGGTTAGAGAATGGAATCTTTATATTGTGCGTATATGTGTGTATGAAATGGTGATTGAAGATAAATGAGAAAAAGGAATCTAGGATGACTCCTATGTTTCTATTTTAGGGCACTGCTTGAGAAGTCACACTACTGTTTGGTACTGGAAATAGAGGAAAAGAAAGTGATGATAAGTTCCATTAATATTTTGAGTATTCATAGTTCCCATGTGTATTCATGTTCTGTGAAACAGAAAAAAACTATTTCAAAACTGTTACATTATCTATCAGTTTTGAAATCATGTATGGAAGGATTATCTGGATATTTTAAGGTCATCTGCGTAAGTGGAATTTATCACTGTTCTAGGGAAGATATACATGCTGTTCTTCTACAAGTACTGGTTTGTTATTTGCATAGCTCAAAAATATTATTGAGAAGAATCCTTTGGTGACTCATGTTGTAGAAGTATCAAGGTACCATAACAGAGCTCTGGTAAATTTATTTTGGATCAGGAGTCTGTCAGCTTTCCAAAATAAGAGGACCTTTGGAGATAACTAGTTTAAAGCCTTAAAACCGTATCAGTGCATTCATTTATTAACCAAAAACTTATTGTCTACTAGGTAATAGGCATTATGGTGATGTAAAAGCAAAAGCAGTTCTTACTCTCATGGGCCTTATGATTAACCATACGAGATGATTTTTTTCAGCCAGATGGAGCAACATGTGCATAAGCCCTGTGGTGAGAACGCAGAGCACAAAATAGGAGAGTGTATAAGAAATGTCTGTAGAATTAGTCAGATGCCACAATGTTTAGGACCTTGAAAATCAAGTGTCCCAAGATAAAGAGGAAGCCATGGAGAATTTTTAACAGGGCAGTTGTATAATCAGATTTGCTCTTGGAGAACAAAAGACAGGTACCCTGACGGTAGAAATTACAGGGACCAGAGTAAATTCAAGGAAATGTATTAAGAAGCTATTATAGGGGCCGCTGGCCGGAAGAGCATGTGACTCTTGATCATGAGTTCAAGCCCCGTATTAGGTGCAGACATTATTTAAAAAAAAAAAAAAATGATTGCTAGTGCCCATTGGTGATGATTAAAAATTGAATACAGATTTTTTTTTTTTTTAGATTTTATTTATTTATTTGACAGAGAGAGACACAGCGAGAGAAGGAACACAAGCAGGAGGAGTAGGAGAGGGAGAAGCAGGCCTCTTCCCACTGAGCAGGGAGCCTAGTGTGGGGCCCAATCCAGGACCCTGGGATCATGACCTGAGCTGAAAGCAGACTCTTTTAGCCTGAGCCACACAGTTGCCCCCAGATTGTTTTTGTTTTTTTTTTTTTTAAGAAATTATTATTTTAAGTCCAGGCAAATTATGATGGTGATTTGATTTGGACTAGTATTGGAGGGGTATAGATGGATATAAGTAGTTTCAAGGGATATTTGAAAACTGAAATGAATTTGATTATGGATTGGACATGGGAGATGTAATGTCAGGTGTCTAGGGTGCCTGGTTTCTGGCTTGTACTGTGGAATGGACACCACTGATAACTAGTAAGATGGAACTACTATACCTTGAAACTACATCTCTGGCAATAAGACCCATTTTCAGATGGAAGATCATGATTTTGGTTTTTGGCATTTTGCATTTGAGGTGTGTTTGAGACTTCCAAGTGAAGATCTTAAGAAAACAATTAGATATATAAGTCTGGGGCTTAGAGCACTAGTTTGGATGAGAAATATACGTTTGAAAGTCATTGTCATAGTGATGGTAATGGAAGGTGTAGGAACAGATAAAATTATCTAGGGAGAACATAGGGTCAGAAGAAATGAGGACCAAAGAATTCTGATGTATAAGGGGTAAGCCTAAAAATGAAGTAAAATGAATAGCCAGAGAGATAGAAGGAAAACTGGGAAGCTGTTGTCAGAAAAGCCAAAGGAATAGTGTTTTAAGGTTGGTGGTAAACAGGTGAATGTTGTTAAGAGAGAAACAAGATTGGAATGAAAAATATTGATTCAGCAATATGAAGGTCATTGGTTATTCTGGTCAAGGTTAAGGTTATTCTGGTGAGACCTGTTTTAAGAGAGTCATGGACTTGTGGGATGAAGGAAAAAACTAGAAGAAAATGATGTGATAAAGAGTGAGTGGGGGCATGTGGAGAATATAGTAAATATAGACAACTCTTTCTTGAAGCTTGGTTATAAAGAAGTACTGGAGCAGTAGCTGAAAGCAAATATGTGGGCAAGGTAGTTTATGTTTTTTAAGCCTTGGGAGAGATGAGCATGTTTGAATGCTAATGGGATGTATCTGGCTATATCGATATATATGTATATCTTATGTATGTTGAAGATATTAAAGAGAAGGAAAAAATTAAATTGAAGGTTTCTGATAATCTGAGCAGGGTAGGAATTCAAAACACACAGGAGGTATTTTATCTTCAATAGTAGAAAATATACTTCCTTTATTATAGTAGGAGGGAAGGAAGGGAGGATGTGGGGAAGATATGGATTCAGGAAATTGAAGGAATTTCCATCTGATGACTTAATTTTGTTTTTAAAGAGGTAAGGTCATATGCTAAGGAAGAGAGGGTAGGAAAGGATTGAAGATATTAGAAAAAGGCTTTTCACACCAGTCAAAATGGCTAAAATTAACAAGTCAGGAAACAACAGATATTGGTGAGGATGTGGAGAAAGGGGAACCCTCTTCCACTATTGGTGGAAATGCAAGCTGGTACAGCCACTCTGGAAAACAGTATGGAGATTCTTTAAAAAATTAAAAATAGAGCTACTCTGGGACGCCTAGGTGACTCAGTGGGTTAAGTCACTGCCTTTGGCTCGGGTCATGGTCTCAGGGTCCTGGGATCGAGCCCCATGTCGGGCTCTCTGCTCAGCAGGGAGCCTGCTTCCGCCTCTGTCTCTGCCTATCTCTCTGCCTACTTGTGATCTCTGTCAAATAAATAAATAAAATCTTAAAAAAAAAAAAATAGAGCTACCTATGACCCAGCAATCGCACTACTGGGTATTTACCATAAAGTTACAAATGTAGTGATCCAAAGGGGCACATGCACCTGAATGTTTATAGCAGCAATGTCCACAATAGCCAAACTATGGACAGAACCTAGATGTCCGTCATCAAATGAATGGATAAAGAAGAAGTGGTATACATATATATATAATGGAATACTATGCAGCCATCAAAAGAAACAAAACCTTGCTATTTGCAACAATGTGGATGGAACTAGAGGGTATTATGCTGAGCAAAATAAGCCAATCAGAGAAATACAATTATCATATGATCTCCTTGATATGAGGAATTTGAGAGCCAAAGTGGCGTGTTGTGGGGGGTAGGGAAGGAAAAAATAGAACAAGACGGGATTGGGAGGGAGACAAACCATAAAAGACTCTTAATCTCAGGAAACAAACTGAGAGTTGCTGGGGGGTGGGGGGTACGGATAGGGTAGCTGGGTTATGGACATTGGGGGAAATATGTGCTATGATGGGTGCTATGAAATGTGTAAGCCTGATGGTTCACAGACCTGTATCCCTGGGGTAAATAATATACCATATATATATATATATATATATATATATATATATATATGATTTTGTTTATTTATTTGAAAGAGACAGTGAGAGAAGAAACACAAGCAGGGGAGGAGGGAGAGGGAGAAGCAGACTCCCCACTGAGCAGGGAGCCTGATGCAGGTAGCGCTTGATATTAGGACCCTGAGATCATGACCTGAGCCGAAGCCAGACACCTAAGGACTGAGCCACCCAGGTGCCCCTACATAATATGTTAATTAAAAAAAAGAAGTTGAACAGAGACATATAATAATGTTTTTGAGTAGTAGGGTGGATTTATATAAAATGGAATGTTAGGATTTTATCATGGAATAACCGAGCGTGGGACTTGTTCCATCAGCACTTACCTGCTCAGTGAGAGGCACAGGGGGGACTTGAGAGTTAAATTCATTTAGGTTTGGGATTTTGTTAGGAAGTTATGATACAAAAGCAGAGAGGCAAATTTATTTTGGGGTAGGGAAGCCAATCTAGATGACATAAAGAAGGGAAACAAGACCAAATCTGATGGATGAATTTGGGAAAAAATAGTCAAGTCTTTGCAAAACAAAAATAAACAGAGTGGCAGTACTTAAAGACCTAAGCTAGAATGAAATGAGATTATGGGAAAATCGTTTGATTTCTCTGGCCTCTGTTTTCTCGTTTATTTTTAAGCCAGGGTGATAGATGGTGGAAACTAATTTCTACACATATCTTGTTGTGTTTTGGTAGTAAGTATCAATAGACTGGGATGGGCCTAGGAACTCCTGAGGAGCACCCCACCCACTTCTAAGGAATGAAGTGGAGTTAGGGGGTAGGAGGTATTCGTCATTCTAACTTTCCCATGGATGTTAAAGTAAAGGAAGACAAAACCGCGTTCTAAAGTTGTAATTCTATTACAAGTAGTGTTCTTTCCCCTAGGCGTGTTTGACTTTGCTCATCCAGCAGTGACTAATCACTAATAATGGAATCAGCCATTTGCTTTGTCTAGCACTTTTGCAGGAAGAACAATGTACATTTTTGATGGAATCAGTACTGATTTATTGAGAGGAAACTTGAACTCCAGGGTATCCTGATAATAGCCAAAGCATGTGGGGTGAACTGTCAATATCTGGAAAAGGAGAAATTAGGTCTGATTAAAGATATGTAAGTGCATCACCACAACATCTCAGAACACCACGGCAGCAGCTGGTGTTGGGAGGAAGTGCTGTGGTTCACAAGAGCAGTTATTACTAGCAGAACCTCCAGAGGGCCATAGAGTCCTCCAGCACCTGTATCCTCTTGTCTGTTGCTATAAGGACTTAAAAGGCCTCAGAGGGGGGAGGCAAGAAATGTTTTTTTGGTCATTGTAAAAAGCTTCTACTTCAGCATTTTGTGATTATATTCACAAGTGGGGTGGTTCAAGTATGTCCCCACCCTCCCCAGCCCTAGGTATCTGGTTGCAGGTTTTTGCCAAAGAAAGTGCTACAGAGTTTAAATGTGGCCCTTTACAAGAATGAGCTTTTGACTCAGGCTATGTAGAAAACGAGGGGTTGGACTATGTAAGTGCAAACATCTTTCATTTCATGGAAATCTGTGCTTGAAAGGTTATGAACTTTTAAAGTATTTTAATACACAATGCTAAATACTCCTCTAATTAGGTTATAGGTTCTGCTTAAATAAGAAAGTAGTTTATTTTGCTCTCACCTGAATGTCTTGAGTTGGCTAATCTAAGGCTGCAGGAAGAATATGCAGCTTTATTGCATCAGATTAAGAGCGGGGGGCTACCCCAAACTCGTTGTTCTACCACACCTAGGGTGATTCCCTCATCTACTTGATCTGAGGTGGCTCACTACCAAGATCATATTCTTTTTTAAAAATATATTTTTTAAAGATTTTATGTATTTATTTGAGAGAGAGAGGGAATGAACAGGGGGAGGGGCAGAGGTCGAAGCAGACTCCCCACTGAGTGCAGAGCCTGACACTGACATTGGGGCTCGGTCCCCGGATCCTGAGATCATGACCTGAGCCAAAGTCAGACACTTTACCAACTGAGCCACTCAGGCGTCCCTACCAAAACCATATTCAAAGCAGCAGGATAGAGAAAGGAAGAAAGGGGAAGAGGAGAAAACATTCATTCTTTTTAAAGGTAAGACCTAGAGAGGTGGTGGCAGGGGGGATGGGGTAACTGAATGATGGGCATTAAAGAGGGCACTTGATGGAATGAGCACTGGGTATTGTATGTAACTGATGACTCACTAAATTCTACCCCTGAAACTAATAATACAGTATATGTTAACTAAATTGAACTAATTAATTATTTAATTAATTATTAAAGAATTTATTTATTTATTTGAAAAAGAAAGAGACAGAGATAGCAACAGAGATAGCATGAGAGAACACAAGTGAATAGGAGAGGGAGAAATGGGCTCCCAGGGAGCCCAATATGGAGCTTGATCCCAGGACTCTGGGATCATGACCTGAGCCAAAAGCAGCCACTTAACCGACTGAGCCACCAAGGCACCCTACTAAATTGAATTTAAATTAAAAAAAAAAAAAAAAAGATGTGACCCAGAGATTGGAGATGACACTTCCATTTATATGTCTTGGGCCAGAACTTCAGTACATGTCACATGTAACTGAGAAGATGTTCAGAAATGTAGTCTTCATTTTGTGTGGCCATGTTTCCTGCTAAACCTTGGGGACTCCGTTACTACTGAAGAAGATGAATATTATGAAACAGTAATGTTAGCTGCACCCCCTCCAAAAATGATTATACCAATTTGTATTTCTACCAGTAGCCTGAGAGAAGGCTCACACTTTATTAATTTTGCTTGAATTATAATTTATTTAACTCTAAGTTTATAGAATTTATTTTTAAAAGATTAATTTTAGAGCAATTTTAGGTTCATAGGAAAATAAAAAGGAAGGTATAGAAATTTCTCATATGCCCGCTGCTCCCACACATGCATAGCCTTCCCATTTTCAATATCCCACATGACAGTGGTTCATTTGTTACAATTGATGAGCCTATGTTGACCTGTCCTTATCACTCAAAGTCCATAGCTTACATTAAAGGTTTACTCTTGATGATTGTACATTCTATGTATTTGAACAAATGTATAATGGCATGTATACACTATTATAGTATCACATAGAGTGTTTTTGCTGCCCTAAATATCCTTTGCTCTACCTATTCATCCCTCTTCATCACCTCAATCCCTAGAAACCATTGATCTTCTTATGGTCTTCATACTTTTGGCTTTTCCAGGATGTCATATAAGTGGAATCACATAGTATGCAGCCTTTTCAGATTGGTTTCTTTCACTAAGTAATAGGCACTTAAGGTTCTTCCATGTCTTTTCATGGCTTGATAACTCATTTCTTCTTAGCACTAAATAATATTCTATTGTCTGGATATACCATAGTTTCTTTATCTGTTCACCTACTGGAAAGACATCTTGGGTTGCTTCTAAATTTTAGTAATTAAAATAAAACAGCTAGAAAGATCTATGCTCTGATTTTTGTGTAGACCTAAGTTTTTGACTTCTTTGGGTAAATACCAATCAGTTTGTTTGCTGGATGGTATAGTAAGAATGTGTTTAGCTTTTAAGAAATCACCCAACTATCTTCCAAAGTGGGTGTACTACTTGGCATTACCACCAGCAATGAATGGTCATTCCTGTTGCTCCACATCCTCTTTCTCGTCTGTTGTCAGTGTTCCAGATTTGGGCCATTCTAATAGATGTGTAGTAATTTTTTTTTTTTTTAATTTTAAATGCTCCTTGAGTAGACTTTAGGGTAGGGAACACTATATCTTGCTTGTTTTCATATCTGTAGCCTTGAGTGCAAAATGGATACTCAGGAAATGTCTGTGAAATGAAGATATGGATGGATGCCTATGACTATGTCAGCACCAATACAACAGTCAAAGGTCAGGCTGAAAAAATAGAAATTTTGAGGTTGCATTTTGATGAGAGGGCTCTAAAGTCACTTAGGAAATATTGTCTCACTGAAGCTCAAAAGCAGCTATCAAAAACAGTGAGAAACTGGGTAGGTAGGCAGACCTATCACTTAGGATTATGAAGTGGATTTTGAACCTTTAAGCAGATATGATTATAAAAACCAGTTCTCTTAAAGATGGGAATGCATTTTTATGAAGGGCAGTAAGTCAACTGAAGAGCAAGAAATCTCTGTCAACATACAAGTAAAAAAATAACTCTTTTTTGGGTCACTTTAGAAAAGTACTTTTCTAAAAAAGATTTATTTATTTTGGGGGGGTGGCAAAGAGAGAGGGAGAGAGAATCTGAAGCAGACTCTCTGCTGAGCACAGAGATTGACGCTGGGCTCAATTTCACAACCGAGATCATGACCTGATCATGTCAGGTCATGAAACCTGATCATGAAACTAAGAATCAGATGCTCAACTGACAAAGACACCCAGGCTCCTCTATCACAAGCACTTTTAAAAAGTAAGCTTACAAGGTTACAAAATTGGTTTAATCTTTTGAAGGTTGCTGGAGGGGATGGGGTGGTGGGAGGGATAGCGTGGCTGGACGATGGACATTGTGGAGGGTATGTGCTATGGTAAGTGCTGTGAAATGTGTAAGACTGATTAATCACAGACCTGTGCCCCTGAAATAAATAGTACATTATATGGTAATTAAAAAACAAAACAAAACTGGGACGCCTGAGTGGCTCAGTGGGTTAGGCCTCTGCCTTTGGCTCTGGTCATGATCTCCGGGTCTTGGGATCGAGCCCCACATCGGGATCTCTGCTCGGTGGGGAGCCTGCTTCCCCCTCTCTCTTCCTGCTTCTCTGCCTACTAATGATCTCTCTGTCAAGTAAAAAAATAAAATCTTAAAAAAAAAATATCGATCAATCAATCAATCAATAAATAAATAACTGGTTTAATCTTCAAGTGATCAAGTGATTATTCTGAAGCCAAAGAAAATGCATTGAGAAGAGAGAATGCTCCAGTGTTTTAAAAATGAGGACAGCTAGTGATCCAAAAATATATTAATTTCTACTTAATGGAAAAGAGAAACATCAGTCAGACAAAGGAAAAGAGGGGGGCTCCTGGGTGGCTCAGTGAGTTAAAGGCTCTGCCTTTGGCTCAGGTCATGATCCTGGGTTCCTGGGATCGAGCCTTGCATCTGGCTCTCTGCTCAGTGGGGAGCCTGCTTCCCCCTCTCTCTGCCTGCCTCTCTGCCTACTTGTGATCTCTGTCTGTCAAACAAATAAATAAAATCCTTAAAAAAAAAAAAAGGAAAAGAGGGAAAAAAATAGAATCAGAAGAGAAAAGAAAGTGGGAGCAGGTGGCAGAGGGGCATGAGGGAGAAGAAGCAAAGAGCAAGAGCCTGAAATGATGGATTAGCTACCATCCATGGTCTGAGTCTCAGATATTCTGTAAACCAGAATACAAATCCTCTAGCCTAGAGAGATGCACTTACTGGAACTCTGGGAGTATGTCCAGTTGTATTGTTTGATCCCTCAGTTTCAAAGTTTTCAACATATGATAAAGACTATATGTTCCTATTTTGCACTTTGAAATCGGGACAGGAACCAGAATCTCTGATATTTCTCAGTTCAGATCTTCAATTATCTTTCTAGACTAACAGCTGAATTTTGTATGTGCCTTATAAAAATAAAATTGTTTCTGATGACTTTTGCTGCAAAAGACAAATTTAGAAGGAAAAAAAATGAAATCTCTTATTTCTCATAGAAAGTAAAGATGTTCTATAGTCTGGAGAAATGGTACTTTTAAAAAAATATTATTTCATTAGAAATGCAAGAAGTTGGAGATAGCTTTGCAAAATAATTTGAGCAGATGGAAACTATTTGTTAAAGTAATCACTGATGAAACTAAATTTTGTTAGGTTCTAGTCGCCCTAGAAAAAATGTTCTGCCTTGGTATGATACCCTCTCATATTACGATTCTAAACTACTCTGGCCTGCATCCCTCAAATAAGAACACCTGCCATTCCTGAACAGGTATGACAAAAATCCAAGGAAGCACACTTGGGTGGTGCAGCAAGTTGTGTGTCTGACTCTTGGTTTTGGCTCGGGTTGTAATCTCGGGGTTGTGAGGTTGAGCCCCAAGTTGGGCTCCACACTTAGCATGTAGTCTGCTTAAGGGTTCTTTCTTCCTCAGGGCACCTGGATGGCTCAGTTGGTTGAGTGTCCTACTCTTGGATCCTTCTTAGGTTGTGATCTCAGGGTCCAGAGTTTGAGCCCAGCCTTAGGGTCCCCACTCAGCGGGAAGTCTGCTTCCCTTCTCCCTCTGCTCATTCCCCCGGCTCGTGCACACATGCTCTCTCTCTGAAATAAAATAAATACATCTTTTTTTTTTTTTTAAGATTTTATTTATTTATTTGGCAGACGGAGATCGCAAGTAGGCAGAGAGGCAGGCAAAGAGAGGAGGAAGCAGGTTCCCTGCTGAGCAGAGAGCCCGATGCGGGACTCAATCCCAGGACCCTGGGATCATGACCTGAGCCGAAGGCAGAGGTTTTAACCCACTGAGCCACCCAGGTGCCCCGAAAATAAATAAATCTTAAAAAAAAAAAAGGAAAAAAAAAAAAAGGAAAAAAAAAAAAAGAAAAAAGGATTCTCTCTCCCTCTGCCCTATCCTCTGGAAGTGCTCTCTCTCTCATATAAATAAGTAAATCTTAAAAAAAAAAAAAAATCCAGGAAAAAGTAGGATCAAACCTTCATGTGAGATGTTCTCCATTTATGTTTTTAAGAGGAAAGAAATGTGTGATTGCCTCCTAGCGGGAGCACCTATGATCTCCCTAAAGGGACCCATGTTCCTTTATAGCAAACTTTTAGCAGAGTTAACTGTACTCATTGTCTCCATTGGCTCATCCATTCTTTCCTGAACCCACTTACAACTGAGTTTTGCTCTGGATATTCCACCTGTTCCCTTATCAGTGTCACCAACTATTTCCTATTTGCCAAATCCATTAGATTTTTTTCAGGTCTCATCTTGTCCAATCAGCAACTTTTGACATTATCTATTGAAAGACCCGCGGATCCCCTTACCCAAGAATCCAACACTGCCACTGGATGCAATCAGCAAGAGGTTCTTTATTGTTACGCAGGCGCCTGCGGGTGGTCAGCAGCTCCTGCTAGCTGAGCACACCTGGCTGGGGTGGTGCGGGATTTTTACAGACAGGTACAAACAAGTCCCGGATGGGATGGGGCCGATTGGCTGACAATTTGAACATTTGAAAAAAGGCATACTTGGTGTTAGCGGAGTGGCTTTGGAAGACCCCCTCGCGCGAAGAGAAAGGCGGGAAGGGGAAACAAAGAGGGGAAGTTTGACCTTATTACTCAGCAGAAAGACATCCTGCTTACCTGACTATGCAGCCCCCTGTCTACGTGACCTACGTGACCATGCCTCGACTATTAGGAGAAGGTATCTTGTTCAAACAGGAGACAAGTGTCACACCCTAAAAGCCAAGCGGTTACAGAAAGGCAAAAGAGCAGTTAATTAGTTAACAACTGGGGGGAAGGGTCTTTCACTATCACTCTTAGAAATATTTTCTTTACTTGGTTTCTAGGGCATTACAAGCTCTAGATTTTCCTCTTATCTCCCTGGCCTCTCCTTAGTCTCCCTTGTTGGTACATCCTCATTTCTTTGACCTCAATATATTGGAGGGTCTCAGATCTCAGTTCTTGGTCCTCTTTATTTCATTTCTTTTATACCCTTGGGGACTTCAGTTGTTCCTGTGTCTTTAAATACTGTCTATATATGGGTGACTGTCAAATATTTATCTGTATCTCTGCTCTTTCCCCTAACAGAGGCAACTATCCAACTATTCATCTTCCTCCCTTGGATGTTTAGTTAGGCAGCTTAAATTGAAACATACAAAGCTGATCCCTTGTCCATCATCCCCAAGCTACATAAATAATTACCCAGTTGCCCACAACAAAAATAGAGACATCATCCTCTGATGGTCTGTACTTAATCCATCAGTAGATCCTATCAGCATCTCCACTGCCATCAACTTGATCCCCATCACCATCAGCTTTAGCCTGTATTATTGCTTCTACCCTTTCCTTCCACACATGGTGTCACTATACTCACAACTGCCCAGTTGTCTCCCATTTTACTAAAATAAATGAGAAACTCATTACTATGGTCTACAGCCTGCCTATCTTTATGAGATGCAGGTTTTTTTGGTCTTATACACTGTTATATCCCTCATGCCTGGAAGAAGGCCTGGCATGTAGTAGGCTTTCAAAACTAATTATTAAATAATGAATACATGATAGAAATATTCATATGTTTTTCTTAGCGTTCTTTACTGTAATTGATGGTATTATATATGATATAATACCATATTTTCGTGTATTTGCAGTTTATACCTCATGGACATGAAGAAATATACTGGTAGAATAACCTTGAAGTCATATAAACCCTGCTGTGGTGGGACTCCTGGGTGGCTCAGTCTGTTAAGCTTTGTCAGTCTTGTCAGTCTTTGGCTCAGGTCATGATCCCAGGGTCCTGGGATCTGGTGCACCTGGCTCCTTGCTCAGTAGGGACTCTGCTTCTCCCTCTTCCTCTGCCTGCCTCTCCCCCTGATTGTGCTCTCTGTCAAATAAATAAGTAAAGTCTTAAAAAACAAAACAAAACAAACCCTGGTGTGGTACATTTTGTATTCTGTTTTTACTTAATTGGAGGGGGTGGGGCACACTGTATTATTTACTTTTGAAGTTGTTACGCGAAGTAACGCGAAATTAATGTTTTGAGTACACAGTGTTTGCTTGCTGACAAGTATTTGGGAGCATCTGGTAGTGGGGAGAAGGGTGTTGAACAAAAGAGATTGTTTTGCCAGCTCCAGAGAAGTGGTGCCTTTCAAGATGCTGCATTGCTTTACAGCTGCGACTTCACTTTGAATAGAGTGTAAGGTATATTTCATAATAACAATTTGACCTGCTCTAGGAAGTGGATGAAGTGGGGGCTTTTCTTAAAGGGTTATAAAAGTGGGGTGGGGTTATAAACTAATAATGTTCTGATCGTCTCAGATTAGGGACTGATTCTGAAATGTGCAAACTGCTTCATGAATTAACACTGTAAAACTGGCAGTGGCTATTGTAGCTCAAAACTGAATTCACTGGCTTTGTGCATGCTTTTGGAAACTTGTTTGCTGGATGAACTCAGGGTGTCATCTACAGAAAGGATTTTTTTTGTATACAGTGTTAGAATGTAATGTTGTCAAGGGCACAGATATAATCATATTATAGATAACCGGTTGTTAAAGTGGTATGTGTTGAAAAGAGATCCTACCTGTATTTCAATGCTCTACAATGATTTTTATCATTCAGCATGTGCCTAAAGTTTTTGTGTATTTTTGTGGGAGGTGACTTACACTTGACTAGTGGCAAGTATGAGGAATCTGCCTGATTCAAAGTTGTGTGTGTGTGTGTGTGTGTGTGTGTTTGAAAGTACACAGTCATCTTTAGCATTCTTTACGAATTACTCCACTGAAATTAAATTGAATTTGACTCACCACTAGTTCATATGCTGATTGATCCACATAGTCAGGCCTCAGGATCTGGCAGGTTCCAGAGGTGCTGATTATAATGCTGAGTCATGGCCATAGGCCAGAAGCTGTAACTAGACTTTTGTGCATGTCGGGTGGTCTCCTGGAAAGGAGGTCAGTTATTTGGGAAGCTAGTACTTTTGAGTGACATCCTGAAACCATGCATGGATACACAGCAGATTAACTAATGAAACAGAATGATATCCCAGGGAGAACTTGTTTGAAAGGAAATTTAGCTTCACTAAAGTGAGATTAGTTGAAAGGCATTATATGTTAAAAGGAACACAGTCTTTAAGAATCAGGCATACACATCTTCTCTTGCTTAAATTATATGACCTTGAATACTTTAACTTTTCTGAGCCTCAAATGACTCATTTGTAATATTGGGATAATAATACAGTAACTATCAATGTTTGTGAGACCTAAGTGAGCTAATCCATATTGATGTGGTTTTAGAAATATAGGTGAGGTTCAGTGGAGTTAAGTCTGGAGGCAATGACCAAGGAAGAATTCTTGGGAGGTCTTTGGTGCAAAAAGGTGTTTTATTAAAGCATGGGGACAGGATCCCTGGGCAGAAAGAGCTGCTGCAGGATCTTGAGGGGTGGCTGATTTGATACTCTGGAGTTGGGAGAAGTAAGGAAAAAGAGGTTACAAAAGGATATTTATATGTTAAAGAAGAACCTCAGGATACTGGAGGCCTGGCTATTATCAAGCTAAGGTTGTTTTTACCTCTGGCAAGGTATTAACCTTAAGATAGTTGGGAGATTCCTGGAAGAATGTCACACCTGTCCCACCCTGGAGTGACTGCAGGGTGTCAGTTTACGCTTTTCTCTTCCGGAGCCTTCTGTTGCCTCATCACAGATCAAGCATCTGGCACAGAGCTTGACACCTGGTGAGAGTTCAAAGAACTCTAGTTCCTGTTATTATTATTTTCTAAATCCCCTGATAAAGTTGGTACTAGAGCCCAGATCTCCTAGTCGGTGTGCCTTCTCACTTAAGACCACATAAATTGTTTTGTCCGCAGATGAGATTTAAGCCTTTACCATCACCCCACTTTTCTATTTTTCTCTCCTTAAGCTGTACTTCCCATTTTCCCATTTTCTTTTTCTCCAAGCCCTATTCTTACTTACTGCTTTGGCTGATTTTTTTAGATACCTTAAATAATGTGAATGGAAATTCTCAAATTTTGTAACACTGGTTTCTCAGTCTAATGGCAACATAAATGACATGGCCATACTTTATGTGTTTTTTTTAGAGATCACTTTAGTGGCATTACAAAACTCCATTATTATTTGTCTCTGGAACTTGCTCACTGCCTTTATAAATGAAACAAGAAGCTGTGGTCATTTCAGATAGTATGGAATAGTCTTTTTGTATTTCTTTGTCAAGGCAGAAATGGAACTTTTCCATAAAGCCATATTCTGTAAGTGACTGCATTCTTAGGCTTGCAACATTTCTGTCCCTTACTTCTTTTACCTTGCCTTTCCATAAAGATTGTATCAGCTGTGGGATCTTGTGCCAGTCATATCTCTTCTCTAAGCTGCAATGTTACTGACTGTAAATATGTAATACCAACCTTATACACCTGTGGATTTGTTAGAATAATTTAAGCAGTTCTTTGTAAATTGTAAAAGATAAGAGAATGTGTGAAGCTTTTGTTATTAAGACAAGTATCAGTAGAGGCAACTGATGATCAATAAGGGTAGTGGAAGTTGGAGGTTGATAACTGTCTACTTATCAACTGTGGATGGATCAATTTTCCTGAATTAGTAGGAGCAAATGTGTATTTTCAAAATTATTTCAGCAAGTTATTTTCAAAATTGTGATTAGTAGTAAGGTGCTCAGAAGCAAACTCCTCCTAAGCATACAGAGCAATTTAAGTTAATATAATAATTATTAATTAATTAATATAATAATTAATTAATATAATAATTTAATTATAGTCCTTTCACATACATTGTTTCCTTTAGTCTTCAGCACGAATCTGCCAGGCCGGTGTCATTACCTCTATTGTATAAATGGGAATTGAATTATAATTTGCTTCCAGGAACATTAGTGGTTGAGGCAGTGCTGAAATCCCAGTTGATACTTAGACCATTGTGCCTTTTGTTTTAACAAGTTCCTCAGCTATATATCTGTTTGTTTATCCAAAGATTAATTAGTCCTGTCAGCTTTTACATTCCCTGCTGTAATTCTAAATTTGTTTTAGATGCTTTTAGCCCCACCCATAACCTCCCTGTCTTGTGTATTGCAGAATCCATATCCTGGCCTGCTGGCTATTTCAGACGAGATCGGGCGCGTTCAGGGTGGTATGGCCATAGACATGCTGGCTATTTCAGGAACACTATCTTTTTTTTTTTTTCCAGTGTGCTTGTTCATCAGACAGGAAGGGAAGTGTTAGAGATTTTAATTAATGTCTCTGAAGTGAAGAAGAGAAAAAAAGAAGGACCTGTGATAATTGCCTATGATAATTCATTTCTTGAGAAACCGTATTATTGGTAAGTACCTGGAGTTTCTCCAGTCATGCAAGGATTATCTTCGCCCAACTCCTAGAGCATTATGTAGCATGGCTTTGAAGAGGTGGGGAAGTGAAGCTGAAAACAGGAAATAGTTTTGGCTTGCCATTCCAAAGGAGATTCTCAGCGGGAAACTGTTTAAGCAATAGTGTTGTGTGAAACTGAATGGGTAGAAACTGGAAGCTGCCCTCCACATTAATCTTAACAGTGGAAAATGTCTAGCCTAGTGGTTGTCATCAAGGACTCTGGTACTAAACTGTCTGGATTCAAACCAAGCTTCATTATTTATGGTCCGTGTGACTTACAGGAAGTTGTTTAATTTCTCTGTGACTCAGCTTCTGGTCTTTAAAATGGGCGTGAAAATACTATGTGCATCCAAGGCTGACTATGTATCATATGATATAATGTATGTGTGGTGCTTAGCACAGAGTAGTGCCTGGAATGCAGTGAATGCTGAATAAATAGTAGGAGGATTGCTTTTATTATGGATATTATGATCTGTCACTTATACATTGTATCCTGGACAAGATTTACCTGGAAATGCATCTGGCAAAAAAAAAAAAAAAAGGGGGGGGGCTCAGTAAATGCTTTCTCAATTATTATTCTGCCAGAAAGGTCATGCTGGTAAAACTGTGTGCTGGGTTGATGGTTTGGGGGTTTGGGTGGTGACGGTAGGCTGAACAAGGTTAGGGGAGGCTTCTGGTAAAATGGGCTCAGCACAGACTCCTTATAACAAGAAAATTTATTGTTTAGTCGGTGGAAAGGGATCATGAGATCTGGTTTTCAGTCCTACCTCCGGTACACAACAGTAAGTTGTGCGAGTCTACAGTTCATCTACCTCTCTTGGTATGTCCTCATTTTTAAAAATAAGGAGTTAAGACCAGATGGGGTTTGTTGTTAACAGTGGTTGTTAACTGTGGGCTGGGGTGGAGAATTTACCAGAAACTGTTTTAAATTTTGTATGTCTGTGTTTCCATCCCCTATTTTCCCTTTGCCTTCAGGTTCTTTCCCCTCTTGTGAAAAATCCTGTCTTTCCTGGTAACCACATAGTACGTAAAGCACCTCATTGCTCAAGTGGCAATCTTGTAACCCGGAAACCAAGGAAAGAGTTGTCTTCACATTCATTTGTGTGTGAAAGTCTAGGTGGGGCCCTAAGTGCATTGAAATTCAGGGGACTCCTTTCATAGGTTTATAGAAAAGTTGACTCAGGAAGTGACTATTCCATTTCCTATCTTTGCTTAAATGTGTTGGGCTGATGTAGGAAATATGCGATTTGGTAGCCGAAATCAAATTTCAGTAACTTATAAAAGGAGCAGAAACAAAGGATTTTTAACTCTCACCATTTGTGCTGCACATGAAACAGGTCTATGAAAATATATAAGGACAGATTGATAAAGAAGAGAGAACTTCAAGATCTTTCTGGGAGCAGTTTAAGGGAGCTCTGATTGGATTTGTTCTTATTAGGAATAGGAAGGGATTTCTCTTTGTCAGACCTATGTGCTGCCTTAGATGAGAATGTAACCAGAGTGTTCATCTCAATCCATGAGAGCAGCTCTGTGGAAGATCTGTTGACAGGCCTACCTACTACTTACAGATGCTTTAGAGGACAGCAATGGGTTTGCATGTTGGCAGGGAGGAATCGAGGGAGATTTATTCGATCTTAGTGTAAGCCTACTTAGTCAGAGCAGCTCCATCTGGTTAAACAATGATTTTGTTGTTTATGCAGTAAAACTTAAACTGACCCCGTGCCCGCCCCCCGGGAACTTACTTAAAAACAAGTCCCAGAAACCAGTCCTAGGTAACAAAGCCCAAATACAAGGGCGGGTCAGGCCAGGTGGAGGTATCTGATCAGTGGGGAGCATACTGTCTCCTTAGCTACCAAGGAGTATGGGCCCTGCCCTCTGGACACCTTTTGGGCGCTAATTCTGACCAAAGTGATAGGCTAGGTCAAATATGTACTAGGGTAAATTGTAATTCAATTGGCCACCCATGTGTGACCTAGCATGACTGTGCAGCTTTCTCTGTGTGTTACAATCTCATTGGCCACCTGTGCGTGGCCAAGCCCAACCACATGGCCTTTGCCCTTAAAAGCTAGCCTATAAGGCAGAGAGAGGTCTCCTCTTTGCAAGAGATGGCCCTGGCCAGTCAGTTTCTCGATTCTTGGCGCAAAATAAAGCTTGGCTTGACCTTCGCTTTGTATCAGTCTCGCTCCTTTGACCACGAACCCAACATTAGTAAGAGAAATATTATTCTTTTATGATTTTATGAGACATAGAAAAACAAGAGCATGGTGTGGTCTCAGCCTGGCTAGCTAATTGAAGGAAGACTTAAATGCTGGAGTCCCAGAGGAAGGTTTCATAACCCTCAAACGCGTGGGATCCAGCATAGGGTGGAAGTACACTGAGTTAGGGAGATCATGTTTCTGTCTTACTTCCAGCTCTGTTACTAACTTGCTGTGTAATCTTGGGCAAGTCTGAGTTTTACTTCCCAACATATAAATGAGGCTGGGCTAACATAGCCTCCAAAATACATGGCTGGCTTTAATAGTTTGATCTCAAGGTCCTGTGTGATAATAATTGAAACCTAGCAACATTAGAATGTTACAGACGGTCCAGGTAGGTTGAAGAGGGTGGTACAGGGAGAGAGGGTCTCCCCTGCTTAATGAATTTATGTAAGAGAAAAGAAAGGTAATCAC
This sequence comes from Mustela nivalis, assembly GCF_964662115.1. Classification (NCBI taxonomy): domain Eukaryota; kingdom Metazoa; phylum Chordata; class Mammalia; order Carnivora; family Mustelidae; genus Mustela; species Mustela nivalis. Next base: position 33,023,997 of record NC_139040.1, read on the forward strand.
TAAATATTGGTATAGTGACCTTTACTCCTTAACTTCCTGTGAAATTGTTGGTTCCAGGAGTATAGACTCAAGGAAAAGTATAAAATTGGGAGTAGTGATTTTTCTTTGAAAGAAGAGTAGGTTTTGATTAAGTCGTTATGTGGAGACATGAATCCTTTAAATTTCGGTCATACAACCAATATTCTTCAAGAATGTAAAGACTATTAAGTTGTATTCTATGACAGTGAAGTGTTGTTTTAAGAAACAGGTGAAAAGTGAGATTTGCTTTTTAGAGAGGTCATTCTGGCTGTATGTGGTATGGAGGATGGTTTGGAGACAAGAAAGACTGGATAATGAAATCCTAATGATAAGTTCCTCATCTTGGAAGGGGTAGTGATAATGGGAGAGGTTGTATGGGAGAGGGAGAAGTTGAACTCCCAGGTTTCTGGTTTGGGCAACTGGGAAGATGAGAATGCTATTTGCTGATACAGCAAACAGAAACAGATAGAGAGTAGAGGATGGTGGTTTAATACTTATGGAGCAAAAAAAGTCTGAGGCTTTGGTGTAGGTTCTGTGCTTTCTTGGTAATCAGATAACTTTCAAATGCTTTTTAATCTCAGAAAAGAGTATATGTATCAGTGTATGTATCTTGTTGCTAGGGGAGAGGGTTGCTATGGAGATTAATGATGTCATAACGCCCACTGTGATCCAATAAGGACCCTCTGGTGGGTCTGACTCAGTCTTCAGGCTGAAGGTTATTTGAAGTTATCCTATCCTGGCCAGAGCATGTGATGTATGGAAAAGTCTATGTTGGGGGGCCGATATGAAGGGATACAAGCAGTTATATGTTTATATGTTTGTTTTGCTTTTTTTTTTTTTAACTGTTAGGGAAAAAAGAGCCTAGAATCCTCCCTTTCTAGGTTATTGGTTCCAAACCTGATTTTTTCTGTTTCCATGGTTCAAAGGGGCACAGTTTTCCTAATTCCTAGTTGAAGGCACACAGAGTTATCAAATGTGTTTTTAATCACATTTAGTCTTAGTTATTTGAAGTAACAAAGTTAAAATGTATTTTTCCTTCTTAGAGTGGAAATCTCAAGGTATTTAATCTTGGAGAAATGCCTTTCGCTCATTTGGATGTGAGACACTTCTGTACCCTGCTTATTTGCACAACGTTTGTCTCTGTGCCTTCAAATGCTGAGATAAAAGGTAAACCAATAATGGAGTACTTTTAAACTTTAGGATATTAACTGTCTTTTCAACCTACCCTGTAGAAGTGCATAACAAGTAGATAGATTATTACTGGAAATATTTTAGGAAGTCCATACACAAATGATATGTTCTTACTAGCCAGCCTCATGTTTAAGGTAACTAATGGTAACAAACATTTTGCAGGATAAAAGTCAAGCTAAAAGACACTTTCCAGACCTTTTCATATAGTCTTCTAATAGGTTAATTATCTGAAATCTCATTGCCTAATACTCAACTAACTGGAAACTTATTTGTGGTCCTTAATCTTTGAGATAATTAGATAAATACGGAAAAATATGCAGAGATTTAAAGGGAGTTGGGGGAAATTGGAGGGGGAGATGAATCATGAGAGACTGTGGACTCTAAGGAACTAACTGAGGGTTTTGGAGGGGCAAAGGGTGGGAGGTTGGGTGAGCCTGGTGGTGGGTATTGTGGAGGGCACATATTGCATGGAGCACCGGGTGTGGTGCCTAAACAATGAATTCTGGAACGCTGAAAAGAAATTAAAAAAAATAAAAATTTTTTAAAAAGTAAAATTTAAACATAATTACAGAATTATTAAATCATGTCTACTGAATTTTCCTTATTGCAGAAGGTAATCAGAACAATTCATTTCACAAAGATTTGTAAGTATAAGAATTGAAACAATAGGGTTGTCATTTTATCCTCAATAGAGACATTCTTTATTGGTACCTGGTGGGGGTCCCATGTCAAATCATAATTTGTACCGCAAATTACAATCTTTTTGTAGATTCTTTTCTTCACCTCAATATGTATCATGAGAGGCATTAAAATGAACAAATGGGCAAAAATGAAAGGAAATTATGAGCAGAAAGGCAACATGAGGGCAGTACTATAGTACTATTAGATTTGCTAGTGAGAAAATCTATAGAATTACTTGTTCATTTGCTTTTTAAACCACCAGTTGGGGCAGCCATTGCCGTCCACTGCTCCTCCCGACAAATAAAATGGGCTTTTTACTCTCCTCAGCTGCCTCACACTTTTTCTTAAGTCCTTCGGAAGAGTGGCCCTGGCTTTCCCTGGGATAGTAATGAACTTTAGTTGGAGAATTCAGTTGACCAGAATGGAATGACAAGATCTGCTTGTTCTAATCCTTAAGGCATTAAGCCATAGTAGTCATATTTTACATTTCCTATCCCTTTTGTGTTATATGCATATAGTAAACACTGAATTAATACTGATTGGTTCTTGGTATTAGAGAGATTTATGTAATAAAGTGTTCCCATCTTAGGCCAAATTCTGGTCTATATAACCACAGAGATAACTCCATGTTCAACTGCCTGCTTCTGTGAAAACTTAGTAGCTAGGTAAGGCAAAGTCATATTTGCATATAGCAGTAATCTAGACTTTTTTTTTTTTAAAGATTTTATTTATCTATTTGACAGACAGAGATCACAAGCAGGCAGAGAGGCAGTCAGAGAGAGAGGGGGAAGCAGGCTCCCCTCTGAGCAGACAGCCTGATGCGGGGCTCCATCCCAGGACCCTGAGATCATGACCCGAGCCGAAGGCAGAGGTTTAACCCACTGAGCCACCCAGGTGCCCCTAATCTAGACTTTTTAACAGCTTTATTGATATGATTTCCATAACATAAAACACAGACTTTTAAAGTGTACTGTTGGGCGCCTGGGTGGCTCAGTGGGTTAAAGCCTCTGCCTTTGGCTCAGGCCACGATCCCAGGGTCCTGGGATCGAGCCCCAGGGAGCCTGCTTCCCTTCCTCTCTCTCTGCCTGCCTCTCTGCCTACTTGGGATCTCTGTCTGTCAAATAAATAAATAAAATCTTTAAAAAAAAAAAAAGTGTACTGTTGAGTGGTCTGTAGTATCTTCACAATATACTTGTTTAACAACCCCAGCTACTCAATTCCAGAATATTTATATCCCCTTCCCCAAGGAAATCAAATATTTATACAGTAGTCATGTGTTATTTTTCCTTTCCTCCAGCTCCTGGCTACCACTAATTGACTTTTGTCTCTACGGATTTGCCTATTATGAATATTTCATATAAATTGGTCTTATGTGATCTTTTGTGATTGATTTATTTCAAATTAGCTTAAAGTTTTCAGGGCCTTTGGATGTTGTAGCGTCGATCAGTACTTCATTCTTATGGCTGAATAATATTCCATTGTATAGATGTACTACAGTTTATTTATCTATTCACCACCTGGTGGACATATGGAAGTGATCTAGATTTAGCAAATTTTGTCATAAGATACAGGAAAAAAAGTAAAAATATTTTATTGATTTTATTTCAGTTAATCCTCCTGAGGATTTTGAGATAGTGGACCCTGGATATTTAGGTTATCTGTCTTTGCAATGGCAACCTCCACTGTTTCTGGATAATTTGAAAGACTGCCCAATAGAGTATGAATTAAAATACCGAAACATTGGTAGCAAATATTGGAAGGTAAGTAAAGCAAGCACATGCAAACTTGTTGTGATTATTAGGAACTTTCTTTTAATTTTTGATGTCAGTGTCCACTCTGAATCCTGTATCTCAATAGCTATTATTATTATTATTTTTTAAAGATTTGTTTATTTGACTGAGAGAAAGAACACAAGTAGGCAGAATGGCAGCAGAGGCAGAGGTAGAAGCAGGCTCCCCTTTGAAGAGGGACCCCGGTGTGGGGCTCCACCCCAAGACCCTGGGATCATGACCTGAGCCAAAGGCAAACACTTAACCGACTGAGCCACCCAGGCACCCTCTCAATAGTTATTGTTAAGAAATAATAAGCTGGGGCACCTGGGTGGCTCAGTGGGTTAAGCCGCTGCCTTCGGCTCAGGTCATGATCCCAGGGTCCTGGGATCGAGTCCTGCATCGGGCTCTCTGCTCAGCGGGGAGCCTGCTTCCCTCTCTCTCTCTCTGCCTGCCTCTCTGTCTACTTGTGGTCTCTGTCTGTCAAATAAACAAATAAAATCTTTAAAAGAAAAAAAAAAAAAGAAATAATAAGCTGCCATGCCTGCTGCTATCGCCTGAGTATCCTGCCACATCTATTTTTACCACACCCAGTATTAAGACTACCATTTGAAGTGTAGGAAAAAAAAAATTGATTACATGGAATATAGCCTTGAAGAATACTTACACATTTTACTGTATTTTATGGTTACGTAAATACCTGTATAAGAGTCTTATATAGGCTATTGGACCGTAAGCTTTTTCTTTGTAGGAATTAAGCCTTATTTATCTTTGCACTTGACCCCAGAACAAAGCATAGTTCTTTGCATATATTATAGTAAGTGTTCAGTGAAACTTTATTGACTTATTAAGGACATAGTCAAGCATGTTCAAAGATTTCTGTTGTATGAGGCATACTGTTAGCTTCCTCAATTCATAGGTAGTTTCAAGAGACAATTCAAGTACATTTATTGAGCAACATTTTGTGCCAGGCACTTGGCTAGGTATCAAGAATACAAGGATAAATGACATGATTGTAGTCCTCTGGGAGCTCATAGTTTGTCTGCCTTTCTCCAGTTGCCTCCCAGGTTTTACTGTATATGGTTCCTGAAGAGTTCAAATGATACTTGAAATGTGATTAGAAACATTTGTCATGTAATAGGCATATGGTATCTGAAAATTATCTCTTGATTTCAAGTTTGTTATAGCTCAAGATCTTGCATAGAGACTCTTTTCTTTTCCAGATTTTTTGGGGGTTATTTTGGTTTTGTTTCGTTTGTTGTCATTGTTTGTTTTTAAATAAGTTCTACACCCAGCATGGGGCTTGAACTCACAACCCTAAGATCAAGAGTCCCATGCTCTACCCATTAGACCAGGCAGGCACCCCTGGGTTTATTCTGTATAAGATGTTAAGATTCTCAAACGATACAATATGCAGAAATGAGCCTGCCTAGAAATATCTAGGACATTGTATCTGATAATCATTAGGAATTTCTTAGATATTGGTATCACTCCAGGGTGACTTCTTAGCCCCAATAATGTGGCTCATGATGCTGTCACTGTAAGTTTGACTTTGTCTCATCTTCTTATCAAACAGACCGTCATTACCAAGAATCTATATTACAAAGATGGGTTTGATCTTAACAAAGGTGTTGAAGCAAAGATACACACACTTGTGCCAGCACAATGCACAAATGGATTGGAAGTTCGAAGTTCATGGTCAGAAGCTACTTATTGGACATCACCAAGAGGTTAAAATAAAGCTCTTTTCATATTTAATACTGTCAGAACAACCCATACAGGGCATAAGGCCCTTAACCCTTATTTACTAGATTGTATGTATAAATGAAAGTGTGGCAGCAGATAGAATTCTTCTTAGGAGTGGATGACTGGCCATTTTGAATCCTTTAAATCAGCAAACAAATTTGGCAAAACCTGCATCTTAATATAGTTAATATAGTTCCCAGGTTTTTTTTTGTTTGTTTAAAGATTTTATTTATTTGACAGACAGAGATCACAACCAGGCAGAGAGGCAGGCAGAAAAAGAGGAAGGGAAGCAGGCTCCCCGCTGAGCAGAGAGCCCGATGTGGGGTTTGATCCCAGGACCCTGGGATCGTGACCTGAGATGAAGGCAGAGGCTTTAACCCACTGAGCCACCCAGGTGCTCCTATAGTTCCCAGTTTTGAGGTCATATTAGTAAATACGTATGTGAGTATTTGCTCAACTGCTCAGAGCATCCTAGAATAATTTTTATTTTTAATTTTTTTTTATTTTTAAAGATTTTTTATTTGTTTGACAGAAATAGAGAGTGGGAGAGCACAGGCAAGGGGAGCAGCAGACAGAGAGAGAGGGAGAAGCAGGCCCTCGCTGAGTAGGGAGCCTGATGCAGGGTTCAATTCCAGGACCCTGGGCTCATGACCTGAGCTGAAGACAGTTGCCCAACTAACTGAGCCACCCAGGCACCCTGCATCCTAGAATTATTCATTTAGTACCTTTTCATATGCTTATACTAGTACCATTAAATGAGCCCTCAAAAGTTTTTTGATTTTTACATGCCCCATTACAGTGAAGTGACTTCTAATAATTTCCTTTTAGAATATTCCTGATTATATATTGATTGCTAAATGAAATAGAGAGATCAAAAGAAATGAATTAAATTGCATAGTGATTTCCCAAATTACTCATAACCATGCCTCTCAGGCATTGATAGTTCATTCATTCTTTAGGAAACGAGGATACCAAAGTTCGGGAAATGGACTGTGTATATTACAACTGGCAACATTTACTCTGTTCTTGGAAACCTGGTGTGAGTGCCCATTTGGTTACCAATTACCAATTGTTTTACTGGTAAGTATTTTTATAATAAGAATTCCATATTAAGAAAGTATCTGTAAATATTATAGTATGAATAACTATTTTTACTAAATTGAATTTATTATTTTTCGGAGTTGCATTTATGATGAAGGTTGCTTACAATTATTTGGGGTTTTCAAGGGGGGATAAGTAGGTTTAGGCTGTATCTACTGGAAGTCACTCTATGGGGTGATACAGGAATGCAACACTGTTCCTGTACTGGATTAAATTTTGTATCCTTTAGATATATAGGATTATAACCTAAAAAGTTTTGGCAGGTACCTATTAATGCTGAATCCTTTTCCTGATTTCCCTTTTTTAACTATCACTGAGGCTTTACACTTAGAGCCATCTGAATCTTCTATCTCCTTCATTCCTTCATTGTTTCATGATAACATTGTTCACTGCATTCTGACACTGCTTTTCAAGGTTGCACATCTGTTCTTCACTTCCCATCTCTACTGTAAGAACTCTACTGTAGGCTCACCTCTGTTCCGCAACTGGATGACTCCCATAGTTTCCCAAATGATGGTCTCTGCTTCCAGGCTCTTCCCTTCCTATTCATTCTGCACAGTGTAGCCAGATTTATCTTTCTATATTGCTATTTTCATATATCAAAACCTTCCAGTGGCTCTTCATTGCTCCAGGATAAAAATCTTGTCTGGCATTCAAATGTCTGCCTCACTTTATCACTGCTCTTCCAACATTACCTTCTACTATCTCTGGTGTGAGTGTTCCACTCCATTTAGACCCATCTCTACATTTTCTTTCTCACCTCTGTTATGATTCTTTATGCCTTTGTGTGCATTACTATCTGGAATGCCCTCTGGCTTTCTCCCTAACCCTTACCCATCACCCATCTTTTAGGCCCATCTGGTATTCAGTTTCATTAACTCTTTACTGATCACATCAACTTCTGTTCAGTTTTTCTCCGAACTATTACTTATTTTAGCTCTTAATTCCTTGTCCGAATGACATTTAAATTTTTGTCATATATGTGTGCTTTGTCTGGTCCCTTAAATTTTTAAGTGATTAGTGGGCACGAACTGTTTCTTACATTTCTTTTCACTATCTGTGCTGTGCTATGCCTATCATAGATCATCACAAAATATTCATTAAATGAGAGTATTGGTACATTGATAAATATGTATCAGAATTTATGCATTTATTAAATAACGTTAAAAAGCAAGAGAGGACAAAGTGTTACTCTTTGTGTTTCAGACCCATGGCTTTTTTTTTTAGACAAATCATAAGACATAACTGATAAGCCATAAGCTATTGAGAATACTGAGAACTAGGTTCTAACGCCTGCTCTGGCATCATTGAGTTTGGTGGTCTTGGGCAAGCCATTTTCCTTTCTGGGGTTTCTTCATCTGGAATTGGCTGGGTCAATCTCTACAGTCTAATTTATTTGTTCATTAATTCAACAAATTTTAAGCAATTATAAAATGCCAGGCACTGTTCTAGATAAAAAGGCTGAAAGTATACCCTTTTATACATTGTAGTTCATATATGACATAGCTTTATCCTCATCTTAGTAGTGAGGGGTAAATATTGACATCTTAGAAACTGGAAAATAAGGTTGCCATGAGGCTTCACGCTGGCACATAGTAAATCTGGGTAAAGTCAAGCCTAAAACTCAAGTCTCCCAAACAAAATTAGGTGAACTAACCAAGAGACTGTAACTTTGCAAAATCTGCCCAAAGTAAATACTTGACTACTTGAAAAGGGAAATTAAAGCTAATATATTATAGAATGCTTGTATTTTCTTCCCTCTCTCTAGCTGCTGGCAGCTATTGTGTTAAAAAATAAAGTGATTTTCACTATCATAAAATTCTGTTATCACCCCCCTCATGCAAATACATAACAACTTGGGATAAAAAACAAAACAAACAATGGAAACAACCTGACTACTTGGCAAAAAGTGAATTCAGTAAAGTCTGGCCATTTGTATCAGCACCTGGTCAGCTACTAGCTTGGCCTAATTTCAAGAGGGATTTTGGCTGCTTTTGCATTGCAAAATATAATTTAGGAAAATAAACCAGACATTTGTGTTTTGAAAATCAGTAGGGAAATCCACCCTAATTCCCATTAGCTTTAATACTGGAAAGAGGTTAACTTTCAGTGAGTGATATGGCAACATTTCTTGTCAAAGAGAATGGGAAATTACATATTTGCCAGACAGCTCTTTTTCTTTTTGACCCCTCTGTTGGCTTTTCTGAGGCTTAGCTCTTGATGTGTATGGTATCTTCAGAGGACTATCATTCATTTTATTAAACATAGCAGTATTTTGTAAGTCTGCTTTTTAGATGTGCTTTCTTCTAATATAAGTTCTCCAGTACAATATTAAAAGGACAACATCACCCAGCATTATATATTTAAACCCTAGGTTTTTTTAAAATAGAAATCTTACTCTTTGATTCACAAATCCTGTGGGCAAGTTAATATCACTTCAATACATGAGTAAGAATCCTTGCCTTATCCTTGATATTTTGTAAAGACTCCCATCAGATTGTAATCTCCATGAAATTATCAAATATGCTTTCTTTATTATTATATCTCTAGCACATAGCATAGGATTTGGCACAGAGTTGGTGCCCAATAAATATTGGATGTTATTAAATGATTTTTTTATTCACTTGGTATCTTAAAATAATTGAAAAATGAATACCATGATACTTTAAGATATTGGGAAGCACAATTCTTACAATACCTCTTTTTACAGGTTTGAGGGCTTGAAGCACGCAATACAGTGCCCCGATTACATCAAGGCTAATGGAAAAAATACAGGTTGCAGGTTTCCCCATTTGGAGTCATCAGACTATAAAGATTTCTATATCTGTGTTAATGGATCATCAGAATCCCATCCTATCCAACCCAGCTATTTTATTTTTCAGCTTCAAAATATAGGTGAGTTAAACAACTTCAAAATGTTTCTAGTTTAAGCCATTTACAATCACATGGAAGAGAAGAGATGGAGACAAAGATATAGAAAAAGTTATGGAAATGCAAAGCCTAAGAAATGAGGGCCAAGAGAGTATATGAAGAAGCTCTTATTAAATATAAAAGTATAGGAATAAGGAATCTCAGCAAGAATTTTTTTTTTAATTTTTATTTAGAATTTACAATTTATTCCCTAGCTTCAAAGCATTGGTCTGCTGTAAAGTATTTTGGTCTAGAGTTAATAATGGAGTAATTATAGAATCCCTTATTCCCACATCTCAATGCACAAATGGTTAGATATTCTGAGTTGGAGTTCTTAGTTCTAGTGTTACAATAATGTCAGGTTTTAGAGTCAGCCATACCTGGATCTGAATCTTAGATTTACCAGTTTATAGCTGTATAACTTTGGGCAAATTTTAAAGTCTGTTTCAATTTCCTTATCAGTAAAATGAGGATGATAGAGGACACTTCATAGGCTTATTGTGAGACATGAGTGAGGTTTTTTTTTTTTTTTAAGATTTTATTTGAGAGGAGAGCGACCAAGAGAGAGCATTGCAGATTGATGGGGGGAGGGAAGAAGGAGAAACAGACTCCCTTGTTGAGCAGGGAGCCCAAAGAGGGGCTCGATTTCAGGACCCTGGGATCATGACCTGAGCTGAAGACAGACGCTTAAGCGACTAAGCCATGTAGACACCGCCATGAGTGAGTTTATGATGTGATATCCCTGGTTCAGTGCCTGACACATCATAAGGTCTAAATGAGAGTTAGCTATTGATAAAAATAGTAGTGGTAATTGTTGTGGCAGCTGTTCCTAATGCTACCAAATGGAAAAATGACTGTAATGATTTGGATCTTCTAAGTTTTCTTTTGGGTTTAAATATTTGTCAATATGTGATTTACCAAAATTTAGTTTCCAAAATAACCAAGTTTCTCAATAAACTAATCTTGGTTGCCAAGCAACTTTGATTTTAATTCACATTGTAGAGATTAGTCTTGACCCATCCGATTTATGTTAGAGATTTCTCTTACTAGGTGTCCCTAGCTTTTGATAAGAGCTACTGCTAAACTTAATGACTTCCATGTTGAAATGACTTCCTTTCGCTTTTCAGTTAAACCTTTGCCACCAGAGTACCTTAGTCTTACTGTGGAGAATTCAGAGGAAGTTAACCTGAGATGGAGCATGCCTAAAGGACCCATCCCAGCCAAATGTTTTATTTATGAAATTGAATTCACCGAAGATGACACTACCTGGGTGGTACGAACATTGCATTTGTTTGGAAAAAACGTAAACATAGTTTTTAATTTTTTTTAAATATAGACTTAATAAAATAAGCAAATACGAGAACCAAAATCAGTTGCTATCCATATAAGGAATAGAATATGACATGTATCTTAGTATAATTTCCAGAAAACAATATAATGTAGGGGACAAAAGAAAGATGCTTGCTTGTAGTCTGAAAGGATAATCAGTCATAGAAATTTTAAAGCTACGTTAGGACTTTAGAGATAATGTAATCAGTTGTTTCTAATATTGTGCCAATAAATTAAAGTTGCCAAGTGCAGGTATGAGATGGGTTATGATGAGGGCTTTGGTGAAAAGGAAAACAGCACAATAAAACCACTTCTTGAGGAACAAGCATCATGTCAGAATTAGACTCTGACAGGGCTACTTGAATTGCTGGTAATGCAGGAGAGGGGCTGACAGAGGAAGGAGACAATGATTGCAAAACTCATTACCCCCCAGTAACAACAGTGTGATGATGCCTTTAGCCCTACATTGTTATAAGTTAATTTTATTCATTGATTTCCAACTTAGAAAGTGGTGGAGACGCATAGGTGAGCCATTAGTTCTAATCAATTAATTTCACCTACGGATAAGAAGAAAACTGGGAGTTGAATTGATTTACAAGTCCCAAGAAAATGAATTGACTTACAAATTATTCAGCTAGTCCCAGTCCACTATGTTATGCCGGTTCCCAAGAAAAGATACAATAAAATAGAAGCTGTTATTTTGGATGAGAGATACTGTTCAGTTCTTTGAAATGCAAAACTCAAGCAATTTCTTCATTGATTTTTTTTTTTCCCTTTGAGAACATCTAGCCTTGTGTATTCTCATATCTGAAGAAGTTTCATGCTAAGCCCTGAGCACTGTTATGTAGCTTTTATGGCAGTTAGCCAAAATAAGGAGAGAGAGAGAGAGAGAGAGGAAAAAAAAAAAGACTTTATGTGTATGAACTCTGTAGTTTCCATAGAAATAACATTCACATGATGGCTCCTTTTGCTAACTCAGTATCTGTAGCATATTCCAGTTTATGTAATCTGCGAAATTTGACACTACTCCAAATACTGGTTATCATAAACAATAAAGCTATGTAGACATTTTGCTCTGTCCCACATGCCTTTACTACAGGTGATCCATTATTAGTATAGAAAAATTTTATAATACAGATAAGGAAGGGAAGAAAAATAATAAAAAAAACCCCACCATGCAGAGAGATAATCGCTGTGAAGATTTGATATATGGGGGTGCCTGGGTGGTTCAGTGGATCAAAGCCTCTGCCTTCGGCTCAGGTCATAATCCCAGGGTTGATCCCAGGATCAAGCCCCACGTTGGGCTCTCTGCTCAGCAGGGAGCCTGTTTCCCTTCCTCTCTCTCTGTCTACTTGTGATCTCTGTCAAATAAATAAAATTAAAAAAAAAAAAGATTTGGTATATAGCTTTCTTGTCATTTGATATGTATATTTCATGTAATAAAATCTGCTACCAAAATGACAAGTCAAATAAATGAGATCTATCTAGCTGCAATTAGATCAAATAATAGCATCTTATTTTTTACTTGGCTTTCAGACTACCACAGTTGAAAATGAGATTCAAATCACCAGAACATCAAATGAAAGTAAAAAATTGTGCTTTTTGGTAAGAAGTAAAATAAATATGTATTGCTCAGATGATGGACTCTGGAGTGAGTGGAGTGATGAACAATGCTGGAAAGGTAAGAGATAAGAGCAGTAACTGAATAGCTATTTGGTAACAAATATATTTTCTTTCAATGTGTTTTGTAATAATGGAAATAAAAATGCTCTTGCATATAGTCTATAAATAGATAAATTAGCAAGCACCTCAAACATAGATTTATAGAAAAGAAAATTAAGCTACAGTTTTATGAAAGTGCATTACTGATTTTAAAGTTTAATTTTATATCCCCTGTAATAAATGAATTCTATTTTAGTCCAACTTAAGAACACAAGGTATGACTCTCTTTCTTTCTTCCTAATTTTCTATATAATTTGTCTTTTATTATCTTCATTCTCCTTCTGAAACAACCAGTTTGATTTTAGGATAAAACTACTTTCTTTTTCCTCAACAAAAAATGCATCTCCATTCCTCATAACCTCTCTTACCAAACATGCATATCGTACTATCCTTGCATACAGATGTGTTTTCCTTATTATTTCTAGCAGCTTTAATTATATGTATTAATTAGAATTCTTAATCCTTAGAAATTTAATTTATAGTGAAACTAAAGCAATTGTGAATTGTATATTTTGCCAACATGCTTTAGATTGGAAAATTTATGAATACATTTCATAATTTCTAGAAACATATGTTTCTTCACAATATAGTCTTTCACTATAACACAAGACATGCTTACCGACAGACCCCAATATCGTAGTTTCTTTGTAATAGTGTTTAAAAAACAAAATTCAACTGTGTAAATTTGAAGATCTGATTTGCTTTATGTAAGATTTATAAATTGTGCAACATCCCATTTTGCAAATAGGAAGGAGCTCTGAGGAGCTGTATGAAATGGAAGGTTTTATAGGCAGAAGGGGGAAAATTATGGATTATTTTAGGAAAGGTCACTTTCCTTTATGGGATGAAAGGGGTCAGAGGTCCACCAGGCAGATTATCTCACTAGTACTGATCAGGTAATTCCAGACACTTGATAAAGGTCATGTCCCTGGCACAATGCTGAAACTGTAATTAAGTTAGATTTTAAGTCTTAGTTTTCTGGTGTGGAGCTTAGCACAAGGGACTCCATTTTGAGCCTGTTATCTTTTTCCTTTAGCAATAGGAAGAAAAAATAGATAAACCTATGTTCAGCAATTAATGTTTTAGTATTTTATCTTATTTAAAAATGTCTTTTTTTCGGGGCACCTGATGGCTCAGTGGGTTAAAGCCTCTGCCTTCTGTTCAGGTCATGAACTTGGGTTCCTGGGATCCAGCCCCACAACAGGCTCTCTGCTTGGCAGGGATCAAAGAGATCCCTTCCTCTCTCTCTGCCTGCCTCTCTGCCTACTTGTGATCTCTGTCTGTCAAATGAATAAATAAAATTTTAAATAAATAAATAAATAAAATAAAAATGTCTTTTTTCTTTAAAAAAAAAAAGATTTTATTTATTTGCGAGAGAGACAGAGAGAGAGAGAGAGAGAGTGAATTGGGGAAGGGGCAGAGGGAGAAGTAGACTCCCCACTGAGTGGGGAGCCATATGTGGGGCTGATGCAGGGCCGGATGAGGGGCTCGATCCCAGGATTCTGGATCATGACCTGTGCTGAAAGCAGACACTTAAGGACTGAGGCACCCAGGTGCCCCCAAAATGATCTTTGTTTATTACTATATTATGGATATTTAGAGCTATCCTTCATTTAACTTACTAAAACTTTTTTTTTTTTTTAAAGGCTTTGTTTATTTATTTGACAGACAGAGATCACAGGTAGGCAGAGAGAGAGGAAGGATGAAGCAGGCTCCCTGCTGAGCAGAGAGCCCGATGCGATGCCAGGGCTCCATCCCAGGACCCTAAGATCATGACCTGAGCCAAAGGCAGAGGCTTTAACCCACTGAGCTACCCAGGTGCCCCTAACTTACCAAAACTTTTAAGGTTTTATGTTACCAAAAAGAGTTGGGGAAACAAAAAAATTCACCTAAAAACTCTTATTTCATAAACATCTATCTAATTGTTCTCAATTATGTTTATATTACTCACAAAAACTTGATAAGACATGAAACAAAGTCAACCGTCATCTCAAACTATTTTTTCATGCTGACAAGTTTTGTAAGAGATAACATGAACTCTTTTGACCTTTAATAAGCCTTGGTAGAAAAAAAGAATTATGTTTAATCCTGGTAACTTGAAAGACATACCTGTTTTAATTAAACCAACAAACTTAAAGTAGTTTTAATACCCAGTATTTTCCCAGATCATGTAAACCTGAAACTCATTTGGGTTAGTTTCTTATTATATTTCTGAGAATTGTTTATATAAATGTTTAATTTTCTTTAAGTTGGTTAAATAGAATTTTTTTACAAATTAATTTTGACAGTACTATCCATAGGCAGAAAAATATCTTACAATACATGTATATATAAACACACACAAATGGGCGCCTGGGTGTCTCAGTTGGTTAAGCTTCTGACTTCTGCTCAGGTCATAACCTCAAGCCCCAGCAAGGCTCAAGCCCCAGCAGGGCTCCAAGCTCAGCAGGGAGTCTACTTATCCCTTTCCCTCTGCCCTTCCCCCCTGCATGTGTGCACGTGTGTGTGTGTGTGCACGCACGTTTGTGTATGCATGCTCACTCTCTCTGTTTCAAATAAAATGTTAAAAAATAAATAACTAGAAATATACAGACAGAAAACTTATAGCTTCCATTTAAAAAATACTGCCATTGAATCAGGTACAATAATACAAATTAGTATTTGTGAGAAGCATTCATCTAAGTTTCAAATGACCTTTTTATTTTTGAGTTCTTCTGGTAAGAATTACCTCCCTGAAGTTTGTACTTTAAAGAGATAACCTAGATAAAAGCACTTACCAAAGACAGAGGGAAAGAATGCTTGTTCCTCCAACAAGGACTTTAGTTTCCTAAGGCCAGAATTGTTACAATACTTAACAAGCCTTTAGAAATAAACAGGGGAGGTTTAGGGAGGGATAAAAAGGAAGAAGTGAACTTTAAACTACTTCTACAGCTGCATTTCTCATTCTGTAAAGATTTGTAAGATAAGGACAATTATTCTTATTTTCTCCAACAACTGGATTGCACCCTAAATGACATAAGAGGTTGATCCTCCTATTAAAGTACCTTATCTTCAATTTGCTTTTTTATACCACGGATCTTTGGAATGTTTTAGTAAATCCTTTTACAAAGGCTTCAGAAGGTTTTTCTTTCTGGGTGCATAATTTCCTTTCGGTTTAGGGAAGGAAGCCTAAAAAAAAAAAAATTCTTTCAGGCTCTGTGTATCAGCTTTCAGTGTCTGACCAACTTGTGACCATAGAACTGCTAAAGAATCCTTTAGACTATCTTGTGAATTTTCAGCTGGGACAAACAGTTTTTCTGGCAGTACTTAACAATCCCCACTTGGTGTAAGAGGGGCCCCAAGGAGGATGTAAAGGATATTACCTTCCGAAGATCCAGAGTCACTCCTAAAGATAGCCCTAGGAAGGAATCAAGCACCTGCATGTCCCAGGCAGCAGGAATCCAAGCCTGATTTGTAGGACACACAAACGAGACAAGCAAGAAGGCATATAGCTAGCTATCTCTGGGAGAGACAGGATCAATAACCAGTGGGTCTGGATTTGAAAAGGAAGGGACAATATTAAATTTTATTTTCTTCTCTTGAGCACTATGCAGAGATTTGTGAGAGCTGACTCTGATAAGAATTCTCACCCTTTGCTGGCTTCTACCAGTTTTCCCAAGATGCCCTTTGTAGACTCCAGAATTTGGCAAAGTTTTTAATTAATTTTAGTGTTAGCTTCCCTTGGCTGTTTAAGGGAATAACATAGCAGTTTATGAGAAAATCCCCTAGGGTCTCATCAACTCTGGGAGGGGCCCATACGGGAACCTTCCTTCAGGGAAGGATGAATATGAGGACATTTGAGTTGATGTTGAAGAATTTGCATAGGGCCTTTGTAAAGTCTGTATAAAACTTCTAAGCAAAACTTTTAAGCAAACCTTTTAAGCAAAGGCCTTCTTTCTGAGTGTACAATTTAAACTTGGACCAATTCACCCTTGTTCCAGAGTTGGAGGGAAGCATCTCCTGTTGCTTCTATCTGCCCCTGAACATTGGCTGTCAGCTGATCATTTGTAGGAGGGCCTAAGAGCAATTCTGGTCATATTTTGGGGGGGGGAGGGTGGCGGAGGAAAGTTTTCTCAGGGACCCATATGATTTGTCTCTTAACTGCAATATACCGGTAGGAAGAACACCCGTTAGCATCTAATAAGGTCCTTGTGAGTAGGGGTGTTGAATGGCCACTAATCTTTCCAACTCCTCTCTAAATTTGTATGATCTGAAAGCGAAAGTAAAGGGGCTTTATAATTTAAAAGAATAGCTGCTGTCCCTGGGACATGAATTCTTCACAGTGAGGGTCCAAGATATACCTGAAAAGGACTTCATATGGGAAGACCTGAAGCTGGTAGAGCCTGATTAAAGAGCCCTGGAAAGTAGGAATTATAAAGGATAGCAAAATGAGTTCCACCACCCTTATTGGGTGCTTCTGCTAAAATCACTTCCTAGCTTTCAGTATTTACACAAGTAACCCATATACCCTGGACCTGGAGATCAGGCAAGAGTATTCTCTGTAAATGTTAGAGGAAAGGGGAAGCTGAACTAGGCAGATGGAGCCAGATTTTGAAAAGGAGAATTTACATTGGATGTAGACTTTAATTTTTTTCTAATCTTTGTTCTTCCATTTTGTTAAGGGAGCCCCTAAGGCTTGCCATATTATATTCCTTTGTGTTCCATTTTTATTTTTAAAAGATTTTATTTATTTATTTGACAGAGAGAGTGGGAGAGAACACAAGCAGGGGGAGAGGGAGAAGCAAGCAAGGCGCCCGATGCAGGGCTTGATCCCAGGACTCTGGGACCACAACCCGAGGCGAAGGCAGATACTCAACAACTGAGCCACCCAGGCACCTGTGGAAAAAAATTTAGTTTTTCCACAGCTGTCAATAGGATGAGTGCTCCCTAAAAGCTTCAATCTAGAAATCTAATTCAAAAGATCCATTTTCTGGCCATTGATAAGTAAGATCTATTAATCTCAATAGTGACTCAAATCAGTAAGCCTCTCTATGGACACAAAAGATATCGCAAAGGAGAGTACACCAGATACAGCCCTCACAGGATTCAGTCTAAGAGAACAAAGACCTTTATTATCACAACGAGACAACAAAAATTGAGATAACAAAGGCCCCTTATGAACTGAGACCCCTTAAGACAAAATTCCCCTGACAGCTGGCAGAGTCAGACCAAGAAACCTAGGTCTAGACTAGTTTAGCCCAAGTTCTGTTTTTACATTGGACCCAGGCCTAACTCCGTCTGCTCAGATCCACAGCCTGTTCAGCTCTCTGCCAAATGCACACTGGTACATGTACCCTTTGGTTGGCAGAATATTCTCACTGGTCATAAAGCCAAGCTCTCAAGTTGTAGAAAGTGACAAAAAGAAACCAAGGCAAAGGATTAATAGAAAACAAAAGTACTAATACCAAATCTTTACCAGACGTACTGCACCCAAGGAACTTGTTCCATAAATATTTTCTCCTGTTAATCTACATTTAGAAAAGAAAAGGACTCTCACCACTCTTGCTTTCATGAGACTCTATAGGCAGAGATCTAGGAGACTCACATAGTAAGAATTCTTGCCAGCCAGTTAAAATTTATCCTGCCGAATACACTAACTGTTCTGGAGGAAAAATGTTCCTTCTAGTCTTCTAGGTTCTTTGGCTTCTCTAATAATTAAACTGATATAAGATAGATTAACAATAAAAAAAGTTAATTTCATAAGTACAGGGGCCCCATGGAAATGTGAGACCCAAGGACAATTAGGGCAGTTGAGGCTTATATGCCATCATGAGCTAAGGAATGGGACTGGGACCTGGCTTTTCAAAGTAGGAGAAGGGTAATTCACAGGACAATAGGAAGAGGGGGATAGCCCCACAGGGGATATGTTCCAAGACCCCTAATGGATGCCTAACACCATGGAGAGTACTGAACCCTCTATAAACTGTTTTTTCCTATATAATCTATGGTAAAGTTTAATTTAGGAGTAGGCACAGAAAGAGATTTAACAGCAATAGCTAATAAAATAGAACAGTTATAACAATATACTGTGATAAAAGCTATGTGAATGTGGTCTTTCTTTTTTTTTTTTTTAAGATTTTATTTATTTATTTGACAGACAGAGATCACAAGTAGGCAGAGAGGCAGGCAGAGGGGGTTGGGGGGAAGCAGGCTCCCTGCTGAGCAGAGAGCCCGATTTTAGGCTGGATCCCAGGACCCTGGGACCATGACCTGAGCCGAAGGCAGAGGCTTTAACCCACTGAGACACCCAGGCGCCCCTGAATGTGGTCTTTAAAAATACCTTATACTCAATCTTCCCTTCTTGTGATGATGTGAGATGATAAAACGTCTAAGTGATGAGATGAAGTGAGGCAATACTGTAGGCATTATGACATAGCATTAGGCTACTGTTGATCTGATTATACATCAGAAGGAGGATCATCTGCTTCTGGACTGCAGTTGACCACTCGTAACTGAAACCATAGAAAGCAAAACCATGGAAAAAGATGGGTTTTTTTTGGTTTTGTTTGTTTATTTATTTATTTATTAGAAGAATTTATTTATTTGACAGAGAGAAATCACAAGTAGGCAGAGAGGCAGGCAGAGAGAGGAGGCAAGCAGGCTCCCCACTGAGCAGAGACCCTGATGTGGGGCTCCATCCCAGGACCTTGAGATCATGACCTGAGCCGAAGGCAGAGGCTTTAACCCATTTAGCCACCCAGACGCCCCCATGGATAAGGATGTTGATGGTGGTGGGATGCTACTGTAATTACATGATTCCCCTGCCATACAGATAGGTCATTCAAATGAAAGTTGTTTCTGGTAATAGCTTGCTCTCAGACCAGGCTGAGAATAAATAAAATCATTAAATAAATAAATAAATAAATAAATAAATAAAAATTCTTTTATGTGGTTAAGGGAGAGGTAAACATTTTTCTTGAGTCTGCTGAGTCTTTTTTTTTTTTTTTAAAGATTTTATTTATGTATATATAGAGAGAGGGAACACAAGCATGGGGAGGGAGTGAGACAGGGAGAAGCAGGCTTCCCTCTGAGCAGGGAGCCTGATTCAGGGCTCAGTCCTAGGATGTTGGGATCACGACCTGAGCCAAAGGCAGAAGCTTAAGAATTGAGCCACCCAGGCACCCTGCGTCTGCTGAGTCTTGATTGCCTTCAGCTCAAAATAATCCCCTTGCCAAGGTGGTGTATTTTCTGGTTATGTATTCTGCTCCCTGTTACCAGATTTTGCTCACTATAGCATTAGGTGATATAAAACTTTGACTTAGTAAGAGTTAAGAGATACACAAGACCTGTTTTTCTAATCACTTAGCTAATATTTCATCATTTTGGTATGAAATTTCACAAGGTAAAATTTTAAATGAAATCATATCGGAAAACAAGAATTGAGCTTTAGGGAGTTGTTTTTCCAAGTGCAATGAAGAGATGGGACGTTTAGTCAAGTAATTGTTCTATATACAAATTGCACAAATGGAAGGTATGCTATACTCAAACAAAACCGTGGTACCTATGCACTAGCAAATATGGCAGAGGCTTCCAAGTTTAACTCAGTTCTTCACCAGTTACTGGCTTACTTACAAACTAATTTAGCTTCAAAAATAATTGTAGGGTGCCTGGGTGGCTCAGTGGGTTAAAGCCTCTGCCTTCGGCTCAGGTCATGATCCCAGGGTCCTGGGATCGAGCCCCGCATCGGGCTCTCTGCTCCGCGGGGAGCCTGCTTCCTCCTCTCTCTCTCTGCCTGCCTCTCTGCCTACTTGTGATCTCTGTCTGTCAAATAATTAAATAAAATCTTCAAAAAAAAAAAAGATGAAAGTTATAAAAAAATTGTAAACATCTAACCTTTCCTTTTTTTTTTTTAACTGTTTAATCCTAGGTGACAAATGGAAGGAAACCGTAGTATTTTTCTTGATACCATTTGCTTTTATCTCACTGTTCGTTTTGTTAATAACTTGTCTGCTTTTGTATAATCAAAGGGCTTTACTGAAAACGGTAAGTTGTATAACATAATGTTTAGTCTGAGATAGTAGCTAACAAATAAATGTTCTGTGTTTAGAATTGATAGACCTATGTTTTTATAATTTTTCCTATAAACTGTGGATATACAACTGATGTTGTATGGATTATGATGATGTCTTCAGAAAATACAATAATTTAAAAAATTAATCCTATAAAGCTAAATTTGGAGGTGGATTTACTTTTGTTGAAATATAGGAATAATGTTTTGGAATATGAAACACTATTCACCTCTAGTTTAGGGAACAATATAAGGAAAGAGTTACAGGAGAAAAGCAGGATTGGGAGGAAAGAAAGAGTGACTTAAACTGAATATATATATATATTAGTAATATAACTTACTAATTATACTAGTAATTACTAATTATATTAGAAATATATTACTAGTATGTCACAGGCAAATATCCCCCAAATTGAAAAAGATAGTGTCTGCCCTCCAAGAGTTTATATACTCTAGTTGGGGAGATAGAATCCATAAAAAGTAATAATCTGTACTGTGAGCTGTTTTTAGATAGTTCCTATTTAAGCTGTACAAATGTTACACAATTTCAGAAAATGAAGGTCAATAAAGATTGGTGGGCTTTAAGGAGAAACTGTGATTTGTAGAAAAATATCTTAATGCCAAGTCTTTTAAAGATAAAGGGAAATTTGAATGTGCATGAAATGTTTCACTGTATTTCTCTGCTGAACGCTTTTTTAAAATCTATTTCTCTGAGTTACTAATCTGAGTTGAAATAGTTTGTGTTATTACTGATTATTTGTTAATAATGGAGCTCTTTTTTTAATTTCAGATCTTTCAGGCAAAAAAAGAAGTCTTTTCTCATCAGGAGACATTTTTTTGACTCATTAACTTTCAGTCTTATGACCAAATGTTAAATATGAGTCTTATTAAACTGAAGCTTTTCACCAAATATTGAATAAATCTTGTTTTAAAAGCATTGTTGTATTTAAGTAGACTTTAGAATACTCAAACCTTCAACTAGTAGTACATTTTCTGGATTCTATTAAGTTTTCTCCTCATTAATGCATAGTCAGAGTACTACACATAGAGAAGTCAAGGGTTGGGTCAGATTCTAATCACTGATGTGTTAATAAAACAGTGTGATTTTATAATTTGCACTAAGCCAGAAATATTGTTGAATTTTGGAAAATGAGATTCTCATTAAAAAAAAAATAATACTTGGGATGAATGTAGTCACCATAAGTAAAGTCGTTTGGCTTTAAAATTAACCTGTGGAGAGGATTAATAAGAAATAAGAAGTTTTCAGTACATTGATAGTCTAAATATGTGCTTTATATTTTGTGGAAAAAGGTGGAAGAAATGAATGCATAGGAAGGCTGAAAATAATGAAATGAGTAGAGAGATCATATTTGAAAAATCCAGATGTCACAAATATGTAGTAAAAGCTTGGGAGTTTCCTGTACTAGTTGGCAGGCCGCATCTCCTACTTTCTGATGGTGTGATTATTTATTTATTTATTTATTTTTAAGTTCAGGAACCAAAAGGCAGAAGCCTTGAAATTACTAAGAAGCCTTTTAAAAGTAAATATAACTTTCAGACTAATTGACAATTAACTTCTGGGAGAGAACATGGCAACCTAAGTGTAGAGAGTTGCTTTAAAACTTAGGGAATAATGACCTATAGATTACAGTCAAGAGCCAAGTTTTAGTTTGGACAAATTTCTTTTAATATAATTCAGAGTGTTTTTTCCTTGTGGTCCACAGACCAATAGAGTAGGGATTTCTTGGGAGCTTATTAGAAATGCAGAATCTCAGACCTTAACCCAAAACTTCTTAATTAGCAATCTGTATTTTAAGAACATCCCCAGGTGATTCATTTGCACATTCAATTTGAAAAGCACTGATATATAGGAGCATTTTAGAATGAAATTGATTAAAACAGTATAATGGAGAGATAAACCCATCAGCAGGATAACCACAGCTTTGACTATTATTGGTAGTGACCATTTATCTCTAAAAGGGGAAGAAGAGGTAAACCGAGGTGTAAACCAGAATACCACTCTCTACTGTCACTTGTAATCAATGACAGATGCACTACCACCTTCCTAAGGCCTATTCTTGTTAAACATTAAAAGTCCTATAGCAATATATATGATTAGCAAATTAACTATCAAACCAGGTCTTGCTAAAGATGTTTTTGAAGAGTTGAGAGGTGTTGGGGAAGAAAGAGGAATGTGGAGGGGAAAATGTCAAGCCTAGACAGAAATGGAAGTCAGCCACATGAGTGGGTCTCGGGGAACAAGTATTTCAATTCCTCTCTTGAGAGCTGCATAACTAGTTCTACTAATCAAAAGATTGCTGGCATTCCTGCCATAAACCTACAAGTCCCTACCAAAATTGCCCTAATAAACTGGATAGGACAACAAAATGACAACAAATCTGGACAAAAAGACAAAAGGTCTTTGCAGAAGGATCCCTGGAACTCCTGGCCTACTAACTCTATAGGTTTACTAACCTTTCAATAATGTGACTCCAAATTTTCTGAAATTGAATTTTTTCAAGTCCTTTTTATTTATTTATTTTTTGCATTATGATAGAGTTTTAAGATACCAAAAATTTCCCAAATGTTTGATATATAGATAGCCCCCTAAGTCACATCGCCCCTCTCTCCCATCTGACTTCTGTCACCTAGGGCTGCCCTATCCCCTCACTTAGAAGCCTCTCCCCTAGGACCTCCCAGAAACACCTTTTTCTTTTTTAAAAAAAGATTTTATTTACTTATTTGACAGAGATCACAAGTAGGCAGAGAGGCAGGCAGAGAGAGAGAGCGGGGGAAGCAGGCTCTCCGCTGAGCAAAGAGCCCGATGCAGGGCTCAATCCCAGGACCCTGAGCCGAAGGCAGAGGCTTAACCCACTGAACCACCCAGGTGCCCCAAGAAACACCTTTAATAAACTTTAAATAGCAGGAGTTCTCCAGGATCCTACTCTAGGGCAAAAAGGAGTGAGGATGACTTCATGACTATATGTCCTATGTAATTACACAGGTACCTATGCTTGGGGCCTTGGAAGAGCTTCAGACATGATTTAATGATCTGCTGTCACCGTCTTGAAATTCCTAATGAGTTTTGAAGAAGGAACCCCATATTTTATTCTTCACTGTGCCCTCTTAATTATATAATCCATCAGTTCTGATTACACTGCTCAAGCTATACCATAAAAACATCCATATCCGTTTATGACTATGATTTCTTCCCAGATGGTGTTGGTCACCAGCATTACTTGTCCTTCCCAGTTCTGTGTTGCAGAAGCTCTGTTCTTGGCAAAGGACTTTTGAGGCTCCCTCCCTTCACCTACCTCCCATTCACAGGCGCAGCAAGCCGAGAATACTGGGTTCCAGTAATCTTCACCCCAGCTTCCATGTAGGACTAAGGTTCTATGCTGGAAGGGACAAACCAAGAAGATCAGAGATGTCTGTTCCCCTCCTGCCCCCCAGCCCAGAATCTTGCTTCTCAAGGGTGATACTGTAAGGGTAAATATTCCTGCCCCATCTCTGGAGCAGTAGCAAAGAGTTTCACATATGGCGAGAGTCAAGCGGTAAGAACAGAGCTTGGTAGCTCTCTCTTAAAGGGGTTGACTTTGTTTGAAAGAGACTAGAAAAGTTTGCTTATGGATGCTGTCAAAAAATACAGATCTGTGGCACCTGGATGGCTCAGTCTATTAAGCATCTACCTTCAGCTCAGATCATGATCCTAGGGTTCTGGGATTGAGCCCTGCATGGGAAAATCCCTGCTCAGCAGAGAGTCTACTCCCCTCCCCATGTGTGTATACTCTCTCTCTAACAAAAATCAATATCTTTAAAAAATGCAGATTTTGCTGATAAGCAAACATCATACAAAAAGGCAGAGGAGGCTAGAGCTACATAGAAGTAACATTTCCCTATCTCACTGCCCTTAAGTTGGTATAAATTTGAAATAGATCTGAGAATTAAGATGTATACTGAAAGCCCTAGGGTAACCAAGAAAATAAATTTTAAAAATAATAAACAATTATTAAAATAACTGAAATACTACATTAAAAATAATCACTTCAAATGAAGATAATACAGAGAGAAAGAATGAGAAAATAACATGAATCACAGGAAAAACATAAAGTAAAATGATGGTTGTAAAACCAGTCATATTAATAACAATAAACCTGAGTTAATCTGTACAAAAAGCAGACATTTTGATACTGGAATGAATGAATGAATGAATGAATGAATTTATTTCAAATATTTTATTTATTTGACTGAGAGACAGCGAGAGAGGGAACACAAGCAGGGAGAGTGGCAGAGGGAGAAGCAAGCTCCCCACTGAGAAGGGAGCCCAAACTCAGTAATAATAGCTCTACTTCAATGACTCTATTTTTTTAAAAAGATTTTATTTATTTGAGAGAGAAAGCACAAGCAGGGGGAGAGAAAGAAGCAGACTCCCTGCTCAGCACAGAGTCCAATGTGGGGCTTGATTCCAGGACCCTGATATCATGACCTTAGCCAAAGGCAGACACTTAACAGACTGAGCCACTAAGGTGCCCCAACAACTCACTTCCAATGATGGAACAAGTAGGCAGATGATCAACTAGGAAACAGAGAACTTGAACATAATATAAACCTGCTAGGTCTAACACATCTATAGAACAATTTATCCAACGGCATCAACATACACATTCTTCTTAAGAGTATATGGAACATTATCCAAGATAAACCATATGCTAGGACATAAAACAAAACTAAACAGGGCGCCTGGGTGGCTCAGTGGGTTAAGCCGCTGCCTTAGGCTCAGGTCATGATCTCGGGGTCCTGGGATCGAGTCCCACATCGGGCTCTCTGCTCAGCAGGGAGCCTGCTTCCTTCTCACTCTCTATCTGCCTGCCTCTCTGCCTACTTGTGATCTCTATCTGTCAAATAAATAAAATCTTAAAAAAAAAAAAAACTAAACTAAACAAATTTTAAAGGCTCTAAATAATTTGAAGTATGTTCTTTGACTACAATGTAATGAAATTAGAGAATAATAAAAATAAATATTTAGAAAAAGACAAATATGTGGAAATTAAATAACACACTCCTAAAAAAGCAGTGGGTCAAGGAAAAATCACAAGGGAATATAGAAAATACATTGATAAGACTGAAAAAAAAAAAAAAAAAAAAGAACACAACACACCTAACTTATGGGATCTAGCCAAAACAGTGTTTAGCAGGAAAGTTATAGCTACAAATTCATATATTAAAAAGGAAGAAAAAAAATCAATAATGTAATCTTTCACTGAAGAGATTGGAAAAGAAGAGCAAACTCAACCCAAAGTAAGCCGAAGATAGTATGTAATAAAAATTAGAGCAAAATAAATGAAATAGAGAATAGAAAAACAGAGATAATCAAGAAACCAAAACACGGTTATTTGAAAAAAATCAATAAGTTGACAAACCTTTAGCTATATTGATAAAAGGGAGAGCGAAGATTCATATTATTAAAATTAGAAATGAAAAATTACTACCATCCTTAGAGAAATAAAAATGTGTATAAGGGAGTATCATGCCACAAAGTAAAAAACTTAGATGAAATGGACAATTTCCTAGAAAGACACAAATGACTGAAATTGACTCAAGAGGAAATAAAAGACCTAAGAGATAGAATTAGTGACTTTTAAACTCCCCATACAACAGCCTAGGCCCAGATGGCCTCACCGGTGAATTCTACCAAATATTTAAACAAGAATTCATGTCCATTCTCCCCAAACTCATTCTAACTGTAGATGGGGAAGAAACATTGCCCAACTCATTCTCTGAGCCCAGTATTACCTGGATGCCAAAACCAGAAGGCAGTTATTTTGTAGGAATCTCTTCAATTTTGGTTCACTGAGTGTTTCCTCATAATTAGATTCATGTCACACATCTTCGACAGAAACGTCACAGAAGCAATGTTGTGTTCATCTCATTGCATGTTATCAGGTAGTGCATGATTTCAATGTGTATCATTATTAATGATATTCACTTCGTTAACTTCATTAAAGTGGTTGCTATCAAGTTTTACCCTGTAAAGTTACTCTTTCTCCACCTTGTAATTATTAAGTATTTTTTTTATATTTTTAAAAAATTTATTTATTTGACAGACAGAGATCACCAGTAGGCAGAGAGCAGGCAGAGAGAGAGGAGGAAGCAGGCTCCCTGCCGAACAGAGAGCCCGATGCGGGGCTTGATCCCAGGACCCTGAGATCATGACCTGAGCTGAAGGCAGAGGCTTTAACCCACTGAGCCACCCAGGCGCCCCGATTAAGTATTTTGTATTTTAAAGAATGTAAATATTCTATTCCTCATTAAACTTTAGACTTGTTAACTAATCTGTATCTGTTAAATTAATGATTTCTTCTTTTATTCACTGAATTATAATCCATCACTATTATTTATTTTTGTGTTAACATTGTTACAGATGTCTTGGGCAATGGGAACTTTTTAAGCTGGCTTCTCTGTCCTTTTGACACATCCCCATCATTCTTTGAGCAATTTCATGCTTTTGATACAAATATTCTGGGCCCATCTTGTACTATTCCTGCCCTAGCCATGAAATTAACTGTGTCTCCAAGAAGTCCCAGTTCCAGTCAGTGGAAAATGGAATATAGAACCCAATATATAAGAGATATATGTACTTATTATTTTCCACCTCTTCTCATTGGACTCTGCCATGTGCAGATACCTTCCTTACTCCAATCAATCTCTGACTGCCCACATAGGGTAGCCCCACCCCATGCATGCATGTGCTCCTTGTCTTGCTTGACTTCTGACTTTCCATGCCAACCTGCCACATTGTGAATTTCTTCCTCTACTCAGACTATGATTCTATACACCAGGCCTGCCTCCTGTTTGGATACTGAGCTGCTTCCCTGTATGAAGCCTTTTATTTTTTTATTTTATTTTTTAAAATTATTTTATTTATTTGACAGACAAAGAGATCACAAGTAGGCAGAGAGGCAGGCAGAGAGAGAAGAAGGGAAGCAGGCTCCCTGCTGATCAGAGAGCCCGATGTGGGGCTCCATCCCAGGACCCTGAGATCATGACCCTAGCTGAAGGCAGAGGCTTTAACCCACTGAGCCACCCAGGCACCCCTACTGATGCCTTTTAATTCCACTTAGGCACTGACTGCCAATGTCAGGACAGGTCCTAGCATGGACATGCTATTTATACTAATCAGACTCTGACATCTCATACTACACTGCCCTCCACATTTGTGGATCCCATCTTCTCTCTCTGAGTTCTGACACCCGATACTAGGTTAATCTGACTGCATGGATATCCTCTTCACCCCCCTTCACCTCAGACATCTCAGCTCTGGAACACCACGGTTCCACTCCTCTACATCATGGAAGCCTACCTAGATCTATCCCAGCTGCTCAGCAAGAAAGAGGGGAAAGGGGAAGGGGGTGCTTGACTTGAATTTTGTAGCGAAAGTGGACATTGACAATCAAAGATAAAAGAAATTTCAGTAGGGAACTTATATGTGAATTATGGGGTATAGAAAAATAATTTTTCAAGTTTGAAAGTTGACAGACAAAAATTTTTCAACTTTTCCCAGAAAGTTGTACAATATAGTGTTCTGACAATTCCGTGCATCACTCTATGCTCATCATGACAAGTGCACTCCTTAATCTCCATCATCAATTTAATCCATCTCCTCCCCCACAACCCTCCCTCTGGTAACCATCAGTTTGTTCTATAGAGTTAAGAGTGTGTTTCTTGATTTATCTCTCTCTCTCTCTTCTTTCTCCTTCTCACTACAGGTTTGTGATATAACTTGAAGACCAGAATTGTGATGCCTCTGGCTTTGGTTTTCTTTTTCAACAATCCTCTGGCTATTCAGGGAATTTTGTGGTTCCATACAAATTTTAAGATTGTTCTCCTTCTGTGTAAAATGCTGATGGTAACTTCATAGGGATTGCATTATTGCTTTGGGTAGTATAGACAATATAGTAGAACAATATTTGTTCTCCCAATCCATGAGCATAGAATGTCTTTCCATTTCTTTGTGTCATCTGCAATTTCTTTCATCAGTATTTTATAGTTTTCAGAGCACAGATCTTTTACCTCTTTGGTTAGACTTATTCCTAGATATCTTATTGCTTTGGTGCAGTTGTAAATGGGATTGGTTCCATCCTCTCTCCTTTTGCTGCCTCATTATTGCTGTATAGAAATGCAACAGATTTCTGTATGTTGATCTTTTATCCTGCAAATTTACTGAATTTGTGTATCAGTTGTAGCAAATTTTTTGTGGAGTCCTTTGGGTTTTTTATATATAGTATCATGTTGTCTGCAAATAGTGAAGTTTTGACTTCTTCCCTGCTGATTTGGATGCCTTTTTTCTCTTTTTGTTGTCTGACTGCTAAGGCTAGGACCATCAGTACTATGCTGAATAAAAGTGGGGAGAGTAAATATCCTTGTCTTGTCCCTGACCTTATGGAGGTCTTTTCCCCATTAAGGATGATGTTAGCTGTAGGTTTTTCATATATGGCCTTTATTATGTTGAGGTATGTTCCCTATCAACCTACTTATTTGAGGCTTTTTTATCATGAACGGATGTTGTACTTTGTTAAGTGCTTTTTGTGCATCTACTGAAATGATCATATGGCTTCTCTTACTGATATGATGTGTCTCATTGACTGATTTGTGAATATTGAATCACTCTGGCAACCCAAGAATAAACCACACTTCATTGTGGTGAATGATTTTTTTAATGGACTTTTGGATTCGGTTTGCTAGTATTTTGTTGAGGATGTTTGCATCTATGTTTATCAGGGATATTGGTCTATAGTTCTCTTTTCCAGTGGAGTCTTTATCTAGTTTTGGTATCAGTGTCATGCTGGCCTCATAGAATGAATTTGGGTTTTCCTTCCTCTTCTATTTTTGGTAATAGTTTGAGAAGAATAGATATTAAATCTTCTTTAAATGTTGGTAGAACTCATCTGTGAAGCCATCTGGCCCTGGGCTTTTGTTTGTTGGGAGTTTTTTTTGTTTTTTGTTTTTAAGATTTTATTTATTTATTTGACAGAGATCCCAAGTAGGCAGAGAGGCAGGCAGAGAGAGAGGGGGCAGGCAGGCTCCCTGCTGAGCGGAGAGCCTGATGCGGGGCTCGATCCCAGGACCCTGGGATCATGGCCTGAGCCAAAGGCAGAGGCTTTAACCCACTGAGCCACCCAGGTGCCCCATGTTGGGAGTTTTTTGATAACTGATTTAATTTCTTTGCTGGTTATCAGTCTGTTCAAGTTTTCTATTTCTCCCTGTTTCAGTTTGTTAGTTTATGTTTCTAGGAATACATCAATTTCTTACAGGTTGTCCAATTAGTTGGCATATAGTTTTTCCATAATATTGTCTTATAGTTATTTGTATTTCTGTAATGTGGGCTGTTATTTTGCCTCTCTCATTTGTGATTTATTAGGATCCTTATCTTTTCTTTTTGATAAGTCTGACTAGAGGTTTGTCAATTTTGCCATTTTTTTTTCAAAGAATGAGCTCCTAGTTTCAGAGAGCAATTCTTTTTTTTTTTTTTAAAGATTTATTTATTTATTTATTTGACAGAGAGTGAGAGAGAGAGAGAGAGAGCACAAAGAGGCGGAGAGGCACAGGGTGAGAGAGAAGCAGACTCCTTGCTGACCTGTGATCCTGATGCAGAACCTGGAGATCATGACCTGAGCCAAAGGCAGATGCTTAACCATCTAAGCAACACAGGCACCCCTCTTTTTTTTTTTTTTTAAAGATTTTATTTATTTATTTATTTATTTATTTATTTATTTATTTATTTGTCAGAGAGAGAAAAAGAGAGTACAAGGAAGGGGAGCAACAAGCAGAGGGAGAAGTGGGCTCTGCACTGATCAGGGAGCATGATGCAGGACTCCATCCCAGGTCCCCATCCCAAGACCCCAGGATCATGATCTGAGCAAAAGTCAGAGGGTTCACTGACTGAGCCACCCAGGTGTCCCTCAGTGGTCAGTTGTGTTGTTTTCTTATATTTTTGCTTTTAGTTTTTATATCATTTATTTCTGCTCTAATTGGTTTTTGTTTCCTTTCCTTTTGCTGGGTTTGGATTTTGTTTATTGTTCTTTTTCTAGCTCCAGTATATGCAAGGTTAGGTTGTTTATTTGAGATTATTTTTCTTTCTTGAGGTAGGCCTTTATTGCTATAAACTTCCCTCTTAGAACTGCTTTTGCTGCATTCCAAAGATTTTGGACTGTTGTGTATTCATTTTTGCTTGTTTCTATGTACTTTTTAATTTTTCCTTTGATTTCCTGGTTGACACAGTTATGGTGTAGTAACATGTTATTTAACCTCCATGTTTTTGTGATCTTTCCAGATGTTTTTCTTTTGGTTGATTTCTAGTTTCATAGTGTTGTTGTCAGAAGAGATACATGGCATCCATCTTCTTGAATTTGTTGAGGGTTTTTTTGTGGGTTAATATGTGATCAGTTCCAGAGAATGTTCTTTGTGAACTTGAAAAGAATGTGTACTCTGTAGTTTTAGGATGGGACGCTCTGAATATATAAAATCTATCTGTTTCAGTGTTCCATTCAAAGCCATTTTTTCCTTGTTGATTTTCTGTTTAGATGATCTGTCCATTGATGTAAGTGGGGTGTTAAAGTCCTCTACTATTGTCTTCTTATCAGTTCATTTATGTTTGTTATTAACCGTTTTATGTATTTGAGTGCCCCTATGTTAGTTGCAAAGAAATGTACAATTGTTATATCTTCGTGTTGTGTTATGTCCATTGTTATTATAGTGTCCTTCTTTGTCTCTTAGTTTTTGCATTAAAGTCCTATTTTTTTCTGATATAAATATTGCTATTCTGGTTTTCTCTTGACATCTATCTGCATGGTAGATGTTTCTCTATCCCTTCATTTTAAATCTGCTCCTGTCTTTAGGTCCAAAATGAATCACTTGTAGGCTGTATATAGATGGGTCTTGTTTTTTAATCCATTCTGACACCGTTTGTCTTTTGATTGGAGAGTTTAGTCTATTTACATTCAAAATAATTATTGATATATATTTATTGTCAACTTACTCTTTATTTTGTGGTTGTTTTTGAAGATTTTCTCTGATCCTTTCTTGTCTTTCCCCCAATGTTTGTTGATTTTTTTTTTTTTTTTTAGTAATGTAGTTGGATTTCTTTCTCTTTATTCTTTGCATATTTATTAGTAGTTTTTGATATATGGTTACCATTAGGTTTGTATATAACCTGTTCTGCATATAGCAATGTATATTAAGTTGATGGTCATTGAAGTTTGAACTCATTCTTTACTCCTTTCCTCCCAACATTTTAGCTATGTGTTTTTATATTTCTTATCCTTTATTTTGTGAGTTCCCGAACTTTTTACAGAAATATTCCTTTTAACTGCTTTTGTATTTCTTACCTTTAAACTGTCATCACTTTTGTTCTCTCCTTTCCAGACAGAGTCCTCTTTAAGATTTATTGCAGGGCTGGTTTAGTGGTCATGAACTGCCTTTAGTTTCTGTTTGTCTAGGAAACACTTTATCTCTCCTATTCTGAATGAATGGATAGAATATTTTTGCTACAAATTTTTCTCCATTTATCACTTGGAATATATATATAATGCCACTCCCTTCTGGTTTAGAAAATTTTTGCTGAAAAACTGCCTGGTAATCTTATGGGTTTTCCCTTGTAAGTTATTGTCTTCTTTTGTCTTACTACTTTTAAAATGTTTTCTTTATCACTATATTTTGCCAATTTTTTTTACCCCCCCCTTTTTTTTACTGTAGCAAATGTCTAAATATTATTTTCAAAAGTGCTTAAACAATTTTCCCAGATTACTGCTGATGGATTTTTTTTTTTTTTGCCAATTTTTTCTAAAGATTTTATTTGTTTATTTGACAGAGAGACACACAGCGAGAGAGGGTAAACAAGCAGGGGGAGTGGGAGAGGGAGAACAAGCTTCCTGTGGAGCAGAGAGCCCGATGTGGGACTCTATCCCAGGACCCTGGGATCATGACCTGAGCTGAAAGCAAATGTTTGACAGAGCCACCCAGTTACCCCTATATTTTGCCAATTTAGTTACAATATGTCTTTGTGTGCATCTGTTTTTATTGATTTTGATGGGAGTTCTCTGTGCCTCCTGGATCTGAATATTTGTTTCCTGCCCCAGATTAGGGAACTTTTCAGCATTATTTTTTCAAATAAATTTTCTGTCCCCTGTTCTTTCTCTTCCAGCACTCCTATACAAATATTATGTTTGATGGTCATTGAGTTTTCTAAGTCTATTCTAGTTTTGCGTATTTTTTTCTCTCTTTTTGTTAGCTTGATAACTTTCTGTTACTCTATCTCCTAGGTCATTAATTTGTTCCTCTGCTTCTTCCATCCTTTTCATTCCATCATGGGTGTTTCTTATTTCATTTATTGAGCCCTTTATCTCTGCTATGTTAGTCTTTATCTCTGTGTTAAGAGTCTCCCTCATGTCCTCCACTCTTTTCTCAAGTCCAGTGAGTATCTTTATGATCATTACCTTAAATTCTTTATAAGGCATATTACTTATATATGTTTTACTTAAATCTCTGGCCATGGCCTTTTCCTGTACTTTCATTTGGGATAAATTTTCCTGTCTTCTCATTTGGTCTAAGTCAATGTGCCTGTGTCTTTATGTTAGAAAAGTTAGATATGTCTCCTTTTCTTGAGGGTAATGGCCTTGGTCTTCTGGGGGCAGAGGCCCTCTGCACTGAGGGAAGCATAGCTGAGTGGGATGGTTCCACTGGAGCATGGGGGATAGTGCTTGGAGTAAGCAAGTTGGGTAGCAAGTTTTGGTGCTTGGCTGCTTCCCATGGGTGGCCCTGTACTTATGCTGAGGGGTTGGGAAGGAAATGTTGCTGCCAATTCCTTTATCCCTGGAGGGGTTTCTCCATGAATGCTGTCTCTCCCAAATGTGTTATCACAGGAGCAAATAACCTCCCCACTGTGTGCCTAATGTATTCTTCAGATTTCTGTTTCCACACTGTATGACCCCAGGGCATTTGCCTGCCTTCTCTCCAAGAGCAGCACAATGCCCCCCAGGCTCTACTACATCCAAGCCTGCTGACCTTTAAAATTTCAGGCTCTAAGCCCCACTGGTTACAAAATTTGGACTTTCTCACTTTCCATGCCAGTTGGTTTGAGGATTCATTTTCCCCACGTGCTCCCCTCTATGCTCGTCTGTCACTCTCCCTTCTCCACAACTGGGGTTCCTTCCCAACTTCAGTAGACACAATGTTTCTCTCCCAAACTGCATTTCTGCACTTTCTACCTTCTACTATGTGGCCTCTTCTCTACCTTAAGTTGTGGAGTTTGTTCTGCCAGCCTTCAGGGCAACTTCTGAGGTATTTAGGGCAATTTAATAGTTATCTAGTTGTATTCATGAGAGAAGTTGAGCTTCTATTTCGCCCCCATCTTCCAAGTTCTCCAGTGCAAGGCACACCAGGGCATCGTAGCAGAGCCAGGGAAGCACCCTGGGGTCTACTGCTCCTCACTGATATCCCAGGTGCAGATCCAGTGTGTAGTCCATGACCAACAGTGTGGCACACAGGAAGTAGTCCTGTTAAATTTATTACTAAGTTATCTGTTTATAACTATTGTAAATGGTATCTTTCTTCCATTATAAATGCAACTGGTTGTTACTACATAACAACACTGTTTGTTTTATATATTATTTTTATCTAGCCATCTTGCTCAAGTCTTTTAAAGTATATAGTGATTTTTTCTGGGGTCTCCATATATACAACAATGTCATCAACAAATAATGCTAATATTACATCCATCATTTTACTTTTTAAAAAATAAACTTAAAAAATTTCAGTTTGTGATTTACAAAAAAAAATGTGAAGGTACTACAGGGAGTCCCAATCTATCACACACATTATTTATTATTATTATTATTATTATTATTTTGAGAGAGAGAGAGAGAGAGTGGGGGTGGGGTGGGAGAGAAAGAGAGACTCTTAAGCAGGCTCCATGCCCAACATGAAGCCTGATGTAGGGCTCAATCTCATGACCCTGAGATCACAAATGATCTGAACTAAAATCAACTGACTGAGCCACCTAGGGGCCCCTCATACATATTATTATTAACTAAAGTCCATACTTCATTTAGATTTCCTTAGGTTTTTACCTAAGGCCCTTTTTCTGTTCTAGGAACCCAACCAGGATACCACATGGCATTTAGTACTCATGTCTCCTTAGACTCCTCTGGCTGTGACAATTTCTCAAACTTTTGATGACCTTGACAGTTTCGAGGAATATTAGCCAGATATTTCATAAAATTTCCCTCAGCTGGGGATATTTTTCTCATGACTAGATTGAGGCTGAGTTTTTGATGAGGAAGACAACAGAAGTTAAGTGCCATTTTTATCACATTTATATCAAAGGTATATATTATCAACATAATCTGTCCCTATTGTTCTTGACCTTGACCACCTGGCTGAGGTAGTGTTTGCCAAGTTATTCTACTGTAAAATTACTCTTTTTCTCTCTATTATTATTTGGAAGAAGTCACAATGTATAGCTCACACTTAAGGAATAGAGAGTTATACCCCACCTCCTTGAAAGCAGAATTATTTACATAAATTATGTGGAATTCTCTTGCATGGAAGACTAATCTATTTTCCCCATTTATTTATTTATTTATTTAATCATTTATTAATATCAGTATAGACTCATGGATACTCTTATATTTTTAATTTTTAAAAATTTAGATTTATTCATTTATTTTAGAGAGAGAGAGAACTC
Source organism: Mustela nivalis (assembly GCF_964662115.1). Classification (NCBI taxonomy): domain Eukaryota; kingdom Metazoa; phylum Chordata; class Mammalia; order Carnivora; family Mustelidae; genus Mustela; species Mustela nivalis. The sequence goes on from NC_139040.1 coordinate 33,059,251, forward strand.
AAGTGGAAAGGGCAATGAGAGGGAGAGAGAATCTCAAGCCTACTTCTGCACTGAGTACAGAGCCCAACTTGGGACTCAAGCCCACAACCCCAAGATCATGACCTGAGCTAAAACCAGGAGTTGGATATTCAGCCAACAGTACCACCTAGGCACCCCATGGATACTTCTTTTATACTTTGGATTTTATTTATTTATTTGTTTATTTATATTTATTTATAAAGATTTTGTTTATTCATTTAAGACAGAGTGAGAGAGAAAGAGAGCATGAGCAGGAGGGAGAGGCAAAGGGAGAGGGAGAAGCAGATTCCCCACTGAGTCAAGAGCCCAATATGGAGCTCAATCACAGGACTTGGAGATCATGACCTTAGCTGAAGGCAGACACTTAACCATCTGAGCCACCCAGGCATCCTTATACTTTGGGTTTTAATCCAATACTATTGTATTTATTTTATTGCTCATATTTTTATAGCTTTGGCCAATTTGGAGCTCTTTCCTGTCTCCCTTTGACATACCTCCATCATTGTGAAGCTTTTATGTTTTAACACTTCCTTACTCTTTAGCATTATAAGATCCTCTAGGCCCATCTTCTATTTTCCCTCTCTGAGCCCTAGAATGAGTAATTTCTCCAAAAAGCCTGGTCTTTTTATTGGAAATTGGTATTAGAAACCAAGATCTGGGCAAACTATGTGCTTATTGCTACTCATATCTTATAATCATATCATATACCCATATTATATTAGTGTATATACACACATGTATAAATATTTCCATATGTGACCATCTGTATTTATAAAAGTTAAATGTGAATTTATACTGATATAACCAACAGTATTCCACTGCAACACAAATAAATTGTTCTAGTCTTCTCCTGTTACACATCTATAACCTCCCACTGCAACAATGAGAAACCTGTCTCCCATCTGCTATCTATTTAATTAATTGTTCAATTTAAGTATACATGTATAGTGGTATAAGGATTATTAACCTGTACCTCCATGATAAAGAGCATCATCGATAGTACAATGCTTTTTTCTTTTGCCTTTAGTGTTACAGATTCCACTTGTTTCCAAAGTTACTTATGTCAGTGCTGTTTTTCCCCTACCCCCTTCTTACCATATGATCTATCAATCATGCTCCTAAGTATTTAACTAACTGATTTGAAAGCTTACACTCCCACAAAAACGTGCACATAAATTTTATAGAAACTTTATTCATAATCACAGATTCACACATACCTGGAAACAAACAAGGTGTCCTTTAATAGTTAACTAAAAACCAAATAAATAAAATTAAATATTAAAAAAAGCATACTGGAGTTAGTTTATCCTAAAATACCTGTGATACATCAATATAATGGAATGTTATTCTGTAGTAAAAATAAATGAGCTATCAAACCATGAAAAGATATGGATGAAATTTGAATGCATATTGCTAAATGAGATAAGCTAGTCTTGAAAGAGCTATACACTGTGTAATTAATTATATGACATTCTAAAAAAGGTAAAACTATGGAGTAAAAATATCAGTGGTTGTTAGGGGATCACAGGGAAGAGTTGAGATTTGAATACGTGCAGCCTAGAGAATTTTTTTAGGGCAATGAACTGTTCTGTATGATGTTGGTATGGTCAATATATGACACTATACATTTGTCAAGACCTATGGAACTTTATGGCACAAACAGTGAACATTAACGTATGCAAATGTTTAAAAAAATCATTTAGGGCATCAGGAATGGAATGCAGAGTTTAATTAAATAACCTAACTATATCACAAATGTGTGAAACAACATGACTGAAGGGGGATATACTATATAGGATTTCCACGAAAATTAGAACATTTTTAAGTGCAGATCAATTTCCCTCATTTTAAAATGTATTTTGTGGCTGTTGGGCTGGCAGAAAGGGCTACTTAAGATGGCGAAAGTCCCCACCACAAAACCTGAGCTCAGACAGGAGAACAAAGACCCAAGCAGGAATCTGAAAACCCTCCCGCCCCGGGCTCCCGTGGACCAATGGGACCCCGAGGAGCAGACGAAATATCCAAATAAGGGAAACTTGCCAAAAGACCCCTGAACTCCCCTTGAGGCCCCTTAAAAGCCCCCTTCTCCCCGCCTTGGGCGCGACTTCCGCCACTCTGCTTTCCAGAGTTGTGGAACCTTACCCGAGGGTGCCCACCTTCTCCAGGAGCAACTTTCCTGGCTCCCCTTCTCCGGAGCCCTAAAACTTCGCCAGAGAGTGTTTTTAATAAATCTTGCCTTGCACCCACTTTGCCTGGTGTTGTGTTTATCTCGCCGGAAAAACTTTACAGTGGCTTGTGTTAAAAAAGATTCTTTGAATTAACAAAACACCTACATGTGCTCTGTGGAACTTTCGTCCACTGGATATTAGTAAGTGTTCCATGGAAAAAGGATTCTGGAATCAAACAGTTGGGGAAATTTGGGGTTAAGCAAAGGTTAATCTATGTTTTTTAAATGGAAGACTAGGTAGAGCCTTTATTTTACTATGCATCGTGACTCTTACATCATAGCATTCAGCATTTTCTAAATTTGAGAAACCTCTTTTTTTTTAATCACAATGCTTTTTTTTTCTAGCTTTATTAAGATATAATTGACATGTACATTTGTCTAAGTTTGAGGTGTACAATGTGTTGATTTGATGCACTTATATATTGCAAATTGATTAACACTGTAATATTAGCATTAGATTATCACCACCTCCATCATGTCATATAATTTCTTTTTAAAAACTATAACCACCTTACAGTACATTAGATTCCCAGAATGTAGTCACCTCATAACTAGAAGTTTGCACCCTTTGACCAACATCTCTCCGTTTCCCCCGCCTTCCCATCCCAGCTAAGCCTGCCTGAGCCCCTGGCAACCACCATTCTCCTCTGCGAATCTATGAGTTCAGCTTTTTTATTTTATTAAAAAACCGCACAAGATTATTTATTTATTTATTTGAGAGAGAGAAGGAGCAGGATGAGGGAGGGAGAGAGACACACACAGAGAGAGAGAGAGAGAACATGAGTGGGGGAAGGGGGAGAGCGAGAGGGAGAAGCAGGCTCCTCACTGAGCAGGGAGCCTGATGTGGGGCTCGATCCCAGGACCTCAGGATCACAGCCTGAGTGAAAGTTAACAGACTGAGCCACCCAGGCACCCCAAGTTCAGCTTTTTTACATTCCACATGTAAATAGATATTTAATCTCCCAGGAGAGTATTCCGAGAGAAAACAGTTTGAGCCGTGTTCAAAATATCAGTGGTATTTTCTGCCTGCCTGAAAAGTGAGGTGAAGCTAACTCCAAGGACTGGGATATCGCTCGGGGGAGAGAGGCATTAAAGGACGGCATTTGTGTGTCTTGGGTTCATGGATGTTTAGATTTGATTACTGTCTACGTAACCAAATTCTGTGAGTCAATCTGATGCTGAATGAAAAACAAGGTGTCCTTCAGAGTCTTTAAGGGTGGGGAAAAAAACGTTTAGAAGTAAGATGACAGGGGCGCCTGGGTGGCTCAGTGGGTTAAAGCCTCTGTTTTCGGCTCATGTCATGATCCCAGAGTCCTGGGATCGAGCGGCGTCGGGCTCTCTGCTCAGCGGGAGCCTGCTTCCTCCTCTCTCTCTGCCTGCCTCTCTGCCTACTTGTGATCTGTCTGTCAAATAAATAAATAAAATCTTTTAAAAAAAAAAAAGAAGAAGAAGAAGAAGAAGTAAGAGGACAGCCAGTAAATAAGACAATACTGACAGTGGAATGTTTACGCCTGTTTCAAGTGCTCCGCAGCCAACTGCTGATGGGATTGTGGACTGAGTGGGATAGAATGATGTGCAGTCTGTGCTTTGCTCACTTCTCTAGAAAGTCTTCCTCTCGCGCCCCTGTCACTACCATGTAGTCAGGCCCCACATTTCTTTTCTTTCTTTCTTTTTTTTTTTTAAAGATTTTTATTTATTTATTTGACAGACAGATTATAAGTAGGCAGAGGAGATAGGCAGAGAGAGAGAGGAGGAAGCAGGCTCCCCGTCGAGCAGAGAGCCCAATGTGGGGCTCGATCCCAGAACCCTGGGACCATGACCCGAGCTGAAGGCAGAGGCTTTAACCCACTGAGCCACCCAGGCGCCCCAGGCCCCACATTTCTATTCTGAACATTCTCTCTTTCCTCTCCATTCTTTTCCTTTTTCCTTCATTTTCTCCTTGCATAACTTTACCCATTCTCTTGGCTTTGGGTACCACCTCCTTTTCTGGGTCTTCGACCCAGATTTCTGACCTGAGCCTTACATCTTGCATCTAATGTCTACTCAACTGTTTCACAATCACCTCAAAGTCGACCTGTTCAAAATCCAACTTCTCCCTCCTTCCCACTTCAAACCCATAGTTTCTTCTTCTCGTTGGAGCTTTGTTAAAGGGATGGTCCCAGGCTGAGAAGGGGATGTGCTGGTGCTGAGCACATGATCTGAGTGCTAGTTTGAAGGCAACCATCTCCAGGCCCCCTTCTACATGCTAGTTTAAAAAGAGAAGTCGGCTGGGTTGGGGCGTGGTGTGTGGGGCTTGGGTGGCTCAGCTGTAGAGCATCTTGAGGTCGTGAGTTCAAGCCCTGCATTGGGTTCCATGCTCAGTGTGGAGCCTACTTAAGAAATTTAAAAATTAAAAAAATAAAATAAAAAGCGAAGTGGAGAATTAGAAGTCCCTGAGCAGCCATAGCTCAGGGCCAGAGATCCTGTGATTTCTTGTCTTGAGGGAGTAGTTGGAGAGAAAAGTGGTGAAGGATAAGAAATCTGGCTGAGATAAAGACATAGTTTTTGTTAATAGATGTGCACTCCTGGCCAGAAGGAGCTCAGGCATGCAGCCCTTCTGTTCTCCCTGGATGTAAAGCAACAAGGATTAGGGGAGGCAAAGAGAATAGGAAGAATATTTTTATTTACTTTTGAGAGTCCAATAGTGATAAAGTGCTTATGACAAAGCAAAGTTATTGGCAGAGAAACAAATCACCTTACAAAGTCTTTAGATTTCAAAGTATTTTGAAAGAGTGATCACATACTGTCGTGTGGAGAAAGTGTTTTTTGTTTTTGTTTTTCTTCCCTTTTTTCCCTCTAGATTAAGAGATTTGGTTGTGGTGAGATACTTGTGACTAGGGTGGGTTTTGTGGTGCTTTATCCAAACCAAGAGATAAACTTAGGATTAATTAACATCTCCAAGACCAAGATTCCACTTGGGGGAATAATACAACTTCATAGCATTTTCTTTAGGATTAAATGACCATAGTTTGTAGCACTTCACTGATCACAAAGTAAGAGCTCAATAAACCTTGTTTGTTTTCATTTCTCTCAAAAGATGTAAAATGACATCCTTCCACCCAGAATATAGCTTTTCAAGAGTATCTGAGCCAATTTACTACTGGAGGACTGTTGCATTATGAATATCCAAGGGAAAAAGGGAACAGATATGCCCACGTAAAGTGGACCTTCCTTCGAGACACAGGATTTGAGTTTTGAGTTTGTGAGTGTTTTTCAAAAAATATTTTTACACTAATTTTTTACACTAATATTAATAATCATATTATATTACATTGTTGTTTTATCGCTGTTATATTGTAATTTTATCCATCTAGGACAACAAAAAGTGTTATTTTTCATTTTTTTCTGCTCTTTAAGGAGGGGCGCTACTAACAACCAGAGGGTTCTTGGTTTGTTAAATAGGTTTTTGCGTTTGGAAGTCCCTAGACAGAGATAATGTAATCTCCTAAGGATAAGAAAAAAAAGAATAATGTTGCTGGAATGGAGAAACTAAAGCTGGGCGGCTAAGCATAACAGAAGAGAGCATAGGAAAGGACCACTGGAAAGATTTAACAAATGAGGATTTTTGAAGAAAAATACATTGTTTTGTGAACCTACTCCAATTTGCCTCTGAAATCTTCAGTATGACGAAAAGGGCTTCTTTATGTAGAATGCAAAGAATTTCTGAGTCCTAGGGGCGCCTGGATGGCTCAATGGGTTAAAGCCTCTGCCTTTGGCTCAGGTCATGATCCCAGAGTCCTGGGATCGAGTCCCGCATAGGGCTCTCTGCTCAGCAGGGAGCCTGCTTCCCCCCCCCCCCTGCCTGCCTCTCTGCCTACTTGTGATCTCTGTCTGTCAAATAAATAAAATCTTAAAAAAAAAAAAAAAAAAAGGAATTTCTGAGTCCTGTTTCACAGTTGGTACGGGGGCAAAAGGAGATGTTGTCTGTGGATATTGCCAACATACAGATTATACTAGTCCACAAATAAAGGTTCTGATAACAAGGTTCAGAGAAGTTAAGAAATGCGTTCAAGGTCAATAGCTAGGAAGTGAAGGAGCCAAGATTTAACCCCTGCTCTATAACGTCCAAATACCTGTGATCTTAACCGTTAAAATAGACTACATCTCTAAATATTTTAGTTTTAAATGCTTTTATCAGTTTATAATTTTTTTCATTTATTTATTTTTATTTTATTTTATTTTTCAGTGTTCCAGAATTCATTGTTTATGCACCACACCCAGTGCTCCATGCAATACGTGCCCTCCTTTAATACCCACCACCAGGCTCACCCAGCCCCCCACCCCTCTCCCCTCCCAAACCCTCAGTTTGTATCTCAGAGTCCACAGTCTCCAGTGGTTCATCTCCCCCTCCGATTTCCCCAACTCACTTCTCCTCTCCATCTCCCCATGTCCTCCTCCATGCTCTTTGTTATGCTCCACAAGTAAGTGAAACCATACGATAATTAATTTTCTCTGCTTGACTTATTTCACTCGGCATAATCTCCTCCAGTCCCATCCACATTGATTGATACAAAAGTTGGGTATTCATCCTTTCTGATGGAGGTGGAATACTGCATTGTATATATAGACCATATCTTTTTTTTTTTTTAAGATTTATTTATTTATTTATATGGCAGACAGAGATGGCAAGCAGGCAGAGAGAGAGGAGGAAGCAAGCTCCCCGCTGAGCAGAGAGCCCAATGTGGGGCTCAATCCCAGGATGCTGGGATAGTGACCTGGGCTGAAGGCAGAGGCTTTAACCCACTGAGCCACCCAGGCACCCCTGGACCATATATTTTTGTTTTTTTTTTTTAATTTATTTGTCAGAGAGAGAGAGCGCGTGAACACAGGCAGACAGAATGGCAGGCAGAGGGAGAAGCAGACTCCCTGCCGAGCAAGGAGCCCGATGTGGGACTCGATCCCAGGACGCTGGGATCATGACCTGAGCCGAAGGCAGCTGCTTAACCAACTGAGCCACCCAGGCGTCCCAAGGACCATATCTTCTTTATCCATTTGTCTGTTGAAGGGCATCTTGGTTCTTTCCACAGTTTGGTGACTGTGGCCATTGCTGCTATGAACATTGGGGTACAGATGACCCTTCTTTTCATGACATCTGTATCTTTGGGGTAAATACCCAGTCGTGCAATTGCAGCAGACCATAACCTTTAATCTGGGGGTCCACTGTAGTCTCTGACTCACTGGAGCACTACAAAGTGTCCTCCTTGGCCAGAATGTAGGGAATTCTTTTACTCTTCCACCTTTCACAGTGGCTTTAAGGAAGGTAAACAAAGTGTGACGTCTGGAATAAATTTTAGGGGGCTACCTGTCAAATACATGGCTTCTGAATTTCAACTGAAGAGTTGAATAGGGGGAAATGTTCACCATGAAATGAATAACACAGTGTAAAAGTGTATGGCAGAAGCTTAATGTTTAAACACCATTTCTTTGCTCACAACACTTTTTTTTTTTTTTAAGATTTTATTTATTTGACAGACAGATCCCAAATAGGCATAGATGCAGGAAGAGAGAGAGGAAGGGAAGCAGGCCCCCCGCTGAGCAGGGAGCCCGATGCGGGGCTCCATCCCAGGACCCTGAGATCATGACTTGAGCCGAAGGCAGAGGCTTTAACCCACTGAGCCACCCAGGCATCCCTCACAACACTTTTTAAATGACTTCTTTTCCCTCCGGAATAGAAAATGTGCAAACACTTCTTATATTTTTTTCCCTTTAAATTCTCCTCCTCAGCTTCCCCCCTCCACCTTTGCCTCCCTCTTCTTCACTGAAATTTTCAAAGCAACTTTATAAGGCTTTAGTGTTTCAAATTCCCACTGAAATTGAATCCCCCCTCTAACGTGTTTTCTGTGGGGTTACTGAGCCAAGTTTAAACCCAGATTTATCAAGATCTACCTGAGAGGCCCAGCCTCAATTCAGGGGCAAGGGTCTCAGGTAGGGATTATCTGCTGGAACTGGCTATAAATCCAGGACCTGAAAATGCAGAATCTTCTGCCTTTCAAATGCTTCCACAACTGAGTGACTAGAATCATCTGTAGCTGGTCAATTGGTCAGGAAAGTGTGGATAGACAAGGTCTTCCCTTCTTTTAGAACTCCAGAATCAGGGTGCCTGGGTGGCTAATTGGGTTAAAGCCTCTGCCTTCAACTCAGGTCATGGTCCCAGGGTCCTGGGATCGAGCCCCGCATCGGGCTCTCCGCTCAGCGGGGAGCCTGCTTCCCCCCCTCTCTCTGCCTGCCTCTCTGCCTTCTTGTGATCTGTCTGTCAAATGACTAAATAAAATCTTAAAAATAAAAAGAACTCCAGAATCAGCCTCACTGTGTATCTTTGATGTGCCAGAATCATTTAGGCAGTTGCCTCCTCCTCAGAAATCTGAGGCCCGACCCAGGCATTGTGTTGCTTTAATGCTCCCTTTTTGCTTTCTCAATCTTTTATTGCCTCTTTTCCCAATTCCTTATGTTAGAATTCATGTTGAAATACCTAATACAGTTTCTGTTTTTCTATGGAAGTGGTGTTTTTTTTTTTCCAGTGTCTTGATGGATAGATTGAGTCAGTCAAGAGATTTGTTGCATTTCCCATAATTTTCAAGATTTTTGACACTGACCCAAATCCTAAGCAACAAAATAGGCCAGGAGGCTAGAAGAACAAGTTTTTGTGTGTGTGTGTGTGTGTGTGTGTGTGTGTAACTTCTTCACTGCCTTCTTTTAACATAATCATCTGCAATTGGTCTTCAAGAAAGAGAAACACACAGGTCATTTGTGAGTGTGTTTTAGTTTATTCAGAGCTTCATGAACTATATGCCTGATTTCTACTTTTGTTTTAATTTTTTAAAAAAGATCTTATTTATTTATCAGAGAGAGAGAGATAGAGAGAGAGAGAGAGTGCACAAGTGGGCAGAGTGGCAGGCAGAGGCGGAGAGAGAAGGAGGCTCCCCCAGAGCAAGGAGCCTGATGCAGGACTCAATCCCAGGACTCAATCCCTAGGCCTGATTTCTGTATGTGTCAGAGGATTACAAGAGTGCTGAGGTAGTAATCCCTTCAAATTCCCCCACTTACCTGGCCAGTCCTTTTCCTAGCTATAAGGAGCCTCTTTCGTGTCCCTTTTTATACTGCAAATATATTAACACTTCCTTCCAAGGTGGGCATTGTCAAGAAATGATTGGGAAGCATTGGGTCAATTGCATTTCAAGCAGACTTTCTTAAGACCTCTAAGTTTAGTGTTCCCCGAACTGGTCTCTCATGAGGTTTGCAGGTGTTGCAAGGGGGAAAAGAGGTTCTGTGGCCAAACTCATTTGGAAAGTTCTGGGGTAACTAGCAGACTAACCATAGGTCTCAATTTACCCAGTACATTTCCAGTATGTGCCTGCTGTCTCAGTGTAATTATTAGCAACATCCTCTTTGGCACTCAGACGTGCCCTAGTTTGGGTGATTAATTATAGGTCACTCTATCTTTGAGACACAGAGCTTATTGCAGCATTTCCAACACTTAATTGTCCGTGGAACTTTTTTCAAAGAGTGTCTTACATGCTCCATGGAATATATTCAGGAAACATTGTATTTGTATTTATTTGATCTTCATGACTGTGAGTATCTTGCAGCAGAGTAAAGGGCATTTGATTTCATGGAGGCCCATTCCCCTTGCTTCTGGGCAAAACAGAGGAAATGTGACTTTATAATCCACAAGATTAGCCTCGGGCAGGCTTTCATGGCCTGGAGCCTGAAGTTGACTGAGATATTAGGAGGTGATGAACTTGATGTTGCAGCTGTTTTCTTTAGAATAATCCCCCCCCCCTTTTTCCTGTATTCTTGGAATCAGAGACTTGAACCACAGCAGGAGGAAAGAGGGGAAAAAAAGATCCTGTGCTTCCAATATGATCTTTATTCCCTAGATTTCCCTGCTTGACTCTATGCCAGGTCTTCACAGCTGTGCTGATCCCAGGGTCATTCTGGAGTTCCAGTCCCTCAGCTCTCAGACGACCATCAACCAATCTCTGCAAAGGTGTTAGTGGAAAAGAACTTGAAGCAATAGACCTCTACCTTAGAAGCCATGAATGGCTGTCTTCTTTTGAAACCTCGGAGCCATGGTGTTCCATGGGGAATAGGGAACTACTGGTTTATGTTATCATGTTCTAATGGTATAGACTGTGGTTAAACACACAAATTTAAGAATCAGACAAATCTAGGGGCACCTGGGTGACTCAGTTGGTTAAGTGCCTGTCTTTGGCTCAGGTCATGATCCTAGGGTCCTGGGATCCAGCCCCCCATGGGGCTACCTGGTTAGTGGGGAGTCTGCTTCTCCCTCTCCCTCTGCCTGCTGCTACCCCTGCTTGTAGTCTCCCCCCCCATCAAATAAATGAAATCTTTATTGAAAAAAGAAGAATCAGATAAGTCTTGATCTGAATCCTCTGCTTCTTTCTATCTGTATAACCATTGACAATTAAATATTTTGAGGTTTGATTTCTTCATCTATAAAATATAGATGTTACTTTTTGATAGATTTGTTTGAAGGTTAAATGATGTAATGTTTATACATTGACTGGCACAGTTCCAAGTGTATAGTAAGTGCTATATAACAGGGAACTAGATATATTAGAAAATGCTGATTTGAGTTAGGTTTTGCACTCATACAGACCTGGATTTGAATTCTGATTTTGATCACAAGCTGTCTGACCAGGGCCAGTTTACTTAATCTTTCTAAGGATTAGTTTACTCATCTGTCAAATTGGGATACTGACAGTATCTAACTCATGGGATTTTGTATGTGTATGAGATAATGCATGTAGTTTCTAGCACAGTACCTGGGATATAGAAAGTACTGCATTATTAGTATCATTTTTGTTTCTATTACTATTTATGCTTCTATTATAATTATTATTTGTGCTTCTAAGGAGGAATTGAAGACAACAAAGAATTTAAGGCACCAGATAATAGTTGTATGACATTGGAATTATGTAGGTCCAATGACAGTTAAGTGGGACAAGGGCTCTAATATAGTCGGCCACTATCACTGAAATAATTTCTTGTAAAATGAATGCTGGTTCAGGTAGACTAACCATGAGAATCACTGTATTAAAGGTATTATAAGACCTTCAAAATTGTGGTAAAGAGCTTCTTTAATGTAGTTCTTGAGATAAGGGTAGTTGAGACAGTTTCCTGGTGGAAAATTGATTCTGAAACAATAATGAGTTAGAATAAATTATGAAATAAAGTTCAAAATTTTCATTTATTTCAGTGAGAATATCATAAATTTTAACACAACTTAAACATAGTGTTTTCATTGAATCTGTTATGGAAATATCAAGTGTGGATTTCCTTGTGAACTATATTCTTGGTGACCTCAACTGACATACTTACTGACTTGGACAATTTGTGTTACTACTTATGAGTCAGCTGTGCCCTTTTGGTGAGTGGACTGTTTCCCTATAAACTCTGGATGATTTCAATTTTCAGAATTTCTCTTTAAACCCTGTAGATTAATCATTCAGCTCTCAGAACAAAGTCTGCATTGGTTAAGAAAATGGAAATTAAGCACCAGAACAATTTGAGAACAGTATAAACTTCCTTCTGTGATAGAGTGTGGACTTGTCCTTTGAATGATTTTTCTATAATACAAATCTGATTATACAAATTATCCTGCTTAAACCTTTGAACTTGTTACTATTGCTGTCATGATAAAGATCAGTTCCATTGCATGGGATACAAGAACATTTATCATCTGGCTCCTCATTAGCTCTTTACTACATTGCTTTTCTCTGAGTGCAGGCTCTTCGTCACCACCCTACTCCCTTGGTTCTTCCTCCTCCTTCTACTGCCTGTTCTCTATTTCAGCCATACTAAACCATTGGCAGTCCCTTAGTCATGGCACCATTTCTTGTGCCTCTAGTCCTTAAAATTTAGTACCATCTTTGCCTGAAACACGCTTCAACCACTCCTGCTTTAGCTTGACTAGATGACTACTATTTGTTCATTGTGGGACTAAATGTCCCCCAGTCTAATACAAGAAAAGGTTATGTTCTGTTTTTTAATTCTTTTTTTTTTTTGTTATTATTTTTTTAAATTTATTTGAGAGAGAGAGAGAGAGTGAACACGAGTAAGGGGAAGGGCAGAGGGAGAAACAGACTTCATGCTGAGCAGGGAGCCCCACATGAGGATTGATCCCAGGACCCCAAGATCATGACCTGAGCTGAAGGTAGATGCTTTACCGATTGAGTAACCCAGGCACCCCACTTTAGTTTTTCAAACTTTTAAAATCCATATGTACTTTAGGTAAACATTGATGTCATATTCTCTTTGTAATTTAAAATGTAAAACTTTGGGGTGCCTGGGTGGCTCACTGGGTTAAGCTTTGGACTCTTGATTTCAGTTCTGGTCATGGTCTCATGGTCCTGGAATTGAGCCCCAATTTGGCCTCCCCACTCATTGGGGGTCTCCTTGAGGATTTCTCTCTCTTCCTCTGCCCCTCCCACTGCTTGCAAATGCTCTCTCCCTCTTTCTCTTAAATAAATAAATGAATCTTTAAAAAAATGAAATGTTATTAGGAATTATTTCTTTCTAAATAAAAAAGTATACTTTATCATTTAATAAACTTTAAAAATATACCTCTCCTTGCTCTACAAATTCTGTCAACACCCCTTCCTGATCTCCCTTAGCACCCTGCTCATCTGGTTAAAAAACCACTGTGATAAGTAATAAAATTTTCCTTACAGATGGTATGAAGTAGGATGCAAAGAAACCAATCTGTGGTTATGTTTGTAATGTTATCCTTCTTCAGGGATTTGGAGACGCTGAAGGCAGAGCAAGGAATGTTCCAGACTTGTAAGCTGCCATGATATGTGAATTGTTAGTCCTGGCTCTGCAACTAAGTAGTTTTGTTGACTTGAGCATATTGCAATCTTTTCTGGGTCTTTCCTCTATTATCTTTAAAATGGAGGGGAGCCTGGGTGGCTCAGTGGGTTAAAGCCTCTGCCTTCAGCTCAGGTCATGATCTCAGGGTCCTGGGATTGAGCCCCATATCAGGATCTCTGCTCAGCGGGGAGCCTGCTTCTCCCTCTATCTCTGCCTGCCCCTCTGCCTACTTGTGATCTCTGTCAAATAAATAAATAAAATCTTTAAAAAAATAAAATAAAATAGAAGAAAAATTAACTGGGTTAGTATTTCTTGGAGTACATTTGAAGTGCACTATTATTGTATTGGGTGTTACTAAAAAAAGTTTAGTTGTTGTTATATATATATATATATATATATTTTTTTTTTAAGGTTTTATTTATTTATTTGACAGACAGAGATCACAAGTAGGCAGAGAAGCAGGCAGAGAGAGAGGAGGAAGCAGGTTCCCTGCTGAGCAGAGAACCCAATGCGGGGCTAGGTCCCAGGACCCTGGGATCACAACCGGAGCTAAAAGGCAGAGGCCTCAACCCACTGAGCCACCCAGGGGCCCATTGTTAGATGTATTTGAGACACACTAAATTAAACAAACAGCCCCCCCCCATCAAGATCCTATAACATGCTAATGTCTTTTAGAATCTTCTAGCGGGGACTTCAGTCTAAAGTTTCTGTTTTGTTTTGTTTTTTACATATTTTAACCATGAAATCCTTCTGATTCAGAATCTTTTGTAGAACTTGTGTTCTGTGTAATACAGATGGAAAAATGATCTTTTGTGGTCTTTCCTATTCTGGACTTATTTTGATGCTTTAATGAAATTCTTTGACAATCAGCCTCTAGGTCTTGTTTAGTTTCTTTTCCAAAGCAAACTTAAGCATTCATCTCTGATTCATGGATAATATGAATATTGACACACCCTATGAAGCTGCTGGTGTATAATTTTCATGGTTCAATTTCTTCTGCCTTTTCAAATGACTCAACATTTCTGGAATGCAAAATATAGAAGATGGTGACTAGCTTCAACTAGTTGCTTTTCTATATACAAGAGGCTTTGGGGCATTCTGTGTCACTAGTTATGCAATCCAGGAGGTCATGTTGAAAAACTTTCTGGAGAAAATATCTTGGGAAACCACCTACGGAAATATGGAAATTTTGACAATACGCACAAACTCTTATTGCCTGAGGGCTGTTTCCCTTTTCTAGATTTAGTGTAACTAGTTAGGACAAAACAAAATGGAACAGATTTTCCTCTAAAACAGTGAACTTCTTGTCATGAGAATTATATTGAAGGATTACAGCTGAGTTAATTCATGAAACATGCCAGGAATGTGAAAGAAGAAATTCTCACGTTGCAAGGGGTATTAGACCTGCCTAACCATGGGAAGGTCTCTTCCAGATCTAAGACTGGTCTGCGGTGGCATAGTCCTCTCATTCTGAACTGTTAGTTGCACCCTTAAAATCTCTTTTTTGAAGGTTAGCCTCCAGAGATCCAATTTAGAACCGAACAAATAATACCTGGAAAGTTCTCCTATAGATTTTTCTCTTGTTATTAATAGGGCTTTATTCTTCACTTAATTGTTCCCTTTGAAAGCCCAGAAATTCAGAACATGAAGAAAGGGATAATGAACCAAAAATATACAAATAAGTAGATGATTAAGACTAGGTAATGGAAATATGACTTGGGTAAGGAGGATGAAGTTATAAATGTGTGTCACTTATGTATCTGACAGAGGAAAAAAAGAACAAAACTTGTGCAATTGTTAGGGAAGGGAAACCACTGGAGTGCCAAATCAAGAGGAAAGTAAAACATCTTGGGACACCTGGGTGGCTCAGTCAGTTAACCACTGCCTTCGGCTCAGGTCATGATCGCAGAGTCCTGGGATCAAGTCCCGCATTGGACTCCTTGCTCAGCAAGGAGCTGGCTTCTCTCTCTGCCTCTGCCTGCCTCTCTGCCTGCTTGTGCTCTCTCTCTCTCTCTCTCTGACAAATAAATAAATAAAATCTTAAGAAGAAAAAAAAGTAAAACATCTTTCCTAAAATTCTCTTCTCTCTTGCATCATAGAGGTACAACTAACACATACCTGGGTGAGGGGGAAGATAAAATTAATAGGATTTAGTCCCTATCCTCAAGTAGTTATCAGTTCAAAAGAGCAGACAATAAAATAAGCAGTTATGATCCTATGTAAAATTAGACAATAGAATTTTGGAAATAAGGAATCAGTGCTATGGGAATGTTTCCACAGTTAGACCTTATGTTCTCTTGCTTAAGAAATGATTTCCTATTCTAAGGTCTTATAATTATTTTTTATATTTTCTTTCAGAAGTTTTAATGTTTTCTTTTTCACATTTAAGGTTTTAATCCTTCCTAAATTAATGTTTATAACGTAATATAAACCCCCAACCTCATTTTTTCTAACCAGACAACCAGTTTCTCTCAGTACATATTATTGAACCATCTTTCCTTTCCCGATGATTTACATTGAACTCTAACAGACATTATTTCCATATGTGAATGAGTATTTCTGATCTCCCTACTCTGTTGCATTGGTTGTTGTCTGTGGCAACACCACACTGTATTTCTATAGCATCGCAATCAGCCTTGAGATCTGCGAGGGCAAGTTTTCATCCCTATGTCCCAGCCTTGTCCTCCCCTCCTTCCTCCATTTTTCTCTTCCTCCTACTCCCTCACTTCCTCTTTGTTCCTCTTCAGGACGGTCTTAGTTATTCTTGGCTTTTTTCTGTTACATATAAATTTTAGAATCAGCTTGTCAAGTTCCCGGAAAAACTCTGTTGGGGTTTTTATTAGAATATTGTTGAATCTATATATGAATTTCGGTAGACTTGACATATTTATAATGTCAAGACTTCCATCCACAAGCAGATATGTTTTATTTGCTTGGATCTTCTTGATTATTTTTCAATCACATTAATAATTTTCTATATGTAGATACCTTTCATAACTTTATTAGCTTTATTCCTATGTACCTTAATATTTTGCTATTGAAAGGAGTTTTAAAATTTATATTTTCTGTTTGTTGCTGGTATATAAAATTGATTTTTGTACATTGATTTTTACATTCACCAACTTTGCTAAATGATTATTATTTCTAGTAAGTTGTAGATTCTTTGTATTTTTCTCTATAAATAATATCTTCTATGGATATATCTATTAAGGTAAAACTTCTCTTTGACAAATACACCCATAAATATCAGTGTCTTTTTTTTTTTAAATATCAGTGTCTTAAATCAATAGTAGTTTGTCATTCACATAGAGTACAGTTTTTGGTGTTAGTCTTCCATTGGTGACTCATGGACACAGACATCTTTCCTCATGAGGATTTGCATAGTAGGTGCCAGCAGTATTACTTTCTCTTTCTTAAACTCATACCTTTTGTTTCTTGCTCTTGCCTTTCTGTTCCATCTAGTTAACTATAGTACATTATTAAATGGAAGTGTAATAAATTTTTTCTTGATTTTAAGTGAAGTGCTTCTAGCATCTATTAAGAACAATATTTACTAGGATGCCTGGGTGGCTCAATCAGCTAAGCATCTGCCTTCAGCTCAGGTCATGATCTCAGCATTCTGGAATCGAGTCCTGCATTGGGCTCCTTGCTCAGCAGGGAGTCTCCTTCTCCTTTTGCCTGCTGCTCCTCCTGCTCTACACACACACACACTCTCTCTCTCTCTCTCTCTCTGACAAATAAATAAATAAAATCTTAAATAAAGAATGATATTTGCTATATTTTTCAGTTGATACCCTTTAACAGGTTAGCAAAATTTCATATTATTCATCATTCATAAGATTTAATTATTTTATTTTGAATTTTTCAAAAAAACTCATCTTTTTAAAAAAAGATTTACTCACTTATTTGAGAGAGAGAGAATGCAAGTGGGTAGGGGCAGAGTGAGATGGACAGAAAATCCTGAAGCAAACTTGCTAAGCATGGAACCCAACATGGGGCTCAATCCCAGGACCCTGAGATCATGACCTGAGCTGAAACCCAGAGTCAGAGGCTAAACCAGCTGAGTCACCCAGGTGCCCCCCCAAATTTTATCTTTTGAGATTGTTATATATATTTGCTCTTTTAACATATTAAAAAGTTGAAATACGTTTATGTAATTCTTTTCCTGAGATCAATGTAACATTAATAAAGTATTATTATTTTTACATATTACTGGTTTTTGTTTGCTTTTTAAAGAATCTTTGTATCAGGGCCCCTGATTTGCTCAGTCAGTTAAGTGTCTGCCTTCAGCTCAAGTCATAATCCCAGGGTCCTGGGATTGAGCTCCACATTGGATTTCTTGCTCAGTGCAAAACCTGCTTTTCCCTCTCCCTCTGCCTGCCACTCCCCCTACTTGCCCTCTCTCTCTCTCTGTTAAATGAATAAATAAAACCTTTTAAAAAAATCATTGTATTTATGATTTATGGGTAAGATTTTTTTTTTTTTTATAAATTCCTTTACTCATACTGTTAATTTAAAATAAAAATAAATCAACACTGTGTTGTTTATCTTCTGATCTCTGGAAGATTTCAAATAATATTTGAATAATTCATTCTCACTTGAAAAGGTATGACACCCATAAATCATCTAAGATTAGCATTTAATTTGTGAGAAGAACTTAAACTACTATTTTAAATCTTTAGAAATTGTGAATTATTCAGTCTTTCTATATCATCATTAGTCAGTTTTAGTGGGTTATATTTTTCTTGCTAATTAAACACTCAACTAAGAAGGTCAAGATTTTGGCATAAAGTTATTCACACTACTCCTTTAGATTTTAAGTCTATGCTGTTTCTATAGATATACACTTCTCTAATTATTTTAAAACAGTTTTAAATATGTCAAACACTTAAGTTATTTTAAGATATAATTTATTCAGTACTTAAGTACACCCCTTTAAAGTGTATAATTCAATGTTTCTTCGTTTAGTTATGCTGTGTGTAACCATCATGCAATCTAATTTTAGAACATTTTCATCACTCCAAAAATAACCTTGTACCTATTAGCAGTCACTCCCCATTCTTTCTCCAACCCTTCTATCAGCCCCAGGCAAACATTAGTCCATATTCTGTCTCTATATATTTGCTTATTACAGACATTTCATATAAATGGAGTCATCTAATAAGTAGCTTTCTGTATCTGGCTTCCATTACTTCGTATAACGTTTTCAGGGTTTATTGTATTGTGGCATGAATCAACATTTCATTCCTTTTTATGGCCACGTAGTATTCCATTGTATGAATATACCACATTTTGTTTATCCGTTCTTCAGTCCATGGGTGTTTATGTTGTTTCCACTATTTTTTTTTTAAAGATTTTATTTATTTAAGAGGTGGAGAGAGATAGAGAGAGAGAGAGAGAGAGAGAGAAGGAGAGGGGGCGAGAGAAGGAGAGCACAAGCAGGGGGAGCAGGAGAGGGAGAAGGCTCCCTGCTGAACAGGGAGCCTGATGTGGGGCTCGATCCCAGGACCCTGGGATCATGACCTGAGCCGACTATGATCAAATGCTTAACCAACTGAGCCACCCAAGCACCCCTCCATTATTTCTTTATTATGAATAATGAGGTTATGAACATTCATCAGCACGTTTTTGTTTGAAGGCCCGTTATCAGTTCTCCTAGTTATATACTTGGGAGTAGAATTGCTCAGTCATATGGTAATGTTATGACCTTTCTGAGGAACTGCCAAACTCTTATCCAAAGTTACTGCACCACTTTACATTCCTCCTGAAATGTTTGAGAGTTTTAATTTCTCCGCATTCTCAGCAATAATTGTTATTATTTGTCCTTTTGAGTCTAACCATCTTAGTGGTTGTGAAGTGGTATTTCATTGTACTTTAGATTTGCATTTTCTTAATGGCTAATGATTTTGAACATTTCTTCACGCACTTGCTGGCCATTTTTATATCTTCTTTAGAGAAATGTCCATTTGACACTTTTGCTGATTTTAAAATTGAGTTATTTATCATTTTGTGATGGAGTTATAAGTGTTTCTTATATATTTGTATATTCCCAAGAGAATTGGAAATAGGTGTTCAAACAAAAACTTACAAGGTATATGATTTGTAAATTCTCCCCCCTTTTATGGGTTATCTTGTCATCTTGACTATCTTGATGAAGTCAAAACATAAGTCATCACTTATAATTTTCATGTCACATCTAAGGTCACAAAGTTCCAGTCTAGTATTTTCTACTAACATTTTATAATTTTAACTTTTACTTTTACATCTATGGTTAATTCTGAATTAATTTTTATATACTCTGGTTTGGCTTCATTTTTCGCATGTTGTCATCCATTTGTTGACAAGACTATTCTTTCCCCATTGCATTATTATTTCTTTTAAAAAGATTTTTATTTATTTATTTGACAGACAGAGATCACAGGCATGCAGAGAGGCAGACATAGAGAGAGAGAGAAGGGGAAGCCGGCTCCCTAAGATCATGACCTGAGCTGAAGGGAGAGGCTTTAACCCACTGAGCCACCCAGGTGCCCCTCCATTGCATTATTTTGACTCCTTTATTGAAATTCAGTTGACCTTCAATGTAAAGTTTTTTTCCTGTACTTCCAATTCTGTTCCATGAATCTCTATGTCTGTCATTATGCCAGGAGCACATTATCTTGATTTGCGTAGGTTTACAGCAAGTTTCAAAATCAGGAAGTGTGAGTCCTCCTACTTTCTTCTTGAAGTTCACTGATTCTTGCTTTTGACAGCTCAAATCTGTTGTTGAGCCCTTTTAGTGAATTTCTCATTCCAGTTATTGTGTTTTTCAACTCCTGAATTTCTTTTGATGCTTTTTAAAAATAATCTCTGTCTCATTATTGATAATATCTGATGGGACAATATTCTCATACTTTTTCTTTAGTTTTTAAAACACGGTTTTCCTTCATTCTTTGGTCATACTTAAAATAGCTGAGTTAAAGTTTTTGTCTAGTAAGTTCAATGTTTAGCTTCCTCAGGGATAGTTGCTATGATTTCTTCTCTTCCTGTATATGTGCTATACTTTCCTTTTTCTTAACATATCTCATACTTTTTTTCAAAATTATACATTTTAATTAATATAATGTATTAGCTCTGGAAATCAGATTCTTGCCCCTGCCTAGTGTTTGTTTTAGTTGTGACTTCAATATCATTGCTGATCATTTCTTAGTTATGTAACACAGTTAATTCTGTAAAGTTTTTGTTCTTTGTTGTGTATAGCCACTGAAATCTCAGTTCACTTAGCTTCCTCATAAGCTGATAAATCAATAGAGATTTCTTCAAACACCTAGAACCAAGCACAGTCTCCTAATATTTGCTGAAAGGTTTTGTGTGTGTATGTGTGTTGGGATATACCTACAACACTTAGCCAGGTAACTGACAACTGTACCTGAGCCTTTACTTATTGCTTATGTAGAGCTTTGAGGTCAAGCAGACAGAGAGTGTAGGTCTCTGGGTGTGTCCATGGTTTTATACATGCTAGTGGCATTCTGGATTTATAGGGCTATGTCAAAGCTTTTCAAATCCGCTATAGATCTCTCTTTCTCCTGCTTTTCCTTTTCAGGTTTTTGATTAGTCTCTCATTTGCCCCAACTCTTATCCACCTCTTCAGAAAGCCTGAAATTCAAAGAACTACCTCTAAGGGATTTCATCAAAATTCCCTGGGGTAAATAAAGGCTTCTTTAATTAAGCGAGCTTTGAGTCAAGTCAAATGAAGATAGTCTGAGACTTGGTGTTCTGGGGAACTACCAGTTATGTAAAGTAATTACACATCTGTGAGAATGAGGTTATGAAGAACCTCTAATCTTGTTCTGCCTCTGTGTTGGCTGACAGGCTGCTGATTTCCACCATGATTGCTAGCTATTAGTTTTCTAGGGTATCAAGGTTGAGAGAGGGGGAGAAGAATAGTGCAAGTCAATAAACACCAAAACTCATTGTTTTTATCAAGATTTCTTGAATAAATTCTCTTGGATTGCTGCAAGCCTGTAGTTAATTTGCAGAGTTCTAAAAATATTCATTCTAATAATTTTTGCAAGTTTTCAAATTGTTTTGAAATTTGGAGAATTTTTTGTTAGGTCACCCTGACAATTATATTTTGCAGCTATTTTCTCATACATTGTATCTATGTCTTTTAAAATCTTAATTATGTCTTTGATGAACAGGTATGATGATCTTTGTTCTCTTTGAAGATACATTTTTATTTACTTAAAGTGGATGCTTCATTGTTAACTAAATAGCATTTGAGATAAATTTTTTTTAGTTTTATCTTCTCTAGCAGTTTTTGTTTGCTTAAAAATAAACTAGTTTTTACTGTTAGCATAAATGTAAGTTGGTGCAGCCACTCTGGAAAACAGTATGGAGGATCCTCAAAAAGTTAAAAACAGAACTACCCTATGACCCAGCAATTGCACTACTGGGTATTTACCCAAATAATACAAAAATACTAATTCAGAGGAATATATGTACACCTATATTTATTGCAGCTTTATATACAATAGCCAAGATGTGGAAGCAGCCCATTCCATTGAAAGATGAATGGATAAAGAGAATATATTGCACACACACACACGCGCGTGCGCGGACACACACACACACACACACACACACAGGAATATTATTCAGCCGTAAAAAAGAATGAAATCTTGCTGTCTGCAACAACATGGATAAAACTAAAGAGCATATGCTAAGCAAAATAAGTCAGTCAGAGACAGAAAAACACCATATGATTTCACTCATATGTGAAATTTAAGAAACAGAACAAATAAGCAAAGAAAAATGAGAGAGACAAACCAAGAAACAGACTCTGTTTTTTTATAGAGAAAAAGCAAAACAAAGCTGATGATTACCAGAGAAGAGGGGTGTGGGGGAATGGGTGAAATAGGTGAAGAGGATTACCATCAATGTTAATGTTACCATGATGAGCACTGAGTAATATATAGAATTGTTGAATCACTATAGTGTACATCTGAAGCTAACACAACATTGTATGTTACCTGTACTGGAATTGAAATAAAAAAAAATTAATAAAAATTTTAAAAATAAAGCATAGTATAAAATAAACTAGTTTTATCTTCTTTAGCACTTTTTGTTTGTTTAAAAATAAACTTTATTTTAGTTCACATAGAATAAAATGCATCCATTTACAGTGTACATTTAGCTAACACTTGAAAATTTTTCCACTCATGTAAATTCCATCACAGTTAAGATATGAAATATTTTCATGACCACAAGAATTTTCCTCATGACCATTTGTACTCAAACTCCTTTCTCTACCACTAACCTTTGGCATCCACCCATTGTTTCCTGTCCCTATAGTTTTATCTTTTCCATAATGTCATCTTAATAAAGTCACTGAGCATGTAGTCTTTTACCTTTGGTCTCTTTCACTTAGTGTAATGGTTTTGAGATTCATCCATGTAGTACTATTTATAAATATTTTATTCCTTTTTATTTTTGAGTACTCTTCCATTGTTTGCATGTACAGTTTGTTTATCCATTCATCAATTAGTAGACATTTGAGTTGTTTCCCGAATTTGGCTATTATAGATAAAGTGGATATAAACAGAAATTCATATGCAATTATGTGTGTGGTGATATGTATTTTTTTCTCCTAAATAAATATCTGGGAGTAGTCTTTGTGTAACATGGTAAATATTTTATGAAAACATATAGTCTTTTTCTTCCAAAGTGTTTGTAACATTATCAGTCCTGAGTACAGGGGGGCCTAAGTGGCTCTAGGTTGGGCAACTGCCTTCTGTTCAGGTCATGATCCTGGAGTCTCATGATGGAGTCTCATATCGGGCTCCCTGCTTGACAGGGAGTCTGCTTTTCCCAATGGCCTCTCTCCTCTCGTGCTCTCTTACTCTCATTCTCTCTCTCTCAAATAATAAATAAATAAAATCTTACAAAAAATCCTGTGAGCAATATATGAATTTTAGTTACTCTACATAAACACCCACAGTTGACACTTTCAGTTTTTATAATTCTTCCTATTTTGATGTTTATGCAATTGTATGTCCTTTTTAAAAATTTTGCACTTCCATTATTAGTTTTTTTTTTAAAGATTTTATTTATTTATTTGACACATTGAGAGAGATCACAAGTAGGCAGAGAGGTAGGCAGAGAGAGGGGGAGAGCAGTCTCCCCACCGAGCAGGGAGCCTGATGCGGGGCTCGATTCCAGGACCCTAAGACCATGACATGAGCCGAAGGCAGAGGCTCAACCCACTGAGCCACCCAGGCACCCCACTTCCATTATTAGTAATGAGGCTGAGGCCTTTTCAATATAATTTTTGGCTATACTGTTTTACTAAATGCCTGTTGAAGCCTTAGGCCTAATATTACTGGGTTGTCTGTCATTTCTTCTTGAATTTTATTAATTCTTTATGACTTTTGGATATGAGTGTTTTCCTGATTATGTCTCACAAATTATCTTTTACCATTCCATGACTTTGCTTTTTTAGTCTGTTGTGACATCAACAAACAGATGTCCTTAATTTTGATGTGGTTAGTCACTCACTCCCTTTATGGTTAATCTTTATATCCTGTTTAAGAGAATTTTTCTTACTCCAAGGTGACCAAGATATTTTAAATGTTATCCTCTCTATAAGTTTTCTTTTTTAAATGTTTATATTAGACCTGCAGTCTACCTACAATTAATCTGTATGTCTAATGAAGCCTTTTTTTTTTCTCTTCCTCCTGTGGCTATTCAATTTATTTAATGCCATTTATTGAAAAACAAAATATTTTCCTCACTTTTTTTCCAGAAGCATCATTGTTATAATTTATGTGATTGAATAATTATGAATCTATTTTGGACTCTTTTGTTCTACTGGTCTATTTTGCTATCCTTGTGCAATACCACACGATCTTATTTACTGTAGTTTTATGAGTTTTGGTATCTGGTTGTGTAAGTCCTCTGGCTTTGTTCTATTTCTTTCACAAAATTATCTGGGTATTATTGGCCCATTATATATTTTGCTATGAATCTGCCAATTTCTACCAAAAGCTTTCTGGGATGTTTATTGAGATTGTACTGAATATCTATATTAACTTTAGGGGAGAAGTGCAATCATTACAATACTGAGTCTTCTAATTCATTAACACAGTATGAGACTACATTTATTTAGGTTTATTTTTTTTTATTTCTTTTCAAAATATTTTATAGTTTTCTGTGTAGAATTCTTTCTTTTGTTCATTAGATTTATTAATAGGAATGTATTAACATTTGATGACTCTCTCTCTCTCTCTCTCTCTCTCTCTATATATATATATATATATATATACACACACACACACACCAAGAGCAAAGATGAAGATATATATATATATCTTCATATAAAAATGCATTTTAAATATATTGATTTTTGTATACAGCTGGGGTATAAGGCCTAAAATTAAGACCAAATATTATGTGCTACCTTGACTTCTGGTAAAACTGGAAGGACCTCTAATGCACTAACTAATGCTAAGTTCTCTTCCCCATTCTGCCTCTGTCGATAAAGTCTTCTAACTAAAATATCCTCCTTATCAAGGGGACCAGACATAGTTTCTGCTTATCATGAAGGCATGAGCTTCAGTTACCTGATGGCCCACAGAATTATTCAAATAAGCCAAATACATTCTTCCCCAGAAACCAAGGTCACTCCATCCTCTTGCTACAAGGCATCCTAGAGATCTTGGCTATTCACTCTGTTCCTGTGTGGTGCGTAATATCCCCCTCACGTGGGCTGTGAGTATATAGACTAATAAACTCTTTTGATTCTTCTGTGCAGTGTTTTCATGTGTTTGCCAGCCCCATTATCCTAGAACAGGAATTCGTTCTTATCAACACACTGAATAGGAGACAATTAAGACACCTCTATTTTTGCTAAATTCACTTAACTCATATACTTTATTTGAATATTGTTTGAATTTTCTGAAAACATAATCATGTTTTTGAAAGTAACATCAGTTTTATTTCTCCCTTTAAAATTCTTGCATCTGTTATATATATTTCTTGCCTTATTGAACTAGCTAGGACTTCTAGTACAATGTTGACTGTAAGTAGAGATTGTGGAGGTTTTTGGTCTTTCCCAACCTCAGAAGGAAAATTTCAAAAAAATTTGTCCCTAAGTTTTTTGTTTGTGATAGTATTTTTTTTGTAGAGACCATTTATCAGATTAAGTGTATTCCCTTCTATTTCTAGTTTTCTAACAGTTTTCACCATAAATATATTTTTTTAAAGATTTTATTTATTTATTTGACAGACAGAGATCACAAGTAGGCAGAGAGGCAGGCAGAGAAGAGGAAGCAGGCTCCCCGCAGAGCAGAGAGCCTGATGTGGGGCTCGATCCCAGGACCCTGAGATCATGACCTGAGCCGAAGGCAGAGGCTTAACCCACTGAGCCACCCAGGCACCCCTTCACCATAAATATTAATCAGATCTTAGGTACTTTTACTGCTTCTATTGAGATAATTTTTTTCTCCTTTGTTCTATTAATGTAGTGAATTACATTGATTGATTTCTCATGTTAAACCAACCTTGTATTCCTGGATTAAACTTAGATTATTTATTTGTTTTTCTAATTTCGAATTTTTGTTACTATGTTAATGAGTGAGTTAAATGTTTTTATTATGAGATGTAACTTTTTATATCTAATGATGACTTTTACCTTAATATCTACTTTTTGTGATAGTAGTTTAGTTATAGCAGCATTCTTTTATTTACTGTCTGCCTGCTAGATTGGATTCCACCTTTTTACTTTTACCTTTCCATTTAAAATGTTTTTTTCAGAAAACAACGTGTAGTTTTTGGAAATAATTATCTTTTAATTGTAGCATTTAATCCATTTTTGTGGGATATATTTATTAATATATTTTAGCTTAAATTTGATACCTTGTTATTTGTTTTCTCTTTGTGCCACAATTGCATGTCCTCCTTTCTTTCCCACCTTCTTTTGTATTATTTTTATTATAGTTATTTATATTAACTTTATGCTTAAATAGTCTTTTCTTTTAGTCCTCCACATTCCCCTCTTTAATATGGCATTTTGCCCTATGTACGTTAATGAAAATTTGAAACAAACAACAAGAACTTTAGTCCAACTCACCCCCTTCCTCCAGCTTTATTGGATAGTTTAAAATTACATTTCTATTTTCTAGGACTTCAATTGCTTTTCCCATCTGACTTTTAAAAACTGATTACAGCAAATGAATCAGTTGTCTAAGTGATGTAAGTACACAAAAATAACATCTTGATTTCTGTGAAATGCATTTCTCTGCAATTCCTGAATAACTCCAAATTATGCTATCTCTGAGCATGGATGTTTACTCTGGGTTTTAGATAGAGTCTTTGAAAAAATTTGTTCTAAACCTTTGCCGTCACCTTATATATATCTAACATCAAGGTTGTGATGAAGTTTTTCCTGTTTAGGCCTTTATCCCGATTTTTCTTGCAGAGTCATTAACACACATTGGTCTTTTATTTTGTTTATTCCCGCTCAACTGTATGTTTTATGTAGGGCCCAATACAGATGTTATTTGATGTTAATTAATAGCTTCTGAGGTCAGACAATTGAAGGCAATCACTATGCTAAAATTAAAGTTAGTTATGAAAACTCATAGATACTTTTTAAAAATTTTTTTTTTTAAAGATTTTATTTATTTATTTATTTGACAGAGAGTGAGCGAGCGAGAGCGAGCACAGGCAGACAGAGTGGCAGGCAGAGTCAGAGGGAGAAGCAGGCTCTCTGCAGAGCAAGGAGCCTGATGTGGGACTCGATCCCATGACACTGGGATGATCACCCGAGCTGAAGGCAGTTGCTTCACCAACTGAGCCACCCAGGCGTCCCTCATAGATACTTTTAGAATTGGTTTCATCTCCTACATGAGAACATATCCAAGAAACCCAGAACAGGCTTACCGGTTTAACCCAGCTCTTCTTATTCAACAATCCCTGACAGTGGCATGAAAAGGGGGTTGTTTTTTTGAAAAAATATTTTATTTATTTATTTGACAGAGAGAGACACAGGGAGAGAGGGAGCACAAGCAGGGGGAGTGGGAGAGGGAGAAGCAAGTTTCCCATGAGCAGGGAGCCCAATGCAAGGCTCCATGCCAGGACCCCAGGATCATGACCTGAGCCAAAGGCAGACGCTTAAAAACTGAGCCACCCAGGCGTTCCAAAAAGGGGGTTCTTTAACAAAGCTTTATATATAACACCTCTACCAAACTTGACATAAACTACTTTTTAGTTAAATGCAGAAAGTTGATATTTTTTTTCCCCACCCCTTTCCTCCTTTTACATGGCAAGTGAAGCTCACTGGCCTGGGAGTAGCCTCTATCTGCCAACCTTTGGCAAGTGAGGAAGATTCACAGAAAATAATACAACCGTCAATCAGGAAAAAAGGAGGGTAACAAAGGAAAATAATTAAGCTATGGCTTCAATTGTGCATTCCCGTGCAGGATACCCTGACTCGCCGGAGCAGGAACAGTTGACTTCACTGGTCTTGCGGCAGTTGATGGCCATGTGACCAGTTTCACCCCACCCATAGCACTTTGCTCTGGTGCAGTCTTTCTGAATGTGTTCAAATTCTCCACAAGAAGAGCACTGTTGCTCATCCACATGGCACAATCACGAGTCAGAGGGCCTGGTTTGCCAAGTTGTTGTGGCATTGCTCTTACTCTCTCTTGGGCTCCTAGCAGCCCTTGGCCCTGTGCCCACCTCTACCACAGCTACAGCAGGCATCATCCTGAAGATCAAAACCCTTGCCAAGATGACCAGACTCACCACAACAATAACAAATGCCTGGAAGGGTGAGGAAACAAACTGGAAACTTCTATCCGAGATAAAATCACCTCTGCCACAGCTTCCGTGACCAGGGCGCTCCCATGGCTACATCACCCCCACTTGAAGCACTCATTGGTTCTCAAGGGTGCAGTAAGATCTTTGGTGTTTGGGTGGGCCTGAAGTGGCAAAGACTCTGGCACAGGCCAGTAGAAGGCAGCTGACAAGGAAGTGGCTGTTTATTTTTAGGGTCCTTTCCTGTGCCACAGGTGGGTCTGCACCTATACTAAAATATTCCTGTAATATTCATAGTAGCTACCATAAAAATCTTATATTCTTTTTTTAGAAAATGAATTTATTTATTTATTTGACAGAGAGACAGAAAGAGAGGGAACACAAGCAGGGAAGTGTGAGAGGGAGAAGCAGGCCTCCCACAGAGCAGGGAGCTCAATGTGGGGCTCGATCCCAGGACCCTGGGATCATGACCCGAGCCGAAGGCAGACACTTAACCAACTGAGCCCCCCAGGTGCCACTTTAATGTGTATTCCTGGTATTAAAGTACTATAAATTAGTACTTTTACCTTTCTTAGACAATTTAATACCATAACATTTTTGAACTCCATTTACCCTTTTTTTTTATCTTATATATTATCTTTTTTATGAATATTAACTTTGCATTTTTAAACTACTCAATACATTATTATTAGTAATAATCAGTATTAAGTTTTGGGTGGTCACATATTTATCCTTTTGCCGGTCTTTGTTTTTTCCTCATCTTCAAATTTGTTCTCATTTTGTTTCTGTTGGAATATCATCCTTTACTAATTCTTCAACCATGTGACTGCTGTTGGCAATTTTCTCAATTTTTGGTTTTTTTCTTTTTTTTG
Source organism: Mustela nivalis (assembly GCF_964662115.1). Lineage (NCBI taxonomy): Eukaryota > Metazoa > Chordata > Mammalia > Carnivora > Mustelidae > Mustela > Mustela nivalis. The sequence continues at coordinate 33,088,033 of NC_139040.1, forward strand.
GTCTAAAGATGTCTTTCCTTTTTAGTGGGTATTTTTATTATGTAGACATCTATAGTCTGGTCATTTTATTTTTTACTAACTTGAAATTATGCCAATATTTTCTGATTTTCCCTTTTCATTAAAAAAGTCTCTTTTCATATAGCAATACAGGCCTACCTCAAGAAGCAAGAAAATCTCAAACAAACAACCTAATCTTACACCTAAAGGAGCTAGTAAAAGAACAACAAATAAAGCTTAGAGCCAGCAGAAGAAAGAAGATAATAAAGATTAGAGCAGAAATAAATGATATAGAAACCAAAAAAATATATATATAGCATAGTTTAATGAAAAGAAGGGTTCATTCTTTGGAAAAAAATAATAAAATTGATAAACCTTTAGCCAACCTAGTCAAAAAGGAAAGAGAAAAGACTCAAATAAATAAAATCACAAATGAGAAAGGGGAAATAACAACCCACCCTACAGAAATACAAACAATTATAAGAGAATATTATGAAAAATTATATGCCAACAAATTGGAGAATCTGGGAGAAACAGATAAATTCCTAGAAACATATAAACTACCAAAACTGAAAAAAAAGAAATAGAAAACTGGAATAGACTGATAACCAGCAAAGAAATTGAATCAGTAATAATAAAACTCCCAAGAAACAAAAGTTCAGGGCCAGATGGTTTCACAAGCAAATTCTACCAAACATTTACAGAAGACTTAACATCTGTTCTTCCCAAACTATTCTAAAAAAAAAAAAAAAGGAAAACTTCCAAATTCATAAATTCATTCTATGTGGTCAGCATGACTCTGATACAAAAACCAGATAAAGCTTTACTGAGAAAGAGAATTACAGGCCAATATCCCTAATGAACATAAAGGCAAAAATTCTCAATAAGAAACTAGCAAATTGAATCTAATATGTTTTTAAAAATCATTCACCCCTATCAAGTGAGATTTATCCTGGGGTTGCAAGTGTGGTTCAATATTTGCAAAATTAATATGATACACTACAATTATAAAAGAAAAAATAAGAAATATATGATCATTTCAATAGATGCGGAAGAAGCATTCAACAAAGTACAACATCTATTCATTATGAAAACCTTCACCAAAGTAAACTTAGAGGGACCATACCTCAACACGATAAAGTCCATATATGAAAAACTCACAACTAATATCATCCTCAATGGGGAAAAAAAATGATTTTTTCCCTACAGTCAGGAACAAGACAGGGATGTCCATTCTCATCACTTTATTTAACATAGTACTGCATATGCTAGCCACAACAATCAAAAAACAAAAAGAAAAAAAAACTGCACCCAAATCAGCAAAGAAGTAAAATTTTCACTATTTGCAGATGACATTGTTAGCCTATATAAAAAAAGTGAAAGATTCTACAAAAAAAAAAAAAAAAACTACTAAAACTAGTACATGAATTCAGTAAGGTCGCAGGATACAAACTCAATGTACAGAAATTTGTTTCATTTCTTTACACCAATAATGAAGCAGGCAGAAAGCCAAATTAAGGAATCAATCCCATGTATAACTGCACTGAAAAATAAGATAACTAAGAATAAACCTAACCAAAGAGGTTAAAGACCTATAAATAGGTCTTTATAAAATACTGATGATATATACTATATAAATACTATAAAACACTGATGAAAGAAACTGAAGGCGACACAAAGAAATGGAAAACTATTCCATCCCTATGGATCGAAAGAAAAAATATTGTTAACATCTCTATACTACTCAAAGCAACCTACACATTTAATGAAATCCCTATCAAAACACCAACAACATTTTTCACAGAACTAGAACAAACAATCCTAAAATTTGCACGGAACCACAAAAGACCCTGAATAGCCAGAGCAACCTTGAAAAAGAAAAAGCTGGAGGCATCACAATTCTGGGCTTCAAGTTACATTACAAAGCTATAGTGCTCCAAACAGTATGTTGCTGGCATAAAAATAGACACAGAGACCAGTGGAACAGAATAGAAAACCCAGAGATGAGCCCACAACTGTATGATCAATAAATCTTTGACAAAGCAGGAAGGAATATCCAATGGACAAAAAGACAGTGTCCTCAATCAACATATGATGTTGGGAAATCTGGACATGCAACATGCAAAAGGAAAAACTGGACCACTTTCTTACACCATACACAAAAATAAATTCAAAATGGCTGAAAGACCTCAATGGGAGATCTGAAATGACCAGAATCCTAGAGGAAGAACACAGGCAGTAACCTCTTTGACATGGGCCATGGTGATGTCTTTCTAGATATGAAGCCTGAGGCAGGGGAAACAAAAGCAGATAAACTGTTGGGAACTCATGAAAATGAAAAACTTCTGCACAGCAAAGGAAACAATCAATAAAACTAAAAGGCAACCTTCACAATGGGAGACGATATTGGCCAATCACATATCTGATAAAGGGCTAGTATCGACAATCTAGAAAGAACTTATGCAACTCAACACCCCCAAAACCAATTAAATAATCCAGTTAAAATGGGCAGAAGCCATGAATAGACATTTTTCCAAAGAAGACATCCAGATGGCCAGCAGGCACACGAAAAGATGCTCAACACCACTGATCGTCAGAGAAATGTAAATCAAAACTATAATGGCATATCACCTCACACCTGTCAGAATGGCCAGAATCAACAACACAAGAAACAACAGGTGCTGGTGAAGCTGTGGCAAAAGGGGAACTCTCTTGCACTGTCGGTGGGAATACAAACAGGGGCAGCCACTCAGGAAAACAGTATGGAGGTTCCTCGAAAAGTTAAGAATAGAACTACCCTACAATCCAACATTTGCACTACTAGGTATACATCTGAAGAATACAAAAATACTAATTCAAAGGGATGCATGCACCCTAATGTTTATAGCAGCTTTATCTACAATAGCTAAATTATGGAACCAGGCCAACAAGGAATATTACTCTGCCCTTAAAAAGAATGAAATCTTTCCATTTGCAATGACATGGATGGAGCTAGAAGTATTATGCTAAGCAGAATAAGTCAGTTAGATAAAGAGAAATATTTTATGGTTTCATTCATATGTGGAATTTAAGAAATTAAAACAAATGAGCAAAGGAAAAAAGAGAAAGACAAATGAAAAACAGACCCCTCCCCTTTTTTCAAAAAATTTATTTACTTGACAGACAGAGATAGGTAAGTAGCCAGAAAGGCAGGTAGAGATGGGAGGGTGCTGGCTCCCTATGGGGTGGAGAGCTCAATGTGGGGCTTGATCCCAGAACCCTGGGATCATGACCTGAGCCAAAGGCAGAGTCTTAACCCACTGAGCCACCCAGGTGCCCCTGAGAAGTATGCTCTTAACTGTAGAGCACAATGTGACGCTTACCAGAGGGAAGGTGGGTGAGGGGATGGGGGAAAATAGGTGATGGGGATTAAGGAGGCACTTGTGATGAGCACACGGTGTTGATTGTATGCGAGTGCTGAATCACTATATTGTACGCCTCAAACTAATACTACATTACAAATTAACTAACTGAAATTTAAATAAAAGATTTAAAAGAAACCAGGCATCACTCATATTTGTTGCTTTGTAGAAGAAGAAAATAATATTTAAAAAAATTAAAAAATCTGGTTGCTTTTAGTTTTTTCTTCATTTTTGCTTTTTAGAAGTTTTACTCTAATATGCATAGGAATAGTATGGGTATTATCTATCCTGCCTGAAGTTTGTAGGTTTTCTTGAATCTCTAGCTTTTTGTGTTTGTTGAGTTTGGGGAAATTGTCTTCAATTATCTCTACCAATATTTTGTTTATGTCAGTCTCTCTCTTCTCCCCTTTGGAGACTGCAATCACATATCTCTGTGGTGTTTTTACTACACTCTCAACGGTAGCTTAGGATGCAAAATTGCCTGATGATAAAGTTCTCTGAACTATGTTAAATTGAAGGATGACGTGGTTGGATTCCAATACTGAAAACATCACTCTAGTAGTTCGTGTAGAAGACGCATATGAAGCACAGACTGGAGGCTGGGAGTTGAGTTAGAAAAGTATAACTATAATCTATTTTGACCATTTGTAATGCGTTTCTTTCACTGGCCCTCCTTTCTTCTCCCATTTTCTGAATTTGGGTATTCCTCAAAGTTTTATTTTTGTCTTTCTTATCTTCTTTTCTTTGTGTACACTTACAGTCACTTCTGCATTGTTGTCTAAGAAATAAAAATTTCCAGTCTCATTCCCTCTTCTAAGAACCCATGCTGCATCTGAAACTGCCCACTCTGTATCTACTCACACTGCAAACAGGGGTCCTTAAAAACAAATTTTCTTCTGCCTCATTTGAGTTCTGTCTTTTGACTTACAGTTTCTCTTACTGGTATGATCATACATCAGCCACTGGGCTCATATCTCTCATCTCTGGCTCCTTCCTCTCTTGATCCCAACATTTCACAGGTGACAAAACTTCTAGCATTTTTATCCACTTTATCTTCCCCATCCTTCTTTCTATTGCCAAAATGCAATATTAGCTCTCATCTCCTGGGCTATTATAAACTTTTTAACTGGTCTCTCTGTATGGTCTTCTTCCATTCTATCCACCTAATAAAAAGTTTCCAGGGGGAAGCCTGGGTTGCTCAGTGGGTTAGGCCTCTGCCTTCGGCTCAGGTCATGATCTCAGGGTCCTGGGACTGAGCCCCGCATGGGGCTCTCTGCTCATCGGGGAGCCTGCTTCCCCCTCTCTCCGTCTGCCTGCCTCTCTGCCTACTTGTGATCTCTGTCTGTCTGTCAAATAAATAAATAAAAATCTTTGAGAAAAAAAAGTTTCCAGGTTATTTTCTTAAGGATTCATCACATGTTGGTATATATATATATATATATAGATAGATAGATAGATATATCTTGCCATTTGCAACCACAGGACTAGTCTAAAAAGCATACTTGTATTACCTCATTTAAGTGACACAAGTACCCTAAGAAGCAAGTAATAATGGTCATTTTTATTTTACCAAAGAGCATATGGAGGCATACGGAGATTAAGTAATTTGCTCAGAGTCATGCATATAGCTATTATGTAATGTGAACGCAAGAAATCTGGCTCCAGAATTCATGCTCTTGTCTATTATACCACACTGTGTAACTTCATTTTTCTAATATATTCAGTCTGTGGAAAGAGTAACATTCTATGGTAAGGAAGGTAAGTTTTCCCTTAAGAATTTAATAAATACTCAGGGCGCCTGGGTGGCTCAGTGGGTTAAAGCCTCTGCCTTCGGCTCAGGTCATGATCTCAGGGTCCTGGGATCGAGCCCCACATCAGGCTCTCTGCTCAACAGGGAGCCTGCTTCCCTTCCTTTCTCTCTGCCTGCCTCTCTGCCTATTTGTGATCTCTCTCTGTCAACTAAATAAATAAATAAAATCTTTAAAAAAAAAAGAATTTAATAAATACTCAAATTCTACTGAATTCATCTACTATGAGATTATTCTATTACCATTCATGATCTATAGGCCTCCTCCCTCCTTTAGCTCTCAATAGTGACCAACTATCACCTGCCACGCTGATGATCAATACTCATCTTTATCACATCATCTCTGGATCTGTTGTCTCTAATCTCTGCAAACTTATAAGCAAAGCCCCTATCTACTACTAACAAAAACTTTTTGTTTTTGTTTTTTAAGATTTTATTTATTCAAGACAGAGAGAGAGGGAGAGAGTGCATGAACAGGGGGAAGGGGGCAGAAGCAGGCTTCCTGCTGAGCAGGGAGCCCAATCAATGTGGGGCTCCATCCCAGGACCCTGACATCATGGCCCGAGCTGAAGGGAGATGCTTAACTGACTGAGCCACCCAGGCATCTCCATGAACTTCTGGTGTCTCACTTTTATTCACTTTTAGCATATATTTCTCCTCCCTTTTGATTATGCATCATCTGCCCAGAAAGGCAAAACCTCAGTGTTTCCCAATTTCCCTTCATAGTATCCTAGTTAATAGGTGTTATGATAATTAGTGGATATTATATGAAACATAATTATATGAAATAAAAGGATTTTTTTGGGAAAGGAAGTTTGGGAGATATTGGCTTGACATCTTGAATCTGCCCCTTACTAATTTTGTGAATGTGCTAGAATGATTTCATCTATCTGCCTCTCATTTTTTGTCCTTCAAGAAAATGAAACTAAATGTATTATCTGCCTCACTGATTTGTTGCAAATATTATATGAGTTAATGCATGTAAATTGCGTTGTCTTATGTTTTACTCATACTTTGTATTCAACATATGTTAGCCGTTATTATTAAATTACGACTATTATTATTATAAGCCAGGACAGAACCACTTAAGTTTGAATTGTGTCCAAGTCTGCATTCTCCTGGTAGAGTGTTGTAGCTCAGGTTTACACGCAGTGGATCCAAAATTCCGCTCTGTGGATCATTGATTCATAATCTCTGCAAATACTTTTTAATGATACAAACTGAGGGTTTTGGAGGGGAGGGAGGTGGAGGGTTGGGTGAGCCTGGTGGTGGGTAATATGGAGGGCACGTATTGCATGGAACACTGGGTGTGGTGCATAAACAATGAATCTTGGAATACTGAAAAAAATAAAATAAAATAAAATAAAATAAAATAAAATAAAATAAAATAAAATAGAAAAAAATTACAAATGCCCATGTTCTGTTCCTGGAAATAATGAATTAGTACATTTTGTAAATTATTTTTTATAAAATTCCATTTTCAATAGAACCAACTTGCAGTAAGATTTGGGAACCACTAATTTAGAAAATAATATTCATTGGGGCGCCTGGGTAGCTCAGTGGGTTAGGCCTCTGCCTTCAGCTCAGGTCATGATCTCAGGATCCTGTGATCGAGCCCCATGCAGGGCTCTCTGCTCAGTGGGGAGTCTGCTTTCTGCTCCCCCTCTGCCTACCTCTCTGCCTCCTTGTGATCTCTCTCTCTCATGAAATAAATAAATAAAATCTTAAAAAAAGAAAAAGAAAATAATATTCATCTTTCCTAGCACAACATCCAGGGCTTTGCATGACCTAGCTCTATCCTGCCTTTTACATTCTCAGCTTCTTGGTATAGTAATAGGTAATGCTTTTGAAAAAAAAGTTTTGGAACCCCACACAGTATTTAGAAAAGAAAAGTTGTAACTGACAGGCAAAAATCCTCCAGTCACTACAAAGGTATCCTATGCTCTAAAGCAGAGGTTTCAAATCTGGATGTAGGTAGAATCACGTGGGGGCTTTTTAAAATATACATATCCCTGGGCTACACTCTGAGAGTTTCTGGTGGAGCAAATCTGTGATGGGACTTGCAGATATATACATTTTTTAAAAAGACTTTTAAGTGATTTCAGTGAGGAGCCAGTCTTCAAAACCATAGTGCATTTTTTCTCTTGGTCTATATTTGTTGAGAGACCAGATATGTCTTAACTTTTTTGTTTTGTCCAAAAATCAATAGCCCAATGCTTACACCACGTAGGTGCTCTTTTATAGATCCAAGCAAGGGAGAAGGATTGGTTGGGTGAGAATGGGAGATAAGTTTTTGCTGTGCCACGAAAATGACTTAATTTATATCAGACCTAGTCTCCTCTGGAATGAAGAAGGAGAAACAACAATTCTATTGTAACTCCTTTGATACCACTTTTAAGGTCACTAGAGATTAGGCCTTTTGCTCTTTGATGGAAAGTCCAAATGTAGCCTACTCAGACTAGCAGTATCCAATCAGAATTGATTTAATTTTTTTCTATTTGTTGTCTCTTCTCTATGAAAACAAGGTAAACAACTATTCAAATCCAAAGTTACATAACATTTTGATTAACAGCTTAGGTTCTGGATTTATACTTCTTGTAGTCAAATACTTTCTTCTCTTTTTGCCAGCTGTATTACCTCAGGAGTGTCACTTAAACGTCTTGTGCCTCAGTTCTCTCAACGATGATATGGGGGTAATTAGTACTTATTTCATATGATTGTGAGGATTTAGTGAGATAATATAACTCAAATAATTCTTGACATATAGGTGTGCTAAGTATTTCCTTATTTGTGTATTTCTTTGTAACTAATGAAGAATTTTGTATATACATATATCAGAATTTCCATAGAATTCTAATCCCTTTCCCTAAAGTACATACTTTTGTGAATTAAACAACCTCTCACGTGGAAGCTGCATTTTCCAAATAGTGACAAAGGGCAAGATTTAACAATGTGTTCTAGAGGTCAGTTTCCTGATTACTGATACTTGATCATGTTTTCACCTGTCTGTGAAAGGTAGGAAAAATAAAATAGTATAATTGCCAAATGTCATTTCTTAAGAAGGATTTTCCTTTAGACAATGATTTATTTCATTCCTATATTTTTTGGACCAAAATATCAATTTAAGGGAATGACATACCATGGCTTATAGTATTTTTTAAACTTCCCATACTTAAAATTTTTCTTTTAATAACAAATTTATGTCAGACCATGATATGATGGCCCATGATCACTATGAGATCCACTTAAAGCTACAACATCAAAGGGCAAGTTCTCCCTTCCTTTGGCTATGTAAAATTCAAATACCCATTTCTTCCAGACATCTTTGAAAGTGGTTTTGTTTTTCAATTGACAAATTCCAAGAGTGGCTGCCACCTTGACATTAAACACAGCAATAGACTTTGTTCAAACCTTGGATAAGAGGCAAGAAGCGGGACGCCTGGGTGGCTCAGTTGGTTAAGCAGCTGCCTTCAGCTCAGGTCATGATCCCGGCGTCCTGGGATCGAGTCCCACATCGGGCTCCTTGCTCCACGGGGAGCCTGCTTCTCCCTCTGACTCTGCCTGCCACTCTGTCTGCCTGTGCTCGCTCTCGCTCTCTCTCTCTGACTAAATAAATTAAAAAAAAAAAAAAAAAAGAGGCAAGAAGCATGATGATGGTGGCTGTGTGCTTTTATGAGCTAAGCAATTAAGACGTGAGAATATTCGAAGGGACTATTAATTCTGTTATTTAATGCTCTCATATTAGCTTATCAGAAAAGCTTCTTATGTTGCACTGAGATATTATATAAAGCATTTAAAATGTTTTGCAAAGATTAATGCACTAGAGAAATACAAAACATTATCAGTTTTCTCTTGAAAACTTTTCTTTTGCTTTTTTATTTGCTTCCTCATAGTTTTAATACATGGATATGACTTGTCCTGTGCTAGAGGAAAGACCTAGGCTATGTGTTTGGATACTCCTAAAACACTTGTTAAGACGTCAGTTATGTTTAAAATTTCCTTAAAAGAATAGAATTAAAAAAAAAAAAGAATAGAATTTTTGGGGGGCCTGGGTGGTTCACTTGTTAAACATCTGTCTTTGGCTCAGGTCATGATCCAGGGTTCTGGGATCAAACCACTTGTCAGGCTCCGTGCTCAGCTCCCTTTCCCCTCTGTGGCACCCCCGGCTTGTGTTCCCTCTCTCGCTGTGTCTCTCTCTGTCAAATAAATAAATAAAATCTTAAAAAAAAAAAGGAATAGAATTTTAATTTTTTGATATGCTAGTTAAAATATTCTTTGAAATTTCTTTACTTTTCAATTTTTATGTAAGTATTATGTATATAAAAATAAAATATAAAGATAGTAAAACCATTCAATGTAGTTGGAAATGAAAATCACATAAACCAAGCTTGTTTTATATCTGATTACCACTGGGTGTCAGCAATGTATGACTTTCAACTGACAATCTCTAAATATAAAGTTGTATAATAATCAAAGTTTATTTCATGTTAGTATTTGACTTGTTTTCATTTGAGATTTTTATTACTGAAACAATCTTTAACTATACATTAGTAATGATTTTAATCCCTGGATAATGCTTTGTTATCCCCACAATATGTGCCATACTAAATGGCACTTCCTTATAATTTTTTAAACTATAGAAATTAAAGACCACAACATAGTAAAAGTGTAAATACACTGTTAGCTCACTGTCTGGGCGTGTGCGCATGTGTTTGTCTATATGTGTGTTTTGTAGATTCAAATTATCTAAATACTAAATAGATCAGGATTGTTCAGAAAACACATAAAAGAAGTCATTCCTTGACTCAACCCTATAGTTATACACTTGACACACATTTACAGAATGCTTACTGTGTTTTAAGATCTGTTCATGGTGCAGGAAATAAAGGGGTGAATAGGACATCATCCTTTCTCTCAAATTGCTCATATAGCTGGGAAGACAATTAAAATAACAATTATAGGGGAGGCATTCTGTGATATGTATTATGTGAAGGGGACACAGTATAGTATTGGGTTAAGTGATCTGGCTCTGGAGTCTGGCTGCCTGGTGGATCCCCATCTCTGGTTTTATTGGTTATATGATCTGCTACAGGAAACAGGAAACCTTAGGAAAATAGGAGAACAATGTCTCACCAAATAGAGAATATCACTAAAGAGAATATATACCAAAAGAACCCACAAAAACTAAGTATAAATTCTAGAGTTGAAAAGTACAATAACTGGTATGAAAAATTAACTAGAAGGGATGAACAACAGATCTGAGGAAACAGAAGAAACTCTCAGTGAAATCAAGATAGCTCAGTTGAGATTAGTGAGTCTGAGGAATCAGGAAAAAAAAAATAAGAAAAAAGGACTATGATATTAGGGACATGTGTGATACAATCAAGCATATCAACATATGCATGATGGGAGTCCCAGTAGACAAGGACAGAGAAAAAAAAAATACTTGAAAAATAATGGCTGAGAACTCCCCAATTTTTTTAAGGTTTTATTTAAATTTCAGTTAGTTAGGGACACCTCGGTAGCTCAGTCGGTTAAGCATCTACCTTCAGCTCAGGTCATGATCACAAGGTCCTGGGATCAAGCCCCATATTGGGCTCCTTGCTCAGCAGGAAGCCTGCTTCTCCCTCTGCTTGTAGTTCCCTCTGCTTGTGCTGTTGTTCTCTCTCTCTCTCAAATAAATAAATAAAATCTTAAAATTAAGTAAATAAATTCCAGTTGGTTAACATACATTATAGCATTAGTTTCAGGTGTACAATATAGTGATTCAACAATTCTATACATCATCTGCTGTTCATCACAAGTGCCCTCTTTAAAATCCCTATTACCTATCTCACCCATTCTCGACCCACCTCCCCTTTAGTAACCATCAGCTTATTTTCTATAGTTAAGGGTCTGTTTCATTTGCCTCTCTCTCTGTTTTCCCCCTTTGCTCATGTGTTTCATTTCTTAAATTCCATATATGAGTAACATCATGGTATTTGTCTTTCTCTGACTGACTTATTCTGCTTAGCAGAATACTTCTAGCTCCATCCATGTCATTGCAAATGGAAAGATTTCATTCTTTTTAAGGGCAGAGTAATATTCCTTGTTGGCCTGGTTCCATAATTTAGCTATTGTAGATAAAGCTGCTATAAACACTAAGGTGCATGCATCCCTTTGCATTAGTATTTTTGTATTCTTCGGGTGTATACCTAGTAGTGCAAATGTTGGATTGTAGGGTAGTTCTATTCTTAACTTTTCGAGGAACCTCCATACTGTTTTCCTGAGTGGCTGCCCCTGTTTGTATTCCCACCGACAGTGCAAGAGAGTTCCCCTTTTGCCACAGCTTCACCAGCACCTGTTGTTTCTTGTGTTGTTGATTCTGGCCATTCTGACAGGTGTGAGGTGATACGCCATTATAGTTTTGATTTACATTTCTCTGGCGATCAGTGGTGTTGAGCATCTTTTCGTGTGCCTGCTGGCCATCTGGATGTCTTCTTTGGAAAAATGTCTATTCATGGCTTCTGCCCATTTTAACTGGATTATTTAATTGGTTTTGGGGGTGTTGAGTTGCATAAGTTCTTTCTAGATTGTCGATACTAGCCCTTTATCAGATATGTGATTGGCCAATATCGTCTCCCATTGTGAAGGTTGCCTTTTAGTTTTATTGATTGTTTCCTTTGCTGTGCAGAAGTTTTTCATTTTCATGAGTTCCCAACAGTTTATCTGCTTTTGTTTCCCCTGCCTCAGGCTTCATATCTAGAAAGACATCACTATGGCCCATGTCAAAGAGGTTACTGCCTGTGTTCTTCCTCTAGGATTCTGGTCATTTCAGATCTCCCATTGAGGTCTTTCAGCCATTTTGAATTTATTTTTGTGTATGGTGTAAGAAAGTGGACCAGTTTTTCCTTTTGCATGTTGCATGTCCAGATTTCCCAACATCATATGTTGATTGAGGACACTGTCTTTTTGTCCATTGGATATTCCTTCCTGCTTTGTCAAAGATTTATTGATCATACAGTTGTGGGCTCATCTCTGGGTTTTCTATTCTGTTCCACTGGTCTCTGTGTCTATTTTTATGCCAGCAACATACTGTTTGGAGCACTATAGCTTTGTAATGTAACTTGAAGCCCAGAATTGTGATGCCTCCAGCTTTTTCTTTTTCAAGGTTGCTCTGGCTATTCAGGGTCTTTTGTGGTTCCGTGCAAATTTTAGGATTGTTTGTTCTAGTTCTGTGAAAAATGTTGTTGGTGTTTTGATAGGGATTTCATTAAATGTGTAGGTTGCTTTGAGTAGTATAGAGATGTTAACAGTATTTTTTCTTTCGATCCATAGGGATGGAATAGTTTTCCATTTCTTTGTGTCATCTTCAATTTGTTTCATCAGTGTTTCATAGTTTTTCACCTATTTGTATATATTTATTCCTAGATATCTTATTGTTGAGAACTCCCCACATTTGATGGAAACACATTTATCTACACATCCAAGAAGCTCAATGAACTCAAAGAGAATAAACTCACAAAGTCATACCTAAACACAGCCTAATTAAACTGTTGAAAATCAAAGACAGTGAAACTTGAAAGTAACAAGAGAAAAGCGACTCATCACATACAAGGGATCCTCAATGACATTAAGAGTTGATTTCTCTTCAGAGACCATGGAGGCTAGCAGGAAGTCAGATGACATAAGAGTGCTGAAAGAAGAAACTTTAAACTAAGAATTATAAATTTTGTAAAACTGTCCTTCAAAAACAAATTTTTAACGTTGTTAACATGGTAATATTCCCCAAACTGGCCTATAGAGTTAATGCAATCCTGCCCAAATCACAATATTCTTGCAAAAATTAACGAACTGGTCCTAAAATATTAAGATGGAGTTAAACAATTCAGAACAGCCAAATCAATCTTGAAAAAGAACAAAGTTTGAGAATTCACATTTCCTTATTTCAAAACTTACTACAAAATTACAATCATCAAAACTGCATGGCGGGGCGCCTGGGTGGCTCAGTGGGTTAAGCCGCTGCCTTCGGCTCAGGTCATGATCTCAGGGTCCTGGGATTGAGTCCCGCATCGGGCTCTCTGCTCGGCAGGGAGCCTGCTTCCCTCTCTCTCTTTCTCTCTGCCTGCCTCTCCATCTACTTGTGATTTCTCTCTGTCAAATAAATAAATAAAATCTTAAAAAAAAAAAAAAACTGCATGGCACTGCCATATGGACAGACAGTAGAATAATGAAATAGAATTGAGAGTTCGTGAATAAACTCATATTCTATGATCAATTAATCTTCTATAAGGTCACTAATACTATTCAGTAGGGAAAGGAATAGGTTCTTTGACAAAGGATGTTGGAACAACTGGATATTGACGTGCAAAAGAATGATGTTGGACCCCTGTCTCACACCATAACCAAAAATTAACTAAAAAAAAATGGACCAGAGACTTACATGTAAAGGTTAAAAATATAAAACTCTTAAGTAAAACCAGAGAAATAAATCTTCATGAGCATAGACTTGATAATACAGTCTTAGATAGGACACCAAAAGCATACTCAACAAAAGAAAAAAAAAAAAAAACAGAAGTATGACTTAATCAAAATGAAGAACTTTCATGCTTCAAATGACCTATTAAGAAAATGACAAGAAACCCCACAGAATGGGAGAAAACATCTGTAAATCATATATCTATTAAGCCTTTCGTATCCAGAATATATCAAGAATTACAATCTGACAGCAAAAATCCAATCCAATTAAAAAATGGACAAAGGCTACTGGGTATTTACCCCAAAGATAAAGGTGTAGTGAAAAGAAGGGCCATGTGCACCCCAATGTTTATAGCAGCAATGACCACGGTCGCCAAGATGCCCTTCAACGGAAGAATGGATAAGGAAGATGTGGTCCATATATACTATGAAGTATTATGCCTCCATCAGAAAGGACGAATACCCAACTTTTGTAGCAACATGGACGGGACTGGAGGAGATTATGTGGAGTGAAATAAGTCAAGCAGAGAGAGTCAATTATCATATGGTTTCACTTACTTGTGGAGCATAAGGAATAACATGGAAGACATTAGGAGAAGGAAGGGGAAAATGAAGAGGGAGAATTGGAGGGAGAGATGAAACATGAAAGACTGTACTCTGAGAAAGAGGATTTTGGAAGGGAGGGGGGTGGGGTTGGGTGAGCCTGGTGGTGGGTATTAAGGAGAGCATGTATTGCATGGATCACTGGGTGGGGTGCATAAGCAATGAATCTTGGAACACTGAAAAAAATAAAATAAAATTAAGATGTTAAAATTAAAAAAAAAAAAAAAATGGGCAAAGGCCCTGAGGAGACATTTTCTCAAAGAAGATATGTAAATGCTTAATAAGCACAAGAAGGGTGGTGCTCACCATCATTAGACATTAAAGAAACAGAAATCAAAACCACAATGTGATACCACTTCACACTCTCCAGGATGATGTAATGGAAAAACCGAATTTTGTCCTTCTTTTGTAGGGAAAAATCCAGCTGTGTGCTTCTTTATATTGCAAATCTCCTTTACCACTCACACAAAATGCTTCACTTCCTGTCACCAAATGTTTGAAGGTTTTTCCCTATACCACAAGCAATTCTCAGACACTGGCCAGGTGTTCAAGTATTCAGCTCAGTTCTGACACTATCTACCCAGAGATGGCATCGGGTTCCGAAGATTAGGGGTTCAGTCCTACAAGGCTGCCCCCTCTCCCATTTCAGACATTAATCACAAGCTCAGGCTATCACCTCTGCTTCCAATGAAGCAACTGTAGATTAGGTTTGATTAATTGCTAGAGTGGCTTATAGAACTCGGAAACATTTTACTTACCAGATCACTGGTTTATTGTAAGAGGATATAACCCACAAAGAGTCAAATGGAAGAGATGCATAGAAAAAGGTATGGGGAACAGGCACAGAGCTTCCATGTCCCCCACGGTGCCACTCTCCCAGCACCTCCATGTATCCGCCAACCCCCAAAGCTCTCTGAACTTGGTACTTTTGGGTTTTTCCAGAGGCTTCATCATGTAGGCCTGATTGACTGTTAACTCCGTTTTCAGCTAACTGAAAGAGGTCTGAAGAGGATTTTCACTTTTACCAAAAAGCCACTTCTGTATTAATGTCTGTCTTTCATAAAAGTGAAGTGGCAGATGCAAACTTTCAGGAAACAGGGAAAATTCTTTTCATGCCACTTCAGCTTACGAAAGCCTTCATAAAAATGCTTGTTTCAGACAGCAGGGGACACCTGTACTCTGACCAAGACTTCCATTGTATCAGCCTTATCATTTCATAGGAAGAAAATTTCCTTTGACAGGTTGTTTCTCCAGGCAGAGAGTCTTCAAGAAATTCATTTTCTCTTTATCAATATATGTATGTTATTGGTAAATAATTTCCAAATATATAGAGTACACTTTTTAAAAAAGGAGATTATTTTTATTTTTTTGAGAGAGAGAGTGAGAGAGCAAGTATGAGAAAGACAGAGAAAGTGAGAGAGAATGGAGGAGGCCTAGAGAGAGAGAGAGAGAGAGAGAGAGAAGCAGGCTCCCCACTGAGCAGAGATCCAGAATGGGGACTCCATACCAGGACCCGAGATCATGGCCTGAGCTGAAAGCAGACATTTAACTGACTGAGCCACCCAGGAGCCCGTAGAATACACTTTTTTTTTTTTTTTAAGATTTTATTTATTTATTTGACAGACAGAGATCACAAGTAGGCAGAGAGGCAGGCAGAGAGAGAGGAGGAAGCAGGCTCCCTGCTGAGCAGAGAGCCCGATGCAGGGCCCGATCCCAGGACCCTGGAATCATGACCTGAGCCAAAGGCAGAGGCTTTAACCCACTGAGCCACTCAGGCGCCCCGAGAATACACTTTTAATAAAACCTACAAGACATTGAAGTTTTTAGAGGATGGGTTAAAAATGTAAATAGATATTCTAAGTTATTTTTTCAAACCTCAGTAGGTCATCTTGGGTTCCCGCTTGGGGAATATGTGCCTCTTTGGTGGACATTGGACCAGAAAGAAAAGTGTTTCCCAATCTGTGATCTGAAGACCACTCATATCAGAATCACCTGAGAATCCTGTTCAAATGGTTTTGTACTCTTCACATACCTACTTAATCAGAAACATTAAAGGTAGTACTGTAAGATCTTCATTTTAAATAAATCCATAGGCTCAGGGGATTTTTAGGAGCATTGAAGATTTAAAACTATTGGCTTAGGGGTGCCCGGCTGGCTCAGCTGGCACATCAGCCTTCTGTTCAGGTCCTGATCCCAGGGGCCTGAGATGGAACCCTGCATCGGGCTCCCCGCTCAGTGCAGAGCCTGTTTTTCCCTTTCCCTCTGCCCATTCCCTCCGCTTCTGCTCTCTGGCTCTGTCTATCTCTGGGTCAAATAAATAAAGAAAATCTTTAAAAATAAATAAACAAAGTAAAATCATTGGTTTAGAACAGTGTTTCTCAAAATTGGTTGATTATAGCAAGCATCAGTATGTTTGAAATACAGATTCTTATTCATCACCACAAAACATACGGAATCTAAAATACGGGTAGGAACATTGAAATCTTAATATTAAAAAGTGCCCACCGGTGATTTATTTTTAGCAAGATATTGTATTAGCTCACTAGGGTTGCCATAACAAAATAGAAAGAGTTTATTTTCTCATGGTTCTGGAGCCTAGAAGTCCAAGGTCAAGGTATAGGTAGGTTTGGTTTCTTCTGAGGCCTTTCTTGGCGTGCAGATGGCCACCCTCAAAGCCATGTCCTCACATGGTCTCTGTGTGAGCATGTCTGACGTTTCTGTGTGTCCAAGTTTCCTCTTCTTATAAGGATACCAGTCAGATTGGATTAGGTCCCACTCTAATGGCCTCGTTTTAACTTAATTACCTCTTTAAAGGTCCTATTTTCAAATACAGGTCACCTTCAGAGGAACAGGGGATCAGGGCTTCCACATATGAATTTTGTAGGGACACAATTCAGCCCATAACAGACATGATAACTAAATGTAATGTGACATTTTAGGTGGATTCTGGAAAAAAAGGACATTAGATAAAAACTAAGAAAAATATGAATAAAGTATGGCCTTGAATTAATAACAGTGTGTCAGTATTGATTCATTAATTGTAACAAAGTACCATATGGACTTAAGCTGTTAATTGTAGGTAAACCATGTGGGAGTTTGAGAAATCCTGGTAGATCAGAATCTCTACTGTAGCATTTACAAGTTATGCTATTAGCCAGATCTTTTAATTTCTCTAATTCTTAGTGTTCTCGTTTGTAAAATGGAATACTAACAGTTCCATATATAAGTTCTTTTGAGTTTAAAATGGGTAATGTAGGTTTAGATACTTTGTAATCTGTACATCATATGTACAGATGTATTTTTATATGAGCTTTTTATTTGACAACAGTTATAGATTTACAGAAAAATTACAAATATAGGAGGAACACTGTTCCAAAATACTTATACCCAGTTTCTTCTTTTATTAACATCTCCTGTCAGGATGGTGCCTGCCAGGATTGACATGTCATTATTAAAATCTGTACTTTATTCAGATTTCCTTAGTTTTTACCTAATAATCCTTTTTCTCTTCCAGGATCCCATCTAGAATATATTAGATTTGTTTATTTACTTTAAAGATTTTATTTATTTATTTCAGAGAGAGCGAGCACAAGCAGGGGGAGGGGCAGAGAGAGAAGGAGAGAGAGAGAATCTCAAGCAGACTCTGCACTCAGTGCGGCAGAGCCTGACATGGGGTCAATGTGGGACTCGATCTCACAACCTCGAGATCATGACCCGAGCTGAAATCAAGAGCTGGACACTTAACTGACTGAGCCACCCAGGTGCCCCAAAGACCACATTACATTTAGTTATCATGTCTGCTTAAGCTCCTCTTGGCTGTAACAATTTTAATGTGGTGGTAAGAAATGTTCTGCATGTGTACAAATATACCTTTCTTTTGATACTGATAACATTTTGGAACTAAACCAGCACATTCTGAGTACATTATTGCCCAAGTCAGGAACACCAGGAGCATTGTTTTTGAATCATAAATCCCTAGACCCCACAGAATCCCAGTCAATGATTATGTCATGGGTTGAGTGATTTGGGTGGGGCCCAGAAATCCAGCTTTACTTATTTATCTACTCACTTCCTTACTTACACAAATTTCCCTGGTGATTATGAGGTCATTGATCCAGCACAGGTCTGTAAACAGGCATTTGAGAGTCACTACTCTTGAGCATTTCAGCTGTTCCTCCTTGTTGATACCTAAATGGCCAGGAGAGATCTGTTGAAACAACGCAGTTTGCCTATATTGACATAAAGTTTCTTGTTGCATAAATGATGAAACAGGGTAATGCACTCAACATCTATAAACTGAACCCTCAGGGTACCTGGGTGGTTCAGTGGGTTAAAGGCTCTGCCTTTGGCTCAGGTCATGATCTGGGGTCCTGGGATCGAGCCCCACATCAGGCTCTCTGCTCGGCAGGGAGCCTGCTTCCCCCTCTCTCTCTGCCTGCCTCTCCTCCTACTTGTGATCTCTCTCTGTCAAATAAATAAATAAAATCTTTAAAACAAGAAGAAGAAGAAAAAAAAAACCTGAACCCTTACCACTGCACTGCTTACATCAGGGGTATTTGTCTACATAGCAAAGAAATAACTCAGTCTTCCCACTGACATTACAAACACACATGGAATTCAAATCCTGAATTTTGACCAGTGTGATCAGAGAATAACACTTTTTCTGCCATTCAAAGATAGTAGATAAGGCCATGGGAAAAATAGTCTTACGCGGTGAGCGGGATGTTGTAGCATAGAACCAAGAAAATAAAATACTGTTCAGGCAAGTTCCTAACCAACGTAATGCCAGATGATAAACACTGATGAGCTGTCTATCCAAATTACTCTCCAGACAAAATAAGATGTGTTTGGCAAGTACAAACACATAAGACAAGCCCATCTCCACCAAGGGCCCCAGGGAACTTCATCCCCAAGTCAGTCACAATCATTTCTTTTTGGGAAGGGATGTGAGTTTTTATTTGAGGTTATAGTAATTGGAACACCAGTGTAATTCCCCACAGTATCTAGCCAAGAAAATAAATTCCCTGACACATAATACTGCCTTCCTTTCTTTTCCTCTCTCTTCTTTCCACAGCTTTAATTTTCACATTAAACATTCTACTGGCAATTTATTAATACACAATTGTCAAGGGCTGGAATATCTTGGATTGAGAATCCTGGTACTGAGAATCCCAGAAATCAAATAAAAAAGTAGAATATCTATCTATAAATGTGAACTCAGAACTAACCCAGTCATGGAAAATTTTGGTGACTTCTCCACTTCCCATATGGGGACCCAATTATCCATTAACTGGAGTATTGGCCTTGGTCTTTGTGCTGAGCAATTATTTATTTGCCCTGGAATCCATTTCCTTGCTCTGTTCTGTGTCAAAGCAGCCTTTTCCCGGGTGTCTTTGTGCTCTTTTCTTAGCAGGTTGGGCAAAGGTGAGGAGGGTGTGAAGAGACAAGAAAACAACAAGATATTTTCCCCCCTTCTCTCTACTTCCTCTAGCATCTCTAACAATGGCTGAGTCTCCCACCTGGCTTCAGTACTCCTCTATGGTCCCAGCTGCAGTCTTAGTTTTAGGTGCTACAGGATGACCCCAGCTTCCTGGGCTCTGATAATCTTTTGTCACTTCTCCATAGGGATAAGCATAAGCATGGCTTTCTGCGGTTTCTACTCTCTGAGTTGCCTCGGCTTTCCCTGTTTGGGTTCTCAGCAAGTCCAATCTTCTAACAAATGCCAGTGTTACGTTCTCTCTTTTGGAAAGATCCACAGCAGTTTTCTTCTTCTGGTTGGTTTTCCTATAAGTCAGGTAGTCAACTCGCCTCCTGGATGATGCTAGAAAGACAATAAAAAATTCTTTCTCTCAGGATAATTGTTAATAATAATGAAAATCCTGACTCAGTAGTTGTAGAAGTCATACAGAACAAAAGCAAGAGCAGAAATCTATTTTTTTAAAAGATTATTTATTCATTTATTTGACACAGAGAAAGATCACAAGTAGGCAGAGACACAGGCAGAGAGGAAGGGAAGCAGGCTCCCCGCCGAGCAGAGAGCCCAACTCGGGGCTCGATCCCAGCACCCTGGGATCATGACCCGAGCCAAAGGCAGAGGCCTTAACCCACTGAGCCACCCAGGCGCCCCGCAGAAATCTATTTTTAAAATCGTGTATACACGTGTTTGTGTATAAATATATGTGTATTTACATCTATGTGAATGTGTGTACCTAGTTGTAATCGTAAGTATATAAAAAATGTTCAAGGGGCGCCTGGGTGGCTCAGTGGCTTAAAGCCTCTGCCTTCGGCTCAGGTCATGGTCTCAGGGTCCTGGGATCGAGCCCCGCATCGGGTTCTTTGCTCGGCAGGGAGCCTGCTTCCTCCTCTCTCTGCTTGCCTCTCTGCCTACTTGCGATCTTTCTCTGTTAAATAAATAAATAAAATCTTAAAAAAAAAAAAATGTTCAAATCAAGTGCTTGATTCCTTCACCTCCAACCTGCTTCTAAAATATATCCAACCACTTTTCATCATTATTGGACTGTTCCAGCCCCTAACTGGTATCCCTGCTTCTTCCTTTGCCTCCTTATATTTTATTTAACACAGAAACCAGATCGTGTTTTAAAACAAAAACAAAAACAAAACACACAGTTCTTGTCATTTCCAATGTTCAAAGCCTTCAGATTCAAGTCCCTACATGATCTTAATAATGGCTACTTCTCCAAATTTTTCTTCTAATGTTTTCCCTTATTCACTCTGATCCAAGCATGTTGGCCTCTTGGTGGTTACCCAAATAAATCAAACATGCCGCCACCTTGGGGATTTTGTACTTCTTGTCCCTTCTGTCTGAAATATTCATATGACTCACTCCCTCACTTTGTTTTGGTCTCTGCTAAAATATTATCTTATCAGAGAAAACTCTCCTAACCATTCCATCTAAACTAAAAAATACACAGCAGGATGGTCACATGTTTCGTTCTTCTGCCTTATTCACCAAAATGAAAGGTCTATACGGGCAGGGTCTTTTTTTTGGAGGGGGGGGGGCTCTGTTGTGTCATCTTATGTATTTAGTACAGCCATAGATCAGTATGAATGGATACCCAGATGTACTTTGCATTCTGAAAGAACACGTGCATACTATTAAATCAGGTTATCTTAAAAAATGGAGGTAGGGACGGGTGAGTTGAGAATGATTAATTTTTATAATGCAGTGGAGGGATGGATCTAGGTCCAGACCATTTTAATCAGAAGGTGATTTATCATCCTTCCTATGTTTCCTAGTACATTTTACCCTTTGTCTTTAATAAAGAGTAGTAGAAAAATTAACTTCCATTTCTAGCTATGATATAGGAAATGTTTTTAATGAATTATTAAGTTGGTTAACTCCCATTAATAATATTACCCTTATTGTGCCTAAAGATTTGTCTATCAGAGTGATGTTTCCATAATGAACATATGATATGCTGTTTACTTGTTTTTTGTCTTTGTTTTGTAAATACTTTTATTAAGTATAATTGACACACAATAAACTACACATAATTAAAGAATACAATTTGATATATTCTTTTTTTTTAAATTTTATTTATTTATTTGTCAGAGAGAGAGCGAGCGAGAGCAAGCACAGGCAGACAGAGTGGCAGGCAGAGTCAGAGGGAGAAGCAGGCTCCCTGAGGAGCAAGGAGCCCGATGTGGGACTCGATCCCATGACGCTGGGATGATGACCTGAGCTGAAGGCAGCTGCTTAATCAACTGAGCCACCCAGGCGTCCCCAATTCGATATATTCTGACATATGTATACACCAGTGAAATCACGACCCCAATCAAAATGGTGAACATATCCATCACCCCCAAATTTTCCTTATTCCGCCCCCTCCTCCATATGCCAGGCAAAACTGATCTTTTTTTTTTTTAATCACTTTACCTTGGTTTTCATTTTCTGGAGTTTTATATAAATAGAATCATCCAGAATGTACTATTTTCTGTCAGACTTCCACACAGCATAATTATTTTGGAACTCATTACTGTTGCAGCATGTATAAATAGTTCATTATTTTTATTGCCAGGTTTCATTCCACTGTATGGTTATACCATAATTTCTTTAGCCACCCACGTGTTGATATACTTTGGGGTTGTTTTCAGGCTTTTGCTATTCCAAATAAAGCTGCTATAAGAATTTGGGTACAAGGAGCGGTGCCTGGGTGGCTCAGTGGGTCAAGCCTCTGCCCTCGGCTCAGGTCGATCCCAGGGTCCTGACTTGTGATCTGTCAAATAAATAAATAAAATCTTAAAAAAAAAAAAAAAAAAAAGAATTTGTGTACAAGGAGGGACCTGGATAGCTCAGTTGAAGGAGCATGCAAGTCTTGACCTCAGGGTCATGAGTTTGAGCCACACATTGGGTGTAGAGATTACTTAGATAAATAAAAATAAAAATAAAAATAAAACAGAATTTGGGTACAAGGCTTTGTATGGACATATGCCTTCATTTCTCTTGGAGTGGAATTATATGGAAGGAATACATTTACCTTCTTGAGAAACTGTCAGGTTGTGTTCCATAGTAGTTGTATCATTTTACGTTCCCACCATGGGTGTATAAGAGTTCCAAGTGTTCCTCAGCTTTGTCAAAACTTGGTATTAGTTTTACCCTAGTAGGTATCTGAGGTATATCTCATTGCAGTTTTAATTGGCGTTATACTAATGCCTATGTGTTAACTGTATGTCTTCTTTTATATTATTTATTTATTTATTTAAAAGGTTTTATTTATTTTACAGACAGAGATCACAAGTAGGCAGAGCAGCAGGCAGAGGGAGATGGAGAAGCAGGTTCTCTGCTGAGCAGAGAGCCCGATGTGTGGCTCAATCCCAGGACCCTGAGATCATGACCTGAGCCGAAGGCAGCGGCTTAACCCACTGAGCCACCGAGGTGCCCCATTTATTTATTTTTAAAACTTTATTTTATTTTTTTAAAAAATTTTATTTATTTATTTGACAGACGGAAATCACAAGTAGGCAGAGAGGCAGGCAGAGAGAGAGGAGGGGGCAGGTTCCCTGCTGAGCAGAGAGCCAGATGTGGGGCTTGATCCCAGGACCCTGGGATCATGACCCGAGCTGAAGGCAGAGGTTTTAACCCACTGAGCCACCCAGGCGCCCCAAAACTTTAATTTTTAAGGGCAGTTTTAGATTCACAGCAAAATTAAGGGGAAGGTACAGATATTTCTCATATATACCTCCTGCTCTCACACATGCATAGATTCCTTCACTATCAACATCCCTCACCAGTGTGGTACTTTTGTTATAATTAGTGATCTTACGTTGACACAGCCTTATCACTCAAAGTCTGTAGTTAATATTAAGCTTCATTCTGGGTATTGTACATTCGACAGGTTTGAACAAATATAAATGACACGTATACATCATTTGGTATTGTACAGTGTGTTTCCACTGGCCAAAAATCCTCTGTGCTTAGCCTGTTCATCTCTCCCCCCATAACCCCTGACAACCACTGATCTTTTTTATTATCTTCTTAGTTTTGTCTTTTCCAGAATGCCATATAGTTGGGATGGTGCAGTATGTAGCCTTTTCAGACTGGCTTCTTTCATTTAGTAATTTGCATATGTCTCCTCCATGGTTTTTTATGGCTCAATTGTTTATTTATTTTTAGTCTCGAGTAATATTCTGTTATCTGGATGTATCACAGTTTATTTTTCCATTCGCCTACTGAAGGACATCTGGCTGCTCCCAAGTTATGGTAATCATGAATAAGGCTGTTATAAACATCCATGTACAGGGTTTTGTGTAGACATGTTTTCAATTCCTCTGGATAAATACTAGCGAGCATGATTGCTAGATTGTATGGTAAGAGTAAGTTTAGTTTTTTAAGAAACCAGAAAACTATCTTCCAAAGTGACTGTAGCATTTTGCATTCCCACCAGCAAAGAAGATCATTCTTGTTGCTCCACATCCTCCTCAGCATTCAGTACTGTCAGTTTTCCCAATTTGGGCCATACTACTAGGTGTGTAGTGAAATCTCATTGTTGTCTTAATTTACATTTACCTGATAGCATGTGATATGGAGAATCTTTTCATTTGTTTATTTGTCTTCTGTATATCTTTTTGGGAAGGCATGTCTTAAAATCTTGGGTCCATTTTCAAATTAGTTTGTTAGTTTTCTTAGTGTTGAGTTCTAAGTCTTTGTACATATTGGATTAACCATTTATTATTAGATGTGTCTTTTGCAAATATTTTCTCCCAGTCTATGGCTTGTCTCCTTATTTTCTTGACATTGCCTTTCACAGAGTAGAAGTTTTTCATTTAAATAATGTCCAGGGGCGCCTGGGTGGCTCAGTGGGTTAAGCCTCTGCCTTCGGCTCAGGTCATGATCTCAGGGTCCTGGGATGGAGCCCCGCCGCATCGGGCTCTCTGCTCAGCAGGGAGCCTGCTTCCCTTCCCCTCTCTCTCTGCCTGCCTCTCTGCCTACTTGTGATCTCTCTCTCTGTCAAACAAATAAATAAAATCTTTAAAAAAAAATGAATGATGTCCAGCTGACCAATTACTTTTTTCATGGATCATGCCTTGCTTTTATATCTAATTAATAAGTCATGGTGATAAAAAGTACAGCATAAGGAATACAGTCAATGGCATTGTAATAGCATTATATCATCATAGATGGTAGCTATACTTATGGTGAGCATAGCATAACATACAGACTTGTTAAGTCACTAGTTATACACCTGAAAGCAATATAACATTATGTGTCAACTATAGTTTAAAAAGTGATTGCCATACCAAAGGTCACTTAGCTTTTCTCTTTGGTTATCTTTTAGAAATTTTAAAGTTTTGCATTCTACCTTTACGTCTGTGATCCATTTTGAATTAATTTTGGCAAACGATGCAAGATCCGTGTCTAGATTAATTTCTTTGCATGTGGATGTCCAGTTGTTCCAGCACAACTGGCTGAAAAGACTACCTTTGTTCCCTTGTATTGCCTTTGTTCCTTTGTCAAATACCAGTTGACTTTATTCATGTGGGTCTATTTCGGGGCTCTCTATTCTGTTCCATTGATCTATTTGTCTGATCTTTTGCCAATACCACGTTATCTTGTTACAGTAGATTCATAATAAGTCTGAAAGTCAGGTAGCACAAGTCCTCCAATTTAGTACTTTTTCTTCAATATTGTGTTGGCAATTCTCAGCCCTTTGCCTCTGGATATAAACATTAGAAATAGTGTGTCAATACCACAAAAATAGCTTGCTGGAATTCTGATTAATTGCACTGAATATATAGACCTAATTAGAAGGAACTGACATCTTGACAGCACCGTGTCTTCCTATCTGTAAACATGGATTATCTCTCCATTTACTTAGTTATTTTTTTGGAATTCTTTCATCAGAGTTTTATAGATTTCCTCATATAGGTCTTGTGCATATTTTCTTAGGTTTATACCTAAGTATTTCATTTTGGGGGATGCTAATGTAAATGGTATTGCTTTTTAAATTTCAAATTCCACTTGTTTGGAGTGGATATATAGAAAAACAATTGATATCTGTATATTAACCTTGTATCCTGTACCTTTCCTATAGTTTTATTAGTTCCAGGAGTTTTTTTTGTTTTTTTTTTTTTTAAACTCTTTTGAAATTTTCTATGTAGACAATCATGTCATCTGTAAACAATATGTATCTTCTTTTGGTTAAGGGTCTGTTCATATCTTTGTCTTTTGAAAAATTGGGTTGTTTTTGTATTATTGAGGTTTGAAATTTCTTTATATATTCTGAAAGCAACTCCTTTATCAGATATGTGATTTGCAAATATATTTTCCCCAATCTGTAGCTGATCTTTTCCTCCTTTTAAGAGTATCTTTCAAAGTGAACTTTGAATTTTTATCAAGTCAAATTTATTAATTTGTTTCTTATGGGTCATGTTTTTGGTATTGTATCTAAGAAATCTTTTTCTAAGTCAAAGTTGTGAGGGTTTCTCTGATGCTTTCTTTTTGAACTTTATATATTTAGGTTTTACATTTTGGTTAATGGTTTAACATTTGTGTGGTGTGTATTATGAATTAAGGTTAATTTTTTCATATGAATATGCAATTGTTCCAACACAATTTGTTGGAAAAATTGTTATTTCTTCACTAAATTGTGTTTGAGTCTGTGCCACAAATCAGTTGTTCATATGTATGTGTGTGTACTTTTGTACTTGTAATTTTGTTCATCTATCTGTTGATTTTCCTGCCAGGAACACTTATGAAGAAATCCATTTTTCTCCTGTGATTTGAATGCCGTCTTTATCATATACTGATATGTCGGATTTATATCTGAATTTTTGAAATTCCATTTTTTTCTATGCCAATTTGACATGCTTTTAATTATAGAGAGAGTAAGTTTTACTATTTGGCAAGTCTATACTCTTATATTGTTCTATTTTTCCTCATTGTATTCCCGAATGATTTTCTTCATGTATTCCTCCAAATATAATTTATAATCACCTTACCTAGTGTAAGGGCCTATTTAGCCAGAGTGATTTTATCTCGGTTAAACAGTGATTTTTGTTGTTTATGCAGTAAAACTTAAACTGACACTGCCCCCTCCTCCCCCAGGGGAACTTACTTAAAAGCAAGTCCCGGAAACCAGTAAAATATGGTCGACCAGTCCCTGATAACAAAGCCCAAATACAAGGGCGGGTCAGTTCAGGTAGAGATAACAAGCCTGAATGCAAC
The DNA here is from genome assembly GCF_964662115.1 of Mustela nivalis. Taxonomy (NCBI): domain Eukaryota; kingdom Metazoa; phylum Chordata; class Mammalia; order Carnivora; family Mustelidae; genus Mustela; species Mustela nivalis. The sequence continues at coordinate 33,114,983 of NC_139040.1, forward strand.
GATGGGTTAGGCCAGGTGGAGACATCCAATTACTATTTCCCTTAAAAAATGTGGGCCCCGCCTTTTGGGAACCAATTCTGACCAAGGAGATAGGCTAGTTTAAATAGCTACTATGGGGTGAATTGTAATTCAATTGGACACCCGTGTGTGACCTAGCATGACTGTGCAGCTTTCTCTGTGTGTTGCAATCTCATTGGCCACCTGTGTGTGGCCAGGCTCAACCACATGGCCTTTGTTCTATAAAAGTTAGTCTTTGAGGCTGGGAGTTGCTCCCTCTCTCTGTAAGAGGTGTCCCCGAACGGTCGGTTTGATTCTCGATGCTTGGCGTGAAATAAAGTTTGCTTGACCTTCGCTTTGTATCAGTCTTGCTCCTTTGATCACGGACCTAACACTACCTAAAAAAAAAAAACAACAAGACTGCATTTTTTTTGTTGGGATTACATTAAATTTACAGATTAAATTAGAAAGACAGCATTTTATAATGGCATGTACTATTATGCAAGAACAGGGTTTATGAGGGGGCACCTGGGTGACTCAGATGATTAAGCCTCTGTCTTCGACTTAGGTCACGATCTCCAGATCCTGGAATTGAGCCCCATATCAGGGCTCCCAGCTCAGTGGAAAGCCTGCTTCTCCATTTCCCTCTGCCTCTCCTCCAGCCCCACTTGTGCTCCTCTGTCACTCTGTATCTTTCTCATGTACATTTTAAAAAAAACTTAAAATGAAAAAAAACAGGGTTTGTGACTCCACTTAATTAATTCTTATATCTTTCACAGTTTTGGTTTTTATTTATTTTTTTTTTTTTTAGTTTTCTTCATAAAGGTTTTAGGAATTCCTTGCTAATTTTATGAACAAGTACTTTTTTTTTTTAAGATTTTATTTATTTATTTGACAGACAGAGATCACAAGTAGGCAGAGAGGGAAGCAGAGAGAGAGGGGGAAGCAGGCTGCCTGTTGAGCAGAGACCCCAATGCAGGGCTCGATCCCAGGACCCTGGAATCATGACCTGAGCTGAAGGCAGAGGCTTTAACCCACTGAGCTACCCAGGTGCCCCGTAAGTACTGTTTTAAAAAAATGACTTTATTTTTAAGTAATCTTCACACCCACATGGGGCTTGAACTCACAACCCTGAGATTAAGAGTTGCCTGCTCTACCCACCAAGCCAGCCAGAGGCCCTTGTAAGTAAGTAGATATATTCAGAAAAACAGTGGGGTCAATTAAAGGACACAGGTCATGAGTGTTCTTCCCCGGAAAATGACCTTTCCTAATAAATTCTTAAAATTATTTTAAAATATTTATCTCTTCTGAGAAAACAGTTTTAAGATAAACTGTTCTTTAAGAGTTTCAAATTCTTAGAAATCATAATAGGAGAATACTTTTACGGAGGAACTGCTTTCCAGAGATACTAAAGTATTTCCTTAGTACAGATGTAATTTGCCAAGGTGACTTATTTTGGGATAGCAAATCCTGATCCCCATCAACTTTTTTTTTTTTTTTTACTGTGTTTGTTTTGGCTTCATATAATTGATAAACTCTTCATATATCAATAATTTTGTAGTATATTTTGCTATAGAATCTATCAAATAATGATTTAGTCTTTATCATGAAATGATAAAAATAGTTCTATTGCTCAAAGTTTAGAAAAGATTCTCCCAGCCACATGACTCATTATGGTTAGTATCATGGATTTTATAGTCTTGTGTTTCACATTCGGATCTATGATCCACCCCTCCCCATTCTTTATTGTGGTGCAATTAACATAACATGAAATTTACCATTTTAACCATTCTTAAAGTATATAGTCAGTGGTATTAGATACACCTCATAATGTTGTGCTTCCGTAACCATCACCCATCTCCAGAACTCTTCATCTTGTTAAACCAAAATCCTATATCCATGAAACAGTAACTCCCCATTTCTCATTTCCCTTCAGTCCCTGGCAAACACCATTTTATTTTCTATCTCTATAGTTTTTACTACTGTAAATACTTCATGTAAATGCATTCATAGAGTATTTGTCTTTTTGAGACTGGCTTATTCACTTAGCATACTATCCTCAATGTTCATCCATGCAGTAGCATAAATCAGAATGTTCTTCCTTTTTAAGGCTGAGTAATACTCCATTGTGCTTCAAAAAATTGCTTCTACCTCATTCTATTCATTTGTTCCTTCTGAAAAATTTTAGGTATATCTATACTCTATCTATACTCCTTATTTGTTGTCTTTAAAAATGTATTTCCCGTTTGTTTATCCCTCAACACTATGCTTAGGGAAATTTATTAGTCAACATGGATTTTCCCTTGAATTGTGTCTAGCCTATTGCTTTACCTGATCTATTTTTTTTTCAGCGACTATATATTATTTTATTTTATTTTTATTTATTTGACAGAGAGAGATAGCATAAGCATGGAGAGGAGGAGAGGGAGAAACAGGCTCTCTGTCGAGCAGGGAGCCATGTGTGGACTCAATCCCAGGACCCTGGGATCATGTGTTAAGCCAAAGACAGACGCTTAACTGACTGAGCCACCCAGATGCCCCAGTGACTGTATTTTTTATTCCTAAGAGTCTACTTGTTTATTTAATATGTCTATTTCCATTTCATATTCCCCTAGTCTTATTTTATAAATCTATTCTTAAATTTGTAAAAAAAATAAACACATTCATTCTGTAGTTGCCTTCTAAATGTTCTATTATTTCTAGATCTTTGTGTGAATTTTCTCCATTATTTCTGTGTTTTTCTCTTGGTTATTCATGGTATATATGTTTTATAATTTTTACCTTAGAATCTATTACCAAAGGTTTTTTTCTTTTATGGGTACTCTTAAAATAGTTCTTTGGTTATTCTTGTCTGGATCTGATAGTATTCAATAGTTTGTATATTAGTTTGTCATCTCATAGTTTCTATTTTCCTCATATCATAAAACATTTGGAAGTGGCCCTCTTAATAATTGGCATTTCAGTCTCTTGAGGAAGACTCTTTTTAGTTATTTATGGGCTGAAGTGACGAACTCAGTTTTGGCCATGAATGACGCTAGGCAATAAGTGGAGATATTAACAACTGCAGCCTTTGACTTAGCAACACATGGAGATCCAAGTTCTAGCTTTACTTGGTGATTGGTAATTATTTCCTCAAATAAGGATTACGCCTCCAATTTCCAAGACCTACATTTCATCTTAATCTACAGGTGGCATGCCTATCTTCAACTTCTGCTTCTCTCTTCCTTCCTGAAATTTAGATGTCCCTTTCTTACTTCATTTTTCCCCTATGAAATTATGACTTTTCAAAGACTTATTTCCCATAACCATTTTTGTACTATAAGAAAGTATCATGACCATCTATATTAATTACAGGTATATAAGAACTCATTTATCTAATAGATGAACGCTCGTTGTTTAATGAAGATTTATGTGGAGGAGTACCCCACAAGGCAGGTGTGTAAATTTATATTATAGCTCTTCAAAGGCTCCCCATTTCAATCACACTAAAACCCAAAGTCCTTTCAAGTCTTACATAGTTGGCTCATCTGGTTCTTCTTTGATTTCATCTCCTATGAGCTTCCCCATGGTCCACTGTGCACCTGTCACATTGTCTTTTCTTGCTGCGCCAAAACTACATCAGATAGCATCCTATTTTAGGACCCTTGCTTTTGTTCTTTTTTCTGCTTATAATGTTCTTCCCCAGAAGACCCTCATGGATGACCCCCCTCCCATCTCTCAGGTCATTGGTCATCAGGCCTTCACTGACTCTATAGTTTCATCCTGTTTAAAATTACACCCCTTTGGAGTGCACTTGTCATAATGAGCACTGAGTGATGTGTGAACTGGTGGAATCACTATATTGTACCCCTGAAATGAATATAAATGCTGTATGTTAACTGCACTGGAATTAAAGCGAAGTGAAATGAAATGCCGTGAAGACTTGCACCCTTTTGTCCCAATGCTCTATATGCCTCCTTATTTTTTCACAGTACTCATACTTCATATCATATAACATACTTTGCTAAAAATATGTCTTCTGCCAATAGAATATAAGCTGTCTGGGTATGAAATTTCTTTGGCTGTTTTACTTGCACTATATCCCTAATACTAAAATTCGTGCCTGGCAAGTAGTTGTTCAACAAACACAAGCTGAATAAAATAAGAAATGACTAAGTATTGAGTTTAAGCCAAATATAGACTTTTTGAAAAGTTAACTGCATTAGAAGAATACTGATAAGTAAAAAAATAACTAATTGGTTTCAGATATCAGGGAGTAGTTCATAAGAGGGAATTGGTAGAGAGATAGAGTGGTTCTAAGGCAGCTCATGCCTGAAGACTTCCTACCATCCCTGCAGACCCCTCAGACTACTTATTTCCTCAGCAGTAGGCATGCCCATCTTAGCGGAACCAAGGGAAATCAGGCAAGCTGTGCCAAAAACACTGTTTAATGCAGTCTCACTGTTGTATATAAAGTTAAGTAAATTATGTAAACTCTGTCAAGTATGAAACCGTGTTACTTCATAAAATGGGGGACTGCAATGTTTGGGGAGAACTTGACTGTTATCATGCAAATCCCACACATAGGATCTCTCCAGGCTTGTTACATGGTGGATCTGATTATATTAAAAAAAAAAAAAGTTTATGTCATTAATTTGAATTGTTATTTGTTTATAAAGTTAACTTTAAAAATAAAACTGCCAAGTATTTTACCAGTGGAAGATGGATTTATTCAGGAATAGCCAAGAACTACAACATGGGGCCAGCAAGCCATGGCAAAACCATAAGCAAGTCCAGAGAACAAAGGAGAGGAACATTTTTTTAGAGAGGAAAGGGGGACTTGGGGGGGGGATGCTTTTATAAACAAAAAGTCCATTAGAGTAAACAGGGAGTTCAAAGTACAGTGGCTTTTCATTGGCTGAGCCTTTCACTGGCTGCAATGCCAGGAGAGGAGGAAAAGCCTTTCTTCCTCCTGCTAGCATAATAAAGTAGTATCTGCAGGCAAAATTCCATCTCTTTCTATCGGCTTTGCAGTTGACAACTAATGCTCAGGCTTGAGAGCTCCACCTGTCAAACCTCCTAGTCCATTTCAATGATGTTTCCCTTCATGACTGTTGACATTCCCCTTTTTGATCAAGATCTTTCTTTAAAAACATCACTGATCGATAGTTAGGTTTTTATTTTTAGTGGTTTTATCCCTCAGTGCCAGGAAGGACTTTTGCTTGCTGTCATGTCCTATGTCAGAGGAAAGTGCATAGTAGATGGAAACCACTTAGAGCCACATTTGATTAATAAAGAAGGTTAGGAGGAAGAAATTCTCAGGTACTGTGCATCTAAAGTCTACATCTTCTCAGGGTCATAAGAGTTGATCATATCAAAGTAGCGAGCCAGAATCCCTTCACTGGGTATATTGCTATTGGTTTTTTAGGTTTGACAGTCAATAAAACACAAAACTTAATTATGCAAAACAGAAGAAGTAACATAACCATTCCAAGTTGTATGAGGATTCTAAACCAGCACTTTGGGTCTGAAAGTAGCCAACTGAAAACTTTATTGGCCCTTATTCTGACTTAGGGGAGAAATGTCTCCTTATGAAGGCAAATCCAGAGTCATGTCTGCCTCCTGGAAGGCTCCACTTAAAGCAACCAAGAAGGCACAACAGTGGCTACAGCAAGAGCACACCAAAAGAAGGAACTGAGTGGATTTGGGAAGAAGCTACAGTGCAGGTATAAATACGAAGCAATAACGGATCAATTTTTTGCAAAAGAGCAAAACTTCAAAGATGTTTCAAAACATTATTGTTATCTCAAAAGAACTGTTTGGAACCACATATGCTATTGATAATACCAGCCTGCAGGTTGCACATTCAGAGACCATATATTTGGATATAAATCCAAAGTCACTTCATCATTCAACTGAAAGAAAACTTGTGAATTCTGAACCTCTTAACCTTTCAGGAAAAGCAAGTGAAAAATTAATTTGTCATGAGATCATGATGAGGCTTTTTCCAAAATTTTCCCCCTTTCACAAGGGTTTGGGAAATAGAGGTGAGGGCTTTGTCTTTCTACAAAAGAGAGAGAAGGAGCAGCAGTGAGCAACAGGTGTACAGGCCTGGACTGGACACGTTGGGAAGGCTGTCTCATCAGATGTTATCTGCTTCAATTCCAGGAAATTTTTACTTTAAGGTCGCCAGATGGTGTACAGCTTCAATCGGGGTTTGGTGCTTTCTCTAGGTGTGTCATGTGGACCCAAGAGTTTCTCCTCTGGAGCTTGGCAGCACAAGGGTTGGTTCCTAATGAGGTCCAAGAGTCTTTCTGGAGGTGTCTTTCCCAACTGACGAAATCTTTAGGTTGCCGGCTTATTGTCTCCTGGGAGCGCACTGTGAAAATATTGCTCTACCAAAGGATGGTTATTTTTAATAGAAGCAATTAGGCCTTTAAGCTTTTGAATTGTATCTCCTTTTATCAAGTATGGGTCAAAGAAGGCAGGGGCCAAATGCATTGGACGTCCTGGTGACTATCTCAAATGGTGAGAGTCTGTGAGTTCCCAAGGGAATAGATCTGAGATTTAGAAGGACTAACTTTGCTTTCAGCCAGAATGTTTGGAGGGTCTCTACAAATCATGCCAGCTGAGTCTTTTTGGAAAAAAAAAAAAAAAAAAGATTTATTTATTTGACAGACAGAGATCACAAGTAGGCAGAGAGGTAGGGGGAAGCAGGCTCCCCACCAAGCAGAGAACCCGATGCAGAGCTCGAACCCAGGACCCTGGGATCATGACCTGAGCCGAAGGCAGAGGCTTTAACCCACTGAGCCACCCAGGTGCCCCTGCCAGCTGGGTCTTAATAGTGCCAGTAGGGAGTGCAACTAACTCTGAGGATTGAGGATGGTATGAACAATGAAAGTGTTGTCAAAACCTGCCAAACAGCAGACTTGTTGAAGTCCCTGAGTAAAATGGGTTAGTAAAATGGGTTCCCTGATCACTGTGACGTTCAAGAGGAGTTCCCTAGGTAAGGATAATCATTTCTAACAGAAGAAGCACTGGCCTATAGAAAAGTCTCTCATAGAAGAGAAAGCTTTGGTCTAGGGAGAAAGCATACAGAACATGATGAAAACATATTTATCCATGAGAGGGGGAAATTGTATGAAATCCATTTGTATGAACAGATTTCTCTGGATTACACTTTGGACAGGTGGGACAAGCCAGGTAGGCACCTTTTGCAGTCCTATTAATCTTTTCCCACCAATATTGATTCGTGAACAATATTTTGTAAGTAGACCAATGGTTTAATGCATGTACAGTGTTAGTACTAGAAATTTTAGAATTTCTGGAAGGACAGATTGTTAATTGGTCCAAACCAGATTTGGCTTTTTATTGAGCCAATGATGATTAGATTTCCAGTATTGTTTCTCTTTTTCTGGGACCACTTGTTGGGTGGTTTTTCTTAATTTTTCCAAAATTTATCTTTTGGGAGAACACCCCTTTAGACCATGACAAAGGTTTGCCTATCAGTTTCTTTGACAGCAGTATTTTTTTTTTCTAAAGATTTTACTTGTTTATATTATAGAGACAGACACAGAAGAGAGGGAACACAGCAGGGGGACTGGGAGAGGGAGGAGAAGTCTTCCTGCTGAGCTGGAAGCCCGATGCAGGGCTCGATCCCAGGACCCTAGGATCATGACCTGAGCCAAAGGCAGATGCTTAACTGTCTGAGCCACCCAGGTGCCCTGACAGCAACATTTTTGGTGGAAGTAGACAAGTGGACTACTTTGGCCTCCAGGGAGTTGACTCTGGCATGCCCACTAACCTTAACAGCCAGAGCAGCAGACAAGGGAGTATGGTATCTAATAAGTTTTGGACATAAGAGCCATTTTTAATTTTATTCCTATTGGAGGTAAGGACATCTCATTGTTTTCATAATATTGCAAAGTCATGAGTTATCCCAGAGGCCTTCCCACTATCACTATAAATGCGAGATTCTACCCTTGGCTAAAGTACAAGTTCAAGTAAGGACATGTAATAGAAACTTAGGCCTGAAGTAGCCAACGGTGAAAGTGCTGCCTCAGTGATTTCAAAAGGAATTGCAATGCCATGCCCAGCACAATATTTATCATTTTTATTCTTTAAATAAGAACCCATTAGTAGTAAACCATGAAAACTCTGCATTGGTTAGAGGAGTTTCCTGTAAACTGTCATGCGGATTCTAAAGGTAACCTGTTGGTATTAAGCAGTTGTGAGGAGTTTTGTCTGGATCCAAATGCAGTCCTTGTTTTGAGATCCAGTGCCCTAAGTATCTAATCTGAGGCTAAGGCAACTGTCCTTTTCTTTTGGAGACTTTATGTATCTTTAAGGCCAAAAGTTTTAAGAGGTGGATGCTGCCTTCCTGTGAAGAGGTTTGAGAAGGGGAGCAGAGAAGCAAATCATCCATGTATTGTAACAAAGTAGAGACTGCAGAAATCTTTATAGCATCCAAATCAACTTCTAAGGTTTGTGAAAAGTAGGAGAGACTGTGAAACCCTGGGGATTACTGTCCAGGTGTAATTCTGTTCTTCCCAAGTGAAAGCAAAAAGATATTGGCTATCCCACTCAATCTTAGAAATATTAAATATTAAATATTTAATATATTATATTATATTATAATATAAATAATATTTCTATATATTTAGAAATATTAAATATTTCTAAGATATATCACTAAATGCACTGCATAGATCAATGACAGTGAAAAGTTTGTTTTCGGTGCAAATGGGTATGAGTAGTGGATGGGGACTGGGAACAAGAGGGTGCTGAGGGATAATGATGTTACTTATTGCTTGGAGGTTCTGGACAAACCTCCATCCTTTGGCAAATCTATGAGGGTGCTCAGTCACTTTAGAAAACTTTCTAGGGGCAACTGGGTAGCTTAGTGGGTTAAAGCCTCTGCCTTCGGCTCAGGTCATGATCTCAGGGTCCTGGGATCGAGCCCCACATCGGGCTCTCTGCTCTGCGGAGAGCCTGCTTCCTCCTCTCTCTCTGCCTGCCTCTCTGACTACTTGTGATCTGTCTGTCAAATAAATAAATAACTCTTAAAAAAAAAAAAAAAGAATCTGCAAAAAAAAAAAAAAAAAAAGAAAACCTTCTAAGCTTCTAACCAAAACCTTCTAACTTTGGCCTCAGTTCAGGGAAGCTAAGAAACTTGAGGTTTATTTAGATCCTCGGAAGGCTTAACTTTAAGAGGCAATTTTTAATAGGTTCAGGGGAGGAGGGTTGAGAAGAGATTTGGAAAAAATTGTAGCTTCAGCAGAACTAATAGAGGAAAATGGTGCTGGGTGTGGGACCCGAGTACAAGGTGGCTGCCATGTATCAGCAGATCAAGAAGACAGGAAAGAGGACAAAGAGGCCTCTGAAACCATTTTGAATTTTTTCAATTGTTTGCTTGCTTCAGTTAATTTAGAAATAGTATTTTGCAAAGAAGCAAACTTAGATTCCTGAGAACATCTGGAAGCCTCAAAGTACCTTCTAATATAAGCATCTCATTCAGTCCCTTCCCCCCCTTTTTTAAGGAGCCATGGCTTTCAAAATTAGTTTTGAGTAAAATAATTTTGGAGAGATCAAAAGCTCTCCATAATGACCATTTGAAGTTCTAAATTACTTCTGGTTAAGGCAGTCTGTACATATGGAGGGACCATAGTTTTTTTGTTTTTGTTTTTGTTTTGTTTGTTTGTTTATTTGGTTTGGTTTGGTTTGATAGGAGGGATGGGGACAGAGGAAGAGGGAGAGAATCCTATGCAGATTCCATGCCTAGCTTGGAGCCTGTTGCAGGGCTCGATCCCATATCCTAGAGATCGTGACCTGAGCTGAAATCAAGAGTCAGATGCTTAACTGACTGAGCCACTCAGGTGTCCCAAGGGACCACAGTTTTAAACATAGAACCTGCCAAAGTCCTAGTAGGGAGGGGCACCCTCAAAGCATTCTGATGACTGAGATCCTATTTCTTAGAAGTTTTTCTCTAGAATAACTAGAAGATTCCTAAGCAGAACAGTTCAGGCATTATGAAAATAATCTTGTTCCAAAGTAATCAGGCCAAAGCCAGCGCAGTTCCAATAGAACAGTCCAGTTCGAAAAGGACTCGGACCTAAGGCTAGCGCAATTCCAGTAGGAAGAATCTGATCTCAAACAAGAGTCTAACTAAAGTCTAGCCCAGTTCCAGCAGGCACAGTTCCAGCTGGAGCAGTCTAATCACAAAAGGAAGTCAGACCAAAGGCCTACATACTTCCAGCTGGCACATGTCCAACAGGCAGTTTGGTTCTGAAAAGGAGTCAGACTGAAGGCCAGCACAGTTCCACCAGAAAGAGTCTGATTCCAAAAAGGAGTCCGATTGAAGGCCAAAGAGTACTCTCTGAGATAAAACAAAAATAAAAACAAGGTTCTAGAACAGGTCCCAAGTATAGCCTGGGAAACTCCAAAACAAAGTATGCAGCTCGAAATCTAGGAGAAAACCTATTCTCAGACCGTAGGGTCCGCAAGAAACCAGTGAGCCTAATTGGCTCTGGGAGTACTGTTGTCTGCTTGCCCACCAGCCTCAGAGCTGTTAGGGGTCTTCTCTGGATCCTACTTCTAATCACCGAGTGATGTTAACCTTAAAAATAAAGCTGTCAGCTATTTTACCAGCAAAAGACAGGTTTATTTGAGAATAGCAAAGAATTGTGATCTGGGACAAGCAAACTAGTGCAAACCCATAGGCAATTCTGGAGAACAAGGAAGGGGAATGCTCTTTTATAAAGGAAAGGAGGACATTGGGAAGGGCTGTTGTTGCCCTCGGCCCGCAAGGACGACAATGAACCTGGTATGGTGTTAATGCTTCATTTCCGTTTATTAAATCAACTTCCTTAGCTTATATACAGCAGGGTGACCAATAAGAGGCCAAGCAATGGGGAGAGCCAATGAGAGTCCTGTTACTATGCTGATTAAATTTGATACAGCCAATAACTATGTCCTCCTTTAGGCGGGCTTCACCAGAAAGTTCATTGTATACTTGCAGCGTATTTTGCTAGCAGTGAGCCAAGCGCCTTCTTGTAATGGCGGGGACGTTCCCGGCCGGAGGCAGTCCCCGACAGCTGTTACTAAGTTATTAGTGTAATGGGTATTTCAGAACATGCGATCAGTAAATCAGAGTCCAGTTTAAGAAATTGTGCCAGCACTTAGGAAAAAAAAGGACATGCCAATGAACATGGTGGATAGAAGGATGAGACATAAAAAATGATATGGGCCATCTAACATGTATATCATAGGCTCCCTAAAAGCATAAAACAGTGTACGTGGCTCAAAAGAAACAATAAAAAATAATAGAAAGAAAATTCCCTTATCTATACAAAGGGTTTTCAGTCTACCAAGTAGTAGATAAAGTTAATGAAAGTAGATCTGTATGTAAACAATAAGGAATTTTAAAAATGAAGTAAAATTCTACAAGCATTCATAAAATAACATGTCAGAAATGACATTGCTAATAAAAGAAAATATCAAAATAATATCACAATAGTGGAAAGCCTGAGGAAATTTGGGTAGCAGAACACAGATTTGAGGGGAAAATATTTTGACTCAAGAATTCTAGGTCTGGGGCACCTTCTTGGGGCTCTTCGTTTGGCTCTGGTCATGATATTGGGTTCATGAGATTGAGCTCTGTGGCAGACTCGGGGCTCAGCAGGGAGTCCACTTGGGGTTCTCTCTCTCTCCCTCTCTGCCCCTCCAGGTCACGCTCTCTCTGTCATAAATCATTAAAAAAAGAGTTCTATGTCCAACTAGGCTATCATTTAGTGCAGCTGTAACAAAATGATGTTCTCAGATTTGCAAAAACACGGAAAGTATACTCTTTCTAGAAAAATAAAGAAACTGAAAATGGAACTAAATCAATAGTTTAAGAAATAAAGATAAATTGTTAGAGCCATGGCACTGATCACCAAAACCGGTAGGCTTTAAAATTAATGTTTGTCAGTGTACGAAATATAAATGTCAAAAACTCCTCAACATACAATTTAAATAATGTACAAAATAAATAAATAATAGGGGTAAGAAAGTTCCTGCAATTATTAATGAAAACAGTTAGGGGGACAATATAAACAAGGGCCCAAAAGTATAATTCATCTCACGGGGTGCCTGCGTGGCTCAGTGGGTTAAAGCCTCTGCCTTCGGCTCAGGTCACGATCTCAGGGCCCTGGGATCGAGTCCCGCATCTGGCTCTCTGTTCAGCGGGAAGCCTGCTTCCTCCTCTCTTTCTGCTTGCCTCTCCCCCTGCTTGTAATCTATGTCTGTCAAATAAATAAATCCTTAAGAAAAAAAAGTATGATCCATCTCATGTTATATGTAGGAAGGGAATAAATCGTGTTACATTTGTGTTTGTGAGGAAATATAGACTCAAATTTTTTTTGTAAAGTTAAAATCATTACTAAGAGATTAAACCAATTCATGTAAATACTGAAAAATTGCAGGTGAAATGTAGTAAATATATCAAAGAAATATAATTTGTCAAATATGAGAGTTGTAAGCTGTCTGAAATAGTCAATAAATTTATTTATAAAGCATTAATACACTTAAGTAGGACTAAGATGGGGAATAATCATAGGTAAAAATTAAAAAAATAGAAAATACTACTTATGCAAATATATTTAAAAGTAAAATGAAATTAGCAATTTGAAATCAAAATTGCTTTTAGAAGGGATAGAAAATAAGAAGTAAGTTACTGTGGAAAAAATTAAGGAAATTGGCAATGAGATTTCCCTCTAAACTCAGAGAAAATTCTCAGGGCAAGATTTTTTAGCCCTTGGACCTGGTTTTGCAAGTGCAGACTTTCTAATCTGCAAGGAAAGACTAATCTTTGTTATTCAAACTGTTCCAGAGAAATGGTTCAGGACGAAGACTTCTAAACTCTTTTTATGAAACAATCAAAAATTGAGAAATTGCATCAAATTTGATAATATCAAAAGATAATTATATCATTTCTTTATGTCTGACTTCTCCGACATGACTGAAACACCCATTCTTATAGTCTCATAACACATGTCATATACACATACACATAAGCACACAGACATGTTTATGTATATATTTATGTGTATATATATGTTATGTAAATAAATACATATTTTAACAGCGTTCTTGGATTTTCATTACATGCCATAAAATTCACCACTCATCCATTTCAGGTGTACAGTTTAATTTTAGAATATTTTATTTGCCCCAGTAAGAGCTCTCCTGCCCCTCTATATTTAATTCATTTTGCCACCTTCATCCCTAGGCAACCATTAATCCACTTTCAGTCAGTGAATTTGCCAATTCTGGAAAGTTCATATAAAAATAATCATATTTATGAAATATGTCAAGTGAAAGCATCTGGCTTCTTTCACTCTGCGTAATGTTTTCAAGATTTGTTTATGTGGTAGCATCTACTGGTACTTCATTTCTTTTAATTGCCATGTAGTATTGCACTTTATGGATCTAACACAATTTGCCCATTTATCAATTGATGGATATCTGGGTTGTATCCACTTTTTGGCTATTATGAATAATGTTGTTTTATATAAGTTTTTGTGTTGACATATGTTTTCAATTCTCTTGAGTATATATCGGTTGATGGAATTGCTGGGTCACTTGGTAACACTCTGTTTAATCCTTTTAAAAAAAGATTTATTTGTTTTAGAATGAGAATGAGTAAGCAAGCAGGGGAGGGACAGAGAGAGAGGGAGAGAGAGAATCCTAAGCAGACTGCACACTGAGTGCAGAGCCCAACACTGGGCTCGATCCCACAACCCTGAGATCATGACCTGAGCCAAAATCAAGTCTGATGCTTAACCGACTGAGCCACCCAGGGGCTCCCATTTAATCTTTTAAGAGCCTGCCAAACTACCCTTAGCAAATATTCATTTCAGTGGTTGTACTTTTCACAAGTATAGAATTTCTATTTGGTTATTATTTATAATTTCTATCTATTGATATTCTCACCTTATTCTCATACTTGAACTTTTAGGCAGTTTAAGAACAACAGCTCTGAAGTCTTTTTCTGCTGAATTTAATACCCGGGCCCCAGCAGAATCAGATTCTATTGCCTGCTTTTTTCCATGAACATGGGTCACACTGTCTTGTCTCTTTGCATGTCTTATATTTTTCTATGGATAACTGGATATTTTAGATAATATATGATAATATATTAGCAACTCAGGATTCCAACTACCCATCAGGGCTTGTTTTTTTGCTTGTTTCTTAATGGCTTGCTAGATGAATTCTGAGAAATCTATTTCCCCAACAGTGGGCAGCCTCTGAACTCTGAGGCTCTGAACTATGAACACAAATTTATTTTTTCCCCTTGTTTTTATTTTTAAGTCTGGCTTCCTAGAAGTTTTGTTTGTTTGTTTTCTAAAGATTTTATTCATCTATTTGACAGAGAAGACAGAGAGATAGGGAACACAAGCAGGGGAGTGGGAGAGGGAGAAGCAGGTTTCCCTCTGAGGAGAGAGCCCGATGTGGGGTTTGATTCCAGGACCCTGGGATCATGAGCTGAGCCAAAGGCAGATGCTTAACTGACTGAGCCACACAGGTGCCCCTTAAGTCTGGCTTCCTAGAAGATATCCATGGCTTAGTCTCTCTTAGTGTTCTGCCAGTGTTTTCTTATAACTGTTTCTTAAGTTCCTTGAGACAGTAAAGCTTATACCTTGTGCAGATAGATCTGTGTGTGGCTTGGGGAAAGGTTTCAGTTCTGCCCCATGAAGCCATACACTGGCAGATCCTGAGTGGGTCAGCCTACTGCAAACACATAGACTTCCATCTTACCAAGGCCCTATTTGATTGTCTGTTCCTGGTTCTCTTTGCTTAACTTCTTTCTGGTCTACCAATTCTTTTGTTGCTACTAGCTTCACTGAGCTGTCAACCTTCTCTTAACTGCTGGCCATTAACAGAGGCAAGACTTATGTATAAACCCAGTCACTTGAACTGGTAAGCAATATGTAAATAATATGTTGTTTTGTAGCTTTCTGTAATTGCTTAGGGGAAAACTGTATACATTTGGAGGAAGAAGAACCATTGACTATCTTGTGGTAGAGTAATGAGCTAGAATTTTCCCAAATTGAACCAAAGAATGTTTTCTACACCAAAATAAGGACCCAGTATCTTTCTGTGGAGGCAATATCTCTTTGAAACACCTTCTAGCTTGTGGTATCAATTTGGAAAACTTAGGAAGAGGGCCTGAGAAGTTGCATAGCTAAATGAGTGTGTGCTTCTCAGCTGCTTTTTCTTCTTCTTCTTGTTTTTTTTTTTTTTTTAAGATTTTATTTATTCATTTGACAGAGATCACAAGCAGGCAGAGAGAGAAAGAGAAGGGGAAGCAGGCTCCCCGCTGAGCAGAAAGCCCAACATGGGACACAATCCCAGGAGCCCGAGACCATGACTTGAGTGGAAGGCAGAGGCTTCAAGCTATCGAGCCATCCAGGCGCCCCTTCTCAGCTGCTTTTAATGGAGACACTTTCAAGGACTTGGTTCCTACTCCAATTCTTAAAGAGGTCATAATTGGAACTGTCATTTCTGAATTGGGAGATCAGGACCAGGAGATCAGGACCAGGAGATGGGTGATTTAGTTAATTCCAAAACCCTTATTGGCTATAGCCTAGCAATGGTAGCATGAAGAACTCAAAGTGTTTTGGAACTGGAAAAACCCATAGATTCCTTAGTTTCCACCTAGATGAGAGATCCAAGCTATTGTGAATCTTCAGTGTCAATGTGGGTTAGTTTGCCCAGAGGTTGCCAAACTCACTGTGATGTCTTTGTTTTCATTACCTACTTAAATGCATTGTTCACAGAGCCTCCACAGGTACTCATTATAAGGGTATAATTCAATAATTTTTAGTAGATTGATAGAGTTGTGCTGTCATCACCACAATTCAGTTTTAGAATATTTCCATCACTCCCCAAACTTCCCTCATGTCTGTAATAAATCCCCACTCCTATCACCAGCCCCAGGCATGCAGACTGTACTTCTACAAAACGATTAAAAAATTATCCAAACAAAATATTATCATGTATTGCTTTCTGCACTATTGATTGCATTGCAGGGGTGGAAAAATTTTCCTTCTTCCCTTCTAGGCTCTTTGGCTAGTCTACCTGTCAAATTGACATAAGACAGATTAATAAGACAAAACCAAATGTCTCCATAAAAATTTGAGACCCAAGGACAAATTGGGCAGTTATGGCTTATATGTCATTTTAAGCTAAGGAATGGGATAAGGGTCTGGGGTTTCAAAGGGGAGGGGGGAAATTCATAGGAAGATGAGAAGAGCAGATGTTTTGTAATTAGATATTTGCCCTGCTATGGGTAATCAGAAAGATTAACAAAAATTATCTCTGAGACTAGCTCTTCCTGGTATAGGCTCCTATCTAAATCCCTTCAGGCAATGAAGAGACAGATAAAGTTTTTCTTGTGTCTGCTGGGTCTTGGTTGCCTTCAGCTCAACCTATTCTGCTCCCCTTCAGTATTTATTGTTAAAAAATATTTGTAAAGCTAAAAAAAAAAAAAAAAAAAAATATAGCAGATTTCATGTCTCCTCTGCTTTTTTTTTTTTTTTTTTTTTTTAACCCTTTGAGACTTTGTGTTGACAATCTTGGTCAGATTCTCCTCCAGAGAGAGAATACTCCAACTTGAAAGAGTTAACTTGTTTTTGCATAAAAAAGCATATAGTTGGGGGGACCTGGATGTCTCAGTTGGTTAAACATCTGACTCTTGGTTTTGGCTCAAGTCATGATCTCAGGATCATGAGATCAAGCCCTGCATCAGGCCCTGCACTAAGCACAGTCTGCTTGAGATTCTCTCTCTCCTTCTTCCTCTGCTCCTCCCCCTTCTTGCAGGCTTTCACTTTAAATAGATAAATAAAATCTTAAAAAAAAAAAGCATATAGTTAAGTTATGAATTAAATATTTAAATAAGGTTTTAGCTTCTTTAGCTAATAAAATTAAAGTAATTGCTATGGTCTTGAAGGGGAGCAAAATTGCCACCTGGAAATATTCCTCTTTGCCTTAAGGATTATTTGGGGCTGATTATTATTATTACTTTTTTTTGGAGGAGGAAGTAAAACTTATTAGTATACATAAAAGGGATCTATTCATACATAGAAATTCCAAATACTGTCAGGCAAAATGAAGCATATATGCCATTCTGAATGGAGCAGAAGGGGGCTGAGGTCTGGGCTCCAAAGGGAAGAAATTCAATTCACAGGAAGATAAAAAAACATAAATGCTTGGTAAACTAATGTTTGTCCTGCCATAGAAGGGTTACTTAAATGTATTTATTTCTGGTAACAACCCTAATTCTGGAAAGGCCACCCAATTTAGATTCTTCAATGTAGGTAAAGGAAGGACCAAATTTTCTCTTGAGCCCAAAGGGTTTCAGATTGGCTTCAGCTCAAGACAATCTTCATGACAAAATAGCCCATCTTGGGGCAGCCCACCCTCAATCCCTATAGTTCCTTCCTCTGGAGCATCCTCATCAAAAGTTGAGCAGGTAGATTCTTCCTTTTGTGGAACTAGTCTCTCTCTCTCTTTTTCAAGATTTTATTTATTTATTTGAGAAAGACAGAGTGCATATGAGCAGGGGGGAGGAGCAGAGGGAGAGGGAGAAGCAGACTTCCCACTGAGCAGGGAGCCCAATATGGGGCTCGATGTTGAGCTTGATCCCAGGACCCTGGACTTATGACCTAAGTGGAAGGCAGAAGCTTAACTTTCTGAGTCACCTAGGTGCCCCTAAAACTAGTCTCTCTTTTTTTTTTCCCCCAAAGATTTTATTTGTTTATTTGACAGACAGAGATCACAAGTAGGCAGAAAGGCAGGCAGAGTTGGGTGGGGTGGGGAAGTAGACTCCCTGCTGAGCAGAGAGCCCCAGGCAGGGCTTGATCCCAGGACCCTGGGACCCGGACCCGAGCTGAAAGCAGAGGCTTAACCCACTGAGCCACCCAGATGCCCCTAGAACTAGCCTCTTAATCTGACAATAAGTCAGTTCAATGAAACCCATTTCAAGAGGTGGTGAAGTAGGTGGGCTCTCAAAGTTAGAGCCTTATTGGGCAAACAATCAGGTAATTGAAAAACAGCATTTTTATGGAAACAAAGGAAAAATGTAGGTTAATGTTTGGAACAAATTATAAACCCAGCGTCTGAGTCCTGAGTACTGCCAGTGAGATTTCTTGATGTTGGGCTGGAAGGATGTTCACATGGCACAGCTCAGGCAGTGGCAATGTGATGGAATTCTCTAGTTTTGCTTTGGATGTCTCCAGTGATCTTTTTGAGGGACCCACAGAGCAATAAGCAGGAAGGTGTCTATACATGAGTTTTTGTGGGGATTTCTCTGAAGTTTACATCAAGTCATTTCTATTCATTTTGCAGGGCTCATGATGCTGCTGTGAATCCTGTGAGAAGGTACAAGTCTGATATTTCCAAGGGCTTCACTGGCTCCTCAAAGTCAACCTTAGTTCCTTAAAGCTGTCTGGTCATATCCAAGCCTATGTATGTCTCTCTCAAATGTGACATTCTGGACAAAGCCTTGGTAATATAACCAATGTTTGTGCTCTTCTATTGGCTGTCAGATGTCCCAGGACCTCAGCTGTAGCGTACAAGGTGAACTGTGTCTAGCAGTTTGAGTGTCCAGCCAGCTACACCATCTGTGTGTATCTGAGTTTGTAGGTTCCATCTCCCAGCCTGTGGTGACTCAGCCACCCTTCTTCTCCGCAGCCATAGGAGAATCTGCCAGACTCACTCACACCCTGTCACATGGCTCAAGGATTGACTTCTGTTTTCAGATCTTCAACAGACCTGTTTTCTTGTTCTCTCTTGGGTTTTAGTTTCCAGGATATTAAGCCTTTCCTGGTGCACTCATAGTACAAACAGCATCTTTGGCTACTCTGTTCCCATTGACTTCATTGCTTAGTCACGTAGTTCTCGGTTGACTGGGGGTCCTGGTAGGATTCCATTACTGAATTGTTCACTCTGATAGCAGCAGGATTCATATGATCCCTTGAGTATGCACTCAAACTTCTAAGAACTTGAGATATTCCTGGCAGGAGAATGTCACATCCAGCCCGGGACCTTAGCAGTTCCACAGCTGCCAGAAGGGCTCTGCAAGCAAAGCCCTGGGGCTGGTTATTTTTAAGAAACAGCAGACAAAGCAGACTCTCTGAAAACCGAGTAGAAGTTAACCCTTTTTAAGAAGACATATGTATAAGAGAAATATCCATTATTAAGGGCATCTCTGTCTCTGTACCAGGAAGAGGAGGATGACCAAATCTCTAGAAACTTTTATCAATGAGGAAAGTGCCTACTTAAATCTGCATAACAGCCTTAAACTTGCATGCTGTACTTTTCTTGGTAACCTCCCATAACTGGACTCCCTACGCCAATATCTTCTCTTGTCTTTAGCTGAAGATGATCTTTTAAGGTGACGGACTGGGCCATTTGCCGAGTGTTCCTCTACAGGGGTACACATGTTATTAACCTTCTGTTTGTTTTTCTCCTATTAATCTGTTTTTTATTACAAGGAGGGGGTCTCAGGCAAGAATTTAAGAAGGTAGAGGAAAATTTATCTTTCCTCCCCTATAATCTGAATGTTTGTGTTCCCCCCAAAATTCGTAAGTTGAAATCCTAATGCTTGATATGTTGAGAAGTGGGCCTTTGCAATGTGCTTAGGTCAGAAGGGCAGAGCTCTCACGAATGGAATTAATGCCCTTGTAAAAGAGGCCTCCGAGACCTCACTTGCCCCTTCTACCATGTGAGGTCATGGAGAGAAGTTGGCAGTCTACAACCTAAACGAGGGTTTTTACCAGAATGCAACCATGTTGACACCATCATTTTGGGCTTTCTAGTCTCCAGAGCAACGAGAAATAAATTTCTGTTATTTATAAACCACTCAGTGTGTGGTATTTTCTCATAGACACCTGATTGTACTAAAACACTAATCTTAAATCCCCTGTTGAAATGGTAATTGTATCTTCTTTGATGTTACACCAGCACTGGCAACATGGTCTTCATCATCATGATTATTTTGTTTTAAGCACACTTTTCATCTTAAGCATAAACTTCTGAAAAATGTGTTTTTTATGAATATTGTGTTAGCTGTTATTTGTTTAATCCTTGTTTGTCTTTCCAGCCTCTTTAGTGGAGGACTTTATCATGATAGAAATTCACAGTGGACTATACATGGCCATTCTTATCCATTGTAGTGGCAGGACTGAATGAATTTTAAAAGGCTTATTCATCTACTTCATTACACCGTTTTGAAGTGGTAATGCTTAGAAAGATGTAGTTTGAGATGGGTTATGCTTTCTGCTCTGGGAAAGCCGCTTTTGCCCGTATTTTGGGAGCAGTCATCAAGAAGATGTGATCAGTGGTTGACCCATGGGCTGGACCTAGGGACTCCTCACGCCATCCTGTGTCCTTGGAGTATGGCTTCCACTCTCCTTCCCTGTTCCCAGAGGCTGCTCCAAAGACATAGCCTTTAGCAAGTGATGTGGTGTTGAAAACATCTAGATGTTATACATGACCTAACCTAGTCAAGGCCTTTGTCTAAACTTTTAAGATGTGGCAGGAGGGTGTGGAAATCTATTCATCTTGTTGCCATGCAGGACAAGCTTCATGTGTAAGTCCCCTTTGTTTATTAAAACTGCTACCTACCAACTTGGAGTAGCCTCTCTTTCTTCTGCCTCTCCCTACTCTCTGAGTGTAAGGACTGATTTCATATTATACCTCAGGAGCTCCCAGAGAGCCTGTGAACCAACAGTTGGGGAGCCAGCCAGGATATCAAAGAACTGGGCCTCGAGAAAGAAGTATCTGTGGGGATATCTTGAGTTGGCCATTGACTTGTCGGTGGGAAAATGTGACCCCTATATCAAACGTTTGTGGACTAACACGTGAGTATGGAGATGCTCCCAAATGCCCATTAGTCTAATGTGCTTTTTGGAGACACTGCACAGAGAAGGGAAGCACATGGCAGTTATAATGGGCTGGCCTCCACTGTGGGCAGTTGACCTGGTCATCAAGGCCCAAATAGATAGAGTTAGAAAGTTAGAAGAGCTGAAGTTTGGGAAGGTTGTGAGTGTCCACTAGTCTGTAGCTTCAGGACTGACAGACAAGGCAGGAAAATAGGACAAGCAGAGATCTTGGTGTGCCATTTTGCAAAACGAAGAGGGCACAAGATGCCTCCGATTAAGATCTGAGTGCTTGTGGTTAAACCTGATTGGGTTGCTAAGAGGTGGAATCTCTGGGAAAATGATGAGAGTAAAGAGAAGATGTTGTGATCAACAGTGAAACAGACAAAATGCCTGGAGCCATCCAACCGCTAATATGAACAACAACCCCAGCCAGTGGGGCAGCCTCCACTTCAGGAAATGTTCATGATGAGAGAATATACTTCAGCTGAACTTATTGATATAGCTGCCAAGTTCCAGTTAAAGGCCAGGGAAAGTATCCAGGTATGGTTAGTGCAACTACAGGATATGGAGGCGATGACATTTCTCTGACCAGGCAAGAGGCAGAGAAGATGAAGAACATAACCACACACCCTGCCCTCTAGCAATGCCTGTCTGGTGTTCCGGGTTTCAAGGTACTCACTATCTTACAGATTGGATCATTCTATCTTGCAGAGAGGCTTGGCCCAATGAGAGGGATTTCCCCGAGAACATGGGACCCTGAAAATCTGTACTGAAGGTATAGCAAATTCATAGGGAGGTGAGAATGAGGCAGGCAATCTATGCCTCTTTTTTTCAAGATGCTGATGGGGCCATATTCACTGCTGGGTTGGAAGCCAAGATTCTCCAGTTTACCCCCAGCACTTGATACTTGATACCGGATGCTGATATCCATGCTGAGCTCACTTGTGAAATAGGGCATTTATGGTGTTGGGAAATCCATTGTTGATCTGGGGGAAACTGACAGATCCTAGGAATAGGCATGGGCTGTGGGAAAGGCCCCAAATAGAGCGGATGTTTGGAAAGTGAAGAGGCTACTGCAGTTGGCAGTAAAAGTCTAGTAAGTGTAACCTGGAAGCAAGTGGGTTGTGATCTTATCACTACTGGTACCACACCTCAACAGACTGACCAACAACCAGACACTATGTTGGTTGGTCTGTAGAAAGCCTTAAAATCTGAACAGCAGTTTCAACCTGCCCCATCTGTCCCTACAATCCTTGATCTCCAGTCTGCTCCAGGAGAGCCCTCAGGGATGCAGTCTTATCTGGGGCAGTTGCCTTCCACACCCCAGATAAAGGATGCAGGCCAAGACTGTCTTTAGGTGACCGTCTTTGGAGGTGATCAGAGGCCTCATTTTAAGCTCGCTGTTCACTGGTCCTCCAGAACTAAACCAAAGGTGATGACTCTGGTGGATAACAGAGTTGAATGTACTCTAGCGCACAGTAACCCTCAGAAATTTGCTGACCCCCTTAGTGCCATGATGGTTATGGAGGGCAAATAGTTAAGGTCAGGAGGTCTATTTGACACTGCAGATTAGGCATTCTCCTGCCCTCCCCCCAAGAATATGAGGTTTTTATCTCCAATCCCAGAGAACATAATGGGTATTATTATCCCACAAGGCCAAACTCTGCAAACTTTTGTTGCTTAATTCCACCTCCAGGTTAGAGTAATCAGACCAGTGCAGAGGGGAAACCACAACTGGGAGCTGGTAAGGCTGCCACCCCCATGAAAAGTAGTAACTTCCAAACAACATAAACTGCTTGAGAGGCATAAGGAGAAAAGAGAAACTTTCCAAGAACTGCATTGAGTAAGTATTGAACATCCTGTCCACAGTGCTTTCAACAGTCTGGTATAGCCAATAAAAAAGCCAGATGGCTCATGGCAGATGACGATAGGCTACCAAGAATTGAACAAGGCATTCTCCCTCCACCAACCCCGGCCCCACGTGGCTGTTTCCAACGTTGTCTCCATCTTAGATACCTTGGCCATGGTCCTCGGAGTGTCCCAGGCTGTGTTGGGTTTAGCAAATGTTTTTTTCAGTGTACCCCTGTGATGAGGGAGCAGGAAGCTGGCTGAGGACAAAGCAAAAGCTGGCACCTTGCACCCCCTCTCCACCCATTCTTCTCCCTTTGGTAATGTGTGTGACATTCCTCAGGCACCCCTGACTGCCATAAACGATAAACAAATAGTTAACTTGCAGAGATCACAATCCTGCAAGATAGGAGTCTCCCTTGGTTTACAAAAGTCCTAGAGATCTACAAACAAAGAAGTTACCTTATCAATAGCACAAATTTCCAGAGGCAAATAACTCAGTTCCTCAGCCCTAAAAAAATTTAAATTTTTTTTTTTTTAAGTTAAATTTCTTCTAAACCCAAATCTCACTAACAAAGACGCTTGATAGCAGAAATGTGAATGGCTTGCCAAAAGACAACACTGATCCCGGCTCCTTGTAGGCCCTCTTTAGCATATGAAAGCTCCGTTGAAACCTCCCTTTCCCCTCACCATCCCCCAACCACAAGGTACAGAACCTGCCATCTCTCACAACCCGGGGCAGCTACTCTTCCTGCTCACGGGTCCTGTCCCCGTGCTTTAATAAACCACCATTTTGCACCAAAGGTGTCTCAAGAATTATTTCTTGGTCATCGGCTCCGGACCTCAGCCCACCGAACCTCACCTAGGTTCTAGAACTTCATCACCTGGACAATGAGACAAAAGATCAACTAGCCTTCACATGGGAGGGATAGTAATGTATCTTTCAAGTGCTTCCTCAGGGTCATCTGCATCACCCCACCATATGTCATAGGACGGGAGCCCAAGATCTGTGCCTGTTCTCCTTTCTACTAACATCAGTAAAATGGACCCATTACCTTGTTGATATAATGTTAACGTGTAAGGACTTGGCTTTGCTGCAGCACCTGTGAGGGGAAGGATGGGCTATGAACCCAGAAAGCCCAAGGCCCCGCCACCGCTATCAAGCTTTTGGGAATCATCTGATTGGGTAAGAAGCCATGATTTATAAGGTGTAAGCCCATCCAAACCCTGAGGATGTGAAAGAGGGGCAAGGCTTTATAGAGATTTTGGGGTTTTGGAGGAGTTTTATTTCCCATCTGGCACAGTGCCTCTGTTCATTATACCACTTGGTAAAGAAAGGGCACGTATGGGACTGTGGATCAGAGTAGCAAGCCACCTTTGAGAAGCCAAAAATACTCGTAACTCAGGTTAACATTCTGGCATCTCTCAAGCAAGGCTACCATTTGAGTTAGATGAGTCTGGGACTCTAGAAGGTCTAAGTTGGGCACTGTGGCAGAAACAACAGAAAAACATAGCACCTGTAGGATTTTGATTTCCCAGTTGTGGAAGGAGGAAGGAATCCATTATCTGCCACAGAGCAACAGTTCCTAACAGCGTATACAGCAGTCCTCCAGATAGGTCCTCTCAGTAGTGAACAGGACATTGTGGTAAGAATTTCCCTACCTGTCAATGGGTGGGTTGAAAATATTCTCCAGCAACCCACTTCTATAGTGGCTCAAGCCCATATTCTAAGTGGTGTGCCTATTTGCCAGAGAAGCACTTGTCAACCGGCCTATTGTCTCCAGAAAAGTAGGCACTACTCGGTCCTGTGGACTATGTAGAATCTCCAGATACCCCTGCCTCTTTTACTGTAGAGGGCCCTGTGGCGTGTAAAGAGGGGAAAAGGGAAATTCTCACTGATGCCCTTGGGGTACAGATGAGTTTATTCAAAACAATCCTTCCACAAGGGCTCTGGTCGCTATTCAGCCCAACACTGACATCATCTGGAAGGAAATCAGAAGAAACCACAGAAACCAGTGGGCTGAACTCAAAAGAGTTTTCTCTCTGGTGATCACTCATAAGCCCTGGCCATTAATCCTTTGTACTGAAGGTTGGACTGTTCTAAAGAAATTAACCCAGGGGGGCGCCTGGGTGGCTCAGTGGGTTAAAGCCGCTGCCTTTGGCTCAGGTCATGATCTCAGGGTCCTGGGATCGAGCCCCACATCGGGCTCTCTGCTCAACGAGGAGCCTGCTTCTCTCTCTCTCTCTCTCTGCCTGCCTTTCTGCCTACTTGTGATCTCTCTCTCTGTCAAATACATAAATAAAATCTTAAAAAAAAAAAAAATTAACCCAGGGCACCAGGATGGCTCAGTCATTAGGCATCTGTTTTCCACTTCGGTCATGATCCAGGGGTTCTGAGATGGAGCTCTGCATTAGGCTTTCTGCTCAGCGGGAAACCTGCTTTTCCCTCTCCCTCTCTAACTTCCCCTGCTTGTGTTGTCTGTCAAATAAATTTAAAAAATCTTTAAAAAAAAAAAAAAGAAAGAAATTAACCCTATGGCTCAGATAATGGGAAAGTGAGGGGTGGATGGTTATGACTAAGCCTTTGTGGGGTCAGAATATATGAAAAGATGTTTGGGTCCTAAGGCAATCCTCACTGTTTTTCATGTCCCAGTTCATAAGGTACCTCTTCCCTCTGGCAATCAGTATTCTGTTATCCTCACTCAGGTACAAGCCCTAACAGCAGACCCTTCCGTAGATACAACAGATCTGGTATACGGAGAGTGGCCACAGTGGTATCCGGATGGGATGGCATATTGCCAAGGATGCCAGATTGCTCTAAAAGTACACTGACTGTTAATGCCATCAGAACATGCCCTGTGTGTTCAAAACAATGCCAAGGAGTCTGACGCCAGCCACCAGAGTTCCCAGCCAGTGAGGCATTGGCAAATTGACTGTATTGGTCCCTTCCTTCTAAGCAAGGGTTCTAAATGTGCCTTGGTTTGTGTGGACACAGCTTCTGGCCTAATCCAAGCTTTCCCCTGTCACTGTGTAAACTAGGCTGCCACCATTAGGGGATTAGAGGAGCTGAATACCATGTACAGAAACCTTCGTTGAATGACAGTGAACAGAGGCTACACCTCAAAGGTCATGATGTATAAGACTGGGTGAAAAAATGTGACATTAAAGGGAAGCCTCATCTCCCCTATAATGTGCAAGCAGCAGCCATGCTAGAAAGGGAAAATGGAATATTAAAGCAGCAGACTAAATTCTAGCACCTAAACCCACCTTGGCCAGGTGGGCTGAAGTACTGTCCCAGCTTTAATACATTTGAATGGCCAACCAGTAGATCCCCTATGCCAGACTGGAGACCAAGGTACCCAGTACTGTAAAGACATGGAATTGCAGGAGAGAGCCATTGCCCTGACTTACCATACATTAATAAGCTATGCTGCTGAGAATAAGCCCCATCAAGCCTGGAAGAGGTATTTTCTACTGGCATTTGCAATGGGATGTCTTTTTTTTTTTAATTAAAAAAAATTTAAATAAACATATAATGTATTATTAGCCCCAGGGGTACAGGTCTGTGAATGGCCAGGTTTACACACTTCACAACACTCACCATATCACACACCCTCCCTAATGTCCATTATCCCACCACCCTCTCCCTAACCCCCCCCCCCCGTTTCTTTTGTGACATTAAGAGTCCCTTATGGTTGTCTCCCTCCTGATCCCATCTTGTTTCATTTATTCCTTTCCTACCCCCCAAACACCACACGTTGCCTCTCAACTTCCTCATATCAGGGAGATCATATGATAGTTGTCTTTCTCTGATTGACTTATTTTGCTAAGCATGATACGCTCTAGTTCCATCCGTGTTGTCGCAAATGGCAAGATTTCATTTCTTTTGATGGCTGCATAGTATTCCATTGTGCATATATACCACATCTTCTTTATCCATTCATCTGTTGATGGGCATCTAGGTTCTTTCCACAGTTTGGCTATTGTGGACATTGCTGCTATAAACATTCGGGTGCATGTGCCCCTTCGGATCATTACGCTTTTATCTTTAGGGTAAATACCCAGTAGTGTGATTCCTAGATCATAGGGTAGCTCTATTTTCAACTTTTTGAGCAATCTCCATGCTGTTTTCCAGAGTGGTTGCACGAGCTTGCATTCCCACCAATAGCGTAGGAGGGTTCCCCTTTCTCTGCATCCTCGCCAGCATCTGTCATTTCTTGACTTGTTCATTTTAGCCCTTCTGGCCGGTGGGAGGCGGTATCTCCGCAATGGGATGTCTTGCTGGGATGGGTGAGTTAGTTCACACCTCTGGGTGAGGGGAAACTACTCAATCTGCAATGGAATCTTGTTATCATGGTGTAAGCCACACCCATTGAAATGTTCTGTAGTTGGAATGGAACATACACAAAGGGGAGAAGATAGTGGTCTTAGTCTGGTGTATCCCACCCCCAGTCCATCTCCTCATGGGTGACAGCAGTGCCTCTCCCAGCCAACATGTATGGCATATACAACCTGGTCACATTCCTAAAGCTGCAGCCACTTTAACTTCTGTTGAGAATTCGAGATAGTCTCTTCCTACTGGGTCTGCAAAGAGATGAAAAGGATGGGTACTGTATGAGACCTCCCCCTTCTGGCCACCCAACTCTGCTTTAAATGAGGTTTCCTTTTATTAATTTTCACAATAATATCATGATAGTGTGTAGGGAGTGGACGAACTGAAGCTAGTTTGTGTGTGAGGTTTTAAGACAGGTAAACAAAGGTTGATCATAAACTTTCTTTCTGTGGCTTTCAGTATTGCTTCTCGGGATCTTAACAAAAAGATAATTTTTTAGAATAAAATAGAAATCAGAGCTAAAGCTTAAGATTAGGTGTAAGGTTAGAAGCTTAGAAGTTAGAGCTTAACCTCAAAGGAGCGTTAAAGGCAGGAGAAGCACTGGAGTTAACACTTAGGGTCAGGGCTAGAGATTTGAGTAATGTTAGAGTTTCCAGAAAAACAGGATCATAATTAAAGGTGATGTCAGGATTTAGAGGTAAGAGTTAGGGTTAGAATTAATTATAACATTGAGAGCAGGTGTGCAATGAAATATAAAGATACTTAAAATTAAGGATAGATGGGCGCCTGGGTGGCTCAGTGGGTTGGGCCACTGCCTTCGGCTCAGGTCATGATCTCAGGGTCCTGGGATGGAGTACCGCATCGGGTTCTCTGCTCAGCAGGGAGCCTGCTTCCCTCTCTCTCTCTCTCTCTGCCTGCCTCTCCATCTACTTGTGATTTCTCTCTGTTAAATAAATAAATAAAATCTTTAAAAAATAAAATAAAATAAAATAAAGGATAGAAATCATGTTATAGATAAGGTGTGAGAATAAAGGTAGACTCAGGATTAAACGGAAAAAAAAAGTAACGTTAGCTTCATTTGAAAAGAAAAAGGAGGGTTAGCTTTAATAGAACAAAGAGATCCACTGATTTCCCTTGCCTCTGCTCCATGGACGTAGCATGTAAAGATGTAGCCTTTATTACCACTTTTTTTCGGGAGTAACTATATTGAAAAAAGGTTTCTTGGCAACCCATCTTGAACATGGAGTGTGGGCACAAAAGGGTCGTTTGCACTGTTAAGCCCCGGAGACTTTGGGATTGTTCTTTACTGCAGTTTATCTGAAGCTCTCCAGATGAAAAATCCTAGTAAGCTGTTGATTGAGAATACCTTCAATCCGAAGAGAGATCACAGGGGCGCCTGGGTGGCTCAGTCATTAGGCATCTGCCTTCTGCTCAGGTCATGATCCCAGGATCCTGAGCTGGAGCTCCACATGGGGTTCCCTGCTCTGCAGTGTAAGTGTCTGCCTTTGGCTCAGGTCATAATCCCTGGGTTCTGGAATTGGCTGTGTTGGGTTTCTTCCTTTCCCTCTGCTCCACCCCCTGTTTGCACTCTCCTTCTTTCTCACAGAAATAAATAACATCTTTTAAAAAATTGAAAAACCAGCATACCTTGTTTTATTGCACTTTACCTTACTGAATTTTGCAGATGCTGCATTTTTCCAAATTGAAGATTTTGTGGCAACTCTATGTCAAGCAAGTCTATCAGAGCCATTTTTAATTAGCATAATTTTTCTAACAGCATTTTGTTCACTTTATATCTCTGGGTCAAATTTTGGTAATTCTTGCAATATTTCAAATGTTTTGTTATTATTTTATTTGTTATGGTAATCTTTGTTCAGTGCTTATGACTCACTGAAAGCTCAAACAATAGTTAGCATTTTTAGTGATAAAATATTTTTTTAAATTAAGGTATGCACGTTGTTTAAAAATTTTTTTTAGACATAATGCTATTGCATCTTTAACAGACTACATTATAGTATAAACGTAACTTACATGCACTGGGACACTAAAAAAAGTCATTTGACTCATGCTATTGTGGTGTTCTGGAAATGCTCCTGCAACGTCCCCAAGGTATGCCTGTATGTCCTTTCTCTTCCATTTGCTTTGATGTTGGCTGAAGTGACAGTCAGGTTCTTTCATGTTATTATATAAGTACTGAACTGGGTGGTGAATCTTTTCTATCCAAAAAATATACTATTTATTATAGATGCTATGCTACCCTGCCATGAGTTCACCTTCAGGGCTGAAGGGTTTATTCCCCAAGGGTTGGGATGATTGTGGACTGATAGCTTTTAGCTATAAGCCTTCCCTAAGAGCTGTCTCTGTTGAATAGAATGGCCTGGCATAAGACATCTCTCTTGGGGGCAGTGGAGGTATAGAGATCTGGCCCCCTCGCTTTCACTTGGGACAACTCTGAAGGGATACCTTAGATTCAGAGCTCACCATTCGAGTCAACTAAGTGTGATCATTGTTTTTGTTGTTTGGACCTCTTACTTGTCTTCCCCATGGTGTTGTAGTCCTTGAGCACATGCAGAATTAGTCAAGAAGCGTGATACTTTCTGGTTGTGTTCGTCCTTGTGTATTCATTTATTTACAGGATTTTATTTGTCAGAGAAAGAGAGAGAGAGCGAGCGCAAGAAGGGGGAATGGCAGGCAGAAGGAGAAGCAGGATCCCTGCTGAGCAAGGAGTGACGCAGGACTCCATCTCAGGACCCTGGGATCATGACCTGACCTGAAGGCAGACACTTAACCGACTGAGTCACCCAGGCATCCCTGTGTTTCCCTGTGTTTGTGGACTTATTTTACAAGATTCAATTTAACTTGCAAAGAAAATAAGGTGAAGTGGTTTATTTTCCTGTCTAAAGGTGCAGGGGGTGGAAGTCCTTATTGTAAGTACACCACAGTCCATCTTCTTCCTCCTGTTTTCTCCCCTTGCCCTGTGCAAATGGATCCCAAGAACACTTCCCAAGGAAGCATCCTGCACACTCATCATTTCAGGATTTACATCCTAGGGGAGCCCAACCTACCTCTTAGAGCTATATATAAGTGTGCTATGGGTCACATAATCTTTGAGAACCTCCATGATGCCACCCGCTTCTGTTGGCACTGCCTATAAAAATACCTCTTTCGAATGTATTCAGTTCTCTAGATGATATGGTAACATGTGACTACTGAGAATGTCCTAGGAGAAATGGGCTGCAACCTTGGAAAGTTTGTTGGCCTAACTGAGAGCCAAGAGACCGTGTAGAAACCATATATTTCTGCAGTAAGTAGAAACATACTGCTACTTGATGGCAAGAAGCATCTTTCTCTTCTTAGACCACGAAACCTTCCAGTGCTCTGGAATGAAGCTCTTTCATTTTCCCCTGTCCACCTTTCCTTCCACCTCCTGTTCTGAGATGTCAGAAATTCCAATCTCTAACCATTGCCTTGCTTTTGGGGAAGAGTCACCCCCTAGCTTCAGTGTTAAAAGGTATTTCTGGTCATGCACAGCAGTGACCTGTTGTCTCAAGTGACAGTTCAGCTTTTATCTCTTGAGGCACGCCTAGGAATCAACCTAGTCATAGTTGCAATAGAATGAGATATTCCTGCTTTTTTCTCAGGGAACTGAAGTCATGCCAATATCATCTAGGCTCACTCACCATCAGGAAGGTATACATGTTGAAAGAAAAGGCCAGTGTATTTTGGTAATTGTTCCAGATGTGGAGGAACAGAGTGACTTAGTATAGTGACCCTGATTACAGAGGTATCCAAAGTCATTTGGAATAGAGGTAAGTTTAGGTGCTCCATGATTGAAGAGCAGGGAGTTGTAAGGCCCATTCTGACATCAGGAGCAGATAATACAATGCCCACAAATATTGAGTAAGCTCAATATGTACCTGCTGAATGTAGTGTAGGTGTCAGGTATTGGGAATAAAACCATCAACAAGATAGACATGGTCCTTTCTCTTCTTGGGGAACTAGGAGTCTGGTGGAAATAAGATGGTAATGGTACCTATTTGCAAAGAGGGTACATGAACCATCCAAAGCCCCTCCTTGGGTTAAGGAAGGTAGGATAATTTGGGAGTGCAGTTATTCTGCTCATAAAGAATCAGTGATGTTAATATTGTTTTGTTGTTTATACTTCTTAATCGTCTTTCCTCTGGCTTTGTTGTCTTTGAGTACATGCAGAATTAATCAGAAGAGTGATATTTTCTGGCTGCTTTTGTCTTTTTGATCTTATTTTACAGGATATGATTTAATTTTCAAAGAAAATGGTGAAGTGGTATATTTTCCCTTCGAATGACAGAGGGGCAAAAAAGACACATGACCTACTAGCCAACATTTAATAAATTTAATAAATTAATAGGAAGTATCACAAAAACTTGGAATGGATAACATACAGGAACCACAAATAAGACCACACCTTGCAACCACTCACAAAAAGTACCATTTGACCAAGGAGAAGATTTACAGGAAATAATATAAGGCAGTCTGTTGCACGTGTCTTAAACAGATATACATATATAATAGTACATCAAAATGATTTGTTCGACAGTAAATTCACCACGTTTACGTTTATCACATGGACTTTTTCTTTTTAAAACATTTACAAAAGTTTGTAGATTTAACATTGAACTGTAAGATTTATATCCAAATGAGTATAGTTGTTTCATACCAAACTGCACAGAACTTACGAATAGCACACGATTTGAGAATAATTACTGTGTTGGGTACTATTAAGTACTACTACTTGATGACATAAGAATTATTAACAAATGTGCTATAAGCTATTATCATTCAACTTATTGCTAGTGCTTTTCAAAATCTGTGGTTTATATTTTATTTCTTTGTAAAACATGTGCTATGAGCTTGCCCTGATAGTTAAGAAAAGAAATCAGATGTTTCCAATTTTCTCTAATACTCACAATACTTCAGATCTGAATGTGTGTCATCTCAAGGACTGCTGAAGGATTTCCTCCAGTCCTTTTTGTATCATCTACTCTGCCTTACGTTAATACAAATCGATGGATTCATGCAACATACATGGCATACATGCAGGACTCCATCCGTATGTGCAGAACTCATGCTCAATGCATGCTGTGTGTCTTCAGACGTCTTCGTTTCAGTAAGAATTAGATCATCTCATTCAATTTCCTATAATTGTTTTAACATGCAATTCAACAGAGCTAATAGGCAGGTAGACTTGACTTTCATGGTGTATTGGGGCATGCTCAAGCAATTGACTGACATTTGGCAGTGTTGCTAATCAAACAGACTGTATGAGTTTCCTCAAATACAGCAGCTCTCCCACTGCCCCTGTGGCAGACTGTTGGATTTATCTATGCTGTGTGTTGAGAACATAGACCAGGGGTTCTCTGAAATTCAGATTCTGCCTTCACAGATTTCGAGATCTTGAGAAGCACACACTAAGGTGTGTAAGTAACTGTCAGGCATAAGAGATAGCATCATGAATTCTTCAGAAATTGATCCACAGTTGTGTGAAATGGACACACATGGAAATAGTGGCAACACTTGGATACTCGGCACACAGCATAGACTTCATGGTCTGACTTTAGCAATGCTTGAAAACCTTTCGTGGTTAACAAACTAGTTAAATGGTACTGAATTCTTAGAGCAGCAGGCCCACGAATGAAACAATGGCCAACACTTATTGTGACACAACACTATTATTTTAACAAAGATTTTAAACTTCTGGTACATAATTGCAGTACAATGAAGAGCTTGCCACTTTCACAAATTAGCTGCAGCCTTTTCCTGCACTAGAGAGTTTGGAAGGATCTGAAAATGAGATAAATTTTGTTTAAAATCCAAATGGAAACTCTGTATTTCTGTTTTTTTTTTTTTTTTTTCCCAGAGTTCAGTACAAGCTTGTTTTTACTTTTTTTTTTTTCACATTCTAAGGGCCTAATTCTGTAGTCCTTAATCAAGTAAAACTTCCAAGGTTTTGATCATCTATGCTTCCAGCACAAGTTTTACTCAAAAATGGACTGCGAAATTGGGTCCTATAGATAGAGGTACCATAATTATGAAAATATTTTAATAAGGCTCAAAATGCTAATTTCACTTTGTGTGTAGCACACGAATTTCCAGGATCCTGAGATCAAAACCCAATTGATGTTGAATCCTGGATTGGGAAATAACTCTGGGATCTTGTTCCCCAGTTTAATCATAGAATTAGATATTTACTAAGGACCAGAATGAAAACACTAATTCCAGTTTGCTTGTCGTGATAATCAGAATTTGAACATTGTCCTTAAGAAGTGAAAAGCTATTGGTGTATATATCTTGTATCATCCTTCCACTTCTGTAGTCCTGGTTAACCAGCTGCTATGTTAAAATACCACTATGGGGACGGACATTGCAGTAAAATACCAACACGACATCCGGACAATGTCAAATTTTGCCCCTATATGTGACAACGAGGCTAAGTTCTACCTTTGACTCGCCAATGCATGTGATAAGGTATCACAAGGCAGAACCTATCTTACTGTGTTTATGTGTGTAGATGAGCAGAGCAAGAATTTAAAGTGTATATTTACTGTCAACCGGAAAAAGAGTCCACTGAGTTCGTTAATTTTGGTGTGGTTGAAATAACCACTGTCACGTGCGTCATTCTGGTCTCCTGCAAATGCCACCTGAGATCAACATCAACATTTTCTTATGCCCAAAAGAAAAAGAGAGAGGGAAAGAGAGAGAGAACGAAAGAAAGAGGGAGAAGGAGGGAAGGAAATAGGAAGGGAGGGATAATAGAAACATCAACATTTTATGCATTAAATAATTAAAATAAGTTATTCTCCATCTATTATAAACAGTAAATATAGACCCCTAAATCTCACTGTCGTGTGCATGATTGTAAAGTACAGGGTTGCAAAGCTATATACAAAACACTTTTTATCAGACGATATTTACATTAGTTATGACCGACAGAAGAATTCTAAGACCTTTCCCTACATTTGTAGCTTTGCCGTAGGGAAAGACTGTGCTGCTTGTACCCTGCTCATTATACACTGCTGATCCTTTCACTAATCACGCTGGAGGGATTAACTGGGAGCTCCAAATTCTCCACTTGCATCTCTATACCGGGCTCATTGTCATCAGCTTTCTTAAGCACAGGTTCGTTGGTATGCCGGTAAATGTTAACGTTAAGCTCTCTCCCTGACAAAGCAGTAGCGGCCACCCTCGGCATCTGTCTCACCGGAGGTTTCTTTTCTGCCTTATAATTGCAGCGCAGATAGTTAGAGAAAGCCCTTCGGTAAATTTTGTTGAAAAGCGTGTACACCAGAGGGTTAATTCCTGAACAGACGTAGCCAATCCAAACAAACACATTCAGAAGCTTTTCCATGAGCTTTTGGTTACAAGCCTTTCCGCACAGAACCGACAGAATATTGGTAATGAAAAACGGGCACCACATAACCAGAAACACAAAGAAAACAATGCCGAGGACTTTGGACGCTTTCCGTTCATTGTTGATGGCTTGCATGGTGCCCCTGGGGCGTCGCTCTTTCTTCTTCCTTCGGCGTGGCTTCCCGTCCTGGTGAGGGTTGGCCGGATTCTCTTCCTCCGCAGCGTTCCTCTTGCACCACTTCAGAAAGTTCCAGTTTATTCCAGGCGGTTCCTCGATGTGGCCGTGCAGTAACATCAGAGCTTGCCGGCGAAGAACGTAGATCGTCAGGCAGTACGTAATCACCATGATCGTCAACGGGATGAAGAACGCGACGAAGGACCCAATGAGAACGAAATTCGGGTCGTTCAGCACGCAGGTGGTGTTGTTGACGAACACTTTCTCTTCATCTCTCAGTCCGATCACTGGGATAGGAACTGACACACCTAAAGGGACGACAAGGACAACAGAAGGTAGGATACAGTTACAGCACAGCTGAAGGACTGAACAGGTTTGTGCAGTGGCATACATTCAACTGTATTGTACCGAAGAAAATTCAGAACTGGCATTTGTTGAAAGCTATTCATGGCATAAGCTGATAGTCACAGGAAAGAGTTGAGGTGTGACCTCAGAGGATGACCATTTCTTTAGGCTAGGAATGCCTTCTCCCCCAAGTTCTGTAGAAGGTGAGGGATTCCCATCATTGCTGTGTGTAAGAGTGGATTGTGTGTGCTTTGTTTCATTTCCCGTTCCTGGAACTGTCCTGGCTCACACGAGGCGCTCAATAAATAATTGTTGAATGAATGAATACATTACAGCGATACTCAATGGCATTAATAAATTGACTGTTTTTTTTTTTTTTTTGACCTATCGTCTTCTACATGCAGTAAAAATGATGTGTGCACCACCTAGATGAGGAACCATGTCTTATAAGGGTCGGCTGGGCTGAGTTTGAGATGAGTTTTTAGCCGACAGAGTCCCTTTCCACGCCTTCCTTTTTTGAGGAAAGAGTTTAAGAGGAGGAAATTTTATGTGTGAGTCCTCCGGAGCCAGAGTTCTGGTTACTAGAGATGGAGAGGACAGCGGGGCCATCAGCCCTGCTGCAGGGACTAGATCTGAGCACTGTCCAGAAATAATAATCTCTAGGCAGAAACTGACAGAACTCTCTTTTTAGCAAGAGTCCTTCCTGAGTCACTGGGCATAAGCAACCCATTTTAAGGGCAAGAGACAGAGCAAAATAAAGAGCTGGGAGAGATGCAGTATCCCCATTTGTGTGTGGAATTTCAATCATTTCTGTCTTGTTTTGTTTTGATTTTTAAGAATACCAAGAGGTCGTTCTTGGAGGCATGCACCTCCATTAATAAATAAGCTCACTGGCGGAAAATAGCAATGAGGAGGTGGGAGCAGAAGGGGGTCTGGTGCCTCACTCTAAGGGAGAAACGTGGAAATTTTCAGAAATCGCCTGGTAGATCTTGAAGAGATCCCACATCCATAGGATAACTTGCAAGTAAAATTCAAATGTAAAGTTAATTTATTCTCCCTTGTGTCCCCAGGAAGGTGGAGCCTGGACAAAGTCCGATTGTACTTTTAGGAATCTATCAGAGATTGTTATTAGGAATCCTGGGTTGGTGGGTATTCACTATGAGCTGTGAGCAGAGACAGAAGTGCACACTCAGAGCTCAGAGATTGCTGCTGGCTTTAGGGAACACATGGAGAACTGTGACAAATCTGAAAGTGAAAATCCTTTTTTTTTAATTTGAAGATTTTATTTGACAGAGAGCGAGAGCGAGAGTGAGAACAAGCCAGGCGAGCAACCGAAAGAGAGGGAGAAGCAGGCTCCCCACTAAGCAGGGCTCAAATCCAGGACCCTGGGATCATGACCTGAGCCAAAGGCAGACATTTAACCGACTGAGCCACCCAGCTGTCCCTACATTTCTTAAGTTTTAAAAAGTCAGTTAAGAAGGCTGCCAGCTTGTTCTAACATTAGAACCTTCATCCCAAAAGTCATAAATATAAGGGAGTCTTTAGAAAGAGTGTGTATCAGGCTTGCCTGAAGGAAGTCAGTATTGACTTATCTTCAATGAAATGTTTTAATGAAGGGTTAGGCTGCAGGAAGTTTTCCAGAATTAAGGAAGCGAGTAGGGAATTAAGAAAGGAGGGAAGGGCTTCTTCAAAACATAATTTACAAGAGAAAAAAAATTAGAATGAGTACCTCCAAGTTAAGAGAGACTTAAAATACCTATTAAGCAATTACAATATGTGGCTCTTATAATCTCGATGCCAACCAACTTTGAACAATTTTCATGACACAGCTGGAAATTCTGAATAATGACTGGCTTTTTGCTGATATTAAATAATTACCATTAATTAATTTTTAAGAAAGCTGTTGATTTTGTGGTTATGTAGAAAAATATGTTATATTTTATATATACATGATATATATGTATATGTGATACATATTTTATATATACATGATGAAATATTTATGAAGTATTATGGCGTCTGGAGTTTATTTCAAAATAATATGGGAAGGAGAAATAGATAGAAGTAGGAATGAAACAAGGCAGTACATAAATTGGTAAAGCTTAGAGTTGGATGATACATAATGGGTTTTTATTATGTAATTGTACCTACATTTGTCATCTTTGAAAGCCTCCCTAACAAAAGTTTAATAATATTTTAAAAGAGAAAAAGAAGACCTAGAGGTCCTTTCTGAAGCAGGCAACGAAATCACTGCTAGATCTCAGATCATAAAGTTCTCCAGGACTTACTCTCCACTGCTGACCTTGGAAGTGATTACTTTTAGAGCAACGGACTTGGAGTTCTGCATAGAAACACTCACCACTTCAATACAATTGGAGGAAAGAAGGCCATTTTTTGCCAAAGAGCTGGTAGAAAAACTCATACTTTCCTCAGGATCCTATGGCAAGACCAGAGAGGGGTGTGGGAACATTTGGGTATAGGAACATTCCCTTCCAAACTCTCCCCTTCTCCTAACCCCTAGCCATGTGGGAACTAAAGACTTGGTCTGGGGATATTGCATTCTTTTTTGGAGGAGTCCTGATAAGTACAGGCAAGCCTACACTCAGGAAACAAGTGCTAGAGTGGAGATTCCGTTACCTACAGGAAATACTGCACAATGTTCTAGAGCGACCTGAAGTTTCTGAAGGCCTTACACACCGACCAGAAGAGAAGAGCCCAGCTCTGCAGTGGGATTGGCTTGTTGCTGTTAAAATCTTTACCCATTTTCCTAAGGGACTCTGGGGCCTGAAAGTAGGCCTGTGTCAAAGGATAACAAAAGACTGACTCTGGATGAGCTGAAGGCGTTATTAGATATGTGAGTTCAATTTTATCCATGGCACCTATTCGTATAGTTTTATGTACATTGAGTAAAGAATGATTCCAAAGTTGCCTTTTGCTGAGTCTGTCTTATGTTCCAGGCACTGAGCCATGTGTATCACTGACATTATAGATGTAAACTGTACTATCTCAATTTGGTTAAAGACTATGTAATACAGATTTTAGTCTAGTAGCTTAACCCCTTTACCAAATTTATGCCACTATTAATTTTTTTTTTTCTTTTCCTTCTTTCTTTCTTTTTTTTTTTTTAAAAGAAACCATGAATGCAGTCAACAAAACAAGAAGAAACTCAAGATTTTTTGATACTATCTGGAAATTATAAATAATAGCAACAAATGAAGCAGCATTAATAACGATATATATTGCATGGTTATCTTATTTAGTACTTTAGAAAATTAAAGGTATATGTCAGCGGTTCTCAAAGTGTAGTTCAAGGACCCTGGGGGGCTGCTGAGGCTCTTTTAGAGGGTTTGCTAGATTTCCTTTTTCCAACTATTTGTCTTTAAAACTGCATTTTCCTCATAAACTTTAACTGAAACAACAAATCACAAGCTGAATGCAGATACAAATTTGAGAATTCAACTGCGTTTCCATAAAACTAAACATTAAAGAGATTTTCAAAATTGTAAAATATTGTTTTCATAAAAATGTTCTCTTAACATTAAGTGGGTTCATTTTATTTAAAATGAAATGATTCATAAATAGTTAAAACATTTCTCAGTTTTAATTTCAAATACAGCAAATATCGATAGGTATAATCCACGTACACAGAAGCTTTTTGGGGTCTTCAGTCATTTTGAAAATTATGAAGGAGTCCTGATACCATTGCATTTGAGAACTGCTCTTCTACATTAATAGACGAAGTTATTTCAACATTAGAGCATTAAGTTCAGCAAATGAGTAAAGTCTTTATCAATATTTTAAATTTGTCAACCAGTAGAAGAAATTCCGGTAATATTATAATGTCAGGTAAATATAAAGCAACATCAATAATAGCAGCATACTACATGCACTACCTTATTAATTCTTATAAAAATTCTGAAATTCACATGATATTTGGTGAAGTTAACTTCAGAAAAATTAAGTAATTTTGATAGGTATATTTGGAACATTCTTTGATATTTTTAAAACCTTTGAGTTGCCTGAGGAGAAAGTGCAAAAATGAACTACCATAGAAAATACCAGGTATACATCATAATTGAAGTAATGATAACTACCTTTTACTGGGTGCTTCTTAATTTGT
Organism: Mustela nivalis; assembly: GCF_964662115.1. Lineage (NCBI taxonomy): Eukaryota > Metazoa > Chordata > Mammalia > Carnivora > Mustelidae > Mustela > Mustela nivalis. The sequence goes on from NC_139040.1 coordinate 33,154,090, forward strand.
CATGCACTGATTCAAGTATTTTATGATTATTATGTAGTTTCATAAATTATCTTACTCAATCCAGACAAAATATTGAAAGAAGGAATTATTAACTAGAATCACTTAAAGTTTCTGAAATTAACTTCATTGAATCTTTATCAGTCTTTCTTAGAATTTTAGAAGCAACAAAAATAAATTATAATTCATGTTCTGCTGAAAATATCAAGTACCACTTCAACCAATAAGCAGTCATTTTGCATGCATTATCTCATTTAGTTCTCAAATAACCCCGAAAAGTGATTATTATTTATTAAGATTACTTAAACTCAGAAACAAAAATACGTTCAATAAACTTATGTCTTAGCACTTTAGAAATAATCATGAACAGTTATCGTTTAAGTCTTTATTGAAAATATCATGAGTTACTAGTAGTACTACTACAACTACGACTACTATGACTACGACTACTATTATGACTATGACCAATACTGCTACTGCTGCTACTCCTCTTCCTATTGTTCGTTGAGTACTCCCTGACTCTGCTACTTTATCTGCATCACATACTTTACATGCATTATCTCATTCCAGCCTTATAAAAGCCATGAAATAGCCTGGTAAGGTTATTTACTTCAGGTCAGGCAATTAAATCCAGAAAATATATAAAGATGTTCACATTGTTTCTTAAAGCCTCGAATTCAGGCAACACAGATCAATTCTCTTCAAACTCTCTGATGATAATATCATATGCCAAGAATCCTTAGATGCGCATTTCTTTCAGATTTCAACATCTTTGAAAACATGGTGTGTCTTATGAATGGAAGTCTCTTACAATCACTGTTGGCCAGCCCCCAGTCCCTACATAGTTGTCATTGCCAGTACATGTGAGAACCTGTTCTGGAAAACTTTTGATCTCTTCCAGTAAAAAAATTATGAGCAGCAATTTCTTTTTTTTTTTTGCATCAAAATTTGCAAAATGGATATCAGCGGCATGGTAGTAATTCAGTGTGAATGAAGAATTATGTCAAAACAGGTAACAGGATGGAACATTCTGAAGGCATCCTCAATAGTGTCAAATGCCACAGAGAGGTCTAGATTAAAAAATTTCCTAGATTAAATTTCTAGATTAAAAAAAATCCCTAGATTAAAAAAAATTTCCTCTGTCTTTGAAAATGAGAAGTTCACTGGTGATTATAGAGAGAACAATTAGAGTGGAGTAGTGAAGACAGGAAACAGATTGCCAGGAAATGAATAATAAATGGTGATACAAAGGGGAGGGAGAGATTATAGAATAAATTTCCTGGAACAAATTGGCCAACATAAAAATGCAAGCGTTCTTCTAAACTGCAGGGCTATCTTGAGTAATACAACACCTTACTAAAACTGAAGGGCAATCTCAAAGGTACCTATTTTTATGGTAGTTTATGCTTTCTGTACTGGGAAATGGATTTCCTTTATGAATGCAAATTTCCTTTACAAAAGGGTAACTTTTAAGGTATTTTTATGGTATGGAAGTTTTCATGGAAAAATTTTTTTCGAAGACACCTAGAAGGACCACACAATGTCAAACACATGCATGGTTCCTAGCCTCATGGAGCAGTAAGTGAATCTCTTGCATATGGGAGTCGATAGCAGAGGATGAAGGAACTATGTTCAGAGAAGAACGTAGAACATGAAACAATGCGAACTGTGTTGCCTTCCTTCTCAGGTGATAAACTGTGGCAGAGTTGTGGAGAGAAGCATTGCGCATTCTTTGGCAAATATATCAGTATGATGTTTGTGCAGTGAGAATGTTAAGAAATTCAGAGTCAGGTTCAGAGTCAACTTTGAACTTCAAAGGGTTTGTAGGTTTAAGAAGAGTAGTGACATAGGCATGTGTGAAGAAGGGATAGTAGGGGTAAGAGGAAGAACTTAAATAACTGAAGAAAGTTGAACTAAAAGAGGAAGACTATAAGCAAGGAGAGCAAGGGAAGACAGTCCACGAGCTAACAAGATGAATGTTCAGGATTTGTAAGATACACTTGAAAGAGAATCTGTGAAGAGGTGAGTGGAGAAGGTCTTAGTATTTAACGACAGTACAGCTGAGGGCATGAAAAAGTGAAATTGGAGGTAGTGCTGAAATATGACCACATTACTACTGAGAAGTAGTAGAATAGGCCACCCCAAAATATGCCTCTTTGGCATAAAGATTATTTTGAGTTGGTTATGTCGAGAAATTGCAAACACAGGGAAAGCTCTGAAAACAATGTAGGAGTTACCCTTTTGTAAAGGAAATTTGCATTCATAAAGTAAATCTATTTCCCAGTACAGACAGCATTTTCCTATCTGTACAAGGAAGAGAATGACTAACTCAAGAGAGGAGACAAGTTTATTAATGGAGAAGACACCCAGTTAAATCTGCATAACAAATCTTACCCTTGTTTATTGTGCTTTTCCTAGTAATCTCCTTTAACTGGTCTCCTCCCAACCAACATCTTTGTTTGTTGTTAGCTGAAGATGATATTTAAGGTGGTGGCTTGCACGACCTGAAGAAGTTACTCAGCTTTTTTTTGGGGGGGGGGCTATATCCCTTGTGTACAGGAAGTATTTACATATTATTAAATGTCTGTTTTTCACTTGTTAATCTGTCTTCTATTATTGGAGGTCTAAGTTAAGACCTCAGAAAGTAGATGGAAAATCATTTCTCCTTCCTGCAACAAACTAATAATGTTTGAGAAAACTAAGATTATATTTAAGATTATATTCAACATTAATGAAGATCAATAATGTGCTTCCACGTTATGGCTGAAAGCTAGTAGAATGGGAGAACTTAAAAATGCAAAAAAGAAAGGTAACGGATGATGGAATAAGGTCCCTGAGGAGGCAAAGTCAGAAACAATTGAAAGAATTACACTAGGAATTAAGAATGGCTGTTATTTTCTATTAGAAGAGATGGTAGTATGAATGGGTGGTAGAAATTATCAAGGCCTCCATGAAAAGGTAAAAGAGGGATAAATAGAAATGAGAACTAACTGGTAGATGGCAAAAGAGCAGAACTGCACGAAATGATTGAAGTGGGTATTTGTTAATTCTGTGAAGCAATGAGAAAAGAGAGTGAATGCAGATAGGTGAATGTAGATAGTAAGCTTTTCTTAAAAATAAAATCAGACAGTTGAACACTCTTATATGCTACTGGGAAAATATTCAGAAGAGAGTTTGGAGGTTCAGGAAAAAGAGAGAATGAGAGAGAGAGAGAGAGAGAGAGAATGAATGGTCAATGAAACAGGCTCTGAGAACCTGAGAATAAATGGACATCTGGGTCCCCAGGCAGAAAGTCAAGACTTGGTAGAAGGTGGCCTCAGTTCTTTTGTAACCGATAAGAAAGATATTATTATGCAAGGGAAAGAAGAGTCGAAATAAAGTGAAAAGTAGAAAGGATTAAGGGAAATAAACCAACTTTTGAGATATTTAGGAAGTTTCATTTATAAGACATGGTGAGTGATTAGATATGGCATGTGAGAGAGAAGGAAGAGTCAATAAGTAATCACAGGTTTCTTAATTGTGTCCTTGGGTAGATGGGGTTGCTGTGAAGCATAGGAACATAGAAGAAGGAGCAAGATTGTGGCAGGAAAGGTAATGGACTCTGGATTGTGTTATGTTAGAAGTGCTTGTTGAGGACCAATATGAAATTCTGCGTGAATATAGGTGTTTGGAACTCAGGAGCTAGGTGTGAGCTGGGGAAAGGATCTTTCTTATAAGGAGAAATTACAAGGTCATGATCTTTTGAGGAGAACTTTTGTGGAAAGAAGAAGGATCAGAAAAGAATGTAGGGCAAGGCTTCTAAACCTTTTTGTAAGTATAGACCTCCTGTCAGTATAATGTTTTTGAATGGATTAAACAACACAGGGAATTGCAAAAAAAAAAAAAAAAAAAAAAAAAAGAAAAAGAAAAAAGCAAAAAGCACAGAGAATTGCCAAAAAAAGAAAAAAAAAGGAAAAAATCCCCCCACCCAAAATTATTCTGACATTTTTCTATCAAACATTAAAGACAAACTTTAAGAACAGTAATATATGTGTTTTTAAATTAACACATCAAATATCAAGTTCTAGTGGTGGATCTAATAGCTACTCAAATTTTGAAATAGTCACCAAAATAGTCAGACCTTATCATAGGTCAAGATATATGCCAGAACTGAATGTGATTTTTAATTGTCTGTGATTCTTCTTGGTGATAATAATACAGACACTGCAAATTACTATTATGGTTCATTGCCTACATTTGTAATTGGAGTTAATCCCAAATTTCAGTTATGGGTTAGTTAAAATAAAGATTTTAATTTTTTTCAACATCAGACTTTAGAAATTTCCAGCTACAGTCATGATGCAGTAGCTGGTATAAAATTAGACTTAACATCTTGCTATTAACTATTTTTTTTTTAAAGATTTTATTTATTTATTTGACAGATCACAAGTAGGCAGAGAAGTAGGCAGAGAGCGAGGAGGAAGCAGGCTCCCCATGGAGCAGAGAGCCTGATGCTCAATCCCAGGACCCTGGGATCATGACCTGAGCCAAAGGCAGAGGCTTTAACCCACTGAGCCACCCAGGCGCCCCTTGCTATTAACAACTATTAAAACTGTTAAAAAAAAAAAAAGACTATCATTTTCTAATAACGGTGGAGTAGCTTATAGAAGGCCTATACTCTTGCTAATAACAACCATAAATTGTGAACAAAATTTTAAAAACTCAACATTTGAAGGTACATAAGGGTGAGCAAAAAAACATGTAGAAAATATAGAAGACTCAGCCATTGAATGAGGGAATCATGTTGCTTGAATTCCAAATTTATATGTCTCCTCCCCTGAGGGCTTCTCCAGCAGGGAGGTTACACTTCAGGTTACACTTCAGAGGAGAAAGTTGCTATCTACGGGCTGTTCATTGAGGGGCTGCTCAACAGTCAGTTTAGTACCTGACTCTTGGTTTTGGCTGAAGTGGTTGTGATCTCAGGGTTGTGATCTGGGGGGGTCATGAAATTGGGCCCTGTGTTGGGCTCCGTGCTGGGCATAGAGTCTGCTTAACATTCTCTCTCCCTTTGCCCCTCCTACTCATGTGCTCTCTCTCTCTCTCTCTCTCTCTCTAATAAATAAATAAGTCTTTTTTCAATATATAAAAAGAGAAGTTACATGTGTAACTGAGTTGCAGAGTAAGAGAATAGCATTAAGATCTGAGAGAACAGCTAGGATTTGAAAGGGCAGTCAGTGACAGGACAAATCACCGGGAGGAGAGGTTTTAAAATATCTGTAGAAAGTTCCCTCCACTTCTTTCTTTACACCTGAATTCTTTATGTGTGAGATTTGTAAGGAACTCATGGAACAAGCAATATTTGAAAGGATGAAAGTATTTAATAGAGATTTCAACAGTTGTCTATGGCAGAGTAAACAAAGTTGGGAGTTTGCATCACACCATTAGAAAAGCTTAGTAAATACCTTGGCCATTCATTTATACTCGGAGCATACCTTGGGAAACAAACAAACCAACCAGTTTCTTAGGACTAAGGGAGTCATAAGAACTGGAAACAAGAGCTTTTAAATCCCAGAACCCACCATAAGAAACAAAAAAACAATGCTTCTATAAGAGTATATTTATAAAATTACTAGATATACAAAGAAACAAAAAAAGTGACCCATAATAAAGAGGAAAATAAGTACATAGAAACAGACCCACACATGATCCAGATATTGAAATTAACAAAGGTTTTAACTGGGATAAATGTCTTAATAATTTACCAGAAAATATAGAAATGTATTGGTAGACGTGAAAATTTCAGGATAGATGTGGAAACTAAAGAAAAGAGGAAATCCTGCAACTAAAAAAATTCATTATTTAAAATTAAGAAAACACATTGGATGGGATTAATAGTAGAAACAATGATCAATGAACTTCAAGTAGGTCAATGCATATCATTTAAACTGAAGCACAATTTAAACAAAAGTTTTTAAAAAATTGGACTCATGTTTCCAGCCATGATAGAGTTCTTGGTACCAGAGTTGCCATCCTGCCAAAAACAGCTATAAAACTAAACAGAAACACACACACACACACACACACACACACAAATATATCTATGATAAAAAAAAATATATAAAGTATATATATATTTCAAGCATTTGGAAATGATTTGTGTAGGACTATGCTTTTTAAGATAAGGGAAACAAATGAGATAGTGCTATATTCACCCTTTCCCTCTCTGTCTGGAGACAATTTCTTGACTGTGGCACGGGGAAGAAAGCCCAAGCAGGGATTGTCTGTCCTGCTGAACTAAGGAAAAAGAGGTCAGCATTCAGGACTCCCCAAACACCTGGAATTTCCTGAGCAAGGTGTAAGAGAAGAGAGAACTCTGCAGAAGGAGAGACCAAGAAGTATTTGTGAGCAGAAACTCCAGGTACATGGTTGAGAGCTGGTTATGTAGTGAGATTCCATAAAGCCTAGAAGTGAGTGGCAGTGATGAGGACAAGAATAGGACAAATATACTAGAGGTTAAACAGTTCTAAAAGTTAGAATCTGGCCCTACCAGAATGAAGAGACCACATTTTCCATCATTAACATCTTGAGGATTCAGCTGAAACAAAAGAAAGTATATACTTAGTGGTAAGGATCATGTCCCTAAAAGATGCACCTTAGTAAAACTTAAAACCAAACCTGAATAGAGTCAAGAAAAACAGAAGGAAATTCATAGCATGCCAGCCTGAAATTGAATACTCTTTAAAAGAAAACAACACCTCCTGAACTTTTTGTAATATCTACAGTGCCCATTATAAAATAAATGTTGGATATGAAGAAATAGGAAATTATGATAATAATCATAAAAAAGCAATCAATGAAAACAGACTTCCTGTACCACCTACCATTGGAATTATCAGAAAAGAATTTGCAGCAACTATTACAAAATAAAGATGTTGAAGGACTTAAAGCCAAATATGGTCCCAATGAATGAAAAGATACTGGCTCTTGACAGAGAAATGTAAATTATAAGAAAGAATGGAATGGAAGCTTTGGAACTATGAGGTAAAATATATGAATGAAAACTAAACTGGACAGGTTTTACAGATGATTGGCGATGACAGAAGAAGGGAATTACAAACCTAAAGACACTCGTAAAAATTAATTGGAAGAGGCTGAGGGAGTGAAGGAAGATGGGGGCATAGTCGGAGGACCCTAGGCTTGCCTCATCCCTCGGACATAGCTAGATGACTATTAGATCATTCCGAATACTCAAGAAGTTGATGTGAGGACTGACAGAAGAAACTGCACAACTAGAGGGAGAGAAGAGGCCACATGGAGGAAGGTAAGAAGTGCAGAGACATGGTTTGGAGGAGATACAGATCACACGTGCTGTGGAAGGGAGGGAGTGGTGGTCATGGAGAAAGGTGAGAGAGGAGGAGGAGAGAGGGAACAAACAGGGATCGCCATAAGGAGAACAATTCTCCAAAGCCACTGGCTGGGAAAAAGAGATGGGCTAATTTTCCAGAGTTTTTGCAACCAGCAGGGCTCAAGGAGTGGAATTTTAGAGGTCAGCACGCTTTGCCAAGATAGAGCCTGGTGGGTGCTGCCCTACTTCTGGAAAGAAGGTAGGTGAGCAACACTGGGGCAGATGGCACGATCTGAAGATCACCAGTGGAACATGGAGAGAGACCGTTGGCTCTTTTTGGAGCTTATCTGTGAGAGCTGGCATTCACAGAGATGCCTCTCTGGGAATAAAGGAGTCAGTGGGCACTGTTTCCCTCACCTGCTTCTCAGCATAGGTGCAGAGACACCTGCTAAGGGGAGCTAACCCAGACACTGGCTGTTTAGCTAGCTTGCTCCAATTCCCATGCCCACGCACCCTGGCATGACCACCCTTCTTGGTCAAACCTGCATTTATCTCAGCGCAACAGGACCCTCCCCCAGGCAACCAGTGCAGGTCCCCACCACAGCATATCCCTAAACTTTGGAGTTTTAAAAGTCAGCAGACTTGGCTGGGATACAGCCCAAGGGGCACCTTGTTTTCTGATCATACAGTAATGCAAGGCTTTATTTCTACAGGAAGTAGCATCAGGTCTCATGTAACAAGCAGACCAGAGCATGCCTACTTGAAACCTGCCACGCTCTGGCCTAGGTCCAGTACTGACCACTGTAAGCAAGGACAGACTCTGAAGACAACTGACCTGAGGGAAAGAGCTTCCCAAACATGGCAGCAGAGTACATGAAGCACATACCAGAGACACTCTCTGAAGCCCCAGTACCTGGACACCATATGTATGACCTTTTCTTCACAAATCCATTACTTTCAGGAGCACGAAACAAATCAGGCTTTTCTAACACACAAAAGAAGATAGAGACTTAGCCAAAATACCAAGAGAAGAATTCATCCCAAAAGAAAGAACAAGAAAAGTTCACTGCCAGAGAGCTAATTGAAACAGATATAAGTAATATGCTTGCTTGAGAATTTACAGCAACAATCATAAGGATACCGGGTGGGCTTAAGAGAAACATGTAACACATCAGGGAGACTCTTAACACAGAGACAAGGAGTTAAAAAAGAGTAAGAATTAAAAATACAGAATTAAAAATAACCGAGATTTGAAACTGCCAGAATGTAATGACCACAAGGTGGAAGAATCAGAGGAATGAATAAGTGGTATAGAAATAGAATAATGGAAAATAATGAAGCTGAACAAAAGAGAGAAAGAAGAATTATGGATCACGAGAATAGACTTAGGGAACTCAGTGACTCCATCAAATGTAACATTTGTATCATAGAAGTCCAACAGGAAGAGAGAGGAAAGGGAGTATAAGGTTTATTTGAGGAAATAATAGCTGAAAACTTTCCTAATCTGGAGAAGGAAACAGACATCCAAGTCCAGGAGGCATGTTGAACTCCTAGCAAAATCAACAAAAGCAAGCCAACACCAAGACATATTGCAGTTGAATTTGCAAAACATAGTGATAGAGGAAAAACTTAAAAGCAGCAAGACAAAGGAAGTCTTTAACTTACAAGAGAAGACCCATAAGGCTAGCTGCAGATCTCCACAAAAATTTGTAAGAAGTTTTTGAAAGAAGCTCCACAAATATTGACAAGCCTGAAGGGAGTGGCATGATATATTCAACGTGCTGAATGGGAAAAATCTATAGCCAAGAATACTCTATCCAGCAAAGCTATAATTCAGAATAAGTGAGCTAAAGAGTTTCCCAGACAAAAACTAAAGGAGTTTGTGATCACTAAACCAGGCCTGCAAGAAAGATTTTTTAAAAAGATTTATTTATTTATTTGAGAGAGAGCACAAGAGAGCAGGGGGAAGGGAAAAGCAGAGAGAGAGAGAGATAGATAGATAGAGAAAATCTCCAGCAGATACCCTGTTAAGCACAAAGCCTGACACAGGGCTTGATCCCAAGATCTCATGACCCTGAGATCATGACCTAAGCTGAAACCAAGAGTTGGATGCTCAACTGACTGAGCCACCCAGGCACCCCTGCAAAAAATATTAAAGAGGACTCTTTGAGAAGGAAAGAAGGAACAAAAGTGACAATACTAGAAAAGAACAGAGAAAATCTCCAGAAACGACCACAAAATAAACAATAAAATGGCACTAAATACACATCTATCAATAATCACTCTGAATGTAAATGGACTAAATGCTCCAATCAAAAGACATGCAGGGTCAGAATGGATTAAATTTAAAGAAAGAACCATTGATATACTGCTTCCAAAAGACTCATTTTAGACCTAAGGACATCTACAGATAGAAAGTGAGGGTCTGGAGAAACATTAATCATGCCAATGGAAGTCAAAAGAAAGAGTAGCAATACTTACATCAGACAAAATAGATGTTTAAAACAAAGACTGTAACAAGAGGTGAAGAAGGACATTATATCATAATTAAGGGGTCTATCCCACAAGAAGATCTAACAATTTTAAATATTTATGCCCCCAACTTGGGAACACCCAAATATATAAATCAGTTCAACATAAAGAAACTCATTGATAATAATACAATAAAAGTAGGGGACATTAACACCCCATTTACAAAAGTGGACACATCATCCAAACAGAAAATTAACAAGGAAAAATGGCTTTGAGTGACACACTAGACCAGATAAACTTAAAAAAAAAAAAAAAGATTTTATTTATTTATTTGGTAAAGAGAGAGGTCACAACTAGGCAGAGAGGCAGGCAGAGAGGGAAAAGCAGACTCCCTGCTGAGCCGAGGGTCTGAGAGTCAGAAAGTCTGATGTGGGGCTTGATCCCAGGACCCTGAGCTGAAGGCAGAGACTTAACCCACTGAGCCACCCAGGCACCCCAGACCAGATAGACTTAACAGATATATCCAGAACATTTCATCCTAAAGCCCTAGAGTATACATTCTTCTCAAGTGCACATGGAACATTTTCCAGAACAGATCCCACACTGGGTCACAAATCAGCCCTCAACAAATACAAATAGATTCAGATCACAGCATGCATCTTTTCTGAACGCTATGAAACTTGAAGTCAATCACAAGAAAAAAAAAATTGGAAAGACCACAAATACATGGAGGTTAAGCAATATGCTACTAAAGAATGAATGGCTCAACTAGGAAATCAAAGAAATAATAATAATAAAAATGTACATGGAAACAAATGAAAATGAAAACATGACAGTTCAAAACCTTTGGGATGCAGCAAAAGCTGTCATATGAGGGAAGTATATAGGGGTGCCAGGGTGGCTCAATGGGTTAAGCCTCTGCCTTCAGCTCAGGTCATGTTCCCAGGGTCCTGGGATCAAGCCCCATATCAGACTCTGCTCAGCAGAGAGCCTGCTTCCACCTCTCTGTCTGCCTGCCTCTCTGCCTACTTGTGTTCTCTCTCTCTGTGTCAAATAAATAAATAAAATCTTTTAAAAAAAAAAGAGGGAAGTATATAACAGTACAGACCTACCTCTAGAAGTAAGAAAAACCAAATAAACAGCCTAACTTTACACCTAAAGGAGCTACTAAAAGAACAACAAATAAAGCCTAACCTAGCAGAAGAGGGGAAATAATAGAGATTAGAACAAAAACAAATGATATGGAAAATAAAAACAGTAGAACAGATCAAGGAAACCAGGAGCTAGTTCTTTGAGAATATTAATAAAATTGATAAGCCCCTAGCCAGGCTTATCAAAATGAAAGAGAAAGGATCCAAATAAAATCACAAATAAGAGAGAAGAGATTACAATCAAACCATGGAAATACAATTATAAGACAATATTATGAAGAACTATATGCCAACAAATTAGACAATCTAGAAGAAATGCATGAATTCTTAGAAACACATAAACTACCAAAATTGAAAAAGAAGAAATAAAAGAACTGAACATACTGATAACCAGCAAAGAAATTATTTCAGTAATAAAAATATCTCCCAACGGGGCACGTGGGTGGCTCAGTGGGTTAAAGCCTCTGCCTTCAGCTCAGGTCATGATCCCAGGGTCCTGGGATCGAGCCCCGCATGAGGCTCTCTGCTCAGCAGGGAGCCTGCTTCCCTTCCTCTCTCTCTCTGCCTGCCTTTCTGCCTACTTGTGATCAATGTCTGTCAAATAAATAAATAAACAAAATCTTAAAAAAAAAAAAATTCCCCAACAAACAGAAATCCAAGGCCAGACAGCTTACCAAAGGAATTCTACCAAACATTTAAGAAAAGTTAATACTTATTCTTCTCAAACTATTCTTTTTTTAAAAAACTATTTTATTTATTTATTTGACAGAGAAAGACACACAGAGGGAATACAGCAGTGGGGAGCAGGAGAGGGAGAAGCGGGCTTCCCACTGAGCAGGGAGCCGATGTGGGCCTTGATCCCAGGACCCTGGGATCATGACCTGAGCCGAAGACAGCCGCTTAATGACTGAGCCACCCAGGTGCCCTCAAACTATTCTAAAAAATAGAAATGGGGGGCACCTGGGTGGCTCAGTGGTTAAGTCTCTGCCTTTGGCTCAGGTTGTGATCTCAGGGTCCTGGGATTGAGCCCCGCATCAGGCTCTCTGCTTGGCAGGGAGCCTGCTTCCCCCGCCCCCCCACCGCCTGCCTCTCTGACTACTTGTGATCTCTGTAAAATAAATAAATAAAATCTTAAAAAAAAAATGGAAGGACAACTTCTATATGTATTCTATGAAGACAGTATTACCCTGATTCCAAAACCAGACAAAAACCCCACTAAAAAAGAGAAACTCAGGCCAATATCCTTAATGAATATGGATGCAAAGATTCTCAACAAAATATTAGCAAATTGAATCCAATAGTACATTAAAAGAATCATTCACCACGATCAAGTGGGATTTATTCCTGGGCTGCTAAGGTGATTCAATATTCACAAATTAATCAATGTCATACACCACATTAATAAAAGAAAGGGTAAGAGCCATGTGATCCTCTCAATAAGTGCAGAAAAACATCTGACAATGTGCAACATTCGTTCATGATAAAAACCCTCAACAAACTGAGTATAGAGGGAACATCCCTTAACATAATAAAAGCCATATATGAAATACCCATAGCTAAAATCATCCTCAACAGGGAAAAACTGAAAGCTTTTATTCTACAGTCAGGAACAAGACAAGGATGTCCACTCTCACCACTGTTATTTAACATAGTACTGGAAGTTTTGCCATAATAATCAGACAACAACAACAACAAAAATAAAAGTCATCCAAATCAGCAAGGAAGAAGTCAAACTTTCATGATTTGCAGATGACACAATATTCTATGTAGAAAACATGAAATACTCCACCAAAAAATTGCTAGAACTGATACACAACTTCAGGGGACTTGTAAGATACAAAATCAATGTACAGAAATTTGTTGCATTTGTATACACAAATAATGAAGTAGCAGAAAGAGAAATCAAGGAATCAATCCCCTTTATAATTTCACCAAAAACCACAAGATACCTAGGGATGAACCAAAGAGGTAAAAGATCTGTACTCTGAAAACTATTAAACATTGATGAAATAAATTGAAGATGATCCAAAGAAATCAAAGACATTCCATGCTCATGGATTGGAAGAATGAAGATTGTTAACATGTCTATACTACCCAAAGCAACCTACACATTTAATGCAACCCCTATCAAAATAGCTCCTACATTTTTCACAGAGATAGAAAAATCCTAAAATTTGTATGGAACCACTAAAGACTCTGAAAAGCCAAAGAAATGTTGAAAAAGAAAACCAAAGCTGGTAGCATCACAATTCCAGACTTCAAGCTCTATTACAAAGCTGTGATCATCAAGACAGCATGGTACTGGAACAAGAACAGACACACAGATCAATGGAACAGAATAGAAAGTCCAGAAATGGACCCACAACTCTATGGTCAACTAATCTTTGGCAAAGAAGGAAAGAATACACAATAGAAAAAAAGACAGTCTTTTCAACAAACGGTGCTGGGAAAATTGGACAGCAACATGCCAAAGAATGAAACTGGACCACTTTCTTACACCATACACAAAAATAAATTCAAAATGGATGAAAGACCTCAATGTGACACAGGAATCCATCAAAATCCCAGAAGAGAACAGAAGCAGGAATCTCTTTAACATTGGCCATAGCAACTTCTTACTAGATATGTCTCCCAAGGCAAGGGAAGTAAAAGCAAAAATAAACCATTGGGATTTCACCAAAATAAAAAGCTCTGTATGGTGAAGAAAACAATGAACAAAAATAAAAGGCAACCTACAGAATGAGAGATGATTTTTGCTCAAAACATATCTGATAAAAGGTTAGTATCCAAAATCTATAAAGAACTAATACAACTGAACACCCCCCCCCCCAAAAAAAACCCAGTTAAAAAATGGGCAGAAGACTTGAATAGACATTTTTCCAAAGAAGACATCCAGATGGCCAGCCTACATATGAAAAGCTGCTCAGTATTATTGACCATCAAGGAAATACAAATCAAAACTATGAGATATGACCTCACACCAGTCAGAATGGCTAAAATTAACAAAACAGAAAACAACAGGTGTTGGAGGGGATGTGGTGAAAGTGGAACCCTCTTGCACTATTGGTGGGAATGCAAACTGGTGCAGTCACTCTGAAAACCAGTATGGAGTTTTCTCAAAAAGTTAAAAGTAGAACTACCCTATGATCCAGAAATTGCCCAAAGGATATACAAACACTGATTTGAAGGGATACATTCTCCCTGACGTTGATAGCAGCATTATGGAAAGAGCCCAAATGTCCATCAACTGATAACTGGATAAAGAAGTGGTATATAGGGGCGCCTGGGTGGCTCAGTGGGTTAAGCCGCTGCCTTCGGCTCAGGTCATGATCTCAGGGTCCTGGGATCGAGTCCCACATCGGGCTCTCTGCTCAGCAGGGGGCCTGCTTCCTTTCCTCTCTGTGTGATCTCTTCCCTTCCTCTCTCCTACTGTGATCTCTGTCTGTCAAATAAATAAATATAATCTTAAAGAAAAAAAAAAAAAAGAAGTGGTATATATACACAATGGAATATTCTTCAGTCCCCCAAAAGAATGGAATCTTGCTATTTGCAAGGATATGTACAGAGCCAATGAGTATTATGGTTAGTGAACTAATTCAGTCAGAGGAAGACAAATACCATATGATTTCATTCATATGTGGAATTTAAGAAACAGATAGACATGGGGGAAAAAAAGAGATACAAACCAAGAAACAGATACTTAACTAACTACAGAGAACAAACTGAGAGAAACAGGCAGTGGGAAGGGTTAAATAGGTGATGGGGATTAAGAAAGGCACTAAGATGGGGCCTGGGTGGCTCAGTGGGTTAAAGCCTCTGCCTTCTGCTCAGGTCATGATCTCAGGGTCCTGGGATTGAGCCCCGTGTCTGGCTCTCTGCTCAGTGCAGAGCCTGCTTCCTCCTCTTTCTCTGCCTGCCTCTCTGCCTACTTGTGATCTCTCTCTGTCAAAAAAAAAAAAAAAAAAAAAAAAGGCACCAAGATGAGCACTGAATGTTGTATCTAAGTGAGGAATCACTAAATTCTATTCCTGAAATTGGTATTACAGTATGTTAACTAACTGGAATCTAAATCAAAACTTGAAAAAAATAAGTGGAAAAACAAAGTATTTTATAAACTTTAGACTTTCATTGACTTATGGAGCAATATAAACCACTCTAACACACATGTAATAAGAATCTCAGAAGAAGAGGAGAAATAATGGGGCAGGAAAATATTTGAAGAGATAATGGTAAAAATTCCCTAAATTTGGCAAAAAGTATCAATCTATAGATATATATAGATATATATAGATATATGCAATCTATAGATATATGCAACTCAACAAGACTTGAGTGTAATAAATTTGAAGAAAACAAATCCTAAGCATATTATAAACTAACTACTTCTAAACAATATATATATAATAAATCTAAAGGCAAGAGAAAAATAACACATTTCACAGAGAGGATTAATATAGAAATGTCCAAAGACTTTACATCAGATACTATAGAAGGCAAACGATAATAAAACTGCCTTTAAATAGAACAAAGTAAAAACAAAACAAACCTGTCAAGCCAGAATTTTATGAGGGTAAAATTAAGACATTTTCAGACAAAATAAATCTAGGAGAATTTATTGACAGGAGATCTTCACTAAAAGAAATGCTGAAGAAATGTTTTGAATTGATTGAAACAACAGATGAAAATTCAGATCTATTCGAGTATAAGCTACATCCTATTAATTTCCAAAGACTGAAATGTTCTATAATAACTTTTTTACAATGTCGGAATTAAATATCTCAGTTGTTTACAGGCCCCCTCCCAAAAAATCATAAGGAAATGTGGTAAAACAGTTGGATAAATATGTTGAAAACACAGCATATAAAATCTGTGGACATTGCAAAAGCAGTGTTTCGAGGCTATTTTAGCCATAGGTGTCTATATTAGAAAAAAAAGGAAAGGGCTAAAATCGGTGAACTCAGTTTCCACAATAAAAATTTTTTACAAAGAAGAAATTACATCCTATGTAGAAGGAAAGAAATAATAAAGACAAAAACAAAAATCAATGAAAGAGAAAACAAAAATAAGAGAAAACTGGCAAAGTAAAAGCTAATTCTTTGCAAAGTTTAATAAAGTTGATGAATCTCTAACAAGACACACCAAGACAAAGCAGGCAGAAAGAAGAGAGAACACAAAGTACCAAAATCAAGAATGAAAGAGAAGGTATCACTACATAACCTACAGACATTAAAAAATCAGGAGCTACTATGATCAGGTTTATGATCTGCTTCATGTATAATGTTAAGAATCATACAATAGTACAAGTCTGTTTATACCCACTGACATATGTGCAATTGTTTCCATATAGTTTACTTCTAAATATGGTATAACCCCACAACATATTGCTATAAGTTTTCTTTGAGTTATTACTTAACTTTTAAAAAACACAATGAGAGAATGTATGCGTTTTACAATTTCAAATGTTTCATTTTCCCAATCTCTCTCCTTCCTTTCTGAGATCCATGCATATTTGATGACTTTGCAGAGCCTCATAAACTGTTGATGCTCTTTTGGTTTTTAAAAGAAATTTACCTATTGAGCATAGTTCACTGGCCTATAAAAATAGGTTCCAATTATATATTTGTATGAGGTTTTACAAATGTATATACCTGTGTAATTACCACCCAATCAAAATAATAGAACATTGGGGCGCCTGGGTGGCTCAGTGGGTTAAGCCTCTGCCTTCGGCTTGGGTCATGATCTCAGGGTCCTGGGATGGAGCCTTACATTGGGCTCTCTGCTCAGCAGGGATCCTGCTTCTCCCTTTCTCTGTCTGAGTCTCTGTCTACTTGTGATCTCTCTCTCTGTGTCAAATAAACAAATAAAATATTTTTTAAAAATAATAGAACATTTTCAACACTGCAGATCGTTTTCTCATGTCCCTTTCTAGTCAGTGTCTTTGAGCTCAGAAAATGACTATTTGGATATCTATCAATATAAAATAGCTTTGCTGTTCCAAACTTCACATAGATGGAATTCTATAGGATCTAGGTTTATGTATTTGGCTGGTTTTATTCATTAAAATGGCTGCCAAATCACCCTTATTTTTGGTTGTATTCCTAGTTTTTATTGTAAATATTACACTTTTGTGAGAACTTTTGCTAATATTTTCACATGTTGAATGGACATTTGGGTTATTTCTACTATTGGATTATTATGTATAAAGTAGCTTTGAGTATTTGTGCATAATTTTTTGTGTGTGCATGGACATACATATTATGTGGGTAAATGTAAACAGTGGAATGATAGGGTAGATGCATATATACCTTTACTATTATTATTATTGCTATTATTATTAAGATATAACATATTATTTGTTTCAAGGGTACAGGTCTGTCTTCAGTCTCACCCAACTCACAGCACTCACCATATAGCAAATACCCTCCCCAGTCCATTACCCAGCCACCCCATCTGTCCCATCCCTCTCCATTTCAGCAACTCTGCTTGTTTCCTGAGATTAAGAGTCCCTTAAAAAAAATTTTTTTTTAAATTTAATTATTTTTCAGTGTTCCAAAATTCATTGTCTATGCACCATACCCTGTGCTCCATGCAATACATGCCCTCCACAATACCCGCCACCAGGCTTACGCCAGCCGCCCCCCCACCCCCCCCACCCCCGCCGCACACACACATGAGTCAAGGCTTGTCTCCTTCTCTGGTTTTGTCTTGTTTCTTTTTTCCTTATGATCCTCTGTCTTGTTTCTCAAATTCCCATTCTGTCAGTTGTCTTTTGGTTTTGTTAACTGTTTCCTTTGTTGTGCAAAATCTTTTTATCTTGATGAAGTCCCAATAGTTCATTCTTGCCCTTGCTTCCCTTGTCTTTGCAATGTTTCTAGGAAGAAGTTGCTGCAGTTGTTGCAATGTTTCTAGGAAGAAGAGGATGCAGCCTGTGTTCTCAAGGATTTTGATAGACTTCTGTCTCACATTTATGTCTTTCATGCATTTTGAGTCTAGTTTTGTGTGCGGTGTAAGGAAATGGTCCAGTTTCATTCTTCTGCATGTAGCTGTCCAATTTTCCCAACACCATTTGTTGAAGAAACTTTTTTCCATTAGACATTCTTTTCTGCTTTATCAAAGATTAGTTGACCATAGAGTTGAGGGTCCATTTCTGGGCTCTCTATTCTGTTCCATTGATCTATGTATCTATTTTTGTTCCAGTACCATACTGTCTTGATGATCACAGCTTTTTTTTTTTTTTTAACATTTTATTTATTCATTTGACACAGAGAGAGAGATCACAAGTAGCCAGAGAGGCAGACAGAGAGAGAGGGGGGAAGCAGGCTACCTGCTGAGCAGAGAGCCCGATGCGGGGCTCGATCCCAGGACTCTGGGATCATGACCTGAGATGAAGGCAGAGGATTAACCCACTGAGCCACCCAGGCACCCTGATCACAGCTTTTTAATAGAGCTTGAAGTCTGGAATTGTGATTCCAGCAGCTTTGGTTTTCTTTTTCTTTTCTTTTCCTTCATCTTCTTTTTTTTTTTTTTTTTTTTTTTAAGATTTCATTTATTTAGTTGACAGACAGAGATGACAAGTAGGCAGAGACGCAGGCAGAGAGAGGAGGAAGCAGGCTCCGTGCGGAGCAGAGAGCCCGATGAGGGGCTCGATCCCAGGACCCTGGGATCATGACCTGAGCTGAAGGCAGAGGCTTTAACACACTGAGCCACCCAGGAGCCCCTGGTTTTCTTTTTCAATATTCCCTTGGCTATTCAGGGTCTTTTAAGGTTCCAGACAAATTTAAGGATTACTTGTTCCAGCTTTGTGCAAGAAGTTGATGATATTTTGATAGGATTGCATTGAATGTGTAGATTGTCCTAGGTATCATAGACATTTTCACAATATTTGTTCTTCCAATCCACAAGCAAGGAACATTTTTCCATTTCTTTGTATCTTCCTGAATTTCTTTCATGAGTATTCTATAGTGTTCTGAGTACAGATCCTTTGCCTCTTTGGCTAGATTTATTTCTAGGTATCTTATGATTTTTGGTGCAGTTGTAAATGGGATCGACTCCTTAATTTCTTTTTATTCTGTCTTGTTCGTTTATAGAAATGCAACTGATTTCTATGCATTGATTTTATATCCTGACATTTTACTGAATTCCTGTTTGAGTTCTAGCAGTTTTGGGGTAGAGTCTTTTGGGTTTTCCACATAATGTATCGTATTATCTGTAGAGTGAGAGTTTGACTTCTTTGCTGATTCAGATGCACTTTATTTCTTTTTGTTGTCTGATTGCTGAGGCTAGGACATTTAGCACTTTGTTGAACAGCAGTGGTGATAGTGGACATCCCTGCCGTGTTCCTGACCTTAGGGGGAAAGCTTTCAGTTTTTCCCCATTGAGAATGATATTCGCTGTGGATTTTTCATAGATGGCTTTTTATGACACTGAGATATGTACCCTCTATCCCTACGCTGTGAAGTTTTAATCAAGAAAGGATGCTGTACTTTGTCAAATGCTTTTCCTGAAATCTATTGAGAGTATCATGATTCTTGACCTTTCTTTTACTAATATAGTGTATCACATTGATTTGCAGATGTTGAACCACCCTTGCAGCCCAGGAATAAATCTCACTTGATTGTGGTGAATAATCCTTTTAATGTACTGTTGGGTCCTATTGGCTAGTATTTTGGTGAGAATTTTTGCACCCATGTTCATCAGGGATATTGGTTTTTAATTCTCCTTTTTGGTGGGGTCTTTGTCAGGTTTTAGGATCAAAGTAATGCTGGCTTTATAAAATACGTTTGAAAGTTTTCCTTCCATTTCTATTTTTTGGAACAGTTTCAGAAGAAAAGGTATTAATTCTTTTTAAATGTTTGGTAGAATTCCCCTGGGAAGATATCTGGCTCTGGGTTCTTATTGTTGGGAGACTTTTGATCACTGCTTCAATTTCATTACTAGCTATGGGTATGTTTAGGTTTTCTATTTCTTCCTGGTTCAGTTTTTGTAGTTTACACATATCTAGGAATTCATCTATTTCTTCTAGATTGTCTAATTTGTTGGCATATAGTTGCTCATAGTTGTTCTAAGTAAAATATCACCATGGAAAAAAGGGCTTTAAATGACACACTGGACCAGATGGACTTCACAGATATATTCAGAACAGTCTATTTCAAAGCTACAGAATACACACTTTTCTCTAGTGCACATGGAACATTCTCCAGAATAGATCACATCCTGGGTCACAAATGAGGTTTCAACCAAAAGATTGGGATCATTCTCTGCATATTTTGAACCACAGTGCTTTGAAACTGGAACTCAATCACAAGAATAAGGTTGGAAAGAACTCAAATACATGAAGGTTAAAGAGCATCTTACTGTACAATGAATGGGTCAACCAGGAAATTAAAGAAGAATTTTAAAAAATTCATGGAAACAAGTGAAAATGAAAATACTGTTCAAAATGGTTGGGATACAGCAAAGGCAGTCCTAAGGGGGAATTACGTAGTAATACAAGCCTTTCTCAAGAAACAAGGAAGGTCTGAAATACACAAACTTACCCTACACCTAAAGGAGCTAGAGAGAGAACAGCAAATAAAGCCTAGACCCAGCAGAAGAAGAGAACTAATAAAGACCAGAGCAGAAATCAGTGAAATAGGATCCAAAAGAACATTAGAACAGATTAACGAAACTAGGAGCTGGCTCTTTGAAAGAACTAATAAGATTGATAAGCCCCTGGCCTGTCTTATCAAAAAGAAAAGAGAAAGGACCCAAACTAATACACTCATAAATGAAAGAGGAGATATCACAGCCAACACTGAAGAAATGCAAACAGGCATATATATATTTTAAAAGACATTGCTCAAGTACCATTTTGCATTCCCATCAGCAAATTATGAAAGTCTCAGTTGCTACTAATTCTTGCTACCCTTTGGTAGTGTTAGTCTTTTCAATTTTAGTAATTCTAGTGGGTGATAATCTGTTTCTCATTGTAGTTTTAAAGTGGTATGACCTTCATGGTACTGAGTATTATTTCATGTATTTATTGCCATTTGGATACATTCTTTTATATAAATTGTCCATGACTCTGCCCATTTTTAATTGAGTTGTTTGTCTTACTACTTAATGGTAAGAGTTCTTTATATATTTTGAAACAAGTTTTTTTTTTGTGAGAAATATCTTGTTAATATTTGCTCTGAGACTGTGGCTTGTTTCTTTGATTTCCTTAGCAGTGTCATTTAAAGAGCAGTTTTTAATTATGGTGAAATTCAACTTATCAGTTTTTAAATTTCCTTGTTAAAGTATTTTTTCTATATTTAAAATATTGGTTTATGCCAAGGTTAAAGACATCCTCCTATAATTTATCCTTAGATCTTATATTTAGGTCTATAATCTATTTTAAAGTAATTTTGTGTAAAATGTGAGGTAGATATCAAAGTTAATATATTTTCATATCAATACGTACACAAATCTCAGAACATTTGTTGAAAAAACCATTTTCCCTATTTAATTATCTTGGTGCATTTTTTGCAATTCAATTGATAGTATATGTATGAGTATATTTATAAATTTTCTTTTAATTGCATTGATTCATTTCTATTTTTTCCCCAGTATCCATTCTCATGATTACTTAAACTTTAAAGTAAGTCTTTGAATCAGATAGTATAAATGTTCCTACTTTATTTTTCCTTTATGAAATTATTTTGATTGTCCTAAGTGCTTTGCATTTCTATTTAAATTTTGGAATCTGCTTGTAGTTTGTCCAAATAATGGATGTGGTTATTTTGGAGTCACTATGAGTCCATAGATTAATTTGGGTGACATTTTAAGTTTTAGTCTTCTAATTTAAGAACTTGTACAATCTCTCCATTTAATTAGTCAATCTTAATTTCTCTATGCAATATTTTGAAGATTGTAGTATAGAGAGTTTTCACATCTTTCTAACGGTACCATATTTTTATGATATTATAGATATAGTTTACTAAATGTTTTCATTATTTGTTGCTAGTATGTGGAAATAAAATTTATTTTTGTATGTTATATTGACTTGATATCTTGCTACCTTGATAAATTTACTTATTGATATTAGTAAAGTTTTCTTTTTATAGGTTTCTTAAGCATTTCCACATAAATTGTTATCTTCAAGTAAAAGTTTTAACTTTTTCCATTCTTCATTACCTTAATTTTTATTTATTTAAATTCACCTTATTTAGTTGGCCATGAACTAAAGTGGATCAAAATGGAAAGAAATAGAAAACTGAAATTGCTCTTCATCTACCAAAGTAATTAAATTAATATTTAAAATCTTTTCCACAGCTAAATTGACATCCAAATTTTTAATTGGTGAATTCTGTCAAAATATTTTGGAGGGAAACATTAAATTTACATGAATGTTTTCAGAAAATGGAAGAGGAAGGAATATGCCCAACTGACTTTATGGGGCCAGCATAACCCTGATAGGAAAACCTGATAAAGACTTTAACAGATGGGATATATGTAGAGCGATATCAATTGTATACATAGATGCAGGGTATCTCGATAACATATCAATCTATAAATAAACTCTTTCTTGGGGCACCTGGGTGGCTAAGTCGGTTAAGCATCTGCCTTGGACTCAGGTCCTGAGATCAAGCCCCATGGTGGGCTCTGCACTCAGTGGGGAGTCTGTTTCTCCCTCTCCCTTTGTGCTCACTCTTGCTCTCACTTTCTCTCAAATAAATACATGAATAATCTAAAAAAAACCCCAAAAAACAAAACACCTCTGCCCTAGTTCTTGACTGATTTTTAAACAACATAGGAACAGAGGAAATACTGGAGGAATAGATTAAAAAGAGGCATCTGGAAGTCAAGAAAATAGCAGAGACAGGGGATGCCTCAGGGTATGGGAGACACAGGTTTTACCTCTGGAGTCCGGAAAGGTAACTGTTTACTAAAAGACAAAAACAATAATCTTCAAAAGTGAAAACAAACTCTAGAGTATCACAATGTATAACAATGTCCAGTTTTAATTGGACAATTGGTTATTCAGAGAAATAGAAAAGTAGAATCCACAAACAGAAAAAAGTGAAGTAAATATAAATAGACTATATTGGACACAGATGTTGGATTGAAAATACAATATTGGCTCTAATCTAAGGAACCAATAGTGGAATTAAAATTGCACACTAACTAATTTACTTAAAACAAAAGAAGGTAAGGAAGTGACATGTGCAAACAAATAATAGAGTAGGAACTTCCAATAATTGTATATTCATAAAATCAACAGAAAAACTGTAACTATATAAATTAATCGAAGGCTTGCAGCAACACAGGAAACACTAATTCAACACATGCATCACAGTATCAGTAAGAATCTATATTATTTTCATTGCTTGATCTCCAGGTCAGTGGTAAACTTGAAAAATAATAGCTGATTCTAAGAAGAAAGATTAGAGCAATACAGGCCTAGGCAAGAAAGATCCCAGATAAGCAACCTAACCTTACACCTAAAAGAGCTAGAAAAAGAAGAAAAAACAAAACTCAAAGCTAGTAGAAGGAAAGAAATAATAAAGATTACAGCAGTAATGAATGACATAGAGACTTAAAAAAAAAAAAAAAACCAATAGATTAAATCAAGAAACCAGGAGCTAGTTATTTGGAAATATCAACAAAATTGATAATCAAAATTGATAAACCTTTAGCCAAACTTGTCAAAAACAACACGAGACTTATTTCGCTAAGCATGATTCGCTCTAGTTCCATCCATGTTGTCGCAAATGGCAAGATGGGATTGGGAGGGAGACAAACCATAAGTGACTCTTAATCTCACAAAACAAACTGAGGGTTGCTGGGGGGAGGGGGTTTGGGAGAAGGGGGTGGGATTATGGACATTGGGGAGGGTATGTGCTTTGGTGAGTGCTGTGAAGTGTGTAAACCTGGTGATTCACAGACCTGTACCCCTGGGGATAAAAATATATGTTTATAAAAAATAAAAAATTGGGGCGCCTGGGTGGCTCAGTGGGTTAAAGCCTCTGCCTTCGGCTCAGGTCATGATCTCAGGGTCCTGGGATCGAGCCCCACATTGGGCTCTCTGCTTAGCAGGGAGCCTGCTTCCCCCTTCTCTCTCTCTGCCTGCCTCTTTGCCTACTTGTGATCTCTGTCTGTCAAATAAATAAATAAAATCTTTAAAAAAAAAAAATTAAAAATTAAAAAAAAAAACATGAGAGAGAGAACTGAATAAATAGAGAAATGAAAGGAGAAATAGCCAACATTACAGAAATAAAGAGCATTATAAGAGAATATTATAACAATTATAAGAAGAAATGAATAAATTAGAAGAAATGAATAAATTAGAAGAAATGAATAAATTCCTAGAAACATATAAACTACCAAAACTTAATCAGAAAGAAATGGAAAATTTGAGCAGACTGATTACTAGCAATGAAATCGAATCAGTAATTAAAAAACTCCCAACGGGGCGCCCGGGTGGCTCAGTTGG
Organism: Mustela nivalis; assembly: GCF_964662115.1. NCBI lineage: Eukaryota > Metazoa > Chordata > Mammalia > Carnivora > Mustelidae > Mustela > Mustela nivalis. The sequence goes on from NC_139040.1 coordinate 33,178,487, forward strand.
TTGAGCAGCTGCCATCGGCTCGGGTCATGATTCCAGGGTCCTGGGATCGAGCCCCACATCGGGCTCCCTGCTCAGCAGATAGCCTGCTTCTCTCTCTCCCCCTCTCCCTGCAGCTCTGCTTACTTGTGCTCTCTCTCTAGCTCTCTGTCAAATAAAGAAATAAAATATTAAAAAAAAAATTTGGTCAAAGAATCTAACTAGATAAGATGTGAGATGGAGAAAATTCATCAAAATATCAATTAAAAAAAAAAAAAAAAACTCCCAACAAAGGACCAGGAACAGATGGCTTCCTAGAAGAAGAGTAAGTATTTATTCTTCTCAAACTATTCCAAAACTTAGAAGAGGAAGGAAGACTTCCAAATTTATTTTATGTGGCTAGCATTACCCTGATACCAAAATCAGATAAGGACACTGCCAAAAAAGAAAACTACTGGCCAATATCTCTGATGAACATAGATACAGAAATCCTCAACAAAATATTAGCAAGTCAAACTCAACAATACCTTATGAAAGTCACCCACCATGATCAAGTGGGATTTATTCCAGGAATACAAGGTTGTTCAATATTTGCAAATCATTATCACCATGTTAACATCATGTTAACAAGGGAAAGGATAAATACCATACGATCATTTCAGTAGATGCAGGAAAAGCATTTGACAAAGTACAACATTCATTCATGATAAAAACTCTTAATAAAGTAGGTTTACAGAGAACATACTTCAACACAATGAAGGCTACATATGAAAAAACCCACAGATATCATCACATTTAATGGTAAGAAATTGACAGCTTTTCCTCTAAGACCAGGAAGAAGAGAAAGATGGTCCTTCTCACTTTTATTCAAGATAGTACACTAAGTCCTAGTAAACAGCAATCAGACAACAGAAAGAAATAAAAGGCATCCAAATTGGTAAGGAAAAAGTAAAACTTTCACTGTTTGCAGGTGACATGACACTATATAGAGAAAACCCTGAAGTCTCCATCAAAAGCTACTAAAACTGGTAAATGAATTCAGTAAGGTCACGGGATACAAAATTAATATATAGAAATTCATTGCATTACTATATGCCAATAATGAAATAAAAAAGAAATCAAGAAAGCAATGCCATTTACAATTATACCAAAAAGAATAAAATACTTATGGGTAAACTTAACCAACAAGGTGAAAGACCCGTACCCCAGAAACAATAAAACACTGATGAAAGAAATTGAAGATGACACAAACAAATGGAAAGATACACCATGCTCATGGATTGGGAGAACTAAAATTGTTAAAATGTCCATATTATCCTAAGCAATCTACAGATTGAATGCAATTCTTATCAAAATACCAAAAATATTTTTTACAGAACTAGAACAAATAATCCTAAAATTTGTATGACCCCACAGGGCCAAAGCAATCCTGAAAAGAAGAACAAAACTGGAGGTATCACAATCCCAGATTTCGAGACATACTAGCAAGCTATAGTCATCAAAACACTATGGTCCTGGCACAAAAATAGACACAGATCAATGAAATAGAATAAAGTCTAGAAATAAGACTACACTTTTATAGTCAATTAACCTATGACAAAATAGGCAAGAATATACAACAGAAAAGAGACAATCTCTTCAACAAATGATGTTGGAAAAACTGGACAACTACATACAAAAAGTGAAATTGGATCGCTTCCTTATACCATAGACAAAAGTAAACTAAAAATGGGTTAAAGTCCTAAATGTGAGACCTGAAACCATAAAATTCTTGGAAGACAACATAGGCAGTAATTTCTTTGATATTGGCCATAGAAACATTTTTGTAGATATGTCTCCTCTCACAAGGGAAAGAAAGGCAAAATTAAACTATTAGAGCTACATTAAAATAAAAAGCTTCTGTACAGTGAAAGAAAACATAAACAAAACAAAAATACAATGTATTGAATAAAAGATATTTGCATATGATATATCCAATAAGAGGTTAATATCCAGAATACATGAAGAACTTACACAACTCAACAGCAAAATCCAAATAATCTAATTAAAAATGAGCGGAGGATCTGAATAGACATTTTTCTAAAGAAGATAGAGATGGCTAGCATATACATGAAAAGATGCCTAATATCACTAATCATCAAGGAAATGCAAATCAAGACCACAATGAGATATTATTCAGAACGACTAAAATAAAAAACACAAGAGACCAGTGTTGGTGAGGATGTGGAGAAAAAGAAACCCTCATATGCTGTTGGTGGGAAAGCAAGCTGGTGCAGCCAGTCTAGAAAACATTATGGAGTTTCCTTAAACAATTGAAAATAGAATTACCATATGATCTAGTAATTCCACTACTGGGTATTTACCCAAAGAAAATGAAAACACTAATTTGAAAAGATATGTGCACCCTTATATTTATTGCAACATTATTTATAATAGGCAAGATATGGAAGCAACCCGTGTCTTTTAACAGATGAATGGATAAAGGCGATCTCATATATGCATGTATATAAAAAATGAAATATTAGCTGTAAAAAAGAATGAAATCTTGCCATTTGCAATAACATGATTGGATCTGAAGGTATAATACTAGCTGAAATATGTCAGGCAGATAAAGGCAAATATCATATGACTTCACTTATACATAGAACTTAAGAAACAAAACAAATTTTTTAAAAAGACAAGAAAATAGACTCTTAAATGTACAGAACAAACTGGTGGTTGCAAGAGGTGAAGTGGGGGGAGGAGTGGGTGATATAGATATAGGGGATTAAGAGTACACTTATCTTGCTGAGCACCGAGAAATGCACAGGATTGTCATTATGTTGTATAGCTATAACTAATATAACACTGTTAATTATACCTAAACTTAATAAAATAATATAAAAATAAAAACTGACACTGCTGGTATTGGATGTAGCAAATGAAGTAGGAACTCTTTCAAAGCCACAAACTCCCAAACTGTCATTCTTTGCCCTGTCTGATGGTTTCTTGAAAGATGCAACTCAAAAAGCCATCATTATTTGATCTGACCCAGAATTCAACAAGTGCTAAAAATCTCTCTTTGTGGTACATTTCTGGAAAATCCTTACTGGCAAATACTTTGAAAAGAAATCAATAGAAACTGCCTAGATATTGCACTTACTAGACAAAGACTTTAAAAAGCTATTTAAAATATATTCAATGAACTAAAGGAAATTATGTAGTATATCCATGAATGGAATATTATTCAGACATAAAAAGGAATGAAATGAGTTCCATTTCTGGCCTGACAGCATAAGGAACTTCACAGACTGACTCCCCAAAAGCTGGTGAAAATTAGAAAATAATAGCAATTTAAAATTTCTGGAAATGATCACAGGAGAAACATTTGTTCCAAGAAACCTACTAGAACTCAGTAAGAATGGTTAAGAGTTTGTGGTGTTTGAACCAGGAACCATTCTGTTCCTTTTCCTCCCAACTCTATTCAGACTGGTGCAGACAAAAACACAGGTCCCTTCTCTCCCACAGTTCTTAGTCAAATGTCTATCTTGAAGAAAAAGCAGGATATCAACCTTTTTCACCCTGCTGCCAGCTACTTGTTGCTGGAGCTATTATCTGAGTGATTGCAGCTGAAAGGGGGAGGTTATGGTTCAGGCATCCCTCACGGGATGGAGTTTCTACCTTGGGCACAATGCTGCTGAGGATACTCAGCCCCTGATCATCGTTTTCCCAGCTTATAAAGCAGTGGTTCCATGCAAGAAAGAGTAGAGTTGAGAGACCTGAGGCAATTGCTCATCCCCTCCAGTAGGCACTTGGTTCCTAGACTGGGGCTATCACTCAGAGAGAAGAGAGCTATTGTCTTCAAGTCCAGATCCAGAGCTGTGGCTTAGAGATTTGCCTTGGGAAAGAAGAAAGACATAAGGCACAAAGCTCCTAATCTCCTCCCAGAGAAATTGATTTTATTTGCTGCAGAGCTTAAGGGCACTCTAAAAAATAGTGGAGATTCTCAACCAGTGAGATGAGAAATACACTCCTTTCTCGTTTGTTTTTATTAAGTAAACCCTACCCCCAGTGTGGGGTTCAAACCCCCAAGATCAAGAGTCACGTGCTCTACCAACTGAGCCAACCAAACACCCGTGAGAAATCTGCTCTTGACTAGTATAGCAAAGGCACAGGGCTCCTTTCCCTTTCTGCTCTCAGTTTGGAGGGCTATCTTTTTGGAAAGGGCAAGACACCAGCATTTTCATCCTGTTCCCAACTATCTGTTACTGAAGCTGTTTCTGGTGGGTGTGGCTAAGAGTTGGGGGCTCACTTTTTCCACCCAGTGTCCACTTATAGAAGAGAGACACTACTATGAGCATATTACTGGTGAGAGAATAGGCAGTGATTGCCCTAACCTTGATCCATAAAGTGGTAGTTCCACACCGGGAAAGGCAAGCCAAGAAGACTAAAGGCTATCACCCACCTCTACCCCAAAGAGTGTGCAGCTTCTAAATTAGAAGTGTTGCTCAGAGAGAAGCATGCTATTGTCTCTGCTTCCAGTTACACAGCTAATGGCCCAGAGATTTTCCTAGGAAGAGAGCAGAGGAACTGGGAAAGAGACAATTGGGAGGATCCTGCTTAGACTCAGAAAATTTCAAATACTGACCTCAGAACGAAGAGCCCAAATTTGATTGGGCCAGCCCATACAGCAATTTGGGTCACAGGGCCCCATTAAAAACAAATTAACAATCAGTCAGGAATTGGTGGAAATTAATACCTTGGTGTGCTTAACGGAAAGAAACAGTCAAAATAATTATCATCCAGGGCGACTTTGGGCATAGTAAAGGCTGTGCTTCTCTGAGAAGCAACAAAAAAGGCTAACACTTTAAGATAATAGATATCAATAAAATAACACAACCAATTACTAAATAAACTAAAATGCAAATAACAATAATAAGCCCTGGAGGAGAGGCAGGTGCCCAGAGTTGCTACAATATATTACATAAAATGTTTAGTTTCCATCAAAAATTACAGACCTGAAAAAAAATATCAAACAAACAGGAAACCATGACCCATAAACTGACACATAAGCAGACTAAATAAAGTGCTTGTGAGAACAAAAAAAAAGTCATATTTAACAAAGATTTCAAAATAACTATTATAAATATAGTTAAGGAACAAAAAAATCATGATTAAGAAAGAAAAAGAAGACATGCTGACAATGTAGCATTAAGTAGAGAATATCAATGGAGGTAGAAATTATAAAAAAGAAGCAAATGGAAATTCTGGAGTTGAAAAGTACAAAAACTCAAGTGAAAAAAATCACTTGAGGGTCTCAAAAGTGGATTTGAACTGGCAGAAGAAAAAATTTATGAACTTCAAGATATATTGATAAGGAGTATGCAAAACAAAGAACTAACAGAAAAAATGAAGAAAAATGAACTGAATCTCAGAGAATTGTGGGACTCTATTAAGTACCGTAAAATAAATGTAATGGAAATACTGAGTGTGTGGAGGGGAAAAAGCAGAATAATATTTAAAGTAGTGGCTAAATATATCCCAAATGTATTGAAAATGAATAATCTATACATTTAGGAAATTCTGTAAACTCCATGTTTAATTAATGCAAAGAGATCCACAAACAGACACATCATAGTCAAAATGCTGAAAGCCAAAGACAAGAAGATAATTTTGAAAGCAGCAAGAGAAAAGTGATTTGTCACTTACAATGGAACCACTGCAAAATAAATAGTTGACTTGTAATAAAAAAAAAAAAAGTGGAGAATGGAAGTCAATGAGATAACACTCAAAATGGTTAAAGAAAACAAATGTCATTGAAGCAGCCTATGAACAGTAAGTCTATATTTCAGAAATGAAAACAAAATAAAGACAATTTCTGAAAGAATTTTTGCCAGAAAACCCACCTTATAAGAAATATTTATAAAAGCTCTTCAGACTGAATGCAAGTGACCCCAGACAGTAATGCAAATATGCACAAAATACAAGGAAACATATGTAAAGGTTCTTTTTAAATTTTAAAAATATGAATGCATATATTTCTCTTTGCTTAACTGATTTAAAGAACGATTATGCAAAAAATATTGTTGGCCACATACCATACAGAAATGCAACATATTTGTTAATGAAAACATAAAGAAGGTATGTGGAAACATAAGTAATAGGCAAAGAAATGATCTAGATGTAACTTAAAGAACCTAAAATTAGAAGGTAAATTTGACAAAACCTCTCCTCTCTCTTCTTTAACAGACATGAAATTATATAAAGTAATAATTACAGTTATATATTGTATTTCTAAAGTTTTGTTGGTATAATATGTATAACAATAATATCACAAAGGCAAAAGGAATAAAACTATGCACTCAAGTTGGCTCCTTGTACATACTTCCATGTATATTGACAAGAGAACTCTGGTAGATAAAGAACATGTTCAGGGAAGAGGTCAGGGTCTTTGGGCAAGGTAGAAACCATAAACTTGAGCTACAGTGCCACTTTCTGGAAAAAAACAAACCAAAAATGTTTCTAGTATGTAGAGTTGTAAGAACCAAGATTCTGAAACAAGAGGGAGCAAGAAGATTGGAGCAGATGTACCCACCCAAAGACAGAGAAAAGCCAAGGTAATAGCACTATCAAACAGAATACCCTATCTGAAGGCACCTAGTAAAGATTTAAAGAAGTGTTTGCTACTTCAGGATATAAAATCAATGCAGAAAAATCAGTTGCATTTCCATACACTAACAATGAGACAGAAGAAAGAGAAATTAAGGAATCAATCCCATTTACAATTGTACCAAAACCCATAAGATACCTAGAAATAAACCTAATCAAAGAAGCAAAGGATTTGTTTTCTGTAACTATAGAACACTCATGAAAGGAATTGAGGAAGACACAAAGAAATGGAAAAACATTCCTTGCTCATGGGCTGGAAGAACAAATATTGTGAAAATGTCTATGATACCTAGGACAATCTACACACTCAATGCAACCCTATCAAAATACGATCAGCTTCTTGCACAGAGCTGGAACAAGTAATCCTAAAATTTGTATGGAACCTGAAAAGACCCTGAATAGCCAGAAGAATGTTGAAAAAGCTGGTGGCATCACAAGTCTGGACTTCACGTTCTATTACAAAGCTGTGATTATCAGGATGGTATGGTACTGGCACAAAAACAGATGCATAGATCAAATGGTACAGAATAGAGAGTCCAGAAATGGACCCTCAACTCTATGGTTAAATCTATGGTTAATCTTCAACAAAGCAAGAAAGAATGTCTAATGGAAAAAAGGCAGTCTCTTCAACCAATGGTGTGGGGAAAATTGGACAGCCACATGAAACTGGAACATTTCCTTATACCACACACAAAACTAGACTCAGGCCAACAGACACATTAAAAAATGCTCAACATTACTTAGCATCAGGTAAATACAAATCAAAATCATGATGAGGCAGCAGCTGGGTGGCTCAGTGGGTGAAGCCTCTGCCTTCCGCTCAGGTCATGATCCCAGGGTCCTGGGATTGAGCCCTGCACTGGGGGGTCTCTCTTCAGCAGGGAGCCTGCTTCCCCCCCTCTCTCTGACTGCCTCTGTGTCTACTTGTGATCTTTCTATCAAATAAATAAAATCTTTAAAAAAATGTGATAAGATACCACCTCACACCAGTCAGAATGGCTAAAATTAATAAGTTGGGAAAGGACAGATGTTGGCATAAATGAAAAGAAAGGGGAACCCTTTTACACAGTTGGTGGGAATGCAAACTGGTAAAGCCACTGTGGAAAACAGTAAGGAAAACTCTGTGGAGGTTCCTTGAAATGTTACAAATAGAGCTACCCTATGACCTAGCAATTGCATTACTAGTATTTACCCCAAAGATAAAAATGTAGTGTTCTGAAGGGACACTTGTACCCCAAGGTTTATAGCAACAATGTTCACAATAGCCAAACTATGGAAAGAACCCAGATAACCATCAACAGGTGAATGGATAAAGATGTGGTTGTGTATATATAGACAATGGAATATTACTCAGCCATCAAAAAACCAAAATCTTGCCATTTGCAACGATGAGGATGGACCTAGAAGATATTACGCTAAGTAAAATAAGCCAATCAGAGAAAGGCAATTATCATATGATTTTACTCATATGGGGAATTTAAGAAACAAAACAGAAGAGTATAAGGGAAGGGAGGGAAAAATTAAACAACATGAAATCAGAGAGGGAGAAAAACCACAAGAGACTCTTAATCATAGGAAATAAACTGAGGGTTGCTGGAGGGGAGAAGAGTAGGGAATGGGGTAACTGGGTGATGAACATGGAGGATGGCACATGATGGGTCTTATATAAGACTGATGAATCACTGAACTCTACCTCTGAAACTAATAATACACTATATGTTAATTAATTGAATTTAAATAAATTTTAAAATAGAGTGTCTGCTACTTCAAATGCAAAAACAGCAATGCAAACCTATAAGAAACATAAAAAACCAAAGAAATATGCCATCACAAAAAGAAAATAACTGCTCAGTTACCAAGTTAAAAGGCAAGAAATTTTGTGAGCTAGTATATAAAGAATTCAAAATAGCTGTTTTGAAGAAATTCAATGAGTTAAAAGAAAACTTGGAAAGACAATTCAATGAGATCTTGAAAGAAATACATGATTAAAATGAGATTTTAAGAAAGAGATAGAAAGCATTAAAAAACAAGAATTCTAGAGATGAGGAGTGCAATATGTAAGATGAAAAATGTGATAGAGAACATCTGCAGTAGAGCAGAACAAACAGAAGATATAAAAAGTGACTTAGAGGATAGAAATTTTGAAATACTCTCATTGGAGAACAACAACAACAAAAAGAAAGAAAAAGAGTAAATAAAGTCTATATGACAGAGGGGATTACATCAAAGATACAAATATTAGAATAATCTGAGTTTCAGAAAGAGAGAGAGAGAAGGATGCAGAAAATTTATTTAAAGAAATAATAGCTGAGACCTAACCTATCCTGGGGAGAGAATTGGACTACTCAGTTTGTGAAGCTAATAGATCATCTTTTTATCTCAGTGCAAAAAGACATTCTCCAAATGATATTATAATAAGATTGTAAAAAAAAAAAAAAAAGAATAAAGAAATAATTCTGAAAGCAGCAGAAATAATTCTAAAAGCAGGAAAGAAAAGATTGTAACCTACAAAGGACCTCTTCTTAAGTTATTAGCAGATTTCTCAGCAGAAACCCTACATTCCGGGGGAGAATGGAAAGACATAGTAAAGTGTTGAAAGAAAAAAAATTGCCAGCCAAACATACTCTATATGGAAAAGTTGTCCTTAAGATATGAAGGAGAAATACTTTTCTAGACAAACAAAAACTGAGGTAGTTTATCACCACTATACATGCCCTGCAAGAAATGCTGAGAGGAGATCTTCAAGCAGAAATGAAAACATATAAATGTATACAACACACTGGTAAAGGTAAATCCATAGACAGATGCAGAAAACTCTAAATCTATAAGATGGTGGGTTAACTACTTAGCTATAGTGTTAAGATCCAGAGGAGAAATAGATGGGGTATGGGTGAAATAGATGATGGGAATTAAGGAGTACTTATCATGATAAACACTAAGTAATGTATAGAGTTGTTGAATCACTATATCGTACACCTGAAACTAATGTAACACTGTATGTTAGCCATACTAGAGTTAAAATTAAAAACTTAATTTAAAATAATTAAAAATTAAAAAATAAAATAAAAGATTAATTATAGACATACACACTATAATGTGTTAACAAATACACAATATGAAAAGATGTAAATAATGTCATCAAGATATAAAAAGGGGAGACTAAAAGGCTGAAGCTTTTATGGATTATCAAAATTAAGATGTTCTCAGTTTAAAATAGACTGTTTTTATCTGTGAGATGTCTTATGTAAGCTTTATTGTAACCACAAAGCAAAAATCTAGAGATAATCGATAAAACGTAAGAAAAGAGGAAATAGAGCATACCACCATGGGAAATCACCAACTTACAAGGAAAAATAGAAAGAGAAAAAGAAACAATGAAAATGCAAAATAACCAGAAAACAATAAGATGACATTAGTAAGTCCTCATACATTAATAATTACTCTAAATATAAATGGATTGAAATTACTAATCAAAAGGCACAGAGTGGTTGGATTGGGAAAAAAGCCTCAACTATATGTTGTCTACAAGTGTCTCACTTCAGCTTTAGGAACACTCAAAGGCTCAAAGTCGAGGGATGGAAAAAAGATATTCCATGCAAGTGGAAACCAAAAGAAAGGAGGAATAGGTATACTTTATCAGGAAAAACAAAACAAAACAAAATAAAACAGATTTTAAGTCAAAGATGGTAACAAGAGACAAAGAAGGCCATTTTTAATGATAAAACATTTAATTCATCATAAAGATATAAAAACTATAAATATATATGCACCCAACATCAGATCACCTAAATATATTAAGCAATTACTAACAGAAGTGATGGGAAAAATAGATAACACAACAATAATAGTAAGGGACTTTGATACTCTACAATGGATAGATCGTCCAGAGAGAAAAATCAACTATGAAATGATGGACTTGAACATTAGGCCAAATGAACCTAACAGATATTTACAGAACTTTCCATCCAACAGCAGCAGAGAACACATTCTTTTCAATCACACATGAAACATTCTCCAGGATATACAATAGGACACAAAACAAGTCTTAGCAAATTTAAGAAGACTGAAATCAGACCACAATAATATGAAATGAGAAATCAACAAAATAAAAGTTGGAAAATCTGCAAAATGTGGAAATTGAACAACATCCTCCAGAACAACTAATAAGCCAAAGGAGAAATCAAAAGGGAAATGAAAAAATTAAAAAAAAAATTGAAAATGGAAACAATAAACCAAAAACCCTTGAGATTCTGCAAAAGGAGTTGAGAGGAAGGTTTATAGTGAAAAATGCATATATTAAGAAAATGGAGAGATCTCAAATAAACAACCGAAATCAAACCTCAAGAAACTAGAAAAAGAATAAATTAAGACCAAAGTCAGTAGAGGGAAGAAAATAACAAAGATCACACTGCAAGTAAATAAAATAGAGACCAGAAAAGCAACAGAAAAGATCAACCAAATTAAGAGCATTTTTTTTTCCTGAAAGATAAACATAATTGACAACTGCTACCTAGACAAACTAAGAAAAAAGAGAGATGGCTCAAATAAATAAAATCAGAAATGGAAGAGGAAACATTACAATTAATACCACAGAAAAACATAGGATCATGAGACCATTATGACAATGATATGCCAACAAATTTGATGACCTAGAAGAAATGGATAAATTCTTAGACACATACAACCTGCCAGGATGAAATCAGTGGGATATAGAAAATCTGAACAGATCAAATAAGAGATTGAATCAGTAATCAAGAAAACCTGCCAACACAGAAATTACAGAACCAGATGGAATCACAGTGAATTCTACCAAACATTTAAAGAAAAAATAATGCCAGTCATTTTCACATTTCTCAAAAAAAAAAAAAAAATTGCAGAGGAGGAAATATTTCCAAATGCATGTCATGAGGAGAGCATTACCCTGATTACCAAAGCCAGATAATGAGACAAGAAAAGAAAATTATAGATCAATATCTTTGATGAATGTAGATGTGAAAATTCTCAAGAAAACATTAGCAAGATGAATTCAACAATACATCAATAAGATCATCTACCATGATCAAGTGGGAAATATTCCTGGGATGTAAAGATCGTTCAACACATGTGAATCAATAAATGTGGTACATTATATTAATAAAATGAAAGATGAAAATCATATGATCATCTAAATAGATGCAGAAAAAGTATTTGACAAAATAAAACCTCTTTCATAATTCAAATCCTCAACAAATTTTGTATAGCTATAAATACTATATACAAGGGAAAATAGCTATATACAAGGGAGAGACTATAAGGCTATTAGCTGTTTTTTTTCAGGAGAAACTTTGCATGCCAGAAGAGAATGGCATGATATATTCAAAGTGCTAAGAGAAAAAAATACTTGCAGCCAAGCATATTCTATCTAGTTAGACTATCATTCAGAACAGAAGGAGAGATAGTTTCCCAGAAATACAAAAGTTAAAGGAATTCATCACCACAACCTTACAAGCAATTTTAAAGGGGGCATTTGAATGGAAAGGAAGGTCCATAAGCAGGAGTAAGAAAAGTAGAAAGCACAAAAGCAGTAAAATTGAGTGTATCTATAAAAATCAGTCAAGGGATCCACAGAATAAAAGGATGTAAATTATGGTTCCATATACCTAAAACGTTGCTGGAAGAGGACTAAAAATTTATTGCTTTTTAAAATAAAGATTGTATTTATTTATTTTTAAGTTAATTAATTAATTTAACAGAGAGAGAGAGCACAAGCAGGCAGAGCAGGAGGCAGAGGGAGAGGGACAAAGAGACTCCCTACTGAGCAGAGAGCCTGATGTGGGGCTTGATCCCAAGATGGTGGGATCATGACCTAAGCAGAAGAAGGTAAATGCTTAACTGACTGAGACACCCAGGTGCCCCAAATTTATTGCTTTTAGAATGGGTTCAAACTTAAGTGACCATCAACTTAATATAGATTTCTAAGTACATAAGATATTATATATAAACCTAATGACAACCAGAAATAAAAAACCAGTAATAGATACTCAAAAAATAATGAGAAAGTATACCAATACAGAAAATAACAAACTAAGAAAAGAGAGCAGAGAAGGAAAAACAAAGCAACCATTAAAAAAATTACCAAAATGGCAATATGTAAATACCTATCAATAATCACTTTAAATATTAATGGACCAAGTGCTCCAATGAAAAACATAGGGTAATGAAATGGATGAAAAAGCAAAACCCATCTATGTGCTGCTTACAAGAGACATATTTCAGACCTAAAGTCACATGTAGATTGAAAATGAAGGGATGGGAAAGCATTTATCATGCAAATGGAAGTGAAAAGAAATCTGGGGTAGCAAGATTTATATAGACTTTAAAACAAGGACCATAATAAGAGACAAAGAAGGATAGTACATAATCAAAAAGGGACAATCCATCAAGAGGCTATTGGGTGAGCCTGGTGGTGGGTATTAAGGAGGGCATGTATTACATGGAGCGCTGGGTGTGGTGCATAAAGAATGAATCTTGGAACACGAAAAAAAATTTTAAAAAAGAAGCTATAACAATTGTAAATATTCACACATGCAATATGGGAACATGCAAATACATAAAATACCTAATAACAAGCATAAGGGAAGTAATCAATTGTAATACAGTAGTAGTAGGAAAAGGAAATAATTGATAGTAATACAATAACATTAGGGGACTTTATCACGGCACTTACATGAATGGTTAGACAATCCAAATAGAAAATCAACAAGTAAACAGGATTTGAATAACATATTGGATGAGATTAATCCAACAGATATTTTCGGAACATTCCATCCTACAACAGCAAAATACACATTCTTTTCAAGGGCACATGGAACATTATCCAGAACAGACCACCTGTTAGGCCATGAAACGAGTCTCAATAAACTCAAAAAGATTTAAGTCATATTCTGCATCTTTCTGACCACAAGGCTATGAAACTAGAAATCGCAAGAAAAAAATTGGGAAAGCACAGAAATATATGTAGGTTAAGTAACATGCTACTAAGCAATTAATGGGTCATTTAAAAAATCAAGAAAGAAATAAAAAATATATGAAGACAAATGAAAATACAATGTTCTAAAGTCTTTGAGATGCAACAAAAGCAGTTCTAAGAGGGAAGTTTACGGCAGTACAAGTGTACCTCAAGAAGCATGAAAAATCTCAAATAACCTAACCTTATAGAAGCTAGAAAAAGACCAAATAAAACCCCAAACCAGTAGAAGGAAAGAAAGAAAAAAAGATAAGGGCAGAAGTAAACAAAATAGAGACTAAAAAACAATAGAACCAATAGAACAGATCAACAAAACCGGGAGCTGGTTCTTTTAAAAGATCAACAAAATTGATAAGCCTTTAGTCAGACTCATCAAAAAAAAAAATAAATAAATAAAATAAGGAGAACTCAAATAAACAAAATCAGAAATGAAGGAGGAAAAAAACCAACGAACACCACAGAAATACACAGGATCACACAAGAATATTATAAATGATATGCCAACAAATTGGACAATCTAGAAGAAATGGATAAATTCCTAGAAACATATAACCTCTCAAAAATGAATTAGGAAAAATAGAAAATTTGAACAGCCTGTTACTAGGAAGGAAATTGAATCAGTAATTGAGAAACTCTCAAGAAACAGGCTTTACAGGTAAATTCTACCAAACATTTAAGCAAGAATTAATATCTATTTTTCTCAAACTATTCAAAGAAATAGGAGGAAAATATCCAAATCCATCATATGAGGCCAGCATTACCCTGATAACAGAACAGATAAAGACTACAGAAAAAAAAAAAAAAAAGAAAGAAAGAAAAGAAAAGAAACAAGAAAACTACAGGCCAATATCACTGATGAACAAAGATGCAAAAATCCTCAAAAAATACTAGGAAACCAAATCCAACAATACATTAAAAAAATCATTCACCACAACCAGATGGGGTTTATTCCTGGGATGCAAGATTATTTAATATTTGCAAGTCAATCAATATGATATATCACATTAATACAAGAAAGGATAAAAACCACATGATCATTTCAATAGATACGGAAAAACATCTGACAAAGTACAACATTGAGTTATAATAAGAAACCCTCAACAAAGTAGTTTGGAGGGAACATACATCAACATAATAAAAGCCATATATGAAAACCCCACAGTGAACATCATATTCAATGGGAAAGAATTCTTCTAAGACCAGGAACAAGAGAAGGATGTCTGCTCTCACCATTTTCATTCAACATAGTACTGGAAATCCTAGCCACAATAATCACATAAGAAAAAGAGATAAAAGTCACTTGAATTTATAAGATGTAAAACTCCCACTGTTTGGAGGTAACATGATACTATATAGAGAAAACCCTAAAGATTCCACCAAAAAACAAAAACAAAACCAAAAAAACCCCACTAGAACTGATAAATGCGTTCAGTAAGATTGCAGGATACAAAACCAATATATAGAAATCCATTGCATTTCTATACATTAAGAATGAAGTAGCAGGAAGAGAAATTAAGAAAACAATAACCATTTACAATTGTACCAAAAAGAATAAAATATAAAGGAATAAACTTAATCATGGAGGTGAAAGATTCATAGTCTAAAAAATACAAAGCACTGATGAAAGAAATTAAAGATGACACAAACAAAAAGATATTCCATGCTCATAGATTGGAAAAACCAGTATTGTTAAAATATCCATACTACCCAAAGCAATCTACAGATTTGATGTAACCCTCATCAAAATTCCAACTGTATTTTTCTCAGAACTAGAAAAAATAATCTTTTTTTTAAAAGATTTTTATTTATTTACTTTTTTGATAGACAGAGACCACAAGTGGGCAGAACTCTAGGCAGGCAGAGAGAGAGGAGGAAGCAGGCTCCCCGCTGAGCAGAGACCCCGATGCAGGGCTCGATCCCAGTACCCTGGGATCATGACCTGAGCTGAAGGCAGAGGCTTTAATTCACTGAGCCACCCAGGCACCCCTAGAAAAAAATAATCTTAAAATTTGTATGGAACCAAAAGATTCCAAATAGCCAGAGCAATAGCAAAACTAAAGGTATCAAAATTCCAGATTTCATGATATACAACCAAGCTATAGTCATCAAAACAGTATGGCACTGGCACAAAAATAGACAATGGAACAGAATAGAGAACCTCAAAATAAAACCACGATTTTATGGTCAATTAATCAATGACAAAAAAGGCAAGAATATGCAATGGGCAAAAGACAGCCTCTTCAACAAATGGTTTTGGCAGACCAGACAGTTATATGCAAAAGAATGAAACTAGACTACTTTCTTATGCCATACACAAAAGTAAACTCCAAGTGGATGAAAGACTTAAATGTGAGACCTGAAACCATACAAATTCCAGAAGAGATCAGAGTCAGCCATTTCTACAGAAACTGGTGCAGCCATTCTGGAAAACAGTATGGAGGCTCCTCAAACAGTTAAAAACAGAATTACTTTATGACCCAGCAATTACATTATTACATATTTACCCAAATGATACAAAAATACTGATTTGAAGGGGTACATGCACCCTGATGTTTATAGTAACATTATCAATAATAGCCAAATTATGGAAAGAGCCCAAGTGTCTACCAGCCGATGAATGGATAAAGAAGATGTAGTGTATATATATGATGGAATATTACTCAACCATCAAGAAGAATGAAATCTTGGGGCTCTGCCACTGGGTGGCTTGGTTGGTTAAGCATCCAACTATTGGTTTTTGGTCATGATCTCAGGGTCATGGGGTTGAGCACTGTGTTGGGCTCTGCAGAGTCTCCTTGTCCCTCTTCCTCCCCCTTTGCCTCTCCCCCTATTCACGCACATGATTTATCTCTCTCCAAATTAGTAAATAAAATCTTTAAAAAATGTTTAAAAATATAAAATCCTGTCATTTCAATGATGTGAATGTATCTAGAGTGTACTATGTTGAGCAAAATAAGTCAGAGAAGGACAAATACCGTATGATTTCAATCATTTGTGGAATTTAAGAAACAAAACAGATAAACATAAGGGAAAGGAAAACAAAGAGAAGGAGGCCAACCATAAGAGACTCTTAACATTAGAGAACAAACTGAAGGTTCCTGGAGGAGAGGTGGGCCAGGGATGGGCTAAATGGGTGATGGAAATTAAGGAGGGCACTTGTGATGAGCACTGGGTGTTATATGTAAGTGATGAATTGCTAAATTCTACTCCTGAAATTAATATTACACTATATGTTAACTAACTACAATTAAAATAAAAACTTAAGAAAAAACATTCAGAAAAGGATTCACTCTTCTGGATGTCATTAAGAACATTTCTGATTCATGGGAATAAGTACAAATATCAACATTAATAGGAACTTGGAAGAAGTTGATTCTAACCCTTATGGATGCTTCTGAGGGTTCAAGACTTCAGTAGAGGAAGTAATTGCAAATGTAGTGGAAACAGCAAAAGAACTAGAATTAGAAGTGGAGCCTGGGTATGTGACTAAATTGCTGCGATCGTATGATAAAACTCAGTGAATGAAAAGCTACATCATATGGATGAGCAAGGAAAGTGGTTTCTTGGGATGGAATCTACTTTTGGTGAAAACTCTGGGAAGATTGTTGAAATGACAGCAGGATTTTAGAACGTTGTAACAGCTTCTTTGATAAAGCAGCAGCCAGGGTTTGAGAAGATTGACTGTAATTTTGAGAAGTCCTATTGTGTGTAAAATGCTATCAAATAGCACCACATGCTACAGAAAAAATCATTCATGAACATCAATTAATGCAGTAAAATTCATCATCTTATTTTAAAAAGCTTCCACAACCACTTTAACTTCAACAGTCACCACCCTGATTAGTAAGCAGTCATCAACACCAAGGTGAGATCCTCCGAGCAGCAAAAATATTATAACTCACTAAGAGCTTAGATGATGATTAACATTTCTGGCAATAACATATTTTTAATTAAGATTTGCACATTATTCTTTAAACATAGTACTATTGCACACTTAATAGACTACAATATAATGTAAATATAACTTTTACATGCACTGTGAAACTAAAAAAATAATTTGACTTGCTTTATGTTGGTGGTCTGGAGCCAAACCTGCAATATCTCTGAGGTATGCTATGAAAAACCCACAGATATCATGGTCCTAAAGGTGTAAGGCCTATTTCTTTCACCTTAAGATCAGAAACAAAAGAAGGCTGTCTACTCTCATCACTTCTATTTAATGTTGTAGTATAGTTTCTAGAGAGGGAAATTGGACAAGAAAATGTAGTTAAAAGCATCCAGATTGGAAATCAAGGAGTTAAAACTATCTTTGCAGATGACATGATCTTGTATATAGAAAATTCTTTTTTTAAATTTTTTCAGTGTTCCAATATTCACTGTTTATGAACCTCACCTAGTGCTCCATGCAATACATGCCCTCTTCCAGTAATAAATTGGTACAACTGTATAATGACTTAATAAGAGTGCATGATACAAGATCAATACACAAAATCTAATTATATTTCTATACACTAGCAAGGAACAATCCAATACATGAAATTAAGAAAGCAGTTCAACTTACAACAGCATTGAAAAGAATAAAATACTTAGAGAGAAATTTAACAAAAGAAATTAAAAAAAACTTTAAAATTGAAAACTACAAAACATTGTTGAAAGAGAAATGAAGAATTTTTTTAAGGAATGGGAAAAAAAAGCTCATGTCCATGGATGAGAAGATTTAAAATTGTTAACATGGCAATACTCCCCAAAGTGACCTAAAAGATTAACACAATTCTTGTCATCATCCCAGCTGACTTTTTAGATATTGACAAGCCAATTCTAAAATTCATGTGAAATTACAAAGCATTCAGAATAGTCAAAATAATCTTGAGATAGATCAAAAAAGAATTCACACTTCTTGATTTTGAAACTTTCTACAAAGATAGTAATCAAGACCATGTGGTCTGACAGAAGAATAGACATATAGATGAGTGGAATGTAATTATGAGTCTAAAGTTAGGCAAAGAACATGAACATATATTTCTTAGAAAAATATATACAAGTGGCCTATGTATATACATGTAACTATGTTCAACTTCATTTCCTACTAGGGAGATGCAAATCAAAACCACAATGAAAATACCACTTTACACATACTAGGATGGGTATAATCATAAATATAGACAACAAAAATGTTGGTAATGACATGAAGATGTTGGAAATCTCCTATATGATTGATGGGAATTTAAAATGACATATCACCTTTGAACAACAATTTGGCAGTTAAAATATGACTCAGGAATTCTATAGTTAATGTACCCAAGAGAGTTAAAAACAGTTATTTAAAAAAGTTCCATAATTGTTCGTAGTAGCATTATTCATGATAAGAAAAAACTGGAAACAATCCAAATGCACAACAGCAGAAGAATGATAGAATAAATAGTGGTATATCCATACAATGAGATCTTATTCAGGCATAAAAAGGGAATTATAGATACATGCTACAATATGGATGAAACTTAAGGTCATTACCAAGTGAAAAAGCCAATTACATAAGACCACATAATATATGATCACAACTGTATGAGATCCCAGCTATTGCCAGAATAGGCAAAACCATAGAGACAGACAATAGATTAGGTCTTGTCTAGGCATGGTGAGGTTGGGTAGCTAGGGGTGCTGATAGCTATAGGGTTTCTCCTTGTGGTGATGAAAATGTTTGAGAACTAAAGGTGGAGCCAGTTGCACCTATCTGTTTTTCAAGGACATGAGAAAACATTGAATTTTTCAGAGATACTAAAAAGCATTGAATTGTAGATTGGTGAATTGTATTATGGCTGAATTATATCTCAATAAACTGCTAAAAACGAACAGAAGAAAGTAAATGATGTACAGTTGACCTTTGAACGATACTGTTTGAACTGCATGGGTTTTTTTTTTTCCCAATAAATACACTACAGTACTATAAATGTATTTTCTCTTCTTCATGGTCTCCTTAATAACATTTTCTCTTCTTCATGGTCTCCTTAATAACATTTTCTTTTTTTCTTTTCTTATTATAAGAATATGGTATATAATATGCATAACACACAAAGTATATGTTTATTGACTATTTAATGTAATTAGAAAGTCCTCTGGTCAACAGTAAGCTATTAGCAGTTCAGTTTTGGGGGTGACAAAATTATATGTGGATTTTCAAGTGCACAGAGGTTTGGCACCCTCAACTCTTGGTGTTGGTCAAGGTTCAGCTGTGCTGATATATGCTACAACATGTAAGAAGTGAAAATACGGTATTTGAAGGAAAGCAGATAAAAAAGGCCCCATATTATATGACTTCATTTATAAGAAATAGCCTGATTAGGCAAATCTATAGAAACAAAAATTAGATTAGTGATTTCTAGGGTCTGGAGAAAAGGAATGGGGAATGACTTAGATACATTTTTTGATGTCATAAAATATTTTGTAATTAAATAGTGGTGATGGTTTATAATCTTGAGAATACACTAAAAACTACTAACTTGTGAATTTTTAAATTGTATGTTTTTTATGGCATATTAATTATATAATGATAAAGAAAAAAGCAGAAAAGAAAGAACAAAGGAACAATAAAATAGAAGATAAATGAGATAAATTGAAAATAAATACAAAAAATGAATTTAACAATCTTAATAGTCACATTAAATGCTAATCAACTAGACACTCTAATCAAAAGACAGAGATCATCAAATTGGGTAAAAGTTTTAAAAAAGAGAGATAAATTTGTTGCTGCTTACACAAGATATTTTAATTACAAAAACACAGGTTGAAAGATAAGAATTGAAAGATATATTACAAGAAAAGATATGCATAAAACATTATAGTGGATGCATATTTCAGGTAATATATACTTAAAATGATTATTAGAGAAAAAGAGATAACATAACTATAGATGATATAATAATTAAGAATATAATTAAAAATATTCCAGAATGATATAATAATTGAGAATATAATTTAAAAATATGCATGTAATAACACAGGTCCAAAATACATTGAGTGAAATCCAACAGAATTTAAAGGAGAAATAGTTAAATTAAGATGTATAGTTGAAATTTTAATATCAAACTTAGAAATTAATAGAATGAGTACACAGAATAGCAAGGATAGAGTAGACCTAAATAGAACCATAAACCAATTAAGCATAATTAAGATTTATGCAATGTTTTACACAACAGCAGGATTCAAATTCTATCCAAGATACCACAGACTATTAGCAAGGGGCACTGGAACATACCCAGGCACATAAAATAAGACTCAAAAAGTTTCATGATACAAAGAAGTTGAAATCATACAGAGTGTTTTCCTATCACTGTGGAATTATGTTGTTAATGAACTAAAAAATGCCTAAAATTAACCCATATATTTTTTTTTTTCTTAAAGATTTTATTTATTTATTTGACAGAGAGACACAGTGAGAGGAACAAAAGCAGGGGAGTGGGAGAGAGAGAAGTAGGCTTCCCGCTGAGCAGGGAGGCTGACCCTGGGATCCTGACTTGAGCTTAATGACTCTTCTCTGTGAAAACAACAAGAAAGCTGGAAATATTGTCAAATCAAATTTTCAGTACTCCAGAAATCAGCCAAAATCTTGAAATAATTTGGGAAGCATTTATTCAAGAAAAAAAACTCTAATTCCATAAAAACAGAGTTTTGTTGCATTTAAATTTGCTTTATTCTCATTCCCTTCTCCCAAATTCTGTTGTAGTCTTGGGAGACAATAGTCCTGCAATCATACTGAAGACTAGCAGCCTAGCCAACACTTTAGAGGCTAGAGCAGGGTTGGAAATCTTCCAAAACCCTATCCCAGGTAATTATTTTTTAACCTCTTTGGCCATTCCCTAGAAAATCCCACATCTAGGGTTTGTTATATTTGACCTGACTTAGCACTCATCCATTGCAAACAGCCTTTCTCTGGGGTCATCTATAAAAACAAATCAGTGACAATTGTAAAGCATTGTAGTTGAGGTGGTGGTAACAGGTGGGGGTAAAAAAGCATGCTGAGCAAAAAATATTTACAAGGAAAAGCCATGTTCACAGGGGTATTTAAAAAGCTACAAAATAGTCCTGGGAATCTAGAAGACCATGTACATGGATATGTTTGTGGATGTGTGTGTAGTTCAGAGAAAATCTAGGGAGAACTTAATTGCTCATCTAAGGATCACTTTGAAGCTCTATGCAAGCAGCAAATGAAGGCTAAGGGAGAGTTGCAAACTGCCAGACTGAACATTGAAGGCATATTCCAACATGCACACAGTACTGCTGATAAAGACCTAGAGACAGTGGTCCAGGTATTCAGGGAAATCCCTCTCAAATTATTAGCTGATCACTCAGCTAATTTAGTAGAAATTTCAATGATCACACCCAACAAAGAATACAAACTTACAGAATTATTTTAGGAAAATGACAAGTGGAAAAATCAGCAGCAGTTACAAACAGCAAGAACATCAAACTCCTGGGAGTGGGAAGAAACAGATTGCTGAAGTTGTTATATTATTTAAAATGTATAGATTGCAACAAAAAATTGTGATGTATGCACAAAAACACAATGGCCCATACAAGGAAAGAAAAAACAATCAAAAGAAGCTATTTCTTAGGAAACCACAGACAGTAAACTTATTAGATAAAGACCTTAAGATATTTTAACTATGTTCAAAGAAATAAAGGATGCTTTGTGAAAAGAACTGAAAGAAAATATGAGTATAATTTCTCATCAAATAGACATTATCAATAAAGACCTAGACATTATAAAGTAGTATTAGTAGAAATTCTGGACTTCAAATTACAATAACTAAAAGAAACATTAACTAGAGAAGCTCAAAAACAAATCTGAACTGGCAGAAGAAAGAGTCAGTAAACATGAAGCTAGGTCAAGTGAGATAATACATTCCGAAGAACTGAAAGAATGAAGAATGAAGGAAAGGAGGAGAGCTTCATAAACCCGTGAAACACCACCAAGTGTACCAACATATGAAAAATGAGTGTCCCCCAAACAAATGAGACAGAAAGAATATTTGAAGAAATGATGGCAAAATAATCCTCAAATTTGAAGAAAAACATTCACCTACACATCGAAGAAGTTCCATGAATTTCCAGTATACTAAACTTAAAGAGAGCTATACCAAAAAAATATTATAATCAAATTGTCAAAATCCAAAGACAATGAGAGAATCTTGATAGCAGCAAAAAAGAAGGAACTCATCAAATATGGGGAATCTTCAATAAGTCTCATTGCTCAACAAAAACCATGGAGTCCAGATGTTTGGATGACATATTCAAAATCATGAAATAAAAATATTGCCAACCAATACTACTATATCCAGAAAAGCTATTCCTTAAAAATGACGGAGAAATTAGATGTTTCCAGCTACATAAAAGCTGGGAGGATTTGTTGCTAGCAAACATGCCCTATGGGAAATGCCAAATACCTTCAGGATGAAATGGAAAACGACAAAAATTGGTTCTTTGGAAAGATCTCCAACACTGATAAACTTTAATTAGACGTACCAGAATAAAAAGAAAAGATAAAAATTATCAGAAAACATGAATAAAAGAAGGACATGATAGAAATAAAATGGATTATAAGGAAATACTAGAATTAATTCTATGCCAACCAATTAGAAAATCTACAGGAATGTGCAAATCCCTAGAAACACACAAACTATCAAAACTAACTCACATGCTGTGAAGTGTGTAAACCTGGCGATTCACAGACCTGTACCCTTGGGAATAAAAATACATTATATGTTTATTTAAATAAATAAATAGATAAATAAATTTATTTTAAAAAACAACTAACTCATGAAAGAAAGGAAGGAAGAAAGGAAAGAAGAAGGGAGGAAGGAAAGAAAGAAGAAAGGACGGAAAGAAGGAAATCTGAATAAACCTATAATAGGTAAAGAGGTTCAATCTGTCATTAAAAAAAAAAAAACCTTCTCACTAGAGAATATTATGTTAAGCGAAATAAGTTAGAGAAAGACAAATACAGTATGATTTTACTTATATGTGGAATATAAGAAACAAAATAAACAAACATGGGGGGTAAAAGAGAGAAAAACCAAGAAACAGACTCTTAAGTAGAGAGAACAAATTGATGGTTATCAGAAGGGAGGTGAGTGGGGTAAGGGGTGAAAGAGATAGTGGGGATTAAGGAGGGCACTTATTGTGATGAGCACTGGGTGTTGAGTCACTAGATTGTACACCTCTAAGTAATATAACACTGTATGTTAACTAACTTTAAATAAAAACATAAAAAAAAAAAAAAGAAAAAAAAACCCTTCTAAGTACACCTAGGCTCAGATGGCTTCATTGGTTAATTTGGTCAAATGTCTAGAGAAGAATTAACACCAATCATTCAAACATTCTTCCAAAAAAAATAGAAAAGGAAAGATAATTTCCCACCTAATTTTATGAGGTCAGGATTACCCTGATACTAAAAACAAAACAGACAAAGAGCTCATACAAGAAGAAACCCACAAATACATACTTTTTCTAATATAGGTACAAAAATTCTTAACAACATATTAG
This sequence comes from Mustela nivalis, assembly GCF_964662115.1. Taxonomy (NCBI): domain Eukaryota; kingdom Metazoa; phylum Chordata; class Mammalia; order Carnivora; family Mustelidae; genus Mustela; species Mustela nivalis. The sequence continues at coordinate 33,202,656 of NC_139040.1, forward strand.
TCAACGAAGTCCAATAATATATAGAAATTATTATATAACATGACCAAGTGGGATTTACCCAAGGAATGTGTCAGCATATGAAAATCAATTAATACAACATGCCATATTAATAAATTAAAAGACAGAAATTCAATGCATTTTCATATAAAACAGTCAACATATAAGATATAAAAGAGAAACTCCTTAACCTTAGAATACTTACAAACCATCTATAGTTTACATCATACCTCATTCTGAAAAACTGAAAACTTTTCTCATAAGATCAGAACAAAACAAGTATGCTTTTTACTACTTCTATTAATATTATATAAGAGGTTTTAAGTAAAGCATTTAGGTAAGAAAAAGAAATGCAAGGCATTCAGATTTTAAGAGAAGACCATCTTTATTTGACCATTATATGATCTTGTACTAGAAAATGAGATTTTGGCGAAACTTCAGGACATGATCTATATAAACTAATCATTTGAAGTGGTATGTAATAGCAATGGACACTTTGTAAATAAAATAAAACAATCCCAATTTCATTAAAATTTTAAAATAATATAATATTTAGGAATAAATTTAATAAAAGAAGTAGAAGACTGGTACATTGAAAACTGCAAAAAATTTAATTCAAGAAATTAAATAATATAAGGAATTCTAAATACAAGAAAAGATATCTGGTGTTTATGGATTGGAAGACTTAATATTGTTAAGATGAAAATTACAAATTTTTTACAGATTTAATGCAATTCTTATAAAAACGCTAGATGCCTTATTTTTCAGAAATTGACAAACTGCTTATAAAATTATATGAAGTTGCAAGGGACACAGAGGGACCCAAAACAAGAGAAAAAGAAGAATAAAACAGACATCCAGATCCAGGAGGCACAGAGAACTCCAATCAATCAAAATCAACGGAAGCAGTTCCACACCAAGACATACTGTAATTACATTTACAAAACTAAATGATACCGAAAACTCTTGAAAGCAGCAAAACGAAAGAAGTACTTAACTTACAAGGGGAAACTCATAAAGCTAGCTGGAGATTTCCCAACAGAAACTCGACAAGCCAGAAGGCAGTGGCGTGATATGTTATTCAAAATGCTGAATGGGAAAAATTTGCAGCCAAGAATCCTTTATCCAGCAAGGCTATCATTCAGAATAGAAGGAAAGATAAGAGTTTCCCAGAAAAACAGGAACTAAAGGAGTTTGTGACTACTAAACTAGCCCTGCAAAAAATATTAAAGGGGTCTCCTTGAGTGGAAAGGAGAGACCTGAAGTGACAAAGACAAGAAAAGATCAGGAAAAATCTCCAGAAACAATGACAAGACAAGTAATAAAATGGCAATAAATACATACCTATTGGTAATTACTCTCAATGTAAATGGACTAAACACTCAAAAGGCATAGGGTGTCAGAATGGATTAAAAAAACAAGGCCCAACTATGTCCTGCCTATAAGGGACTCATTTTAGACATAAAGACACCAGCAGATTGAAAGTGAGGGGGTGGAGAAACATTATTCACAAAAATGAGTGTCAAAAAAAAATCAAATAGCAGTATTTATATCAGACAAGCTAGACTTTTTGTTCTTGTATTGTTTTTATCCTCCCAACCTTTCTCAATTGCTTCCGAAAACTTGAAAGAAGGACGACTTCCAAACTTATGTTATGAGGCTAGCATTACCCTGATACCAAAGCCACATAAGGACATTACAGGAAAAGAAAACTACAGATCAATAGCCTTGATGAATATATGTGCAAAAATCCTCAACAAAATACTAGCAAACTAAATTCAACAGCACAATAAAAGGACCACACACCATGATTATATAGGGTTTAGCCTTGGTATGGAAAAATACTTTAACATACGCAAATTAATTAGTGTATTATGACACATTAATAGAATGAAAGGTAAAAATCGTATGATCATCCCAATAGAGATAAAAGAACAAATGCAGAAAAAGCATTTTACAGAATTTGACATTCTTTCATGATAAAAACTCTCAATAAATTGTGTATAGAAGGAATGTATCTCAATATAATAAAGACTGTGGGTAACAAGCCCACAGCTAATGTACTCAGTGGTCAAGCCCCACATCAGGCTCCTTGCTCCACGGGGAGTCTGCTTCTACCTCTGCCTGTCACTCCCCTTGCTTGTGTTCTCTTTCTCTCTCTCCCTCTGTCAAATAAATAAATAAATAAATAAAATCTTTTTAAAAAATCTGATGAGAGGTGTTTCACAAAATCTACAACTAACAAACATCATTCTTAATGTTGAAATACTGAACACTTTTCCACTATTTCACTCAGTAAAAAGAAAAAAATGTCCATTACCTCCATTTCTGTTAGAAAACATTATTTTCCAAGCTTTATCAGTTCAATTAAGCAAGAAGAAGAAATTAAAGAATGATTAAGACAAGACAAAATAAATTTGTCACCATAAAATTACTGGATATGTAAAAAAATTTCTAATGAAACTGTTAAACTCTTAAAAATGCTAAATAATTTAAACAGCTGTCCTGGTACAGAGTAAATTCAGAAAAAAGCAAATATATTTCTATATACTAGCAACAAACATGTAGAAATAAAGTTTTAAAATACCAATACTATTTATAATAGCATTGTAGGAAATTAAACACATAGGGATGAATCTAACAAAGCTATGAAAAACTTCTAAACAAAAGCTACAAAACATAACAAAGCAATTAAAGATAGCCTAAGTAAATGGAGGAATATTCTGGAAGTCAGAATATTGTTAAAACTTCAATTCTCACCTAACTGGTTTATAGATTCAATGTAATCTTGATTTAAAGAACAGTATGTCTTATTTGGAATATTGACAAGGTAATTTAAATCTCATATGAAAATGAAAAAGCCTTAAAATAGCCTGGATAGTTTTGACAAAGAGCACAGCTGAAAGACTTGCTCCACTAGATATCAAGACTTAGTATGAAGCCACAGTAATTAGGACATTCTAGTGTTGGTACAAGGAAAGAATACTGGACCAATAGAACAGAACAGATAGGCCAGTAGAAAGAATGTACATAAGTTCATCTCGCTTATGAGAACGATTCCATTCTAATTCAGTGGATGAGAATAATCTTTATTTTTTACTTTTTAAAAAGATTTTATTTGAGAGAGAGAGAAAGCACAAGTAGGGTAAGGGGCACAGGGAGAGGGACAAGCAGACTCCCTGCTGAGCAGGGAGCTTGATGTGGTGCTTAATCCTAGGACCCAGAGATTATGACCTCAGCTAAAGGCAGATGCTTAACCAACTGAGCTACCCAGTCACCCCGAGAACAATCTTTTTAATAAGTGGTGTTGGAGGCGCCTGGGTGGCTCAGTTGCTGAGCGTCTGCCTTCAGCTCAGGTCATGATCTCAGGGTCCTGGAATCGAGTCCCACATCAGGCTCCCTGCTCAGCGGAAAGCCTGCTTCTCCCCGTTCCACTCGCCCTGCTTGTGTCCCCCCTCGTCTCTCTTCTCTGTCAAATAAATAAATTAAATCTTAAAAAAAAAATAAATAAGTGGTGTTGAATCTATTAGATATTTACATGGGGAAAAAATTCAACCCCTACAAGAATTAAGGTGAGATGGCTATTAGACCTAAATGTGAAAGCTGAGATCATCAAGCTATTATGAAAAAACAAAGCAAAACCAACACCAGAAGGGTTTATCCTCTAGAGCTTCGGATAAAAAATTTTTTCTTAAACTGAATATAAAAATCTCTGGCTACTAAAGTAAACACTTACAAAGTGAACTTCATTAAAAGAGTAAAGAGCTAGGCACAGGCTGGGAGAAAATATTCTGAATATATATATTCAGCAAAGGATTCATTTAGAATGTAAACTAGACATCTGGAAATTAATTTTTAAAAGATAAGTTGAAATAGGCAAATGGGTGGAAATGATACATCACAAAGGATATAAAAGAAGCCATCCAAATACATCAAAAACATAAGGAAAATTGTTCAACATTGATTAGTGCTATTAAATAAATAAATAAATAAATACATGAGTAAATAAATAAATACTAAAATGAGACCATCACTACATACTCACCAGAACACAATTTAATTATTAGGATGAGAGTTTGGCAAACTGTGACTCATAGGTCCAATCTGGCCTACAGCCTGTATTTATGTCTACTTAGAATTATTTTACAGTTTATTTATTTTAATTAATTAATTAATTATTCATTTAAAAGAGAGACAGAGAGAGCACAAGCAGGGGGAGAGGGAGAAGAAGGCTCCCTGCAAAACTGGGAGCCCAAACTGGGGCTCAGTCCCAGGATCTGGAGATCACGACCTGAGCCAAAGACAGATGCTTAACCATCTGAGCCACCCAGGCACCCCTTATTTTACATTTTAAAAGGTTGTTAAAAACATATGTAACAGAGATCACATGTGGTCCACAAATCCTAAAATATTTACTTCCTGACCCTGATAGAAATGATGTGCCCACAATTAAGACTGACAATATTAATTTTTGGCAAAAGCTTCACTTTTTTCCTTACATTTCTCACATTACATTTCTTTCATCTCTCATATTGTGGATGGTTCATGAATGGACACAGCCAATTTGGAACCATATTTGACAGTGTGTACTGAGCAAGTCTAAAGTGATCCTCAGATTTCTCTTTTGGGTAAAAGAACAGCAGAAATGAATGTTTTTATCCATCAAAAACCATGGACACGGGGCATCTGGGTGGTTCAGTGGGTTGAGCCTCTGCCTTCAGCTCAGGTCATGATCCCAGAGTCCTGGGATCGAGCCCCGCATGAGGCTCTCTGCTCAGCAGGGAGCCTGCTTCCCCCTCTCTCTCTGCCTGCTGCTCTGCCTACTTGTGATCTCTCTCTCTGTGTCAAATAAATAAATAAAATCTTTAAAAAAGAAATCCCAAACAACCATGGACACTCAGGTTTTTTGCAACTTTATAATAGCCTAACACTGGAAACAAACCAAATGCTAAGCAACATTAACAAGGTAAATTCATTTTTTAAATGTTTATATAATGGAACACTATGTGACAATGGAGAATAACTAACTACTGATAAATGCAATGACGTGGAGGGATCATATAGATATAATATTGACTGAAAGAAATCAGACTGAAAGAGTACATATTATGTGCTTTCACTTATATGATGCTCCAAACAGGCAAAACTAATCTGTGGTTATAAAAGTCAGAATATTGGTTACCCATAGGAGATTATAGAAAGGGGGCAATAGATAATCCTCTGGATATTTCGAATGTTCTATAACTTTTCCTGGTGTTCATTAAAGTGGCATATACATCTGTAAAAATTCAACAAGCTATGCACTGAAGATTTGTGTATATTACTGTACATGTTACACTTAAAATTTTAAATAGTTTTAAAGTTTATAGATAATATGAATTTTATTCATAGACATAGGTCAGAACCACTGACTTGAGATGAAAATTATATTTAAGATGTTGCAGGATGAGATAGAGGAGATATTCTGAGGGCATGGGTTGAATTTGTGAAGCATGGCTACTAGTGAGTTATGAAGGTGGATAAAATTCCTTAAGGCAGTACCTTACGGGGTATTGAAATAACTAAATCACTAATATGGTAGAGAATTTCATGTGGCAATGGAAAATGGCCCTGGCCAAAGGAGAAGGGTGAGCCAACATGTGAAACCATGATGGTTAAAAAAAAATCAAGGCAGAAAATAAAGAAAGCGAGAGAAAATGAATTGAAAAAAAAAAAAAAGTTAAAAAAATGTTTGAAGGAACTCTGAATATTTGAACATGGAGATTTGGAGAAGAACTATTGTTCTTGTTGTCATGGGTGTACCTGGCTCACTAAAGGACATGGAGATGTGTCTTGGATATGGTGAATACGATTCCTTTTACAGAGGTAGGAGTGGAGGTGTGGATGCACAAATGATAAACAAAAAGATTCAATGGATGGGGGGATGGGGTAACTAGGTGGTGGGTATTAAGGAGGGCACTTGATGGAATGAGCACTGGGTATTATATGCAAGTAATAAATCACTAAGTTCTACTAAGTAATAATATACTATATGTTAACTAAATTGAATTTAAATAAAAAAAAATAAAGTCTTATATTAGCAAAACAAATGAGGAAATGGAGGGACTGGAATGTGAAAAATATTAAGGAGAAATATTAACGAATATTGAGGAGAGGTTGTGTTGATTTGCCATGGGGAGAAAGAGAATTCTAAATGATTGTCAGGTTCCTTTTAGGGTAAATGGGAGATCCTGTTGCTGTTCACCTGAGAAACAAATATGTGGGAGGAAGAAAAATTGGAGGTAGGGGAAGGTTTTCAGTGTAACTTGACATGATGGCATTTGAGATACGTCTCCGACATTCATCTCTATATCCCTATATATCCAAAACTAGAGATCTGGATATAATCTGGATAGAAATGTTTACTTGAGAGTCATCAGTAGATAGATTTTAGTTTCTTTCTTTGGATGATTAAACCAGGAAAACTGTATAAGCAACTGGAAAGAATAGACTGTTGGAGAAGAGTGAGAGTAAAGCAGAAAATGAAGACAAGAAATAAGAGCAGACAGAAAGATAAGAGTGAAGAAAACCCGAGAAACATGATGTCATTGTCAACAGTTTCAGATGCCAGAGAGGAAGTTAAAGTTGGAAACACAGCTCTTTTTTTTTTTTTAAAGATTTTATTTATTTATTTGACAGAGAGAGAGAGAGATCACAAATAGGCAGAGAGAGAGATGAGGAGAAGCAGGCTCCCTGCTGAGCAGAGAGCCCAATGTGGGACTCGATCCCAGGCCACTGGGATCCTGACCTGAGCCAAAGGCAGAGGCTCAACCCACTGAGCCACCCAGGTGCCCTGGAAACACAGCTCTTAAAAAGTGTGTCCCATCAATGCAAGCTGGTGAAGCCAGTCCAGAAAACAGTATTGAGGATTCCTCAAAAAGTGGAAAATAGAACTACCCTACAACCCCGCAATTGTACTACTGGGTATTTATCCCAAAGATACAAATGCAGTGATCCAAATGGGCAGGTTCACCCCAATGTTTATAGCAGCAATGTCCACAATGGCCAGACTATGGAAACAGCCTAGATGTCCATCAGCAGATGAATGGATAAAGAAGATGTGGTGTATATATACAATGGAATACTATGCAGCCATCAACAATGAAATCTTGCCATTTGCAACGACGTGGATGGAACTAGATGCTATTATGCGAAGTGAAATAAGTCAATCAGAGGGGGACAATTATCATATCTCACAGATTTGAGGAATTTGAGAAACAAGACAGAGGATCATAGAGGAAGGGAGGGAAAAATGAAACAAGATGAAACCAGAGAGGGAGACAACCATAAGAGAATCTTAATCTCAGGAAGCAAACTGAGGGCTGCTGGAGAGAAGGGAGTGGAAGGGATGGGGTGGTGGGCTGATGGACATTGGGGAGGGTATGGGTATGTGGTATGGTGAGTGTTGTGAATTGTGTAAGACTGAAGAATCATAGACATGTATCCCTGAAACAAATAATACCTTATATGGTAACAGAAAAAGTGTGCCCTATGGATATCTGGGCATCTCTAAGACCCTCTGAATGGTATTGTGAAATCAAAACTACTTCTGTAATAATCTTACTGTGTTACTTGCTGTTTTCCCCATGTTTACATTTTTAGCGATGGTGCAAAATACTAGTGGGTGAAATTGCTGGTGTCTTAGCATGAATCAGGCTAGTGACACCAAATTGTACAAGTAATCATTGTTTTATTCACTACCACACACATTCAAGGCAAAAAGGCCAGTTTTACCCAAGAAAATCCTTAGTGAAGTAGTAACAAATATTAATTTTACTAAACTTGACTCTTAATAATCCATGTGATGAAATGGAAGTACACATAGAGCACTTCTGCAGCATACTGATACAAGGTTGTTACTTTGAGGAAAAGCACTTTTGCAGTTGTTAGAGCTGAAGGAGGCACTAGACGCTTTTCCCATGGAACAACATTTTTCCTTGAAAGAATGACTGCCAGACACATGGGCATTATTCATACGTGAATTATCTGGCAGACTTGTTCTTAAAAATGGATGTGTTGAACCTGACAGGTCAAGGATAAAGACAGATGATATTTATTGTTAATGATAAAATTTGAGCTTGCCAGTGAATATTGGAACTTTGGAAAACTTGTACACAGCCCTGGGAGTTTGACACTTCTCTAATATTTAGAGACATTTCTGACAAGATTGGTAGGGATTATTAATGCGTGTGATTTTTTTTTTGATACTGTATTAACATTTGGGAAATCTGCATAATTCAGGGAACCAATATTTTCTGAATGACCCATGCTTGATGTTACAAGATAATGCATGGTTAAAATGTCAAAGCAAAAGACAGATTAGTGGATTTTAATGTAACGGCATATGAAAAAAATCAGTGATGTGGTTTCCAATTACATATTGCAACTGAATTTAAGAAAAAAAACTTGCTGGATTTTAGTGAGTCTCAAAGAAAATGTCCACTATTATCCGAAAACATTATTAAAATACTTTCCTATATTGAGGCTACCTATCTGAAGATATATATTTTTTTCACAGAATTCAACCAAAGCAACTCATTGAGACAGATTAGATTGCAGAAGCAGAGATGAGAAACAGATTTTTAAAAGTCTAAAAAAAAAAAATCACTCTTCACTAACTTCATTTTTTGGGGGGAAAATGCAGTGATTTTTCATAGAGCTATATTATTTATGTAAGCATATAATAGGTTTCTTGTCTTTTTAAATAAATCCACACATAAATAAACTGTTCTCAATTTTAACTTCCAGGACAATAAATATTGATAGAGTCACTAATGAACTTATAAAGAATGGCTTCAGTAGAGTGACAGAGCTACAAAATTCTTATGAGATGACTCATAAATGGCGACAAGGAAGACATGAGTGTGACCAAATGTAAGCTTGGCTGTAAAGCCTAGGAGAGAGACTGGACATTATTGAAATTAGTATATAGATTAGAGAAAGTATCTTTTTAGAATTCAGTTACCCTCTTCCTAAATTATTTTATAAATTTAAAGAGAGCCCAATCAAAATACAGACAGGATTTTAAAATGGGACTAAGCAAGTTAATGTTAAAGCTCATATGGAAAACAAAACATTCCCAGCTCTAAAAGATAAGAGTTATGAGTGAGAATGAACCATATCAGATGAGAAAATTTGTTATGGAATTTTCATAATTAATACGGTGGGGAATTGGTACAGGAATAGACACACTATTGGAATACAATGTAAACTTCAGAAATAGGCTCAGATATGGAAGAACATTTAATATATTATAAAGGTGGCATTGCAAGTTTCAGACTACATAAAGTTTTTAAATAAACAGCATGAGGCAGTTGAGTGATTATTTGGAAGAAGATAAAATTGAATGCATATCTCACTGCATACAAAAATGAACTCCAAAAGGAACAGATCTGAATGTGAAAAATGACGTAAATATGTGTGATTTACTGTCTTACCTGAGTGTGGAGCAAGAATTTATAATAATCATTCAATATAGAAATGGAACCTGACTGACAAAATGAGCTGCAAAAAAAAAGAACAATTCTGCATGGCAGAAGCACCATATGCAATAGTAAATAGCAAACAAAGAAAAAATATTTTCATTTATAACATATAAAATGTTTTTTTTTCTGTGATGTATCAAGAGCTATTGAAATTAAGAAAGAAATAGGTTAAAAAAACAGAAAAAATGATCAAAAGGTACATTTTGCAAAAAACTAATTTAGCAATGGCACTTAAATGTATGAAAACAAGCTCAACTTATTTTATGACAAAGTAGATGCAAATTGAAGTTTGAAGATGTACCTTTTAGCAAGGCTTCAGGGAAACAGACTCTCTTACATTGCTAGTAGGAATCTCTGTTCTTTTTAGTGGTTAGTTGTCAATTTTGGCCATTCTAAATGGTGTAAGGTGTTATCTCAATGTGGTTTTGATTTGAATTTCCCTGATGGGTAATGATGATGAACACTTTTTCATGTGTCTGTCAGCCATTTGTATGTCTTCCTTGGAGAAGTGTCTGCTTATATCTTCTGCCCATTTTTTTACTCAATTACCTGTTTTTTGGGAAAACACTGCATTTAAAAGCCAATTTTCTTCTACTTTTTACACCCACTAGTACTACACTGGTTAGATACATCATAATTTATTTAACCAATCTCATGTGCAGTATGAGCCTTTGAAGTTGTTTCTAATATTTTGCAAAAATAATTCATGCCAGAAAGTAAATGCTCAAAAACTGATCGTACATATTAAAAGGACTTCTCATAAAATAATCTAGGACAGTTTTGAGCATCAAAATAATTAAGTATACCAATAACAAGTTATACTGATTTCAAAAGAATTAAAAAGTTTTTACCAATATGAATAAATAAATGACAAAGAATGGGAAGGAAAACTTTTCCTTATAGTGTAAGGCTAACTAGAAAGGAAGAAAGAATGATAAAATAAGAAAAATTATCTTTCTATAATCACATAACAATAAATGATTTAGGAAGAATTATCAATGGATTTTAAATCTACTGAGTCAAGTTTGTTGGAAAGTAATTTCTTAATTTCCAAATAAATGGAGATTTTCTAGTTATCTTTTGATAAACATTTTATATCTCATTCAAATTTCAGCCAAAGAATATGTACTTTATGATTCAAGCACTTTGAAATCTATTGAGAATTGATTTATAGCCAAATACATGGTCAATTTTGATAAATATTTCTTGTTCAAATGATGGGAATATACATTTTTCACTTGCTAATGAGTTCTGCCTTTTTCATTGTTCTAATACAATTATTGAAAAAGGTTTGTTAAAATTTCATGCCATAATTATGGATTTGTCTGTTTTTATTGCTCTGTCCATTTTTGATTTAGTAATGTTGAACCCATATTATTATACACATATAAGTTCGTTACACAATGTCTTTCAGATGAATTAAATCTTTTCTCATTATGAATTAAACTTTCTTTAAAATTTTTTTTGCTGAAGTGTTTTCTGTCAGATTATTAATATAGCTACACAATTTTTCTGTCTGTTACTGTTCATGTGGAGTACCTATTTTTAATTCTCACCTTTCTTATACTTTAGATATGCCTCTTATAAACACATAGTTGGATTATTTTTTCAAACCCTGTCTGACAATCTTAGAATATTGAGTTCCATTTACAATTACTGATACATAATTACTGATACTGATTTGGTTTCAATTCCACCATCTTAGTATTGTTTTTATGTTTTCCCACCTGACCTGTGTAACATTTGCTACCCTTTACTGCCCCCTAATGGATTTGCTTTGTTATTCTATAATATTCCTCTAAATTTGGAAGTTAAACATTCCTTTTCTATTAGTGACTGCCTTTGAATATACAAGTTATACCTTATTCATCAAAGCTCAATATTAAATATCATTTTTATTATTTTCCTCGACAATGAAAAAAGCTTACTTTCAACCTGCTTATACGCTATTGTTTTGCGAATTTTAGTTCCATAAATACTCTGAGCTTCAGAAGACATAATTACATTTGTTTTATACAGCCAATGCTTTTCTTTAATCATATGTTTACCATTTTTTTCAGTTATTCATTTTTTCTGTGATTTTTTTAAAAAATGAGTATAGTTGACACACAATGTTACATTTGTTTCATTATTCATTTGTTTCATTATTACAATACAATAATTCAACATGTATCATTTAAATTGTTTTGTTTCTTGTACCTTCTATCTTCCATCTGTGGCCATTTTCCTTTGTTTTAAGAACATCCTTTAGGATTTCCTTAAGTAGGAGTCTGATTTTGTTTTGTTCTCCTGACTTTTGTTGGCCAGATAGTCTTCATTTCATTTCAATTCCTAACGTATATTTTTGCTGAGTATATGGTTTTAATTTAGCATGCACTTTTTATCAGCACATCGACACTGTCATTTCAACATCGGGTTTTCATTGCTGTTGAGAAAATATTCATTCACCTTATCATAATTCTATTGAAGATTATCTCTTTATTTTTCCTCTTTAAAATTGATTTTTTTTCTGTAATGTTGTTATGACGGGTTCAATGTTGATTTTTTCTTATTCATTCTGCTTGAGGTTGAGCTCTTTCAATGTGAGAATCAGCATCTTTCTTAATTCCAAAAGCCATTATTTCTTCAAATATTGCCTTTCTGCCATTCTTTTCTCACCTTGTAAAAGTCTTCTCTCTTTATTTTGTTTTTAAAATTTATTTATTTATTTTAGAGAGATTGAGAGCACAGGCATGGAGGGGAGGGAGAGAGAAAATCAAGCAGACTCCATGCTGAGCATGGAGCCTGATGCAGGGTTTGATCTCATGACCGAAATCACGATTTGAGCTGAAACCAAGAGTTGGAGACTTAACCTACTGCACCACCCACGTTGTATGTTTATTCTTACTCTTTTCTCTCTTTTGTATCCTTCCAATTCTCCTTGCTTTGTTCATCATCGACCTCCAGTAATGCTCTTTTTAGTTATGTCTAAACTGCCTTTGAGTTCTTGGGGATTTGTGTTATGCCTAGCTCCAGATTTTCCAGGTTCTTCTCATATCTTACACGTCCCTGTTTGTAGTTTGTATTTTCTTGCTGAAATATTTAAATTCAGCTCATAATTTTCATATGCAGAATACAAATACTTCTTTAAAGTCTATGTCTACTACCTTGAGTGTCAGTGAGTTTGTGTTATCTTTTACTATATCTGATTCATGCTGTTTTGTCTTTTCATATATCTGTTCATCACTGTACTCTAGCTACTGGAATTGAAAATTACTACAAGAAACAATTTGAAGTGTACAGTGGTTTTTTTTTGTTTACATAAGAGAAATCAAAAACTTGAAAAATATGAAATCACCTTAAGCCAATTTTCAGGCTTCAGATATTTATTGGTTACACACATAACTTAATCCTGGCCTGACTTCCATGTCAAGAGTGGTTTAAGCCTAGTCCATCTTTATTTCTAGTGTACAGGTCTTTGGCATCCAAAAAATAAGCTCAAGTTGGTCAATCCTTTGCCATACTCTGTATTCCTGCTTTAGACCTTCTTTGCTTGTGAGAATATGAAATGAACTTATCAACAATCAGTCACATCTTCAGGTTAGGAAATGCATCCTTGTCAAAAGTGACCCAAAATTCATAGTCATTCTTTCTAGATTTCTGTCTTTTTCTGGACCCTCCACTATCTTATTAGCTTCTAAATGTTAATAGTATTTTTCCATACTTTTTTGTTGTGTTTAACACAAACATCATTGCAGATTGCCCATCTGTCATTATTAGAAGCTGATGCCCCTAATACTCTAATTTAATTTGGCTGTATATTTTCTTTGTAAGCACCGTAAGAACTGGCATCTTTTAAATGAGCTCTTTGGAGTGGAGGAAGTGAACTCTGTGAACCCTTAAATATGTAGGTCAAATTGTGTAAATAGATTCAGTTTTTTTCTGGGAGAAGTTTTATTGCTTTTTATCCAAAGGTGTATGTTATTTGTGTGTGTGTGACGGAACAATCTTAAAACTTAAATTTATTTTATCAATAATCCCAGAGTTGAAATCTTTAGATAATTTCAATGAAGACTGTATAGATTATATTGATCTTGTTCTAAACTGTACCAGAATCTTTTATAGAAACATAACTCTGAGGAAGGATCACTTAATGAGACACTAAATGTAAGTTCCAACTGGAAGAGGAGGAAACAAAAGGGGGAAAAAAAAAAAAAGAATTGTAAAAGCCCTTACAGTCCAATTGGTTAAATTTTGTGACTTGAATATTAGCATTATTAAGGCATATCTCAATCATAAGCAATATCTCAATCATAAGCAATAAGATGATCATTTCTCTCCCTTCAACTTCCCCCAGATCTTTAAAAAATGGATTTCTTTCTCTTTTTGTATAAGCAGAATCTAAGAAGATATTTAAAAACAGAGGAAAAGTAATATATTCTAAGTCAATTAACAGTATAAATTTCGACATGTTTACTTCATGAGGATTCATGTGAAACTTGATTTTTCCACTCAAGAAAATGTGAAATTAGAATAAAAATATTAAAATTAATATTTTGTGATAGATTTATCTTTTGGAAGATTTTAATGCTATATTCAAAAAATTTAGACCATATATCTTTGTCTTCAAATAGTTTTAAATAACTCAAAGATTATGTATCTGTGTTGCAGAATTCATTGGCATACTAATGTATAAAATAATTTAACAGCATAAATAGAAACTTTACATTTATATATTAATATACATGACATTTCTTTCATTATTGTTAACCTAAATATCAGATATATAGGTTAAGAATAATTCTTAAATAGAATCCCGATTAAACGCAAATGTTACCAGTCGACGTCTGTACGTTGTTCACAGTACATAATCCGAAAGTATTGAGCATAGCCGCTGCAATTCTAATGGCCAAGAAAGTTATTTACCTATCGAAATTGCCCAAACAATAGCAATCTTCATGATGGCCTTAGTCCGCGAATTGAAACGGCTATGCTCAATAGGATTACGTATTGCTACATACCGATCCAGCGAGATAGCGCAGAGGTGCATGATGGACGCTGTAGAAAATAAAACATCCAAAGAAATCCAGACGGGGCACAAATATCTAGGTAGTGGCCAGACATAATCTGAAAGAGAAAACAGAGAAGACAAGAACATATTATCCAAGTTAAACCATCTAGTTTTACATATTAGTCTACTTATTTTCTTCCTCTCATAAGTATTTTTTTTTTTTAAAGTGAAATTCGGGAATCATATTCCATAGTAACAACAATGAGGATGATAATGCCTTTAGCGTTTCATACATTATTTCTTATTGAGATAAAACTTATACAACATGAAATTAGTCATTGTAAATTTTACAGTCCTGTGGTATTTAGTACATTCACAATATTATGCAACCATTACTTTTTTGTAGTTTTAAAACATTTCATCACTCCAAAAGGTAACTACTACTCATTAGGCAGTTATTCCCCGTTGTCCCCTCCCCCAGCCCCTGAAAATCTCTAATCTGTTTTTTGTCTCTGTGAATTTAACTAATCAGAATATTTCATATAAATGGAATCACACAATAGGTGCCTGGCTTCTTTCATTAACTCTGGTTTTGATGTTCATCCATTTTGTAGCATGTACTTTATTATTTTTTATGGCTAGTGCTTTTATTTGTTGAGTTTTTTTTTTTTGATACTGTTGTAAACAAAATCTTTTTTTTTTTTAAATTTCCTTTATGGACAGTTCATTGCTAGTATGTAGAACTATAACTGCTTTTCATGTGTTAATCTTGTATCCTACAGCTTTGCTGAATTAATTTATTAGATCTAGTTTTGTGTGTAGGGTTCCTTAGGATTTTCTGTTTACAACGTCATGTCATTGAATAAAGATAATTTTACTTTTTCTTTTCCAGTCTCCTTTTGCCTTTTATTTCTTTTCTTGCTTAAGTGTCTATATACAATTTCTAGTACAGTGTTGAATGGAAGTAGTAAACACAGCCATCTTACCTTTTTCCTGATCTGAAAAGAAAATCTTACATTCTTTCACAATTAAGTAGGATGTTAGTTGTGGGTTTTTCATAAATGTTTTGTATCACATTGAAGAAGTTTCCTTCTATTTCTAGTTTGTTGAGTGTTTTTATCATAAAAGAGTGAGAGATTTCGCCAAATGCTTTTTTTTTTTTTTTTTTTTTTGCTTCATTTGAGATGATCTTGGGCTTTTCTTACCTTAATTCTATTAATGAAATCCAATACATGGTTGATTTTTACATATTGAACCATCTTTGCATTCCTATGATAAATCTCACTTGGGCATGGTGTATACTGTAATATTATATTTAGTTTTCTAGTATTTTACTGAGGATTTCTGCATCTATATTTGTAAGTAATATTGCTTTATACTTTTTTTCTTGTAATGTCATCATCTGGTATTGATATCTGGATGATGTTGGTCTCATAGAATGAGTTAAAGAGTGTTCCCATGTCCTCTATTTTGTAGGAGTTTGATTAGAATCCGTGTTCATTCTTCAAATATTTGGTAAAATTTGTCAGTGAAGCCATGCGGTCTGGATTTTCTTGTTTTTGTTTTCTTCTATTCTCTATTTTGTTTATGTCCATTTAATTAATTAATTAATTTATTTTTAAAGATTTTATTTATTTGTCAGAGACAGAGGGAGAGAGAGTGAGCGAGCACAGGCAGACAGAGAGGCAGGCAGAGGCAGAGGGAGAAGCAGGCTCCCTGCCGAGCAAGGAGCCCGATGTGGGACTCCATCCCAGGACCCTGGGATCATGACCTGAGCCGAAGGCAGCTGCTTAACCAACTGAGCCACCCAGGCGTCCCTGTTTATGTCCATTTTAATCTTTACCATTTTCTTTCTTTCTTTTTAAAAAAAGATTTATTTATTTATTTAACAGAGAGAGAGAGAGCACACAAACAGGCAGAATAGCAGGGTGAGGGAGAGGCAAAAGCAGTTTCCCCGCTGAGCAGGGAGCGGATGCAGGGCTCAATCCCAGGACCTTGGGATCAAGACCTGAGCTGAAGGCAGATACTTAATGAGTGGGCCACCCAGGCACCCCTACTATTTTCTTTCTTTTGATAGTTTAGGTTGTTTGTTCTTCCTTTCTAGTTCCTTAAGATCTGGAGTTAGGTTATTGATTTGGGATCTTTCTTCCTTTTTAATGCAGGCAATTGCAGTTATAAACTTCTGTCAGAGCACTACATTTGCTGTACCCATAAATTTTGGTAAATTTTCATTTCACTCTCCTCAAAGTATTTTCTAATTTCATTTGTAATTTCTTCTTTGATCTATTGGATGATTAATAGTGACTGTGGTGGTTAATTTCCACATATTTATGAATTTACAGTATTCTTTTGTCATTGACTCCTAGTTTCATTTCATTTTGGAGAAGAGTTTTTGAATATTGATATTTAAAAATTTTAGCGCTTATTTTGAATATGATCACGTACACTTGAGAAAAAGGCTTTTTCTGCTGTTGTTGGATGGGGTGTTCTATATATGTTTGATGGGATTAGTTGATTCATAGTATTGTTCAAGTCCTCTATTTTTCATTTATCTTCTGTTTACTTGTTCTATTCATTACTGAAAATGGTGTATTCATGTATCCAAGTATTATTTTAGATCTTTTCCTCCCTTCATTTTGTCAGTTTCACTTCTTATATTTTTTGGTCTCTGTTGTTGGATGCATTTATATTTGAAATTATTACATCTTTTTGATGCTTTGACACTTTTATCAATATATAATGTCTTTCTATGTCCTTCATAACAATTTTTGCCTTCAGTTCTACTTTGATACTATTATAGCCACCTCAGCTTTTATTGGTTACTATTTGCATGGAATATGTTTTCCATCCTTTTACTTTAACCTATTTGTGACTTTGAATCTAAAATGAGTCTCTTACTGAGAAGAAGAAGGTTATACAGGAAGGTTCTTTTTAAATCCATTTTGGCATCATGTATTTTTTTTTTTTTAAGATTTTGTTTATTTATTTGACAGACAGAGATCACAAGTAGGCAGAGAGGCAGGCAGAGAGAGAGGGAAGCAGGCTCCCTGCCGAGTGGAGAGCCTGATGAGGGGCTTAATTCCAGGACCCTGGGATGATGACCTAAGCCAAAGGCAGAGGCTTTAACCCACTGAGCTACCCAGGTACCCCTGGCATCATGTATTTTTAATAATTCTGCTAATCTTTGCCCTATAACTGGGCAGTTCAGTCCATGTGCTTTTAAAATAATTACAGTTACAGAGGGATTTATTTCTATATCTAATTGTTTTTATATGATACATATCAGTTCCTCATAAATATTTCTGTTATTCACTTTAATTGTGATTAATTGATTTCCACTGGGCAACATTTGATTTTTTCTTGTTTCTTTTTCTTTATATTACTTTAGAATTAAAATGGTAACAAAGTTTTAATTAATACTACTTTTGTTTCAGTAGTATACAGATTTTTGTTCTGGTTATATCTTTTTCTGTCTTTGTCACAAATTACATCTTTACACATTGTGTGTCCATTAACATAGATTTATAAGTATTGTTTTATGTAAGATATTAAACAAAAAGGGGAATAATCCCAAAGCTAGAAAAGAAATAAGAAAGTAAGTAATCTCATTAAATTAACATGTATGAAAATATGAAGGACCATAGTAATATAAAAAATTCTCATAACTCATTTCATAAAACAATATAGTGTCAATATCAAAACCTATAAAACATTGGAAAAAATGTAACTAGCAAGAAATAACATTTATTGATATAGATTCAAAGTTACAAACAAAATATTAACAAATAGAATTCAGCAAAGTGTCAAAAGAGTAATATACCATGTAAAAACAAAACTATTTCAGGAATGCAAGTGCACTTCAATATCATAAAATCCCCCCAATATAATACCTTATATTAACATTTTCAAAGGCATTTTATGATCTTTTAATAGATATTGAAGAATAGTTTGATAAAATACAGAAGTTATTTCTAATTAAAATTTTAATTATATAGTGATGAAAGGAATCCCCAAATTTTATAATTTGCCAAAAACAAATAACAAATATTATAAACCCTAGTGCAATAAATACATTTCAATTACATTAAATTCAGAAATTGGACAGGACAAGAATTTATAGACAGTCTTCAAAGCAGCTACCATGACCATGTTCAATGAAGGAAGGGTGGAAGCTCTTGAAACAAATAGTTAGAAGACATCTTAAATAAGAAGTAGAACTTATAAAAAGAACAAAATGGAGAATTTAGAGTTGAGAAAATATGTAATATCTGAAAGAAGAGAATCACTGTATAGACTTAATAAAAGAATGGAGATGATAGATGAAGGGCCATTAAAACTGAATATAGATTAGTAAAAATTATCCAAACTGAAGAAGCATGAGAAAAAGATTCAAAATAAATGGTTATAATAGGGACCCACAGAACAATATGTAGATGTGTAACATTTGTGCCATTGGAATCTGAGGAGGGGAAAAAACTGATACAGAAAAAAGTTTTGAAGAAATAATGGTCTAAAACATCCCATACTTGATGAAAAACAAGAAGTTCTGTAAAACCCATTATGGTTAAACTCAAAGATAATCATGCCTAGATACATCATAATCTGGTAAAAGCAAAAGATTAAAGGAAAACATCTTGAAGCAGCTGAGAAAAATGACCAAGTATAGGGAGCAATGGCTTTTACAACTTCAGATTTTTCATCAGAAATCATGGAGACCAGAAGGCAGTATAATCATAATCCAGAATTCTACATCCAGTGAAAATATCTTTAAAAATAAATGACTGAAATAAAGGAATTTTCATGTGAGGGGAAACAATGAACCGATTGACAGGAAACTTGCTCTAAAAAATGCTGAACGATGTTCTTCAGAAAAAAGAAAAGAAATTATACTAAAAGAAAACTTGTAAACTCAAGAATGAATGAGTGAAGAACAGAATTGATAAATAATTTGGGAAATGTAATAGATTATTTTTCTTATTCTAGGTCTTTAAAATACCTATGACTATTAAAAATTATAATTCTGTCTGAGAAGTTTCTCCATGTATATAGATGTATCCCATATTACAATTAAAGCAAAAGGAGGAAAGGAATCTATATGACTATAAGGTTTTTATAGTCACTTGAAGTGATAAGATAGTAACTGTAGGGAAATTGTGAAATTTTAGATGTGTATATTTTAATCTAGAGAGCAATTGCTAAAAAACACTGTACAAAGAAATATAGCAAAAAACCCAATAGATCAATAAAAATGAAATACTAAAATAAAATGAATAAGACACAAAGTAATTCAGAAATAAGAAAAAAGGCATAAAAAGAGATAAATAGAAAATTATAAAAAGATAACATAGTTCCAAACTAAACAATACTTGCACTAAATGGAAATGGTATTAAGTATAAATTGTATCAATTTAAAGAGACAGCCATGCTGGATTAAAAAGAACAAAAATAAATATTAACCAAATATATGCTATTTATAAGGAACTCTGTAAGTTTGGATATGATGATATAGATAAATATAAAGTAAAAGGACAGAAAAGGACACACAATGCAAACACTAATCAAAGGACTTACTGGAGTTGTTATATGAATATCAAAGTAAATTTCAGATCAAATAATATTACTAGGAATGATAGAGACCGTGTTACAATGATAAAGTTTTCAACTTATCAAGAATGTATAACAATCTTAAACATCTACATAACCCAATAACAGAACTTCAAATTTCATGAAGCAAGAAAATGATAGAAAAGAAGACATCAAAAGTTGAATCACAATTATACTTTGAGATTTCCACACCCTTTCCTCAATAATTGACAAAAGTAGGCAGAAAATTGTCAGTGATATAAAAAAACTGCATAGCACTAACAATGAACTTGACTAAATTGACATTTGTAAAACACTATATTCAACAATAGAAGAATACACATGCTTTTCAAAAACCCATAAAAATTGATCAGAAAAGACCATAAAATAATTCTTAAGAAATTAAAATGATTGACATAGTGCAATGTCTAGTCTCTGACCTTAACAGAATTAACTTAAAAACTAGTAATGAAAAGATATCTTAAAAAAGTACAACTATTTGGAAATTAAACAGCACAGTTCTACACAGTTTATGTTTCAAAGAAGGCTCAAATTTAATTAAACAATTTGAACTAAATAAAAATTAAGACATTCAAAATTTGTGTGATGGTGCAAAGCAGTACTCAGAGGGAAATTTCTAATTAATGTTTTTTTTTTTTTATAAAAGAAGAAAATCTCAAAACCATGATCTAAATTTCCAGATTACAGTCCTAGACAAAGAAAAGCGAATTAAAATGAAAGTATCAGAAGAAAGGAAATCATAAATATAAAAAGCAGAAATCATTGAAACCGAGGAAGGACAATAATAGAAAAAAATTCAATGAAATGAAACAGTTTTTTGAAAAGATCAGTAATATTGATAAACTCCTAGGCAGATTAAGGGAGAAATAAAAGTAGAAGACACAAGTTACCGATATTAGTGATGAAAGAGGGAGTATCTCTACAGACCTCACAGACAATTATAAGGGAATTTTATAAGCAATAGTTTGTCCATAAATTTGTATAGACATATGGTTTCACTTATTTGTGGAGCATAACAAATAGCATGGAGGACATGGGGAGTTAGAGAGGAGAAGGGAGTTGGGGGAAATTGGAAGGGGAGGTGAACCATGAGAGACTATGGACTCTGAAAAACAGTCTGAGGGGTGTGAAGTGGCGGGGGGTGGGGTGGGAGGGAGGTTGGGGGAACCAGGTGGTGGGTATTAGAGAGGGCATGGATTGCATGGAGCACTGGGTGTGGTGAAAAAATAATGAATACTGTTATGCTGAAAATAAATAAAAAATAAATTTAAAAAAATTTGTATAGACATTTGTTTCCTTAGACATAAAACTACAAATTTCTGAGCCATGCACTGAATTCAGGATTCCCGTGGAGAGTCTGTGCTGCTGAGTCAAGAAAAGGATACAAATGTTTTGAATTTCTACTCAGAGTTAGCCTTTTCCTTGCCATGGACTAAAGAGTGCCAAAGCCAGGGATGGTTGACTGGAAACTTAACTTAGAGTTGGACTGCATAGAAATAAACCCTTTTAAGGACTCCAGGGTCTTTCGAGATGGCATCCCAGGCTATCACTCAAGTTGGTACTATTGACAGAGCTAATTGTCTCCAAGCAAAGTTTCCTATAGGTACTCGTCATATATAGGTCCATAGTGAAATTTTCAACAATCTACAATGAAAATTGGGAAATTAAGTATAACAATACCTTTAAAAAATAAAGTTGTATTAATTCCACTTAAATGACTTATTTTTATTCTGAGATTATATCCTCCTTCTAGAATTCAGAAGCATTAGGGTCCAGCCCATAGATTGGCTGAATTTGCCTTATCATTTTATTCCTGCCCCTGTATTTTTGAAAACTCAGCTCTGTTCTTGATATTTTCTATCACTTTGCCTTTGATAGAGTTCCCTGGATATGATTGGATACTGCATCTCACATCAATTATATCTTATAAATGCTTTTGGGAACATGCCACTAACTTTCTCTCTTGGAATCACACCCACCTCCTTGTAACTTGATTTTTCTCTGATAATTAGACTCACTTTCCACCCACTTGAACTTGATTTAGAATTATTGGATCTTCTCTGTCCTACTTCTCAAAAATCTTTTGCTTCTGACATTGAGGCATTTTAAAAATTTACTGTTAACTTGACCTTGAGCTTACAGATCGATTTGATCTTGACCCTGAACTTACAGAGCCACTCCCAGAGCTACTGCCTTTTCCAAGCCAAGGTGATGACCCCCAGTGCCCTATCCTCTACTAAATACATATGTCAGAGTGCCTTTTTAGTCAAACAGCGCAGCATCTGTATTTCCTTGACACGCAGATTTTATGGTTCTTCAGTGAAGCCGTGATGTGTCTCGATGAAGTGGGCGGGGAGATGGGACATCCTACATATGCAACCAGCTGGCCCCCTTACTATGGAATAGGGATTTCCTGGCAGCACTATGCAGGATGTTCAACCTCCCGGCCCATGTGAACGTGAACTGCTGCACTGCGAAGTTCCGGTTTCTGCGAGGAGCTCGATGTTGATTGATGCTTCTCTGTGTGAACATGAAGGCTTCCTCCAACCTGATCTTCTCCTCCTGAAGAACTGGTTATGGTTATTAATAGCCTAAATGATCTAGAAGCCTGGTAACTAATAACCCACCTCTTATTCAGAATTAAGCTCCATATTCTGACAATATAATTTTCCATTGACTTAAAGAGAGAAAATTCTTTTAACACCTGAAGGGTTTGATATGATGTAAAAAATCTTTTGAAAAACACCCTGGATTTGCTCCCCTGAGATAGTCCCACAGTCCACATACCCTGGAGTTTTCCACGTAATTTACAATTACATTCCTTTCAAGATGACTTTAAGTCTTCTGTTAGGGGCATATGGTTAAACAAACAAACAAACAAACAAAAAACAACAACAAAAAACAATCTGATGATATTTTCTTCTGTGGAAGTCGCACCAGTTTTATGGATCTTGGGTGGTGGGAAAGAGAGAAGGACATGGAAGAAATCATGAATATTTTATTTTCCTGGTGGTCTTAGCTTAACCAAGTACAACTTAATGAGGATTTGCGCTACATGGCTCTACCTTCTAGTCACTAGATTTCTTGGAGAACATTATTATTCAAAAGAGAAAGGAATTTAAACAGTGTTTTATCCATGCCACTAAGAAAGTTTCATGCTTAATTTGAACATTAGAAGTTTAATTTTTTTTTTAAGATTTTAATTTTTTTTTTTAAGATTTATTTATTTATTTATTTGAGAGAGAGGGTGAGAGATAGCACACGCAGAGGGTAGGGGTAGAGGGAGAAGCAGACTTCCCGCTGAGCTGGGAGACTAATGTAGGACTTGATCCCTGGACTCTGGAATCATGACCTGAACTGGAGGCAGACGCTTAACGAGCTGAGCCACCCAGGTACCCCGAAGTTAAATTTCAACAGGAATCAAATAAACGCAACAGACTCATATACATGTGTGTCCTTTTTTTTCACATGAAGCTTCTCTTTACACAAAGTTCTTGATTAGGTTGAGGAAGTTACTTTCTATTTTAATTTGGGTTTTCTTTTCTTTTCTTTTTTGTTTTTTAAAATCACGAAAGGGGGTTGGATTTTGTCAAATGCTTATTTGTGTCTATTGAGGTCCTCAGGTAGTTTTTGTCCTTTATTCTGTTGGTAAGGGGTATTGTATTGATTGAGTTTCATATGTTGAAACAACTTTGCTTTTCTGGGATAATATCCATTTTCTTGGCGTTCAGCCCTTTTTATAGACTGCTAGGTTCAATTTATCTAGCATTTCGTTAAGGATACTTGCATCTATATTCATAAGAGATACTGATCTATAGATTTTTATTTTTCTTGTCTTGTCTTTGTCTGGTTTTGGCATCAAGATAATATAGGAATTCCCCTCTCTTTTATTTGTGCAAGATGTTTTGATGACGATTCTCTGGAAATGAGGGTCTGAAGGAGCTCTAACCCTGTTCTGTTCCCCTCTGGCAGCTGTTAGGCAGCTGGTTTGCATCCTGATTGTAGGCTGTTGGTTTTTAAGTTTACCCTGAAGCCTGAGAGAGGACACAAGACTGGGGCAAGTTAAAAATGCCACAGAGACTGCTGTTCTTACTGAGATTCCGTCATTTTTCTTGAATAAATATTCCCCAATTGCCGTAAGCTTTCAGTTAACTTCCAGAGGCCTGAATTAGTTGATTCTGATAATTTTTGTAATTTTTCCTGTTGCTTTTAACCAAGAGAGGATTTTGGAAGTCCCTAGTCCACCATTTTGGCTGATGTTTACAATGCGATTTTTATGTAAAGAAATATATCTTCAAATTTTATAACATCGGAAAGTTTAGAAATTGTAGGAAATCTTTCATGCTGAGACCGTATTATTAGTATAAAGAATGGAATGGGGATTTTGAATAGTAGTATGAATGAGAACACGGAAATGTTCATGTCATGTTCATATCTAGTTCCCAATATCAAGGGCTGCATTATATACGCTTTCCTAAATAAACCTGTAGGTGTATTTTACACTGTTTTATGATGCAGTATTTTAACATTAATAATTGTCTCAAATATTTTATGCCACTCATTTATCTTTTAAATTTTTATATCTTGATCTTGCTTCAATTATTTTATTCCAGTTTATTTTACATTATTTAAAAGTATTGCCACAATAAAGTGTTGTATTGTATTTGTAGCCAAATTGGTCATTCTTCTCATTTGTGTCATCTCCTATGACTTGCTCATCTCAGATGTTAGGTAAATAGCCAATAGATGAGTAAACATCCTATTCACTTTCTTCTTATTTTTCTCTGGATACTTTTTTTTTTTTAAGATTTTATTTATTTATTTGACAGAGAGAGATCACAAGTAGGCAGAGAGAGAGGAAGGGAAGCAGGCTCCCCACTGAGCAGAGAGCCCGATGCGGGGCTTGATCCCAGGACTCTGGGATCATGACCCAACCCAAAGGCAGAAGCTCCAACCCACTGAGCCACCCAGGCGCCCTTCTCTGGATAAGTTTTAAAGAGTCCTTTTTTAAAAATCTTCCCAGAATCAATTTTTGAGTGTGAAGAGACTTGAGTATCTCAAATTTAACATGTTTTCTTTTAGCATTGACTTTGATGCCTCATTTATTGTAAATAGTATGACTCATGTTCTACTTTTTCCCCCCTTTTGTTTCTGCTTACTCCTACAAACACGCATTATTATTATACTGGCTGTTGGCTTAGAATATATTAAAAGTGGTTTTTCTGTTATCTTTGGAAAGTGTTTATTAGGAGTATGCACTGAAGTGTATTAAATGACTTTCGGCCTCTCCCAGGATGAACCATAGTGTATTGTGTTTAACCTACTGTAATACCATATTGATATATTTTATAATATAGCGAAAATCCTTACATTCATTAGATAAAAAGAAACTAGCATTAGTTAGTATATTTCTTTTCTAAGAAACCTTACATGGATGATGTCTTTGATGCCTCAAAATAACAGTATAATGCAGTTAGAGATTAAAATTAAAAACCCTGAGGTTTGGTGATGTTCATGCTCCAAGTTATGCAGTTGTAATTTGGCATTAGTATACATAAGAAAAAAAAAAAAGAAAAAGAAAAGTATAGAGATGAAAAGCCATGCTGCTTATTCAATATGCACTATATTTCATTAAAAATTTTCCAGTGTTAGTAACTGGGTGTTCACTGTATAATGAAGAGGCTAACATGTAAACAAAAATTTTGGTACAAAGAGATAAGTGCTATGACAGGTAGCACACATGATGTTCTGGAAATACAGAGAATGATAAACTTAACTCCCCCCCCCGGTTTATGAGAAGGCTTCTCAGAGAAGGCTGGAGAGGGAAGAAATGAAAGTCTGGAAGAAGCCAGTGATTTGGGGAACACATCAAGGAGATCGGAGTGATGTCCCAGAACAGGCTATTTGTGAATAAGGGAGTTAGAGAGCTGGAAGGAAGAATTTCATACAGCGGCCCCCACTTATCCACAGGGGATACATTCCAAGACCACCAGGGGACGCCGGAAACTGTGGATGGTACTGAACCCTGTGTACACTATTCTTTTTCCTGTACCTACATACTTGTCATAAAGTTTAATTTATAAATTAGGCATTATAAGAGATTAACAACCATAACTAATAACAAAATAGGACAATGTAACAATATACCATAATACAAGCTTTGTGAATGTGGTTTCTCTCTCTTTCTCTCAAGATATCTTATTGTATTGCACTCACCCTTCTTGCGATGACGTGAGATGAGAAAATGCCGGGGTGATGAGATGATGTGAGGGAATGACGCAGACATGGCGACTATGAGTGACCTTCTGACTTTGTGTCAGAAGAAGGAGCCTGGGCTTTGGGCCCGCATCACTGAAACTGCTGAAAGCCAAAACCACAGGTGAGGGGGACTACTGAATTGAGAAGTAGGAAGTTGATGATTGAGGTAGAGCAGTTCTCGAGTTTTGGCAAATTAAAAGAATAGCCATAAAAATCATGGGTTGTTTGAATTGCCAGAAAGGTTGTGCTTTAAAAAAGGTTTAGTGTGGGGCACCTGGGTGGCTCGTTGGATTAAGCTGCAGCCTTCATCTTAGGTCATGATCTCAGAGTCCTGAGATCGAGCCCTGCATCAGGCTCTCTGCTCAGCAGGGAGCCTGCTTCTCTCTCCGCCTACTTTTGATCTCTCTTTCTCTGTCAAATAAATAAATAAAATCTTTAAAAAAAAAAGGTTTAGTGCTAGATTATTTGGCAATAATTCCAGCTATACAGTTCCCTACACATTCTGTGCTGCCAAATTTTTTCAGTTAATGCAGTTTTTCTCGTTCCCCACTTCTTTTCCCCTCCTAATAAGTTAGAAACCAAGGCTGGGAATGAGTCAGGATTTCCTTTTACCAGTTTCCCCTTCTAACTGAGGACATGAAACCTTGGCTGAATTTTAGTATCATTTTGAATTCTAGTCCCATCATTGTAGTTTTTATAAACATTTTAAAATTCTACCACAGAGGCAGCACTACTTATTAATTTCGAGTAGGGTTTTATATTTCTTTTTGTTTGATTTTACAGGATGTGTACGAAATTTGAAGAGCAGTCTCCAGCACTTTTACAAATTGTTACTTAAGGTAAACCAAAAGGAGATCTTTTAGCTTTCACATGGGATTGAAGGAAAACTATTAAGGAGAAAGCTGTGCCTAATTGCCTGAAGTAGCTATATATCTTTCAAGTCATCATTCCAAATATCCCTCCAGCCCTTCTAAATATAATGCATTGATTTTGAAAGGAAGTAGAGCGAATTTATGGTCAAGTAGATCAAAATAAAACAGTGTCAAGTAGAAGCAGCAAGAAATGAAAGTCTCCCAGAAAAGGCACTCTTCTAGTTAATATTCTCTGGAAAACCTGCCAAGGATGAGTAAAGCTTTATTTTAGTGAAGGACAGAAATGCTTACAACACAGAACACTATTTTATTACATAATTTGCTCTGTGGAACTCGGTAGATGAACACAGATTTTCTTTCAGCCAATGTGAACAACGCATGGCTCTATTTTGGACCGGGAAGATTTATGTTTTGTCATGGTTTTGTCATTCTGTTAATACCTGTATAACATTACTGGTATCAATTACCTAATATTACTAGTAATATTACCCAATATATTCTTAGTAGCACTCAAGTCACATTTTAACTTCCTACTAATGAATTGCATAGAGTGTCTGTTGGCCTACAAATTCTTTTTTTTTTTTAAGATTTTATTTATTTATTTGACATACAGAGATCACAAGAAGGCAGAGAAGCAGGCAGAGAGAGAGGGGGAAGCAGGCTCCCTGCCGAGCAGAGAGCCCAATGTGGGGCTCAATCCCAGGACCCTGGGATTGTGATCTGAGCTGAAGGCAGAGGCTTTAACCCACTGAGCCACCCAGGCGCCCCAGCCTACAAATTCTTAACACTGGTTAGGTGCATACTGGGTATAGTTTTGGGTTATACAACTTTACTGGAAAATCCCAAAGATGATTACAAACATTATCAAAGTAAGTCTATAGGATTTCACTAAACTGTTAATGTTGCTTAGCTGTCAGGGATACACAACACTAATTATGGCTTATAAATAATCTTGTACAGATATTTCCTCATGTCATCAAGTATAAAACTTGAGTAAAGAGATAATAACTATGAAATTGGGGTGAAAAAGGAAGGATTAATTTCCTCTGAGATCGGATATCTGCTTTTTACTCTAGTCTCATCTCTAGCTATTGTCCCTTTTTGTTTCCCCCAGTCTTTGTACATTTGACTCTTTTTTTAGAGTGGGGAGGGGCAAAGGGAAAGGGAGAGAAAGAATCTTAAGCATACTCCACACCCAGCACGGAGCCCGACCAAGGACTGATCTCACAACTCTGAGATCATGACCTCAGCAGAAATCAAGAGTCAGATGCTTAACTGACTTAGCCACCTAGGAGCCCCCATTTTGACTTTTTTGCCTAGAATGACATCTGTAAAAATAACCCATATTTAGGCCCCTTTCCTGCTCCGCTAGACAAGTTCCATAATTAAAAACCTGGCTGAGGCAGTACTTCATCTAGGAAGTCCTTACTAAAGTTATACAAATGGAATTCATTACTCCATATATCTTCCCATAGTACCCTGAGTATATCTCTAGGTTAGCGTATATATTTTACTGTAATTTTCTGTTTATTTGTCCTGGTACGTTGTAGATTTCTTGACATTGCAGCCTGTGTTAGTACTCTGTAATGTTTCACACAGCTCAGTTAATCACATAGATGTCAGTCTGCACATGTATGGTGTTATAAGTCCCTGATTATTGACATAAACAGCCTTACTCAGCCTCGGAACAACGAGAAATAGACCTATTAGTGTATTAGGAGCACCTCACAACCAAACCCTTCTCCCTGTGAGGGCAAGCTATTCTCACTGCCTAGGTTCCTGGTACCTAGATTTTCCAGCATTCTTGCTACAGAAAGAGATCTTTGATAACTGGAAACATAATTTGTCATTCTGTCTGGAAGCAGAATATCTACTTTTGGTCTTCCATATCTCATCCCAGTTCTAGACTCCTCTGCATTAAAATCTTCTCCTGTGTTGTATTTTTTCTTTTTTCTTTTTTTTTTTTCTTTTAAAGATTTTATCCACTCATCTGACAGACAGAATACAAGTAGGCAGAGAGAGAGAGAGAGAGAGGAGCAGGCTCCCCACTGAGCAGAGAGCCTGATGCGGGGCTTGATCCCAGGGCCCTGGGATCATTACCTGAGCCAGAGGCAGAGGCTTCAACCCACTGAGCCACCCAGGCGCCCCTTGTGTTGTATTTTCTATCAAGACTGAATCTCAAGAATATTGAAAGCCCCTGATGGGACATCATAAACAACTGCCTCGAATTGTCCAGATACTCTGTTTGAACTGTTATTTGGTGACTTAGACTTGGAATTTTGATTCAATCTGCTGAGCCAGTCTTTAAGATGGGGATAGCATTTTTGCTGTAGTATTTTATCATGCACTGGAAAAAAAATTTATGAAGGTGTTAATGGGCCTCCTCCATCAAACTGTCATTAAGAGTTTCCAAATCCTTATTTCTTGAGACTGTTTCTGACATGATTTAATCTTTGAGAGTGTAGTTTTAAATGTTTGCATGCATTAATAAAGGAGAGCATGAGCTATATTTTCTATATTTATGATAGTTTGTTGGGGTGATTTCCATCTGTGAGGTGGTATGACCTTTTATGAATGCAAATAACTAAAATAAATAAAGCTTTAAAGACTTTTCTACTTCATAAATTTATAGCATTTTTTAAACAATGAATCATAAACTCAAATATTAAAGGAACTTTTGCCTGATAAAAATCCAAATATTTGTTATACTATTTAATATTTTTACTTTTATTTAATAAAATATCTGCTATTTACTGTAGTAATTCAATTTATAAACTGGTATTACTTGGGAAGATTGGAAGTTAGTATCAGCTACTTTAATTCACTAACAGGTATTTTTGGGCTTAGCAAGATGGTATTTTCTTCACTCTCTTTATACACATTCTGGATTTGTCCATGCTACCAGAGAATGTCTTCATAGAACATGACCTCGTTTTCCTAATGTAGTTTTGTTAAATGTATAAACCATGTAAGGGATTGGGGGGGGATTGGGGTAACCAAGGAAGAAGCCACAGAGTTTTGGGGTGGCTACCACTGTAAATAATGCTTCCTTTCCACAGAAATTGATTTGGGTGATTAAATAACCATTCACAAAATAGTAAGAGAGAGAAAGTAGTAGGACTAAAAATATCTCAAAAATCGTGGCTGCACAGAGCAGTTCGAAAAGAGTGACGGTAGGAAGAAATGGTTGTTTTACCATGTGGAACTCTGAATGTTTGAAGCATGAACTGGTGGTTGTTACTGGATGACTAATGAAGGCACATGCTAGAAACAGGTAGTAGTTTGCCAGGAAGCAAAAACTTTTCCATGAAGAAGCTTCCTATAATAATTGCTCTCTTATCTTCTACTCAGACCATGCGTTTAGAAACATACTGACACAAAGCATTTAGCCTTGATAGCCAAACTGCTGATTCAATACGCTAATATATTTCTCAGTGAATTAAATGTCTACAATGAGTGCCTGAATGACAACATATTGCCATGACCCCTGTCTTTTCCATAAGGCAGATATTGCCATGATTAAAGGGAAGAGAAATGCCATGCGAAGGTGAAGAAGTATGTAAGAGTTTCCCAGATATGAGTGTTCCAGATATTTTGTGACATCTGTATGTTCTTTGAACAACTTACTAGATTACCATTGTCACCATACTACTTAAATCTTTTTTGTTACCCAAACACTTTAAAGCATTCTATAGACATTAGCATGCTAAACTTCTAAAAAACATGAAAAAAATAGCAAAATAAAAAGAAAATAAAAACCATATAGAGTGGGGTCTGGGGGAAATTATGAAAAGACAAAATTGATCTTTGGACACTTTCTTTACTTTTAAACCTCTTTCATTAATAGCATCTATATTTCAATCATGCATTTTGAATTAAGATTAAACTCCTATTGTTGGCATTGTAGGGAGTGGCAAGTGATAGAAAAATATTTTGGCTGGTGTGGGAGGGCTAAACAACCCGAGTGGCGTCCCTCAATTCACACTCAGAGACTTACTCTGACTCTCAAGTGTTCCAAGGCTTCCAGGAGCACACTTAGCCATTCTCTCTATGTAAGCAGTTTATTCATCTTACTATGCCACATTTTGTCAATTTTATTAATCAATGGTCTATATAATTAACTCTAAAATATTTCTATAAATTGGCTTTAAAATCAGAAATGGTACATTTTAGCTGGACAACCATCCCATATTCATTTTGGGGTGAGGTGTGGACATTTTTCTAGATATTTTTTAATGTGATGAAAATCTTGCTTCAAAATTGAAATTGAAGACACGAAGTAGCAAAAGAAAAGGTGTTTAGACAGGTACAGGGATGTATTAATGGACAGACTGTGGAACTGTATCACAACAGAAGGGCCTGAGACAGGGCCAAGAGGCAACAAAGGCTGACCTGGGAATGAAGCTGTGTGTCTACAGCTTGAGGAAAATATGCATCATAGGCCGAAGTTTGAGAAACAGGTAGGCAGGGAACAAAAGAATCAAAGGCAAGAAGAAATGACTAGGAAGTAAAATGGAGCAATTGTGATATCCCTTGGGACGCAGCAGGATAAGCACAACGGGATAAAAAGCCTCATTTAACTCATTGGTAGCTCTACTGAATCCCGGTTCCTGTCCTCTTTCTTTTAGATGAAATAAACTATTTGGCCACATTCCTAACTTTCGACCTTTTTAATCATTTGTTCCCTGGATGGTCATCAGCTTCTTTTTTTCTTTGGCTAACAAACAGATAAACCTTCCTCTTGGGATAAAAAACATTTATAAAATCTAAAGGTAAAGGGCTTAAAGCATAGGAAAAACTTATAGTCTGGATTTTAGATTTGGATGTCTTTAGTAGATGGTAGTCGAAAGTATGAAAGTGGAATGTATTGCCCGGGGGGAAAAATGTAGGGGAAGCAGACACCAGACCAAGAACTTTGATAGCTTTTTGAATTACTTTCTGCCTCAAATTTATGTTACTGCAACAAGTCCCTGGAAATGTCAGTGGAAGGTTCTCAAAGGACCACTAGCATAGAATGTTGTTGGACAAAAGCCTAGACTCCTTGTCATTTGAGACCATTTAAAATTGATCAGCATTCTACAGGCTTCTGGTGCAAGCAGTCATTTAAAAAGTTTAAAACTTTTTTACTTTTTTTAAAAAAAAGTTTAAAACTTTTTTACTTGTAAAGAGATTACAAAACCTTACTTCCAGAAGTCATATACTAAAGCCAAAGTGTTCTAAGTTTTTATTTTATTCTTTTTTGATCACTTTAATGTCTCTTGGCTACTGCAAGAGTTTGTAAAAAAAATTTATATGGGGTGCCTGGGTGGCTCAGTGGGTTGAGCCTCTGCCTTTGGCTCGGGTCATGATCCCAGCTCCTGGGATCGAGCCCCGCATCGGGCTCCCTGCTCGGTGGGGAGCCTGCTTCCCTTCCTCTCTCTCTGCCTGCCTCTCCATCTACTTGTGATTTCTCTCTGTCAAATAAATAAATAAAATCTTTAAAAAAAAATTTATATAAAATTTTAACATTATGTCATTTTAGAAGGAACTGTTTCACTCATTCTCTCTTTTTTTTTTTGAAAGATTTTTTATTTATTTATCAGAGAGAGAGAGAGTGAGCGAGCACAGGCAGGCAGAGTGGCAGGCAGAGGCAGAGGGAGAAACAGGCTCCCTGCTGAGCAAGGAGCCTGATGTGGGACTTGATCCCAGGATGCTGGGATCATGACCTGAGCCGAAGGCAGCTGCTTAACCAACTGAGCTACCCAGGCATCCCCTCTCTCTCTTTTTGAAGATGTTATTTATTCATTTGTTTGATATAGCAAGAAAGAACATGCAAAGAGAGAGAGAGAGCCAGTGGGGGAGAAGCAGAGAGAGAGGGAGAAGCAGACTTCTCGCTGAACAGGGCCCTCCCAGTGTGGAGCTCCATCCCAGCATCCTGAGGTCATGACCTGAGCCGAAGACAGATGCTTAAACAACTGAGCCACCCAGGCACCCCTAGAAGGAACTACTTCTTAATACTTTTCATCTCAACCTGATATGAAATAGAACTGTACTATTTTAGATTGAGAACCTTATTGTACAGCAACGTTTGTTAGTCCAGCATTGCACAACCTTTACTCTATTATACTACAGGGGAAGGAGCGTGGACCCTGAAACTAGACAAACCTGAGTTTCAGGCACAACATCACTAGCTTAGGTTCACTGCCTTTGTGGAGCCATTCTTGGAACTCTTCCTCCTCCCTCATTAACTACTTTCCCTTTGTGTTCATAAGAAACTCTAGCCTAGATCTAACTTTGCACTTAGGCCACATGGGATTAAAATGATCAGCTACTGCGTCCGTTTCCTATAGGTACAGAAGTATTTTACTCGACACAGAGCCCACACACTTTAGGTCCTCCATTAAGTGTTTGGAAAGACAAATTAATAGACAATATATCAGTGGCTCCATTTATCTTTTTCTTAAGGAATGATAAGAGGGGGATGATAACAAGAATTCAGACTCTTGGATAAAAAGGACCTAAGCATAGTGTGTCAGTAAAATAAGACCAGAAAATGTAAAGCTAAAGGCATCATTTTGAGCAAAACTTGAAGCAAGTAGGCAACCTCATGCTGAAATGCTCTGATTTTTCATCAAGGGCGACATGATTATTGGATTTGGTTAGGTAGATGAAGGAGTTTCTGGCATTAGTTTGGCTCTTTGGAAATGCTGATGCATATTCCTGAGAAAAAGTTGAATTTGTGACACTTTATGGCACATTCTAAGGTGACTGCCTTTAAAAAAAAATGTAATTTTCTCATATTCCCAACGGGAGTGTCAGGAAATAACACAGAAACTCTGTGTAAAAGCTCTTGATTTCCCATCACTGTGTCTAATAGTATCATTAAGTTGGACTCTAAAGTTAACTTCCATAGACTCCTATTTGCTCAAATAAATGAAGTGGATAAAAAAGCTCATTATATTGTATTTGGTACTTCATGAAGCTAAAATCAAGTGTGAATCCATCCTAGCCAGTGTTAAGTATTCAACAGATAGCCCCCACTATTCTATTGCAAAGTCCCTGTGATTGATTCCAAAATTTCAATTCCTCAACTTAAAATAATTTATAAGGTAGCTCTCTCAGGAACATGGTGCAAGAAGTCTCATAAATGGGGGCTGCCTGGGTGGCTCAGTGGGTTAAAGCCTCTGCTTTCAGCTCAGGTCATGATCCCAGAGTCCTGGGATCGAGCTCCGCACCGTATCAGGCTCTCTGCTCAGCAGGGAGCCTGCTTCCCTTCCTCTCTCTCTGCCTGATTGTGATCTCTGTCTATCAAATGAATAAATAAAAAAAAAATCTTAAAAAAAAAAAGAAATCTCATAAATGGTCCTCTTTTGAGATAAGGGGAATTCTTTGTTAATCTTTTACCTCATCGTACTACTACTTTCACTGAAAGACTGTGGCTTGGAAATGTGTCGAAATTGAAGAGAACTGCAATAGTTTTTTAAAAATTATGATAATTCATTTGAATAAATATATATTACTCACACACACATATTCAATCTGGTCTCTTGACAAAGTTCTTCCTATAGTTAGATTTTGTCGAAGTGGTAATAACTGTGCTTAAATGCTCAAATTCCGGCGTGCCTGGGTGGCTCAGTGGGTTAAGCCTCTGCCTTCAGTTCAGGTCATGATCTCAGGGTCCTGGGATCAAGCCCCGCATTGGGCTCTCTGCTCAGTGGGGATCCTGTTTCCCTCTCTCTCTCTCTCTGCCTGCCTCTCTGCCTACTTGTGATTTCTCTCTCTGTGTCAAATAAATAAATAAAAAAAATCATAAAAAATGCTCGAATTCCATCAGGGAGTCTATGTTCAACTTGGTAGGAACTGACTCATAAAATTAGAGAAACCTAAATACAGTATGATTGATAGTGGGGGGGAGGGGGGCAAATATGTCACCTCAATTGTCAAAAACAGTGCAGAAATCCTACTCATGTTTGGAACTCAATTTACGACATCTATCTACAGTAAGAAATGACCTTGCATTCCTTTCTATCCTTTGATTCCATGTACATTAATGCTTTTTTTTTCTTGGATGTATTGTTGATGAAAATTGGGGAAAATATGTATGATTCTGAGTGAAATCTCCACTATGATCTAGACAGATATCTTCTTCTTTTTAAACCTTTTTATATTTTTATTAATTATTTGTTATTTTGTTATGTTAGTTATCATACAGTACATCATTAGTTTTTGATGTAGTGTTCCAAAATTCACTTTTTGCGTGTAACACCCAGTGCTCCGTGCAATCCATCCCCTCCTTAATACCCACCACCAGGCTCACACATCACCCTAACTCCTCCCCTCCAAAACCCTCAGTTTGTTTCTTAGAGTCCACATCTCTCATGGTTTGTCTCTCCCTCCGATTTCTCCCAATTCACTTTTCCTTTCCTTCTCATAATGTCCTCCATATTATTCCTTATGCTCCACAAGTAAGTGAAACCATATGATAATTGACTTTCTCTGCTTGAATTATTTCACTCAGTATAATCTCCTCTAGACAGGTATCTTCAAATGCTTATTGGTTAAGGCTGTATGCGTAGGCAACATAGAAAAGTCAGAGATAAAAAATCCACCAAAAATAAAACTTGAGGAAAAAAATTGTAAATGAGGCTTTGGTAGTTGTGTTAATGTGTAGGTCTGCTCTTCCCCATTGCCTAATAAAGACTGCAGAATACTCTCTATTACCTAATATGGTTTCTCTAAGTTCTCTCACTGCTGCCTTACCTTCCCTACTGCTTACCAGGCTGCCTTGAGTCCCTCTGTGACTAATACGAGTGGACACACCCACACTGAAAGGTCTATGGAGTCCTAGCCAACAAGATGCAACTTGTGCACACAGAATACATCTCACAAGATGTGAGTTACTTCAGTGATGAGGGTTAAATAAACCACTATATAAGCTTGCTCCTGGGGAGCCTGTGTGGCTCATTTGGTTAAATGTCAGTCTCTTCATTTTAACTCAGGTCAAGATCTTGGGGAGTTGTGAGATGGAACCCCATATCAGGCTCCTCACTGAGCGGGAGTCTGCTTGGGATTCTCTCTCTCTCCCTTTCTCTTTGTCCCTCTCCCTCCCTTTCTTTCAAATAAATAAATAAATATTTTTAAAAAACTTTCTCCTATGGAATAGGCCAGAATGTAATACACAATTGATAATATTCTGGATTAATTTCTTGCCAGATTGGTCTCTGTCAGTCACAAAGGCTACAACTATGCTGTAAAGTTCTGCTAGTAACATCTATATTTATATAAGTGTTGCAGTAACATGTAGACCATTTTCAGCTTCTTACTGGATACTGATGTCTGGGTTGCATATTTGCCATTTGGCATCATATGTTAGTAAAATAAAGACACTAAATACATATGTGTG
This sequence comes from Mustela nivalis, assembly GCF_964662115.1. NCBI lineage: Eukaryota > Metazoa > Chordata > Mammalia > Carnivora > Mustelidae > Mustela > Mustela nivalis. The sequence continues at coordinate 33,239,283 of NC_139040.1, forward strand.
TGTGTGTAGCTAAAAAATACCAAAGAAATAAATGCTAATTCTTATATTTTCCATCAGTCTGGAGTGTGCTCAGTGCTCAGGGTCAATCCAATGTCACGAATTACTTCTGGGGCATAGAAAGTCCTCCAGTTATGATGACTTGAGAAGTCTGGAGAAAATGCATAAAGAATGAGTATGCATATGGTCAGGAGAATAAAGGGCACAGCATAGGGAATACAGTCAATGATATTGTAATAGTGTTGTATGGGCACAGTATAAGGTACAGAGATGTTGAATCACTATGTTGTACACCTGAAATTCATGTAACATGGTGTGTCAGCTGTACTCAAAAAATTTTTAGAAAAAGAATGGCTATGTATAAAAGATGGCTGCCGGGGCGCCTGGGTGGCTCAGTGGTTTGGTCTGCTGCCTTTGGCTCGGGTCATGATCTCAGGGTCCTGGGATCGAGCCCCACATCGGGCTCCCTGCTCCGCGGGAAGCCTGCTTCCCTCTCTCTCTCTCTCTGCCTGCCTCTCTGCCTACTTGTGATCTCCGTCTTTCAAATAAATAAATAAAATCTTTAAAAAAAAAAAAAAAAAAAAAAAAGATGGCTGCCACCAACCTTACTCTACTTGAATCCGATGATCCTACAAAACTCATTTTTTCTAAGATCAAAATCTTTCACTTCAAGATTTTTAATGGGAAAAACACAGCATCCTATTGTCCAAACAATAAACTCCACATTCTCTTGAATTTTTAAATTCAAGGCGCATTATAGTTTGACATCTGCCTACCGTTTCTAACTTCCCCTAACAAGGACATACCCAGTATTCTTAGTACTCAGCACTAATGTTCCTGGTCATATCATGTATTCTCACATTTTCATTCATTTTTGTGTCATTCCCACTGCTTGGAATGTCAAATCCTACTGCTTCTCTGACTGTCAAAATCCGAGTCATACTTTAAAAAGGTTCTCTAATGTCAACTCTCTCTCGGCAAGCATCTAGAATAGTGCCTCACTCACAGTAGACCTTACGTGAATATTATTCAAATGGATACATAAATAAACTGGCAAATAAGGCTTTTGAGTTGATATATTACTTTCAGAATTTTGTGTATACTTCTAATTCAGCATATATCAAATATTATCATAGTGGAATGTATATAATGTATAAATACATTTATAAATATAAGTATTTCTATATAAATAAAGCATATATTTTTACATATAGTTATATGCAGTTATATACGTTAATGTAAGTGTCAGGAGAATAAAGGGCACTGTAATACAAAGTGTCCCGCCTAATATTAACTTGTTGTTAAATGAGTGAATGCATCTACTGCTAAAGTCAAGTCTATAATACTTATTACTTTTCATTTGAGTTATTTATAAGTGTTTTAGATATTGAAAAGAGTTTATTTTTCTGTCCATTATGGTAGGAAAGAATATGTGCTAAAAACTTCAAATATCCTTTGAAAAAAGAAGAAGGAATCTTCTAATTCATTATTTTTATTTTTCAAAGGGGAGGAACTTTGAGTGACTACTGAACTTATGGTTCATGACAACCATTTTTAACTCACAAGTGGTGACATAAACCATGCTAACAAATGCCTAAGAATTCATGTTTGCTTTATCTCATTGTTATTTGTTTAAATTTTATTTTATTTAGGTTCAGTTAATTAATAGATAGTGTGTTACTAGTTTCAGAGGTAGAGTTCAGTGATTCATCAGTTCCTCATTCCATCACGTGCCCTCCTTAATGCCCACCACCTGACATCATTGTTATTTTATCATTCTGAGTGACATTCATTATTAGCAATCTGAGGCAGTGACTGCTTATTTAAAGAATACTGTATTGATGGAGAAATTAGCACACTAAAACCAAAGTTTTGTATCCTTAACATTCATTAATAGTAACTTTGAGTTTCGAGAAAATGCCATTTGAGCTTGATACTGTCTCAATGACTTCCTCCCTGACCATTAATCCTTAGTCGCCCTCTCACCTCACATGACACTTATTGTATATTTGTCACTTAGTCTAAACTGCTCTGCATTGTTTTTTTTAAAAATCTCTTTCTATAAATATCAAGAGTAGGGATTATGTCTTATATCTCTGTGCCTGAACATTTGAAGGAGAGAAGAATGAGGACAATAGAATGTTCTTGCTCCTCACTCTGTGGTGTTTTTAATAGGAAGGGCATAGTAAGAAACTGGTATGCTCAAAGTTTAAGTAAAATGTAAGTTGTATAGGGGCGCGTGGGTGACTCAGTGGGTTAAGCCTTTGCCTTTGGCTTAGGTCATGATTTCAGGGTCCTGGGACTGAGTGGAGCCTGCTTCCCCCACTCTCTCTGACTGCCTCTCTGCCTACTTGTGATCTCTCTCTCTGTCAAATAAATAAATTAAATTAAAAAAATTAAAGTTGTATAGATAACACTGTAATTTAGAATGGAGAGATAATTTTAAGTATAATTAATTCAGTGTTACACAGTACTGAGGATTTGAGCAATGCTCTCCTTTTGTGGGGGATATTATTATATTATACTATATTATATTATATTAATCGTATCACTACATGCTGTGTATGTATTTGGAAATAACTATCAAAATACTTTATTCATTCATTAACTGCTTAACTGACAGCAGTTATTTCTAAACATTTTAGGAGTTTAGAAGTGTAAGGTAGATTTGTACAGCATAAAACAGGTTTTCTTTTTTTCAATGCTAAGATAATACATTGTCTTTATTATGACCAACAACAGCATATTATAGTTAAGTAGTGTTTTTACATGCTAACACCATCGCATATTTATCTTTTTGTGGAAAATATGATGGCTTTTTACTTAATTGTAATCTGAAGAATATAAGCACCATTTGAAATTTCTTTTTATGTAGACAACATACTCCAGGCCTGACACATCAGTCAAGACCATTAAGTTATGTATCTTTCTGCTCACATTCCCATTTAAAAATTATTAAATGGAACTAAAGACTTTAGTCATCAACAGTCTATGTTGAAATTCACACATGCTAGGAAAAGTAAAGAATTAGGTCATTTCCTGACATTAAAACCCCAAGCACTGTGAAGTGGTAAGATTAATTAGTTCCTGGCAGAATCAGGGGCTTTGGTTTTAAAGCAATGCAGTCTGGGTCGATGGTCAGACCCAGATATAGACTCCACTTATGGCTCTCATACTACTTACCTTTGTGTTATTAAAATAATCAGTTAAAAAAACATCAGCTAAGCTCACCAAACCTTAGTTTCCAAGTCTGTAAAATGAGGAAGCTGTGGTATTTGAATTTTAATATCTTTTCTGGCTCTCAGACCCTGGGTGTAAACTAGTCATTGTCTTCCTAATTATCTGTGGAATACAGATATGTCCAGATCATTCTTTCACTCTCATTGAAATTTTATTAGCAGGGCAATGCTAACATGAATATTGTTCATCCACAGCAAGAATAGCTCTCAGTCCTGTTCAAAATCATATGAAGAAAGCAAATAATCTTACAAAAATTTGGATAACCATTTCCAGTAGATGCTTTTCTAAGACCACTGTTGTAGCACATGCATGCCATGACACTTAAGCAAAGTTAATTTTACTATTGTGTCCCAATGGGACATTGCTTGTCCCCTTTCCCTAACTGATGATGACTCTGTCCCCATATCCCAGGAATGATCCTTTTTCATAGATACTCTTCTTTGCCTGCAGCCAGGTGCTCTAGTCATGAAAACAACCTCATTCCAGTCTTACTACGAGTATTTAGCTTGATTAATAGATATTGCTAGGGCACCTGGGTGGCTCAGTGGGTTAAAGCCTCTGCCTTCTCCTCAGGTCATGATCCCAAATCCTGGGATCAAGCCCCGCATCACATCGGGTTCTCTGCTCAGCAGGGAGCCTGCTTCCCTTCCTCTCTCTCTGCCTTCCTCTCTGCCTACTTGTGATCTATCAAATAAATTAAAAAGAAAAAAAAATAGATATTGCCAGCTTCTCAAATGGGAATATGTAAGGAACAATGTGTTCTTTTAAAGCCACTAACCCTATTTAATCCTAATAGCACAACAATTAATTTATTCTTTAATTCACTTAAGGGCTGGAAGTAATAATCTAGGGGTACTTTTGTGCCCATGGATGTTTAGTTTATATGCATAGTAGCTTAGATTAGAAACTCAAAGTGAGGGGCGCCTGAGTGGCTCAGTGGGTTGGGGCCTCTGCCTTCGGCTCGGGTCATGATCCCAGGTCCTGGGATCGAGCCCCGCATCGGGCTCTCTGCTCCGCAAGGAGCCTGCTTCCTCCTCTCTCTCTGCCTGCCTCTCTGCCTATTTGTGATCTCTGTCTGTCAAATAAACAAATAAAATCTTAAAAAAAAAAAAAAAAAGAAAAAGAAACTCAAAGTGCAGCATTGCCCAATCTGGGAAACTGAAATCTTAATAATTAGGAAATGAATTAATTAACATATACTATATTATTAGTTTCAGGGATAGAGTTTAAATATTTAGAAATGCAAAAAAAAAAATAAAATAATTAGGGAACTCTATTAAAAATTATAAGAAAATTACATTAGACGGTCTTCACCAAAATTTACCCTAGGCCAACTACAGGTGAACTGGAGCTAAGAAGGCCACAATGTGGCAAGAAAGAATGGTATAGTGGAAAGAGAACAGGGTCAGGGTGACACAGGATTTCTGGTTCCTGTGTTAACAATGACTCATTTTACTATCGTAAGCATGTCATCCTCTCTTGTTTTCAATGTAATGGAAAGAAAAAAAGGAATACTTGGGCAGGTGTTGTACCCAATTCATCACCGTACTTGATACCCAAGAAGAGTGATACTGTTTCCACTACCTACCTCGGTTTCACTGTGTCACTGTGTCACTATCTACATTTTTGTGCTCCTGGTATAAAAGACTGAAGCTCTGGAGTCTGACCGAGCTGGGCTCTAATTTAAGCTCTACCACTCCTGAGCTAGGATAGATTTTTAATCTCTCTGATTCTCATTTTCTTCACTTTAAAAATGAAGTCAATTAGGGGCACCTAGGTGTCTTGGTCAGGTAAGCGATGGATCCTTGATTTAGGCTCAAGTCACGATCCTCAGGGTCTTGAGATAGAGCCCCATGTTGGGCTGCGTGCTGGGCATGGAGCCTGCTTAAGATTTTCTCTCTCCCTCTCCCTCTCACACTCCCCCACCCTCTAGCTCTCTCTAAAAATAAAGGGAAGCTAATTATATCCAACTCGCAGGGTCACAGCATTTAGTTATTGGTACAAATAATAATAATTAAACAAGAGGCCACATGTGAAAGCGCTTTTCAAATTTAAAGGTTTTTTAATATGTAAGAGCATTAAGTAGTACACTTATGTTGCAGAATTTCCAATTTTTTAATCTATGATATTGTCACTGTCTTTAGAATTGCCAACCCTTGATTTCTCACTTTTCTATTTTTATTATTCTTTTTTGATGTTTAATTCATACCCTTATCTTCTGAAACATTTAACAAGGAATGAAGAGACCTATAGAGGTAAGGGAAGAGTATGTGTATTTGGATTTGGAGAAGAGATGAACACCAAAGGCCTTCAGAATTCTTGACCAGTGGTGAAATAATACTATTCTGTTTTTGATATATCTGCGAGTAGTCCTTAAAGGGATAAAAAATTTAAGCTAGTGGGGCACCAAAAAATTACCAGCTGGATTTAAAGTGTTGACCTATTGGTCTTACCAAAACAGCATAATTTTTAAAATAACTTGCCTAACTGAATTCTTATAAATAGCAACAAGTCATACTCAGGAATAAGATAATAATGAAAGAGTCTTCCTTCCAGATAGGCTATTTCAACACAACATGTCTCTGCCTGCAGATTTGCAAAGACATAGAAAGCATTTACTTCGTCTCTGGAAACAGAAGATAGATATTAGAGCCAGATTCAGTGACCCTTATCTTATTAGTATGGATTGTTTTAGAGACAACTCACATTTTTCTTAGTGGTGTTTCCAAGTACAATGGACATTCTCCCAAACAATTTAATGTGGACTGTTACCAGATGAAAGACACATTTTGTTGGAACACTCATCTAGTGAGCAGGTACAATTAACTAAAGACAAAATCCTAAGTGAGACAAGGGGAGCTTTACATCCTCAGGTCACAGTACTTTCCATTCTTGTATACAAACATGGGGTGGTGAAAAGTGGGCACGGAAGGGAAGAAGTCAAGAATATTTAGTCTTAGGAAGGTACAGAGGAGAGTAAAAGATTACTTGTCTGGATAGGGGTCCTAAGCTGTTTGTTCTAAGTTATTTATTTGTTTTAAGTTGTTTATTTGTTCTAAGTTATTTGGCGGAAGTTGTTTCATTGGTTCCAAGTTCCAAGAAGATATATTTCTTCTGCAAATCCAAGAAGTTTCCTGTGGCTTTTTTAATAACTAACACTTAAGCTTTGGGCAAATTGGAATTTTTATTGTGGCAAAAATGAGCAGATCAGACCTCTAGCATTTATTGTGTCTCCCAGGTGTTTATAGCTACTTAATATTACCAAAAACTTCCTTATTGTAAATCAAGGTATTAGGATATCTTCCTGTGGATGTATCCAAATTGATCTCTATAAGCTAGAAAGTATATTTCATCATTTTTAAAAAAGATTTTATTTATTTATTTGACAGACAGAGATCACAAGCAGGCACAGAGGCAGACAGAGAGAGAAGAGGAAGCAGGCTCCACGCTGAGCAGAGAGTAATTTAGTCATGTAATATGGGGCTCCATCCCAGGACCCTGGGATCATGACCTGTGCTGAAGGCAGAGGCTTTAACCTACTGAGCCACCCAGGCACCCTGAAAGTATATCTCATCATAAGAGGAAAACTGGAGAGAAAGAAACAACAACAGCATGATCTCTGAGGCATTGAAATCCTACAATCCTGACCCCCCCAGTGTTCTCAACTGAGAAATGAGAGCTCTCTTTCAGCACAACAAACAAGAACAAAGATCTCTCCAGTCTGGAGCATGGATTGTTGGTTCCTGGTGAGTTGGTCTGTTTGATATGGAGTGGGAATAGCCTCTTAAATTTCAAAGTGGTGTGGCTAAACTAGACAATAAGTTAAGAAGGGCACATCTTTAGAATATAACCTGATTAGGTTCTGCTTCTTAAAAGAGACAGTCACACAGGTCGTGATCCCAGGGTCCCGGGATTGAGCCCTGCATCAGGCTTTCTGCTCAGCAGGAAACTTACTTCTCCCTCCCATTTCCCCTGCTTGTGTTCCCTTTCTGGCTGTCTCTTTCTCTGTCAAATAAATAAAATCTTTAAAAAATAAGAAAAAGCCACAAATTAGTACAAACATGGCAGGTGTTTATTATTTTTTGCCTTTATTATCATTTGCCTCATATATAAGCAACAAAGTACACCACTAGGAATAAGGGTTAGGCATTTGGGTTATGTAATTTTGAGGTTTGATACGTTAGTGTGTCTGCCTTAAGGTTTTGCTTATTTCACATTGTTTTCTCATTTAAGGAGAAAGAAGTAAAGCATAGATTGAAATTGTCACAAACAATTGTCCAGAACCCCTTCCACCTCTAAATCCGAAACCAAATACTAAAATCTAACACCATCAAGTACTCTTGTACAGGCATCATTAGCAAAGCACTGTGCATGTGTACACACACACACACACACACACACACACTCCCTATCCCCTCTCACCATTTTACTTCATTTTACAGCACTTACTATGATCCAACTTTACATTTTAATCATTTATGTATTGTCCATCTCCTTCCAGGAATATATGTTTCATTTTTTAAAATTTTATTATGTTACGTTAGTCACCATACAGTACATCTGTACTGTACGGTGTTTTTGATGTAGTGTTCCAAGATTCATAGCTTGCCTGTAATACCCAGGGCTCCCTGCAATACGTGCCCTCCTGTCACTGTTCCAGCCACAGCAATGAGAAGAGTGCCTGATGCAAAGTAGGTACTTAATTATGGGTTGTTTGAATGAGTGAATGGATGGATAGATAAATAAGAAAATGAAAAAAAATTCTAATGGGTGATGGGTATTAAGGAGGGCACCTGTTGTGACGAGCGCCAGGTTTTATATGTAAGTGATGAATCACTCAATTCTACACCTGAAACCAGTATTACACTATATGTTAACTAAATGGAATTTAAATAAAAATTTTTTAAAAAAAGTCTAGAGGGTTGTTTACTGATTTGTCTGTGTTCATGCGCTGCTCAGTAGTACAGTCAGACCCAGAACCCCGATCTCCTGGCTTTTAATCCTGTACTCTCTTATGCCATACTTTGTAGCTGATCACTAAAAGAGAAAGGTAAGTATGAAAATCCATAATAATTTCCTCCTACAGGAAGGTGGGAATGTGGAAATGCAGGTTGATGAATGAAAAAGATCCTTCTTTTGAAGATTATTTGAAGATTATTTGAAGACTAAAGGCTTATACAGCAATTTTTTGCATCAAAAGTTAATTGTCGGGGCGCCTGGGTGGCTCAGTGGGTTAAAGCCTCTGCCTTTGGCTCAGATCATGATCCCAGGATTCTGGTATCTGAGCCGCATTGGGCTCTCTGCTCAGCACGGAGCCTGCTTCTCCCCACCCCACTGCCTGCCTCTCTGCCTACTTGTGATCTCTGTCTATCAAATAAATAAATAAAATATTTTAAAAAATGTTAATTGTCCTTTTCAAAAATGACAAAATTTGATGTAATCAGACCTGTCCCCGAAAATACAGAGCATTTGATCTGCATAGGTCTTATCGTCTTTGATGGCAGACGGAAGGAGCCCCAAGTCTCAATTACTGACAAATTGTGAGAAGGGGCCTGACAAGAGGAGAGGAAAGGAGGATGGTCTAGGGTCACTACTTAACACTGGGGTCACTTGCCCTTTTTACCACCCAGCTCATGCAGCGTGGGCCAACCCCTGCCCCTAGGCACTCAGAATCTTGAAAAATGGAGCCACAATAGGATAAATCCTAATGAATGATCAGGGAAGCAACTGAGAGCTGAAGAGAATCTTCCCTGATTTCCAGAACCCCTTCCATGTCTAAAGGAGAGTCTGTAGGGGAAAGAAATGAAGAGATCTCATAATACAAAGATGATACTAAAAATAATTTATAAAAAGCACAGTCATTTAAATAAATAAGTACATCAGTATAGAAATGAATATTTTTGTATATTTCTTTTTGTCCCTTGAATAAACCATTAATCATAAAACTAACACATGACAGACTCTGTAGCTTTTTCCATGGCAAAACTGGTGATTGAGAAGAAATGCACAAAATACTCTTTTTTCGTGATTAAAGCTTCATGCAGTTCATTTAAATGCACGCAAAATAAGGAGAAGATCTTGTCTATTATATTGGTGGGAAGGCAAGGAGGGCTATATTTTAAATGGGAGAAAGAAAAGGGGCTAATCACTTTCTACTCTGTATCTCTAATATACTTGTATATTTTTTGAGTGCTTATTTTTCAATTTCACTTATAAAAGGAACTTTTATAAGTGAAATATCTGTTATCTATCCAATCATCCACCCACCTATCTTATATCCTATTACAGGAAGTTCTCATGAAATAGAAAATTACTTTTTCTATAATGAACTGGATCAACTCAAATGTTTCCAAACCTAAGTGTTTCATTGGCTGGGATTTGGAAAATTTTTCTTTTTGTAAAACATTTCAGTGTAATGGTATTTTGGGCTTTATTCCTTCACACATTTGATTTGATGTTTATGGGGAGCCATACCACTAAACATATCCATATGGTAGGGAAGCAATTGCATTTCAAACTCGTTACAAAGACAATAGAACAGGTAAGTAGAATAAGGCTTTAGAAGGACATAAAACTAAATATTCACATTTAGAATTATTCAGAAATTTCTTGAATACCCCAGGATCTTTGATTATCCTGAAAAAGGACAGTGGGATCTTTGTTCCTAGATATCTTGAAGAATGGGACACACTAACTACAGGTACTTATAGATTATATGGATACTTTTAAAGTTCTAACATAACTAAAAAACAACAAAAAAAATGCAGACCACTCAATCACTTACTGTCTATTAAGAATAAACAGCAATTTATCTTATACAAAATATTTTAGTCAAAATATAAGTACTTGGAGGCACAGACATAACTCAGCATTGTTCAAAAGACACTTTAAGGGCTTGTAGATAAATGTAAAAACTTGATAGAAAATACAATCCTTGGAATACTAAACATACTATTTTGTAATAGTAGTAGGCAATACTTATATGCTGGTTAGAAGCACATAAATGTGATTATATGTGCCAGGCACTATTCTGGGTGTTTTATTATATAGGTTAGTCTTTAAATTATGTGAGGTATATACTATTATCAACCAAATAAAGGTGAGGAATCTGGAGTATATCTGAGCTACTTCCTCAGCCTCTAAACTCATACCTAAACACAAGAAAAGAGGTTCTTTCTTTCTTATCAATATTGTCCTTGGCTGGTGTTGTGTTAGTATTTTCTACTTCTGTGGCCTCCGTGCTCTGTAATTTCTCAGCTCAAAGCTCACTTTTTAAATTTTGAGAAGTTCCTTGGCCTTTTTTATCTTATCACTTAAGATAACTTCTAATTAAGATCACTGGCAAATTATAATTACCAATAATTATTTTCTTGCTGAGAGAGGACTGTAACAGGTTAGTGTCCTTTTCAGAATCAACTAAAAAAGAATTAATATTTGTAAAAGCTTCAATTTCCAGTGAGAAGCTGTATTGCTAGGAGGATCTGAGTCAACATTGTGTAGTGTGTGTACCTTCAGTTAATGAGAAACAGTGGGATACGTGGTCCTCATAAGTGTAAAATATAATGAAGCATGAATCATAATTCTCTAGTACAGTAACAAAATAACAACGGCACTAAAACATTTGGAATTCTGTGGCACACTTAGAATCTTAAGTAGTTTTCCATTTTAATTACCACAAAAGGGTAATAAGCTGTTTCAAAATCTTTTCCACAAAACTTTCCCTGGGCCAGAAGTCTGAAGGAAATAATTTTCTTCTTGAGAACATGTCACTAAGGGGGAGGTCTCAGTTTTCTTAAGAACTGTAATTTTTCTAATGGTTCTTCTAAGAATAGACCATGGCAAGTGTACTTTGAGAAGACTGACATTAATAAAGTAATTTCCTCCCCAGAGATTAAAGTGGCAAAATGAAAACTTGAATTTGAGATATAATAGCAACTTCCCCCCAAATATCTGTGACTTTGTCCTATCTGTACCTCATTTCATCGAAATTAGGAAGTATTTATATTGACAGGGCATAAGATGTCATTAGAATCTGAAAAGTATATGATTAATAACGATTTACGATTAGTCTGAAGGTGGGGGCAAGGGAATGGAGGGGCAGGGACAGGGAAATACTTAGTTTTGTCCTAGTTTTATTAATATTCTCATCCTCGGAACTGTTATCTAAAAACAAAATATATAGAAAAATCAATTTCCTTCATATTCTGGGGGATATTTTGTGTATTTAAAATTTAGATTTGAGAGGCAGTTTAAGAGGGTACCGTAGCAAGATCCCGAATCCACCTCCTCCCACAGATACAACAGATCTACAGCTCCATATGGAAAAATTTCCTCTGAAAAAGACCTGAGAACTACCTGAACAAGCTGCTCCATAACAGAGGATAAAAAGGCCACATCAAGATGGGTAAGAGAGGCAGAGATGCAGTCTCAGCAAAGGCCCTACCTGCGGTGCTGCCACCGTAGTTGGGAGGGATCTCACAAATATGGAGATTCTCCTTGAGGACTTAGGGATCTGTGCCCCACATCAGCCATCCTGACCCTGAGACCAATGCCAGAGAGATGAGCTCCAAAAATGTCTGGTTTTAAAAGCCAGGGGCTGGGGCACCTGGGTGGCTTAGTCAGTTAAGTGTCTGCCTTCAGCTCATGGATCAAGCCCTACGGTGGTGAGCAGGGAGCCTATGTATCCCTCTACTCGTCCCCTCACTTCTGCTTTCTCTCAAATAAATAAATAAATAAATAAATATTTTTTTAAGCCATGAGGCTGTAGGAAACAGAGAGACTCCACTCTTAGAGGACTTGTATATAGACTCATTCACCTAGGACCCAGAGCAAAAGCAACAGTCTGAAAAGCCATTAGACCATATGTTAAAAAGATTCACTTGTTAGTCTTGTTGTGCCTACAGGAAGGGCAGGAGCCAATGGAACTCTCTCCAGGGAACAGAAATGTTAGCAGAAGCCATTTTTTCACTCTCCCTCTAACTTGCTAGCCCCGGTGGTACTCGCTATGATCCTGCCTAAGCCAGCCAGCAAGAGCACCACCCTCAAGCAGCACTCCACAGCCTCCCCTCAAAACAACTGGCCAGGGAGAGGGCCCTACCCCTAAGCACCACTCCGCCACAGCCTTTCCAAGGGGAATGCCCCTTGAGTGCCTGACTCTAGTAGCTAAGGAGAGTTACATTTTTGGGCCTTATAGTTCTGGAAAAATTGGAAAGGCAGTTCTTTGCAAGCTACCACCCCAAATGTATTGCACAGACAGCAGACTGAAACTTACCCCCAGTCTTCCCATGGAAAAGGCCTATCTACTTGATCTGGAGCTCCAGTCTGAGGGTGGGCTCTAGGATTACCACACATCTAAAGGCTACAGAAGTGCTCTTAGGGAATGTAGGCTGGGGGATACCATCTTTGAGTTCTCACTTGGCCTCATTACAGCTCCCTGATACCTCTCAGAAAGGAGTTCATATACTAATCTAGTATATGAGGGAGCGGTCTCAATTAGCACCTAATTTCAGGCTATTATAGAAGTTATAATATTTTAAAATATTTATGCACCTGACATAGAAGGACCTAAATACATAGAGCAAATACTAATATACATAAAAGAAGAGATATTGACAGTAATACAATAATAGTGGGGAACTTCAGTACTCCAATTGCATCAATGGATAGATCATCCAGACAGAAAATTAATATGGAAACATAAACCTTGAATTACATGTTAGACCAGATAAATAAATGTATATACCTATTTGTGTATATATATTTAATATTCCACTGAATAGCAGCAGAATACACATACTTCTCAAGGGCGCATGGAGCATTCTTCAAGATAGATCACACATTAGACCACAAAACAAGTCTCAATACATTTAAGAAGACTAAAATATCAAGCGTCTTTTCAACCACAAGGTATAAAACTAGAAATCAACTACAAGAAGAAAACCAGAAAAATCACAAATACAACATGGATGACTCTAGAGGGCATTATAACTGAAGTAAGCCAAACTTAGAAAGGCAAGTACCCTATAGTATCATGGATAAAGATGATGTCACTCTCTCTCTCTCTCTCACACACAGACACACACACACAGACACACACACACACAGAGGAATATTACTCAGCCCCCCAAAAAGAATTAAAAAGTTCCATTTGCCACAACATGGATGAGCCTAGATAAAGCTAAGGGAAATACATCAGACAGAAAAAGACAAATGCCATATGATTTCCACTTATATGTGGAATCTAAAAAACGAAACAAATGAACAAACAAAACAAAATACTTTGTGATTCCATTTATATGAAGTTTAGGAACAGGTATTTAACTATTATGAAAGAAGTCAATATAGCGATTATCTCTTGGGGCATGATACTGCTTATTGATTAGGCTGTGGTATGAGACACTTAGGTTGCTAGTAACTGTATATTTCAATCTGGATGGTGGTTTCACCTGGGTGTGTATATATGTGTGTTTAAAAATTACTTATCTAGGGGCACCTGGGTGGCTCAGTGGGTTAAAGCCTCTGCCTTCGGCTCAGGTCATGATCCCAGGGTCCTGGGATGGAGCACCGCATTAGGCTCTCTGCTCAGCAGGGAGCCTGCTTCCACCTCTCTCTCTGCCTGCCTCTCTGCCTACTTGTGATCTCTGTCTGTCAAATACATAAATAAAAAAATTACTTACCAAAAAATACGTTAATGACCTATGCAATTAAGATTTTTGCACTTAAACTGTATGAATATTATACCTCAAAATAAAATAGTGCTCACCTAGAAATACAAATAATCTAGTAGAATATAGATTTTATTTATTTATTTATGTATTTGAGATATAGAGAGTGAGCACATGAGAAGGGTGAGGGCAGACAGAGAGAGAGGAGGGAATCTCAAGCATACTCTGCCCTGAGCCTGGAGCTGATATGGGGCTCAATCTCATGACCCTGAGATCATGACCCTAGATGAATTCAAGAGTTGGATGCTTAACCAGGCACCCCTAGTGGAATAGAATAAGAAGATATAGAAAGAAAGAATATACACTTATTTACAGATTTTAAAGAACTTTATTTTTGGAATAATTGCAGATATACAGAAAAGTTCCTAAAATAATAGAGTTAGCATATCTTCCCATCCAGTTTTTCACATTGTTCATATCTTATATTACCGTAATACATTTGTAAAAACCAATAAACAAATATTTGCATACTGAAACAAACAAATGGAGAAAAAAACGAGGTTAAAAAATAAATAAAAAACTTGAATGTAAGACCAGAAACCATAAAACTTCTAGAATAAAACATAAGTGGTAAGTTCCTGGACATTGGTCTAAGGGATATCATTTTGGATCTGAACTACAAAAGCAAAAATAAACACATGAGACTACCTTAAAATAAAAAGCTTCTGCACAGGAAAAGAAACCATCAACAAAATAAAAAAGCAACCTACTGAATGGGAAAAGATATTTCCAAATCATATATCCATTAAGGGCCTAATTTCCAAAATACTTAAAGAACTCCTATTACCCAACACCACCAACAAAACCCCAAGAAATCTGATTTAAAAATAAGCAGAGGATCGGAATAGGCATTTTCCCACAGGAACATCCAGATGGCCAACAGGTGCATGAAAGGATGTTCAACATCACCCATCATCAGGGAAATATGAATATGCTTCAAGACTACAGTGAGATATCATCTCATTAATTGTCAAAATAGCTATTATAAAAAAGATAAGTGTTGGTGAGGATGTGGGATGGTTATGTTGTACACACAAACCTAACATTATGTTATATCTCAATTATACTTCAATTTAAAAAATTTAACTTTGATATACTTGTTTCTGCATGGAAAGAAAATTCTAGCTTTGAGAAATTAGAAAAAGGTACACATTTTAGACCAAAATTATGTGACCGTTTTATAACTTTTTTTTTCCAGATTATTTGACCTAATTCAATTTCTTATACTTAAGGCGATTTCTCTAAAGCATCTATAAACTTTTGATTCTTTTTTTTCTATACCAACACGTAGATATTTCTGACCTGTGAAATCATAAAGAGATTTTTGTGACCAAATTGTTCATGACTTGCTTGTCACCCTCCCCTATCATCTACTTTATTAAAATCCTAAAATACAATCCTGAGAAAAATTTATCTGCATATATAAATTGATGCATTGTGTCTTAGTTATTTTGGAAAGCTCTTCCAATATTGGTGGATTTGTGTGGTATGGAGTCCTCTGGAGGACCAGGTCAAGGGTAGATGGTTTACTTTCATTTGGGGTATAGGGTGGCTCGGAAAAAGACTATTTTTAAGACTTTAAATAAACAATACTTTAATTTCTGAGTACTTTCAGTTTTTCTTGGAATATAACACTTGACCAAATAGTTCAGTTATTATAACTTTTACAGTATACTGAAATATGGTACTTAAGGAAAAAACCCTTCATTTAACAACAAATTGTAAACTCTGAGATACTAAATCAATCATGTTACCTATAAGTGCCAACACTGTTATTTCATCATGCTGATTTCAACCACATTTTTAAAAAAGGAGATAATGCCAATACTTATAATTGAAAGGATTTCCAAATATACAAATACAGTAACAATTCAAGAGCTGAGTGGGACTCAATTCAAATGACAAAAGTTCACTTTTTATTCAAAACTACAGCAAGTGCCTTGGACACATTCCTTGCTGCCAATAAATCCCACAGTTCATTCTCTAAATTATTTTTAAAAATCTAGGTTAGTCATGGTGTCTTTTGAGGGGAAAGGCAGGGTAGGGGAAGCTAAGTGTTACGTATAATTCCTGCAGTTCTCAAATTAAAGTGCTCAATTTCAGGTAAATTTTTTGGATACCCTTCATAAGTGTGTTTCCATCTTCTTTGAGCTGCCTTTTAAGGCTTTATGTATTCCTAGGATATTGTCATGGACTCAGTTTTAATTCTTGCAGAACATATATTTTAAGGATACATAGCATTTAAGAAGCCAGGATTGTATCAAAACTTATTATAAAATCCCAGAATAAACTGGTTTGGAACTAGAACAGTATAGAAAAGAACAGCTAGGGGTACATAGACAAAAGACAATTACTAATTTGGGAAAAAAACAAAAAAGACTTACTTTCTGCATTTTGCTAGTTTTCTTCCCTTCTCCTTAAATGCACTTTAAGCAATATTTTTGAAAAATTTACCGAAAAAGAGAGAGAGAGAAAGCTAATTTCCTTTTTATACAAAAATAAGTAGCAGGCTGTTCTCACCCACACAGGAGTTTTTTTAGGTTTTTGTTTTTTCAGGTTTTTTTTGTTTTGTTTTGTTTTTGTTTTTGTTTTTTTTTTTTGTTTCTGTTTTTTTGTTTTTGTGGTTTTTTTTGTATTCTGTAAACAGTCTTTTTTTTTTTTTTAACTCATAGTCCATTAAATTCTTTTCCTCTTTTAGCAAACTTGTAACATATATCCTTTAACAGAAGGAATTTAAGCAAACAAACCAGTCTTTTCCTTTTCTTTCTGTTTCAGTTCCCCTTCTTATTCTGATTTATTTTTTGGATGCCGTATACAGCTAGTTAGGACTGTTACCCGACAATAATATATCCCGGATGAGGCTTTTGATGGAGATTTTACCTACCAAATGAACGAAAAATAATTGCTCTATCACGGAGGAGGAGACTGTGCGGAGGGAAGGAAGGCGAAGCAAAAGCTTTCCAAATCTCATTGGTTGGTTGGAGTACTGGATTCTAACGTATTTCTCCAAAGCAGACTGGGACTTTTCCTGCCAGCTTTCCACACTGGCTACATCAGAGAGACCAATGGCATCTGAAGTGAACAGGATTATGGCTTTGATGCAGCTGTACTCAACGGGGTCCACGCGCAGAGTTTTGAACTTCTCCATTTGCTCTTGAAAAATCTGTACCTGGTCCATAAAGATGGCCACTTGGCTGGAGGACGCTGGCGAGCCCTGTAAGCTGGTGGCAGCCAGGAATGGGAGGACATGGAGTGGCATGGAGCACTGTGCCCAGTTCACCATGAATAGGTCACACCAGGTGAGGCGAAGCAGGGCCACTTGGTCGTCGATGGGCAAGTCAGGGAAGAAGGGTATTTTCTGGGCCCATTCAATGGCACCGAAGAGCACCCGGGCAGCCTGCTCACAAATGTTCTCAAGGGTCAAGACATCGTTGGGCTGCACGCACTGGCTGCCTGACCCGAACAGGGTATAGGGCTCGGCGTGGATCAGCAGAGAAATATAATCAGACAGGTTAGTGTGGAAGCCGAGGGATTCCCTATTGGTCGGCACTACTTGCCCACGGGTTGGCTGGACTAGTGGTATCCTGTTCTTGTGCACTGCATCTCTTTTCATACCCATGTCGACGCACTTTTTGAAGCGGCAGTACTGGCACCGGTTGCGCTGGTGCTGGTCAATGCGACAGTCTTTGTTGGCTTGACATGTGAAGTTTTGACTCTTCCCCACACTGCGCTTGAAGAAGCTCTTGCAGCCCTCGCATGTGAACTGGCCGTAGTGTCTGCCGCTTGACTTGGCCCCACATACCACGCAATCGATACGCTGTTGCTGCTGCTGCCGGTTGTCACCATTCAAGCCACCAAGGCTGCTCCGTTCCACAGCCACCGTTTCCGCCGGCATGATGACTGGGCCACCTTCGCTGGGTGTCTGTGGCAGGTACGGGGCACTGGGTGGCGGCCCTGGCTCCGGAATCACCTGTAAGACCGGGCTACCCTCCAAGCTGGGGATCTCATCCTGGGGGTCGCTCCGAGTGTTGACCGCCGTTTCCATTTCTGTGGTGGCCGCGTTGGTATTTCCTGCTCCTCTGGCTGTGGATGATGGCGGCTTCTGATCTCTGGCTCTGGCGCACTACCTTTTGTGTGTGCGACTGTGCGACAGGAAGTAGGAAGGCGCCCCCGGGTGGCTCAGGGGCTAGTTGGTTGAGGTTAGTTAGTTTTTCCTTTTTTGTTTCTTTTTTTGCAAAGTTTTATCAATTTCTTGTCTGGACTGGTATATCTGTTTTGTTTCCCTCTGCTGGGCATTGTTGGTTTCGGGGGGCTTCCCACCAGGAACGGCAGGGTAAGTGCCGGTTGTGAGGGAGTAGGACCGGAATATGGAGAGAGAGGGAGGGTAGGGAGAATTGCAAGTGGATTGTCTAGCTTCAAGACAGAAATAGGAAGAAGAAGAAAAAAAATCTCCAAAGGTCTCACTTGCTTTCACTCTCT
Source organism: Mustela nivalis (assembly GCF_964662115.1). Taxonomy (NCBI): domain Eukaryota; kingdom Metazoa; phylum Chordata; class Mammalia; order Carnivora; family Mustelidae; genus Mustela; species Mustela nivalis. The sequence goes on from NC_139040.1 coordinate 33,257,723, forward strand.
CCCTCCCTCTCTGGTTCACTCTTACGGAAAAAGATTCTTATGGGTTTTTTACTTTGGGAAGACTCTGTTGCCACGAAGTGGGTGACTAGTACAAATGCTTCCCAAAGACTGTATTTCTTGATTGAGTCGACAGTTGTAATTGCTTTCATCATTTCCATCTCCTATGGCTAATCAGATTGTGTTTTGTTTTTGTTGTTGTTTTTGTTTCGTTTTGTTTTGTTTTGTTTTGCCACAGTCACTTAATAAAATGAAAGCTGGAATAAAAAAGCAATCAAGGCTTTTTTAGCAATGATAGCTTTTAGAAGAAAAGAGCAGGGGAACCTTTTTTTCACCAACGCAGTATAGAAAGTCATTTTGAGTGAGAAAGCTAGGGAGAAATAGGATGCTACACTGTATAAGTTGATTTCAGACCAACTAGGTTCAGGACTAAAGAGAACTGTGAGGTTGACCTGTGTGACTTTTCTAGTATTCAACTCTTTTTGCCTTATAAAAAGGTCAATTTCATGTAGTTTAACCTTGTGTCATCCATTTTCTACAGAACAAATTTATGAGAACCAGTGTCATAGAATACCAAAAGAGTTTAGGGTTTAATGGCTTGGAGGCAAATCTCACCCCTGTCACTTAAAATATGTGTGATTTTGGGTAAACGATAGTATCTTTCTGTGCCTCAGCTTTCTTATCTGTATGATATTAGATTGTATTACTAAAGGCAGCAATGTCAGTATCCATTTTACTGTTTCTTGTATAATTTAATTGCTCCCAGTTTGGGGTAATTACAAGCAATACTGTTACAAATAATTCTTTACACATATGTTAGTGCTTAATTGTAAGCCATTCTTTAGGATGTATACTCAACCTTGGAAGTCATGGATTATAAGGCATGAACTTTGCTAGTATTGCTATATAATGCCATATTATTTTTCAATAGTTGTATCAATTTGCATTCATTCTCACCACAGTGTATGAGTTCCTGCTCTTCCACATGTTTGCCAACACAAATTAAAGTGCCAGCACCCTTTAATTTCTCCTGATCTAGTGACTATTGGTATTTAATTGTGGTTCTTCATTTCTCTGATTACCAATAAGTTTGAGCACTGCATATGTAAAGGTACTCAAATTCATCTGGATTTCATTTGTGAAGTACCTCTTCAGTTTTATCTTTTTGTCAATTGCATTGTTTGCTTTTTTTTTTTTTTAATTGATGCATTGGGCACTATTTTCCAAGACTATTCTCAACTAACTTTATAGTTTGAACTTTTTTGACCACTGCAAATCCCTGTGTTCTGCTTTGTGGTTAAAAATGATCAAAAACAGGGGCGCCTGGGTGGCTCAGTGGGTTAAAGCCTCTGCCTTCGGCTCGGGTCATGATCTCAGGGTCCTGGGCTCTCTGCTCAGCGGGGAGCCTGCTTCCTCCTCTCTCTCTGCCTGCCTCTCTGCCTACTTGTCATCTCTGTCAGGCAAATAAATAAATAAAATCTTTTAAAAAAATGATCAAAAACAGTTTTCTTCTCCAAGGCAACTCCAAGACACTTTTCCTTACAAATCATAGAGGTGAGAGTGTGGTTCAGGTTTACCTCTGTAGGGTGCAGACTTAAAATGAGGATGATCGGTTGGTTTCCTGTCTGTATACTTTCAAACTCCCTTGTTTAGCCAACATCTGTAGGGCAAAAAGGTGCTTCAATCCTGACCCTATATGTTCCAACCTTGACTAAAATTTTGTCTTCATTATTCCTTACTATCTTGTGAGTTCTCTGATATGCACGCACGTGTGCGCACACACGCGCGCGCGCGCACACACACACACACACATCTAATATGCTTGTTTGGTAGTGTTGTCCAAAAATCTTCATCTGCCATGTTTCAGAAAACAGAACTCATTGCTGAGTAAACCTATAAAATCCTGTTGTGTACCTCATGCCTCCCATTCTCTTAAAAATAAGTTGGCATCTAATAAAGAAAAACCAGGCTTGGAAAGAGTTTAAAGTGTAGAGTTATTTGAAATATCTGCTAGGCTTTGGCTGTAACCATTCCCCCCACTGGCCTTCAAGAGTAGTCCTAATGTGAATCTGAATGAGCTCAGGGCCCCACTGTGAACAGCAGTTATCCTGCTTGAGTTAAAAGGAGTCTTACTTAGCATAAAACCTGTATTAGGGATTTTATCAATCTTGTTAACAGGTGCTTAACCTGCTTCCAGTCTGCAGGGCACAGAAGAAAACATATTCTATGGTTCTAATGAGTGTAGGGAGGGGAGGAAAAAGACTTGTTTTAGTATCAGCTCTCTGCTCTGCCACATGCTATGTGTGTGTATATCCACTTTGGGATTTAGTTTCCTTCTGAAAACCCAAAAAAATCACCTGTTTTCTCTACTTTACAAGGTTCTTCAAGGATAAATTGAAACATTATGTATGATTGAGTTAAATATTTAAGATATCAACTGTAGTCTTTGACCCGAAATAACACACCTTTACTATCTGTGTTTCCTTTGTCCTTATGAGTTATTCACTGAACTGAACCAGATTGAGGTCTAGGCACCATTTATTACCTTAAAGACCTATGCAGACAACTGAAAAACGAGGCTGCAACAAGAGGCAGTTTGAACTTTTACCAAATGTTTTCTGAAATGGAATCTCGAGGAGCTTGGTCAGTCCATCATTGAGGTTGTAAGATTTATACACAAAACTCTTACTAATTTTTCCTCATTTGGCCCTATATATATTTTATTCTCTATTTCTTTTGTTTATGCAAAGTCCAAAAAATAGTAAAGAAAGAGAATCAGGAAGGGAACTGGAATATTTGCCAGGAGCTTAAAGTTTTCTGTCTCTGATCTGGGATAGCAAAGATTCCTTACTACACAGCACACCTTACCATCTAGGTCCCAGAGGGCCAGGCACTGCCTCTTAGATAGGGCACTCCATCTAGGTAGCTCTGTTTTCATAATGACAGACACAAAATTTTTTTAATATATAATATATAAATTTATATATATTCATTATATGAATATATATGTGTGTATATATAATATATATTTGTGTGTGTATATAAAAGTTCATATGAATAGATATATGTGTGTGATTGGTATATACTAAGCGAATATTTATTACTTTTGATTAGTATATACTAATATATATATACTATATATATTTATATATACTATATAAAAATTTATATATATTCATTATATGAATATATGTATGTATATATATAGTATATATGTGTGTGTGTATATAAAAGGTTATATAAATATATATATTATGTGATTAGTATATACTAATCGAATATTATTCACAAGGCTAGAAGCTGACTATTTTTAAGCTGACTTACAATATATTGTATTCTTTTTTTTTTTTTTTTTCCTGTTCTTTGATCTCATTTTACTAAACTATCCTTCATTTGGGACATATTGTCAGAAGTTTCTGGCATGTGAACTTAAATAAAATTTTCCTGATCACGTTTATTTAGGGCTTCCAAAATAACATTCTACTGAAATAAATTCCTAAGAGTAATTTTATTAATAATATTAAGATATCCACACATACTAAGTGCCAGATATTCTTCACACATGACCTCAAACCCTCAATGCCATCTCAGATAATTTTTCTGTTTTATAGATGAATAAAGTGTTATTTAGGAAAAAAAAAAGTGATCTGTCCAAGGTGAGAAGATAATGTAAGGATTTACACCCATGTTCAGCTGATACCAAAGTCCACTTTCTACAGCACTATAACACCTCAAGAAATACTGCTGAGGTTCAGTGGTATTTCATGCTTATTGACATATGCATTGACAGATGGACTGACATGGTCCTTCCAATACATTCCACTTGCATTATTAAAAAAACTCTTTGGAAAAGGAATGATACTCATTCTTACATTGACAGTATTACCCAGAAATGATGCAGTACTTTATTTGCTGCCAAACATTTGTTGTTACGTAGACATAGGCATGATCCATTTCTACATTTCTATCTTATTTCCTAAGGGATATTACAAAACCATTGTTTGCCCCAAGGATTTTAATTAGAAATGAATATCTCACCTCTCCATTAGTTACCCTTAGTCAGAATCACTGAATTTAGTCATTGCTGATTTTGAAATTTCTCCAGAAATTATTCAGTACTGATGCCGAAAATTAGTAATTTTACCTAGTGACGAGAAATCAGAAAATTCCAGACAAGTAACATTTAAATTACTCAAGTATTTTTTAAAAAGTGAGTAAGTTCCTTGGGGGCCAGGGCCCTATTTATTCACCTCTATTTCCTAATGCCAAGTATGAAGACTGATACAGAGTGAACTTTCAATAAATATTTATTTGGTAACTTGAAATTTTGATACATGATCGCAGAAGGTGTCTTCCAAGACCATTTCCCTATAGACCTTATGAACTATTCAGAATGAGGCATGCTTTAAGACATGAACATAAAATTAATTAGACTAGAAGTAGATGAAGTATGAATGCCAAGAGGGGCAATCAAGAAAATGTTCAGAAAAAGTATGGAGATAATTTAACTTTACAGTACCTAACCTTAACACTTTTTAGTTATAGGGACAAGCAGAAGCCCTTGTAAGGGCAGTTGTACATGTTTGCTCATTTTATTCATGGTCATTTTATTTATGTTTTATAAAGATTTTTAAAATTTATTTATTTGACAGACAGAGAGCACAAATAGGCAGAGAGGCAGGCAGAGAGAGAGGAGGAAGCAGGTTCCCCGCTGAGGAGAGAGCCCCAATGAGGGGCTCGATCCTAGGACCCTGAGATCATGACCTGTGCCGAAGGCAGAGGCTTTAACCCACTGAGCCATCCAGGTGCCCCTTTATTTATGTTTTAATGCCTTTTTTTTTTTTTTAACATGGCAGATAGTATTTGAGGTACAATTTTTATCAATATATTAGTAAATTTTTATCATAATGTTTTATGCCATCATGTTTCTGTTTCATAGTATTTGTCATGACATTTTAAACTATATCTGTTTTTCCTTTACAAGTGTTAGATAGCAGAATGATAAAAATATATCTCTAAAAGTTCCAGAGATAGAAGCTGTTGTATTTTTATTAAACTATGAGTAGAAGGTTACAATCCTGAAAGTATATGTATAATTAAACTGGGTTTCTCTATTTTTCCTCAAAGTTGAATTGGCTTTGAGTATATTTAAAAAGTATGAAAAGAACTGTTTATGAAGCAATTTGGTAGCTGGGAAAATGCTATCTGCTTTGTGACAGTCATTTAAATGCTGCCATTGTGAGCCCTTTTCTCATCAGCTGATCATAGAGACATGTCCCTCTACTGAACTTCTTGAACTATGTACTGTGTGTTCAATACATGATTGCATCATTAGCACAGATCTTCACATTGCATATTACCTCTCTATACAAGTTTCTGCTTCCCACCAACACATAGAAACACACATGTGTGTACATATAATTATATTATAAACTCTCGTAGGCAGAGATTGAGATTAACACATTTGTATATCCCACTGTGTTTTGTTTGTTCAGCACTGAAAAAGAGCAGATATTCAATGTGTTTTATATTCATTGTGGTTTGGCACATGAGTTATAATAGTTTAATTATGACCTTTGTTTTCTTTGATCATTGTTAGAACATCTCCATCCTGGTGGCTAATTGGTCATTGCTGGGCCCATAAGAGCTTCTTAAAGTGTTAGAGAGAGTGGAATTAGAGTGCAGGGTTGAGTGGGATGCAGTAGCTTCTGGGTAAAATAAGGCTTTAATTTCATTTAGATACATATTTTAGAAGGGATACAGAAACCAAATCTGATAGCTATAAAATTAGATGTACAAAGTAAAAGACATTTGGGCAATTATTTGATTTATTTAATCAGTTAATAAACGAAAATGTTTAATTCCAGTCCCTGGATGAATTCTGTGGTTTCAGTTATCTGATCTGGCTGACTAAAAAATGTAAGTGAATATGTCATTGCAATTTTTGAAATGCACTTATAATACTGTTCAGCAAAAGTGATCTCTGAAAGATCAGATTAGTATCCCAAGAGTACACTGACAAACAAATTTTATTGTTGAAAAAGGTTACAATTCTATGATATCTACAAAATTGTCTCCATTTTGAGATGATTTAAGAACATGTGCTCCAATTTGACAAAGACTATTCCAGGATTTAACTTTTAGAAATTATATATGGCTATTTTCAATCACACTACACAATTTTGCTTCAACTCCCTCAGAGATTTTTTTTTTTTTGATAGTTTCACTTCTGATACTGGCTCATATTACAAAAAAACAAGTAAAACCTGTTACAGTAATATTGCTTTATTTTGAAGTTTGAGTGAGAGGAAAGGGTAAGATTTATTTCTTGTTAATATAGTATGTATCTGTCTTAAATTTTGATTCAGAGTCTTTCCATAAAACAAGGTATAATGGGAGAGGGAAAAAGGAAGTTCTTGGGTAACTGATTTTAACAGTAAGGGAAACAAAAAGGGTAAGCTCAGTCATTGAAGACAATCTCTGTTTATTGCACATATCTGCCTAAGAAAGGCCTTAAAATAATCCAGGTTTGAGATAAAAGCGATTTTAGAGAATCTAAAACAATCTAATTCTACAAATTAAGGAAAGGAGGCTCAAAGCTAAGTGACTTCATCTAGATTACAAAGTTAGTGGCAAAATTGAAACTAGAAATGGGTGCCGGGGGGGTTAGTTGGTCAAGCTCTGTGTTTGGCTTTGGTCATAATCCCAGGGTCCTGGGATGGAACCCCACAATGGGGGGGGGGTGCCTTCTCAGCAGGGGTCTGCTTCTCTTTCTCCCTCTGTGCTCTCTCTCTCTCTAGTAAATAAATAAAATCTTAAAAAAATAAAAAAAAATAGAAACTAGGCCTTCAATGCCCTATTATCCCTTAGAATTAACCAATAAAAAAGAGAATGTAAAAGTGCAGAATACAGAAATAGCTCACAAATAAGAGTAATTCATCTAAAGTCTGGCATCACAAGGTAAACTCAAGTTACATTATTGATGGTTTTTCTAAGAACTTTGATACGCCCCTCTTCCAGCTTTCCTCTCTGACCTGGTACCTTTCTAAATTAATTCTTTCCTGCCTCAGCTTTTGCTTCTTCTCCTTGACCCTAGGCTAAACTGGAATTAATAGCTGTTGTTGGACAAGGTCTCTGAACACAGGGAGAGTTGTTTTGTTGGCCCAAAACTATAGTGAACAAGGTCTTTGAACATGAGGCGGTTGTTTTATAGGCCAAAAACTAAAGTGATTTCCTTTTAGCCTATAAACAAGTGTAAGTCTCTCATCTGCAATTAAAGTACTTCCTTGACCTTCTTTTCCCTCTAATAAATATGATCTCTTTTGAGAGTCAGAACCAAGACTCTCTAAAAATTTTTTTCATAAAAACCAAATATAATGTATGGAACTTATTTGGGTCTTGATTTAAGTGAATAAACTTGTTTAGATCCTAATTTGAGTTAACTGTGAAAAAGTGAGTATAGATTGAGTAGTAGATGATATTCAATAACCATTTTAAATTTATTAGGTAGCATAATATTATGGTGCTAAGTTTAAAATGTCACTGTAATTAAAGATGTATAAAGAAGTATTTACAAGGGCAGGCCTTCCATAATGGTAAAATGAGGACTTCGGAGGAATCCTTTCTCACAAAACCAGTAAAAATATTTGCAAAATGGTGAAAATTGACCATTTCAGAATTTTTGAAATTAAGTGGGGCCTGACTGTTTTTGGAGCTCCATATGAAGCTCCATCCCCACAGCACTGTATTTGGAGTAGTTTTCTTGAAATACCCTTTTCCCAGAGCATTGTGGCTATTTGACATGACTTTGAGTTCAGGTACTCAGAAGAAGTCCTATTCATAGGGTATTATTGAAACAATAGCAATAAGTTGGACTCAGTAATACTATAATTTCCCAAGGCTGTGAGTTCATTGGAACAAACAAAAGCCTGGCTAAAAAGTTAGAAGGAATGTCTCAGTAATAGGAATAAGTCCAATATAGGGGATTTAAAAAAGCTCCATCATATTCCAGGAGATCTAAAAACAGCACACATGCATGGCCCTGCACACACTTAAAAAAGCCCAGAGAGGACCCCAATAATTCAACTCCCGCTCTCCTTGGTGCCCTGCTCAAATAAGAAGTAAAAACAAGACTAACATGTAAACTCTTGAAATTTGAAGATGCAACTTCACACAACAATCAAAGAGCAGAACAATAACTGGCTTAAAGTATTTAATGAAATATTTTAACCAACAACTGGCTAGTCACAAATAATGCTGATCCAGGGGTAATGTCTAAGGAGCCAGGCTTTAAATAAAAACAAGAATTAAAGGAAAAATCTACCAGAGAAAATAGCAGCTACACATAGCAAGAAATATAGAATCTACAAAATTAACTTAGGAAAGTCATAAAGCAATCAAGAATAAGGAAAAAAGAATAATATCAACAGCAAACAAACACTGAGAGTAGAGGGATCTGACTCTGAAGGTGTTACAGTATATTATTTAAAATATCCAGTTTTCAACAAGAAAATACAAAATACAAAGGAACAGGAAAGTAGGGCCCATACACAGGAATAAAAGCAGTCACTTTGGGGTGCCTGAGTGGCTCAGTGGGTTAAGTCTCTGCCTTTGGCTCAGGTCATGATCTCAGGGCCCTGGGATCGAGCCCCGCATCAGGCTTTCTGCTCAGCAGGGAGCCTGCTTCCCCTTCTCTCTCTGCCTGCCTCTCTGCTTGCTTGTGATCTCTCTCTCTTTGTCAAATAAATAAAATCTTTAAAAAAAAAAAAAGCAGTCACTTTCTAGTGTCTTGGAGGAGATCAGATGTTCAGTTGATTAGACAAAAAGTTTAAATCAGCTATGAAAATATGTTTAAAGAAGTAAAGGAGAGTATATTTCAAGAACTAGAGGAAACTATGATAGTGTTTCATTGAATAGGTAAAATCAATTAAGAGATAAAAATTCATCTAAAATTAAAAAGTAAACACAAATAGAAATTCCGGAGTTGAAAAATACAATGACTAAAGTTATAAATTCATTAGATGGGGTTAACAGAGGAATTCAGCAGGCAGAATAAGAGTCCATGAACTTGATGATAGGTCAAAAGAGATTATCCAGTCTGAAGAACAGAAAGAAAAAAAAATAAAGAAAAATGAACAGAGTCTGTGGGACACCATCAAATGTATGCATAATTTGAGTCCTTAAAAGAGAGGAGAGAGAGAAAGAGGCAGAAAAAATTTGACATAACAATGGCTAAAATTTTCCCAAATTTGATTCTCAAATTTGATGAGAAACATTAATTTTGACCTAAAAAGCTCAAGGAACACCAATTAGGATACATTTTGGGAAGGATTATAAGACACTTCATAGTCAAACGATTGAAAGATAAGAAGCAAATTATGAATGTAGCATGAGATAATTTGACACATACAGGATGACTCATAAAAGTTTAATGGCTGACTTCTTGTCAGAAACCACAAAGCCCAAAAGGCATGTAATTCAAAGACGGTCAACTGAGAATTCTATATTCAGTAAAACTGTCCCTCAAATATGAAAAAGAAGTAAAAAGGTTTTTAGATAAACAAAAACAGAACTTGTCATCAGCATACTTGACCTACAACAACTACTAAAGGGAATCCTTCACTAAAATGAAAGGCTAGATGGTAACTCGAATCTATCCGTATTAAAACACTTCCCCTAAATGATTTAAAAGACAAGTACATAAATAATAATACAAAACTATTTTGATGGGGTATAATGTAGAAAGGTGCAATTTGCATGACAATGATAGCACAAAGGATGGGGAAGGAAGGAAAAGTACACTGGAGGAAAATCTTTACACATTTGAAATTTAATATAAATCTTAGCTTTGCGCAGTGGCAGTATCGTAGCCAATGAGGTTTATCCGAGGCGCGATTATTGCTAATTGAAATTTAATATAAATCTTGATAATTTTTTTTAAAGATTTTATTTATTTATTTGAGAGACAGCTAGAGACAGAGCACAAGTGGGGGAGAAGGAGAAGCAAGTTTCCCACCAAGCATGGAGCTGGATGAGGGTCTTGAATCCAGGCACCCCATAAATCTTGATTATTTTAAGTTAAGGTACACATTATAGGGAGTGACTGCTAATTTGCATGGGATTTCTTTTTGGGGTGATGAAAATATTCTGGAATTAGATCATGATGATTGCTTGACTTCCTGAATATACAAAAAGCCATCACATTTTATACTTAGAATGGGTGAATTTTATGGTCTATAAAATGTATCTTAATTTTTAAAAAAGAATGAAAATAAAAAAGATGCATAATGAGGAGGAGTCAAGATGGCGGAGAAGTAGCAGGCTGAGACTACTTCAGCTAGACGGAGATCAGCTAGATAGCTTATCTAAAGATTGCAAAACCTGAAAATCCATCGGCAGATCGAAGAGAATAAGAACAGCAATTCTGGAAACAGAAAAACAACCACTTTCTGAAAGGTAGGACCCGCGGAGAAGTGAATCCAAAGCGACGGGAAGCTAGACCCCGGGGGGAGGGGCTGGCTCCCGGCAAGAGGCGGAGCAACCGCGCACAAAATCAGGACTTTTAAAAGTCTGTTCCGCTGAGGGACATCGCTCCAGAGGCTAAACGGGGGCGAAGCCCACGCGGGGTCAGCGTGGCCTCAGGTCCCGCAGGGTCACAGAAGGATCGGGGGTGTCTGAGTGTCGCAGAGCTTGCGGGTATTGGAACGGGAAAGCCGGCTACAGAGACAGAGCCGACAGTAAGCTCGCAGCTCGGGGTTACCTTGAACCGGTCGCAGGCTCGGTGAGCTCGGAGCGTGGCCGGAGGTCAGGCAGACGGGAGTAACTGGGCGAGGTTCTCTGAGGGCGCACTGAGGAGTGCGGCCCTGGGCTCTCGGCTTGTCCGGGCCGGAGACCAGGAGGCCGCCATTTGTATTCCCGTCCTCCGGAACTCTACGGAAAGCGCTCAGGGAACAAAAGCTCCTGAAAGCAAACCCGAGCAGATTACTCACCCCGTCCCCGGGTAAGGGCGGTGTAATTCCGCCTGGGGCAAAGACACTTCAGAATCACTACAAAAGGCCCCTCCCCCAGAAGATCAACAAGAAATCCAGCCAAGACCAAGTTCATCTACGAAGGAGTGTGGTTTCAATACCAAGGAGAGCAGCAGAATTCCAGAGGAGGAGAAAGCCAAGCACGGAACTCATGGCTTTTTCCCTGTGATTTTTTTTTAGTCTTGCAGTTAATTTAATTTTTTTCTTTTTCATTTTTTGTTTTTTTTTTCTCACCTTCGGGTAAAATTTTTTTTTAACTGTTACCTTTTTCTTTTTTAATAATTTTTTACTAGTTTATCTAATATATATATTTTTTCTTTTTTACATTTTTCTTAGGTGTTTTCTTTTTTTTAATTCTTTTCTTCTCTTTTTTTTTTTCTTTTTTCTTTCTTCCTTTTTGAACCTCTTTTTATCCCCTTTCTCTCCCCTCACGATTTTGGATCTCTTCTAATTTGGTTAAAGCACATTTTCCTGGGGTTGTTGCCACCCTTTTAGTATTTTACGTGCCCCTTCATATACTCTTATCTGGACAAAATGACAAGATGGAAAAATTCAACACAAAAAAAAGAACAAGAGGCAGTACTGAAGGCTAGGGACCTAATCAATACAGACATTGGTAATATGTCAGATCTAGAGTTCAGAATGACAATTCTCAAGGTTCTAGCCGGGCTCGAAAAAGGCATGGAAGATATTAGAGAAACCCTCTCGAGAGATATAAAAACCCTTTCTGGAGAAATAAAAGAACTAAAATCTAACCAAGTTGAAATCAAAAAAGCTATTAATGAGGTGCAATAAAAAATGGAGGCTCTCACTGCTAGGATAAATGAGGCAGAAGAAAGAATTAGTGATATAGAAGACCAAATGACAGAGAATAAAGAAGCTGAGCAAAAGAGGGACAAACAGCTACTGGACCACGAGGGGAGAATTCGAGAGATAAGTGACACCATAAGACGAAACAACATTAGAATTATTGGGATTCCAGAAGAAGAAGAAAGAGAGAGGGGAGCAGAAGGTATCCTGGAGAGAATTATTGGGGAGAATTTCCCTAATATGGCAAAGGGAACGAGCATCAAAATTCAGGAGGTTCAGAGAACGCCCCTCAAAATCAATAAGAATAGGCCCACGCCCCGTCACCTAATAGTAAAATTTACAAGTCTCAGTGACAAAGAGAAAATCCTGAAAGCAGCCCGGGAAAAGAACTCTGTAACATACAATGGTAAAAATATTAGATTGGCAGCTGACTTATCCACAGAGACCTGGCAGGCCAGAAAGAGCTGGCATGATATTTTCAGAGCACTAAATGAGAAAAACATGCAGCCAAGAATACTATATCCAGCTAGGCTATCATTGAAAATAGAAGGAGAGATTAAAAGCTTCCAGGACAAACAAAAACTGAAAGAATTTGCAAATACCAAACCAGCTCTATAGGAAATATTGAAAGGGGTCCTCTAAGCAAAGAGAGAGCCTACAAGTGGTAGATCAGAAAGGAACAGAGACCATATACAGTAACAGTCACCTTATAGGCAATACAATGGCACTAAATTCATATCTCTCAATAGTTACCCTGAATGTTAATGGGCTAAATGCCCCTGTCAAAAGACACAGGGTGTCAGAATGGATAAAAAAACAAAACCCATCTATATGTTGCCTCCAAGAAACTCATTTTAAGCCCGAAGACACCTCCAGATTTAAAGTGAGGGGGTGGAAAAGAATTTACCATGCTAATGGACATCAGAAGAAAGCAGGAGTGGCAATCCTTATATCAGATCAATTAGATTTTAAGCCAAAGACTATAATAAGAGATGAGGAAGGACACTATATCATACTCAAAGGGTCTGTCCAACAAGAAGATTTAACAATTTTAAATATCTATGCCCCCAACGTGGGAGCAGCCAACTATATAAACCAATTAATAACAAAATCAAAGAAACACATCAACAATAATACAATAATAGTAGGGGACTTTAACACTCCCCTCACTGAAATGGACAGATCATCCAAGCAAAAGATCAGCAAGGAAATAAAGGCCTTAAACGACACACTGGACCGGATGGACATCACAGATATATTCAGAATATTTCATCCCAAAGCAACAGAATACACATTCTTCTCTAGTACACATGGAACATTCTCCAGAATAGATCATATCCTCGGTCCTAAATCAGGACTCAACCTGTATCAAAAGATTGGGATCATTCCCTGCATATTTTCAGACCACAATGCTCTAAAGCTAGAACTCAACCACAAAAGGAAGTTTGAAAAGAACCCAAATACATGGAGACTAAACAGCATCCTTCTAAAGAATGAATGGGTCAACCGGGAAATTAAAGAAGAATTGAAAAAAATCATGGAAACAAATGATAATGAAAATACAACGGTTCAAAATCGGTGGGACACAACAAAGGCAGTCCTGAGAGGAAAATATATAGCGGTACAAGCCTTTCTCAAGAAACAAGAAAGGTCTCGGGTACACAACCTAACCCTACACCTAAAGGAGCTGGAGAAAGAACAAGAAAGAAAACCTAAGCCCAGCAGGAGAAGAGAAATCATAAAGATCAGAGCAGAAATCAATGAAATAGAAACCAAAAAAAAAAAAAAAAAACAATAGAACAAATCAACGAAACTAGGAGCTGGTTCTTTGAAAGAATTAATAAAATTGATAACCCCCTGGCCCGACTTATCAAAAAGAAAAGAGAAAGGACCCAAATAAATAAAATCATGAATGAAAGAGGAGAGATGACAACTAACACCAAAGAAATACAAACTATTATAAGCACATACTATGAGCAACTCTACGCCAATAAATTTGACAATCTGGAAGAAATGGATGCATTCCTAGAAACATATAAACTACCACAACTGAACCAGGAAGAAATAGAAAGCCTGAGCAGACCGAAAACCAGTAAGGAGATCGAAACAGTCATTAAAAATCTCCAAACAAACAAAAGCCCAGGGCCAGACGGCTTCCCGGGGGAATTCTACCAAACATTTAAAGAAGAACTAATTCCTATTCTCCTGAAACTGTTCCAAAAAATAGAAATGGAAGGAAAGCTTCCAAACTCATTTTATGAGGCCAGCATCACCTTGATCCCAAAACCAGACAAGGATCCCACCAAAAAAGAGAGCTATAGACCAATATCCTTGATGAACACAGATGCGAAAATACTCAACAAAATACTAGCCAATAGGATTCAACAGTACATTAAAAAGATTATTCACCACGACCAAGTGGGATTTATTCCAGGGCTGCAAGGTTGGTTCAACATCCGCAAATCAGTCAATGTGATACAACACATCAATAAAAGAAAGAACAAGAACCATATGATACTCTCAATAGATGCTGAAAAAGCATTTGACAAAGTACAGCATCCCTTCCTGATCAAAACTCTTCAAAGTGTAGGGATAGAGGGCACCTACCTCAATATCATCAAAGCCATCTATGAAAAACCCACCGCAAATATCATTCTCAATGGAGAAAAACTGAAAGCTTTTCCGCTAAGGTCAGGAACACGGCAGGGATGTCCATTATCACCACTGCTATTCAACATAGTACTAGAGGTCCTAGCCTCAGCAATCAGACAACAAAAGGAAATTAAAGGCATCCAAATCGGCAAAGAAGAAGTCAAATTATCACTCTTTGCAGATGATATGATACTATATGTGGAAAACCCAAAAGACTCCACTCCAAAACTGCTAGAACTTATACAGGAATTCAGTAAAGTGTCAGGATATAAAATCAATGCACAGAAATCAGTTGCATTTCTCTACACCAACAGCAAGACAGAAGAAAGAGAAATTAAGGAGTCAATCCCATTTACAATTGCAACCAAAACCATAAGATACCTAGGAATAAACCTAACCAAAGAGACACAGAATCTATACTCAGAAAACTATAAAGTACTCATGAAAGAAATTGAGGAAGACACAAAGAAATGGAAAAATGTTCCATGCTCCTGGATTGGAAGAATAAATATTGTGAAAATGTCTATGCTACCTAAAGCAACCTACACATTTAATGCAATTACTATCAAAGTACCATCCATCTTTTTCAAAGAAATGGAACAAATAATGCTAAAATTTATTTGGAACCAGAAAAGACCTCGAATAGCCAAAGGGATATTGAAAAAGAAAGCCAACGTTGGTGGCATCACAATTCTGGACTTCAAGCTCTATTACAAAGCTGTCATCATCAGACAGCATGGTACTGGCACAAAAACAGACACATAGATCAATGGAACAGAATAGAGAGCCCAGAAGTAGATCCTCAACTCTATGGCCAACTAATCTTCGACAAAGCAGGAAAGAATGTCCAATGGAAAAGAGACAGCCTCTTCAATAAATGGTGCTGGGAAAATTGGACAGCCACATGCAGAAAAATGAAATTGGACCATTTCCTTACACCACACACAAAAATAGACTCAAAATGGATGAAGGACCTCAATGTGCGAAAGGAATCCATCAAAATCCTTGAGGAGAACACAGGCAGCAACCTCTTCGACCTCTGCCGCAGCAACATCTTCCTAGGAACAACGCAAAAGGCAAGGGAAGCAAGGGCAAAAATGAACTATTGGGATTTCATCAAGATCAAAAGCTTTTGCACAGCAAAGGAAACAGTTAACAAAATCAAAAGACAACTGACAGAATGGGAGAAGATATTTGCAAACGACATATCAGATAAAGGACTAGTGTCCAGAATCTATAAAGAACTTAGCAAACTCAACACCCGAAGAACAAATAATCCAATCAAGAAATGGGCAGAGGACATGAACAGACATTTCTGCAAAGAAGACATCCAGAGGGCCAACAGACACATGAAAAAGTGCTCCATATCACTCGGCATCAGGGAAATACAAATCAAAACCACAATGAGATATCACCTCACACCAGTCAGAATGGCTAAAATAAACAAGTCAGGAAATGACAGATGCTGGCGAGGATGCAGAGAAAGGGGAACCCTCCTACACTGTTGGTGGGAATGCAAGCTGGTGCAGCCACTCTGGAAAACAGCATGGAGGTTCCTCAAAATGTTGAAAATAGAACTGCCCTATGACCCAGCAATTGCACTATTGGGTATTTACCCTAAAGATACAAACGTAGTGATCCAAAGGGGCACGTGCATCCGAATGTTTATAGCAGCAATGTCCACAATAGCCAAACTAATGAAAGAACCTAGATGTCCATCAACAGATGAATGGATCAAGAAGATGTGGTGTATATACACAATGGAATACTATGCAGCCATCAAAAGAAATGAAATCTTGCCATTTGTGACAACATGGATGGAACTAGAGCGTATCATGCTTAGCGAAATAAGTCAAGCAGAGAAAGACAACTATCATATGATCTCCCTGATATGAGGAAGTGGTGATGCAACATGGGGGCTTAAGTGGGTAGGAGAAGAATAAATGAAACAAGATGGGATTGGGAGGGAGACAAAGCATAAGTGACTCTTAATCTCACAAAACAAACTGAGGGTTGCTGGGGGGAGGGGGTTTGGGAGAAGGGGGTGGGATTATGGACATTGGGGAGGGTATGTGCTTTGGTGAGTGCTGTGAAGTGTGTAAACCTGGTGATTCACAGACCTGTACCCCTGGGGATAAAAATATATGTTTATAAAAAATAAAAAATTAATTAAAAAAAAGGAAAAAAAAAGATGCATATTGTAAGCCCCAGAATCACCACTAAAAATATTCCAAAAAAACAGTAAAAAAGTAAACAAAGGAATTTAAATGGTACAGTAGAAAATATCTCTATCATCTCTAGTTGACAAAAGTAAAAAAATTATTAAAAGGTTTCTGTGAGTAGCAGTAGTTGGTCTTTCAAAATTCAGAAAAATATTGTCATGGTGGTAGGAAATTGTATGGAAAAACAGTGACTTTGTATCTGTTTCCAAATATGTCATTCTTAATGAGGTGTATGTGAAGGGGGTGGTTCCTTCTTTAAGGAAAAAATGATTACAACTCTTGTATAATTTTTTAACTATTAGTATATTGTTTTCAAGTCAACATCTCTTGTATACTTTTTACTTATTAGTATATTGATTTCAAGTCAACACATATGCCTTATTTTTTCTTGCCAGATTTGTTTAGTGTGCTTAATAACACCTGTAATGAAGGACTGCTCTAAGGTTTTGATGAATGGTATAAGTAAAAATATTACATTAGAGAAACTGCTATTGTTTGTGTGACACAGCAAAGCAGACAGAAAAGAGTACATAGGATTTGAGGTTAGATCCATCTTTCCTCCCTGTACAACCTGAATTTAAGTTTCCTTATCTGTATAGGTAATTAATAGCACCCATCCTAAGTAATTTTATTAGATTAAGTCATAAGATTTGAGTAATGTGTTTGGCGTATAACTGGGCCCAAATATATATCAAAGCTCTCACTATAATTATCTTATTTTTGTTACTGTTATTGCTTTGTAGCATTTGGTAATTTCCATAAACCCATGATACTGACCTACTAGGCATGAATTTAAAAAAATCAATAGTTAAGAAGTAAGGTCAGTTGAAGTTTGCTTTTGTTGTCAAACTATTTTTCCTTTCTGTACTTTTATTTTTCCTATTAACTGTCACCTTTGTGTACTGTTTAATTCTCTTTTTTTCCCAAGTAATCTTAACACATGTCTGAAAAAAATTGCAGGAGGACATAAAGTTGGGCTACGAATGTCATACCTTTTGAGTTTCTTTATTTCACAATAAACACTAGACAGATATTAATCACATTGTCACAATATTTTACATCAGAATTAAATACACTCTCAGATTTCCTCACCACATGTTCCCTCTTTCCTTTGGTTATTTATGTAACTAATTTAATTAGAGTTTCTTAAAAATGAAACTTTTAGGTAAATCAGCCAAGTAAAAGTTAATTCAGTAATTTGTCATAGTCCTGCATGCTAAAAAAATTACTTATGAAATGGTGGTCCTCAAAAATTGTTTTTATATTTTTAAATAAAATAAATTTTGGGGAAGTAGTCATTTAACTTTCCTACTCTACTTAAACTACAAGACTTTTACCTTACCTCATTATAATTAAATAAAAAAAATATTATATTATAATATTAAAACCAAGAAAATACTTCCAGAATGTTTGTTTTAGTAGAGGTGGAAGCAGATTTTTTAAATTTTCATATGCATATCTATTTAATTGTAGCCAGAGGTTTGGTTCAATGCAATACTAAATATATCTTAAAATTGTATTGAGACTTAAAGTATACTAAATATTTTCCATTTCAGTCTTGAGTATTTACAAATACCTATAAAGTTGATGCTAAGTGAGATAATGCAGGTCAAAATACTTATCATGATAGGTACACAGTAAAAGCTAGTCATTCACAAAGGAGACTAATTCTGAGGGATATCCATTGATTTTCCCAAAATCACAATATTAGTATGGTGTTATTTAAGAGTCATTTGATTAAAAATATCTAGCTAAAACACAATATTTTTTAGTCAGAAGTGGAGCTAAGGACATGAAAATACAAAATTCAAATATGTATATGATTAAAATTAATATTTAACTTTAGTATAATTTTTCTATGAAACAATTTTCTTTTTTTTTTTTTTGGTAACTAAGCAAAATATCATGCTTAATGGAAATAGTTTGCTGTCTTTATTTCTCACTCCAGTTGCCCTTTTAGAGAACACAATGATTGATTACAAGGGTTTATATATCCCACCCACTGTTGAAACTCATGTATATACAGAGATGGTAATCAGGTTTTTGAGGAAATGAAAATTAGACTTAAATCTCCCCCATTATGAAAAATACTTCAAAGAACATAAGGAATGTACTTTTCATTATTTATCTACACTTTATTTTGAACGTTTTCCATGTGAAACTAAATAAATCGAAAGTTAGATTTAGCTATTAGTTTAATAACACATATTTAGCTTCCTCCTCTGTACTCGTTCCTAAAATAGAAAACCCAGCAAAGTTCTTTCTCTCTATAAATATGAAGGAGATATTAAACTGAGAATGTATGAGATGGAGTTAGAGTAAAATAGAAAAATAAGTAAGTGCCTAGTAAACATTAAATGCTTTTCTTTTAGCTCCCCTTCAAGGTTTTTTTCAATATAATTTTGAGGAGAAAATGCTGTATGTTTTTTATTAGCTAGTGTAATTCTTTCAGGTTCTAAAAATGATCTTGATCTAGAATAAGGAAAGTTTTGCTCTACAGAAGATGGTCTGACCCCGTTATCTTATGTTCACTCTAAATACTAATTCAGAATACTTTTTTTTCTGCTTCATTCTGAAATAGATTAAATTCCCCAAATGCTGTGATCCCACAACTACACAGGAAGTAGAAATAAAGAATCTACAACAGCTCGGGCTACTTTGTATTTGTACAGACTTACATAAAGACCTTCAACTATCTCTTAACATGTAATTCAATAATAAAAATAGAAATATATAGGTAATTAAAGCTCTATCTCCAGGACTTACTTTATTAACTATTTCTCAGTGAAAGAAATCTACAGTGCAAAAAAAACTCATTCAACCTTGATTGTCTTGATATTCTTCTTTTAAAAAGAAACGATGTCATTAAATCATAGAAAAAATCCATAAAGTGGGTTTTGGGGGACTTAGTATTATGTGAACAATGTGCAAACACCTTGCCTGTGCTATATTTTGAATGCAGAACAATTAGAGTGCAAAGATTTTAGATCTTTTATTTGGAACACAAAACAAATTTCAACACTCACTGAATATGGAAATTCGGCTAAGGAGGAAAAGAAAAAAAAATTAACTTTTAAGGATTATTCCAAAAACCGAGATACTACACAGTTCAAACATTGTATTGGAAGTATATAGAGCTAAATTAAGATTCATAGTTGTAAGAGATTCTGTTTAGCATATGGAAGGTAGCTTTCAAGATAGAATTACTGCCCTTTGAGATAAAGACTAAGTAGGCTATTCTTAATCATCTCATAATGTTAAAAAGTGAAGTTTATGGATACATAGTCCATACATTCTAAGCAAATTTTATCATATGTTCACTTAGATGGCAACAAGAGATAACATGTCTTCTGAGTTATTAAAATAATATCTAATTAATGAGTAGGTTTTTCATCTAGGGTCTCTTACTGGGACTAGTCATATTGATTATCACAATCATTGGCACATAAAAGTGTGTGTGAGATGTAACCCTGTTTATGGAATAGTATTTCTTCTTTTCGTCTCCCTATCATTCATAAAAGCACTGTACTTCTACCTCCATAATGATAATTTCAGACTCTGAGTAAGTAACTTGTTCAGTGACATCAGTAGGAAACCTAATTATAGAATCTTAAAACATAGAAGAAAACCTAGAAAATATCTAGTTCAACCTCCTACTCAAAACAGAAATTCCTTGTATAAACTTCAGTAATGGAGTGGTGCCTCTCCTTGAAAGATAGAGCTTCTCAACAATTAAGACCATTTTATAGAACCCTAACCTACTTCTTTTATCTTTTACCATTTATCTGGCTCTCACCTTTTGAAGCTATATGAGCATGAAAATGCTTCTACTATTTGAAGATATATTCTGCCCCCCTTCACTTTTCCTTAATTCTATTTTTTAATCACACGGCAATGAAGGCTTTGAAACATGGGCTTTTGAACTATGTGTCTAAGAGGGTGTTTAGAGTCTGAAATGTGCTGAATTGAAATGACTTTGAGCAAAGCTATGGTTCTAAAAAGAGTGTCTATTAGCTGGGACCATGTATAGCACTAGTGAATGTACAGTAACTATTAACAATAATTATCACTGTAGAGCTTGGAGAAAGTACTCCTGGGTCTACAAGAGCTGAGGTTTTTTTTTTTTTTTTTTTTTTTTTTTTAACTTATGCTACTTATATCTTTAGAGCCATATCAAGACAGGAAGCATGAACCAAGGTTTGGTTGAAGTCTTCGGGAACATGCATGTTCCGCATTTCTAGGGATCAGTAGCAGAAATACTAGTCAGAGTAGCTGGGGAAGTGGGGCCCTTAATACTAGCAATCTAAATGAAAATGGTTATTAGCCTTTTATGGACTTAAAATCAGGTAAAACTGTATATCTCAGTTTTCCTCATCTTTAAAGTGGGGAAAAAGTAAAATTCTGCCAACATATTGGTTGTGAGTAGTAGATGAGGTAATAGACATAGAGTAAGAGCTGAAAGATCAGAGTATGTCACCCCAAAATGGGCCACCTTGGCATAAGAATTATTTTGACCTGAAAGCAACTGAGAAACAGTAGAGTCAGAAAAATCTCTCTGCCTTCCCCTTTACTGTCTAAAGGTAGAGTATAAATTTCCCTTTTTTAAGGTCCCCCAATACCAAGAAGAGAATTATTCTTAATCACTGGAAACATACTTATCCCCAGGATTGCACAAAATTAAATCTGCATAACAAGACTTATTAAAAATAACCTTTATTGTCCATTAGTTTTCCCCATATATTTACCTTCCCACAATTTACTACCCCAAGAAATTCAAAGCCTCTTTTTTTTTGACTTGCCACTTCTCAGTAATTTATTGCTCTTTGTTAAGATGATTCATAAGGCCCAGGTCTAACCATTTCTTCGAATCTTCTTTCCTACGAAGGTCTTCAAATGCATTAGTAATAAACTTTCTTGTTAAGCTGCCTTTTGCCAAATTAACGTGCAGGACCCCAGTACTGAACTAAGAGGGCAGAGGAACATTTATCTTCCCAGATAGTGCTCAAATAAGCTAGCTATTATAATTATTAGAACATCATCTTCCTTACCATCAGGACCTGGCAACAAGCAAGCATTCAGTTAGGTGTTAGCTGCTATTATTTATAAGTGCTGGATATATGTCTATAGTCAAATGACTCTTTTATAGTAGCATTGGAATGTTAACTAAAATTGTATTTTGAATTTATTTTGTGAATTTATTAGAGAATTAAAGCAACAATCTGCAAAAGTTGTATATCTCTAAGGAAGAAAGAAGAAGAAGTACAAAGAATAACTAGAGATAGCAGACTCTAGAGATATGAACAAGAACCAGAATTTCTGGATTGTATTCTTTAATATATGCCACTGTAATTTTCTGTAAATATACTGAGTGCTATTGTTCCTTTTTACACTCAGAATTGAAACTTACCTGACAAAGACTTTTTTTACTGAAGGGTAAAGAGCCTACAATGAGAGTATTATGTGTATCTGAAGAGGGAAAGGAGATATTAGAAGACATTTGAATGAAAAAGTAAAGATTCATAGGTCTAGATGGGGGAGCAGGAAATCCTCAGTATATAAAGTCATGAGTTATTCATTTATTCATTAAAAAATGCCAGATACAAGGGTAAATTCTAGGTATATGTAAGTTCACAAGACTGGCAAGGTCACTGCTTAGCCTTTCCAAGGGAAGTTTTTGTGTGGATGGATGACTGAGAACAGGATTTAAGGCATCAGTAAATAAACTCTAAATCAGCTCTATAGAGTGTGTTAACCCTAGAAAACAACAAAAAACAAAACGAAACAAAACCCCAAAAAGCAAAAACCAAAAACAAACAAAAAACCACAGAAAACAGTTTTACAGAGAGATTTTGTGAAGGGGGCAGGGACAAGCATGCCTTTTTTAATGTTTGGATAACAAAGCCGTCTACAAATTATGGAGGGAAATATTCCCAGTTTTCCCAAGGAACACTGCGTATAATATAGACAGGAGCAAATGCAGTACCATGTGATATCTTGAGGGTTTGTAGGTTTGGCAGCACCAGGTAACAGCACCCAAGACAGGTAAGCGGCATTCTCATGATGGTGAAATGGCAGAGCATCAGCAGAGACCACAATGCCTGGTGGGAGATTGTGGATGCCCAACAGACATGGCGGTACTCAGCAGCTGCCCAGCACATGGTGATGGATGCCCAATGGAAGATGAAGAATGCTCAGTGGGAGGTGATGGATGACCAGCAGATACACTGAATGGTGGCAGGTGATGGAGGATACATACGTGCTTGATGAAAGGCCAGAACAGCTGCAGCAGCGCATGATGCAGATTGATTTAGTCCTGATTACATGTGAGTAATTCCTAGGGACTTCTAAAAATACTTGGAGGGAAGGTGTGTATTTTTCTAGGGGACTGGAGGAACTTCGTAAGCTCATGGGGATAACAAGCCAGTGGCTTTAGGGCATTGATATCAAGATTGTCTTTCTTGTGCTCATAAACTGGGAGGCCTATCTCAAACTTCAGTGCTTTTAGGGACAGGTAGGCAGTATGAATAAGACAGCTAGGTGGAAAGAAAATGGGGAGCAATGGAAAACACAGTGAAGAGGAAACCTACACACCACCGAAAGGCATTCATTTACAAAGTTTTAAAATCATGGGCTAGGACAAAACAAAATTCACATTCAGACAGATGTCAGATAATGGGTTGCCAGTTCATCATCTCTGTAGGTGAATACTGAGTATCGGTATTCATAGAACTTAATACATCATTTATCTAGGAATGTGTATCACCTTTTGCAAATAAGAAAATTGTTTCATTTTGAAAATGATCTCTGGGTATACAAATTTTGGAGCTCTTTTATATACTTCAGAAGATTGTTTTATTATTTGTTAACCAATTCAAAGAAATCAGAGAGATTCTACTTATCTCATGTTTATTTCTAAAACTATAGCTTTTCCAAAATATTTAGGACAACTTGGGATCCACTGAAGGAGTTCTGATGGAATCCCTGAAAATCCCCAGGATGATAATGGAAAATATGAGGGTGGATCTATATAATTCCTAGATACACTCCCAATTCTTCTTTTCCAAATGGATTTCTAGAGTCTGGGTTGGACAAAATCTATCCTTTACTAGAAGGTGTAAGTCTCCAGCAAAAGGGAGTGAAAATTTAAGGAATTCTTCAAAAGAAATGAAGATAAAATTACAAAAAAAAGGAAGACAGCTTATAAGCATATGTTCCATTTTAATGGAATAAATTCCAAAGAATATTTACCATCTTTATAAATATAGATACCTATAGATATAGATATATAAAAATTATATTAAATGTATATGTATATAAATATGTATATATAGAAATCTTGTAGGAAAGTAGCTAAAGATTAGTTTGGCCGAACATTAGTTTCATCATGTTAACCCATGAAAAAAACAAATCATGGATTTTGTGAGGATTACATTAGTTAATATATATAAAATTCCTTGTAGAATGCCTAGGAAATAGTATGTTCTCCATGATATTTATTATAAAATGTGAAGATGAAATGTGGTGATAGTAGTCTTATGCTTTCTGGAGTTACTAGTCAACAGCTTTTGTTCTCTCTACTTCTAGTCTTCAAATCCTTTCAAATTACCAGTAACATACTTAAACAGCTCCTTAATTTCTTTTGTATAGAGACAATCCTATGGTATATTTTGATAAGAAGACCTTTTAGAACTTCCACAGAAAACTTATTTCTGATCAATAGATTTCTTGACTCAAGCAAACAGAGGACCAAACTCAATACACTTAATCTTCTCAAAGGATGCAAAAGGATTTAGGTGATTATTACAACTAGACCAGCTTTAGAAAGCTACTACAAGGAATTTTTAAAATCTTTTAAAAATTATACCAATGTTTACTTGCTTTCGTCCATTAAAATGGTTGTGTATATATTGTGTTTTCAATTTCTAAAAGTATTTTCTCTAAATAAAAAGAAAAGCTACTAAAATAAATTACACATTTTCTTAACAAATGGCTTAGAAGCTACTTTTGTATAAAGAGGTTTGCATGACATACATGCCAGTGGTGAAGGGGATACCTCTGTTCTCCAAATCCCCTGGAAGACTAGATTGGTTGAGGACTTGAAAATGAATGATAAATATGTTGTCTGAAAAGAAATCACAGCTATCAGAAAGAGGCCTTCAGTTGGTATAGTTCCATTGTGGTAAACTAAATAATGTATGTGAAAGCAACATGAGTGCTCAGGGTCAGATATTATATGATAATGTCTAGATAGAGAATTGGAAATCCAAGAATGGATTACTCATACTTGCATAAAGTAATCCAATGGCTTTGAAAGAGAAATCACTGTCACCTGGTATCCCCATATATTGGTAGGAGAAAATGACCCAAGAGAAAAGCTAAAAAAATTTGGCAGGAAGACTCTTTTTTTTTGGGAGGACATCCGCTACAAAACTATGTAGAAATTGATAATAATTAATAATAATAATAACCTGCAGTTTAATTCTGCAAAGTTCTGTAGATTGGCAAGTGTGTGGTTTCAACAGCTAAAATTTTCTTTTTGCCTACTGCTTTTTGCTTACTCCTGGGAAGGCTGTTTTCCCCAATCATTACCTTATCCTTATTCCAAAACTATCTGTGCCTTCTGAATGACTCAGTTTCTGAAATGAAGATGCTCTTTTCTACTCTCCTGCCTCTACCTCACCAACTAGACTGTAATTTCCATAAACTTATGTCTCTTTTCCTGTTGTATACCCAGTATTTAGCATGGTGCCTAATGCATAGTGAGCATTCAGAACTAATGAATGAATGATATCAAATTGTTGCCCACTGAATCTGAATAAATAGTAATGTGGGAGAACCCCAATGAGGAAAACCATGGTGGTGGTGGTGGTGGTGGTGGAGATAAGGTGGCGATTTCCAAGTTGCAGTAATGTGTGCTGAGAAGTTGTTACTCCATGAAGTGTGAGAAGGATGGATCAGACCCAAGAGCAGGCAAGGTGTCAGACAGCAATGACTTTGTTTCACTTAGCAATGAGTCTGTACAAAGCACAAGAAGTCCAAAAACAATCCAAGGAGTTGCAGTTGATAAATTGGGGACCATTAGTCTGAGGAGCCATGTGTAAGCGTAAATATGACTTAGATATTTGGAAACGTAATAAAGAAAACCAAGGGAAAAGGTCAGTTTAAACTTGAAAGGTCTTGGGGTGCCTGGGTGGCTCAGTTGGTTAAGCATCTGCCTTCAGCTCAGGTCATGTTCTCAGGCTCCTGGGATTGGGCTCCCTGCTCTTCAGGGAGCCTGCTTCTCCCTCTCCCTGTGCCACTCCCCCTGCTTGTGCTCCTTCTCAAATAAACGAATAAAAACCTTTAAACTTGCAAGGTCTATATTTAGATTGAGTTCTGAAATAAAATTTTATCCATTTAATATTTTAAAGAATATACTTCACCTACCAAAACTATTAAATTTTAAAAATAAAATCTTAACGTGTATATATATATGTGTGTGTGTTAATTTTAAATAAATATGGAGTATATTGAGTCCAAACATTAAGATGTACTACTAACTTCTATACTGGACACACTTCTACACTGGCAAACAGATGGACAATAGTAGCTTACCACTATCAAATGGAAGTTGCTGAAAGAGGGATGACTGAAATAAAAAAATATATACTTATTTTTGAAGGAGAAAAAGGGATAAGGCTCAAGACAGCTCAACTGAAAGCCTTGGCATACAAGTTAAGCCCTAGAAATCCAGAACAGGAGGGAATTAATTTGAGCTAGTGTCATTAGGAAGTTGGGAACTGATTTCTTCAAATTCAGAAATGGTAAATATCTGTAAGCCTGACCATGAGTATTTTTAATTCCTGCAAAACTGGAGACTAAAATTTTGAGAAAAAAAATTCTTTTTGTTTGAGCAAGAGCATGGGAGGAAATTGCCACTATTATGTGAATGTTAAAAACTATTCATTTTGGTTCTATACATCTAAGGTCAAAGTGTCCTTGTCAGAAAAAAAGAAGGAAGATAGATCCAATAGGATTCGATAAATATTTTGCATACTTCTGTGAAATTTTTAATATGGCTGAATAAGTCCATATATTTGTCTCTAAATATAATATTTACCTATATATCAGTATTGGTTTTGATTGAATGCGTTCTTTTTTCTCCATTGTTTATTTACTTATTACTGTTCTGGTAAAAATTCAGTTTCTTCTGTTTGTTTGAGGGTGGCTGTATGTGATGGAGAAAGCTCTATGTACTTGAAAATCTCACAAAAAACATCTATTTTGGAAAGACCTAATAGGAACTTAAAGGCACTTTGAAAATAAAACACCCATAAGTTTCACATTCGTTATCATTATTAACTTTTATTTTCTTCTGAGTTTATTGAATACTGATTTTTAATAACTGAAGTAAACTGGGATTCATAATATCTTTACCAGAACAGAATAAATGTGGTGATATTCAATTTAATATATTGATTTGAATAATTTTTTGTAATTCATATAAGTAAATAATACATTTATATAAATAAATAATTAGTATCTAAGTAAATAATACATTTATATAAATAAATAATTAGTATCTTTATTTAAATAGATAATCAGTATTTTTATTTTTTTAAAAAAGATTTTATTTATTTATTTATTTGACAGACAGAGATCACAAGTAGGCAGACAAGCAGGCAAAGAGGAGGAAGCAGGCTCCCTGCCAAGCAGAGAGCCCGATGTCGGGCTCGATCCCAGTTCCCTGAGATCATGACCCAAGCCGAAGGCAGAGACTTTAACCCACTGAGCCACCCAGGTGCCCCAATAATCAGTATTTGTAAAACTGTACAGCAAATCTCTTTGCAGGAGGTATAAGATCACATAATACTTAGCTAGACAAATGTTTAGTGTGTGTCTGTGCACGCGCGTGCATGTGTGTGCGTGTGCACGCATGCATGTTTTCTAAGTGCTTCTTCCTCCTAAACTTAAAATGTTGGGAATACTCATCTGCTTATTTGCAGGACTCTTGCCAGGCTGTCAGGAAATAGGGAGGACAAGGGCAATTGGTTTTTAATTCATGTTAAGAGGAATGTTTAGGCTGGATATTGTTTTCTAAGAGCTAACAAAATCATGAATGTAAATTGAAATTGAAGAATATAATGTAATTCTACTAGCAAAATACTAATTAGACACATATCAACAATTTGATACCAAAATATTGGTGATTTTAAACAGTTGAAGAAAAAGAAATTTCTGCTGGTGAATATAAGTACTGAGAGATTTTACCCTTCATTAGGTAGCTTTTTTGAGCGTTATCACCATGGAATGTCAAGTTGAGTTTGCATGCAACTGTGTCTTATCCACCTGAACAACTTGGGTACTTGGGCAGCAACAGGAGAATTAACAAAGGAAAGGTAATGACTTGACCTTATTCACTTTATGGTTTTCACAGGTTTTTTGTTTGTTTGTTTGTTTGTTTTCTTTTGTCATGGTTTTGAAGATTATGAAAATATGGCTAAAATGGTAGCTAAAAATTAAAATTGTACTGACAATATCTGCAAGGTAATTGGAGTATACATTTGGGGCTAAATGGTGCTGTAGGACTCTAATGACTTATACAATATTAATATTAGTTAGAGTATATAGAGTTTTCAGTTTGAAGTTCAATTGTTACCTATGTTAATCTACAATGGAAGGATGCCAATGACAACTTATTCCAATTGATTTTTTAATTTTTTATGACTTTAGTGGTAAACATTGTCCTTAGGGAAGTATGTAATATCTAAAATAGCAGCAGTTTGGAACACAGCTATCCACTTTCTAAAGCCTATATTTTATATTTTAAATATGATGCATATATTATTATATATTTTTACATTTTATCTATCTTATCCCTTAGTAGAGGGATCAAGGTCTTTTTTTTAAAGATTTTATTTATTTACTTGACAGATATCACAAGTCGGCAGAGGGGCAGGGGGGGTGGTAGGGGGGAGCAGGCTCCCTGCTGAGCAGAGAGTCCCATTCGGCACTCAATCCCAGGACGCTGAGAACATGGCCTGAGCTGAAGACAGAGGCTTAACACACTGAGCCACCCAGGCGCCCTGGGATCAAGGTCTCTTGAGAGGTAGTTCCATGTCTTAGTATAGAGTGAGGCTAGAATGCTTCAAAACTTATTTATGCCTTACACATACATTTTTGATTTGAACTTTTTATTTGGAGATAATTGTAAATTCACATGCAGTTACTTGTGAGAAATAAGGCAGAGAGATTGCTAGTGTCCTTTACCCAGTTTCCTATAATGATAATATCTTGCAAAACAATAGGAAAATATCACAACCAGGATGTTGGTGTTGACATAGTTAGGATATAGGACATTTTCACTACTACATGGATTCCACCTGTTTCCCCTTTTATAATAACTACAGCCTCATTCCTCTCCGTTTTCCCCTTTTCTCCTTTAAGCCCTGGAAGCCATTAATCTGTTCTCTCTTTTTGTAATTTTGTCATGTAAAGAGTGCTATATAAATAGAAGCATACGGCATGTGATCTTTTGGGATTGGTATTTGTCCCTCAGAATAATTCTCTGGAGAGTCATCTAGGTTGTGTCATTCGTTTTTATTGCTGAATAGTATTTCATGGTAGGGATATAACACTGTTTAACCATTCACCCACTGAATGTTGTTTCCAGTTTGTGGCTGTTGTGAATAAAGCTGCTATAAACACCAGTGTATGGTTTTTTGTTTGTTTGTTTGTTTGTTTGTTTCTTTTAATGCACGTATGTATTCATTTCTCTGAGATAAATGTCCAGGAGAGCAACTGCTGGATAGTAGAGTAGTTGCCTGTTGTATAGTTAGTTGCCTGTTGAGGATTTCAAGAAATTGCCAAAGTATTTTCCAAAGTGTCACCAACAATGTATGAGCAATCCAATTTCTCTGAATCCTTGGTAACATTTACTTTCATCATTATTTTTTTATTTTTGCTGTTCTGTTAGGTGGGTAGCAGTATCTCATTGTGGTTATAATTTGCATTTCCCTATTGGCTGATAATGTTGAACATCTTTTCAGGTGCTTGTTTTCTATTCATATATTCTTCATAGAAAAATGTCTCTTTGTGTCTTTTGCCCATTTTGTAAATGGGTTGTGATTTTTTTCTTTTCTTCTGAAATTTGAGAAATCTTTGTATGTTCTAGATGCTTGTTGTACTTTGCTGAAAATGACCTTCTAAAAGATATCCACATCTTAATCCCTGGAACCTGTGAATGCTATTTCCTATGGCAGTAAAAAGGGGTCTTTGCAGATGTAATTAAATTAAGGATCTTGAGATGGAGAGATTATCCTGAATTATCTGGGTAAGCCCTAAAGGCGATCACATGTATCCTTATAAAAGGGAAGCAGGAGGAGATTTCATAAAGAGAAGAAGGTGATGTGATGAAGGAATCAGAGATTGGACTGATGTACCCACGAGCCAATGAATGCCATCAGCTAGAAGTTGACAAAGGCAAAGAATGGATGGATATTTCTCTATAGCCTCCAGGGGTATCATAACCCTGAAGACACCCAGATTCCAGCCTAGCAATACTGATTTTAGACTTCTGGCCTCCAGAACTCTGAAAATAAATTTCTGTCATTTTAAGTTACCAGTTGTGATGATTTCTTATAGCAGCCATGGGAAATGATTATATTATTATTCCTTTGTTGGGTGTATTTTTCCTATTCTGTGGTTTGTTTTTTCATTCTCTTAAAGGCATATTTGGCAGGACAAAAGTCTTTAATTCTGAAGTCCAAGTTATACATTTTTCTTTATGGGCCATGCTTTTGCTGTCAGTTGTAGAACTTTGTCTATCCCTTAGATCCAGCAGATTATCTATACTTTTACTTTCTACAAGTTTTATAGTTTTACATTTTACATTTAAGTGTGTGGTCTGTTTTGAGCTAGTTTTTCTATAAGATGTAAAATTTAGATTGAGGTTCATTTTTTTTTTTTTAACCTGTGAATGACCGGTTTCTTTGGCACCACTTGTTCTTCCACTGAATTTCTCTTGCACCTTTGCCAAAATTAACCAGACACATTTATGTGGGTCTATTTCTGGATTCTCTGTTCTATTCCATTGGTCTGTGTATCTGTTCCTCTGTGCATACAACATTGTCCTGATTACTACTGCTATTTTTTTAAAAACTCGATATGAAGTAGAGTGATTCCTTCCATTTTATCCTTCTTTTTAAAGACAGTTTTCACTGTTTGGGGACCTGCTTGTACCTTTTCATATAAATTTTGAGGGGAGAATGTAAAAACTCTTGCTGGGATTTTGCTAGGAATTGCCTTAAATCTATACAATAGATCAATTTGAGAAGTATTATAGGTTAAATCCCCCCCATTTATATGTTGACATCTCCAGTACCTCAGAAGGTGACTGTGTTTGGAGAGATGGCCTTTAAGATGATAATGAAGTTGAAATGAGGTCATTAGGTTAGAATGGGCCTTCATCCAATATGACTGGTGTCCCTAAGGAGAGGGAATTTCAACCCAGTGCAAGGCACAGCTGGGTGAGGACACAGCTACAAAGCAGCCATCTGCAAGCCAAGGAAAGAGGCCTAGGAGGAAACCAACCCTGCTGACCTCCTGACCTCTGACTTTCAGCCTTGACATGAGGAAATACATTTCTGTTGTGCTAGCCGCCCGGTCTGTGGTGCTTTGTTATGGCAGTCCTGACAAACTTGGCATCTCTACTATGTTGCATCTTCCAATCTCTGAACAGGATATGTCTCCTGACTTACTTAGGTCTTTGATTTCTTTCATCAACATTTTGTAACATTAGGTGTACAAATACATGTTTTTATTACATTTGGACCTGAGCATTTTATTTTCTATTGAGCCATTGTAAATGATACTGAATTTTAATTTCAGGTTCCACATGTTTATTGTTTGTCTGAAAATGTGGTTGACTTTTGTGTGTCAATCTTGTATTCTGCAGCCTTGCTCAGCTTCTTTATTCATTCTAGGAGTTTTATTTGCAGAGTCTTTGGGTTTTTCTACACAGACAACCATGACATCTGCAAATGGGAACAGTTTTACTGCTCTCTTTCTAATGTATATGCCTTTCTTTTACTGTCTTACCATAGTGGGCAAAAGTTACAGTACTGTGTTTTGTAACTGTCCTAAGAGCAGATATCCTTTCCTTGTTCCTAATCGTGGGGGAACAGCTTTAGTCTTGCACCCAGGTTCCACTGCTTCCACTGCTGTGGGCAGATGAACCTGCCCTGTCACTGGGTATGGGATTACTTGCTAAGTCCCTGTTTTGCTCTGTTCATTTGTCCCTGCCTGTTGAAGATCCTGAGTTATAGTCCTCTCCAGTATCCAAGAGTACAATATATAGGAGATAAAAAGAAACCCCAGGAAAGTCACTGCCATGTCATTCTTCAAGTACTGAGTTCCCTAGTCTTCTTTGTGCTTTTAGAATCCTTTTATAATTGTCAAATCCTTTCCAGGGTATTTAGTTGTATTTAGAAGAAAGTAACCAGGAAAATGAGTCTACTACATCTTATCCCTGAACCATGTATTTTTAAAATTTTTGTGTCATTAAATATGACATGATACTGCAAGTACTTTTTTAAAGAAGAATCTGGAATATGTTATTGCTCTGATGGAACTTAGAGATAATTTGGAATGAAGACTTGGGTTAAGAGAGTTGATTGTGAGGACTAGGATATGAGTACTTGTGACTTTAGTGCTACATATTTAAACTCTATGGCCCTCAAGCATTTTGCCAATCTACATGCAGAAATAGTACTCAACTCATAATTGTCAACTGATGTGTGTTTATGGTGCTCCTAGGCATATTGCATTAGTCAATCAGTTCTGTATCATGAGCCTTAAAATTCCAGAGTAGTCGCCCAGAGGGCACATTGCATTCTTTTGGGGGAAATAAAAGGTACCTAGAGAACACTGCTCTCTGGCTTGGGGGTGGATCTGAGGGTAACCTAATAATGGACAGATGAAAATAATCATCCTCTAAGTAGAACTGAAGCTTATAGCATAAGAGATATTGAGATTTTCATAAATTACATAATGAACTTTCAGATACATTTGAATTTTTTTCTCAATTATACACTGCTCTGCTGTGCTAAAATAAATACGTGGTGTCTAAGATACTCAATCTGAAAACTTCCGATTTAATTGCTGCATTTCATTCTGAATGATTCCTGGCTTAAACATCTAAAGCCCATGAGTTTCTGTATCATTACCCTGAAACCTGACTGAACTTTATCAAATTTAATAGTGTGTGCTCACTTGCATTAGCAATTTGAAAATTCTGATGCCTGTTCCCAGGTCTCCATTTAACATCGCTTAAGTTTTGTGTACTTAATCCCTTTGCAAGTAGTTCCATTTTAAAAATAAAAGTTGAGTCCAAGTGAGTACGGAATGAAAAACTATTTGGAAAGAATTGGGACGCTGGGAACATGCATGCCTGAACTTGAGAGTTTTCACGTGCATTAATTAATTACGCCCTATGAATAACGTCTCTTTTATATCCAGACATGAAGGGCCAAATCCTACCTATTACCACAGCAGATCTTCCCAGACATTTGGAGTCAGCCATGGTTTCAAGGGAGGAAGAAATTTATAGCAATAACAATACTTTTTAACTTGAGACATGAGGTCACTATAGAAGTTCACCAATGCACAAAAAAAAAAAAAACACTTTACATATTTATGGGAGAATAATAACTTTGGGGGTATCTGGGTGGCTCAGTCTTGGCCTCTTAATTTTGGCTTGGATTGTGATCTTGGGGTCATGAGAGCGAGGCATCCCCCCAACCCCAAGTTCAGCGGGGCATCTGCTTGAGATTCTCTCTCTCTCTCTCCCTATGACGTGCTCTCTCTCTTTTTCTTTCTCTTTCAAATAAATAAATCTTAAGAATATTTTGAAGCATATTGTAAACTAAATACCTCATTGATAAACAGAGGTCTTGGACATCAAATGAACATTTGAGGCACTGAATCTATTCACAGAACTGCCTTAGTTACTGCCAATACCTTGATGCACTTTTAAAAACCAGCAGGCTGACTATCTTGATGTTCTTGGAAACAACTTGATTTCGAATTTTCCTCTAATTCAATTTATATGGACCCCCCCAAACAAAATAAAGCAAAACTGTCCTGGTGTTTTAAAGTAATTTGTGAGTGTCAAAACGATATAATGAAAAATGAAATGGATATCAGAATCTACTAGTCCAGCCATGTGACCTTGGGGAAGTCAAAACCTAAGCAAAAGGTAGGTAAATGGCATGAGGTGACAAAGATTCTTTTCTTGACCAAACTTTAGTTAGTCTCCTGAGCCTTCGAGATGGAAAGTTTTTGTTACTGTTTTGTGCACTGGCGACAGATTGAGATTAGTGCTTGGCACGTAGTAGGTGTTCAAAAAATGGCTGTTGAATGATCTTCCATTTCTGTATCTATAAAATCAGATTTTTGTGAGAATTAAAAATTGCCACAACTGTTAAGGTCGTGATATAATATACTCACCTCTATACTCAAAATTTGGCCAGTGTCATTATTTCTGTGAAGTCTTCCTGAACTATCCTTCCTCAGCTCTAGTTAGTCCAATCATATCACACATCCCTAGTCTTATTACCTGCTGATCTGATGTGTATATATTTTGCTGCATAACTACAACTGGACATGTTGGTGTTTTTATATCATGTCTGCCACTTTCCTTTGAAGGTATTACTTGGATTTTTTGCTTTTACTCTTGCCTCTTTGACCAAGGGGGCTATATCTTCTCTGTTATCTATTGTAGTGTATAAGAACATAGACTCTAAAGCCAGACAGTCTCAGTTTTTTTGTTGTTGTTGTTGTTTGTTTGTTTGCTTTTTAAGATTTTCTTTATTTGACAGAGAGATAGAGAGCACAGGTAGGCAGAACCGCAGGCAGAGGGAGAAGGAGCAGCAGGCTCTCTGCTAAGCAGGGAGCCCAATGTCGGCTTCAGTCCCCCTGGGATCATGACCTGAGCTGAAGGCAGACGTTTCACCCATTGAGCCTCCCAGGCACTTCTGGAAAGTCTCAGTTTAAATCTCTACTCTATAATAGCCTAACTATGTAACATTTTGTGAGTTACATAATAATCCTGTCCCTCTGTTCCATCATATGTAAATTTAGGTGTTAACTGTATCTCAGTCATATGGTTTCTGAAAATTAAATGATTTAATACATGTAAAGTGCTTAAAACAGTGCCTGGCACATAGAAAATATTCAACAAGTGTTAGCTGTGGTTACTGTACTTCCTACAAAGCTACAAACAATTAATTATATGTTCTGCAACTTTCATAAAGACTCAGCTCTAGACAGCATTGACAAGCCAAACAACATAGCTTTATATAATTGATTTGTTTACACAGATCTTAGATACATATTCTAATTTCTTCAAAATAATGGAATATAGAACCAGCTAAAGAAGACACCTCAAATGCACATGCAGGGGCGCCTGGGTGGCTCAGTTGGTTAGATGTCTGCCTTCAGCTCAGGTCATGATCCCAGGATTCTGGAATCGAACCCGGCATCGGGCTCCCTGCTTGGGGCAGAGTGGGAGTAGGCTGCTTCTCCCTCTCTCCCTCTTTCTCTCTCTCATTCTCTCTCTCAAGCAAATATATATATATATTTTTAATGCACATGCAATGACAGGAATACAGGATGGAAAAAGAGTCAGAAAAGAAGAAATTATTTGGAAAATACCAGAGTAAATGTTACAGATTCTGCTTTTTTAATAGGACTATTCAGGTTAACCATTTTTTTCTTCAGTG
Organism: Mustela nivalis; assembly: GCF_964662115.1. NCBI lineage: Eukaryota > Metazoa > Chordata > Mammalia > Carnivora > Mustelidae > Mustela > Mustela nivalis. The sequence goes on from NC_139040.1 coordinate 33,293,192, forward strand.
ATTTTGGCAATTTGTCTTTAAGAGAATGAGTATTTCATGTAAGTTGTTGTACTGACAGGCATAAAGTTTTTCATAATATTCTGTTACCATATTTTAATGTCTATAAGTCTTATAGTGATGCTCCTCTCTCATAAGTGATAGTGGTAATTTGAGTTGTCTGTCTTTTTTTCCTTGATCAGTCTGGCTAGGGATTTATCATTTTCATGAATCTTATAAAAGAACCAGCTTTGGGTTTCACTGGTTTTTCTCTGTTACTTTCCAATTTTTAATCTTCCTGATTTCAGCTCTGAACTTTGTTAATTCCTTCCTTCTGCTTGCTTTGAATTTAATTTGCTCTTCATTTCTTAGTTTCTTAAAATGGAAGGTTAGTTGATTACTTTGAGACCGTTCTCATTTGTTTAAGATAAGTATTTAATGCCATAAATCTTCCCCTAAGCACTACATTAGTTGCATCTTATAGTTTTTAACAGCTTTGAGGCATAATTGACAAATGAAAAACTGTATATATTTAAATACACAATTTGATATGCTTTCACACACACACGGGCACACACACTTGTGCAATAATCACTACTATCAAGATAATAGACCTATTCATTATGCCTCCAATTTTCTTCATGCCATTTAATAATCATTTTCATCTGTACACTCCATTCTCATTGGTCCCTAGCAACCACTGGTCTTTTTTTCCTGACACTCAAGATTGGTTTGCATTTTCCAGAATTTTATATAAATGGGCTTAAGGAGCATGTACTCTTTTTTTGTGTGACTCTTTTTACTCAGTTGAATTACTTAGGGTTCATTCATATTTTGTGTGTTATTTATCAATAGTTCATTCTTTTTTATTGCTGGTATATAGCAATATTGATTATGATGTGTTGGTGTAGTTTTTCTTTGAGGTTTGATGAATATCTCGAATCTCTAAATTTGTGTCTTTCATAAAATTTAGAAAATAATTGGTTATTTTTTGTTTAATTATTTCCCTGTACCAATCTTTTTCTCCTCTCCTTTGAAGACTCTAGTGACACAAATACTCTACAGTTTCTTAGAGTCTCATAGGTTCTTCAGGTCTTATTCATTTTTCTTCAGTTTTTCTCTCTATACTTTAATTTGGATGATTTGTATTAATTCATTTTCAAGTTCCCTGACTCTTTGTTATCTCTGTTCTGTTATTGAACCTATCCTTTAAAAAGAAATCCAGGTACTGGATTTTCCTATAAAATATTCAATTTTTTAGTTTCTTCTTTTCCATAGCTCCTCTTTCTTTATTAAGAACTTCCATACTTCATCTCTATCCATTATATATATATATATATATATATATATATATATATATATATATATATATATGTATGTATTAAATATACTACACAGAGCAAAAAAACTTTGTCTGATATTTCCAACACCTAGGTAATTTGAGGTTTTTCACGTGTTGATGGTCATTTCCTTTAAAAATTTTTAATATTTCCTGGATTTTTTCATGTCAAGTAATTTTGTATTGCATCATGGACATGTTGAATATTATATTTTGTAGACTCTGGGTCCTGTTAAAATCCTCTCAAGAATGCTGATTCTGTTTACTTGTTTGGTTTACTAGGCAATCAAACTAATTAGGTTCAGACTTAGTGTTCATGTCTGTGGGTCAAGGATTCAGTATCTTTTGTTTACAGAACCTTTGCCTATGCTGCTTTGAGTCTGTCCCACACACATGTTACTCAGAGCATGGTCGTAGACCCTCTGGCAAAGCCAGGACATGAAAAAAGGAGGGGAAAAAATATTTCAATGATATTTGGCTTCTGGGGCTTCTGTTGCCTGTTATCCTGGCCAGAGAGATTGGGTATCCATAAGAGTTTCAGCCACTCCTGTACTACCACTGTGTAGCTATGTGACTGGGTACTGATCTTGGGGTAAAGCTGCTAGAGAAAAGAGGGATAAGGGAGCCTGGGTGGCTCAGATGTTCAGCATCTGCCTTTGGCTCAGGTCATGATCCCAGAATCCTAGAGGTTCTAGGGGTCCTAGGATCGAGTCCCACATGGGGGAGCTTGCTTCTCTGACTCCTACTCCCTCGGCTTGTGTTCTCTCTCTCTGTCAAGTAAATAAATAGAATCTTTAAAAAAAAAAAAGAGGGGGAAAAATGAAAACCTCACACCCCCACAGGTTATATTTCTAAGTTTTGATTTCCCTCCCAATCTGGCTGCTTCTGTTTATTTTTCTGAGTCCTTACGCAGTTGCTTTTGAAATTTTTTCAGAATTATTAAAAGGAACATAGCAAAAGATGGAGTCCTTAGTGGGCTTACTTTATTTTTGTTGGCATCAGAACTCTTATTATCCATTTTATTTTATTTTATTTTATTTTAAAGATTTATTTATTTATTTATTTGACAGAGATCACAAGGAGGCAGAGAGGCAGGCAGAGAGAGAGGGGGAAGCAGGCTCCCTGCTGAGCAGAGAGCCCGATGCGGGGCTCAATCTCAGGACCCTGAGATCATGACCTGAACTGAAGGCAGAGGCTTTAACCCACTGAGTCACCCAGGCGCCCCTCATTATCCATTTTAATGTTCAAATGTTCCAAGATTTGATGAAGGGGCCCCATTAAGCTAGCTTCTGTGCTTTTAAAAAGATACAGTCTCATCATTCTTTGAGCACTTCCTTATTTTCTAGCTCAAAAAATGTTCCAGTCTTGTTATAGTATTCTTGCCCTGGGCCTCATTTCTCCAAGGAATGTCTATTCCCATTTGTGCTTGCTGCTACTCATGTGTTGTTGCTTTTAGGTCCTCTTAATGGACAGAGATAGAAAATAAATCAAAGTACACACATATTCACAAAATTATATATATATTACATATATTTAATTACTAATACTATTTTTTTTAAAGATTTTATTTATTTATTTGACAGAGATCACAAGTAGGCAGAGAGGAAGGCAGAGACAGAGGAGGAAGCAGGCTCCCTGCTGAGCAGAGAGCCCGATGCGGGACTCGATCCCAGGACCCTGAGATCATGACCTGAGCCGAAGGCAGCGGCTTAACCCACTGAGCCACCCAGGCGCCCCACTAATACTATTTTTAATATCCATTTTCTCCATGAATTCATACCAATATCATGAAAATTAATCTGACACCACAGGATTCATTACTTGCTTCCCCCTTCCAAGTTTTCAGTTTCCTGATGCAACAGTGAGAAATTTGGTTTCTATTATCCTCAGGATACTTGTACCCTTATCCTGAGGATACAGAATACAAAGGAAGTGTTTTCAGAATTGGCATTGTGTACCTCTGGTAAGATAAAACCTAATACTACAATTCATTCGTTTACATTTTCTTTAGTTTTCCATTGTGTTTATAGGACAAAAATTGTACTTTAAAGTTAAAACGGTTAGGGTTATTTTTGTACTCTCTACTCAATGTAGTTATTATTGATTTCAAATAGAGTTAAGTTCATTTGACTCTGTTCATAATCTATTTTAGAGTTTTCTCTCAGTCTTTATTTTTTATAAATAAAAATATAAATCTAAAACATTAGCACAGTTTCTGAAGTCAAAATTATCTAAGATGTGTATTCAGAGAAGTATAATTCTCCAACCCGAACCTCTGTTTCCAGTTTCTACCTTCCCCCTGAAGGTAATAAATCTCATTATTAGCTTCTCATTTAACTATTCTGTGTTTATTTTTTACAAAAATAAAATATGTGTATATTTTTGTATTTGTCTGTTTTCTTACATAGATAGTATGCCCTATCTTCTCTTTTGCATTTTGCTTTTTTCACATGATAATATATGTTGGAAATTGCTCCATATTAGTTAATAGAAAACTTTCTTATTCCTGTTAATAGTTTCATGGTACTCCATTAGGTACATTCTATAGTACATTTAATTAACCTCTTTTGTATGGGTACATAGGTTGTTTCAAACATGTTGCAATGACAAGCAATCCTCATATGAATGACATTATACATGTATATTTTTGTTTTATCAGAGGTTTATTATCCAGGGAAATTTTTAGAGGGTGATTTGCTGAGCTAAAATGTAAAATATGTAATTTTGTTCAGTATTGCCAAATTCCTCTCTATAATTACTGTACCAACTGGCATTCCCACCGCTAATATATGAGAATGCCTGTGTCCCACAGTCTTGCTGCAGTGCCATGTCAAGCTTTTAAAATTTTGCCAATTTGTATTTGCAACAACATGGATGCATCTAGATGGTGTAATACTAAGTGAAATAAGTCAGTCAGAAAAAGAGGAATGTCATATGATTTCACTCAAACGTGGAAATGAAGAAACAGAAAACTAGGAAAGAAAGGAAGAGACAAATGAAAAGGTCAGATATTTACCAGGGGGATAGGGGAGAGGGGATGGTTGAAATAGATAAAGATTAAGAGTATACATCATGATGAGCACCGAGTAATGTATAGAATTGTTGAATCATTACATTGTCTATCTGAAATTAACATAACACTATATGTTAGGTATATGTGAATTTAAAAATAATGAATAAAATAAATTTTGCCAATCTGATAAGTAAAAAATGGTATCACAGTGTCATTTATTTTGCATTTCTCTTACAATGATTGAAGCTAAGCACTGTCACATATTTAAGGACTGTATATATCACTGTGTATATATAATTCAAACATTCACGATGTTTTAAAATATATTTTAAAAAATCACAACAACCTACTCATATCTTCAGCTCCTTTTTTCCTATGGAGTGCTGGATCTTTTTACCTCAGTTTTCATTTTTTAAAATTTTTAAAAAGATTATTTATTTATTTATTTGACAGAGAGAGAGAGAGAGAGAGAGAGCAAGAGAAGGAACAGAAGCGGGAGGAATGGGAGAGGGAGAAGGATCCTGACGTGAGGCTTGATCCCAGGACCCTGGGATCATGACCTGAGCCAAAGACAGACACTCAACAGCTGAGCCACACAAATGCCCCATTTACCTCAGTTTTTAAAAATTCTTTATATATTAGGGATATTAGCCCTTTATCTGTGATAAGCATTGCAAATATTTTCTCTGAGTTTGCTGTTTGTTTTGGAACATTGCTACTAATGCTTTTGCCATGTATTATTGTAATTATACTAAGATAACTATCTTTTGCTTTACCACATCTGAATCTTGAGTCATAGTTAAAAATCCTTTCCAAATACCTCAGTTATAGATGAATTCACTTTTCTTTTCTTCCAGTACTTGTATGGTTTCGTTTTTAAAATTAGATTTCTGATCCATTTAGAGTTTGTTTATATATTTGGCATGTGGCAAAATCAAATTTTATCTTTTTCCAAATGGCTATATTGTTAGCCTAAAACATTTCCCAGTGATTTTGAATGATACTTTTATCATATAGTACATATCCATTTGTACTGGGGTCTATTTTAGATTTTCTACTATATTCCCCTTGTTTGTCTATGTAAGGTCCAATGATACACTTTAAATGGTAAAGGCTTTATAATATGTTTAAATATCTCCTAGTGCTAGTCCTCTTGCATAGCTCTTCTCTTTCAGTTTTTTCAAGCTATTCTTGCATGTTTAATTTTGTAAATGAACTTTAATATCGACTCATCTAACATCATAAAAAAAGCTTTGGAAAGACACAAACATAAGACCTGAAACTATAAAACTCTCCGAAGAAAGCGTAGGGGAAAATCTTCATGATGTTGGTCTTGGCAACGATTTTATGAATATGACATCAAAAGCATAGGCAACAACAAAAGAATAAATAAAGCTTCTACAGAGCAAAAGAAACCATCACAGGGTGAAAAGACAACCTATGAAAGGGGAAGGAACAAAAGTGTGCAAGTCATATATCTGATAAAGGGTTAATCTCCAAAATATATACAGAAGTCATATAACTCAAGTAAAAAACAAACAAACAAACAAACTGTAATAATCTAGAAAATGGGCAAAGCACTTGCGTAGACATTTGACCAAACATGACTTACAAATGGATAATATCCATGTGAAAATATACTTAACATCACTCATCATCAGATAAATGCAGATCAAAACCAAAATGAGATTATCACCTCACCCTATCAGAATGGTTAATTAAGAAGACAAGAAATAGCAGGTTTTGGTATGATGTGGAGAAAAGGGAACTCCTGCACACTGTTGGTGGGAATACAAGATGGTGCAGCTGCTATGGAAAACACTATGAAGGATCCTCAAAAATTAAAAATAGAGCTGTTATATAATACAACAATCCCACTTTTGGATATTATCCAAAAGAATTGAAATCAGGATCTTGAAGAGATATTAGCACTCCTATGTTCATTGCAACACTGTTTACAGTAGCCAAGATGTGGATGCAACCTGAATGTCCATCAACAGATGAATGAAAAAAATGTAATATAAATATATATATGTAATTTATAGATATATAATATATACTACATTCAACAAAATACTATTTAGCTTTAAAAAAGAAGAAAAATTTGCAATATGTGACCACATGGATAAACATGGAGGACATTATGCTAAGTGAAAAATAAAACAGTCACAAGAAAACAAATACCGTATGATTTCACTTATATATGAGGTATCTAAAGTAGTCAAATTCATAGAATCAAAGAGTACAACGGTGGTTGCCAGGAGACTGCGGGAAGGGAAAATGGGCACTTAGCAAAATATATAAAGTTTCAGTTAAAATGAGTAAGCTGTAGATACCTGCTATACATCATTGTAACTTTAGTCAATAATAATGTATTATACACTTAAAATTTTTTTAAGAGGGTAGCTCTTATGTTAAGTGTTTTTGAGACAATATGCTTTTAAAAAAATAAATCTTGTCATTTTTATTGGAATTGAACTAATTGTTACATTAATTTTGGATGAACATAGAGATATGCTTCCTTATCTTGGCTATTGTAAATAATGGTGCAGGAAGCCCATGAGTATGTGTCTCTTTTTGAATTAGTGTTTTTTATTTTTTTCAATAAATGCCCAGTAGTGGAATTATTGGCTCATATGATATTTCTATTTTTAATTGTTTTAGGAGCCTCTGTACTGGTTTACAAGTGGTTATACCATTTATATTCCCACCAACAGTGCATACAGTTTCCTTTTTTTCTACATCCTCACCAACACTTGTTATTTCTTGTCTTTTTTGATTCTGGCCATTCTGACAGGTATAAGGTAATATCTCATCATGGTTTTGATTTGCATTTTTCTGATGATTAGTGATATTGAGCATATTTTTATGTGGCTGCTGAACATCTGTTTGTCTTGTTTGAAGAAATATCTATTTAGGTCATCTGTTCATTATAATTAGATTATTCAACTTGGGAAATTACCTATTTTTAATGCTCTGAATTAATTTGCATATAAATCTACAAAGTAATCTCATGACTTAAAAAATGTATTTTCTTCAGTTATTATCCTTGTGGTATCTCATTTTATATGCTTTCTTCCTTTTTTTAGAGTTAGCTGATGACTTTTTATTTTGTTTAACAGAATTTTTTTATAAAACCAAGATTGATTTATTCATTAGATCTATTGTTTTTTATTCTGTAGTCAATTTCTACTTTTCTCTTCCTTTTTTTATTTTCTTCGTGCTTTCTTTTGGTTTACTTTATAGTTTGTGTTTTTTTCCAAGGTTGTTTTTCTGGGAATTTAATTCATTTATATGCTTTCATTTTTACTGATAAATGTGATTAGGGATATGAATTTTCCACTGATCACTGCTTTAAGTATTATTATTTAGACTTTGATATGTAGTGTTTATGCTGTCATATTTCTAAAGAAATCTGTAATTTCAGTCTACATTTCTCCTTTTGATCAAGAGCTTATTTTTCAAAGATTTTATGAATTTATTTGAGAGAGAGAATGAATGAGAGAGATAGAGGGAGAGAGGAAGGGAGAGCACAGGGAGAGTGAGAGAGGGAGAAGCAGACTCCCCATTGAGTAGAGAGCCCAATGTGGGGCTCCATCCCAGGACCCTGTGATCATGACTTGAGCTGAAGGCAGACCCTTAACTGAGCCACCCAGGTGCCCCTCAAGAGTTGTTTAAACATTTGTCATAATTTCAGGATGAGATGGTCTTTAAACTTTTGTTAATTTTTCTAATATTATTGCCTTCTTAATCAGAAAGCACTTTGGGTAATATTTTTACTTTTCTAATATTTTCTTTGTGGTCGAGTATTTTTATTAATTTTTGTGCATGTACCATGTGCACCTACAAAGAAGGTATACTCTCTTTGATAAGAGTATAAAGTTCAGCACACCTTCATAAGATCTATATCCTTTTTATTTTTTTGCCCAATCTTTCTTATACTGAGTATGATGTGTTAAAATTTCCCATTAGTAGAATGTATTTATAAATGTGTCCTTCCATGTTCTTTGGTTTTTGCTTTATACAGACCGTTGCTGTGTTATTGGTGACATAGGTATTCTTAACTTCTATATCTTTGTTGTTAATTGGGGCTTTTATCATAAATAAGCATCCTTTTTTACTCTTGTTGCTGTTTTCACTCGAAATTTACTTTGTTAGGTATTAAATCACAATTTCTGTTTTCTCATTTCCATTTACTCAGTGCACTTTTGCTCATCCCTTTATTTTTAACAATTATGAATCACTGGGTTTTAAGGTCTTCTCTTGAATAGAGAATATAGTTGGGCCTTTCTTTTTAAGGCAAATTAAAGATCTTTTATTTGTAGTCATGTTTTAGGTTCATTCACGTTTACTGCTGCTACCAATATATTTGTTTTCCTCTGTCATGTTACATCATGGTATAATGTTGAGGGCATAATGTTATATTTTCTTGTGTTTGTTCTTCTAATTGATTTTTTTTTTGCTCTTTTATTAATTATATTTCTTTTGGGGTTTTGGAAGATTTGTTTTTTATTTTAGTAGTGAACTTGAATATCACATTTATATCATTTTTTATTTATATCATGTTTAATGCCCTTAAACCACTGTTTTCTTATTAAAGCTATTACTTTCTGGTTTGCCAATTTTTTACGGTATCATTTAACTCCCACCTTTTGTTTATAGAAAAATCAATAAAATTATTTTACTTTCCTCTTCCTCTTTTCCTTTCTATTCTCCTCCTAATTTTAGTTGCATTTTTGTTAATTTTTTAGAGTTTTTATTACATAATAGATGTTTTATAACATATAACAGTATTCTTCTACTCTTATAGCACTTCTATTTTTGTCTTAGCTCTAAAATTACCCATATTAAATGTTCATCATTAGTCTTTTGGATGAAATTTCCCCAGTCGTTCCTTTGTTAGTTGAATCTCATCTACTATTTGATTTCTTAAGAAGGGCTTAAAAGGTTCAGAATTCTCTGAGTTCAAAATCTCAACTTTTTATAGCCTGCATGGCTAGCATGTCTGGATGTAGAAATCTTCATTTCAAACTCTGAGTATGTTTTTCCACTTTTTAATTTAAGATATACTTTACATACAGTAAAATTTACCTTTTTAAAACTGCACACTAGAATTTATAGCTTTTCAAATTTTAAGAATTTATATATATATTTACATTATATATGTATAATTTACATATATATGTATAATTTACATATATGTGTATATACATATATATATATAAAACCACCACATCAACATATACCAAAATAAATACCCCTTTTCAGTCATCCTTCCACCTTAAACCACTTGAAACTAGTGATCTGTTTTCTTTCTTTATAGAGTTGCCTTTGAAAGAGTTCCTTAGAATTGGTTAACTTTTTGAGTAATATTGCTTCTATTACTATGGTTTATTTTTGTTAATTGTGAAGTCATTCTAATTCTCTTACTCTTGTGTACTTTTTCTTATTTTCGCCTGAAATTCCTGAACATTTTTTCTTTATGTTTAAAATGAAAAATGAAATTATCATATGATCCAGTAATTCCACTACTGGATATTTACCCAGAGAAAATGAAAACACTAATTCAAATATATACATACATCCCAATGTGTATTGCAGCATTGTTTACACTAGCCCAAATACGGAAGCAACCCAAGTGACCATAGAGAGTTGAATGAAAAGAGAAAATATGGCATATATATAATGGAAAATTACTCAGCTATAAAAAAAGAATGAAGTCTTGAAATCTGCAACCATACCATGGACCTAGAAGATATAATGCTAGTTGAAGTCAGAGAAAGTCAGATGCCATATGATTTCACTCATATGTGGAATGTAAGAAACAAAACAAAGGAGAAAAAAAGACACATTAAAAAAAAAAAAGACTCAAATACAGAGAATAAGCTGGTATTTGCCAGAGGAGAGGTGGGTGGTGGGATGGGTAAAATAGATGAAGGGGAGTAAGAGTACCATTATTTTTTTTTTCTTTTTTAATTTTTTATTTTTTATGAACATATATTTTTATCCCCAGGGGTACAGGTCTGTGAATCGCCAGGTTTACACACTTCACAGCACTCACCATAGCACATACCCTCCCCAATGTCCATAACCCCACCTCCCTCCCCCCAGCAACCCTCAGTTTGTTTTGTGAGATTAAGAGTATGGTTTGTCTCCCTCCCATTATCTTGATGAGCCCTGACATTTATAGAATTGCTGAATCATTGTATTGTACATCTGAAACTAATATAACACTGTATGTTAATTACACTTGAGTAAAAAAAATAAAATGTGACATAAATAAGGCAAAGGGATAGCAGAGTATGAAAAGGAAAATAAAAAACCTCTCTAAAATCAATATTATAAAAATTCTGAATGCCTGAGTTTTATTGTGATAATGTGACCTTGCACTTATATAATTATTAATTAATTAGTTATCCCCATCACCTTGTGAAAACATAAATTGTAGACCCCATAAAGAATAGCTATTATTGAGTGCATATTATGTGCCAAGCACTTAGTTTGCCAACATTTAAAGCGATTACTTAAAATACATTTATTAAGGATGAGGAGTCTCTTTTTCTTTCTTTGTGTAGGAGATGATACTAAGTATGTGTACTCCCCTCCCCCAGAACACAGAGGTGAGAACATGTTTCTCACTGTCACTGTCACATGAGAACATGTCTCACTGTCCCATTGTATACATTAAGGCAACTATCATTGTTTATAAGTGAGACTGAGCAATAGAGTGTTTGTGCATGATTTTAATATATTGTAAAATGTCTGTTTTGCTTTTTGAAGACTCTGCTACTGATTTATTTAATAATATGATAAACACATCAAATTCTTCTGTCACACAATTTACTTTTTTCATCATTTTCCAAATGATATAAGTAAAATGATTAACTCTATGAATGTTTACTATGATACTTGACATAAATTAGGATATAATCTGGGATTAAAAAAAAAACTAATAAAATTGTACTTACCATAAAGGATTGCAAGCAGAGACAGTGGCATGACAAGTAGTCCCACTAGCATATCAGCAATGGCTAGGGACATTAAGAAATAGTTGGTGGCATTGTGCAGTTTCTTTTCCAAGCTTACTGCCATGATAACGAGAATGTTGCCACCTATTGTCAAGATTATTATGATGACGATTGAAAGTGCTGGCCAGTTTTGTACCCCGTCTGGGAATTTGAAGCGTCCACCATCGGAGGTATTGAAAATGTCAGTTACTAGAGCTGCAACAGGGCTCACAGAAATATCGCATTGCCAAACCAGTAGGCCAATTAGGTGCACACTGAAAAATGAAGAAAAAAAAAAAATCAGATACATATTACGTTGTTTATATCAATAAACTACTTATACAAAATAATTGCTTTTCCTTTAGCAGCTCTTATCACATCACTGTCATCATTTCTACTGCCTTAATTAAATCTCACTATTCTTTCTATCCAAGGAATATTATGAGTCAGACACTTAGTTTATGGAGATATCTATATCTATATATAGATCTAGATATACATAACTAAAAATTATCTGTATTATAAAATTGCATATATGTAATATCATTTGATCACACACAACAACCTCATGAGGTCAGTATTGGTTTATATTCATTATGCAAATGATGAGTCTGAGGTTCAGAGAGGTTAAGTAACTTTCTCAAGGAAGAACAGCCAGTAAGTGGCAGGGACAAGGTCCATAACCACGTCCTAGTGATTTCAAAGCCTGTATTTTAAACTGTTACTTTATACAAGCAACATGAAGCCACAGTGTTGTTTGATTTGCTCTAAGGGTCTATTTTTATATTTTTTCAATATTAATTTCTTGATCCCTTCTGAGACAACTGACAACAGAATGAAGAGAGATTTTCCCTTAAGCACCCAGTGCTCTGACAAGAAAATTGCACCATTGCCTTTTTTAATCTAAAGCTAAGAAGGAATAAGTTGTCATCAGACAAACTTCAGGGAAGAGGTTAGAAGAGGCACCGTGGGTTTGGGCCATAGTGCATATTCATTTCTTTCTAAAACTCTTTTTACCTTCTCACAGCTACAGAGTCTAGGCTGGCCCATACATATTAATATCTGTGCTGTAAATCTTCCTTCTATCTGACACTCTTCTCATTTCAGTCCTATGTTTTCTGGGCCCTGTTCTAGGCCAGAAAATGATTGATTTGTGGTGCTGATGAATTCCTATGGGTTTGCTGCTTTTCCTGTGTTGGATGCAAAGTCTCTTAAGTCATTTAAACTGTGCCTCTCTCAGGAAGGTACTCTCATAGACTCTACTATTAAGAATATCAGGACAGGTGGCAAACAATGTAGGAGAAGCGGACATGGCTATGTTTTGTGTATCCCAAATCAACTTCCCCCATAGTGGTGTGGGATTTATTCAGGTTACATATATTAAGTGTCCTCTCAAAGTGTGTGTTCCTAAAGGATTTAATAAAACTAATATTTATTTTTATTAATGAAATGGATAAGAAAGATAGGCATATTTATTATTTCCTGCATAAAAACAAAATTATTATTGAAAATGTTTTTGTGTATTGTATATTCAGTAGTAGTTATTTTATAAATATTAAGCAGCAACTACACTACAGGTAGTGGTTGTTAAACCTTGTTATTATTTATAGAGGAGGACATTTTCTCTACTCATACAATTATATGCTGAATAATTTTTTTTTTTTTTGCAAGACTGTTGAAGTAAGGGTCTTTCTGGAATTGGGGAGATCGAACACATGACATTAAAACATCTATAGTCTGAGTTCTTCACATACATGATTTTATTTCATTATCTTATTCACTTTTCTTTGAACTAAAAATGTTCCCTCTATACAGAGAAAATACATGTGTGATTTGATTAGCTTATCATTTATTATCAATTATCAGAGAAATTTACTGTAGTAAAACTGGATGATTATGATAGCATAATGATATCATAACTACAACATTATACACACATACATGCACATACACCACACTTTCTAACTTACACTGGAATGCTTGGCCTGAAAAACTATTAATGTTTCAAAATTCAAGTAAAATACTGTAATAATTTTTTGGATTATTTAAAAATTATTTCTCTTAATATCTTGGTAATATACTTTTATGTCTTTTAAGATAATGAAGAAATTATGAAAATATTTTGACTTTCTCATTCTACAGAGGGTAGAAAACTAATATTTTAATCATCTTGCTTAAAATAACTTCCATATTAGTTGAAGTTACCTGACATTCTAAGCAACACGCAGGTGGTGATATACATAGTAATTTTTATCAAATAATCAGTAAATTATTGTATCAAATAATCAGCAAATTCTATTTCCTGGAACATAAAAATAAGTTAAAGTTATATATGTTTCAAAAAATCTGTATCATAAGTAATCTGTGATGAATACAAGTAGAAATTATTAAAATAAAGGACCAAATAAATAGAAGCAAGTTATTTGCTCTCGGCTTTGATTATTCTGTCACTATATTTGCTGCATTGGGCATGCGATCAATTTCCTAACTTCATGACCTCAATGATTTTTTGACCAGTCACTTAACCTCTCAGAGCATCAGTTTCTTCATCTGTAATACCTATCATGTGATTGTTGGGAAGATTAAATGATAGATATAAAGTCCTGAAAATTATACCTTTGTCATAAGAGGCCCTCAGTAAATATTGGGGCTTACTTTCCTTTTGCCTTAAAAGTTAAACAAAAATAGTTTACGTTAGCTATACCATGACTCATGTATTTCACAATTGGTGATAATTTAAATCCTGATTTTATTGTAATAAGATACTAATTTATGCAAAAAGTGTCTCAGACAATAATTTTAAATCTGGGTCTTTTCTGGCTTATCTGATGAAGAACGTGTCCTTCTAGCATTTAAAAAAAAAATCTAGTTTAAATTAGCTGCTGATTATCTCAGCTAGTCCTGTAAAAGTTTATGCTCATAGTAAAATGTTTCATCTTCAATTGTCAAGTATAGAAAATAAATATATTTATCCTTCAGAGAATAAGGTCCTAATAGAATATGCATCCAACTTGAATTTTCTAAGCAAGTTGTAAAAACATCAAAGTCCTTTTGTATATTTCTCTAAAAATGACAGAGGGACACCTGGGTGGTTTAGTTGGTCAAGTGTATGCCTTTGGCTTGCGTCATGATCTCAGGATGCTGGGATCAGGCCCTGTGTTGGGCTCCCTCTCCCTCTGCCCTTTCCCACCAATTGTGCTCTCTCTCTCTCTAATAAATTAATTTTAAAAAATCTTTAAAAATGTTAGAGGAATGCAGGATAAAATTGCATGTAAAAAATACATGAAATACTTTTGGACAATTATCAATTTTAAAATTTGAGTGTTTTATTGTGGGTAGGAAAACATTTGGGATTGGTTATCTGCTGGCCAGATATTATTTTTAATTTTCATGAAAGAGTCCATGAGACAAATACTTAATAACTGAGGAAGCTTACAGAATCTAAATATACCTATTGTGAATTATAAAATAATGTTACTGGAAAGATCCTAAAAGAGTATTTCCTTCAGTTTCCTGGTTTCAACTCAATTAAATTTAATACATTCTTACTGGGTGTTACTATGGGCAAAGTATTATAATTTTTTTTATTAAAGGTCAATCTTATTTTCTATAGTTTTGTAATCAGAAATTGGCTATATTATAATTAAACCTAACTTCTGATATTTACATGCTTCATGAAATATATACAGTCCTTTTTATAAAAGAAGAATAATATAGGTCTTAACCTTAAGTTAATTGTTATTAAGCCCACCGAAGTCTCATAAAATATGTACACAAAAACTACAATTTCTCCCTGAACAATACAACCAATTTATTCATTGGTACTAAAGGTTTAACAAACATATAATGTAATGTTCCTAGTAACCAAAATGATACTTTGATTTGAAAGAGTGTATGTTTTATTTTTTCATTTAGTTTAAAAAAATTTTTTTTTTTTATTTGAGAGAGAGAATGAGAGAGAGAGAGAAGATGAGAGGGGGCGAGGGTCAGAGGGAGAAGCAGACTCCCTGCTGAACAGGGAGCCCGATGCAGGACTCAATCTTGGGACTGCATTCTTGCATGGCATACGACAACGGGTGCTTTTAGAAGAGGTGAATTACCATCCATCCAATGCAGGGCTGGGTCTCACAACTCTGAGATCATGACCAGAGCCCAAATCAAGAGTTGGTCACTTAACTGACTGCACCATCCAGGAACGCTTCCCTTCTTTATCACTATCCTTCATCCTTTCCTTTTCCTGTCTGCTGTTGTTCTCTTGGAATCACACATCACTGAGACTACCATCAGCACAATGTACCAGGACATCCAAGATGGGCTGTGGTGGAGTATATTGCATATTGTGGAGGATCCAGTGTTGGTGTATTTTATATCTCTACTACTCCACAAACTTTTTCTTGGGTGAGCTCTTTTACAGGACTGATGGAGGAGACTATAGGAGCAAGGGGATTCAAGGTTTCTCAACTGGAACTGATTAGAATTTACAGAGCGCTGGATCTTTTTTCCATGTCCCATTCCTCAAAGAGTGGGTTTGGAGGAGACCAACCCAACATTTATTAAGTTAAAAAGAAGATATACCTGGATTCAATTACATTTAGAATTGCTCAGTACTTGAATCCAATTCTTTTCTCCTTTATGTGATATTCTATTGACCTGAACTACTGGATCATTGTATCAAGACTTTGGAAGATGCCATTGTTTTCCTCTGCCTAGCGACATCACCCAACCTCTACTCTCTGACTTCTTATTCAACCATTCTTTATAAAACCAGAAACATCTTGCCCTTTGGCTGTTTAGTTCATGCAGGAAGAAAAAGGCAAGACAAGAAAAGAACCTTTCTCATTTCTACATTTTAACCATGGAGAGAGGAGCCAAGAACATTGGAATTATTTTTGAATTTAAGATATAATTGCCATATATTTATTTGAATACATGAGCAGTTCTGTTTAACTGAAGTCTAAGTTATTGGGGTTTTTTTCCAGTTATTTTTGAACAGGGAACATGCATTATGTTAGTCTATGGGCTGCAAATTGAGGCAAACATAGCTGAGTGATCATAGAAAAACCTCTAACATTTTTGTTCAAGCTATCGTAAAAAAGTTAACTTTTAAAAAATAATAACATCCTTACAGGAACGAATGCACCGCTTTCCTCAGGTTCACCATGATTGCTTCGGTGTTAAGCAACCAAAGTTTAAAATTTTGAAGAGGAAATGTAACAGATTGGATTCATAATTCCATCCTTTCTGGGGAGAGAGAAAAAAAAAAGAAAAAGAAAATTAGTTAAAAGTCCAAATAACTTCATAACAGCCAATTAAATAAGCTTAAATATATTAAGTGTTAAGAAACAATAGTACAAAATTTAGCAAACAGGTAAGCATGTTATATCATTTAAGTGATAAAAAATGGCAGAGAATTATTTTTCATTTATTTACCAATATACAACCATCATAGTTCTTTTTCTTTCCTTTTTTTTTTAAGTTTTTCTAAAATTTCTTGTACACACTTTACTCATATGGGGTTTCTACTGAAACTTCTTAGAGTACACAAAGCTTCAAAAAAGTGCTTTTAGAAAAAATTAAGAATATATGCTTAATTGACAAACCATTTGGAGAAAGTTTGTGATGTAATAATTAAGCAACATGTATAAAATACAAAGGTTTCATCTTATAAGAACACGGAAAACTAAAATAAGTTGTATTTCTATTAAGTGAACACATTCTGTACATTTCTTATTTATTTTCTTCAAAGTGAAGCAATCTGCATTTACATAGTTTTATTTATACTTTTGCATTAACCAAAAATATTCTCTAGAGGGCAGCACCATGTTTATACCAAAATAAATGAGTTGATGAGGTTTACTATATTAAATATAGCAAACACCCTATGTACCAGCTTGTTAGTATCCTACAGGTAATTATAGTTCAGGGCACATGGAAGAATGCTAAAAATGCAAACAAAAGGTCAGTTGCACAAGATGATGCAAACAAAAACCTTAATTTCTTTTACTGATTAAGAAGTGACAATGCATCCTAAAGGTATTAGGAAGGAAACATGAAAACTCTCCAAACAACTTATCAAAGAATTTCAGAGAGAATGCTTTTAATTTCTATAGGCTACTTTTCAAGGAATCATTTGCAAAACCCCACCAACTATTTCTGTAGCCAATTATTTAGCAATTAGCACTCACTATATTCCGTATGCTAGAATGTTCGCCAATGTCAATGTAAAGATTGATAGTGACATGTGCCACTCTCTAAAGATGTTATTGCCACAAAGGAGTGCATCAGAGTGGCACATGTCACTATCAATCTTTACATTGATATTGAATGAATACTTAGTGTAAATTCTAGTGATTAACATAGAAACCCTTTTTTTTTTTGTTTGTTTGTTTTTTGTTTTTTGTTTTTTACTGCCAGGAGATTCCTAACTAGAAACAAAGTGGGTAAATCTCTCTGTCCTCTATTCTTGGTTTTCTAGATCTTCAATTTTAGGATTTTGATTATACTATCTTCCTGCACCAAACATCTAACTGAAATTCTGAATTTCTGGGATCACAGGCTTTTACAAGAGTCAGGATTGTGATGTTAGGTTTGTATGCAGTGGGCTGTCAATGAGAAAAATGTAGATGCTCTGGGAAGGGGGAGAGAGACTTCAATAGCTTGAGAATGTGGAATAACATTGAAAAATCATCTGTTCTGTCTAATTTGAAGATATTTTCAAGGAATGTAAAAAAAATGTGTTGATAATCTCTTCTAGTGTTTTCTAGTTCCTGTTAGAAATTTGGAAATAAAATTTTACTGGAACAAATTGTACCTCCCTATGTTTCCCATCTCATTAATAGTACTATTATTCTAGTCATCAAGCTCTATGAATTTAATTTATTCTCTCTTCTTGTCCCCCACATCTCACTTGTGAGTTCTATCAGTGTTACCTACGCAGAAATATACTTTCTTTTTCACTAGAATAATGCATAAAGTATGGCCTCCAGTGTCCAGAAACAAAATATTCCATGGAAGAGATAAAGTGACATTTGCTAGATCATTAGTTATACCGTTTTTATCCCATAAAATGCTGCCAGACAATGCATAAATCCCTTTTCTTGGGAGGTCTGGAAATAAGTGACAGAAAAAAAAAAATGGTACAGAGAGACAAGAAGGTCTTATTTTGCTTCTACAAATACTAAAATTCTTCTTTTCCCAGTATTAAAATACAAAAATTGTTTTTAATTTTTACTTTTCAAGTGTTTAAAAATTAATATAATTTAAAAGTTTCAAAGTAAAATATATTTCATTTGAGTAGATTATAACAAATAATTTGAAACTGTGTTTGCTATAGCTTGATATGATAATCATCTTATTAAACATTGTATCTTCCATATTCTCAGCCATAGTAGAATCACATTATTGTTACTCAAAACACCGTGTTTCTTTAAAATTTAATCAGTGTTGTCATCGTTTTTATATGTACATTTTCCTGTGAAATATAAACAAGAAAACAACAAATATCCTAACTTCTGATTTTGTTTATTGAGGAGAGTAAGTAATAATCACAAAAGTATATTGTGTAAACAGATCTTCAATTTATTAACAAAAGTACCTTGGGGGCAAAATAATATCTTTCTGTACTATTAAAATTTGTATTTTTTTGAAACATGATTAAACTGGTTAGAAAATGCCCCTTGATTGGCGGTAAAAGCTTAGCACTATGATTTGATAGACAGGAATAAATTATATATAAATTATGTAAAGTAAGTAATGTTACATTACATGTTTCCCCAAAGGGCTAAGACACTGTGGTGATATTTTGCAATGAGAAATGTTCTGTGGGTACTTCTACAAAAGCTCCTAAAGTCTTGGATAAGATAAGTTAAAAGACACAAACAAACAAAAATAAGAGAAACAACTACAACAAAAAACCCATACAAAGCAACACTAATTAAACACTCTGATCTGCAAACCTCTCAGACTCTGTTAATCTTTCATAATGGAATCCTCATCATTGTTGAACAAAAAAACAATACCTGGGAATTTAAGTGCTCAAATTTGAGAAGACTTGTATTTTAAAGAATTAAGAAAAAAATCACTGGTAGAGTGATTCATTTTAAATGAGAATTTACATGGTTCTCCTAGAAACTATGTTTGGTCATGTAACAATGTCGAAGTATTATACATATAAAGTAAATCACAGGTTAAATCATACATATACATATGTACATATACACTTCCTTCATTCATTGGACAATAATTTGATGGTTCGCTTGGAAAACCAGTGCTATATTTTCTTTAAGGGATACCTAGTTTTCCATGCCCATTTGCCCTTCAAGTAGTGAGGGATCTATGGCCATCCTTGTGGTCTATAGAATACTTTATGCTCATTTGTGAAAGACTACCAAGATGAGAAAGGGAAATCACTTTTGCATGTTATCTCAGTCTTACACATTTTAAATTTAGCTTGTGAAAGAACTTTCTCGTGGCTCCATATTGGGAGATGCAAACAACAAAGAAAACCCCAAGATTTGGACTCTAGTAAAGTCATCATTGGGGATTAGGTTTAAGAGTCAAGTGTTACACCAGTAGCGAGTAGACATTAAGTTGGAGAACAGGAAAAATGAAGAAATGGAAAGAATAGGCAAAAAGGAAAATGACAAGGGAGACTGTTCTGAGAAGGAGCAGAGTCATACTGTGCGACTTGTCCAAAAGAAGATTGCCAGTGACCTTAGCACCATTTCAAAAAAGTCATGTACAAAGGGTCTAGGATGAAATTGGATGAAGGGGAGAGAAGAGGACCATCCAGACAAGAGGAGGTCATGGGTGAGGAAAAGGAATATGTTCAAAGGGTTTGTCCAAAGCAGCAGAGGCAGATGTGTGCTAAATATGTGCTAAAGACAAATTTTTGAGAGAAGGAGCCATGAAGATGTACTTTCCATGTAACTCCCACATTCCTTAGCCAAGTTCTGGGGTCCTTGACTGATGGAAGGGCAGTGAGAGGGAGAGGCTTGAGGTTTAAGGTGTGAAGTGAAAAGATCCTAAAGAATGAGATTGAACTGTGGTTTTATCTAAATTGTGTTTGGAGAAAGACAACTCTATGACTTTATCAAAAATCCCAGACATTTCCTTGCATCTCCAAAAGCTAGCCATTTATGATTTGTTTTTACTATTATCTTTCCTACCCTTTGACACAGAAGAAAGATTGGTCGTGTTTCAATCACATTTCCTGTCCTCAAACTGTTTCCTAGCCATTCTTTTCCAGACCTGGGTAAACATAATACTGATAAAAATAGTAAGAAAGTGCCAGTGTTTCTACCTGATGCTTTAACAAAATTTGGAAGTAATCGGTTATCCCATTAAAAAAAATAATTTACGTGAGATTTCTTCAAATCCCATGAGCTGATTATAATGATGAAGCAGCTTATTTTCTCTTATAATGAAGAGATGAAGTCTGACACCAAATGTTTTAAAAAACTATAGAAGAGGCGGTCAACTGAGATCATTCTTGTCTGGCTTTTTATAATAAAGCATTTAAGAATTTTATAATTAATAACAAATGTAGAGGTTTAATTTTTGGCAGTTTCCATTGTTCAGAAATTATGGACTAAGGATTCTAAACTAGATAAACTGATATCTAGTTTTTACTAGGTAAAAAGTGGATTAGTTAGAGATGTTCAGATATCTCCTCAGAAGACCATGTTAATGTGGCACAGATTTACATTTTGGGGGGAAATCTTTTAATTCAAAAACTATTATATTATATTATATTATATTATATTATAATACATATAGTATATTATATTATAATAGTCAAAAACTATTATAATATATTATGTTATTATTATATTATAATATTATAGGAATTTTCCTTTCAACTTCAGAAGCACTGTAGGGATTTTCAAATAAAACGTAAAATTGTCATACTAAAAAATTTCCCTTTGCCAACTCTAGTTAAATCAAACAATAGCTATTTATGATTTTAATAAAAAAGGTACTATGTTATGCAGTTATTGTAATCCATGCAATTAAAGTCTGTTCTTTCATGTCAACACAGGACATTCAAGCATGTTAAGTGCAGTTAGAAATTTATTTATCTCCATTTTAATGAATCCAAATCTTCTACCTTCAAGTGTAAGGTCTTGATTATAAAACTTCTAGGGCTGAAAAATTATGAGTGATCAAATAATCCAGTCCTTGGCCCGCAAACAGGTCTATACTTAAGCCACTTCAAGAAATGCGATAATTGATGTTCTTCAGAGCAACCTCCAGAAGAGGCAATTTCATAACCTTCCAGTGTTTAGCAATCTGCTTCCCAGAAAGTCATGAATTAGGCAAAAAGCCTCAAGCTAAGAGACTTCAATAGAAATGATTCGTTTCTTACTAAGTTGAATACAAATCTCTATTAAAGGATAATGCTCTACTAGCAACTTGCTTCTTGCGTCTTTTCTTTGACTTGCCCGAGAACGCAGTGATTCGGACCCAAAACTGGAGACCTCCTCATGATGAGCCATAGGGAAGTCTAACGGTTCTGAAGATGCAATTTGATATGTTGGGTGAATTTAAAATTTCCTCTCCAAACCCAGACGCTTTCGAAAGTAAAGGGCGAGGGGGTATTCACTGGACAGGACTCCGGGCTTCTCCTGGACATGTCATTAGAACTGGTAATAAGGTGATTATTTTATCTAACGCAGGTGTAGTGTGATTGCCTTCCCTCACCGCCTTAAGTTAATGTCAGTGGTTGTTCAAAGAAATTTAACTGTTCTTCTTGTACATGGAATTAAAATGAAACATGAAACATTTTCTCGTTATTTGAATTTACTCAATGCTTCCTTGTGTTTTACATATTTTATAAGAGTGATTACTGTTAAATTTAGTGAGACTTCACAAGACGGTTAACTCCAAAGATCTGCAGTTTATAAGGCCCTAAGTTTTTCCCTAGCTAGACCTATTCCATTTATCGAAATAATACTTTAACAACAGAACCCCTTCTAAGTTTAAAGAGTTACCCAAATTATTCTGCGATAATAGTAACAGGCATTGAGAGAGTCTGTCTTGGTGGGCAGCAGAACTATCCCTGAATATTGTCAGCATAAGTATCCACGTAACAGAGTAAACTGAAAGCTTTTGAACAGCAGAGCTCACAGAGCAAACCATACGCTAAATCTCTGTTTTGGAGACCCGATTTACAGGGCTGAAAAACTGTATAACAGCATCTTATCACAGCATCTTCATGGGGTAGCAGACAAGCTAGACAAGGTCTCTGCTCTCACAGAGCTCACATTCTAGCAGGAGATACAGACAATAAGCATTTAAACACACAAGTAGAATAATTCTGGATTGTAAGGGTTGCTATGGATAGAATGAAAGAGCACAATGGGATAAACAGAGACTGGGGGAAATACTTGAGATGGACCTATGTACGCAGCCATAACTTGGGGTTAGATATTTAAATATATATATTCTGTGGTAATAATAGTAGCCAGCATTTGTTGGTTATTCTCAACCACAATAAAAAATACAGTTCTTTCATACTGGTAAGTTTAAGCACATAATCAGCGTCTCTGATGGGGACAGTTCAAAATTTTCTGTTGGTTTGATTTTTATTTTGCAAAACAGGGTGGAGGGATGCAGGGACACCTCTTCATCTTTTGCTGAGATACTTAAAACTCAATTCAGCTGCAAACTAAAGTGTGTTCCCACTTACATTGGTGTTTCCTCCCCCATAAGCAACTCCCACTTTCTATTTCATTAGTTTAAGAGGTCACAGACTTTTGGCTATATAGCAGGCCTTCCTTCTGGCTGTAGAGGTTCCAGTAGAGTTGTGAAAAGCGAAAAGTTCAATCAGTTGCCCAGATGTATTTATTGCCAAATAACGGGGTACTTGGATACATCTGGACAGCCGAATGAACTCTTAACTCCTCATCTTTCCAAAAGCTCTTCATCTCACAGCTCCAGAATCACCTAGATAAAGGGAGAAAAACAAACAAAAGTCCACTTGGCAGTGGAAGGATCAGTCTATTCATGGTTCTGCTGTCCCATTAAAAAAAAAACACACACACACACAAAAAACACGTGAGTCCTACTTGTGCTTTATAACTTATTACACAATGCATATAAATCGCCAAAATACAGCAAGACTTAAAAATCACAGGTTAATGGCATGGCATCAAACTCTATCAAATACATAAAATTGAGTCAACATCAAAATTAATTGTATTAGCAATTTATATAATATAGAATTCATTCTAGTATCATTTAGTACCTTAAATGTTAAATATATATATAACACAGCATAGAAGAGTAGGCTAGGAGGTTGGAGCACAGGTTCTAGCCCTGACTTGTTTGATGTATGGCTTAGGATAAGTCACTGGACCAATTCGGGCCCGAGTTTTTTTCATCCATAGCATGAAATTGTTGTAATAGACAATCTTTATCTCTTCTGGCTCTGAAATGCTGAGATTCAAGTTGTTTTTCCTAAAAGCTTGATATTATTTTATGCTATTTTACCAACAAGATGCTTCAACCCTCCCCCTTCGCCCCTCTTCCTGCTTAGTATGCTCACTCTCGCTCTCTCTCTCAAATAAATATATAAAATCTTTTTTTTTAAACAAGATACTTCTAAAGAGCTGAGCTTCATTGCAATTAAATTCTACTTCTTGTTACTGCCAATTAAATGTAAGACATGACATTCACCCACAACGTCTTGATTTGAACGGAGTGTGAAAGCGATTTTTAACTTCAGTATGTTCCTAATGCAGCCGACGTGTCCTACAAATTTATGTGCATGCATTCTGTCCTATTTCTTCTTCCTACTTCCTTAAATGAATCTGAAATGCGTGTCTCATCTTCAAGAGTTAGGAGACTACACAGACTCACAATAAATTTAGCAGAAAACTTTTTAATTGCAATTTTCTGATTTTAAAAAAATCTGATGCCTAGAAGATAGAAGAGTGAGGTTTAAGAAGCAATCGTCAGATTCGTGGCTATCGAAAGCTTGACTTCTGCTTTAGAGGTTTAATGCTCAACTAATACCTATTTACCGTTTTGTGTACTCTTCTTCCTTTTTATTTATTTATGGAGAAAAATAGTACTTCAGTTGGACAACTTTGAAAATAACTGTTTCTTGCACCAGTTCTGTGAACTTTATACCAGATGGTGTCAATATTTAGAAAAACAGATCTGCCTATTTTATAACTCCTCTCAGTGATATTAAGCTAGAATATCAGACCACAAATGACATGTAATGTTTTCACTTTTTTTTTTCCCAACTAGATGTGAGAAGAATTCTGCTAATTACTCTCCCAGAATGCCTCCTGTGCCACTCAACTTACAAAATAAAATCTGTGAGGAAATCGAAACCAACCTAAATCTTCAAATCCTTTGGTTCGTGACTTCAAAGTGTGTGTGTATGTGTGTGTATGGGGGGTGGGGAATGAAAAGAAAGCTGCTATGGGTATACACATCTTATTATTATCATCCTCCAAAACACCATCACTTCATAAAGTCAAATCATCTCATGATGAGGCAAAGCCCTTTTGAGAAGATGAATATTTTCATTCATATTTTCCAAGCAGGAGAATTAACTTCCCTAATACTAAAAATCTACAAAATACCGAACACCGCAAATTGGGAAAAATTCCATTGGTGAAATAGCAGATGCTTCGTAACAGCAAAAACTGTTTTTGACATTTCACCGAAAGATAATATATATACTGTCACGATTGTTCCACCCACTTGTGGGCAGTAGAGATGTAATTTTCTATCACATAGATTCATACATAATATAGACCAGCAGTAAGCAATTTTGCTAAAATATCAACATGTTATTCTACAGTTTTACCCACAGTTAAGCTAAATTTGAGAAGAAAACCAACAGGGGTGCCTTCTATTGTTACATTTAAAGGGCTGTTCCCAAGGGCATCTGGGTGGCTCAGTCAGTGAAGCATCTGCCTTCAGCTCAGGTCATGACCTCAGGTTCCCAGGATCAAGGCCCTCATCGGGTTCTCCGTTCAGCTGGAAGTCTGCTTCTCCCTTTCCCTCTCTCTCAGTGCTCTCTTTCTCGCTGTCTCTCAAATAAATAAGTTTTTAAAAAAATCCTTAAAAAACAAGAATAAATAAATAAATAAACTATCCTAAGAAGTCCTATTTTCTTATTTTATAAACGACAATTTCTAGGTTGAATTACAGGGCCTTATTATTTTTTTTTTAAATGCAGGTGTTGTGCTACTATGTGTCAGGCAGTGTGATAATTAGTTTCACCTAATTTAAGTTCCAAAACTCACTTTAAAGGAAAAAGAAACTGATAGGTTGAAAGAGGTTAAAGCAGTTTTTCCTAGAAAATTGCAAGTTTGAGATTCTAAAATTTGGGCAATGTTTTTTACAAAGCACATTTAGGAAGACAATATAAGCAAAGAGTTTATGTGTTCATCTAGACATTGTTCCGGGCTCCTGGGTGGCTCAGTGGGTTAAGCCTCTGCTTTCGGCTCAGGTCATGATCTCAGGGTCCTGGGATGGAGCCCTGCATTGATTGGGCTCTCTGCTCAGCAGGGAGCCTGCTTCCCTCTCTCTCTCTGCCTGCCTCTCTGCCTGTTTGTGATCTCTCTGTCAAAAAAAAAAAAAAAAAAAGACATTGTTCATTTATTCAACTTATTTATCAAATGCCTACTATGTGCTTGGGATTTATCTAATACCTACTATGTGCTTGGGATTCTAGCCACTTGGGATTGATGGGGTTCAGGGCAGGACACCTCAGAATACGCCATTTTGGCATGTGGATTATTTGAGCTGGAGGCAATCAAGGCTCAACAGACTCAAAATGAGCTTTTATCTTCCACTGAACTGTCTAAAAAAATTTAGATAGGGAATCTGTACCAGGAAGACAGCTATCACTAACGTTTTTTGTGCACATCAGGAAGACTTTTCCACCTGGAAGGCAAACATATGTTTACCAAACATTTGTTCCTCCTATCTCCTTATGAATTGTCTTCCCGCGCTTTGAAGTCCTAAACCCCAACTCCCTTCTCCTTAGTTCAAGACTGAACATAAACCTCAACTGCCTGTCAGTGGGTCTCATATCTTTGGGGAACCCATACATATCAAACTATATTTGTCCCCCCCTCCCCGCTCATCTGTCTTATGTTATTTTGGTTATTAGAACAGCCGAAGAACCGAGACGGGTAGGGAAAAAATTTCCCCTCCCAGACAGGAGACACTAGTAAATGAAGCAAAGCCCCATGCCCATATAGAGGTTACATTCTTGTTCTTTCTACTGATTACTAATTATTTGTTAATTGAGAATTTGTGGTAAAATTTATAATTTTTAACTGTTTTCAAGGTTTTATTCATCTCTTCCATTGGTAAAGGAATAGAGGTTATGCAAGCTACTTTTGGCAAATTACCTTGATCCTTAAGGTTACTAAGATATTTGTGATTATATATTCACTACTATTCTCTACTCAAACTTAATGTCTTCCCACCATCTGCTGGTATCAGGGATCTGAAATAAAATCTGTTGTTACTGTATTGCTTGTATTGTAAGAAGGATTCCTTGAATTTTAAAATCTAATTTTAACTTACTAAAATATTTTGGTCCAGATTAAAACCATCTGTAGAGAGAAGCAGCTAAAAACAATGCAAGCCAAAGATAGAAGTGTTGGCAATATAGTGTCTCCACAGCTGAATTTATTATCACACACACACACACGTAAGTTTGAAAAATTCTACAGACCACCAAACACCTGCTACTCAAAGAAAGCCAGAAATTATTCTAATTGGTCATTGCAGTTGCCTTACCAAAAACTGAGAAGTTACATTCATGAAACAAGCACCCAACTCATGCCAATATTTGTGGAAACTTATTCATCAGCTTCCCACATACCTTTTGGCAAGATACTTTGCATCTGGCAGCAGAGAAGCTGTCAATATAAGACTCTATAAAGTTCATGGTCACTGAATGTGTTATTATGGTATGCCCTGGGAGGTGTTACTCTCTAAGTCACCATCCGTCACCCTAAAATAAGTAGAGAGAAGAATAAAGAATCTTCTCGATTGGGTAATCCCTGTAGAAATTTCTCAGTATGAAAAGAATGTAAGAAGGGGATGCATAATGATTGTTTCCATGTATTAATTTTTAAAAGATTTTATTTATTTATTTGACAGAGAGAGAGAGAGAGAGAGAGATCACAAGCAAGGAGAGAGAGAGGGGGAAGCAGGCTCCCTGCTGAGCAGAGAGCCCCATGCGAGGCTTGATCCCAGGACCCTGAGATCATGACCTGAGCTGAAGGCAGAGGTTTAACCCACTGAGCCAGCCAGGTACCCCTCCGTGTATTAATTTATTACTATATGTCAAACACTGTAGGAAATACTTTATATACTTTGTCTCCTTTAATTGTTACCATGGCAACAGTACAATAGCTGATTAAAAAATAAATTGACATGTTAACAAAATACCAAATACAGTTCTCTAAATTGCCAGTCTCTGTGCCTAATAAGTATACTTTCAGGGAAGGTGTTGAAAGAGGCCACCCGAAGACCACCCAGCTTCCTGTTTTGATAGGTGAGGAAGCTGATCCTGAAGAGATAAATAATCTGTCCAGTATCCTTATGTTAATTGTTGTCAGTGCCAAGATTAGAAGCAAATCTCCTATTCTCTTTCCAGTCCTTTTTTTTTTTTTATTTTTTAAAGATTTTATTTATTTATTTGTCATAGAGAGAGAAGCGAGAGCAAGCACAGGCAGACAGAGTGGCAGGCAGAGGCAGAGGGAGAAGCAGGCTCCCCGCCAAGCAAGGAGCCCGATGTGGGACTCTATCCCAGGACGCTGGGATCATGACCTGAGCCGAAGGCAGCCGCCCAACAAACTGAGCCACCCAGGTGTCCCCTCTTTCCAGTCCTTTGAGGCTGAGCCTTATGGGGAGAAAAGGGCCTCTAAGAGTCACAGATGATGGAAATCTCACTAGATTATGCAAGACTTTAGTACTGATGTCTCGTGCCCTCCCTTTAAGTGAAAGAGATGAAAGAAATGTCATAGACTACAAAATGAAATGCAGTAGAATGCTCCTTTGGAATGCATTCCTTAACACGTGGCTCTTCAAATATTCCAAAAAGGATGTCAGGCTAAAGGCAAGGGAAAAAAGGAAGGGAGGAAGGGGGGGGGAAGAGAAGGGAAGAAAGAAGGCGGGTAGTGAGGGAGAGAGAGGGGAAGGAAACAGAAGGAAGAAAGGGAAAGAAAACTGTTGTTCTCAAATCTGTATTAATTCCTAGTCTGGAAGTCCCACATGGTTGTGCTATGCCTACTGTTCCAGGGACTAACTCTGGCAGGGATATGCTGGCAGGACTATCCTCAAACATAAGTTGTTTATGCAAAACTTTGTTAAATCTCACAGTTGCTTTCTTGATCATGTAATTTACCCAAAACAATAGCAGGGGAACAAAGTGATTTTTAGATACAATTAACACTTCCCTGACTAGAGCGAAAATGTAATGAAGACAGTTTTTTTTTTCCCCTGTTGCAAAACATATTCAGACAAGTAGTATGGAAATAATCCCACCAATGAATAGTCTTAGATTATTATTTTAATACAGTTTGGCAATTTGGCATTAACTGACCCAATTGTAGGCAAAGCAAAACTCCACTGGGGGGGTTTAAATAGCGAGAGAACATAGCTTTTAGCTTTGGCTCACCAGAATTAACCCAAGGGATTCACAAGAGGACGCTGCCTTTGATCTTGCTAAAACTGTTTCACTGTGCCAGTTGCTTTGAAAGCAGACACTCCTTTGAAGCAATGAAGTATTCAGTTATAGTTGAGTCTGCCAAATAATGCCTTTTCTGTCTAGATCACATAGTTAAGTACCCAGACACAGTCTTTGGTCCATTATATATATTTTTGAGTCAGGCAACTCACTTTTTGAGAACATTATGTCTCTAAAGCTTTAGGAGTAAATGCATACAGTAGAGGGAGAAGCTGACTTTAATTGTTATTAGAGGAACATGTAAATATGTTGCATTTGAATGAGCACAGGTTTTGGGGAGCCAAAGATGGAAAGATGAGCCCAACTTTTACTTCTTGAATTCCTAACTTTGGGCAACTCAATCCTTCTGTGCCTTTGTGTAATCTAGTGTGAGGCCAAAAAGCTGGTAAATATGAAATTGCTCCGTGAAGAGCTAAATGACTGGCAGATATTAAAGTGAAGAGGTATGTTTATGTAATGAGTAAGTGCATTTTCTCAAATTAGTCTATGGAATTATCTGATTATTTAAAAATTATGTTCGGAGTAACATGATTAGTTACCAAGCTATTTTAGTTCACATTGATTACTTTCCTAATATGAAATTCTAATAAAATATGTTCTTTTTTAAAAAAAGATTTTATTTATTTATTTGACAGACAGAGATCACAAGTAGGCAGAGAGGCAGGCGCGGGGGGCGGGGAGCAGACTCCCTGCTGAGCAGAGAGCCCGGTGTGGGGCTCGATCCCAGGAGCCTGGGATCATGACCTGAGCCGAAGACAGAGGCTTTAACCCACTGAGCCACCCAGGCACCCCATAAAATATATTCTTAATGAAAAAGCTCACAATAAAAATTTCAGACCTGTACCCCTGGGGATAAAAATATATGTTTATAAAAATAAAAATTATATTAAAAAAATTTATTTTCTCTAGATTTTTTAAGTTTGTCTTCAAAGATTGAGGCAAGTCAGTCAGAAAAGATTATAATACATGTATCTAAATCGTCTTACCTTGAAAAAAGCGGCAAAGGTGACATCAGAAAGAATGTTTTGCATCAGACTAGAATTGAAATTTGTAGGGTTCCCATGATATTCAAATGAGGAGGATACCTAAACACTCTGAGAATTTACACGTGTAGGGAAAGAAACCAAGTCACTCACTTAAGCCATGAACTGCAGAGCAGAAATAAATGGTTTGTCAAAAGGCGAAGTTTTTTCTTATAAATAGCTCTTTAGCAGCAGGTTCAGCATAAATACACTTTCCTGTCAGCTTTAGTCTCCTTATAACAGGCTGGATTATAGTACCATCTCAGGATAGTAACATCAATAGCGTTTGGCAATCTAGTCAAGAGAAAAATGGTATCCAGGGGCACCTGGGTGGCTCAGTCAGTTAAGCGTCTGCCCTCAGCTCAGGTCCTGATCTCATGATCCTGGGATGGAAACCCAAATAGGGCTACCTGCTCAGCGGGGTGTCTGCTTCTCCCTCTCCCTCTGTAGCTCCCCTGCAGCGCCTCCCCTCATTTTCAAATAAATAAATAAAATCTTTTAAAAGAGAGAGAGAGAAAAGTGGTATCCAAACAATCATGATGATGTATTATAGAAGCACATGTTTTCTAAAATGATGGGCCTTTTCTGTAGGTGTTTTTTTCCCATGGGTTTTTGTTTTTGTTTTTTTTTTGGTTTTTTGTTTGTTTGTTTGTTTGTTTGTTTTTTACCTTTCAGAGAGAGAGAATCCCAAGCAGACTCCATGCCCAGTATGACCCCACAGGAGGCTCAATCCCACAACCCTGAGATCATGACCCCAAAGAAAATCAAGTCGGTGCCCAAAAAAGGTGAGCCATCCAGGGCTCCCTTTCTGTAGGTTTTTAACATAATTACATCTTTAGGTTTTACAGTCCCATGGAAATAATGCACTATTAATACATATTTATAAATATGATACATGTTTTTAATCTTAGTGTCCATAATGATGTAAGAATTACATCTTATCGTCCATAATGATGTAAGTAAGAAGTCCATTAAGAAGCCCCTATCACTTCATCATTTTTAAGCAGACACATATACAGTAGGCACACAAAAATAGCTCTTGAGCTTTTGGAGTTGCAGTGTTGAGGATAAAGAGTTCTTAGAAATTTTTTTCTGAGTTAAATTGGGGTAGTTGGTTGGTAGTCATTGACAGTTTGTATTTGCTCTCTGTAGACAATGGTAATTAAAATATTTTTTATTTTGTTTAATTGTTTTTAGTGAACTCTAGAGAAGACAGCTGACCAAATCTTAAAATAATAACTTTATAAGGCTGATTGATTACATCCAGTTTATTACCATCTAATATTTTAATTCCATAAAATTATGTGTCAATTATATGTGATTGCTTGGTTACTATCTTTTTCTGGACTGGATTGCCAAAAGCTATAGATTTCAGTTTAAGATTGTACTCTAATCCAGCCTATATAGAGAGAATGAAGCCAACTAGAGGGTATATTTATGCAAACCAAATTCTATAGATCATAATTTTTTTTGGTTCTTAAATCTTGAAATGACTGTAAAAGAGTCAACTGTGTGGCTTATTTTCACTTTTAAGGTCATAACTATCAGGACAAGCAGGTGAGGAAAAATAAGTGCATGTCCAATCCATTTCAAATCTTTATATTGATTCAAACTCCATCAGCAAAATGTTCTCCAAGTTTCCATTTCAGTAGGACATTTGTTATCCAAATAATACAACAATGGTAAAACAAAGAGCCATTGAACTAGGGAAGTTGTATTATGTCTGTCAACCTTGAAAACATGATAGAATGCTTTTTCAATTGACAAGGGCAGGTAGAATCACAGACCTTCACATCTATTCATAATGATTTAGAGTAGCAAGTCAGTTCTATTTACAGGAAGGCATAATTCATACTCCATTTCAAGGAATAATTCAATGTGTCATTATATTAGTTATGCTATTATAAAAGAAAATATAATATAATGGGTACAAAACCACCTGCCAGTATAAACTGCTAGAGTGAAATGAAGACATACGTTTATTGTTCTTATATTTTATATTCTTTCAAATCTGAAGACTCATGCTTTCTTTGCCAAGAAATTCATAATTGAATCATAAGAAATTTAATAGAGCAATATATGTTGCAGCAACCTTTGATGTTAATGAGGGAACTGGCAGTCACATGAAATCAGACAGGTCACAGAAGTGTATTTGTGAGAAAGGAAACATAGGCTAGCAGCTTGGTATTTCTTCTATCCTCCATGAAAATCATAGATATGGGAAGGTTTTCCAAATCATCCTTTTCATTAAAGTTATCTAGAGGTGGACTTGAAACTATACCTGTAAGTGGTAGCCTTTTTTTTTTTTTTTTTTTTTTTGCAATGACAGTAAACCTGATTCACTTTAGCCTTGTAGTCCCTGAAAAAAAAAAAAAAGTTCACTGTACTTAAGTGTTAGGTCTCTAACAAAAAACATTTGATGAGGAAAAGAGGAAAGGCTCCACACTCCTATTTATCATTAATTTATTGACTAAGCCTCAATTGAAGGCCTTTTATAGGTCAGGATCTGTGCTAGATGCTGGTGACATGGTGACAGGCAAAACAGACATGATCTTTGTTTTTGTAGGGAAAAGAAAGCTATGGCAGGTCACAGACCTTTTATGAATAATCACATCAGTTCCATATTGCTGGAAATTGTAACTGGTGCTAAGAGAAAGGATAGGGTACTATGAGAGACTTTAATTTAGATTGGTTGATCAAATAGGGCTTCTTTAAGAAGTAACAATTAACTTGGATCTGAAAGATGCATGCTATTCCAATTTTTCATCAGGCTATAAGGTTACTGGAATCAAACTGTATTTCAGTCTGAAGTCTATAAGATCCAAAGACACTTACGGGGCCAGACTGAAGTCTATAAGATCCAAAGACACTTACGGGGCCAGAGTTGTATGATGAATGTATTAAAAGTTGTAGCTTAAAGCAAAAAATACCTACTATAAATGTTTCAAAAAGAAAACTTGAGGACATTAAACCATGACACATTAATGCTTGCTTTATTGTTGGGCAATCCCAAGTTCTCATAGAATGTCTGAGGTAGAATTCTGATATTTAATAAATGAGACTACCTCCTGTGGGGGGTCTTTCATTTTGGACAACATGCATTTTAGAGCTGCCATCTAGTGACTACCACAATAACTACTAAGAAAAAAAAAAGGTCATTTTTATTTGTGGACATTGTGGTAGTTTTTACACAGAATAAAATGCTCTTACCTAGATGCAACAGTCTATGTGAGTACACATTGAATTCTGGAGACTCTTTCTTTATATGCAGAGTACATCTATGTGCACAACATTAATGTAAATGAAGAAGATTAATGGCAAGAACATTAATGTAAAATGAAGAACAGGATAAGTTAGCTTTAAAAATAACAGATAATTCACTTCAAATGTATCTCATGCCAATTTGGATAGAGTAATTTTGCAAACTGCCAACATTACAAATGAGTTTCTAAGAAAGGAAACAAAAGTGGTTCTCTTCTCCAATGTGGTTTAAAAAGGGGGGAGGTTGTTCTCAATGTAGTACGTTAAAGTAATTTTTCGTTTTTATGATGTAGAAGAGAATAGAAAATAACATCATTTATTTGTACACAGTAAGAACAAATCCTTTTTTGTGTGTGAAACGTTGTGTGTGTGTATGTTCTGAACGTCACACTAAAGTGTATTTCAATGCTGCCAATATTGGTCAAAATTTTATGAAAGGTACTTCAAATTCTAAGAATGATCCTAATGACCCTCATATGGGTCCAATGACCTTGAGTAATCCCCTTTCCTATAAGTGTGACCAGGGCATGTAAAATGAAATATTACTCCCAGGAGTTTGTTGCTTTATATGGCAAAAGAGATTATCCAAGCAGACCTAATCTCATCCCATTAGCGGTTTAAAAGCAAAAAATTTCCTCTGGCTCATAAGTGAAGGGTGTGTCAAAGGGAACTGAAGCATTAAGAAGGCTTCTAAATGCAACTTCTGACCTTGAAGATGGAGCCATGGTGGGGTGGGGGGGAGACATGGGCTGCCCCTAGGAGCAGAAAGCAGCCCCCAGCTGACAGCCAGGAGGAAAATAGGTACGTCAGTCCTTCAACCACAAGAAACTAGATTCCACCAACAACCTGAAAGACTGTGGAAGTAGATTCTTCTCCAGAGACTACAGATAAGAGCTTGGCCCAGAGGACACACTGACATCAGCCCTCTGAGACTTAACCAGAGAATCCTGGACTTCTGACCTACAGAACTGTGAGCTGATAAATGGGTATTGTTTTAAGACATGGTTCTTGGTAATTTGTTACAGAACAATAGAAACTAATACAGTTGGGGCGCCTGGGTGACTCAGTTGGTTGGTTAAATCTCCAATTCTTGATTTCAGCTCAGGTCATGACCTCGGGTTTGTGAGATTGAGCCAAGCACTGGGCTCTGTGCTCAGCAGTCTGCTTGAGATTCTCTCTCTTTTTCTCCCTCTGCCCCTCCCCTCTCTAAAATAAATAAAGTCTCTCTTTTTTTTTTTTTAAAGAAGCTAATACAGTTAATCAATACAGTTAATATGAGGTATATGAAGAATCTTGAATTATCATAATGGCAGAGGTGGGAGCAAGTAAGGATCACAGTGTGAGGAGTAGGAATGATTGTGAAATGTCAGGAAAATTAAAAAGTGAGGATGATGGCACGAACATCTCAGAAAAATGGCCAGATGAGAAAAGTGAGGAATCTACCTGCAGGACATAGCAGGTGAAGGCTTGTTCTCTCTGTGGCATAAAATTATTTCTTCCCCAGCAGAGAAAACAGGTTCATACCCATTTAAAGGTTTGTATCTCAATTTATTGAATTTACTTTTTCTAGTATTCTCCTAAAAAGAAATGAGAGAATCAAGCCAAACATTTCTTAAAGATATGCTATGATGATAAAGAAATTTGGGAAGAAATTAGAAGTTGCCCATTGACACATCCATCTTCATAGAAAAGCTTTACTGGATTAGAACAAGCATAAATAGGAATTGAATTAAATTTATACCAAAAAAGCAGAAGACACTTTATTTGGATAGATGCAGAATAATAAATCAAGTGACTGAGTCAGTAAGCTGCTAGATTTGTGGCACAAAAGGAAATGGAAATACTGAAAAGTTCTGCTTGCCCAATATATAGAGAGGGTAAAACACTGATGGATCCGTAGTAGGTAAATGCGAACTTGATTCCGTATGGCACAGATTGAAATTCCTCTGAGATTTGGGGTAACAAATATAACTTACTTAAGGAAAGGTTTTCAGAAATTAAAACTCCGAGCTGTCAGATCACAGAAAGAAAATTTTTGAATAGGCTGTAATTGTTATTGAAACACTGAGGCAATTAAAATCTTAAATGTGAGGAAAAGCAAAGAGATGATGGCTTCCCAGGAGAATGCCATCAAACTTTAAATATTGCCTAAGCTCTAAACTGCTCAAAGAACTAGCAGGATTATTAAGTTTTTAAATCCTTTCCCTGCGGTGAAACCTCATAGAAAGTCATTAATAAGCAACTACTATGAGCAAGACATTATTTTCTTCTTTTTGGGGTTTTGGGGGTTTATATGATAAGAGGGCAAATGTAGGCCCACAGAGAGTTAATACTCAAAAGATATAGGAAAAAGGTGAAGTATCATCAATATTATATAGTGTGTCAATAATCATCAAAGCTCTTTCCTCATGTGTTGTAAATTCTTAACGGAGTCCAAATGAATGAACATAAAACCATTTCAACTGGGGCTGAAGATAAATGAAAAGTAGTCATGTACTTTCAGTTAGTTGGCTCCTGTAACTTACATTACTATTCATCTTTGTGGACTTGCTTGGTGGAAGAACATTGTTTCCAGAGTTCCTAATATTATTTTCCATATCCAAGCAGTAATAATAAATTCTATACTTAATTTCATGACTTTCAGTAGCATACCCAAGACTTCTAAGACTACCCCCCTTAAAAAAAAAAACAAACAAACTTCTCTTTTATTCTGCAAATACTTATTGGTTTCTCAGTAAATCTGAAACATAGTCTTTGTAGGTAATTGATTAGATACAGATTTTCTTTCTCAGGGGAGGGGAAAACAAAACAGGTGAAGCAGATACCAGTAGAACCTAAAAGTCACTAAAATACAAGGGATGATGGGTGATTTGACTTGTAATTAGCAGAGGCACCAGTAAAATCAAATTTTATCTCAGACTTTTGAGAATGGGTGCATTTTCATTTTTTCTAGTGTTCTTAGGGTGTAGTCTTACTTAGAGTTGGGGAAGGGACTAACATCTATATAATCCTATTACTGTATAAAGCATGTTCATTTACATGACTTTGAAGAACTGACTCGGATCTGCAAATCATGCTACTTGCACAAAACTGTTTCATTAGTGACACTCATTTGTTTCCTAGTGTGAATATGTGATTCCTGCTGTTAATGAAAATAGGAAATTTTGCTAAATCAAGTCTTAAGATATAATTAAGTGGGAAGTATGACATTAAGCTTCAACGCAACTCAATCGTTTATATTATCACGGTGCATTTATATGGCACTTCATATTTGTAATGTACAAGATAAATGACCTCATATTAACTCTCCTATTGAGTCTGGGGAGTCAAAGTGAGCACATAACTCTGTTGTTCAATTAACCGAGTGAAAAGCTTACAAAACCTCACAGGAATTATTTGTTCACTGTAGCTACTATTTGCATAGCATTGGTGGTTCACAGCTAGTGTTTATTGCTGAATGGGCAAAGATTTAAACTAATGTTTATAATTCTGCTGTTAAAAACTTCATAGCTCTTTAAAATATTGCAGTGAATAAAGATCATGGGGCTAGGGATTATAGTAATATAATATTTTAAAATGACTTCTCTGTGTTCATTACCATGAATTTGGAAAGGTAAAGGGAAACAAACGTGAGATTGCAGGTGATTTTTAAGGAAAAGCAGATATTCAGCATTAGGAAATTTAGGGAGCATTCTTTCTGTTGCCTCTTATTCCTAATCACACACAAACAAACATATTTTAAAAAACTCCCAATCCTAATCTCACCTAAGAAGTCTGAATCTGTAGTATCAAAAACCTCAGCCAGAGGCCTTAAGGTCTTAGGTAAAGGAACATTTTGTCTCTGTACTGGGTTTATGCATCACTTAATAGATTTATTAAAATATTCTTAAGTTATGTTGCCTTATTTAAAATGTTTATTTGTGCTTGTTGGTGCTCTGTCATATGGGAAGGGTAATCTTTTCAGTGCTTAGAGTCTTTAAAATCTTACTCAAAAAAAAAAAAATCTCACTCTGATTCTTCCTGAATGGAACTACAGTTGTGGAGGATAGTGAGATCTACTGCCGATACTAGGAATTTGAAGATTCCTGCAAGTTATTTAACAGTGATTTTCTCATTGAACCTTTGTGGTTGCACATTCAAGTTAAGTTTTGTTTTATTTTATTTTGTTTTTAACTAGGCTCCACGCCCAGTGTGGAGCCCAACATGGGGCTTGAACTCATGACCTGAGATCAAGGGTTGGATGCTTAACCAACTGAGTTGAGATCAAGAGTCAGCTGCTTAACCAACTGAGCCACATAGTTGCCCCTCCAGATTGAGTTTTATGGTTAACGCATTAGAAACTACAAGGAGAGTCCAAAGAAGTAGGTCATGGTACGAAATTTGCTGATGACATGGGATAATATTTCAAAAATCAACTCATCTAATTTCCTTAGATTTGGGGACATTCTCTCTGCATTTTTTATGAATTTTCTGTTTTGCTTTGCTATTTAATCTTCTATTTTGTCAACTTTTCTTACAAAGATCGGATAGCATAATCAAAAAAGATAGACAACGTTGGTTTTAAACACACCATAGGAATGAATACAGAATAAACTGACTGTAGTAATAGTACTACTAAAATGTTCTTGGATAGTAGGAAGACAATATGTTATCACACTAATTTATAACCATTCCATCTCTTTTCCCCCATATTACACGGGAATTCTTTATTAAAAAATCATGATTATGACTTGGGAAAGAGAGTCTGTCTGAACTCCTGAACTCTCACCAAAGTTATGGGCAATCTTTTAGGAAGATATTGTGTTGACTACGTATTTTTATTCTATCATATTGACTTAAGAATGTGTAGTCCAAATATTAATAGCAAATGAGTTTTTGAAGCTTCATTGTTCTTATTCAGAATTACTGATGATTGTATTAATACAAATCACCTTAATAAGATTAAATTACCTGGTGACATATTAAGTAATGTGAAGCTCAAGTGCAAGTATTTGAACTACATTCTTATTCAAATACATGATTTAACAGACACATGTTTGGTAAAGAATACTGACATTGTATTAGAATATCTACTTTAGATAGGCTTAAGAAACTAAGTTAGTTTCAATATTACTCGTATAAATAAAACAGCACTCTCAAAAGCAAACAGATAGGAATGTCTAATATTTTCTGCTCATGTTTTCCAGTATTTCTTAAAGGCTAATTTTCCCAAAGATCATGTTACTAGAGGCAATTTAAAAGCATACTTAGAGAAGAATACTGCATTAGCATTCAACACAATGAAGTACTGACTGAATAAAAGTGATCTCATGATCCCAGGGTCCTGGGATTGAGCCCTGGATCGGGCTCTTTGCTCAGCAGAGAGTCTGATTCTTCCTCTGCCCCTTCCCTTACCCATACTCACTCTCACTTTCTCTAAATTAAATAAAATCTTTAAAAAACTCAAATACGAATTCTTAATATTGCAGGGAAGAATTAACATGATTTTGTACAGGAGACAAATTATTCACAAAAATGTCCATGCCAACAAGCTATTCACTATGTGCCAGGTACATGATGGCAGACTGCTGGGAACCAACATGTAAAGCACGGTCCTTATCAAGAAAGGGTTCACAGTCTTGTAGGAAAAATTCATAGCGAAGATCACAATTCACTTGCTGAATTAGTTTCTCCATGAATTAAGAGCTTTTTGAATGCCTTCCAAAAACACAGATCAGAAGGGTGGATGTTAACTATACAGGGCAAATAACCCGAGGGCAGTAAATCACTGGATAGCTGCCAAAAAGATGTGCTGAGTTCAAAAGATGTTATTTATCATAGCTAAGCGAATTAGAACAGGGCTGGGAAAGTAAAGAAATGAAAAATAGACAAAGCACCTGCTTCTCAAAATATCCAGTGTAAGGGGACAATTTGTAGAAAACTACACTGTTTTGAAACAAAACAGAGGGTCAATAACAACCTAAGATTGTTCCTCAACTCCAAATTTGCCACCCGGTAAGACTTGTCAAATAATCTAAGGACTCGATATTCAGAGATATAAAATTATTTCTTAGAAGCCATGCAGTTAAAATGCTTGTATTTTTTTTTTTTTTTTTTTTTTTTAGTTTGTTCCTACAAAAGGCTAGTCCTACATGAAGAAAATTCTCTTAATGGCTTAAAATTAAACCTGCAGCCATTTGAATACACGAATTTGTCAGAACCATGTAATAATGAACATAAAAAACAGACTTTTAAATTAACATACAATGCATTATTTGCCCCAGGGATACAGGTCTGTGAATCATCAGTCTTACACATTTCACAGCACTCACCATAGCACATACCCTCCCCAATGTCCATCACCCAGCCACCCTGTCCCTCTCTCTACCCCTTGGCCCCAGCATCCTTCAGTTTGTTTCCAAGATTGAGTCTCTTATGGTTTGCCTCCCTCCCCTGTCCCATCTTGTTCTCTTTTTTCCCTCCCTGCCCCCCACAACTTCCTGCCCTGCCTCTCAAATTCCTCATATCAGAGAGATCACATGATAATTGCTTTTCTCTGATTGACTTATTTCGCTTAGCATCACAGATGTTTTTTGAATGCATTACTTCCCAAGGAAGCTGCTCAAGGAGAAAAAAAAGTATTAAATGTGATTACTACTGGATAGTAATTCCATATAAAGCACATAAAACTTTTTAAAATAACTTTTGCATGAAGTCAGAAATGTTTGCTCTGATGTTTATTTGTATGCTTACAAAAAAGTCTCCTATTAGTTAGTGCTGATAACAGAGTTAATATGATATACATGTTTGAATTTTTCTGCACAGGAGACACATTTTTTTGCAGCCCAAGTGAGATTCTAGTAACCTTGTTTAGGAAAAGTGTTAGGAGTCAACCACTATTTTATTAAGAAGAGAGCTCTTTAATTATACCTTGGAAGAAAATCTAAATTATACGTTCAATCTAGATCCTGAGTTGAAATCTTGACCACTTTATTAACATCAAATATGCTCCTGATTTCATCATAAGAACATTACAACAATCTATCCAGGCTCACCCAGAAGTCCACTGGAAAGACACTATCACTTATACGTGAGACATTTGGGGAATGTTTAGAATTTCATAAATATTGGGATATGCAAAAATATGAAAATATACCTTACACACATATATCTAAAGAGATAGTTGGATAACTGAGAGAACAACTGA
This sequence comes from Mustela nivalis, assembly GCF_964662115.1. Taxonomy (NCBI): domain Eukaryota; kingdom Metazoa; phylum Chordata; class Mammalia; order Carnivora; family Mustelidae; genus Mustela; species Mustela nivalis. The sequence continues at coordinate 33,333,730 of NC_139040.1, forward strand.
CAGTTGGATAACTGTCTATTCAGTATCCAAAATAAATACTCCAGCTATACAGAAGACAATTTATTATAAAAAGAAAAATTTGCCAAAGTAGAATGTACAATCCCCAAAATTGTGATTTTATTTTAGGATGGAAAAATTTAGACAGTTGGTAAACATTGCAAGAGAGATATGTTGAGTTGTATCAAAAGTGACTGAGAAAGAACACTACATTTGTTGAGGAAATGACTTCTTTCAAGAAGTAGCAAATTATTGCATCTACAAATTAATCACCTTGCTGACTACATTGTTTTCAATCTGTGTATTTTTTATAAGTCATCTTGAGTTGGCTATGATTTCTAAAGTGGCTAATTTGAGAGATAGCCTAAGAGGAATGAAAATGGGATAAAAACAAATTCAAAATGACTGGGCTAGACAAGGTTTATGAAAAGCAGAATAGATGAGGTAGTTAAGCATGCAAAATTGTGTAATGTTATTCTGACTTGTCTGTATGTTTTTTTGTTAGACATTTCTACTCTAAGTGCAATGAATATTTAGTTGTGCAGTAAAATGAACAGGGCTCAGAACATATACAATCCATGGTTTGATAAAGGTCAAGCAGATGAAATTTATTTTGGGTGTTCACAATAATAAAAAAATTTTATGTAAAATACCTATATTTTACCACATGAAAATTGCTAATAAATGGAAGCCAAGAAAGAAATTATAGAATAAAATGAATTCTTCAAGTTTTCAGGAGTGAAGAAAAATAAGCAATTTCATCAATTACTTTTTTTCTTTAGGTGAGCCACCTGAGTCTGCCAAGGAAAGGATGGGTGGAGTAATTTCAAAATCTGAGACAGAAAGAGCCAAAGATACTTCTTATTTCAACTTTCAGAAAAAAAAGTGACAAAACTTGATTGCTAATTATAATTGTGTTTTGACACAAAATAACAATTTTCTTCTTTTCTAGAATTTTGCTTGTTCATACTAATATTTGCCTATTTTTTTATAGTAGAAAAAAATGACTAAGCTTCAGAAATAAGGCATTGGAAACTGTACAAAAGAATAATGTGTTCTCACTATGGTTCTTTTTCTCCTTGATTTTATTTTTAATGGTAAGACCTTCTACCCTTACTGCCAACCTCAAAAATTCATCTTAATATCTCACAGTGGGGGAAAATGGCTAATTGTAGCAGTGAATAAGTCAAAGCACTTAAAAATTTTAGTTTGTTAAATTATAACTGAATATTTTAATGAATTTATTCCAATTTCTTCTGGCATTTCCACCCTGATTAGAGTTAGGTTGGCACTAACAAGAGACTTAACCTGGGGCTAGAATGAATGGAATTTTGCCTGCCTTGCTGGCTTGTTTCTATTACTCACAGACACCAAAAGCAGTTGTTTTTCCTCAAAAGGAGGATCAAGCCAGTCCAAAAGAGATGTTTTATATAATCTCATGGAAGTTGTCTTTAATATCTCTAGATTAGGTAATAATTTCTGTTCTTCTTATATAGCATTTATTTTGCAAATATCGTTTGGGTCTAGTGAATTTTTAAAATTTTTTTAAGACTTTTAAAAAATTATTTGGTAGACAGAGATCACAAGTAGTCAGAGAGGCACGCAGAGAGAGAAAGGAAGGGAAGCAGGCTCCCCGCCAAGCAGAGAGCCCGGATGCGGGGCTTGATCCCAGAACCCTGGGCCACCTATGTGCCCCTAGTGATTGTTTTTATATAATAATGGGAGTTATTCTGCCAGTCAGGAGACATTTGTTAATGTCTAGAGTCATTTTCAATTCTCACAATTGGTAGACTGTCCCTACCGGTCTCTAGTGGATAAAGGCTAAGAATACTGCAAAACAACCTGCGATGCATAGGGCACAAATGCAAAGAAGTATTTGGCCTAAAATGTCAATATTGGCAAGGTTGTGAAACTCTGGTCTAGCTATACCTGGCCAATGACTTAATCTTCCCTTTTTTAAATAGTAATTTTTTACCAAGAGATTTTAGGTTTCCGTATTTGTTGATTTGTATTTCACACATATCATTTCTTTGTAATCTTTTTTCTGTAATTGTCTTTTAAGAGGCAGAACGTGCTGGAACATTGTACATAGAGGTCTTATACTAGTCATTCAAAGCTGTTTTATAGTTCTCAATGTGGATGTCTCTTTTTCATGACTCCTATTACATAAGCCTCAAATTCTTTTTCAAATGCTGCCATTTTATTCTCAACATTCTTTATGAACACCAGATTAAATGCAACACTCTGTTAGCCTCTTAGTATTTCAAGACACAGTGGCCAATACACTGAACTCTTGATTATCTTCAACAATGCAGAGAGATCTAGTAGACAATCATATCACTGAAGCTTTCTCACCCAAACAAAATCATTTATTTTAGAACACAGAACAAAAGTTTAGCCTTTAGAGCACTTTGTTTCTTCAAATCTATGTTTCTACTTAGAATGTCAGTGCTGCAGAGAACAATCCAAAGACCATTTGCAATGGATAGTAACTGAAGTTTCAATTAGGTTACTAATCTCCAAATTAAACTCCATTAGGTATATTTTCATTTGAATTCTATTTTAATTTAAGTAAGTTCTATGCCTAACATGGGGCTTGAACTCACCATCCCAAGATCTAGAATCCCATGCTCTGTAGGCCAAGCTGGCAAGGTGCTCCTCAACTGAATTTTAGTATGTTAAGTTGATCAGATATGACAGTGCTGTGACTGAGGTAGGACCTCATCTCCTTCTTTTGGAGAACAGTGACTTAGCTGCTATAAGAATAAACTCCATCTTGATTTCAGATACAAAAACTGAAAGGGTTTGATATCTTGCTATTGTGTTAGTACCTTCAATAAAGTTCACTTTATCAGTTAATTTTAAGTGGAGACAACAAAGTCCCCTTAGCTGTCATGGTCTCCAGGGATCTTAAACCACAGTTTATCTTTGGAAGTTGTTATGATTAATGATTCCACCTTATTTTGGAAACTACTTTATTTCCTTCATGTGTTGTTTTCTTTCTTTCTTTCTTTCTTTTTTTGTAGGTTATTTCACTGTTCTTAAATGAATATTAAGTGGGTTAAATTAAAATAGATTTTTTACAACCATTAGCATTGGAAATGTTCAATTTCAATATTCTGCAGAGAATTACAGAAATTGAGGGTGCCTGGGTGGATCAGTTAGTTAAACATCTGCCTTCAGCTCAGGTCATGATCTGGGATTGAGCCCCGCATCGGACTCCCCGCTGAGCAGGGAGTCTGCTCCTCCCTCTCCCTCTGCCCCTCCCCCTGCTTGTACTCTCTTTCTCTCTCTCTCTCTGTCTCAAATAAATAAATAAAATCTTTAAAAAAAGAATTGCAGAAATTGAGAATCTTGAAGTTGAAAAGAGTACTTCATAGTAGAGGGATTAAAAATGAAAGGAAAGCAAATTAGAAAATTCATTTTATGTGCCAAGTGCTTTATATTTATTATCCTATGAAAACGTCTCTCACAATATTTTGAGTAAAAATGCCATTGCACCAATTTATAAACAAAAAAACGGGACTTAGAAGGATTAAGTAAGTGACCAGGATTCTAATTTAGGTTTGTTTGAGTTCAAAGCAGAAAAATGGTGTTTTGATGTACAACTGAACATGCAGAGTAAACTAATCTAAATGTAAACTAAACTAAATGTAGCTGTAATAATGCCAGCTTATAAGTGGGTTCTCTAACAAATGTGGATTTTCTTAATTTCCCCAAAACTTAGTTAAATACCTACCATATATGACAGATGCTAAGAGACATAAAAATGATTAAGACAGCATCCTTATTCTTTGAAGAACTCACAGTTGGCTGAGAGGGATATATAATTAGATAAAGTACAATACAGGGGAGCAAATGCTATAAGAGAACTCTGGGCAAACTGGAGTTGGGACAGCTGCAGTAGCCCAGGAGCAACATGTTAACCCCCCGCCCCATTCAGAGTGTTGGTACCTATGATAGTCCCATTTTAACTAGATGTATAAAATATTTTTAGCAGTAATAATTTAAATGATCATGCAAATGATATTTCTCCACAGAAGTCTACTGTTTTAATAATAACTTTATTTGTATTCTGCTTTGTGTGATATGCTTTACATTTGACCCTCACAAAGAACTCTTCAAGATTAGTATTATATTTAGGATGAAGAAATTGAGACTCAGAGAGGTTACAAGTCTTACCCAAGGCCACACAGCCAATAATTGACAGAGAAAAGGAATCAGATTTGGGTCACAATTTGTGTCAGCTTCTCACTGTCTCTGTATACTTCCTTTACTCCTCTTGTGTATCTCTTTGCCTCTATCAGATTCCTTTTTCACCTATATTTTTCTATTCCTTCACCTAACCTGACAAAAATAAAATACTGAAGCATCCTTTTTTTTTCTCTGTTTGGCATGTATGTGGAAGAATTTAATTCTTGTTTTTAATTACAAAGTTGAGGGAATGTCATATTATTTATCTGAAAAAACATAAAAATGGAGTGCTTTCTACTTCCGTGATCCTTGACAACAAGAAACCATCTCTCCTACCTCTGAACATTTTCTAGCCCTTTCATGTGGCTCCATTCACGTGATTCTTTACATATTTTCCCTTGTATTATGTTTATGCTCCAAAGTTTCAGTGCAGTGTTTTCCGTGGTTTAGGCCCTCAAGAGATATTTGTCAAAGAAGTTTTCTGTAAGCCTTTGGCTTTCCAAAAAACAAAACAAAACAAAACAAAAAAAGCAACTTTTGTATTTTGCAGTGGTGGGAATGGGCTAATAATGTTTGGTTTGCTAATTCAGTTTTCACATTGATCTTCTATACAGCATTTCTGCTGATGATCTTTTGTCATAACACTTATTCTTATTTTTTAATTTTTAAAAAGATTTTATTTATTTGGGGCGCCTGGGGAGGTTCAATCAGTTAGGCATCTGCCTTCAGCTCAAGTCATGGTCCTGGGGTCCTGGGTCCTGGTGGGGAGTCTGCTTCTCCTCGGGAGAGGAACATAAGGAAAGGGAGAAGCAGAATCCCCACTGACACGGGGCTCAGTCTCAAGACCCCAGGATCAAGACCCAAGCAGAAGAGAGACCTTAACTAACTGAGCCACTAGGCCCCCTTAACCTTTATTTTTATAATATCGATATTATTTCATACTTAGAAAGTTATCTTAGCATTGAGAGAAAAGTTTCACTGAATGTGTATAGCATATGAAACATATGAACACATCCCATATAGTAACAGGTGGAAAAAGCAGAGGTAAGCAGTTTAACGACTGTAATGATGACCAAACCACACACCTGTAGTAAATAACTGTATATACATAGAAAAGACCTTACATTAAACTTAAATCTTTTAACTATATGCGATAAGTTAAAGCTACTTAATTTTTGAGAAGAAAACCTAAGCATATTTAACCCCTCTGGAAATGCTTATAAGAACTGGCATTTTCGATCTAGCTGACTATGGAATTTGCTAAGTGTTTTATAACAGACAGGAATTACTTGAAGTCCTTTAATGAAATGAGTAGGTAGACATAAGTATTTCTAAAATGCTCTCTTTTTTTCTGGGCTAAAAAATAATAGTGTTCAGTAATGGCATCTGATGAATATTAAAATTATAATCTTGAAATAAAATATATGACATCAAAATTTTAGAGAGGAGTGAATTTTTTTTCTAGAATTATGTAATACTGTAAGTAAATAATTCTGAAGTATAAAAAACATCATTTATGATTTTTAAAAAAATCCATCTCCTGTTATGCATTAATAGACTCACATTATTCCATCTCAAGAGATGAAGGTTTATATATAAGTGAAATCACATATGATGGATACCACAATCTAAATCTTCAATGGGTATTTGCTTAAAATACAGACCCATCCCATCCCCCAATTCCATAGGGCGACCCATTTAAATCAACTTGAAAGTAGCTGGTATAATAGTCAAAGAGTAAAGTGTGAACATACAGTAAATGAAATGCAATAAATTACAGCAGAAAAGATCTTGTTAGGCTACGAAAGCACTCATCAGGATTACATTTGTAAAATCTGTTGGGGATTTTAAACTATAACTCCAAGTATGACTGCTTAAAATCTTTAATTCCATCCCATGGGTCTTTACATTTCTGATCAAATTTCTATCACTTTTCCTTTGTTCTATTTGATCTGGAAAAAAATGCTTTTAGGCTCCCCACTGCCTAGGAATCAGAAAGCAAACCATCAGGCTCAGAGTTCTGTTTTCTTTCCCAAGCTAACATTTGGGAATCCTGGACTCTTCTGCTGAATACTGGAGGCAGTTTGCTCCCATCCAATTCTATTATTATTGAGTGGCCCCAAATCAGATTTGCTCTAACCATCAATGCCTTAGATCCTTTAACTTCACCTGCTTTTTCCGGTTTGAAGAAATTTGTGTAGATTGGGACTACAGATATACCTTTGGTCTCTAAGGACAACTTTGATTTCTTGGTTCTCAAACACTTAATAAGCTCTTGACCTCTGGCGCCATATGAGAAATAAAGTTCTGATTTGCCATTTCTGTCCAAGGCTTTCTCTCCCAGCTTCCTACTTGTCTACCTATACCCTATCACTGCCTGTAGAACCAGCAATGGAATGCCAAATTGCTTGATTTCTGGTTCATTTCTTCTTACATTAAAGGAACAAATACTGAAAGATTGGTAGTTACTTCTCTTGAAAGATTTCTTTTTTGTGTGAAAATAAAGATAATAATTTAGGAAACACAATACATTTCTTTTAGGGAAGATTCAGTTTGTTCCCTTAACAGGAAAATAAAACCTCAACATTGTTCTGTTGATACATTTTCTCTTGTAAGGTTTCAAGAATTCTAAGCTAGCAGTGATTATATCAACAAGATATACAGATGTTATTTTTTCACAAACAGTAGCCGACTGTTTCATATTTTATGAAACAGCCTATTTATTTGCATCAATATATTTGGAAGTAATTTGTTTTGAACATGCAAAAATGCCAAATCTAATTGGTCAAGTGAATCCAAACCACACCTCTGATGATCAGTGTAGGTATTTTATATTAAATTCCTGAGGACAGAACCTGGCATATAGTAGGAATTCAGTAAATATCGTTTAGTGAGTAAACTGTCGAATAGTTGAGATTTTGTCAAGAATTTATACAGAATTAAGGAGACATGTAAGATAGAGAAAACAACAAAAAATAAAGAAATTTCAAATAATTGTTTAAAAACCTGCCTTTCCAAAGATAGCTGACAAAAAAGGAAAAGGTTATATGATCAACAGTAAGCTCTGACTTTACACAGAAATCCTTTCTAAATTGCATTTCTCAATAGTATGTGACGAAGCAAAGTCAGCTTAATTTCAGTGTTGAGTAGGCTAAATCACCATTATTACTTTGCCATTCCTGAAGTTTAGCATCAGGCATCAGCTAGTGTGATTTCTATGTTACCACAGTCCTATATATAAGACTGAAGAGCAGATGTTCATTTCTAGCTCACACACCCTTGACTTGCCATTGATTTCCGCAAATTAGTATTTCACCAAGTAAAAAATTTCCAAGGGAACCAAAGAGAGAAGCATTCTAGTATTTCTTTTAAAGAACATTCCTTTCCTTCTCACTGTGTGACCTTGTTCTACGACGTAGAACTTTTAGCCTTTATTTCCTCTTCTATAATGTGGACTTAGTAGTAGTGTCAATCTCATAGGGTTGTTCTGAGAAATGAGAATGAGATATATTAAGGTTATTATTGTTTTTAATATGACTGTGAGGATAAAATAAACATAGTGATACCCATTGAAGGGATACTCGTTTAATTAGCCAACCCCTGTCTGTTAATAAGATGCAGTGTAGTCTCAATAAGGGTCTTGGTCTAGGGTGTGAGCCATATGTTTTTCATGACACAATACACTTATTAAATCATTTGCAACATTTTTTCTGCTACTGTGCTAAAGCATTAATGTTCCATTACAGAGAATGAATAAGTAGAACATTGCAGGCTTATTTTTAATCTGTATTAACTGAGTTCTATTTTTATCATGTTCATCTTGAGCTAAACATCAAATAATTTACAAGGGGGTGCTTGCTCTATTATCCCAGAATCAATGATTGACTGTTTAGTGGCTAATTTACTCAGTATGGAGTAAAGGACTCCTTTTTGGTTCATCTATTGTTATTTGTGAGTTACTTCCTATAACGTAGTCTTTTAGTGAAAGGTCTTCCATTGTATTCTATTTTTTATAGAATTTCTTTGTGTTACATCAGAAGAAAATAATACAGAACAAAGAAAAACATCTTGAAGGTATTGAAGCAGATGGAAAACAGGCAATCAAAATCTCTGTAATGCTAATTTTAGTGTTTTTTTTTTTTTTTCAGTATATTCAGGAGGGGAAAAGAAAACAAGGAAAAGAAAGCTATCATGTATTGAATATCAGGCACTCTGCTAGGAACATCCACATGTTCAGATATATAATTTTTGCCCTCAGTTTGTAGAGGAGGAAATGGCTGGGGTACAAATTGGAAAGCAGGTATTCATCTGCCTCTCACACAAGTCAAGAAGTATCATGGTCGTATTTAGTGCTCTGAGGAAAAGGAAGCTGGCTTTCTGGGGCAACACATGCTAAGATGTGTTGACCAAAATAATTCCTCACCCAGGAAACAGACTTTTCAAAACAGTGATAGACACCACAGATGCTCTAGTTGAAAATTACACAGAAAGTTGCAGTGTCGCTGTTCCTATTATTTGAATAAAAAAAAAAAAATGAAATATGTCTCCAGAGCTGTCAAATTGATACCTTTTATAAATACTGAACTTTTTTAAAAATGAAAAGAGTTCTCTTACAAATGACAGGACATGTTCCTGGCAATAACTGCAAACTTAGTTTTACTCAGAAAAAAGTTTACTGTATTACAAACCAAACTTAATCTACCATTTTGTGGTTCTACTCAAATTATGAAGTTACTAATATCAAAACTAGTGTTGAAGTAAAATTATAATAAATAAGAGTTTATGGTCTAATGCCTTATACTTATAATATATCTAAGGTATTGATGGATTACAAATGATGTATTACACATCCATTTGAGGGAAACGATGCTGTCTTTGCAGTTACACAGAAATGGTAGAGGGGAACCCTGCAGCCATAAGGCCCTGGCCAAATTGTAACAACAAATTCCATTGAGTCTGATTTGTGAAACAAAAAGGTTATTTATTTACTAATTTAAAGTGAGAAAACGGGGACCCCTGCCTAGCTCAGTAGGTAGAGCGTAGACTCTTGATCTCAGGGTTGTGAGTTCAAGTGGCATGGTGAATATAGAGATTACTTAAAATCTTAATAAATAAATAAATAAAGTGAGTGAGTGAGTGAGCGAGTAAGTATGAAAATGTATTCCTATGTCTTTATTTCAAGGACCTGAGTTCTTGTCATTCTGGGAACCAAACTGATGTAACATTAAATAAAGTATAACCAGAAGAATGACACTGTATTATTCTCAAAGTGAACTTTCTCTCCAGGTTACGTAGATCCTTCTTGGATCACAGTCACACCCTAGAGGGTAAGTCTGCATGGCAAGGTACCATTGAGTAATGTAAAACATTTGCAATGGAAAAATCTTGTTCTTTTAAAACTTGAGATCCAGACCTGAGCAGAAATCAAGAGCTGGCTGTTCTACCAACTGAGCCACAAAGGTGCCCTGAGGAATAATCTTTTTAATTCACCAAATCTCTTCTAAATCTCAGCATAATAAAGGCAATGCTATGAATTCCACTATGGCTGCAATTTTCAAAATGATGTTTCAATCATTGACTTTACATAGAAATTTTATTTATACTAAGAAAAGCTTGGGGGTGCCTGGGTGGGTGGCTCAGTCAGTTAAATGTCTGCCTTCAGCTCAGGTCATGATCCCAGGGTCATGGGACTGAGTCCTGCATCAGGTTCCCTGCTCAGTGGGAAGCCTGCTTCTTCCTTTCCCACTTCTCTTGTTTGTGCTCTCTGTCTTGCTGTGTCTCTCTCTGTCAAATAAATAAATAAAATCTTTAAAAAAAAAAAAAGAAGAAAAGAAAAGAAAAAGAAAAGCTTCAAATCTGCCTTCAGCTCAGGTCATGACCCCAGGGTCCTGGAATCCAGTCCATCATCAGGGTCCCTGTTCAGCAGGGAGCCTGCTTCTCCCTCTCATGCTGCCTGCTGCTCTGCCTGTTTGTGCACTCTGTCTCTCTATCATATAAATAAATAAATATAATCTTTAAAAAAAGAGAAAAGCTTCAGCTATATAAGAGTAATCAAATTTTAAAGTAATCAAAAATTTTTCTCACTCTTCTTTCAACAAGAGAACAAAATGAAATTCAGGAAGTTTTCAGTTTAATGCATTTTGTTCTGATCTGAAACATTATATTATAAAAGTATTGTTATTTTTATTTAAATTAAAGATATATGTAATAAAATTACACATTTGATTTATTTTAGTTATGTCCCTTGATATGTATCACATTCTGTTTTCTATGATCATTATTTTCAAAATTTATTTTAATCAAAAATATAAACATATTAGATGGAAGTGACATAAGTTAATTTTTCCTTCCTTTCTACCTTTGCCTACTTTACTTTCCAAATCAAAGGAAATATTTTAAAATGTGGACAGTTTTTAAAAATTATATTTTAAGATAAGTCACAAGATGTTAATTAGGAATAACAACCTCTCCCCCTCCCCCTGTAGACCTATGGCCCTCTCAGAAATAAGTCTCTAAAACATTCTCATTGGAACTTCAGCCTCAATGTTAGATGGAAATTCTAGCAATAAATCAGCAAGAGTTACCACTGAAAATATCTTTCCAAGGAAGAGTACAAAGTTAATACTTTCTGATTGGAGGAAAATTAGTTCTAAAATCTGTTTGCATTCAGTAGCATCAAAGTGCCTACATTTTTATTTCTCATTCTATTTGCCCATGGAAGAAGAGTTCTGTGGAATGTGGAACCCGTGGAGAATTATTTCTGGAACATGTTGTGAAGTACAGTAGCTAAAAATTCTTCCTTCTGCTGCAGGGTTCTCATACCCTAATTTGGCCAAAAGTTTTAGATAACAAAACTATTTTTATGAAAGATGTGTTTTAATCATGTCTGAGAATAGTAAAATATTTTGATTAAGTGGTGAGTACTAACAGGGAAAGGCTGTCATGAGAATTACCAAAATGACCTTAATTTATATTATTGATTTTGAAAGGATTTGCTCCATATCAACTGCCTCTTATTGAAGGCTTGATATTGTTAAACTTCATTGATTTCAACAGTAATACACTTAATTGGAATAAAGTATGGGCTAGGTAGAGACAGTTAATCGGATCCTGTTTTTTTGCTTCTGTAAAATAAAACAATTAGCCTAGATTCCTTCCCCTTCTAAAATCTTAAGAATCTATGATAATCTACTGTCATAACCTGTCTTAAATAAATGCACGGCACTCAGAAGGCATCTGACAGACAATCCAGAAATTGACAATACCCCTGGTAAGGGGATTCTTGTGATTTCAGTTTTATTTGTTTTAGGCAAAGAATTCAGCTCCAGAAAACTGTATCAGCACATGTAAACACACACAGTAGTAATGAAAATTATGTAAGTTTCAGTAGTAGGTTAATACTTCACTGATGAATTCAGAATTCATATGATCTGTCTAATGAAATGTCACCAATACAAAGGCATGGTTTCATTTAAAAAATCTCCATGTCGTTCATGATTAACAGATAAAGAAACTATGTTGAATTCGTCTCATGGTTTTTTAAAGTAAACTACCAAAATACTACTCAAGATGTGAAACAAGAACGCTCTAGTAACCTCTTGCTTATAAGCTGTACAGTCAAAATAATTAAACATTGTCTTTGTGGGACAAAAAGATCCAATTTGTCCCTGGCATTTAGAAACTATTAATAAAAGTTTAAATATTAATCAATCTTATAGCTGTTGTTGACTGGTTCACTAATACATTATTAATTATATAAATTAATGGTATTTACAGTATAAATGATATAAATTAATAAGACAATAATTTAAAAAACATGAATATCACCTTTAGAAAAAAAATACCCATCATATTTTAGGTTACTAAAATGAGTTGATTGCAATACACAAATTCTATTCTTCTGGTTTTCTTTCCAATGCCTCAATCTACATCTCATTATTAGTTGAAAGATTTTAGTCTTTCAATCTATTTCATCTATTAAAATATTTACATGAGGACGCCTGGGTGGCTCAGTGGGTTAAGCCTCTGCCTTCTGCTCAGGTCATGATCTCAGGGTCCTGGGATCCGGTCCGCATCAGGCTCTCTGCTCAGTAGGGAGTCCACTTCCCCCTCTCTCTCTGCCTGTCTCTCTGCTAACTCCTGATTTATCTCTCTGTGTGTCAAATAAATACATAAAATCTTAAAAAATATATATTTACATGAACTTTTTACCTGTCTAGACTTAAAGATAGAAGTTTTACAGTAGTGGGACACATGGCTGGCTCAGTTCGTGGAGCATGTAACTCTGGATCTCGGGGTCATGAGTTCAATCCTCATGTTGGGCATAGAGTTTAAAAAAAATAAAAGGTCTGATTCCATTAAATTCAAAATAGCATATCAATTTTTTTTTAAAGATTTTATTTATTTATTTGACAGAGAGAAATCACAAGTAGACGGAGAGGCAGGCAGAGAGAGAGAGAGAGAGGGAAGCAGGCTCCCCGCTGAGCAGAGAGCCCAACGTGGGACTCCATCCCAGGACCCTGAGATCATGACCCGAGCCGAAGGCAGCAGCTTAACCCACTGAGCCACTCAGGCGCCCCATATCAATTTTTTTAAAAAAGAAATTTTATAGTGAAGGTTTTTGACTTAAAAAGTGCTATTTTATTTTTTATTTTTTTAAACAATACGTTATTCTTTTTTTCTAAGATTTTTTAAAATTTAATTTTATTTTTTTAGTGTTCCAAGATTCATTATTTATGCACAACACCCAGTGCTTCATGCAATATGTGCTCTCGTTAATAGCCACCACCAGGTTCACTTGTCCCCCCACCATTATTTATTTATTTAACAGAGAGAGAAAGCATGAGCAGGCAGAGCAGCAGGCAGAGGGAGAAGGAGAATCAGACTCCCCACTGAGCAGGGAGCCAGATGGGGAGGCTCGATCCTCACTGATCGGAGGCTGAAGGCAGCCACTTAACCAACTGAGCCATCCAGGCACCCCCCAAAAGAGCTCTTTTAAATTAAACTTTGTTAACAGCAAATTTATATCATGATTTTATGTATTTATTTATTTTAGAGAGGGGAGATAAAGAGAGGGAGAGAGCAGGGGAGGGAGAAGCTGGTGGAGAGGGAAAGGTTAAGAGAATCTTAAGCAGGCTCCATACCCAACCTGATGTACCTCAAACCTCGATCTCAGAACCCTGAGATCATGGCCTAAGCCAAAATTAAGAGTCAGTCACTTAACCAACTGAGCCACCCAGGCACACCTATATCACAATTATTTTTTTTTTTAAGATTTTTTATTTATTTATTTGACAGAGAGAGATCACAAGTAGGCAGAGAGGCAGGCGGAGAGAGAGAGGAGGAAGCAGGCTCCCTGCTGAGCAGAGAGCCCGATGCGGGACTCGATCCCAGGACCCTGAGATCATGACCTGAGCCGAAGGCAGCGGCTTAACCCACTGAGCCACCCAGGTGCCCCTATCACAATTATTTTTAAGAAGTATCTTGTTTTAGTCCTTATCCTATGATGATATATTTTAAAAGTACCCTAGGGAGGAAAAATACAATCCTCCCACTACCATTCCCCTTTTTATAAATTTGATATTTTGTGATGATTCTCCAATACTTTATATGCCAAAATGCTTCTGTACTTAGTGTACATTAGCACTTAAAACATAGTCTCATTAAAGTAAAAATTATCTGTTGTTCTCTGGAAGCATATCTCTCCCTTCGAATAAATCACCAGGAGAACCAAAGTTACTATTAAATAAAAATAATAGTTTTAAATGATACAAGTAAATTTTTACAAATTTCAAGACTGAAATAGGAGATGTTTTTACAGACCTCATATTACACACCTGGCTTTGGAGAAGGAAAATGAGAGCACATTCCAAAGTATACTTTTTCTTTATAAAGCATATTTAAATTTAGTATACTAAATGCCTCTTTTAAAAATTTAAATTTAATTAATTAACATATAGTATATTGTTAGTTTCAGAGGTAGAGTTTAGTGATTCATCAGTTGCATACAATGCCCAGTGCTCATTCCATCAAATGCTTTCATTAATGCCCATCACCCAGTTACCCCATACCCCCACTTCCCCTCCAGCAGCCCTCAGTTTGTTTCCTAGAGTTAAGAGTCTCTTATGGTTTGTCTCCCTCACTGATTTTGTCTTATTTTTTCTTCCCTTCCCCTGTGATCCTCTGTTTTGTTCTAAATGCTTCTTTGTAAATAAGCATAATCTTCGGACTCTTTCTTGTTCAACTACATTTAACACGTGGCCAAAAGTTCTTAGAGCAATATCTTTACTTAAGACCAGTGAATAATGTCATCTTATTTCATTCTGCAGTCTTGGTAAGCATACCATTTTACAAAAAGTGAGAATTGCTCATGATACAAAGTATCTTAGAATACTTTGGTGACATTCTAGGATAAAACTATACAAAAATGCAAAAATACTAAGTTGGTGACTAGTTAATAATAGCCAAGTAGCTTATTTAGTCTGCTGATAGACTTTTTTTTTTTTTTTTAAGATTTTGAGAGACAGAGAGAACAAGCAGGGGGAGGGGGAGAGGGAGAGGGAGAAGTAGGCTCCCTGCTGAACAGGGAGACTGACATGGGGCTCAATCCCAATACCCTGAGATCATGACCTGAGCTGAAGGCAGCTGCTAACCTGCTAAGCCATCCAGACACCCTGATATAGACTATCTTAAAGGGTTCTCATAGAAAGCTGCTTGTTTATGTCATAAAAATACAATTTACATTAATTAAACATATTCACTGCAGCCAAGGATCATTTTTTTCAGAATGTACCTTAGCTATTGGATCAATTTGTAAAGAGAATATTGTTATCTCAAAAGATAACACTCCTAACAATTTTTTTAGTGTAAAAAATAGATAATTCTCAGAAGTCAAGCATTCTGAATATAGTGATTCTTTTACTAGGTCACCATTGTCTCAGATTCTTTCCTTTAAAAGATTTTATTTATTTATTTGAGAGAAAGAGAGTGAGAAAGAGAGAGAGAGTACAAAAGGAGGGAGGGGTAGAGGGAGAAGGAGAAGCAGGTTTCCCACTAAGTGGGGAGCCCCATGTGGCGCTCCATCTCAAGACCCTGGGATCATGACCGAGCCAAAGGCAGACGCTTAACTGACTGAGCCTCCCAGGCCCCCTTGTCTCAGATTCTTGAGGCTTATTTTCTTTGCCAGTGTATGAGTTTGACGGATCATGAGTGCCTTCTGCCCCACCCACCCATCCAACCAATATTTCAATGAAGCTCTGGGTTGTACTTACTTAGAAAAAAAGATTTAAAAGTGCAAATATGACATTCAGGGACATTTTGAGTATGGAAGTATTTGTTTTGTGTGGCTAAATGATATACTAGCACAGATGACCAGCAGCATAAAGTTATCTTGCTTTATTCTCAATCTACTAGAGTCATCATTTGTATTTCAGCATGTGTTATAAAGAAAATCACAGAGAGAACATTTGCCTTTTGTGTATGTACTGATGGATTGCAGATGGTTAAACCTCAACCTCTCTTTCAAACACTGAAGTGTTTCATCACATTTCCAAAGAGTGACGTGAAGTTGTGACATCTGTGTCATGTTTCATCTGCTTATCTTATGGCTATAATAATCACAACCTTAGACTACCATTTACAGGAACAAGATAAAGAGCCAGTTCTGCTTGCTGGTTGCATGTTGTCCGATTTGGCAGACAGGAGCTTCTATTTATATTTAAATAGTGTTAAATTAATGGAAACCTTTGAATGAAGTAAGGGCATATTGTTCCTTTTCAAATAGTTATATGCAATAGACTGTTTCACTTCTTTGAAAAAAAAAAAAGCTTGAAGAGAAATCTATTATAACTAGGTATATAAATAGGATGAAGTATTTTATAGGGTTTCAGAACCATGAGGAAAATGTAGTGGGAGGGTGTGAAGGACCTGGGAGTGGGGGAGGAAGAGAGAGGGAGAGGCAGATAGACCTTATATCTAACTGAATTGCTGATTTGGGTTTCTATTTTTTTTTTCTGGGTAAGCAAAAAAAAAAAAAAAGAAAAGAAAAGGTTTATGTCAATGAAGATGTTAGCAGCCCTTACTATAAAACTTAATAAGCTGCAGAAAGCTAATGAAATATTCTTTTAAGAGAATGAAAAATAAATCTTATTTCCAAGGCACCCTCATTTCTTTGAACTTTGAAATTCTAAAAAGAGCAGCATATTAAGCAACATAAAAAGCACATTTACATATGGAAATGTCATCTAGAAATTTCAATATAAATGTGTTACCCCCTAATTATAGATACTAAGTAGTCCAGTTTTATAAAAGACTCAGTTTCTACTTAAAATAGTACTACTAACTTTAAAAATGCATCTCAAAAGTTATCATTGAGAGAAACATGGCAAATTTGAATCTACACTAGTTCAACCTCAATCATAGCATTTTAAAGGTATTCATTTATCTTTCTTTCATTAATGCTTTGAACATACACTTCTTCATGGTTCTATTTATTCATTTATTGTTCTATTGAAAAAATAAGTGTTAGCTTGTGAAATGAATTTCCTAATCTTTAAATTCTTTCTCTGAATGTAATTATATATTAATGGAATGTATGCTTCCAAAACAATTGAATTTCTATGGGTGGCAAAACTTAACTAAAAGGAAATCTTCATTTAAAGTCTTCAGATACTAAAAATGGAGAAACTCCTCCTAAAAATTAAAATAAGGAATCCATGTGTCCCATATCCCATTTTTACTGAATGCATTTTCTTAGCTTCTCTTGAAGCTAACCATCGCTAACCATACAATTGTGTGTTTGAAGCCTCCTGATTATGGAAAGGGGAATATGGCTAATAGAAAGCACATGTACAGAAAAAAAAAAGCACACATGCAGAAAGGAACATGTTCTGACAGTAGATAGCTCTAGTATATTCTAACAGGTTACAGAAATCTTAAGGGGAGTCCCTTCAGCATAGGTTTACCCTACAGAAGGAAGAGAGCTCTCATGATTACATCTTGGGAATAGATTACTAAAATACTGAGATTTTGCAGAAGACTGCTTTTCACATTAATCTGAGAAGTAAAAGACAAAGCAGCGAAAACATGATCAAATGTGATCACTTCATTCAAAAGTTTGAGAGGAGTTTCCTCCTCTTTAAAAGGGAGATAGTATCTGCTTTCAAGAGTTGTGGTGGGAAAGGTGAAATCCTATAAGTACTTAGCACCTAGTAAGCGTTCAAAAGATGTTCATTATAATAATTATTACTAAGGTTGGCAGTGACCAAGGGGATGATTTAATAATGCTATCTAAATAAAAACAGTAATCTCACTTAGAATAAAATGACTGTCCTCAATTTGCTCAGGGGAGATAGAAGAGGATAACTTTTGGCACAATGTATTTAATATAAGAAAGAAAGACACTGAAAGGCATTCAACACTGAAATAGGTTTCTTGGATGGATCACAAAGCTGATAACCAGAAGAAATGAGGTTTGTATGTGGCTGTCACCAATCTTAACCAGTCTACTGTGTTACTTTCCCTTCCAACATCTAAATTAACTGTCAAATAAGGGCACCATGAGCCACATTGCAATATTTTTTATCAGTAGAGGCAACGGTAGCCTTTTATTGTGACAGTGTTGAGTGTGAAATTGCAAAACTATGGCACAAGAGGATACAGGGAGATATAATACTTTCGTAACCACCAAAGATTTCTTTATTGTATTTTTCAGAAGATTTAATTAATTAATTAATTAATTAATTTGACAGAGAAAGAGTGCACACATGCAGGGGGAACAAAGTGCAGGGCTTGATCCCAAGACTGGGATCATGATCTGAGCTGAAGGCAGACACTTAATCAAGTGAGCCACCCAGTTGTCCCACCAAAGGTTCCTTAAACAAAGAGTATCTGTACTTTATTTTTGTACAGGGAAACTCCCTTAATTAAATGCTCTTAATCTTTACAGAATACAATTCATCAGCCAATCTTCTGCATAATTTTCTTCTAGAGATTTTTTTCTTTAGCTTTCATTCTTTGCAAGATAATTAAAAAACTTCATATTAGAAGTGGTTTTATCTGGTAATTAAAAACTACCTCTTCACAGAGGATGACAAGATCTTTTTTGTTATTTTGGTCACTTACTTCTATTTATCTTTCCCTTGATTCCAAATTTAAGTAGAGAAATTATAATAATCAAATATTGTCCAACTGTAAAACCAAGTGAAAAAAGAATTTGTAATTTGCCAAATTGTAATTTACAAGTAGTACAATCAGGTTCAAGATTTGTGAATTTAATGTGACTTATACATTATTAACCAATAAAATATTACTCTACTCCTTAAATTTATCTCATTTGGAGATGATATCAGATCCTTAAAGAAGCTTAATGAGGCATGGTGGACAAAGCACTAGGCTAGGAGTGAAGATCTAGCATTTGGGCAGATGTTTTGTGAACTTAGACAAGATTCAATCTTTTGAGAGCTCAATTTCTTCTTCTATAAACATCAATTATGCATTATGTAAGCTCTTAGGTTTAGGATACAGCTGTAAGTATAAAATGGCCTCAATTTCATGCAGCTTACATTCTAGATGGGTGTGATTTTCTCACTGGATAATGTCTAAATTCACATTCATTTTAAAAACTCTATAATGCTAATGTTCTTTCAGATTGCCAAGGATTGGCCAGCATTACATGTAGGAAAGGATGGGAAATGTAACAAGTGCACATTAAGTATGGAATGAGAAAAAGAGGGAAATCATCAAGACCATCCCCACAGAAGGGGCTCTATGTGTACTTGCTCACACCATCATTTTACTAAAAGTCTAAATATGTTTTCCCAGTTTGTGGTTTAGCAGAGTCATTTACCAAACATTTTATATTTCTGCCTTTTTAAATTTATATTTCAAAATATAAATATATTTATTTTTTCTTTAGACAGCTCTTGTGGAAGTCTAAAGAGACATCTTTTTTTGGGGTAAAATTAGCCCTTCTGATTGTCAGATTACTTAGGCAGCAAGAACATTTTATTAGCTACACTCATAGCTCTTCTAAGTAGTTACATACTAAAAATGAAATGTCTTAAGGCTAACATTTTCAAAGTGATGTGTGGGTAGCTGAGAAACTAAATCTGGGTAAGATACATCAAAATTCCCTTATCTTTTGAAATGTTGTTACCGAGACTCAAAGGTACAATGCTCCCCAAATCTATGGTGCTTTACAGTTTGTAAAGCAGGTTCACATGCATCATCATCTCATGTGAACCTTGGGAAATGAGATAACTAGAATTTGATACAGGATGGAACAGAGCAAAGTCAATGCCATCTTTCTTTTTTTTTTAATAATTTTTTTATTATGTTCAGTTAGTCATCATTAGTATTTGAAGTAGGGTTCAATGATTCATTAGTTACATATAACACTCAATGCTATCTTTCTATTCGGTAATTCACATCGAGACTCTCTTCATTCCCCAGAATGGTCTGGTGGGGAATCTTCAATACCACTGCAGCACCCACATTTTGTGCTTTTGTCTATGACTTTTCTTCCAGTTTGAGTTAAGAACATAGAAGTAAGAATACAGGTGGCAGTGTAGACAGGATGTGAGGGGGTTAGTTTGATCCTTTAAATTTAAGTCTGTTTTGCATTAGTCTTGCGTGTGTGTGTGTGTGTGTGTGTGTGTGTGCGTGTGTGTGCAGCCAAATATGCAGGCCTCAAATATCTTCTCAATCTCATCCTGTCTGATTAACCTGTAATATTTCCTACAGGTTCAAAAGAAGAATCATTCTGCTCATAATCTATTCTTAGGGCCTATTTATCTCAATTTCTGCTAGGGTTCAAAGATAATTCAAAGCACATAAGAAAGGAGAGGACAGTGGCCAGAGTTTCTAATTCAAAAGTAATTTTATGTTTCAAAATAGCATTACTTCAAAGTAGTACTGAATGTCTTTCTGTGTAGTAGGAACTCCAGAAAACAGAAACAAATAAGAGTGCTTTAGGTCACTTTTTCTTTTAGTTATAGCATAGATGATCATTTCAATAATTCAGCAAACCATAAAAAGGAAAAGTTGTAATATCAGAAATGGACATAGTAGTATTCTCATTTTTTCCTAATCTCAGGTACATGGGATTGAGCTCACTTATGTTATGTTTTAGAAGGTAGATAATAGGGGTGCCTGGGTGGCTCAGTTGGTTAAGCATCAGACTCTTGATTTCAGTTCAGGTCATGATCTCAGGGTCCTGAGATTGAGCCCCACAAGGGGTTCCACTGGGCATGCAGCCTGCTTAGGATTCTCTCTCCTTCTCCTTTTACCCCTTCTCCTCCCTTCCCTCTCTCTCTCTGTCTCTTCCTACCTCACTTAAAAATAAAAAGAAGACAGATAATACAAAAAGTTTAGCTTGCTTATAACTATTATTTTTTCTTCTTTATTGCCGGGTACTCAAGATGGTCTAACCACCATAAAAGCCATTGTGACTTATTATTAATGAGGGATGACCTTCTGAGCTCTTCAATTTTGAAAATCTCTAAGTCTTATGGTGTTTTAAAATATAAGGCCTTGGGGCACCTGGGTGGCTCAGTGGGTTAAGCCTCTGCCTTTGGCTCAGGTCATGATCCCAGGGTCCTGGAATCAAGCCCCACATCCATCGGGCTCTCTGCTCAGCAGGGAGCCTGCTTCTTCATCTATCTCTGCCTACTTGTGATCTCTCTCTGTCAAATAAATAAATAAAATCTTTAAAAATATATATAAGGCCTTATTTTTATCATTACGAAGCTAGTGACAGAAAAATACCATTCTAAATTCTGTCTAGTATATGGTTTCATTGTGCCATGGTTAAAATGCCAGTAACTACAGTCAACCCTTTAACAATGTGGGGATCAGAGAAGCCAACCTCTCTCTTCCAACACAGTTGAAAATCCACAGTTAACTTTTGAATCCCTGAAAACTTAACTACTAATGGCCTACTGTTGACTGGATGCCTTACTGAGAACATAGTCAGTTAACACATACTTTGTATGTTACATGTATTGTATACGGTCTTCTTACAATAAAGTAAACTAGAGAAAAGAAAATGTTATTAAGAAAATCATAACGAAGAGAAAATACATTTATAGTACTGTATTGTTTTTATCGAAAAATATCTACATATAAGAGGAGTCAGCAGGAGCACCTGGGTGGCTCAGTCATTGGGCGTCTGCTCAGGTCATGATCCCAGGGTCCTGGGGTTGAGCCCCCGCATTGAGCTCCCTGGTCAGCGGGAAGCCTGCAACTCTCTCTCCCACTCCATGTGCTTGTGTTCCCTCTTTCCCTGTCTCTCTGTTAAATGAATAAATAAAATCTCAAACAAACAAAAAAGAGGAGTCAGCAGTTCAAGCCCATGTTGCTCAAGGATCAACTGTATTTCATTATTCTCTAGAGCTGAACACTTTCTTTTAGTTAAGTGAGGTTTACCCTCCGAGGAGAAGACAAAAACAATCAGTCCTTCATTGAGATGTTATACACTGGTAGTTTTCCCAGAAAATTTAAGCTTACACACCTGCTCATCAAAATATTTCTGCTCCTTTCCACCTAGGCCCTCATCAACTTGTCTAGAACATTCCAACAGTCTCTCCTTGTATCTAGACTCTTCCTTGCTCCAATTCTTCTCAACATTGTCACCATGGCTTACTTCCTATATGAGACATGATCATGTTACCCATCAGCTCAAGAAATCTGTACTGACCACAGAATAAAGTCCAAACTTTTTAGTCCTTCACACAGTTCCCACAGCATCCTTCTCATTTCCCCCTTCAACAGCAGCCCTGCAAACAAACAACAAACACACACACATCCAACACAAATCATGATATATTTCTTGAATATGTCAGGCACTTTTATGACTCTACACCTTTATTAACACCGAGAGGAAAGCAAATACAAATTGCTCAGGATTTGAATTAGATTAAGGAGTTCACACACTCAACTGGAGGAGGATTTCAAGTAAGCAAATTTCCCTCTTCTTCTATCCCTTAAATTTCACACTCACCCACTTGGGCCACCTGTTATCTGACAAGTTTGTAGCTCAAAAGCAGAAAATTTCAGAGCAGTCTCCTGATGTTTTCTAAGGATTAAAAAAATACTTCATGTGAAGCATATTCATTCTGATCTTAAAGTAAAAACAGAAAGCAAACAGACAAAAAAAACCAGTACTATAGGGCAGTAATAAATTATTAAGCCCTTTTTTTGGAGAAGTGATTTTCCATATTCTAATTTTAAAACTTTCATGAGTAATTCTTTCAAGAGTTAGTAAATAGTCATGAAAGAAAAAAATCTGTATTGCAATTTGAAAGTTGTAATTCCTGCAGATTACAATGACCTCTTTCTCTCCGAATGATTTCTTAGCAATGAGTTTTTCAATATGCATAAAAGTACAAACATTCTGCTGCCTAAATGATTTTTTCATTTTCCTATTCAAAAGTGGGCCTTTTCTTACCTCAGGAAGCTGAAGCAGAACATGTTTCTATTTTCAGCATGGAATAATGGCTATGGACAATCAAAGGTGATTGTCTGAGAAGATTAAGGAGAATTCTGAATGTTGGAGAGGGAATCGTTTTGCTTAGTCATTTGGCTATGTTAGCCGATTTCATTTCTGTACTTTCTCCCTCTATGTGTTAGGCACCTGTAGACAAAACTTACGATTCCAGGCAAGTGATTCTCAGGGTTGATATTTACCTACTCAATATTAGACACGGTTATCAAGTACCCTTTAAAAACTTTAAAATAATCTATCAACAATGCAATAACTCCACATGTTTTTTGGCAACTGCTGCTTGAATATTTCTTCAGTGAAATGATGAAGATGTCGGCCTTAAACTATTTCTATGTCTGGCACCTCAGGAAGCCACAACAACTATTTGAGGCCATCACATTTTATGCACTGAGTCATTATTTCACAGTACCACAGCAAGCCCCAGGGAAATAAAAGAAATAATGTAAATGCCAGAGGTCCCTCATTTGGAACTGTCAAGGAAAGAGTGTAAAATAACCTTTGAACAAGCATGTGTTAGACTAAGTACAACACATTAAGAAAAAAATTAGACTGTGATCCCATGGGTCCCTTTCAACTCTTGAGCCTCTGCATATAGGTTTGTTACTTCTTGGGTGTCCTTTGAGATTCTTCCACTGATGTGAATGACAGATTAGATCTTTGAATAAAAGCAGAACAGGAGATTTATGCATTTGAAAAGGATGTACAATTGTGTTGAAATAAAAAAAAAAAATATTTAACCAGAGCTCCTCTTCCCACACTGTTCCAATGAACCAAGTCAAAATGTGTTGGGGTTATTTTGTCTAGTATTTATAACAAGGAATATGTTTGTACCTAGAGCATATGCATACAACCTTTTCACCTGGGTATCCACAGATATATTAAATAATGCAGAACATTTGCTGCTGAATATGTAAGCTTCTCTCATAATTATGTCATTAGATTAGAATACATCTATGTTGAGGAAAATGTTAATGTAATATTTACAGAGCCTCTTGTTTGCTTGTTTTATAGACACAGAGTAGAATCGAAAGGCAGCAACGGGCACAGTGCCTCCTATATATAGCTGTAATCAAACTAACTACGAGTTTAGATAAATGTGATTTTGCATTCAGGGTCTATTATGAACAGAATACGAAACTGTGAAATAGGACCTAAGATCCATCACCTTCTTAGACAATAGTAATAAATACAGTATCAAGAAAACTGTCTGGTAGACAGCACAGTTTAAAGTCAGGAAACATGGTTTCTAAAACCACCATTGCTTTTTTTTTTTTCTTTTCTTTTCTCTCTCTTTCTCTCTCTTTTTTTTATTGTAATGTAAGCTCCACACCCAGCATGGGGCCCAGTGTGGGGCTTGATCTCATGACCTTGAGATCAAGACCTGAACTGAGATCAAGAGTCAAACCCTTAACCAACTGAGCCACCCAGGTGCCCCTCTCCCCATTGTTTATCATACACATTTGACTTTAGGCAAGATACTCCCTCATAGCTTAAGTCCCCATCTGTTGAGTGGGTATAATAATGGTCCTATATATTTGGAATAACTATTGAGAGGCTTAAATGAAATAATGGATGTCATTTTTTTAAGGTTAAGACACTATGCAATATAAAGCATTCTGACTTAAGGGCATCGATCAGCTCTTATTATGTATCACAAATACATTATTTCAAATTTTTAGATTTATGACTTGGGAAAATATGGTCTGCGACGCAATGAGAAAACTCTCTGAGGTGGGGAAGCGGATAAGGAAAAGAGGTGTCAGAAGATATTTGTCCCTTTTCTTCCTTCTGGCTTAATGCAGATTTAGAAAAAGATAAATTCTTGAAAATATGTCACTCTTTCATTTTATGTTTTTTTAATGTCTCACTCTTCTAAAGCCATTACTATGAGTTCAGCAGTTTCCCTGAAGAAGTTTGTTGTTTAATATGAGAAATGGTAGTAGCCCTTGAAGTGTTTCAAATTCTAAATGTTGCTATAGAAACACAGCTTCAGACAAACGGATAGAATGAACCATCTGTCACTCTTTTTTTTTTCTCCCCCTGTTGATGATTTTCTTAGTACAAAGTACTGGAAAAGTAGACTATAAAATAGATGGCATGATACGTTATACAGCTCTTTGCCAGGCTGTGATTGCGGAGCCTGCACACTTGTTCATATGTTCAAAGGTGCCCCTGCACTGCCCTGAGGCACTGTCTCTGGAAAAAACGCAATTGTTGAGAACAGAGCTGTTTCCTCTACTGTCCATTCAAGCTGGGGGGCCAAAGATGCACCAAACAGCCTTGAAGTGACCACTGGCAAATGTGCTTTCATATCAAATGCCAAATGATGAATGTCTTTCTTCGTTTCTGAATTTATTTGCATTACCTCCATTGAGAGTAGAAATTCTAAGAAGGGCCAGTGACCAAGAGGTTTTTGAGTGTACTAGAAGGAAAAGTTGAATCATAACAAACTTCCATTTCTTAATCTTATTGCAAAATCTTGGTTTGTTTAGCTTATATCATATATGTGAAATTTCTCAATTCACATCTTTTCTATAAAATCCATTGAAAACAATAATAGGAACATAAAAAGCCGATACAAATGATGTTTAAAATAAAAAATTAAAATAAAAAATTTCAATAATTTGGTGAAATAGTTAACTTCTTAGTGTTTTTGTTTTCTTGGAATTTATTATCCAATATAAGTTTCACCCCGAACTGATGTTAATTTCTAATTAAGTCAGGTCACTGAAGTGAGATTCAGTGAGTTATTACTTTAAGCCAACCATAGTTCTTTGGCGACCTTGAGAGTTAATGTAGTTTTCAAATTTGTTGACCTGACAACTGGGAACAGCTTCTGCCCTGAGAAAACCTGGCTCACTGATGGAGAAGCACAGAATTTTTAAGTCTAGTTATACATGGGAAGCAACATTTTAACTTAATCCTGCTGATTTTAAGGATGTAATCAGGTAAGCCTCCTGATCCATATTAGTCTTGTTATAGTTAAATTAAGATAACCTTCTTTCATAGCTGTGCTGTTCATGTCTTATTTAATAGTGAAAATTTAAAGCAGGAAACATTGACCAAATAATCTAGTTAAGAAAAGCAAAATTGTGACATAGCACAATAATCGCAATTTCTGCATATTAACTATATATATATATATATGTGGATGTTATATTTTCCAAGCTTATTTTAAAAAATCCACAAAATAAGCATACATGCCTTAATTTGAAGTCTTGGTTGTCTGTATGCATTTATACATATTGTGAATATTCTTAAGGTGGATGTAAGCTGTAGCTATTTTAAACTATGTATGTAAAAATTGTTATATCAAAGCTGGTATCCCCATTTTATAGGTGAAGAATATTCCATTTTACAGGAAAGATAAGTAAATTGCCCAAAGTCATATAGCTAGCATATTCCTCTTAAAAAATTATTTTGCATAGGTGAATGCTTACATATGAATTTATTTAATCCAGGATATAAAATGGAATTAAAATTTTTATGTGATTTTATTCAAGTGACGTGAACTACTATTTTATTTTACTTATTTAAAGGTTTATCTATTAATTTTAGAGAAAGAGTGAAAGAATGTGTGTGCAAGTCGGGAGAGGGGCAGAAGGAGAGGGAGAATCTTAAGAAGACTCCCCACTGAGCATGGATCTCCACCCCCCCTTACCCCCCACCCTGGACTTGGGGCTTGATCTTATGACCCTGAGATCATGACCTGAGCCGAAATCAAGAGTCAGGTGCTCAACTGAATGAGCTACCCAGGCACCCCGTGAAATACTATTTTAAACCACATTTCAGAAAAACTTGAATTTCATAGTTCAAGTTTTTCTACTCTTCTGATGTAACACTTCTCTCTCATAAAGGTAAAAGTTCCTGATGGTTTTATTTTTTAATTTTTTCTTGTTTGTTTATATCTAACAGAATCCTGACAATTTTGATACATATTTATCTAATTCATTAGTGGCTTTTTTCATTTCTGTAATTCACAAAGGAGAAGATAAATGTTTGGGTAATGTCATTGTTCATTTTCTATGACAAGTACATACTAAGCTCATTCTCAAGTATGTTGCAATTGAATACCACTATCTATGTTTTTAAAGAAGACATTGTAATTGTATATGAATATTTCATTTTTACTTTCCAGTGAGCTGCCAACTGTGAATAATGGTAATGACTGAGCCCATTACTGGGTATGCCAACTTCTTAAAAATATGGTCCACATCAATTATGCCAAAGACTACAGTATAATAATTCTAATCATCAAAGAAATATTTTGAAAGCTTTATGATATTTTAAAAGATTTACACGTTAAGGGATATTACATATGTTATAAGTCATCATAGATCAAATTAACAACCAAAAAAATAAACCCATATTTTTGTGCGATATAAATCATGATAGAAATGTGAAAACAAATGAATTAAAAGTTAAAGCAAATGTCAAAACCAAAGCAGTTTAAATGTTGCAAACCCAGGTCTTCTGAATTTTGAGTCTATTGATTAAAAATGGCAAGCCTCAAGTAGCTAGCAAAATGCTCTTTTTAGTTATTTCTTATTGAGGTTAATAATGACTTTATGTATTTTGGAGATCAGGCACCTGGGATCTGAAAAGAAAGTGCATGGCTATACTTACATGTAACTGCTTTAGTCATTTTAGTTAAATTTTAGATTTACATTTAAATTTTCTTGAGATTGTTAAAATTCATTTGTCAAAAGTCATCCATGGGTCTTAGTAAAGTAAGCATTCTAGCATACGTTCCTTCTGTGTATATCAAAGGGCATACATGAAAATTTAAACGTTAATCTCAGTTTGATTTCCCCTACAGTATGTTAAGAGCTCTACAAAAACAGTTTTGCAAAGTGAAAAGGTATTAGGTACATCTTAATTAAAATCATTAACCAAAAATGTTGTTTTGACAAGATCAGGGAAATGACATACGTCTGAAGATGAGGCCCAGTCCTGGTTAACATGGCATGCCACCATGCGAATTTATAAAATCAAGAGTAGATTATCTGCTGAATACATCCCGTAACTTTAAATAGGAAAGAATTTTAAGTCTTTTGTTAATTCAGGCCTGTTCCTTCATTAAATTCATGCATCAATGATAAAAACAGACTACTCTTATGAAAGACAAGAGTATTTTGCTCTCAAATACATTTTATTTGGGCAAATTGCCTAGAAGCAAACACATGGCCTACTCATAATACCAGTCTGTTGGTTTGCTTGCAGGAGATAGTTAATCATCTCTCTGCCACAAATGAACATATTTAATGAGAAATTTAATATATTGCATAAATTTCAGTTTGGGTCAAAGTATAGTTGTTATGCACAGTGACCGCATGTTATTAGATTAGTAAACAGCACAAGATGTTACTGCATGCCAGCCTGAACAGAAGAAAAAATCAATTTTTAAAAAATTGTACACCTGCCTACCTGCTTATTTTAGGGTAAATATGTGTGCTTTTGGGACAAAGTTCAACATGATGTTTACATAGTTAATAAAGACCAAATACAAAAAGAATGATTTTCTGAGGATAAAAATAGAAAATCTGATGGAGTAAACTGCTTGTACATGTTGTGCGATCTTGGGCTAGTTATTTAACCTGATTCTTTCCTCACATTTTCAATGGGGTTATTAACAAAACTTATCATAAGAGACAGTGAAAAATAAATGCTTGTACATGTTGTGCGATCTTGGGCTAGTTATTTAACCTGATTCTTTCCTCACATTTTCAATGGGGTTATTAACAAAACTTATCATAAGAGACAGTGAAAAATAAATGTAATACTCGTGGAATAATGTTGAACACAAAGGAATTGTTTAACGAACGTGAGCTATTATCAGTGCAAACCACACCTACTTTATTACACAACAGTATTCTTTCGACTTAGGATTTAAAGATAGGAATGCATGTATGAATCAAAAAGTCGTTACTACATCTCTTTTGGTACTATTCAAAAGTAAATTCTGACTCTCTGAAGCACTGTTGGATGGGGTTCCCAGTACCTAGTAAAGTAATGAAAGCCACATGGAAAAATTTTGTAGCTCAGAGGTGCAACTGATTTATAGTATTTAGGGTAGAATGGTCTAGAAATACCACTATTACTATGACAAAGTCACCATTTATTTTTTTCTCTTCAAAGAAAACTTTAGAGAGGAAAAACCCAATTTTGTTTGGCAAGTATTGAATGGGAAGAGTTGAAATTGGTGTTCTTGATGGTAACAGGCTTAATTCATTCAATAGCCTGATTCATCCTTGCTTACTGTGATGATTATTATGCTCAATTAAATGATTCACAATTCATATGATGGTCAAAATTCTAATTAATAGAGAAGCGGGCTAAGCAATAGTTTGGGTACTATTACATGAATTACCAAAGAATTAGGCTTTATGCAGCTTTTCTATTCCAATAAAAGAGCTCTAATCTACCAAGCTGTTCATCAAATTACAGTAATATTTCACATGCTGAGAAAACTCTAATTTATTATCAGCAAATTATTTATGTGTGATTATATTTCTTGGCTTAATTTGTAAGATTAATAACTGTCCTATAATAGCTATCATTTTTATCAGTTTTTACAATGACATCTTACCAATTAAAGTGTATGTAATGTACTTTATAAAAGAACCTGTTGATGGGAAATGGAGTGAAAAAGGCAAATTAGTCCTATTATCCTCTGAATATCAAAAATTGACACAAGCAGAGAAAATATAGATAGTATTGTATAACACATGTATCTTTAGTTTTGACATCTGTAAATCATTTGAAAAAAAAATCTGTTCAGGGTACATCAGCAATACCACTACCCTTCAAAAATAACTTGTTTTAAAAATAGCCTGCACTATATCATATATATACGTATATTATGTTTTCATTGAAGTAGAAGCTAATTTGTGGTCCAAAATATGTTACTTGAAGTAGCTGAATGATTTCAAAGAGATATGAGGCTATATAATCTCTCCTCCATTTTGTGTTTTAGATCCTCCATGTAGAAGGGGTATGTAAGACCATCTTTATGAAATATGATAGGCAAAGAAAATCATTCTTGATATCCATGTTATGATTATATTACTGTTTTGATGGTTTTAAGATATGTAAAATGCAATGGCATGGTAGAATGATACCAGTTTTAGAGTATTTGCAAGAAGGAAATATATGGCACAGAATTTACTTATTGGGTACATACTGAAAAACTTACTTTTACTCCTACCTATGCCTTTTCAGATTTTGCACCCACCTGTCTTAAATTAAAATCTATCCATAAATATATATTCTTTAAATAATTGTAAAATTTTGTTCCTTTACAGGATGGTTTTCCTCACAGCATCTCTGAGAGCTAAATAAAAATTTGAAAGTAGATTGGAGTACATGTCATTTTGGGTTGGTCATTAATTTCAGGTATTCTTAATACATGTTCTCAAAGTACCTTCAAATCTACTGTGTAAAGCTCCTGTTGAAGGAATTTGTTTTAATCTTGAGCACAGATCAGGCATCTACACTAGGAGTATAAATCCATTAACAGTTTCACCTTAGAAACATAAGGCAGTATCTTCTACAAAGGAAGAATTGTTGTGAAAGAAAAATCATAGGGCTTGTCCTTGAGAATCTATTATATCAACCATTATTTACTGTGCTAGTGAATCTAAGGTATGTTCATATTCTGGATATATGTGTACATTGCTCTTTGGTATCAATGAAATAGAAGTTTTAGTATGTCCTCTATCTTCCAAGTCATGGGCAGATACAGGGGATAATTTTTACCATGCTTAAAGGAAAGTAATTTTTGCCATTCATAATGTAAGACAATAAGTAAATAAAATTTTTCTAAAATTATTTTAAAGCAAACATTAAAAAGAATCTGTGGAGTTTTGAAATGTTTAAATAGCCAAGAGCTATGTCATTATCTGTTAGCAAAGGTCATGTGTCTGGCTCACAATCAGGACACACACTGACTTTTCCTTCTATAGCTGCCTTGGGTTTGCAATACACATTTGGCAGATTGCACGCAGTGCAATCTGTGGTCACAACACTGAGAAAAACTAATTGGGTCCAGTTTAGTTCCTTGGCTTCCTAGAGATTAATGCTGCACGTGATTTCAATATCACCTACTTCCCCAGCTCCAGTTCCCCCCAAAAGAGACTCAACATATAATAAATAACATTCTCATAAGCTTTCCAAAGTTTAACAAATTAGTCCTTGTCCTTGTTCTTTTAGTCTAGACCCCTCAAAATACAAGTTAATATAAATTTTCTAGTATATATTTTATATGATCCTGGAAGGAAAGATTAAGCTTGAAGTGTTAGATTAAGCAATAGTCAAAATAAATTCTTATCCTTCTGCTATAAATACTCCTTTTAGATCAATTTAATAATTTAACTGTTTATGTTAGATTACAAGTAAGTTTGGTAACCACTGCTAAAAAAAAAAATGTGAGATGCAACTAAAGAAATCCACTTCTTCAAAATATACTTAAATCTTATTTTAAGTATCTCAGGAAGACAAAAACAGAAGCTAAGTGTCCTCTCAGAGAGAGCAGAATTAGAATTGTGTGTAAATAATTAAATTTTATTGTTTCCGCCAGGGCTCCTTTGGTTAAAACATAACGTATTGGATAAATGATCGTTTGATTTTCAGATTAACCCCTAATCTAGTATTCAGAGTGATTGCTTATAGATTTGAATATATCAAGTGCCTTGAATGTAATATTATGTTTTCCTTTATTTGGTAGAGCCCAGAGTTCACTTACAATTCAAGAAACAAACAAATGATGAAGAGTTCAATGATTTCATCAAGAAACAAACAAATGATGAAGAGTTCAATGATTTCATGAATTATAAAATTTTAAGACTATGAAATTCTTTTCATAATTATATAGTGATAGCAAATAATGGTTGAAGTACCTAGCAAAGAGCTTGCTATAACTTATTTTAGTAATAAATATCATTGTCTACTATAGAATGCTTGAAGTCATTGTTCAAGATGAAATTAGTAGCCTCCTCCATCTCACTTGTCTGTGTGATTCCTAAGAAGTCTTGCATGATGAAAAGAAATATATATATATATGTATTTTCAAGAGAAAAAGCAGGAGTTTCAAGTTCACAATATTATTGTTTCTGAACAAATTTGGGTTATTTCCCAAGCTCCATATTTTTCTTTTACTTTTTAGTTAATTGTCCTCAATGTATATCAACTCTAAATTACTAAAGTTTGTCTAAAAAAAAAGTTAAGTGATTCTGATAATCCATAGACCACAAAATGCTCTATAGCCTAGCAGAAAATGAATACAATGCAAAGCTATTGTGAGGTAGCTTAATTATCTATACCACCACTATAATTACTAAGGAACATTTTTTTAAAGGAACATTTTAAGTTTGAAACAAAAAAAGTAAAATGTTATTCAGGAAAAGTATGGGGAAGTTAAGTTAGTTATAGTACATTTTCTGAAATATAAAATATGCTTTTAAAATAAAGCTCTATCATAAATAACTTCCCCATTGCATGTTAGTATCCAGTATTGCTATTTATTAAATTTAAGATATTTTCAAAGTCTTCTCAAAACATCTTTTAATTTAACTGTATAATGGATTACACTTAAGAGAAAATAATAGTTATTTGTATGAGATACAAAGAAACTCTAATGTAAATGACCTTAAAAATCGAGTCCATTGTGTTTTGTTTGTTTGTTTAAGTAAGCTCTATGTCCAACATGGGGCTTGACCTCACAACCCTGAGGTCAAGAGTCACATGATCTGCTGACTGAGCCAGCCAGGCGTCCCATAAAGCTCATGTCTTGAATCTTCTCAATGTTATTACAATCCTAAAAAGTACTTTTTGCTTAAAACTGAAGTTCTCTACTCATCATATCTGATATGGCACCTTGGCAACAATAATACAATAAAATTAAATAATTGTAGGGAAAAATAAGATAGTCTTTCTAATTGATAGAAAGGTTGCTCTCTGAATGAACTTAAAAAAAAAAACTATGTCTTACTCAGGTTGACTTTCATTTCAATTTCTTTAGGAAATTTTCTTTTGACTATTACATTTTATTATTTTTTGCAACATTCCTCAAAAGTACCTCTGAAGCTTGGTTAGCATTACTCATTCTATTTTATGCAGAGAAAGTTGAACAAAGAGACCAAACTCAGAGCAGAATTAAGCTCAAAAATCACAATTGTAATTTATATTTTCAATCTGCTGCTTAACCACTAGGTCATTGTATCTTCTGGTTTCTAATGTTTCTGCTGCCTTTCTGTATTTTATTGCTAATTGAACATGTTGCTTTTTCTACTATGTGACACTTGATGCATCAACAGCAAGTGAACACATCTCTTTATGAACGGCTTTTAGTCCAAGAAATAATTAGATAATCAATGATAGGAATGGAAGAGAGTCAAATGTTACATCAGATAGTCAATGATAGGAATGGAAGAGAAGCAATTGCTATATCTGAGAGATAAAGAAATCATTTCAGGAAGAAAAGTCTATCTTAAGGAAAGGAGAAAATAATGTGTCATGGATACTGATAAAAGAAAGGAGGGGTTAGTTTCCTACAAGGTATATGTTTCAAGAAGAAAGGCATATCAAAAACAAACCTTTAAGTCATGCTTAAATTTTTATTACTATTTAAATATTTTACAAATATTTTACAAATATTTAAATTGTTTTATTAAATTGTTAAATTGTTACAAATATTTAAATTGTACTTAAATTTAAATTAATAAAACTGCTTTTTAAAACTAACCAAAACTACAGAAAAATCACCAGTAGAAAACTGAACACTTTTCGGCATTGTGGAAAACTCCAACTTAAACTACAAAATAGCTTGAAGCACTTGGGTAAAGTGAGGCAATTTTCACAGCCAGTGGTAGCCACAGTGATTGTGGTGGAGAAAAAAAACCTTATTGTGAAACTTTCAAAACTCATATAGGTGTATGTCAGATGGGAATAGAGATCGCTAATCTTCGCTGATATGATGTCTTGCCTAATTGTGATTTCGACCTGCTGCAAAAAGACTGGTCTTTTCAAATAAACTTCCTATGCACCTGAAACTTCACTTCTGTCAATCTTCAGGACATGCTTACTCAGAGATTTTTCTACTGGTTTGTATTAAAACCTTCATAGATTGCCTGCCTTGCCCCCTCCTGACCTTATCTGATACCTCTTTCTAGAGAATCCTACCTGCTGAGGCAAAAATCCAACCTATTTTTCTAGTTCAGTTGATAAGAAGACATCTGAAGTTGATT
This sequence comes from Mustela nivalis, assembly GCF_964662115.1. Lineage (NCBI taxonomy): Eukaryota > Metazoa > Chordata > Mammalia > Carnivora > Mustelidae > Mustela > Mustela nivalis. The sequence goes on from NC_139040.1 coordinate 33,367,666, forward strand.
TGTTGTTCTTCCTCTTCTGGAGAAAGGCCAACTTAGTAAACAAATAATTAAGAACAAACACAGGGTTTTTAGAAACACTTTTCCCTCACTCAGTGGTGGTTAAATTTGGAAGGTAACCCTGCTGTTTCAGAGATCTTAGCGTTATTTAAAATCAGTCAACTAAAACCAAACCAAACCAAACCAAACTAAACAAACAAACACTTTATAGGAAGATGGAAATGATTTTTAAAATATGTATTCTGTTTTGTTGAATTGTCTGGGAGTTTTGGGTGAAAACTGTAAGCATAATTGTCAGTTGTTTATGATTTTCTTCTTGACATATTTTGTCTCAAAGCTTCATGAAGAATGTGACTACATATCTGCTATGGCTTGAATGTGTCCCCCACCCCCAATTCATATCTTGACTCCAAAGCCCCATTGTAATGGTATTAGTAGGTAGGGCCTTTATGAAGAAATTGGGTCATGAGGTTGGAGCCCTCATGAATGGAATTACTTCTTTTGTAAAAGAAGCCCCAGAGATCTCCCTAGTCCCTTTCTCCAAGTGAGAATATAATGAACAGTCTGCAACCCAGAAGATGGCCCTCACCTGACCAGGCTAGCACCATGATCTCAGATTTCCAGCGTTCAGAACTGAAAAATAAATCTCTGTTAGAAATAAGAAGTGTTGGTAAATATGTGAGAAAAAGGAATCTTTGTGCACTGTTGGTGGGAATGCAAACTGGTGGCAGCCATTGTGGAAAACACTGATGTTCCTTGAAAAAATAAAAATAGAACTTCTCTATGATCTAGTAATCCCACTACTAGGTATTTACTCAAAGAATACAAAAACACTAATTCAAAGGGATATATGTACCCCTATATTTATTGCAGCATTATTTATAATAGCCAAATTATGGAAGCAACCCAAGTGTTTATTGATAGATGACTGGATAAAGAGTAGGTGGTGTGTGTGTGTACATGATGTATCTACAATGGAATATTATTCAGCCACAAAAAATGAAATCTTGCCATGCAACAATATGGATGGAGCTAGAGAGTACAACGTTAAGCAAAATAAATTAGTCGGGGAGGGGCAAATACTATACAATTTTACTCATATGTGGAATTTAATAAACAAAACAAACAAAGGGAAAAAAGAGATAAGGTAAAAACAGACTTTTAACTATAGAGAACAAACTGATGGTTATCAGAGGAAAGGGGCATGGGGAATGGGGGAAATAGGTGATGGGGATTAAAGAGTATGCTAATCATGACCAGCACTGAGTAATGTGTACAACTGTTGAATTAGCATATTGTACATGTGAAACTAATATGACACTGTATGTTAAATATATTGGAATTAAAATAAAAACCTTAATTTAAAAGCCTTAATAAAAATAAATTTCTATTATTTATAAGCCACACAGTCTATGGTATTTTGTAATAGCAGCCCAAACAGACTAAGACAATATCCTCTGTACCTATTTTAACATTTAAGTTTTAGGATTTTATTTTCTTTCATTGTATTTAAATCAGGTCAATGCATATTTACTATCACAACATCCAGTTTATTATCTCCTCTCCTCAGTGAAAGAGTACTGTCCATATTATTGGAACAAATATGCTAAATACTTCATTAGGTTCTACGGGCAATTATTGACTACTGTTAAGAATCCAGGGCAGGGGCACCTGGGAGGCTCAGTCGTTAGGCATCTGACTTCGGCTCAGGTCATGATCCCAGGATCCTGGGATCGAGCCCCACATCGGGCTACCCGCTCAGCAGGAAGCCTGTTTCTCCCTCTCCTGCTCTCTCTGCTTGTGTTCCCTCTCTCGCTGTGTCTGTCTCTGTCAAATAAATCAATACAATCTTAAAAAAAAAAAAAAAAAAAAAAAGAATCCAGTGCAGTCCTAGGTCCTAGAGGCAATACAAACCAAAAAGAATAAGAAGGAACCGTTAGTCATATAGAAGAGCTTATGGTCTAATTGGGAAGGCAGGACCTAAATTAGCATTTACAGAACTAAAGTGAGGTCTGTGGAATAGACCCGATGGAGCAAATCCACGATTAGCACATATTGCAAGAATTAAGTCATACGCCTACTTCTTTGTTACAGAGAACTGACTACTCATTCATGTGATTGGCCACTCTTACTAAACTCAAGACTTTTACATTAGGCATCATGATTCACTTATTACTTATGTAAATATTTTATTCAAAAGCAATACTATTATATACATTTTATTTTAGGATGATTTTCTCTCTTACTTTCTGTGTTTCCTCACTTATTCCCAATACAGAACAGACAGTCTGTTTCACTGACAATTTGTAAGAAAATGATAATAATAATAATAATAAGGTGTGATCTCCTTCTGCAAGGTTAGCATTATTTTTAGACTATGTGGGTTATTATCATCATAAGTTCAAATTATTGGTCCTTTTAATGCATAATGGTTTCTGCATATATCTGTATAGTCATTTAGGGGGAAAAGGTATGTTTCATTGTATTATAAAATCCCTGGGATATATTGTATGTGCAAAGAACTATGAAGTTATTTTAAAATAATTTATTCATCTTAGGTCCTGATTTTATTTCCAGTCCTACATTCACAGAACAATTTCCTTTTTTGTATATATGATCTACATCTTGGTGTGTGTGTGCTAATAGGTAGATAAATGGGTAGATAGATTGATGATTCTAGGTTGTAAAAGTATTTGCATATGAAAGCACATTGAGTGGAGTTTAGGGTTTGCTGAATTTTACTGTTTATTCTAGTGAAAAAAAACATGTAATTTTATAATAATGATGCCCATGTAAACAAAAAAGCAAAATATTCAATAACTGTGCCCTCATCAACATTCTCCATCACAAGTGTCATAAATACGATGTTAAGAAGTAGTAAGCCAGGTATTAGATGCCTCATTATTTCAAAAAGGCAGTCTCTTCATCTTGGATTCTCAGAGAATATTGAAAAACTCTGCCACTATTGTGCTTCTGTGTTTGTTTTAGTTCCAAAGAGGAAGACAATTGCCAATAAAGGGAAATCAATATAGAATGAAACCACGTATTGACTGGGCAATGCATACAAATTCATTGCACATGTTTAAACATTTTCAAGTGGTTAACTAGTTTGCAGCAAGATTCCATCTGAAAGGCTAAAAGGGCTAATAAACTGACTAATAAAGCATCATAGGTTAATTTGCAAATTAAACTTTAGAAGAATGGGACCTAGGAAATGTAAGACTGGATTGATGTGTGTGTTTGCATGGCGGGGGAGGGGGGGTTAAGTAAAAGTCAAGAACAAAACCACAGTTGGACATTACAGTAGTGGTGCCTGAACAGCTTAGAAATCTAAGAGTACTAGATGCACAAGGATGGCATAATGTGGACAGAAGTGTGAGAAATAGTTATTTTTAATTAGTTATCCTGAAAAGTGTCAATTACTGCTTTCAGAAGAATGAAAAGATTAAGTAAAAGTTTTCTATTGTTGTTTCTGAGTCTCATGCTGGGTATCCTAGGAGATTTTAAGTGCCATGAAGTCATACTTTCTAAACCAACTGGGTTTAAACATATAAAACCTATTTTTTTGAATCTCTCATCTTGGCATTGGGTAGTTGAAATATACATAGAAAAACTTACAATGAATGTATTATTTTCACATTATTGAAACCTCTTTGATAACCAAATAAACTAAACATTAGACCATAAGAATAATATGAAGAGCACACATTATGCCTTCTAGTCAGAAAGGAAACAGATGCAGAAGAGCAAGATATTATCCACAAATTAAGAAGTTTGACAATAGATATTCATAAGTTAATTTCACACGAAAACCTAACCAAAAACTCAAGAAGCAAGTATATTCTGCAAACTGAAGAATGGAAGACTTCCCTCAGTATTAATTTGTTCTGTTAAATTACTTCATACAAGTTTTTTTTTTTCATGCAAACTTTGTTTTCATCATCACTACCTGACTTCTAGAGTAAAAATAAATTTTACTTCATAATACATATAAATGATCATTTCTCTTGAAACATACATTCCCTTTTGGAGTGGTTTGTTGAATGTTATAAGACAATGTGGAAGAAAGAGAGAGGAAGTAAGAGAGAGCCTGTGCAAAGGTGTGTGAGCAAGCATGAGGGGGAGGGGCCAAGAAGGAGAATCTTAAGCAGACTCCACGCTCAGCACAAAGCCTGACACAGGGCTCAACCTCACAACCCTGAGATCATGACCTGAGCAGAAATCAAGAGTCCAAGGCTTAACTGACTGAGCCACCCAGGCACCCCAGTAGAACTTTTCTTCATGTTCCATCACACTGTTCCAATTAACCAACAAAATATCTATTGTATTTATATGCTGGCTTTATGAAGGGTACAGATAAAATAAGTGACCTGATTCCTACCTAGAAGGAACATGTAATTTAATTCTGTTGATAAGCTAGATATGAATAAAACAAAGTTTTAAGTGATTTTGTGAAATAATAAGAAAATTAGGTGTGTACTAAAATTGTAATCAAATAGCATAAACAAGAAGTGTAGTAGCTGTTCAGAGTCAGAAGACAGTAACAGATGCACTTATAAACGCCTACTGAAAGGATCTAATTAATTTAATTCATTCAATAAATATTTAATGAGAAACTATTATATACTAATCGACAAATTGGGAATTCAAAAATAAATAAATCAAGGGCCTTGTCAGTAACCAAGAGGTTTTAAGCCAGTGAACCTTAATATTTACTCTAGATGGATTAGATCCTCATGGTATGATTGACTGTCTCCCAAGCCATCCATCAATTGGCAAGGGTCAATAGTTTTACAGAAGGCACCTACAGAAAAATTGGATTGTTCTTTGAGAGTTCTTAAACTATAGTTACCAATAATCTTTTCTATCATGGAAATTATGAACTTAAAAAATATGAAAATGAAATAAAATAATTTCCCTGAAGAATTTCATTAAATGGGTCATGGCATATAGAAACATAATTGTGCCTACTCTAAACAAACTATATTCTAAGCAAAGTTGACTTATAATATTAAAACAGATTTCTTCTGTTCATTAAAATTGGTTACTTATTATTATTAAATGCTTTCCACATATACGTAGGTTATAAAAATGTATTTTGTGGTTGCACTGTTGAATTTGCATGAATTGTTTATAAAATGAAAAAGTTTTGCTCATATTCTAATTTTTATGGATTTTATGCACGTAACCTTCTATTGAATACCAACAAATAGAAAAATTACCATCTCCAGATAAGATTCAAACAATTAAAAATGAAAGGAAATTTAGGTAAACACGAAAACATCAACTATCTTTAGAAACATAAAATACCAGTGGCTAGTGGATATTTTTGGGGAGATGATTTTTTTCTGGTTCCATTCTATCATTATTTTAGAATGAAAGAATAATCAGGTTATGGGAAATGTATGAAAATATTTTTATTTTCAATTAACAACTCGAAAACCAAGAAGTGTGATAAAAGACATAGGAACTAATTGAATTATACTGACGATATATGCCTCTAAATTTCATTGAGCTGCAGCTATTTGTTTGAAAGATTATTTCATAATCACAACCTGAAAATTAACTTTTGGATATAAGACTGCCTACTCTCACTGTAAACATTATTATTTTATTATTGTATAATATTTATTTCTTGAAGTAAGTTAGACCTTTTCCCAACCAGTTCAAACAGGATACAACTTACTTAATTTTTTGTTTGTTTTTTCCAAATGCCTTCTTCTAGATCAAGATGTCTTTTGACCAAAATTGAAGTTAAAGGGAATTATCAGCATGCTGGGACTTTCAAGCAATATGTGCTGATACAATTTGGCTACATTTAAAAATGTCTTTAGAAACATTTATTCATCTTCCATGAGAAGGTGTCTGTGTAAGGTCTATGAAAATGGATGGTAATTTAAAACATAGATTTTTTTAAACTAGATTTATTATTATAAATGGGTGTAACTCAGGGACAGCTAGATGGAAGAGGTGCATAGGGCAAGGTATGCGGAAAGGGCACAGAGCTTCCATGCTTTCTCAGAATATACCACTCTCTCCAAATCTCTAAAAGTAGAATATTTTTATGTAACTTTTGTTCAAAACAAAACCTATTCCGGGAAGAAAATTACCTGACATTTCAGTCTACCTTAGCAAAAAAACCCTTCTTAAGCACAATATTGGATATGTATTTCCTCTCTCTCCTTTTTTAGACGATAGGGAGTTAAAGCAAAAGAGAATTGACTTGGTGGAAATGGGAATTTATATAGCATTAAGAAACTAATGGATATATCTATTCATTTGTAACCAACTGTGTGTGAAGTAATATGCTAATGATAGTTACAAGATAAATGAACACATATACAGATGGGTGATCAAATGAGCATTCTTTTTATTCCACATTGAAATGATACTCTAGGAAGTATATCTACACTGTGTAAAGGCAGAAAGGACAGGAAGAAGTTGGGAGATGAAATTAAACTGATCTTTTCATCTCGATTCCCATTTTTAATTTCCCTAGTTAAACAATGAGTGAGACAATAAACTATCTAAGAGTAGCAAAATGAGCATATAAAAAGATGTTAGGTGATTCTGTGATAAAAGAAGTTCAGAAAAGCTGATAATCTCAGAAGAGATCGGAGACAACTCAAAAGTATATATGCAGTAGCAGAAGTCAATTGAATGGATGAAACAATGAGATAATTCATTTTCCTGCACAAAGTGACCTAAATGAAGGTAAGTTGGCTGAAATTACCATGCAAACAAAAATTAAATCCATATTTGAAATGATAATGAAAATAGGAAGAAAGCCAGAATCAGAGTAATCAAAATAAATGTGCCATGATTCAGCAAGTTATTTATGCAGCTTTAATTAACAGGTCAATTCAAATGGGTAGAGTTTTAGCACAATTAAAACTTGAGAAGGTACAGAATCTTCCAAAAGAATCCAGTCAAATGAGTCAAAAGAATTTGAGAGGTAGAATTCTACAATGTGTATCCTCGTTAGGCCCCTAAAATGGCAGCTAGAGATGTATTTCCTCCAGGATTTGTAGTAAGCCAAGTCATTTACTAACATCTTTTGGGTTGGTTCATGAGGTAGTTTTAAAATTATTTATAAAAATTTAGCAAAGGAATATGCATTTGATAGTGCCATAAGTACATAAGAACTTGAGGAACAATGAAAAATGTAACTGATCACTATGAAATGAGAATGTATAGCAAAAGAATATTAATGTAATTCCTTAGCAATACTCTAGTATGGGTTAAGAACACATCAAAGGAGTGTATTTAAGAAAAGATATTAAAGTAACCGTTACAACATATCAACACATTTTGGCTAACATCAGGGTTAGTTGGTTTGCCAGACTATTCAACACACCTGAAGAAGTAGTGCAGGGGTGCCTGGGTGGTGCAGGCAGTTGAGCCTTCCGCTCTTGGTTTCTGTTCAGGTAGTGATCTCAGGGTTGTGAGATGGAGCCCTGGATTGGGCTCTGCCCCAGGTGTGGAGCCTGCTTAAGATTCTCTCTCTCCCTCTGCACCTCTCCCCACTCATAGTCATGCTTGCTCTCTCTCTCTCTCAAATAAATAAATCTTTAAAAAATTTTTTTTAAAAATAGGGGCACCTGGGTGGCTCAGTGGGTTAAAGCCTCTGCCTTCAGCTCGGGTCATGATCCCGGGGTCCTGGGATTAACCCTCACATTGGGCTCTCTGCTCAGCAGGGAGCCTGCTCCCCCCAACCCTGCACCCGCATGCCTCTCTGCATACTTATGATCTCTCTCTCTGTCAAATAAATAAATAAATAATCTTAAAAAAAAAAAAATAAGTGGTTCAATGGCAACTTTCCATGAGAGCAATGTTTAGTTCCATAAACAAACTAATGCACACAAATCAAAATGTGTATTCTGGTTGTTACTTAAACACACACACATGCACATATCATGCTCTAAGAAAAATCCTAAGCATTGCCACTTATTAGACTGCATTCCACCTCCTAATTCTTAATGTCAGGGAGTTCTAGTGAACATCTAATTTCTAATCATATCTTATTCCTTACTTACAGGTTTGTGAAAATTGCATCCTTGTCTCTTATTTAGTCTTTTTCTTTTCATTTCTACCTCCAGTCCCAGAAATGTGCTTTTTAGTTCCATATTGTACAAAACTCAAATTAATCTAACAATAAATTCTACTGCATCTCTCACTTAGGCATTACATATTTAAATAATTTGCATTTCAATCTCCCTTAGAAAGTCAGCAGAGGTGCAACCCTCCTCTAGGAAGGCTTCCCTGATTGACTCCCTACTAGGGGCTGGATAGGGAGAGTCTGAGCTCACTCTTGCTGCAACACTTGCAATATAATGTTGTAACTGTCTGCTTCTTTGTCTGTTTCTCCCAATATAATTTAATCTCTTTGAGGAGAAGGATTGTGTCTTACTGATTCTTTCATCTGTAGCTCCTAACACAGTACCAAACATGGTATGACTTCATTGATTGAATAAAAGAATATGGGGTACTATTCAGTTCAAGAAAAAAAGAAGAGCTAACCAATAAAAAGTATTCTACAATTACTGCAAGTAAGTGACTATTATTGATGATTCTCTAACTTTTAATCCTTTAAACTGTCATTCAACATTTAGGGATACTATCATGTATAACAAAGCTTTTTATCTTAATTTGTATTTAGAAATCTCATGAATTATATACCTCTAAATGTTAGTATTAATCGGCATTACTAAATAAGTATCATATACATATATATGTATGTAGTTATATATTTATTTATATATCTATTATTTTTAATTTAGGGAGTTTTGGAATCTCATGTGCAATTAGCTATAGTAACATATTTGTTTTAATTGATAAAGAGTAAAAACCTCCAAATCTGTTTTTCCACATAAATTTTTTGAAATTATATCTACCTTCTCATCTATTATGAGTTGGATCAATAGATTCTCTTTCAATGCACTGTCTTTACATAGATAAAATATTCTAAGTCATATTTTATAATGTGAAATTTTTAAAATGAGAAAACCTGGGTAAGGAGTATTAATTCACTGGCTCAAGATTACACAGCTAATAAGTGTTGAAAGGGTGTGGGGCAGGTAGGCCCTAAGTCTTCCATCCCCTTAGGGAGAAAGGGGACAATAATTGTAGTAGAAATATTTCAAGTGTTAAAAAAATAAAAAGTCATTTGCATTTTATCATAGTATACACTGTGAGCATTCAAGAATCACACTGATCTTCTTATTCTGTGTTTCTTAGATTGCTATATTTGAGTTTACTTTTCCAGATCAGATGGTTATTAATTCATTCAACAAGCATTTATACGATGCCATTTAAGTCCATGTGTTTGTATTTGAATATAGAATGATGAACAATATCTGCATGATCCTTATACAGTTAAGAAAGAAGAAAGAACAAAAAGAAGACACAGGAAAAGAAAAAAGAAGGGGGAAAATGTCCATAGCTAGATTCTATCTGATATATGGGAAAGTGAGTTAGGAGGAACATGTGTGAAAGGGGCCCGAAAACCAATTTAGAATCCGAGTGATCTTCATTATGTTCATTTGATAAGCATACATCTCTTGGGTGGGACAATCAGCTTGTTTTACTTCTGACATCTCTCCCTACCCTGATGAAGTCAACTTTTCCTATTACCCACTACCTCTCACAGATATGACCTAAGAGGAAATAGAAAAAAAAAAAAATAAAGTCTTTAATCTTCTCAAGAAGAAAACAAAAAGCTTTTATACTAGAAACAATTACTGCTGTTTTCACGATTTAAATTAATTTCTAACGACTTAGGCTTGAAGTTTAACCTGAAGAAGAAAATAACTGACAGAGTAATTGCTAAAAATATTTTGGATATGCTACACTAGAATTGATGTATGTAATGTATTAAGGGTGGAAAAAAAAAAGCCAAGAGACAAAATTTTGCAGGAACCTAGACTATGTTGTATTGTATTATTATAAAAGACAAACAGAAGTTTTAACAATGGATGATCATAAAAAGATTTCTTGATGATCCAACATTTGATGATTTTAATTTATTAAACGTCTTATAATAACATTGATTTAGTAATGTTTATGTATTTGCTTAAATTCCTAGAACAGATAAGTTTGGTCTCTTAATTTTTACCAACTCTGCCTCTCAAGTGCCTTTTTCTCCCTAAAACTTTCCCAGATGGGAAATGATCCGGCCTTCCTCTGACCTTTTAGGACACACTTATTCTTATCACACATTTGGTCATTTGTCATCCGCCTCATATTTCTTCTCTTCCATATTAGGTCATAAACTCTGTCTGGGTCGTAGTTTTTTCTCCTCCACATAACAGGTGCTCAAATAAGACTTGTTGGTTCATTTATTCTTTCAACAAATACTTATTGAGGACCTGCTATATGCCAGGCATGAAGAAACACAATGTGTTGAATATATTCTGACATTCTAAAAAAACTATTAAAGCCTAATTTACAGTTTAATATTACAGAAAATGTCCCAATATTTCTAGTCAGCACTTATTAAATTCCTCTTTCCCTAAAAAAATTTTTTCATCTCTATTCTATTTATAAGTTCACTCAAATGTACTTCAGTTATGTTTCTTTGGCCTATAACATTTTTAAAAATTGTTTTTGAACTAGGTTTCTCAATAAGTAATTCTAACTATTCATTTTGTTTTTTGATGTCTAAATTCAGCTTTGCTTTTTAATATAAGCAAGGAGGGGCCAAAATAAGAAATAACAAAACAATTTTCTAATTATAAGGAATATAGTCAGGACTGGAGCAAGTATGATTTACATATGGAATTTTATGCAAAGATCACACAGCTTCCAGTCAAACTAATTTATTCTAATACCCTAAAATTTTGTTTGCTTATTTTAACTGAAGGACATGATCAATTTATAATTATTGAACTAATAGATTTGCACTGTAAAAATATTGAGAATTATAGAAAATGCTAAGCAAATAGGTTAAAGAACCATCCAATTAGCTGATGGTAATATTAGCTGACAAGATGATATATTGACCAATATTATCATGGAGTAAAATGATACTATAGAAATTTCAATTAACAACTGTAAATAGAGAGCATATAATGTGTTGGCAAAAGAGATTTTAATAAAATGATGAAAAATCATAATAATTATGTTCTTCCAAATGTGTTTTTATTATTCTATTAAAAGAATTCTGTTACTGAAAGCTAACTCGGACTATCCATATGAAATTTTAGGAAAATCTGAATCTAAATAAAAGAGGAATAACAAATCTACTATAAAAGTATGTACAGATTCCAGTTATGTTTGGAATCTAGGTTGTAGTACTGACAGTTTAGAAGGAGGTTTGGTTAAAAACAAAACAAACCAAACAACAACAAAAAAAAAACCAACCAATCAAACAAACCCTAAAACAAAACAAACAACAAATTTAAAATAGAGAGTTTAACAAATCTATATGAAGCACAATTTGTATTTTACCCTCCTGGCTGTCTTTCAATCTCTATTATGTTCACACTGCACGCTCTGGGTATTGAATAAAAATATACACAGCCCATGCAATGAGCACATCCTAGAGCCAAATCCACTTGTGATATAAAACCCAAAACACAGTAGCATTTGGTCAAATTTTAAATGTGAAATAAATCTGAAATGATTCATTTTGAAAGTTGAAAGTTGGTCAAAAGACTACAGGATCTTAGAGACCCTGCCTAAGTCATCTCTAATCTGTAGCCAGACTTTCTCCCCACTTCCAAACCATATCAGACAGATGAATATTGATCCCGAATGAATTCCAAAGGTATTTGGGCATAACCTGGGAGAACCCTTATCAGAACCTATAAACTCTAATAAGAAATGTCTTTGTTTATTATATCCAAATTAAATTCTTCTCTCTGGAGACTAAACCAGAGGTCGTGCCATGGAAAAAAGATATTGGAAACAAGATTAAGAAAATGTGAATTGTGATTTATAATTATGTGACTTTGGACAAATGTGAATTGTGACTTATAATTATGTGACTTTGGAAAAAGTCAGTTAAATTCTCTGTATTGAAGTTTCAATGCCTATAATATAGGGATAATAATAACAAATTTGCATATTTATTAGCAAAATGTTAAATGTATCACCATTATATCTTCCTCATAGGTCTTGTTTTCTAAGCCTTTGATCATCTTTGTATCTGTTCTTTGAAATCTTTCCAAGAGTTCCTACATCATTATTCAATTCCACCACCCTGAACTAGACCTAAGACTTAACTGGTTAACTGGCTGAGGTCTGTTATTACTTACTATTCATATTTCAAAAAAAATTATGCAAACTGGTTGCTTGGGATAGAGCTGTGAACAAGACAGACAAGGCCCTGGCTACCATGGAGTTTAGAATATAGGGGCAGGGCAAAGATAGTAGGGAAGTGAGTAAGATAATTGTAGTAGTAATTCTGTAAAAAATAAAACGGACCAGCATGAGAGATTGGGGTGAGTAGCTTAGATCAGGTGATTGGGGTTGAACTGTTTAAGGCAGTGACATATAACCTCAGACTTGAAAGAGGAGGTTAAACATTTGAGCTCTGGGAGAAGGGTATCCCGAGAGAATGTCAAGTGCAAATGGCTTAAGGTGGGTGTGATTCACTGTGGCTGGGAAATAGGGAATGATTGGTATAACAGCAGACTAGAGAGAAAACCCTGCGACCCAATCATTAAAGTGTTGTAGGTCATGGGAAGGAGTTGAGATAAGGACTTCTTGGACAGTTTTAAGCATGGAATGATGTGTCACAATGAACTAAAAAACCAACCTTCATGGTGCACCCAATGATTTCTCAATCCTTTCAATACATTTAAATTAGTACCACCTGGGGTCTCTTCCACCTTGTAAAGGATCTGCAAATTGGACTTTAGGATTTTCCTTTTCATCCCTGTTTAGTAAATATTCTTTAGTTGTTTATATGGCACCTTGCAATAGATTAATGACTGACATTAAATTTAGTGAACATAGAGATCCATTTTGCCCTCAGTTTCCAGATCTGCCAAAATAGACTGACATGTCAGGCCTGTGCTACTTCCATTTCATAGGAAGTCATGCAAAATTACAGAGCCACTCTGTATGTGGATAAAACCAAATTTCCTACTTCTCACCTTTCAATGAGGAAATAAATGAATGGTGATATTGCATGGATATTCTTTAAAACACAAGAAAGCAAGGACTAAGGAGGACTTTTACTTTTCTTGGGTCCCTACAGCAATGGTGAAAAGCTTTGCTGATGCCCTCTCTCCTCCCCTCCCCCCACTTAGCTCCCTCTCCCAACTACAAAAAACAAAGCATTCTTTCAGAGAATAATGTAATTAACAGTAGGATAAATACTGAATATGTTTCTCAGTACTAGAGGAAATACTGCTGTATCTTATGGTGTCAGGAATTATCAATATAAATTAATCTTTTTTAAAAATATATTTTATTTATTTATTTGACAGACAGAGATCACAAGTAGGCAGAGAGGCAGGCAGAGAGAGTGGAGGAAGCAGGCTCCCTGTTGAGCAGCGAGCCCGATGCATGCGGCCCAATGTGGGCCTCAATCCCAGGTCCCGGAGATCATGACCTGAGCCGAAAGCAGTGGCTTTAACCTACTGAGCCACCCAGGCACCCCAATATAAATTAATCTTTAAGGAAAAACCCACAAGAATAAAAACTACTGTTTAAATTGTTGGCCAGTAGACAAAGATGACAAAAAGTGCTCCCAGTTGTTAATATTTTTTTGAACAGCATTTAAACGGTATTGAAAAAACCTGAATTTGATAAAATCTCCTAGTTGCTTAAAAGTGTATTAGGCCCTATGGATGGTTAGAGAACAGACAACAAGATCTAAATGGAGTCACTTGAGCTAAGCCCATGTCACCAAACTGAGACATAATACCTAACCCCATTGCAGTTTCAAGCTTCTCTCAGGAATGTAACCTTTAACCAGTCAATCTAGAATTGGGGAACACTAGTTAGTTAATTTCCCATAGACCCTTTCCATCCCCAAAGGAAGGTGACCCTGCCTAAAACAATCCACTCTGTTAGAAACTTCCTTTCCTGCCCATCTCTGCCTATAAAAGACGTTCATTTTGTACAGCTCCTCTGAGTTCCTTTCTATTTGCTAGACAGGATGCTGTCTGATTGTTGAATTGTTGAATAAAAGCAATTAGATCTTCAAATTTACTCAGTTTTGTTTTTAACACTTCCTTAATGATTTGAAGATGAACTGCAGTTACTCTGAAAACATGAATAACAAAACATGAATAATTAAATTTTCTTAATTATTTTTTAACAAGTGTAAAACTCCTTAGAACTTTAGATTGTAGAAAAGAGGCAATCTCTCACTTTATGAGGTGCATAATATTCCCAAACCTGACTTTCTCTTTTTCTGTTTTCTACCTCACCCACAATAACTCATCATCCCTTCTAGAGTTGCTATATTTTTAATAACTCCTCTATGTTTGTTTTGGTAACTCTATCTAGTGACCTGATTATAGGTCCTTGAGAAATGGTTCATATTCTGATCCTCTTCATGAAAATGTTTTCCTTGCCGTTAAATTTTATTTATTGCCCTGAACTTGCATAAATCACCATAACCTTTTCCATTTTTATAATCCTGTCTTTTCTATTCTTATACTACACCTAGTGTATGCACATGCTTTCAACTGTGTTACTCTTGGTTGTCTGATTTTATTTAGTTCTTCAAATTCCCCTAGACTCTCTCTTTAGTTCTCCCTTTGACTCGGCCCTTTATGCTCAGTTTCCTGTTGAGGCAACTTGTTTCCCTACCTGAGCATTAATGTATCTTTTTTTCTTTCGCATTTTCCATTCCTCTCACTACCAGATACTTACGTTTCTTTTCCTTCATTATTTCCTAAGCTTCCTCATATTTCCTTCCTTCTCTTTTGTAACTTTTAAGTGGCTTTGCAGTATTCAGTAGAACAGGCACTATTGTCACCAAAACAACAGAGGAAGACTCTTTTTTTTTTTTTTTTTTTTTTTTTACATTTTCTTTGTGGGCTATTTTCATGTGCCTTTCCTTTCCAGTTACCCATAGTCCCTTTCTGAAAGTTGCTATATTCTGGTTTTCTCCTCCGGAAATGTTTTCCACAGAGAAGTGGATTCTCTGTGCCACCATTTTCTGCTGATCTATCTCTGTATTGTATGTCTAGCCCATATGCTGAGGCTCTCAGCCACTTACATCACTTTGGACTAAGTGCAGTTAAGAAACTCAGCATTGAGAACTAAGACCTTGTTTAGCATGTTCTCATTTCTCATTTATTTCCACAGTAGGTTGCCACCAATTTTTAATATTTTCAATTCTGAGAAAATAATTACCTCAAAGCTTCTAGCAGTATTTATTTTATTAGCAGAAGCATATAACTCTTATTAACAGAGGCTCAAGTACCAAAACCTTCAGATCCCATAAAAAGGCATTATGCCAAGTTAATACCATTAAATAGGAGTGACATATCTAAACTGCAAGAATAAAATGCTAATCTGATTAAATGTGAGGGGAACTATGCCATAGTTCTAGTAATCCTCCTAACCTGAATCTAGGAGGCTAATGAGGCTCTTTACCATGCACTTAAAATATGACTTACTTGGGAAAAGTTTGTTAAACACAACTTCTTAGAAATGTATCTATTTGGATAATAAGGACACTCAGACTCATCTTCACTAGTTACACTGAGATTTGAATAATCCGCCATTCACTTAGGCAGGCACACAAGCTCCCACACTGGTCTACCAACTCCAATTGGAGTTTGAAATATATAGCAAAGGGAATAAACCTCCAAAACCACTGGCCCAGAAGCTTAAATCTAAAGTCTGTTTTCTTTATACCTTATAGAGCAATTACTTCTCTGTTTGTGCTTTGAGGAATTGTTTTTTCTGCAAGACTAAAAACTAACAGGAACTTTTTTGGTTTTATTTCAGAGCAAATTGCCTGAAATTAAGCCAGCCCGGGAACATATAATTAATAACTATCAGCCGAAGTAAGTAGCTCTGTATTCTAATTAACTTGTACTTTCATAATTTCTTAGCAAAGTTATTTCACACTGAGAACATTATGCTGTTAAACCTGATTAATTTTGGTTTTGCAGAGAGGACAGAAACTCAAAGCTCAAAGGCTCTCTCCCATCTTGTATTTACCTTGTACTATCTGGGTTAAATCATCCAACTTTTCTGTGGTTCACATTTTCATTTAAAAAAACCGTATATGAAGGCTAACAAAGCATTTCGGCAGTGTGAAGTGTGCATAAAAACACCAGCTTGTACATTAAAGACAAAACAGACACTACAAAATAATCAATATTGCTCCATCTATTTCCAAGACATAGATCAGTAACCTAGCTTCTAGGACTCTTGTGAACACCGAAACATTTTTTAGATGCTCTGTAAACTGCAAAGTTTCATTTATCCAGAAACCTCACTTACAGAAAATTGTGAACCAGAAAGTAAGCAAAAGTAATGTTATCACAAACTTCACATCCACCTCATTAATCATAACATTGTTTCTCCTTTAAAAAAAAATCATGTCTTCTAGTTTCTATTTTCTTAGAAAATAGGTTGTTTTGCAAAATTCATTGTTGAATTTTTTTTTCTGATTTATTCATCTATTGAGTAAAATGCAAAAGTTGGGAGTCAATTATCAAATCATTGTGGGCTAAAATTGTTAACAAAAAAAAACAAATGTGTGTGTCAGTAGTAAACTGAAAATTCATGAGCAGTCTAAGAAAATGAATTTGCAATTATACCTCAACTAAAAAAGTGGAAATAATATTAACAGAAAGCACTTAAGTATCTATATGAACACCACTATAAAAATCTATTGATAATCTAAAGGGAGATACAAATGTGTATGTACATATGTGTGTACACACACATATATGTTATTATTATATATTTATATATATATCTGTGTGTGTGTATATATAAATAAAATTTTGTTATTAGATAATATAGCAGACATCGGTTGTTTTTGCCTTTCCAGTATTTTCTCCTACCTTTTTGTTACCAGTGTCTTTTTTCTTTTGGGGAACTCTTCTTTTTTATTTTTATTTTCATTTTTTTAAGTAAGCTGTATGCCCAATGTGGGGCTCACACTCAAAAGCCCAAGATCAAGAGTCTCATGCTCTACCTATTAAGCCAGCCAGGAACCCTCTTGGGGAAATCTTTCCTCACCCTCTATGGTTCTACTGTAGCTCCCTTCCAACCAGAGGGGGTGTCCTCTATTGGTACCTTAACCTCTTGGTCACACTAATAATCCTATTAGGCAATTATAATCCTTCACAATTTTTCTAAGGTGGAAATTAAGGGAAAACATTCACAATTCCTCTGGATGATTATCTGTAAGGAAGGCTCTCTAGAGATAATAGCCACATACCTTGACAAGTGGGGCAGCCTAAGAGAATGAAGATAGCACAGGAACAAAAGCTGAAATAAGAAATGTAGAAACAGGGAAAGGACTGTTTCTGACACTTAAATCCCAGGATGCCCACAACGCCCAAGGCCTGTACAAAACGCTGCTACGAAAATAAATAAAGGAAATAAAGGAAATCTCATTTAAAATGGAGTCAGAAGGCCCTAAAGGGGAGCTTTTAGGCATGTGCCACTTGTTGAAGCCTGCCTAACCAGCAAAAGGAAGGAAAGAGAATTATCTTCACGAGGGAAGATATTTTCACATAGGAATTTCATCTCCTGCTTTAAGAAAAAGAAGGAAGATCCCTCCCTGCCCCAGCAACAATGCACTATCCACTGCTTGCTCCAAATGAGAAACTGATACAACCTCAAACTCTGATTCTTCTCCAATTCACTTTTGTTTAAAACAGCCCTCCCCAGAAACGGGAACCCTCTTCCCGTGTTGATGGGAATGCAAACTGGTGTAGCCACTCTGGAAAACAGTAGAGAGGTTCCTCAAGAAGTTAAAAATAGAACTACCGTCTGACCCAGCAATTGTACTACTAGGTATCTACCCATAGGATACAAAAACAGTGATTCAAAGGGGCACGTGCACCCCAATGTTTATAGCAGGAATGTCCACAATAGCCAAACTATGGAAAGATCCCAGATGCCCGTAGGCAGATGAATGGATAAAGAAGTGATAGATAGATAGATGTATACATACACATAGAGGAAGGGAAAGAAAAATAAAATAACATGAAAACAGAGAAGGAGGCAAACCATAGGGGACTCTTAACTATAGAGAACAAACTGAGGGCTGCTGGAGGGGGTATGTGTGGAGGGATGGGGTGATTAGGTGATGGGCAGTAAGGAGGGCACTTGACAAAAATGGCACTGGGTGTTATATCGCAACTGATGAATCACTAAATTCTATCCTAAAACTAATGATACACTATATGTTAACTAAACTGAATTTAAATAATAATTAAAAAATAAAAATAAAAGAGCCCTCCCCAACTTCCTCCAAAAACCTCAAAAAAGCTGACCTTCCTTTTGTCTCTGCACTTGCTTATGGGTTGCTATTGTTTGCCTGTCCTGAATTGCAGTTCATCTGCTATTCCCAAAGAAACTTATTTTGCTGGTTAAATAACTGGCTATTTTATTTTTAAGATTGACATATTTGCCATATTTGTTAATGGTTGCAATTTTTAAAAATTTCATAAAACTAATATGGCCCAATACCCTACAATATCATACACTTTTCTAGAGAAAGTTGGAACCCAAAAAATGTTATCCTTTTGATACAGTAATCCTTCACACAACACAAAAACCAATTAAAAACATAAGTAAATCCATAGAACATAAACAAAAGTATACATAAAAGATATGTCCCATTTATTATTCTAAATGGCATCTACCCATGTTATGCATAAAATACTAACTTGTATATTCCCACAAGAGTTTCAAAATAAGACATTTGTTCAGATTTTTAAAAAGTTTTGATATAGATATCACATAGTATTAATAAAAAAAAACTCAGCCATAACATAGCAAGTCCCTCTTCACTGCTTTAATTGCATCTTTTTTCATGTAAGGTACAGTAATGAGAACTAAACTATGAAAATGCAGACTTGATGTTTGCAAGGATGTATAGAAATTAACACAGTTTATTTTATCACCGCTTGAATGAGGACCACATCCTGATGGAATGGCATAATATCCTTTCTCAGTGATCTTTTCTCATTATCATCTGCTTGGAAATATAGCAGTGATCTTTTCTGATTATCATCTGCTGGGAAATATAGTCATACTTCCCTGCTCTCAAGAGCAATTTGAACTTTATTGAGGAAAAAAAAAAAGTAAAATGTTGAAAGTAATTATGGAAGGAAAATTAACTTTTCCCTTGTTGATCTTACATAGATGACCACTTGCATCTAGCCTAGTCTGGAATGAAAAGGATTCTTTTTTTATTTCAAAAGATAATCAATCAGGAAAAAAAATCCTTTACTTAAGAGCTAGTCAGGAAACCACTTCCAGCATTTCACAGAATTAGTCCTTCACCTTTAAATGAGAATATAATCGTCAAGGTCTCTGCATTAGAGGGGACTCCAACAGAGTTCTTAAATACAAGGACTCAGCAAAAGCAGAAAATAGTTTTTATGTTAAGAGAAAATAACTGAGTCCATTTGTAAATTTTATATGTCAATGTAGTCAGGTAGCATCTGCTTAAGTGGAAAATCTACTACCAATGAACACTTAATCTTTTGAGTTTAAGGATCAAGAAGAAACGAAAAGCAAAAACAAAACAAAAGATGATATAACTCAAAGGGGTAAGGTTGAAGAATCCTGCTTTTGCAAAGGAGTGAGGAGATCACAATCCCTGGACTGTAAAGCCCTTGAATGCACAGAATATTCATCTGTCTTTAATGTATTTAGCATGAAGACTGGTATCCATTAAGTCTCCAATGGCTGTTTGTGTGATAGCATTGAATATCAAATTCAAAATGGCATTGAATATCAAATTCAAAATGAGTTTCAATAATTTTTAAAATGTGTGAAATTTGTTATCAAAACTGTAGCAGTTATGCATTTGCTCTCAAGTTTTGTTGTGACCTGGCACAACATGGAAACACTACAATGCTCACCTCCTGTGCAGAATGAGAATAGAGCATATGGACTATCCTAAAATCAAAATGGGGATGAAATTCAACCTGTGGTCTTGCAAATCATTGGATGTGCTTAACAAAGTTTCTAATGTTCCTCTTTCTAATGGCCTATCTGGGCACTTCACTCTAGCTAGAGGTCCATGTCATGTAGGAAAGTTCCCTTGATTATTCCTACTCAATAATCATTCCTAATAATAGGAATGCGTTGCACCTTTTTAATCAAAGCAGGTGTAAACTACAGATAAGCAGAAATGTAGAGAGCAAAGACATCCAATCCTACTTTCCATGGTTCAGGGATGCAAGGCCAACAGTCTATTGAAGATAATACGAGTTCCCTTACTAGCTTGCTGAGATGATTTTCATTAAGAATAGATTATATGTGGAAAATGCCTTACACATATTAGGTATTACATAAATAATTATTGACTAAAGAAATGAATGATAAATTTATATTTTAATTATAATTATATTTACTTTATAATTACTATTATTTTACTCTTATGGTTTGCCACCATCACTTCACATCAGTTTCGAGAGTCATAGAGTTCTATAAGACAATCTTTCCCCTGGCTTGAGCTTAACCTATAATACCCTTCAAATTCAAGGACAGGAAGATCATAAAATATGCTGATCACATATGAATCTTTTTACATCTACTTATAACTGTAGAAGTAGTGCTATACAAGGTTCAATACAAAATTAAAATACTCTCAGTCATTATCACTATTTTCATGTGTTGCATGTACATTTATCATTGCAATATTATACTCTGTGAACAAGTGGCTTAAACGTGTTATGTAGAAGAAGAGATTACATGAGAAAAGTCTCTTGCATTTCAAAATCTTTAAATTTGTAAACATTGATGCTTTGTTCTCCCTTGCAGAGTTTCAGTGTAACAGGTTCACTGTCCTGAGGAAGTCCTCAATGCATTGATTACAACCAGCTTGTCAATCTTCTATCCCAGCGAAATTAATCATGGTGACAGTTGCCACTATGGCCTCCTCCCTGTATTTTCCAAGCATGGAGGAGGACAAGTGAGCACCTGCCTCCTAGATTTTAGATTGAAAATATCACTAGAACAAACCAAGATTCTTTACCCTGTAACAGAATATAACCTTCTGAAAAAGGCTGGGAGCCCCCTCATGAACATGTCCATATTCTGATCGTGGTTTTCCTTTAAAAATCAAATCCCTCAAAGAATTTGTAAATGGACTTTACCATTTATAATCTAATCATCAGTAAATGGCATTTAAGACGATTATTTCACATTGTTTTATCACATTAACAGAATTCATCAAAAATGTGATCAAAATATTTATAGAACTACTTTTGTAACAAGAGAAGTCATTTATGGTTCTTTTCATAATAAAAGTAATGCACCAAATAAATATCCACTTTTGAAGCTGCTCAAGTAAAAGAAAAACCAGAAATATTAAAGACTGGTAAAGGTATTAACTTACCATCCCTTAGAATATTACTGAAACACCTGACATATTACATAATGTAATAAGATAGTATTACATAATGGTCACAAACATATTATAAAATGACCACTTTTAAAGTAGGAGGATTTCATTTACAACATATTTGATATGTATGTTTACTAACCTAAAGGTCCTGAGAATATAACATCTCATGCTTCCACATTGCAAAAACAGACAGCAACACATGCTGCTAAATCCCTATTTTAAAGTATTAATATATTAAAGTATTAAAAGTGACAGACTTTGACCTATATTATGAATTTCTATACTGTGCTGAACTCTCAGGCTGCTCTGTTGCCCCCTGTCAACTTGTTTTCAATAAATGATTCAGGGAATGAGTGGGTTCACATTAGCTCACCTGAGAAAGCATTCCTTGTTTCTGAAATCCTATGAATAGGTTTGTTTAGGAAAATCAGTGAAACAGTCCATTTAATCACTCATTTCTTTCTACATTAAAAGACAAGGTAATCTATAACTTTGTTACAGAGCCCAGTAAGTTGTTCTGAAACACCATAGGATCATAGGATCTTACTATTTTTTCTGTGCTGGAAAATTCCCATATCTCATCAGGAAGAAAGGGAATACCCACCATACCACTGGCTTTAGTTCAGCCTCCTTTTTGTTCTTACATACACTATCCCTTAGCCAGTCCTGGCTTCGTTCAATTGTGAAAAATGAAGTCTCTCCTCTGCCTTTTTAAAAACAAGTTTGCTTTGCTCTAAGTCTGGCTTTTTGTGTTTCCTAGGGCTGGTTACCACCCAACCCCAGATATCAATGTGAGCTAGCATTTTCATTTTCCTTCTCCTGTCTTATGCTTGTAAGACATCTTGTAAGGTGTCGTCAATCTCTAGAAGTTTTGGGATAAGGCCTAGAATTTGGATCATGCTCTTATTTTGCCAGAACAATGATTAAACACACACACACACCACAAAAAAATGAGGTAACAGTTTGAATTGTGTTTGCTTCTAAATCCTGAGATAATTTAACCCATTTTCCAAAGAAATAATCTACTTTCAAATTTAGCCTTATTTTAAACATACCCTTAGGGATACCTGCAAGTTAATATTTCAGCACATTATTGATTGATTTCATATCATTTCATATGATTTTCATGTTATCTTGTCCTATCCCCCCTTTTAGTCAGAAGCTTTGATGGTTTAAGTGCTTTATCAATTGAGGGGGTAGAAGAGTCTAATATGGCTGACAGAATAAAACAGATTGATTTGAAATTCACATGCAGTATATTTGAAAAGATAGATTCTCAATGATTTACTTGCAACTCTATTTTCAGCTCTTTTCAGTTAGTACTCAGCTGTTCATATCTCCAATTTAATGCTTTATACAGTTGCCTCAATACATTTACAGATTTAAATGTACAGCAGTATGTAATTCTGAAAAAAATATACTCTATAAGTTTAAAAATTTTAATGGGGCTATGTGGAAAGTTAGAATTATCTTAGCACATGGAATTCACTTTTTTCCTTATTAGTGAAAGGTACTAAGAATGCTTTTCTGGAAAGGACCTCTGTTTGCCTTCTCATGCCTAATCACATGAAAAGTAAGGGCAAACCCCTTGTGGCAACATTGACAATCACTTTGATTGTAAAAGTGTGATATGGGGACGATAAGTACCCTTTGTTCTAAATTTCAACAATTTGGTTTCCTTGCATCATTCACTTTCAAGAAAATGTACTGTAGCTCAATTTTTTCCATCACTCCTACTTTTCATTCAACACTTCTTTACAAAATTCTGCCTTTTCTCCATAGCAGTCAACCGCTATGACCATGACCACCACTGTTAATACTGAAAGCAAACATCAGTCAGGTGGACTTGCAGTTGGATTTAAATAAATCTTGGCACTTCTACCAAAAAAAAAAAAAAAAAAATTCTGTTTTATGATGTGTCAAATGTAAATGAACTAGGTGTCCATTTAAACATGACTTAAATTTGATCTTGTGTTTTGTATCTACTGTATTAAGAAGGCCCAGACTTCTTTATTGATAAACATAATTACTTTTAAGCATACTATAATTCTAAAGTACAATATAAATATTAGACCAGCAAAATCAGTTTTCTTTTGCCCCTCAGATTCCTTTCAGATTCGATCTATCTCCAACTTCTCCAGTTAATGGAGTGTAGTGTCTGTGTGCATTATCAAATGTGATGTATAATCCATTCTGATGGTTTAGGGCTACTTTCCCCACTCCCCGCAATAGGAAAACGGGCCAAGAGATGTGGGCCTGCAGCCTTGAACCAGCTGGATTCACAAGATAACTCAGTTTCTTTGAGTTGGTAGAGTTCTTTGTTCAGTTACTACAACTTCAGTCCAGAAAAAGCATGATCTCTCCTGTTAGGTGATTCACATGGGGGAACAAGAGCAAGCTTCCTGAGATCAGAATGATAGAGAGATAGGAAAACAGACCTCAGTTGTGGAAAGTGAGGGAGACCAAGGCTCAGTAGCCCTGTTTCCCAGCTGAATGGGGTGTAGCCTCCCTTACCTGAAGCATAAATGGTGTTTTTCATGCTCAGAAAATATGCCCTGGCAGCTTCTTCTCCCAGGTGGGCCTCCTCTTACATTCAGGGGTTATGTAATTATCACAGAATGCAAACATGGTTCTAAGCCAATGAGGAAATAAATAAAGGACACTTGCTAGGAAAAATTTCCAAGCAATTTAACATAACAAATATTTGCTGGGTGGGGTTGACTTAACCTGCAGGCAATGTGTTTGTTTTTTTTTATTTAAGATTTTATTTATTTATTTGACAGACAGAGATCACAACTAGGCAGAGAGGCAGGCAGAGAAGGAGGAGGAAGAGAAGCAGGCTATCTGCTGAGCAGAGAGCCCATGCGGGGCTCCATTCCAGGACCCCGGGACCATGACCCAAGCCGAAGGCTGAGGCTTTAACTCACTGAGCCACCCAGGTGCCCAGCAATGTGGTTTTTTGACAAAGAAGTGAAAGATCCATAACCGACTAGAACTAAGTCGCTAGGAAAATGGGTGATGGAAGTGCTTGCCACAGAATTTAAAGCAGGGAGGGAATTTTAGAGATCATTTGCATAGTCCTTAGTGGAGTGCCTTGCCCAGAGCAGTCTCACAGTAAATAAAACTGCTAAATGAATCCAGTTTACTCCCTCTTTTAACAGATGAAGGAACTAAAGCCAAAGGGAGGAAATAATTTCCTCAACAACATAAAGTTGGTCAGTGGCAGACCCAGTGTGAGAAACCAGAATTTCTAAATCCTTACTGATTATTTTTTCTATTATACCCTTTGTATTCATTCAGTCATTTCCACTGTTGACTGAGCTTTTATTTTCACCATCCCTAGACCTTTGTCCACGTGACCTCATGTCTGCAAGGACCTAGAGTAGAACAATTCCTTAAATCAGACTTAACTACTCTAGTCCACATCCATGTATCGCTTCTCTGAATTCCCATGGTGCATCCCGCTTGTATCACAGATTTAGAATTTAAGTTCAAAGATGTATGGGTTATTTTACAATGGTTTCATATGTATCTCTTGAGTTATTAATAAGCTTGCATGCTCCTCTGAATAAGGGACGTTTACTTATAGCTCTTTTATGTGTTAGCATGTAACTTCTTCGGTTTATATGGGTGCATGACAGTAAGAATAAGTATCCAACTTAATATCCCAACTAGGACACTTCTGAGACTCAAAGAAAGTATTATTGACATTTATTCAGTAAGTGTAAACTGTGACTCCCCTGAGCAGACGGGAATGTATGGTCACCCTAACAAGAGTTGACTGGATCAACGTGTGTTCAATTAACTAGTCATCACATTGGTGATTGCACAGATGTCCAACCACGGGATACTGCCTACAATTTACCCAATAGCATGGACTGAAATTATTTCCAAAATAGTAATCATGGAAAACATATGACATGTTGTAGAATTCTATTTGCTGAATACGTGTATGTATGTGTCATTTATTTAAAAGTTATTACGAATATTTCCACAAAATATTTGTTGCCTTCATTTTTAAGTTGTAAGGCTAAAGTTGAATGCAAAACTTTTCTGGGGGCGGGTCTCGCTTTAATCATTCCAATATTGAAAATGTGACTGAGAGTGAAAATAAAATGGCATTGTTTCTGATTCTTTCCTGGAGGTAAAATATGAAATCCAATGACTTTCTAGGTGGGGTAAGATAGATGGAGTGTTATAAGGAGCTATGGACAAAAAGACCCAAATTGGAAGTTTAAAATTAGGTTTAAATTTAAATACCCCATTCAGAAAGCAGCAAGACATATAATTTTTAATTTCCTTTCATATAGATTATGGAGCTATTAGTAAAGAAAACAAGGAAAATCCATGATAAACTCCTATACAACTAATGACTAACATCTTCTAGCATTTACACACCATCATATTCTATATTAACTTATTGAAATAAAGCTTCACACTGATTTGTCAAGAAATAATCAAACAAGTTTTTGATATGATTTTCACCACACACACATACATTTTGCTCAGATATCTAACAAAGGCCAAACATCCTGGACAAAACAGCCCATAGTTTCAATTTGTTAATATTGCTAAATTAGAGGTTTAATGATAAGAATTTCCTGCGGCAGAATGAATTTTAAGCACTAGAACAATGGCAGTTACACCATCTGCTCCAGACAGAAATCTGCTGTCTTGACAGTAACAAAGGACAAATAGGCAACAGAGATACACCAAGCTGGCAAGAGGCTAAATGCAATAAGGGAAGAAGTATTTCTTAGATAAATTGCTTTTTTCGCTGAATACTACATTCTGTGCTAAACAACCCTTCATTCAGCTATAAGCAGATGTTTATCAAAGAGAATTCATAGTCTTTATCACTAAGACTGTTTTATATTATAAGAGAGTCTAAACAGTCATACTTTTCCATCTTCAAAGTTCTAAATGAAATTAAAGCACACACACAGAAAAAAGACAAGCAAAAATAATTACATGGGAAAACAAAATAGCAATGTTGCCCTTAGGAAAAATGCTGAGAACAGACATTGTGTTGACAGATTCTCATCTACCCACATGGGCCTCTAAGACAAGCCCCTAGACTATATTATTTTAAGAAATTAAGTTTTAAAAATCTATTTAAAAGGCTGTCTTCCCACATCTTGTTATCAGTATGATATGTGTGTTTATGTCTGGAGAGGGGTAGGGGGAATGTTTAACTGGCACTTACTCTGCATTAAAATAATAAGGGAAAAATAATAAAACTCTGTATTATTATAATGCATTTGTTCACGAGGGTAGTAGGCCTTCTGAACACTCTTTTGCCTTATTTCTAAGGAAGAAAGTATTTATTTTCATTTAAAAAAGAGACCAATGTCTGGAACTTCAAGACAAGAAAGTTTACCTAAGGTACATGGTCCATCTTCTACTTTCATTTCCAATCACCCACATACTTGATGTTCACTTTTCTTTTATCCCTGGTTCAATAGTGTCAATAAAGAGGATAGTTGAAGCAATAATAAATAAAAAATATATACTGCATAAAAAGTCTTTCTAATGTATCGTTGCCAATCATCAGGAAAAAATGTATCATTTTTTAAAAAACTTGGATGCAAATGCTGGTCAACAAGACTTTATTTATTTAGTTTAATGTGTATTTTTCACTGATATATTTCATCCTAATTGTATGAAAATAGTAATATAATGAGCTGCAAGGTATGTACATTTTTTTTTACAGTGTTGGGCCTAATTATTAGAACATAGCTATGAGCCCAATGTCCTTTCTGGTAGAGAGCCCTAAAGACATTTCCTAGGAAGGCAAGTTTACCATCTATAAAGTCAACATAAAAAAATGTGAGGTCTTCCTCCAAAATAATAATTATCACTTAAATATTTATCATGAATTTATTTCTTACAAACTAATCCTTTCTGGATTTTATTTTATTTTTGTGTTATTTTTTAAAATAGGCTCCATGTTCAATATGGGGCTTGAACCCACAACTCTGAGATCAAGAGTTGCATGTTCTACTGCCTAAGCCAGCTGAGGACCCCTTCTTTTCTGGATTTTAAATGAGTTTTCAGTCTATATATATATATATTTTTACCACATAAAACAGTGCCAAATTTTATATGGTTCTAAAGCTATGGTATTCAATTTTCTAGAACTTTGAGTTCTGATAATAAGAATTAATGACTGATTTCACAGGTAACTTACATGAGTTTATCCATCAGTAATTATTGAACTTCTACTTTTTGTAGGGCACTGGGCTAGGTGCTTCTGTAAGTACTAAGACATATGAGAAGAGAGTCTTTGCTTTTAAAGAATTTACAACTTAGCTAATAAGATAACATTAAGGAATAAAAAAAAAAAAATGGGAAATGTGTCATTACCACACTGTGGTAGAGGGAGAATTTGTGAGAACTTGAGTATTTAAAGGTATTAATGAAGAAAAGAAGGGACCAGGAACGGATCTTGAATATAGACCTAATTACAAGAAATAATGGAAAAGGAATTCTATCCACACGAGTTTAAACAGACTGTTATATACAGGGAATGAAGAGGCTGGGAAGGCTAGTTTGTCAGGAAGCTAGTAGAAATGAGGAGAACTAAAATACACTGGAGCCAATATCTGCGAGATAATTATAATCTCACTTTAATCACATCAAAGGGAAAAGATAACTTATCTCTCCTGTCCTACTAAATACTTAAAGAGCAATTTGCCAGGGTATTAAAATGAATTTATCTTGTAATATAATCACCATGGCAATCTTAGATCATTCCAGTAGTTTCAACCTTATTTTAAGGACTAGGAAACTGAGTCCAAGAGGGGTTAATGTAAATTGCTAAGAGTTACCCAGCTAATAATAATGGTGATGATAATGTAATAATAATAACATTTTTTACTTCCTACTATTAACTTAATATGGACATAGCTTTGTTTAGTAGTAGCAAGTACTGAGCTGCTAGATTTGTCTCTCCACCCCCTCACGTTTCTTGGCAGGGTCGCAGGACCCAGTAAATATGTACCCCCCAGCATGCAGGAGTAGCCCACAGCATGACTCTCCCAGCTTTGTGGAGGGATTTGCTTTTGCACTGCTCGATGCCCAATTGGTCAAGGAAAAGCCCAATGGGTCACTTGCCAGTGCTGTAGACAGTAGAGCCAGGGTTGGAAGCCTGTGCTCTGTTCAGAGGAATCGGCTTAGAAGAGGGGGTGGATATGAGACCTAAGTCATCTCAGAATCCATTCTTCATTCCCTCAGTATGGCCACTACATACATGGGTTATCTTTAAGGGAAGAAAATGTGAGTTTAGAATCAGGCAGATCTGGGTTCAGAATCCCAGCTCTGTCACTCACAAGCTGTGAAACCTTAGAACCTCACTTAAGCCCTCTTGGCCTGTGTTTCCTTCTTTGTTAAACGGTATCAATAATAACTTGTTTATTGACAGCTGCCTGTTGTGAGAATTAGAAGGAATAACTTGCAGAGTTCAGTCTAGTCCCTGACATTAGTAGATGTTCAGTAAGTAACAGCTATTGTTAAAAACAAACATCTCCCACTTCCCCAGTGACAATTCTCTTTCTCTTTCAAATGACTATTTGTGAGGAACTTAGTTACACATTTGTGGAATTTTTTAAGTTAATAATTCTACAGTTTTTTTCTACTTGTCTTGTAATTTCCCTTTACAAAAGCCAACTTTCTTTGTACCTAACTATTTATATTGGCTTACATGTTGAATATGACTATTTAAAATAGCTTAAACTTGGGCGCCTGGGTGGCTCAGTTGTTAAACGTCTGCCCCTTCAGCTCAGGTCTTGATCCCAGGGTCTTGGGAATGAACCCTTGGTGGGGAGTTAGCCCTTGTTTCTTCTCCCTCCTCCACTCCCCTTACTTGTGTTCCCTCTTTGGCTGTCTCTCTCTCTCTCTGTCAAATAAATATATAAATAAATAAATCTTAAAAAAAAAGAAATAAAATTGTTTAAACTTTCTTGACAAGAATTTGTAGATCATTATCCTTGAATTATGTGATGAAGACAGATCTTTCTTGTGTGTCTAGAAGAAACTCACATTTCCCCAAATGTACAAAGCAGAAAACTATTCATTTGATATGTCTCCCATTTTTTCTGGGTTATGACTAAAAATCTGTACATTGAACAGCCACGGTCAAATAATCATTACCTCTTACTTTTTGTTTGGCTTCATAAAGTCATTGATAAAAGACTATGAACCATGGACTTTTCTAAATGTATAGTGTTCTTATCAAAACAAGTCTTTCTCTATAAGCTCTTTTAGTTTTGTCCCAGCCTGGTATGCTGTCTTACCAAAGGATGCCCACTTAGGTGCTCAATTACCCTAGAATTCTAAGAATAGTCTGACTTCAAGTGCATAGAATGGAATTAATTATAACCCTTGGTATTTGAATCACCGCTATCATCTCACCAGACATGGCTACATTGATATAACTAATTAATAATCAATTAAAATGAAAAAAAAAAACCCACATCTTACATGCACTGTGAATATTCAGCTTTAGAAGACAATGCCAGCTTCCTTTCCCAAGTAGTTGTACAAATGTATACTTCCACCCGTATTGCATAAAAGATCTAGGTGATTCACATTCTTTAGAATGCTTGGCTCTTTGAAACTTTTTAAATTTTTACTGACACAATGAATAAAATATTCCATTTCTTTCTTGCCTGACCTCCCTAGATGAGGAAGTTCCATACTAAAGTTGGGGTTTAACACTTTTCCTAGATACTTGAAACAGAATGAAATCAAATACTAGAACTTTCTCAGCGTAATGAAAACTACAGGTGATATTTTAGACCCTTCTTGGCTAAAGGTGTTAAAAAATGAGGAGGAAAAGGACAATTCAAAAGAATAGTACTCTAAGAGTAGGAGAAAAGTGCACTCCAAAATTTAAAGTGCATATATAGGCTTATCTGTGATGTATAAAAGAACATATTTTCTTGCTTAAAATTCTAGAAAAATGGCAAATTGAGGGGAAAACACGAGTTAACCTTTGTTTCTGCTTTTCCAGTGAAGGAAACCTATTTCTAAAGTGTTGGTTAATCAGTTAAAATATAGACACTCTCTTGAATGTGCAGACAGACTACTTGGTAGACATGAATACACAAAAAGGAAAAATACCATGTGACAAACTGGTTATTAATTATGGGTTTTAATAGTTTATATTGCCTGTGGGAGACCATCCATTTATGAAGTTGTGGTCCATTTAATTCATCATTCAGAAAAACACATGTTAAGTATTCCAGTTTTGAAAAGCAATTGTTTCTCAGAATGATTGTTTTATGTGTAATCATGATTGCAACAGCTTTAATCCTAAATTATAATATCACTTTCAATTTGCATACTCATCAAAATGTAATCTGGCAGTAGAATCAAGTCACCTACAAGAAATTTAGTCAAGATTTTTACTTTATTAATGATTGTCATTCTATCCCATAGTGGTGATGTGCCACTTTTCTAATTACGCTTAACCACGTCCCATTAAGATTATGTACTTGCCCAACATGCACTGCAACCATATCATTCAATGCCTTTTGGTTTCGTGGATGACTGAAATTTGAGAGGAGCGTGTCTAACAAAAGTTCTTTAATATAAAGACATAAACACCAGAAGACCTTCTTAGGCACAAGATAGATACCATTTAAATACTGCTACTAAAGAGAGGGCTAACTCACACTAATTAAATATGTTATCAATTTTTAGATATACCAAGCATTAGGGAAACATTTCTGCTGAAAAGTTAACTACTGGCCTTATAAAATCTTGATGGATTAAGTCATGATGAATTGATGCAGGCCAGTGGACTGAAATTGTTTTCAGAATCCAACAGGAGTTCAAATATTTATCTTCATTTTTCAGTGCTGAGGGTAAGCACTCCTGAAGAAGCAGATCTGTAAGTTTTACTTTCAGATTGACACTATGATCTAATGATAAAATATTTAATCCATGGTCATTATAGACTTTTCTCAAGATAACTATATATTTGACAGAAAACCAAAATGTCTCTCTTTTGCTTGCTTTTACTATATCCTTCTCAAAAAATTAATGGTGACTACACTTGCGGTGAGCACTGAGTAACATACAGAATTGCTGAATCATTATGTTATACACCTAAAACTAGTGTAATGCTATATGTTAATTATACTTCAATTTTTTAAAAAAGTAACAGAAAGTGAAGTAAGAAAAAAATTAGTTCATCAGCCATCAAGTCTTTGTGGCGTGCCTAGAATGTCAAAGGGACTTCTGTGGATGCCTAGATAGGGTCTGAAAAGACAAATAATGAGATGGAAGATATAATGATGACAGCTCTGTATACAGTTCAGCCCAATTTGTAAGAGCACCTCCTGAAGGCTTTCCCTCTGAAATGCAGGGTTCATTTATTTCTCCCCTCTTTCTACCTGTATAATCCTTGTTGATCTTTGTAACGCTCTTTTTTTTTGTTTTTGTTTTATGGTAATTAATCTCATCTCACCAAGCAGATGATGAGCAAGTTGAGAGGTCAGAGATCTTGGCCAATAGTTATCTGCAACTCCCCAAATTCCTGGCATAGTACTGATCCCATATTAGTTCTCCATAATTATTTTGGTGAATTAATGTAATATTCAAAGTGAAATTATCCAGATACCTTAGTCCACTCACTCTTTATTATAATCTCCAAAGACACAAAGAAAGGGAGAAAAGATGCAGTTCACTGTATCACCATCAGTTACAGGTTCTAGACTGTTCTATTAATCAAATGTTTACAATAAATTGTGTGAAGACTTCCGAATAATTTAGAGTAATAAACAACATCCTTTTTCTGTGACAGGGGTATTTTGGTATGTTAATTGTAGTGTTTTGCTTTTTAAAAACTGGGTTACATTATTTTTCATTCTAATGCAAACTTAATGCACTACCTATTAATATGAAGAGTCAAACATAATGATCTTGGATTTATGTAATTTTCCTAAAAAATAAACTGAGAACTTTATGTTCTCTAGGGCATGATATCATAAAGTGTAATGAAGGCAGAGCTGCTGGAGCTGTGTTCTGCCAACTTCTACTATCCAAATTGCCACTGACCTTCCCCTGAAGGCTTTAGAGAGCCTCACCATCCTTTAGTCTTCCTCTAATTCAGTGACTATCTGTTATATCTCACAGCTATAACTCTGCCATAGGGGAGCTTAATCAGTCAATTGGGGGAAATAAACAAATATTTTTAAATGACAGAAGTCAATGTTGGATAGCGATTACACTAAAGAAAGTTATCTGGGAACAAGTCATGAATTATAATGTAGGGTACATAGAAACTTGAAACAAATCATATTTATTCCTTCTATTTCATTTGCTTTGGTGCCTCCCTTGGGAATCTAACATAGAAATCAATTCCCTAAGCTTATGAATATTAAGAAGTGATGAGTTTAATTCAACTTTTTCTAAAAGGTTGTCTTGATAGAAGATGGGACATTAAATAGATGATCAGATTTTTAAAATTGTGACTTAGACAAACTTTTATCATATCAGAGTCCCAAGCACTGGAAAACTACCTAAGCATGACATGCCTCTGTAGCCACCTGGTGGTAGGGGATGCTTGTTACAGGTGTAATAACTGGGAAGCATGATACCAAAGCATCTCAACTGAGACAAAGATGAGAGATCCAGCCCATGTATTTGAGTATTAAAACGTATTTCTCTTTGGAAGAACAGCTATAAATATTATCAAAACCCCTTAATCAGCATTTTCCTCTTACCGTCTTCTCCATGTTGATCTCACCTTAGCCCTTTACTGAGTATAACCCAATGAGGTCACAGGCCCCATGGGCTCCGCCTCATTCAATGCTCATTGCTTTCCAGGCTTTTTGCGAAGCCCCTTCCCCTCAATACACATTCTCGAAGTGCCTTTCTTCGTGACCTCTCTACATTCTGAATTCAACTGTCTTCAGTGTTGACATCACAGGCCACTTCTTATACTCCATCACGACCCTAACTAATCAGAATCTTTACCCTTCATTTGCTTGTCCTCCTTGGCCTTATCTCTTTCTTTCCCTGAGATATCTGTTCCATGATAAGTTCTCAAGTAAACATTTTTTTTCCCCCCATAGAATCACTTTCTAGAAATGAACTTTCTAGCTTGGTTTTCCTTTAGCAATTTAGAGAAGACACTGAAATAGCAGTTTTCTTTAGGATACTAGAGTTATTTGGTTATCTTTTTTCCCTTTTAGAATCAGAGGTTACTGTCAGCCAATAACATCAAGATCTGTTTGTAAACTGAAAATCTGGTTTATGCTTTAAAGGCAGGAGGAGGGCCAAAACTCATCACAATGCATATCAAAAGAAGGAAAATGCCAAGGAGCAAAGAATGTAAGGAAGGTGTGCTACATTTAGATGTTAGCACATCAAGCACCAAAATCAATTGTAAATAAAACTTAAACAAATAAAGTGGAATAAAGACTAATTCATTTGCATTTTTATATTCATGAGAACATGATGTGTTTTGTTAAAATGAATTTGCAGAGATCAGTATATAGACTATTTAAAGGAGGCTTCCTCTGCAAAAATCTAAAGATAGAAAAATGATAAATAATAGTGGAAATAAGTCATTCACTCTCACATCCAACAATTATTGAACACAAATATCAAGCACTTTCATGTCATCAAAAAACATGTCTTCAACTATGAAAAGACAAACTTTGAATTGGGGCACAAATGAATGAATTATACTATTTTAATAGGACTATAAGTAATACTCTTTTGGGACATACGCAAATACCTAAGAAATATCTGTTTAAGTCCTTAGTGATTTTAAACTATAGGAAATAGAAGATGGGGCAGAAAAAAACCTCAGAAACTTGGTAGTATGTGCTGAGTATTTCAGCCCTAAACCCAACCTCCTGATTCTGGGCACTTAAACTAAAATCATAGATTTGTCCAACATTGTTTTCTGAAGAGAAACTGTCAACTTCATTACCCAGGGGAATGCTGCTAAATAATTAGAAGAATGAGTATCTACCTTCTTATTTGGCCTTATTTAAAAATAAAAAGCATCCTTTAAGAGAAAATGTATGGGGTTTTGACATTTAGTAAGTGGCTTTTATATGCTAGAAACTTTAAGTGAGTTTTTTCATGTAATTCCTTTGACATACTTGTATTATACTGACTCATGTTTTGGCTGAGGTGCAAAAGGCTTAGAGACATTAAGTAAGTAGCAATAATACTACTGACAATAATAGCAAGAAAACAGCAGGTAATTTCTGCTTAACATTTGGAACGTGCTTTATACTTCATATCACCATATTTATACAATAGCAGTTTTTCTTAAGCAAGTCCAAGGGATTCAGGGAACCTTGGATAACTCACTTAAGCCCTCTAGGACTCATATGTGAAGTATGTGTAATAATAACCACTTTTATTCAAATGTGAAAATTAAATGGAATAATGTGTATAATTTTCAGCACATTGTCTGACATTGAGTAGATGTTCAATAAATGATAGTTTATAATATAAATAAATACAACACCTCTCCTTATTTGATGGGAAACCTGATCACAGGTCCTTTGAATATTAGGAAAAAAATAAAATTTTGAGGTGCCAGGGTGTCTCAGTTGGTTAAGCATCTGACTATTGATTTCTGCTCAGGTCATGGTCTCGGGGTTGTGAGATTGAGCCCCAGGTTAGGCTCTATACCGGGCATGGAGCCTGCTTAAGATTCTCTCTCTCTCCATCTTCTCCCTCCCTCTCTAAAAAAATTTAAAATTTCCTGTGTGTACATTTGCTATTCTTCCTAACTTCCATTAATAAATTGCCTTTCCTGTCATGGTTAGTCACTATTTAAAAGTCACCTAAAATTTTCTGACCAAAATTTTAGCTTTCCCTCTAGTGTGGAAAAGTAAAATGTCTCCCTCTGCTCTGTCTTCCATTTTGTTTTTTACCCCCAGGTCATGACTGAGTCACAGCTACTGGTAGATGTATTCCTTATTTTAGAGAAAATCTAAGTAAATAGATGGTGGTAAAATTTATTAGATTGCTAAGAGAAAATTCCTCAAGTCCCTTGTAAGTTCCCAGCAAATCTTAACTGACTTCCAGCATTCCAGTGAAACACGACTCCAAAACAACTGGACAAAGTCCTTTTGGAGGGATAAGATGAGAAATAGAAAGATAATTAGAGGAAGAGTTTTCTAGAAAGTATTGGGACGGATTTAATTGTGTATTTAATATTCCATCTTTCATAATTCTCAACTCTGATGCTTTGTAATATCCCATCATCTCACTCCACTGTCACTTCCAGAGAAATAGCAGACACATGCTCATTTCACCTCTCAGCATGTATGCCTACTCTCTGGCTCATCACCAGTGTCAGTCAGATGATGCGGCATTTATAGGGACCATCTTTTTAGTCTTTAATCCTCAGTTCTTAGCTTCCCTTTTTAGTCTGTGGTATGTTTTGTAATAATGGACAAATGGTTAGACTGCCCTGCCCTGCCTGGCTTTGTGATATTCATTTCCCCTTTCCTCAATGAATTTGCAAACCTTGATTATTTATATAAATGATTCCATAAAGCTTTCATATGAGAACAATTTGCTGTC
This sequence comes from Mustela nivalis, assembly GCF_964662115.1. Taxonomy (NCBI): domain Eukaryota; kingdom Metazoa; phylum Chordata; class Mammalia; order Carnivora; family Mustelidae; genus Mustela; species Mustela nivalis. The sequence goes on from NC_139040.1 coordinate 33,403,748, forward strand.
ACTTGCAGAGAGTCCTGACCTTTCAAATGTACTTTTTCTGGCTTTCCTCAATCATTTCTATTCTCTTTCTCCCTCTCAGCAGACCAGTCCTCTCTTAGAATTCCAAATGTGGAACTTAATAGCATCATCCACTTCTCATTCTGCATGCTCACTTGACAGCACAACTCATTAAAATCTGAAAGCATGGGGTGCCTGGGTGCTCAGTGGGTTAAGCCACTGCCTTCGGCTCAGGTCATGATCTCAGGGTCCTGGGATCGAGTCCCCCATTGGACTCTCTGCTCAGCAGGGAGCCTGCTTCCCCACTCCCCTGCCTGCTTCTCTACCTACCTGTGATCTCTCTCTGTCAAATAAATAAATAAATAAATAAATAATCTTAAAAAAAATCTGAAAGCATTTATTTTGTTTTTAAAATTTGTTTATTTATTTTGGAGGTGGTGAGGGGCAGACAGAGAGGAAGAGGGAGTCTTGAGCAGACTCTGAACTGAACGTGGAGCCCTACACAGGACTTGATCCCAGGACCCTGGGATGATGAACTGAGCTGAAATCAAGAGCTGGATGCTTAACTGACTGTGCCACCCAGGCACCACAAAATCTGAAACCATTTAAATATGCATATAAGGAATTCCCATTTCCCTTGAGCCTTCTCAGTCCAGAAGGACTTATTGTTCTCCTGCCACACTCTTATGTTCTCGGTTTAGAGAACAATAATGCTATTGCTTGCCTATTTCTCTTTCACTACTTCCCACTCTCTCTTCAGAAAAGCCTTGTGCGTTCAAGTCGTAGCTCAACTGAGATCTTCCCGATAGAACCTATCCCACCACACACTTCCAGCCTCTGGCAAATTCATCTACTGGCACTTCATACTTTGGTGGGGTGGTTGGCAAACTATAAACTGTTTTTGTATGGTCCATGAGCTGAGCTAAGAATGGCATTTATGTTTTATACGGTTATAAAACAATTAAAAGATGAATAATATATCATACTATGTTAAATCTATGAAATTTGAATTTCAGTGTTCATAAAATTTTATTAGAACCTAGCCACATCCATTCATTTATAGGTTGCCTATGGCCAACTACATGGTACGACAAAGTTGAGCAGTTGTAAGAGACTATATGGAACATAGTAACAAAAATATTTGCTATTTGGCCCTTTATGGAAAAATTTGTTGACCCCTGCTCTATTACCTTGCAATCCCAAGTATAATTCACGAACCAACAACATTGTCATCTGGGAGTTTGTTAGAAAATCACACTGTCTAGGGGCACCTGGGTGGCTCAGTGGGTTAAGCCTCTGCCTTCAACTCAGGTCATGATCTCAGGGTCCTGGGATCAAGCTCCGCATTGGGCTTTCTGCCCAGTGGGGAGCCTGCTTCCCCCTCTCTCTGCCTGCCTCTCTGCCTGTGATCTCTCTCTCTCTGTGTCAAACAAATAAATAAAATCTTTCATTAAAAAAAAAAAAGAAACATATACTGTCTTGCTCCTTTCCAGACCTACTGAATTAGAATCTGCAGCTTAATAGGATCCCCAGATGATTCCATCCACAATTAGGTTTGAGAATCATTCCTCTAGGACTCCTTGTGCTGTCTTAAAATTGTTTGTGAATATTTTAACAGATGAAAAATGGAAACATGACTAGGATATTAAAATATACAAGTTATGGCAGATATCTATAATTTAAGACAAATTTGGGTCACTGCAAAAAAGCAAAGTGCAATTTAGAGGAATAAAAATAAAATCAATATGAAATTAAAGCAGAAATAAGAAAACTTAGATAGCCAGGAGAAAATACAAACTTAGGATCATACCACTTATAAATGTGTTCATTTAGTAATATCACATTTCAATTATATTCATATATTCAGTGATATATTAATGATATATTCAATATATATTCCATTTTTATTGTGAAATATGAGTCCCATTAGCAATAATTCTTTTAAAAAAATTTTTTAAAGATTTTATTTATTGACATGAGAGAGAGAGTGAGAGAGAGCGTATGAGAGGGGAGAGGGTCAGAGGGAAAAGCAGACTCCCCGCTGATCAGGGAGCCTGATGCAGGACTCGATCCTGGGACTTCAGGATCATGACCTGAGCAAAAGACAGTTGTTCAACCAACTGTGCCCACCTGGGCACCACCCAGGTGCCCACAATAATTCGTAATTCTTTATAGGTTCTGCAGAATTCATTTGTCACAAATTTGAATTTGCTTATTTAATAATGCATAGCAGTGATAGGATTTGGTTATCTGATGTCTTAAGATGTGACTATGAAACATTTGGTGAATGATACAGGGCAAGAGGCACCTATTCAAAACCACTGTTGGACTGCTCAGCAATTCAAAAGGGGTATAGGCATTTATATGTCAATTTCTTATGTAGGCAATGCCACATTTAAAGTCACGGTGATACTTGTACTGCCATCACAGTTAACCGATAGCTCACATTGGCAGCCCAATGTTAAGGTCTAAGTAACTGAGGCCCCTAATTTTTTTCACCAGTGAAACAGAAGAAATATCTTTTAGGCTGTGCTTTAAAGGCTTAATAGGAATTAACTGGTGATGTGAGTGTTAGGAAAGGTGGGAAATGCAAGGAAGTATTCACAACAGAAATGAGAACATGATGTGTTCAAGGAACTGAAACTAGACAGTTGTAGCTGAAGCATTCATGAGGGAGGTGAGGCGACATGGCAAAATATGGTACAGAAGAGGTAGACAGGGGCCAGATCAGGTTCTCATATAAACTATAAAAAAGATTTTGGTATTTATTCTAAGAGCAGTAAGAATTGGGACAATGGGATTTGGGAGTGCAAATGGGTAATTGGGACAATTATTTAGAAGGGTGTTCCAGTACTCAGAAAAGAGGTGATAGAAAGCTAAACTGGTTTAAGGATGTTATGGAGTGAAGATATTCAGATAAGTACACAGGAGTTAGTGATGAAAATACTTATGGGACATAACGGATAGGAAGATGTTCAAGAATGACTGACAGTTTCTTGCCTAATCCAACCATCTAAATGACAGAGTCATTGCCAGTGATGCTAAGAAGCTTGCCACACACTGAGAGCATATTCTCATATAATCAAAACCCTATGAACTCAATGAGAATACTCCATGGCATGGCAATTACTTATATAAAGATTTCAACTGATATGTATTTTTAGAAAACATACCACAAATACATGTTCTGATTTTCATATGTTGTTATCTTTTTCTTAGTTTAGTATTAGCTTTACTAGTATCTCCAAAGATACAAGTAAAGATACTTAGTTCTGATAAAGTTAAATGAACGACAGTATCTAGGTGTACAAAGAGAGAATATTTCAGAAAGCAATTGTTAGCGAGCTCACATATACCATGTATTACTTGTCTCAGTCATATGTTTAATTTTGGTGGAGGGAAAAAGAATTTTCAAATAAGAGTAAAATGTGATAGAAACATAATGCAAATACGCAAATATTCATTTCACAAAACATGTAAAAATTTTGCATCATTAAAATATCTGCATTTTATTGGAAAGATATGTGCCATTTCTAAAACAATGGCCATATGCACTAAAGGTAAGACTAATAAATATTTTAGAAGTGTGATATAAAAAATCAACACTTTATGTCATAAACTCCTTGATAATGATAGCCTCTAATACAATATGTATTAATTTACTTGTTGTGGTTACTAAAGTTACTCCCATATTTTATATTTCAGGAGATCTGAGTGTTTTCGCAATGTATTAATTTAAAAGTGCAAGCATGTTTTTGAAAGGCATATGTTCAAAAACAGAAAACACCCAAAGAAAAAGTTATTTTACTACTATGATATAGTATGAATGGACATGTAACTCTACATTGAAACTGCTTGGCTAGTTAACTTTCCAAAATAAAAGGAATTTCACTTATTTTGAAAAGTTGAAATATTTTAGAATGTGGATATTCTAACCTGTGTTGTCAGCCTTGTTGGATTTTCACATAGGCTAGTCAGAGTGGAAAATATGTATGGTATATAGTTTTCAAATTATTAATTGACTCAATTGGATTATTAAAATCAATAATTATTTCTTTAAGTATTTTGTTAATGTCATATTTTTAAGTTTAATGGATTATTACAAAGAACTACTTAAATTTTTGGAATACATTTTTAAGCATTTGTTATTTAAATTCCATTTAGTTAATATATAGTGTATAATTAATTTCAGGGGTAGACTGTTGCACATAATATCAGTTGCACATAACTGTTGCATATAACACCCATATACTCATTACACCATGTGCCCTCCTTAATGTCCATGAGCCAGTTACTCCTCCCCCCCACTTCCCCTCCAGCAACCCACAGTTTGTTTCCTAAAGTTAAGAGGCTCCTATGGGGTGTGTGGGGGGGGGTCCCTGGGTGGCTCAGTCCATCAAGCATTTGCCTTCAGTTCAGATCATGATTCCAGGGTCCTGGGATCCAGCCCCACATCAGGTTCCCCACTCATCCTCATCAGGGAGTCTGCTTCTCCCTCTCCTTCTGCCCCTTCCCCCACTTGTGCTCACTGGCTCTCTCTTTCAAATAAGTAAATAATTAAAAGAAAGAGTTTCATGGTTTGCCTCCCTCTCTGTTTTCATGTTATTTTATTTTTACTTCCCTTCCCCTAGGTTCATCTATTTTGTTTCTTAAATTCCACATTTGAATGAAATCATATGGTATTTGTCTTTCTCTGACTAATTTATTTTGCTTAGCATAATACTCTCCAGTTCCATCCCTTTCATTGCAAATGGCAAGAGGTTTTTTTTCTTTTTTTTGATGGTTGAGTAATATTCTTACACACACACACACATACACACCCCACATCTTAATTTTTAGAATAGTAATACAAGTGAAAATTGTGAAGAATGTGGAATTATCTTATAAAGGCTTTGGTTTTCCTATGCTTTAAATATGTATACACACACACATATCCATTTACTGAAATATGCCTATTTTCCCAAGGCACTATAATTTTATCATTACTAGCTCAATAGTTATTATTGAGCTAATTATTGAATACATCATTAAATACATATTATATGCAAAACACTATGTTGGTTCCTATAGGTGATATAAAAGGCAGGGAACAGAACATTTTAATACTCAATTCTGTACCCCTTTCATGAGTTTTGATTATGTATTATATACTTTAAGCAGATGAAGAGTTGAAGAGCAATAGAATGTATTTAATTATTTTATCAAATCCAAGAAATAAAATATCTGTGAATAAAACAAAACCTACTGCAAAGTGAAATAATGGCATTGTTTATCAATGTAGGTAATATTTGATTTTTGTTATAGTCTGTTTTCATTAAAGTAATTTGGTAACCTAAAGAACTTTATAGTAATAGTTATATATCAGAGAACTCACATTAAAAAAAATTCTGTTAAGCAAACTTGCATTTATTTATAGCAACACAAATTCACATAATTAAAAGTTTAAAAGATAAAGTCCTCAAATTGTTAATAAAAGTGTCAAAAAAGTGACCAGTATAATCCTGTCATGACGTTGTAGCACCAACATACATACATTATTTTTTCATTTACATGAGCCCTTTCTGTAAAGAAACTTTAAATGCTGATATAGTTTTACAGAAAAAAAAGATAATATTTACCTTTAATACTTACTAATATTACTAACCTTATCCAGCTCAGGAGGAGCACAGTTGTCCAACTGATCATTTTTCACAGGAGACATTGAATACATTATGTGAATTATTACCTTAATGGTGATATATATTACATATATATGTGATATATATTACATATCACAGTAGCATAGGTAGCATTAAGTAGGGCTTTAGGAAGGTGTTACTAAGTTTGAATGATAGTTAGAGGTAAATCAAGTCAACTGACTTTTATTTTTAAACATCAATTGAATCTCATTTAGCTTAAAATAGTCACAGAAATCACCGGGGACCCACATTTCAAAAACTCAAAGAATATGAGGTTGTGGTTGTATATACATTAAAACTCTTAGTACTCTTTTATGTACAATGAGAATAAACATATTTAGTAACATAATCAAAACTATTTATGATAACCAGATTCTAACTTTATATTAAGTATAATTAAGTATGTTGCACAACCATTTTTATGTCACCAACGTGCCCTGATGAGGTCAGCCTTTTGGAGAAGTGAAGTAGGCAACAAGCATACAGACCTGCGTGATGAGATGTGGGGCATGTTTTCCCTTTCGACCAATCAAGGAATTCAATTGTTGGAGTCACATTTTCAATGTCAAAATGGCCCTCTCTCTGGACAGGGTAGGACTTATTAGATATTGCTACCCTTGGATGAATTTTTGTATTAAATCTTTTTCAATTAACAGCTGGATAAGAATAAGACGTCAACAGGCCTTTGTACCAAGGATGTAGGGGCCTTGGGGAAGAAAAGGGAACACTCATTATGGAGACAATACGGGAAGGATAGAACAACGCTGAAAGGGAGATACTAAAGATGTAATTGGCTTACATCACATTCTTCTAAGGCTGACCTTGGTCTTTACTACCTTGTAGGGCCATTACTACCTTGTGGCCTTTGTGTGAGTGAGTGCCATTTGAAGCTTGAGAATGTAAACTTACCTGCATGTCCACGTTAACCTATTTCACCAATGCAGTGAAAACACCTGTGGGAAAACTTGGATCTTCACAAAAGTATAATGAGTGACTTCCTGTGCACTCTTAGAACAGCTGCTGGGGCTCTTGAAGATTTTACATTTTACACTTTTTGAATTTCATATTTTCTTTATGGAAATCTGCCTATAGCATCAATAATTTTTAAAATATATATTAAACAAAGGAAGCATAACCTTTGTCACCATCTTAAATGGTGAATCATCAAATGACAAAACAGGACACTTTGATGTTGACCATTCTGACTATGGTACATTTTAATTCAGTCATTTTGATGCCACTGTCTTGGCATACAATCCCTGTTTTCTTCTTTTATTTTTTGATCAGTAATAATATGTTCAGCAGACGTTCCCAACCCTATTCCATCCTTAACCTGTCTCCAATTTGGATAGACTTCGACTTTATTTTGTATTATTTAATTTTTATGGAATGAGTATATATTAATTTTATTCTAAAAAAGTCTGTTAAAATATGATTGTATAAGTAAGTTAACTTCTATGATCATTATCAATTCTTCCTCCAACACCTCATTCTGAAAACAGTTTGTGAAGTTGAATGCATGTTTATGACTTCAGGAACAATCAGAAATTTATTTGAGAATTCCCTGTGCAGTCTGGAGCTTCAAATAAGGGATCTAATTTTGACCTACTCTGCTTAACTTGTAATAATGTGCTTCAGAAACCTATAGTATGCAGAGTGGTCCATTCTGTAGGCCAGTGGTTTTTGACATTTACAACTTGATACCCCCTTTTGAAACAAAGATCTCAGTCTCCCCTCCTACTCCTGGTCCATCCATCAAGAATATTTTTATGGACTTCACTTTCAAAAATTTGTGATAAGAAAATACTAGCTGGATTTTCTATAGCTTAATCTAAGATGTGAGTTTGTTTCTGAAAGAGAAAATTTCAAATTCATTCATATTTTATCTTCATTAGTCTAACTGTTCTTATTTTTGCCATCTTATCTGATATTTATTTAGTATAAAGTCAGGGTGGTGATTAAACACTTCGGCAAATGTGTCTGCTTAACACATTATTTGGTAATAAATAGGCCGAGTTATTTTTAGGTTGCATTAACATTTTTTTTTATTATGTTATGTTAGTCAGCATATAGTATATCATTAGTTTTCAATTTAGTGTTTCATGATTCATTGTGTATAACACCCAGGGCTCCATGCAATATGTGCCCTCCTTAATACCCATCACTGGGCCAACCCATTTTGTGTACCAATTAAGTAATTTTCTTTTTCAGACATCATAAGTCGTTAATGGAAATTTTTTACTAGTTCAGAAATAGGTCTACATTACCAAAATAATTAGACTCCCCTAACTATAGTGGTTGACTATTGCTGCAAAACGAGACTCACGTAGCATGTTTATGGGTATACTTACAATTATTTTTGAAGGATGGTGACGGTTGGCCTATAGATGCTCATGGATATTGGATGATATCTCTGAAAACAAACATTTAGAAAAATGCAATGAGAACTCTAAATAAAGTACTAATTAGAATAACTACATTATTCATGTATAAAGCATAACTGAAAAATAATGAGGCTGATACCTATAAGCACCAGAAGACAATTTCATTTATATAAAATTATTGTAAAAAAACCAGAACATTAGTACAACTTAAAGAGAATATTAAACATCAGTTAAGTATTATAAATGAACCAGCAAAATCATAATTTAAATATTAAGTTAAAACATTATTTCACATAAAATCATTACAGAACAGAATTAGTGAAATGGTATTTTACCCATAGGTATGAAAATGAAACTAGAAGCTGGAAGGGCAAGTTTGAAAAATCACCATTTCAGTATCAATTATTTAAAAAGTATCGATAGGCAGTATTTATTTTGAGATTTGAAAACAAGATTCATACAAATATTAGCCAGCTACATTTTTGTAAGACAAAGAAATTTGCTGTAACAATGTTAATACTTAACATGTTTTTCCAACGTAAGAAGTTCCCTAAAACACATAAAACCTGACCTAAAGTTTTTAAATACACAGATTTTCTTAAAATATGAATCTGTGGGAATCCACTTAGAACCCCAGAGTTGGTATAAAGCTTATTTTAAGTTGAAGACATTTTGAGATGCAACAGATGCAGAAAAAATCCTCCTCTGAGCTAGCCTTATTTGTCTAAAAGCTACAATTTCTCGGGAGTGAGGCTATCAGAAATGCCCTCTCCATGGAACTGTATGGCTCTGTATAAGATGGAAAGACCACTTGTACCTGTACCTGTATAGACAAACACTATCACGAATTTATCTCTTGTCTGTTCTCTTAAACAAACCCATTTGTTTTTCCCAGAGAATTTGTTCCTCACTCCTCACTTATCTCTACTAAGTTAGGTATAGAAGTCTTTAACTTTACCATTAAACAAGCCAGCTGCTTTTTTGTTGGCCTCATATGTATATGAAATATAACCTTTTCTCCTGTTAATCTCTTGCTTGTCAGTTTAATTTGCAGTTCTCAGCAACAGAATCCAACAGGGTAGAGGAAAAATTTTGCCTCCCCAGCAAAACTAATTCTTCCATTGGTTCAAGTAAATAAAATCAAATAATGTAAAGACCATTAGAGTTTTAAGAAATAAATAAGAAATATTAATTATATTATTTGAAGACATTAAAATATTTTCGCTCATAAATTTATCAATATAAATTAAATTTATATTATTATAAATATAATAATATATTTATAATATATTTATGTATTTATATTAAATATATTTTATTTTATTAATATATTTTATATATTAAATATATTTATAGTTATGTGTATAAAGTATATATGTTTCAGAAGAAGATTAAAACACGCTTTAGGGGATGCACTAGGACCTAATGATGTATGTCATTAGATATTATGAAATCGATTGCTTTAAATGAGAAGCATATTTTAAAAATCATACTTTGGGTAGAAAGCTCCAGTTTTTATCTTCAGGTTTCATGTACTTAAAATTCTTTCTTGATGATTATTATGTGAAATTAATGTATTTTCCAATATATTTTTAAGAGTACAATCAACCTCTTAATTTAATTTATTAAATTTATTTATTTATTTTTTATAAATTTGAATTTATATAAATATAAAACATATCTAAAGCATAGTATAAAATACTTACGCAATAAATATTAAAGTCACAAGTTAAATAATTTAATGTCACTATCCTTTTAATCATTCAAAAGACAACAGATTATAGTAGCAAATTTTTGTATTTTTCATTCCTTAATGAAAGAGCAAATAAAAAGTAATTAAATAAATGTAAAGAAAGTTCTGTCTTCAAATTAGTAAAAAAAACAGCATGGGTAAAAGCTGTTATATTCATCTTAATGTCAGAAAATACATTTAATATTATAAATTTGTACTGGTATTTTCTTGTCTCTCTTACAACTCTAAATAATACAAAGATTTATAAAATAATTATGTGAGAACACATGATCACTTTAAATTTCTATTTTCATCAAATGTTAGGGGATCTGTAGTAAACAAAATAATTTCTTCATGAAAAAATATATAAAAGTGGTTCTATCTTCAATATTTCAAGAAGCAGAGGTACAAAATTAGTAACAATCTTTGAGCAATGATGAGATTCCATGTTTGCTGAAGAAGCTGGTGGCCAAGTTATTAGTCTGAACAATAAAAATTAAACATATAAATGCAGGAAAGCATGAAATCATTTCAGTACATAGTAATGAGCTGTTCTACCTGCTTGATACTTAATATTGTAGCTCCCACTTAATTGTAGAAGTACCCTTGCAGGAAATAAAACATTTGTGGTCACAGAACTGCTGTCAATGGAATTACAGCCCCCTAGTGGTTAACTATGACGATTGCAGTCAAAACACTGAGCTCCTATTGTCATTTTGCCATTTATTCATGAAGGATTTATTGCAGATTTCCGCAACCCCTTATGGGGAGGATTAAGAGATAATGAAGCACTTCTGCTCCTTTATATAAAAAAAAAAATCAATCTTACAGTTTATAAAATTACTTCTAGACCTATCAACTGAAAATATATTTTCTGGTGTTCCCAACATTTTCATATACATTTCTAAAATTTTAGTTAATTTTGAAGAAGTCTGGAACTCCCTAGGCAAAATTAAAGCTTTTCTCAATTTCTCTCTCTTTAGCCTCACTTGCTTTGCCTCTGCCTCACAGCCACGACATTCTTTATAATAATTTTTTGCATCTACCATACATGCTCAGTCTTTTTTTTTAGTTATCTGTACATAAATCTGAGATATATTTTATCAACGTTGTGTCATTTCCCATTTATATCCATCTTACTGAACTGTTATCTTTAAAATTTCCACATGACTTTCGTAGACTTTTCTGCTTTGGAGGCTAGTGACTCTAGATAGAAAAGAATGATGGCCACAGCTTTAAGTGCTAATGCAAACACTATGTAATACCCTCCTACAAAAATAGTGCGTACACTGTCTTTCAATTTCACATGTGCAGTCCTATTACTTCTGGTGATATCTATAACTGATTTATAAAGTGACATTAAGGGTGATTTTGTGGTTGTTCAAGACAGATTTTATCTTACTTTTCCTACAAAAATTATTGTTACTTTGCTTTCAGCCTACCCTGAGAAAGAATATTATAAAACAGTAGCTTCAGTTCCAAATTGTGCTTTAAAAGTCATAAGAATCCTGTAAAGATGTAATGGATAAGTTTGCTGCTTTATTTCTCCCCAGCTGAAATTACAGGGGAAAAGCAGGCGTGTAAAGTAGAATGTCTATCAAAGAAATGCCTATCTTACTGTGGCTAAGAGTCATCATTAACATGCCAGTACTTAATCTTGAGCAGAAGGAATACATTACAAGAGAGCTTAATGTACTTCTTTGGAATGGCATGGATATTTCATATTTAAAAGGAAGGAGGTCATCTTTCATTCAGGATTACAAGATGATCACATTCAAACACAATGGTCACCCTTTGCTGACTACTTTGACTTTTAAAAAATCTACTGTAATGAAGTATGTACATATAATAAAATGTACATGTTTAAATATAGAGTTTGACCAGTTTTTAAAAATTTTTAAATTAAATTTTTAAAATTAACATGTAGTGTATTATTTGCCCCAGGGGTGCTGTTCTGTGAATCGTCAGGCTTACACACTTCACAGCACTCACCATAGGAGTTTGACCAGTTTTAATGAAGATAATACACACCTGTGCAGTCCCATACCAATGAAGATATAGGACGTTTCTGTCCTACTGTTCCTTTGTAGTCACCCCTCACCAACTCAAAGCAACAATTTTCTTATATCTATCATTTTAGATTATTTTTGCCAGCTCTAGAAGTTCATATAAATGAATCCATAAGGCATGCTATTCTCTTTTTTTATTTCTTCTACTCTATGTTCAAAAAATTTTTTTCTCTTTCACTGAGTCTTAACAGAGTATTTAAAACGAACATATCACCTTGCCTTATCCTGTTGATTTATTCACTTAAATTTTCTTAACTTTCTCTTCAAGTTCATTGAATTCTCTAATACTACAATATTTGTCTAATGTGATACTGCCTTTTAAACTTACTGTGTTGTGTTAAAGAAAGCAATGGAGTGGGCTATTTGTGACACTTGCAACAGTGAGTTACAAGTCCAAGAACATGGCAAACCAAAGAAGCAATTGCAAAAGACAAAATCACTGGAAAAGCTTTCAAACACAAAATAGTGCATTGACTATTACATCCTCATATCTAGTACAGTGAAAATAAAGAAAACAATTATTTTGAACTGTGTATAAAGTATATATGTTTCAGAAGGAGAAGACTAAAACATGTTTCAGGGGATGTACTAGGACCTAATGATGTATGTTATTAGATATTATGAGATCGATTGCTTTAAATGGGAAGCATATTTTAAAAATCATACTTTGGGTAGAAAGCCCCAGTTTTTATTTTCAGGTTTCATGTACTTAAAATTCTTTCTTGATGATTATTATGTGAAATCAATGTATTTTCCAATATATTTTTAAGAGTACAATCAACCTCTTAAAATTATTTTAAGATCTGATTTTTCATTTGAGGTCATGGATACAACCCCAAATCTTTTTTGTCATTTTTATTGAGATAGAATTCACATGCTATACAAGTCACCCATTTTAAAGCATACAACTCAATGGTTTCTAGTTATACTCACAGAGCCGTATAACCACTGCCACAGTTTAGAATGTTTTCATCATCCTCAAAAGAAACCCTGTCTACATGTCACTCCTGACTACCTTACCTTCTACCTCCACCCAGATCCACCCCAACTCCAGCCAACAAGAAATCTTTTCTGTCTCTATATATAGATTTGCTTATTCTGGAACCTGCACACCTTTGAGAGATACACTTGCTGGGAATATCAAAGAAGTTGTTTCATACTAAGAAGAGTCGGCAAATAAAAGAAACTTTGTGGTTAGACTCAGGTAATACAGTCTTGATTAATTTGGATAAATCCTTAATTTTTTCACACTTCTGAATGTAATAAAATTTTGTAACTGAGTTTCTATCATCCCTATTTTTGTTACTCAATTTTTATTTTAGTACCACAAAATCAATAAAAAGGAAAGCATCCTCAAAGTACTCCTGTTCAAAAACAATTGATTTCAGAAAACTTCAGTTTCAAACTCTGGAAAGTTCCATTGCCAGTCCATTTCTTTCATTATTCCCATTCTATCCAATCAACACTTGGCAAAACTTGATGATTCTTTCCAGAAAGGAAGCATTTACATCAGAAAACTTTTAGGTGTGTGTTATGTGCAGTTGAATGCCATTAAGAAGCGGTTGATTCAAGCTTGCCATCTGTTTTTGTTTTTTGTTTTCCCCCCACCTAAATATCTAACATGAAACACACTTCCTTAAAATTACATCTATTCAGATGATTTTTATGAAGCAAAATTGTCTTTCATTCTTTTCTTTTTTTAAATAATTTTTTATTATGTTATGTTAGTCACCATACAGTACATCATTAGTTTTTGATGTAGTATTCCATAATTCATTGTTTGCATGTAACACCTAGTGCTCCATGCAATACATACCCTCCTTAATACCCATCACCAGGCTCACCCATCCCTCCACCTCCCTTCCCTTTAAAACCCTCAGTTTGTTTCCCAGAGTCCATAGTCTTTCATGGTTCTTTCCCCCCATCTGATTCCCCACCCTTCATTTTCCCCTTCCTTCTCCTAATATTCTCCATGCTATTCCTTGTGTTCCACAAATAAGTGAAACCATATGATAATTGACTTTCTTTATTCAACTTATTTCACTCAGCACAATCTCCTCCAGTCCCGTCCATGCTGATACAAAAGTTAGGTATTCAGACTTTCTGATGGCTGAATAATATTCCATTGTGTTTATGGACTACATCTTCTTTATCCATTCATCTGTTGAAGGGGATCTTGGCTCTTTCCACAGTTTGGTGATTGTGGACTTTGCTGCTATGAACACTGTTTTATTAGTAAATAATGATTCCCTCACCTTTAAAAATAAACTGAAATCTTTGAAGATACACACACACTTGATTTGCAGAAGTTGATATGTGACTGGTACCTCCTTGTTTTCCCTTTATTTCATTCTTTGCAAATATTGCCAATGACTAAGTAAATGTTACACAGAGAGTATATTTTGGACATGTGCACTTGGCATATTTTTTAGACTTAAGGATGTTAATCAAGGTGTCATGGAAAAAGTATACCCAACCTCTTGAGTGAGACAGACTTGGGCTTGATTCCTGGCTCCTCCTTGCATTAGTTACGTGTCTGGGCACATGGCTTAAATTCCCTGTGTCTCCTTTTCCTATTTATTATGGCTGTTGTGAAAATTACATGAGGGAATATATATACTTTGTCAAAAGTGCTGACTAGGATCAGGGGGTGGGGTCTCAGTATTTGTTAATTTCTTTCCCTTTGCCTCCCCTTTTTACAAGGTGTACACACGACTTCTTTACTGAACCACATCCTGCCTCAGAGAGTCTGCTCTGTATTTCCTAGATGAAATGGTAAATATAAGTAACAATTTCAGTAACTCTGTAGTTTAAAAGTTCTTACAAGAAGTTGAATCAATAGAAAATTGAAATCACTCAACAAAACCTACATTGCAGATTTTCCTGGGCTATGCATTTTCCTTCTGGTTACTGTTTCTGCCAGGGCACAATCCACATGAAAGTTAATGGTTTAAAATTTGCTTATGAGATATGTGAATGTTTCAGCTTGGTTTCAAAGTAATCCAGTATACTCAAGGCACACATGCAAGTGAATAATAGAAGAAGGATCACAAAAGTAAACAGACTTCATTCTATAAAATACTTTACTTTTTTTTTTTTTTACCTTTTAGATCATACCATTTAACTCATTTGTTTGTGTTATGATCACATCTTTCCATATTCTGTAATTCACAGATTCATTGTCCTTAAACCACATGAAGGTCACTGGTTTGTTTCCTTATAAAAATGACATAATGGATTAAAGCTGGAATTCTGTAGCTGATGACTCATGCCTGCATTTGTACATTTCAAGAGATGTAATTTATAGAAAGGAATCATCCAGCCTTGAGCTGTTTCAGACTTCAGTTGCTCTAGCAAATTAAAAACATAAAGACTAACATAAATAAATGCACACAACCTGTCAACGGGTCAGTCATCTAATTTGAACCACAAAAAATACTCTTGTCTTTTACACGATTCCTTCACACTTGTGAAAAAATATATATACATACATATATATGCATATATAATGTATATCATATCGTATACACACAGGGTCTCTTACCTGTATCAGTAAGATAAGAATGAAAGACATAATCTTGAAAGTATTCACATGTACTAATTTTCTGATTATTGAAGCCAATAATGTAAGTTCAGTTTCTATTTACTCTGGATTTATGAATCATAACATGATTCTCAAGGACAGTATGATGTAGTCAAAATTTTGAGGGCTTTCATTTACTATGCCATATAGCCTTTAAGAGGCAGTAGCCCATGGTGGAGAAGAACCTGATTTCAAATTTAAGAGATTTGGGTTCTCTTTGTAAGCTTTTGCCAATAATTAGCTGTGGGACCTGGAAAAATCAGGGACCCTCTTTAAGCCTTAACTTATTTATCACTGGAACACAAGCAATAGTAAGTGCGTTACGAATGTTATCAGTATACTTTAGTTGTATTGATTTGTTAAAGAGCTTGTGTTGATGTATTAATGTTTTCATAATGTCATCCATGTATTTTGGAATTGTGAAATACTTTGTTAATATTCCTAAAAATAGCAAGCTCTATAAATTATCTAATAATTATGAATGGCTCTTTTGGTATTGAGAATTAGTAGTCACTTGATATTCAGACAATTGGTTTTATCTGAGAGTTTAATCTACAGCTCATCATTTACTTACTTAATATAAGCCAAGGTATAATTCAGATATCTAAGGGCTTGCTAATCAGAAATAACTCATATGAAAAAAGCAAGCAATTCATATGACTCCTACTTGTAAGAAGCTTACTATTTCCTCTTGCATTATTCAACTAACTTAATCCATTACTATACAAACAGAAGGTGCTGAACTCATGCTTGCTAATTTATTTTTTAAATAAGTTAAGAGCAACAAAGTGGAGCATGAATGACTCCAGACTCACGGAGGTGTTTTTGTTTCTGTTTTTTACAAAAGTATTATGCATCTGAGAAGTTCTGTGAGTCAGTAAAAAAGAGATTTGGTCACGATATGTTTAGATGATAGTGAACAAGGCACCTGAGAGAGTTTATCCGCATTCATATTCCTTCTTCGGCTTTTGGGGCAAAAAGTTTTTTATATCAGTATTTTAATCCCATACAATTTTTTTTTTTTTTTTGTCTACTCCATTCACTGAAATTTCTCTAAGTTTCACTTAACAGTGGCTCTGGATTCCCAAATCCTTTAGGTAGGGCTCATATATTGGATCTCCATCTGGACTCCAAATTACTGGAGATCACAACTTAAGTGTTGTTACCTCTCCTGGGAGGCCTTGGAGTATGCAGTAAAATGTACTGTTAAACAGAACCCTAGCAATAATTAAATGTAATAATATATAAAGTTGGGGGAGAAAAACCGTTTCATTTTGAAGAATCTGAGAAAAATATTTCCTGAAGCTTTTCACAGTCAACAATCACTGTTTGAACCTCTGTTTTTTTCTCTCTACAACCTTCTCTCCCTTGGAAAGTTCTGAAATTTAGGTAAGCCAGAATAGTATGGATTGGACCAAACTCCTTTATCCCCAGGCTTGACCTGTCTCCAGAGACCCAATATCATATTTTCAGCTATTCAAAGAACATGTGATGGTGCATGTATATATTTCATCTTGCCAAATAAAATGTAAGTTCCTCCATGGTAGGAAGCACATCTCTCAAAAAAATGTTCTTTAAATACTAGCTTGACAGTTCTGCAACTCTAGGAAGAAATGCTATA
Source organism: Mustela nivalis (assembly GCF_964662115.1). Classification (NCBI taxonomy): domain Eukaryota; kingdom Metazoa; phylum Chordata; class Mammalia; order Carnivora; family Mustelidae; genus Mustela; species Mustela nivalis. The sequence continues at coordinate 33,420,812 of NC_139040.1, forward strand.
TTCTCTGTCATGTTTTTACAATGTTGGTGTAATTCAGCTTCAAAAAAATATTTTTAAAGTGATGATGATAGAAATCTAAATGAGTATTCAGCTAGATCTGGAGTAGGCTTGAGTGGCACAGGTTAAAATCTGGCTGAGGACCAAAGTTTGAATAGTTCCTTTAATAGTACTTTATGTCAACATAAATGGTATAACTTTAGATTCATTAAAGATAGTAATAAAGGAGCTAGATATCATTTTCAGGAGAAAGTAATTAGAAATCGAAAAGAACACAGAAAGGAGTCATGAACAAGGTATAAATGACCTTTTTTATTCTCTGTCAAACCATCTGCGGTCACCCTCAAAGACTCAAGAGTTCTGAATACAAATACAGCAAATTGAATACTCCCCATAAAAGAAAGGTTCTGATACAGGGGAAAAAAGATAATATGAAATGTAATTAAAGGACTCAAGATGACTATATGCCCACAAATGTCCTTTTTCTTTTGAGACCCTTTATAAAGTAATAGCTTACATATGCAATTAAATCTAGGAATATATTAAAGGAAAAGACAATTTGTAGTCATAAGGCTCAATTATAAACTAAGCATTGACAACACTGATTTTCTGCAAGATACTAATGAAATCTGTAGCTATAGACAGTTTAATTTAAACTACCTAAAAATGGTTATGTTTAATTTGTGATTGAGAGCAGTGATGTCTTAAATTTGCTTTAATCAACAAAAGGCAAAAGGAAGGGACATTTTCACTCATTTCGTGGCCTTTACAGAATCATTTCAAATTTAGGTTTTGGAGTGAAAGGAAAAGGGCAAAATCAAGATCCTAAGTGAGACTTGACTTTAGATTGTCTAAGGAACTCTTTTTTTTTTTTTTAAAGATTTATTTATTTATTTATTTGACAGAGATCACAAGTAGGCAGAGAGGCAGGCAGAGAGAGAGGAGGAAGCAGGCTCCCTGCTGAGCAGAGAGCCCGATGTGGGACTTGATCCCAGGACCCTGGGATCATGACCTGAGCCAAAGGCAGAGGCTTTAACCCACTGAGCCACCCAGGCGCCCCTGTCTAAGGAATTCTTAAGTAGTTGAAGAAGAGTTATGACAATTACCTTCTAGGCTACAAAAATAAACTACATGAGCATTATTATTTGGAGTGGATTTTCGGAACACAAAAGTGCTGGTATTTTCATAGATTGTAGCATTGGAAATAACCTTAGTAATCCATTCAGTCTGATTTACTTTTTTAACAGGTAAGAACATAGAGGCTGATAAAAGACTAGAATGCAAGTCATTTAACTCTAAATTTGTACTCTAAAAACCTTTCCCCACAGTGCTCATGTGCTCTTACATATTAATTATTCAGCATATATATATTGAAAGAACCCACAATGTGTAATGGTCTAATGATGTATGCAGAGGGTAGTTGGGGTAGAGGTATAAACATGAATAATAAATAATTTTGTCCTCTGTGATTTCATAATCCAATAGGAAAGATAAGGCTCAAATTAAAAAGCAAGATGATGTGTTTAAAACCTTGAACACTAAGCCTGGCACCTGGGTGACAGAACTTAAACCTAAAAAACAGAAAACAGACAAACAAAACCAGATGCAATACAGTGTGCCATGTAAGTAGCACAATTAATGATGTCCATTTTTGTTCAGATTAGAAATTCAAATTTTACTATTCTTATGTATGTAGGTGTCAGCCTGGATAATTTTTTAAAGATTTTATTTATTTAGAGAGATAGAGAGCATGCACGAGTGGGGAGAGGGGCAGAGGGAGAGAATCTCAAGCAGACTCCCTCCTGAGTGCAGGGCCTGACATAGGGCTTCATCCCATGACCCTGAGATCATGACCTGAGCCACAATCATGTCATTCACTTACCTGACTGAGGCACCTGGGTGCCTAGAGAAAAGTTGTTTTATGACCAGTAGTCCCTTTATACAAAATCATAACACATTTAGTTTTACGTATTCCATCTTGGCTTTATAATCTGCATAATGACCTTAGTTCCTTCCATAACCCCACCTTAATTAAATAGTACATCTTTCTCTGAATTAAGAATGTGACTGTTTCCTAATGTGGCCCATTACCTGGAGTTCATTACCTCATGACCCACCATGCGGTCTTTTTATTTCACCGTGACATTTGGCATCTGGTTGCTATTAACCATATATATGCTTCGCCCAGAAGTTGGGCAGCATGATTTTGTGGCACTGTGCTGTGCATGGGCGATGTGCAAGGTTCAAACATGTGCAAGGCTCTGAAGTGAGCCGTAAGGCACTAACCCAGAGATTCTATAATCATCATGGGAATGAAAAGGGTGAAATTTTTGAGTAGTATTTGGTAAAAATAATTTAGAAGCTATATTGATGGATTTCACTGAGAATACATGGAGAAAGGTGATCCAACAATGACTACAAGACAGAAAGAACAAGCATTATTTCAAATTTCATGAAAAAGTAATGTGGGAGGAGGGATAGAGTACTTTTTAAACTTCTAACAATGTAAGTGTGTTGTGCTACAGAAATAAATGTACTTGGGCTCCTGGGTGGCTCAGTAGGTTAAGCATCTGCCTGCCATTTAGGTCATGATCCCAGGGTCCTGGGATAGACTCCTGCATTGGGCTCCCTCCTCAGCCGAGACCCTGCTTCTCTTTCTGTCCCTCCCCTTGCCTGTGCTCTCTCTCTTTCTCTCTCACAAAAATAAATGAATAAAAATACTTTTAAAAAAGAAAGAAATGTACTTTTATTTGATCTTGTTGCTTCATCTAAATCAATAGACTCAGAATATCAATTATAGATATGAACACATTTGATGTTGTCTATACCATAAATTACAGAACTGTATTATTATTATTATTATTATTATTATTATTGAGAGAGAGAGAAAGAACACGAGCAGGTAGGAAGGGGAAGAGGGAGAGGGAGAGAGAGAATCTCTAATGTCCAATGAAACCTGAAGTATACAGTAGACCCTCAATAGATACTTGCTGAAATTCCGTAATTGTTACAAGCTTTTTATTCACCTTCATTACGTAGTTGGCTAATTTGACAGATAAACGCGGATCATGAGTTTTGTCAATTGACTTACAAAACATTTAGATAATGGGCTGAAGTTTGGTAGTAGAAGCAGCAAAGGTTGAGGTAGACCATTATCCAATGAGAGGAAGATAATGAACAGTCAAACTAAAGAATCAGCACGTGTTAACTTAAGATTTTGGAAAGGAAGAGTCATTGTATCAGACAGAAAGTATAACAGTGGTTGCCTGGGGTTTGGGCTGGAGGGGAAATTGTTTGGAGGGTATAGAAGCTTCAGTTTTACAAGATGCAAAGAATAACAAAAATGGTTGGAGGTGATGGTTGCACAGATGCAGAATGGTTAAAAGAAGTTGACTTTTGGGGTGCCTGGGTAGCTCAGGGGGTTAAACCTCTGCCTTTGGCTCAGATCATGATCTTGGGGTCCTGGGATGGACCCCCACGTCTGGGGAGCCTGCTTCCTCCTCTCTCTCTGCCTATTTGTGATCTCTGTCAAATAAATAAAATCTTAAAAACAAAACAAAATAAAAGAAGTTGACTTTTATGTGCATTTTATGACAATAAAAATCATGTAAAGAAAAAAGAAGTAACCATCCTAATAGAAGATATCTTACAAAGGGAAAAAAGAGTCATTATATCTACAAGAAGTTTTTGGGCTTACAGTTCTACCATCTTCATCAATTCTATTCATTTGTTTATACTGATTTTCTAAGTAGGAATAGAAACACGAAGAGAAGACGAGAGAAATAAGTCTATGGAGAAACCAGCTCATTTATGCTTTCTTAAAACTTGGTTTAAAAAAATTTTGTTGGAGAGATACCAGATCCTTCTTGTTTTACTTCCACCAAGAATAAAATCACCAAATTCTCTCTGTATCTATTTTCGACTGACATTACATTTAATAATGTGAGATATGGGAATATTAGCCTCTTGGGAATCAGTGACTAACGAAACAAAACAAAAAAAAAAGAATCTAGAACAATCTAACCACAAGCCACTAAACATTAAAATATTTTTTAATGTTTTTCTAATCTAAGATTTTAAAAAACCTAACAGAGTCCTGATTTTACCACTCATAGCAATTCATTAATAGTAACCTCTGATTTCCTATTATAAAAACGAGGTAATAAAGCTCTTATTTACAAATTTATTTGTTGCAAAGGCATTTGGGAATTGTTATTTTTTTTAAAGATTTTACTTATTTATTTCACAGAGAAAGAGATCACAAGTACGCAGAGAAGCAGGCTGAGGGAGAGGGGGAAGCAGGCTACCTGCTGAGCAGAGAGCCGGATGTGGGGCTCCATCCCAGGACCCTGAGACCATGGCCTGAGCTGAAGGCAGAAGCTTAACCCACTGAGCCACCCAGGTGCCCTGGGAATTGTTATTTTAAAAAGAAAAAAAGTTCTGCTCCACTCTGAACCGTCAACTCATACCACAAAATGAGTGTAGACCTTTGAGGTTACTAATTAAAAACTAAAAAACAAGGGAATGTTATAGCCAGAATATGGAATTGATCCTAATCATTGATCATTACCTTTACCAGATATGTATGTGGCCAAAAGAATAAGGTCTCTCTTTCTCTCCTTTATATCTATCTATCATCTATTTTATAAAATATTTCTATATATTTATAGTTATGTATTTCACTGTAAATGAACTGAAAAATTAAAACTGCATAAGATAGGGCTAAGCTTTAGTTGTAAACTAGGTTAAGAATATTTATAATTTCTTAATTGTTCTAAAATGTGTTGAGAGAGATGACATGACATCATTTTAGAGAAATCTGTTATTCTGTTAGATGCTTTGAGTTCTTAAGTTTTATTGGCCAGATGTGCTAGAAATTCTTCTCTATTACTTCCTTCATCTTCTTTCACCTTTAACTACTGGAACATACATTCCTAGGAGGATGGATGGATGGATATATAGATATAGATATAAATATAGATTTAGATTGATCATATATATATATATATATATATATATATATATATGGCAATACAATTAATCAAGATATGTTAATTGGGCAAGGAGTTTGCTGTATATGTGGGCTGCTCAGCAAAAGCTTTATGCAAGAGGTGGGCCTTAAACCAGACCTTGAAGACCAGGCAGAATTTAGATAGGTTTGGGAGGGGAAGCACCAACCACAGAACTGAACTTCCCCATTTTACTCCAGGTTTTCTAGCAATAAATTATTGTTGAATTGCAAGTCATAGTTTTTGTGTCATTAAAATGGAAGTAGTAAATGGAAATAGTTTTTTTTTTCAACCAATTAAAAAAAAAAAAAAACCAAAGCCTTTAAGCATACAGACTTTTTTGTCAGTATGTTTTTCCAAACTCTTCACTAACTTTAAGTACTGTACTCGGATACAGTCTTCCTACCCGAGTTCAGACCAGTAAACTAAAAATTGACAATTACTTGCTGCAGAACCTATTTTCCAAACCACGATTATCAAATTCTTTCTTCTGATGTCAGTGTGTAAAGGTACTACAGCGCAAATGGGATCAGACAATACTTCAATCCTCTCTGATACATGAGAAATAATTTTTTAAAAGATTTTATTTATTTATTTGACAGAGATCATAAGTAGTCAGAGAGGTAGGCAGAGAGAGAGGGGGAAGCAGGTTCCCCGCTGAGCAGAGAGCCCAGGACCCTGGGATCATGACCTGAGCTGAAGACAGAGGCTTAACCCACTGAGGCACCCAGGTGCCCCGAGAAATAATTCTTAATGACCCTTCTGCTCCTTCCAGTCTCAGAACTCTAGGATTTCAATTTTTCTGGTCAATTTCTATGTAGGCAACTGTATATAAAGGACTAAATTTGAGTGGCCTTTGTTGTGGTGTCACATAGGACAAGCCACACACACTTTTGTGTCCAACTTAATGTCATGACACCTTTTTCCAGTCACTCTCTGTACATACCAGCATTATTTCCCTGATTTTATTTCAATCTTTAAATGATCAGTTACACCAGTTAGGATGGCCAAAATTAGCAAGACAGGAAACAACATGTGTTGGAGAGGATGTGGAGAAAGGGGAACCCTCTTACACTGTTGGTGGGAATGCAAGTTGGTGCAGCCACTTTGGAAACCAGTGTGAAGATTCCTCAAGAAATTAAAAATAGAGCTTCCCTATGACCCTGCAATTGCACTCCTGGGTATTTACCCCAAAGATACAGATGTAGTGAAAAGAAGGGCCATCTGTACCCCAATGTTTATAGCAGCAATGGCCATGGTTGCCAAACTGTGGAAAGAACCAAGATGCCCTTCAACGGACGAATGGATAAGGAAGATGTGATCCATATACACTATGGAGTATTATGCCTCCATCAGAAAGGATGAATACCCAACTTTTGTAGCAACATGGACGGGACTGGAAGAGATTATACTGAGTGAAATAAGTCAAGCAGAGAGAATCAATTATCATATGGTTTCACTTATTTGTGGAGCATAACAAATAGCATGGAGGACAAGGGGTGTTAAAGAGGAGAAGGGAGCTGGGGGAAATTGGAAGGAGAGGTGAACCATGAGAGACTATGGACTCTGAAAAACAATCTGAGGGGGTTGAAGGGGCGGGGGGTGGGACATCGGGGTACCAGGTGGTGGGTATTATAGAGGGTACGGATTGCATGGAGCACTGGGTGTGGTGCAAAAATAATGAATACTGTTATGCCGAAAATAAATAAAAAATAAATTAAAAAAAAAAGAATTAATGCATCTCCACTTGAGGGATCTGTTAGGAAGCAGGCAAGCTTCTATAGGAGTAATCCAAGCAGGAAAATTCCAGATTTTGGTTATAGCAAGGAGGTGGAGGAAGTGTTCAGTGAAAAAGCCTAGGATCCTTCCTTTCCGGTACATTGCTGTCCAAAAGAACTTTCTGCAATGATGGAGATAGTCTGTATCTGCACCATCCAATAGGTAGTCACTAGCCACTTGTGGTTGCTGAGTAGCTAAAATGTGGTCTGTGAGACTGAGGGACTGAATTTATAATTTTACTTCATTTCAATTAATTTAAATTTCAATAGCCATTATGTGTATGTAAGTATGTAGTATGTGGTTCTAAAGACTGTTCGACAGCTGTCAGTTGATTTATGCTTAGTTATTAATAGGTAATGACAAAAGTAAGTTACCCCTCTGAGTGAATGTTTGTATTTAAAGGAGACAGTGACTGAAACTGGAAACTCCTCAGCATAGAGTTTCAAGTGCTGCTGCAAACCATGAAGGCTACTAATTTGGGGGCCAGAAGCCCTTTGTAGTGCTTCTCAAATTCAATCAGGTAACAGTTCCTCTGTGAACAAAGTTAACGCTAATGAAGAAAATTGACTTTACCAAATGCCAACTATATATACAACATTGTAATAAACAAGTATCTTAGTAAACTGCAGATGGCACAGTCTTAAACACAGCTGAAACGAGGAAGGATTAGACGGAATGAAGTTGAGATGCTGGGTACAGGGAGGGGAAAAAAAACATAATTAAGATTCCTGCTTGTGTGCATCTTATTTGAGCTCCTGCTTTTACTACATCATTTGTGTATAAAATGTCAGAAATGACTGCCAAAGAGTTGTCGTGTGTGACCATTAGATTCAATCTGCTAGTGACTGGCTAAATAATAGTGCAGCTTAACCTCTTGGTGGGTTTCAATGTTCCTCATTTAAAATGGAGATCACAAGCATATGGGTGGCTCAGTGGGTTAAGCCGCTGCCTTCCGCTAGGGTCATGATCTCAGGGTCCTGGGATGGAGTCCCACATTGGGCTCTCTGCTCCACAGGGAGCCTGCTTCCCCCCCCCCTCTCTCTGCCTGCCTCTCTGTCTACTTGTGATCTCTCTCTGTCAAATAAATAAATAAAATCTTTAAAAATAATAAAAAAATAAAATGGAGATCACGAGGCTGTCTTGCTGCCACGTTGTCAGTATGTTTTGAAGAAAGTCCCTGATGGATGGCTCAATTGATGGAACACTCATTGAGCTGGTGATTGGAGGTTTCTGAGACTTGAGAGTACACAAGTTGTAGATAAAATAATATAGATACACTGGAGCAGTGACACATAAATGATAATAATAAACAAATACAGCTTTGTGCAATAACTTAAAAATTTTAAATGCTTAATATCTGTGTTCTTCACAATAAGCATATAGGATTAATATATTATTACATTAATGTATAACATACTATCATATGTTTTTATATTACAATAATATATGTTATTAACTCCAACTTACGGTCAGGTTTTCCTGGTTTGCTCATGGCCATCCAGGCTGTTAGTGATACTAATTTACTATTTCTTCCACTAGACAATGCTAATCTTTACCAGATGCGCTACTACAATAATCTCAATACAAGCACTATAGATTCTTATTTTGTGAGATATTCCATTGCTATAAGAATTGGGTGGTAACAGGTTCTTTGATGATAATGCCGAATAGCCGGGAAGCTTCTGGAGACACGTTAACCTGGGACTTATTTGCCTGGAGGCTCAGAAAGCGACCACCTTCTTCCATCTCAGAACTTAAGCAATTGATTAAGAGTAGCTGAAGATACTTGATGTTGGTTTTGGACAATCTCTCTCTCAAATTTTGTTTTAATTTTTGTGTTTCCCTTGAGTAGAGAGAAATAACTTTGACTTGAAGGAAATAATTGGGATAGTAAAATAACAGAATTCTTGTTGGCTTCATATTGTTATTCAGATGTAGGTATTCACCAGCTAAATGCAGAAATGTTCCTAAATAATTAAATTACAAATGGTAGTGGTAATCCTGCACATCTCTCAGGATTTTAGAATTTATTTTTCAGACGAAAAATCCACGGCCTGTAAATTGCTGGGGGGTGAGATGCCCATGTTTGCTTAAACCTTTGGTGGATCAGTCCAACACTGTATCAGAGATGCTAGGTTTTTAAGATTTTACCTGTATTGTTAAAGAAATAAACATCTTTTCCCCAGGTAGCCTTGATAGCACAAAGAAAATATTTTTTTATTCCATTGCCGTAAGTTAATCTATAAGAATACCTTGAGAGATGGAAGGAAAAAAATCCAATGTTACCAATAAAAGGAGAATATCTAACTCATCATAGGTCTTGTTATGAAAACCATGTGAAATGTAATATATGTAATGCTTCTGGCTCCATGCCTGGCGTCCAGCAGGTTCGCAAAAATGTCAGCTCTCACCTCTTCCCATGAATTCATACTGAACCAAAGCCTGTCATGTTATTATCTGAAAATATCATCATCCTCATCCATGACAGCTCTAGATATAGATCCCTCAGGAAAGCATAGGAAGGGTTAATAACCTTCTATAGATTATGCAGATAGAAAAACACTGCCATTGTTGACTTAAGCACCCCAGATCCTACCTTTAAATTGCAATCACAAGCCTTATCCAACTTCGGGAATTTCAGGACTTACCTTGGGCTTGTTGCTGTAGATGATAATAGCTATTAGGAAAGAAATTGCATGGATGAAATAAATAAATATTTTACTTCCTCCCCCAGAGGATTAGAACATATTTAAGGAATAAAAAAATTAATTATATATTTTCCCAAAATACAGAAAAAATTATTTAATTACCCCCACCCGTGGCAGGGGTGAGGTGTGTGGGGGAAGGGTGGAAATACCTCTCAAAGATCAAGGTATCAGGGTGCAAAAAATTATACTCTTCCTAAAGGATGATGTTCAAGGTGACTTAAATACTGACAAAAAAAAAAAAAAAAAAACCAAAGCACCAACCCACAATGATTATGGTAGATATCTTCTTTTTCCCCCCTGTGGGGCATGTCAGTTGGCCCTTTTCATTGTGTCTACACATCCGTGGTCAACTACAGTAACACCTTGTTTCTACCGTGTTCATGTTTTGACTGTCAGAATGGCTGATCTGTGGATAAACTTCTTTAACATTTAAACTCTAGAACCCAGATGTCCTTTTGCACCACTGCGTGTGAGGTCACGAATGTCTGCAAACTGGGGAGCTCAGTGGTTACTCACTGCGCAGCGTCTTCCCCAACCCCAATTATTTTAGCTAAGTGCTATTCCCCCTAGAGCAAGGTTCCCTCCGCTAGCCTGCCTAAAAGGTATGTGGTGAGGGGCATATGCACTTAGTGGCTCAGCAACCAGAGGTTTCCTTGGATGGGACTTGTGATGGTAAATATTAATGAAGAAGCTGAGCGGTACTGGCAATGATTCTCGACCAAATTAGATATTTTCTAAGTGCCAATGTCGCCCGCTGAATCTGAGTGGAGGAATGCTGTTGCTTAAAATAAAGGGGTCTTGAGCACAATACTTGATCACCTCAGGTCGCATACTACCCAACCGGAAGCAAAAGGCAAAGGGCACGGCGCAAAAAAAAAAAAAAAAGAAAGAAAGAAAGAAAGAAAGAAACAGACACAGGGACACGTTTTGCAATGACGAACTTTATGTGGCTTCAGGAACAGCAACCTGTTCTCACACTTAGCAATTCCGAGGTACACTGTAAGACTGCCGGTCAGGTTAAACTGAGTTAATGAACCGGAATAAGAGGCAGCACTGGAGACTTCCGCAATCCTTTTCAAAATATAGTGACTTAGGTAAACTAATTCATAAAAGGCTCGCTGAATGCCCTTATACTCTCCTCTTAAACTTACGTGACCATCAGCAGCGCTGTTCAAATTCAGCCCACAGCTGTTAGACCCAGACACAGATCCGCAGTGTTCATCTCCCCGGAGTTACCCGTGTTCACTCAGACCCTCCGAAAACTGGGGTCGGTTTTTAATGAGAACATCATAGAAGATCCCTCGCCCCATTTTGCTCCCACGATCCCAAGCCTTGTGCCCCCCTCCCACCTTCCTGAAATCGGATTTCTTAAAAACGTAGCCCGTATCCCCAATTCAGTTGCACCTTCCGCAGCCAGAACCTCTGCCCAGAGACACCCGCGTTCACTCTCCCCCCCGCCCTTCATTTCTTGAGACCCCATGCCCGCCTCCTGTTTCTCTCTCAGCAATCCGGGCGCTGAATTCTCGAGACCACCACCCCCGCCCCTCGCCATCCGCCCAGCCCCTTCATCTCCAGTCCCCGCTTCCCAACCTCCTTTGAGGTTTCAGTGCCCCTCCCGTGGAACTAATAACCTCTCTCCTCCCAGAGACCCCAGTCTGTCCGTGAGCTGCTCGTTCAGAGTCTTTCCCTACCCCCCGCTCCCCACCTCCCGCTCGGACCAGCGCAGTTCTGCAAGCTGCAACCATCCGGGACCTGTCCCCGCTCCCCACCCCATCCCCCGCCTAAACCGTTAGGGTCTCGGCTATCGATGCCGCCCGGGGCTCCAACTTACCACAAGCGTCCGGGAGGAAGACAAGGCAACGGTCGCCGCGGCGGCAGCTAGACGACAAACGGACCCGGCTGCAATCGCCCAGCGGAGCCCGCGGCAGTCAGTGCGCTGCGCTGCGCTGCGCGCCGCAATCTCGCGCCTCGGCGGAGGGAGGGACGGAGGGAGCTCGGCGCGATAGTGAGCACCGGCGAGTCGACCTCCTGGGCGACCGTGCACCCCCGGACAGGTTTGGCTGGTTTTGCTCCACTATCTTACTCTAGCTTAGTAACTGACCACCTCCAGCATCTCTGCACTATTCGCGTCTTCTTTCTTCTTCGATGGCCCCTAACTAACTACACTACTCTAAACGGACGAAGGCCATCACGCGAGCGCCACGACGATCTCGACGACTCCGACGACAACGGTGTGCAAGAAGGAAGAAAAGTTCATATGCAATCGCAGGTAAGGGGCGGCAGGCCGATGGAGCAGCCAAGGTTGGCAATCTAGCTGCTCCAAAGGCAGGATCAGAATGATCGGTGCGCCGTAGGCTGTGAGCTTCCTCGGCGAGCACCAGAGCGCCTACCCCGCGCTGGCGATGCTGCACCGCTCTCTTGGGCCAAAACCGGAGGAGGGGTGGAGCCAAGAGCGACCAATCAGCGCTCAACGTTACACTGCCCCCGGCCTGTTTGGGCCGTCTCTTAGTGCATCTGGAACCTGCAGGCAGGGGGCGCGAGACCCCATGGTGGTGGTGGTGGCGGTGGTGATTAACTTGATTTATGAGACCTGGAGACTTGTGGGGGTACCGGGGTCATGGGGGCGTCTTTCTCAAGAATGCACCCTTAAAAATTGAAAAAAAAACACTCTACACACACACACACACACACACACACACACACACACACACCCTTAACATTTTCTAAGTCTCAGAAGTTCTACCAAGCTTTGAAACTCCTTCGGAGGTTCCGGGCTCCAACTCCTAACCCCTTTCCCCAACTGGAACAACTGAGGCATTCACAAGGTCAAGCACATTTAGTGAGCAAAGGCCGAGGTTCTCGGTCCCTCTTTCCCCTTTGTCCCTAACCTCAAATGCAGTGAAGGGAGAAAGGAAGACACTTGGCCTCATGCCCCAAGAGGGCACAGCTTAGTCTCCTTCTTGACCCCACAGCCCTCGCTAGGTGCTTAGAAAGACACCCCCAAGAAACACACTTAGAAAGACATTGCCTAAAGGAGGGCAGCTCCTTTGGGTTTCTGAAGTGGGGCTGCACCTATTTCTCCGGTCCAGAGCCTGAGGCCCACAGCCAGTAGGTTGTCCAGCCGCTGGGAGGGCTGCCTTGGCATGGTCAAGACAGCAGGGTAAGGAGGGAACAGCAAAAGCTCCGTTTTGGCACCTAACGGGATGCCTAGCTGCAGTCCCGCAAGCAGAGCTCTTCTCTACTGGCTCCCAGGAGCCACCGGGCAGGTGCCTGCGGTGTCCGGGCTGCCCCGGGAGAAGGGGGGTGGTCGGAGCCACCTTGACCACGACACCTAGGAGGTACCAAGACCAAACTTAGAGATGGAGAAGATCCCACTGAGAGGGGGGCAAAGGAGATTCCTTCTAAGAAGAAATGGGAAAGGGGGGTTGTCTCCGGTCTTGGCTGAGGCTCCGTGGCGATATACCGAGGGCCGCGGGAGAAGTGGGGACTGGATCCCTGCCGGTCCCTGGTAGCTGCACCTAAGAAAGAGATCGAGACCCCGGTTTGGCTACTTAAGACCAGATCGCAGAGCGCCGATTATGTGAAACAGGCGACAGGGGAAGCCTTACAGCAGCTAAGAGGATCGAACTCCAGGGAGTGCAGAGGGAAGGAAGCATCTGGCTGCTCTGGGGACCTTTCACCTCATTAGCCCCAAAAGTTAGGGTTGGGGAAGGAGGTGGGAGCAATGCTAGGAGTTGGGTCCTATCCTTATTCCCAGTCACTTCTTTCTGTGCCTTGGTTTCCCAATTTGGAAAAGGAACGTATTGGTTTATTTCAATAGGGCTTTTGGGAATCCTAGGATTCCCTCCATCCCCACTGAATTCAGACACTTTTGCAGCATTCTGATTTTAATTTGGCAGTGAACATACTGTCCGCACCCAAGTTCTGTTTCGCAAAGGAAAAACCCATCGCAGTTTTCTTCATTAAACAGTAGCATCTGTTGAATGCTACTGTATGATGCCGCACCGGTGGCGGCGACAGCGCTGCCAAGTCCACGGACTGCACAACGTTCACATCTTTAGAAATGCTATGTTAGCGAACAGTAATTTATAAATATTGAAGAGAAAAATGTATGTTTTCTTTTTAAATAATTAAGCACTCATCTTTTAAAATTCCCCAAGTATCCTTTTTCTCTATCCCCGTGAGCACACGTTGCTTCGTTCTGGCTTTTGCGGAGGGACTTATTTATTTTGTTGGAAGCTGAGACATTAGTTTTACTTTTAAATATGTAAATATCAATCTCTGTGATACATTCTCCAGGCAATATGGACTCTGCTGAGCCCAGAGCCTGAGATAGCATCTACCGAAGCCCGGGACCTCACCGGCTCCCTAGAGAGCTGGCTTAGAGCCGCTGATCGCAATAACAATGATGAGGATGAGTGTGATAATCATAATCATAATAATTATTACGGTTACTACTACTACTGCTACTACTAATACTATTATTATTACTACTACGTATCTCGCTGTTTAGGCTGTTATCTCTTGCTCCTCGAGAAAGGCAAAAGTACTGAGAAGGACCCGGGGTGAAGCCCACTCCGGGATGGGTAAGGTTCCCGGTGCATCACGGAGTTAGCTAACCCGGCGGCGGGCTGAAGCGCGCCTGGGCTTCCGAATGCGAGTACACACGGGCAAGCAAATTTGCCTTTGAGCGGCGCTCGCTGAGTGGTCAGGAGCCGGTAATCCTGAGCCAGAGCCGGGGACGCAGTCCGGCTCTGGGCACGGGGTTCAGCCAGGAGCGCCAGCTCCACTTTCAGGGCACAGGCGGTGCATACCACACTTTGGGTTCTGTAGGTGGCGGCCTGGCCCAGCGCTAGCGGATTCGATGGGGTTTGGTGGTTTTGGCAACACTAACCGGGAGAGTATAGTGCAAGGAGTAATTTAGGGCGCACTTTAAGATCGGGAAAGCAAACTCAAAACAAGCACATGCCGGCGCGCTCTGCGGTCGCCAGAGAGGTTTTCTGGAACTCCTGCCTGAACTGTCCCGGGGAATCAGCTGAGGGTTTTCCCGGCTTTCCCTTCTCTTCCTTAGGTGTATGGAAGTTTTCCCTGGAAAGAGGAGCCATTTACTGTGAAATCCTCGGCTTTGACGCAAATCCCCAGCGGTCTCAGGAATAGTTCTCCAAAACGTGCCAGTTTTCTAAGGATATAGACACGCTTTTGCAACTCACACCAGGGGGATTCCCCTCATCTCAAATATGTACCTTTCCAAAACTCCAGGTTTAAAATTCAGGAAGGATTTAAAGAAGATTGTTACCAAGTAGATAAAAGTTCCCCGTGTTTTTAAGACTTTGGGAACGTTCTTATGAACAATGGTAGCCCACTGGAAAAACCTACTTCTTTATTTATTACTATTTCTCCTCTTGACCAGAGAACCTTATTATAACAAACGTAAAGGATTATAGGTTTCTAGACTATCCTTGATTTATTGATAAGCGTCCTGGTTCTTGAAAAATATTCCAAGGCAGATATTTTTGCAGAGCAAAAGAAACTACACAAAAAATTCTACCTGGAGATTTTTACTACAGGACGTAAATGCAAGACATTTTGATATTCCTTCCATATATGTAGGTCTAAAGGAAATTCTGATAGAGGGTTCTTTTTGGTGATTTTACAATTGTATCAGGTAATATTTTCAGCATTTCATATTTTTGCTTAACCGGAAAAAACCAGGATCATATCCATAATGTCCATCATTGAGGCATGATAAACGAAGAGATAAACTTTCATATTATTTTACATAGTAAATTTCTCCTTTACAGTTCCTTAAGTGGGGTCATTGAATATGAAAAAAAAATCTTAGATACAGATGGCTCATTATACAGGAAATCTTTTCAAAGTTTTTAGGATTATTTTTAATGAAAACCAATGCAGTTGAACTCTATGTGCTGTGTAGGAAGGCAGGGGGCAGTCTCTGATCACGCCAGTCTTTCTCTGAGTGCAGCTTGTTTTTGGAAAGATCCCTGTTTTAGCGAAAAACAACAAGCAACTCTGGTTCTGTGATACTCTCATCCCTGGTTGGAGAAAAAACTGAAAATCTCTGGGGAAGATTTGGAAGTTCCCGTCTACATATTTTTGTCACTTCTCAGAATTAAAAGGTAGATCAAGAATGAGAATATGTGCTTATTATTATTCAGTAACAGATGTTACTGAATTAACGTAATTGTATCTGACATCTTTATAGTTGTGACTTCTAGCGTTCAAGTATATATTTTTTAAAAACCTACAATATACACATGTCAGTTTGAATAGGGAGAGGTATGGCTTCTAGTAGCCTCACCAAGGAAGAGGAAGAGCAACAAGCTACTTAGATGTCAGTTCTTCAGAGAAACATGGGTTTTCATGTAGCACATTTATGCTATGATGGACGCATTTTATATTATGGACATGCATTTCATTCTTCCAACACAGAATGAGAAGGATGGCAATTAGGGCCTTTTGTTTAAATTAAACAGAGATTGAAAGGCAACTGTGGTTTTTCTTTCATTCCTAGCCCTGAACTATCATCAGTTTGCTGCCTCTACATCTTATTCGGATTCTTTCAGACCACTCTGATCTCTACTGTGCATTCCTACAGTAATTAGGACTTCTGTTATGCATGACAATATTTGCTTGTTTGAGATTTGTCTCCGAAGTTCATGCGTGTGGCTTTCCTGGTCTGTAAATCAATATTATTGTGCTATTTCAAATGAAGTATGCCATTGTGCTTTGCTAGCTGATTTCTTCTTTTCTTTTTGTAAGAACCATCTCCTCAACCAAATTAGAAGTATCTCAGGGGAAAGGGTTTACTCATATTCTTTTCATCCTCTACTTTGTTCCTGTTTATCCTACTACTGGGCAAAAATAATATAAATAATAATAACTATTAACCGTTGACACAAAAAGGGTTAGGATGAAAAGTCAAGAAGCACAGGGCTGGTAAATCCTGAATTTTTCAAGGACCTGAATATAAATATAGAAGTGTTTACTAAATTGGCCCTTCATGCAAAGAGATCATGACAATTTGAATGGACCAGGATAAAACTTAATAAGAAAAAAATGTAAGATGCTGAATTGGGGATACCAAATTTCTGTGCACAAATTTTGGTCATGGTGGATTTTAGTTGGCATCTGGCTCAACAAGTCCTCACTGTGATATGATTGCCAGAAAAACCTAATTTTATCTCGGGCTTTTGCAACTTTCATTGAAAGAGGACAAGAATAGGACCTATTTGGTACTTCCAGGCACAGTATTTAAAGAATGAAATCAGTAGATTGTGTTAGGAGGGGGCTTGAATCATGTTATGTGACAAATTTTGGGTTTGTATCCTTCGGAAGACAAGACTCGGGATACTTGCTAGCTGACTTCAAATATTTGAGAGATTTTCTTATGGAAAGGGGATTTCCTTTGTTTCCCAAGGTTAGCATTCATTTCTTCTTTGTGTTTGTTCTTTTGGTGCCTGGCACAATGTCTGACACAAACTGGGCATTCTATGGATATTTGCAAACAAGGGAACTATGACACAAGAGAATACACCTGAGAATTAGTGGAAGACCCTAACGATTCTGGCTCTAAAGCAGAACTTTACAACATTCAGAACTGGCCAAGGGTGGAAGGAACTGTTTTTGAAGGTAGTGAGCTCCTTAACATTGGGATGTTCAACTCTATCTGTAGAGGTAAATCACTTAGTGAGGATCTTACAAAGGAGAGTCCTGTGTGAGAAAAGGGTGGGGGAAACAGGCAGATAATGAATGATATTTCAGGCTCTTTCCAATTCTAAATCCTGCAGAGTCCATAAATGTGGTCTCAATCTAGTTTTAGAGGATACAAAGGATATTGAAGTTTTTGAAAAATAGACGGAGGAGGTTACTGCAGACTTGCCATAGACTGAGCTTTACTGCAAGAAAGAAGCAGCTTCTCTCCCAGACCAGAAGACAGTTTTGTTGATCCTGGTGCACTTGCTAGCTACCGACTACCGTGGAAAATAAGCATCAGGAATCTTATTTTCATGAAAATAGCAGTATTATGTTGGAGATACCAGCATACTTTATAATTTTAGAAGACTGTGGAAATGATCAAATTAAAAATATCAGGATATGATGAAAGGATGTAGATTAAATTGAAGGTTACTATGAGAATTTTGCAAACACAAATTGAATGTTAGCTTTAACAAGAGGAGAATTTGTTTTTTATTAACCAGCATAATATGTGTGCACGGACTTCAATATTCTTCAGTAACATCTTTGCCTGAGACTCTTGAGATTTGCAGAAAGAAAATTTTTACTAAGAACTGGCATAGAGAACAAATTGAAGCACAACTAGAAATAATGTTTTGAGCTGCTTTTTTTGTTGATTTGTTTCCCTACTAACCACTTCATGTCACAGTACAAGAATTTGGAGCTAACAAGTATACCAAAGAAGACTTTGAGGTAAATCGCGATTATACAGTTTATGTCAGAAGTGATATATTTCATCAAGATATGATAAATTGGAGTGAAGGATAAGTTTTAGAACATGCACAGATCAAGCTTAGACTCTAGAGTTAAGGAATTTAAAAAAAATACGTACTTTCCCACGCAGTCTTTGTCTAACTGTGACCTGTTTTTGTTTATTTGATTCTATTCCTTCATTTTTGTCCCAAGAGTTATTATGCATTATTAGCTAAGAGCTGCCAAATATTTTAAAGTTTGAATTTAAATTAACATTCAAAAATATTTCCTGGACCTCAATAAATAATATCATTACATAAAGCTGTGTTACAAGTGAGACTATTTGTTCAGTATGATGTAAAATTAAGCTTAGTTCAGAGAGCTGTTGTTTCTTGGTTTCTCTAAGGTTGCAATGAACGCAACACACAGCACACTAAATAAACCTATACCATAACTCCAATATACGTATGAGCCAAACACACAGTCTAACAGGTGAGAAAGAGCTCTTTAAACTAGAATTTGTAATTCAAAAGGGGAAAAATTGCTTGAGTTTATAATCCCCTTTGAATGTTATCAGCTATTTGTTTTACAGAAGGGATAACAAAGATAAAAAGGAATTAGTTTATCAGTAATGTTCAAAATATGGCACTTTTTCTTCCCCAAAGATCTATTGAAAATGTTCAGTATTTTTGAAAAACATAAACTTCTCCTGGGTATACTCATTAAACAAGAATATGAATGATGGTCTATACTTCACTGTAGGATGCTACCTACCTAATAGAAAAAATCTTGTACATGAAATTTTAAACAATAATCAGTTTCACTACAGAACTCATACAGCTATATTATTTTCTTAGCTTGATATCCATACCCTCCCCAGTGAACAACAAAATCAACTAAGTTTAACTAATTCACTTGGATAACATGGCTTTTAAGCTCCATAGCCCTGTTCTAATTCATCTGTGGTATTAAATATGTCATAGAGGTTTTTGCAAACCCTTAACACCTGCCATCTCCTAAAAATAATGGATATTGGAAGCCACAAGATTTAGTGTAGCAGAACCAAACCAGGTATCAAAACCACACTATCTCTGCCACCAGTACTGCCACCACCACCAATCTCACCATCTTCTCTATCAACATCATTGGCAAGCTGGCCAACAGCACTACTTAGTTGATTAATAAGCACCAATCATTTGCTTTGTTAATGGTTACTTTCTTCTCTTTATCAGACTTTGCTTCTCTCTCTTCTCATCATGACACATTTACATAGGATTAAGACCTGCAACATTCCCTTATCCAAGTGACATCTCCTTCTTTCAAAATATCTTCTGTCAGTGTATCAACTTCTGGTAGCTTTGTGAAATAGAGCAGACTGAAGGGTATTTCCCTACCTATTCTACTATGACTAACTGGTTAACCATGCTCATTTAATAAAATATCTCAACCAGGCTGCGTTGGTAAATATAAAGAACTCTCTGCCACAGATTGTAACATTATGCCAAATAAATGAAGATTTTCCTTACTTCTTAACAACAAGCTTGAAAGACTAAGTCTCCACCATTTCAAAGTCTAGAACCACACAATTTCACTCAAGATGACACATTGAAAGCAAGTAACAACAAATGTTGTCTTTCAAGACTAAAGAAAAAACCCTAAATATTTTCTTATCACCAAAAAATTTTATATACTTTTTTATTTATGGACAACTATGGAAATCCTCTATTCTCTCCAAGTGGAGTTTACCTTGAAGCAAAAGCCTAGACAGCAATGAATTGATGCCTGTTGTCATGTAATGAGAATCTTAGAGTAGAACTGCCGAAGTCAAAATTTATTTTCTGGCCTTTTGATTTTTGAAGTGCTATCATTGTACTCTTTGTGTGCCTTCTGGTCATTAGTAGAACACTGATAGTAAAAATTCTTTCCTAGGTGATCTTTCATTGGGGAGTAATGAATGCTTACACTGCTAATAGAAAGTGACGGGCAGGATTGGCTAGAGAATTCAACTTTGTTAGCTTTCCGTTTGGCCAGTAATTTTCATCTATTAAGATATGATACAAAAATAAACCTTTATCTTTTAAAGCAGTATACACAATAACCAAGAATAGCTGCTAAATTAAGAACTAGATGGTTTAATCTATCATTGTTAAATTTGTCTGTGCATTACTGACTTCACGATGACCTCTTTTTTTAACTTGGCTGAGTTTAAAAGATACAAGGAAAAAAAGTTAAAGATATAGAGAAGAACTGATCATCATATTATTTCAAGTCAAGTGACACAGTGGGAAGGAGCATCTCTATTGTCTGGTTTGATTGCAAGGTATTGTAGCTAGATTCTATCAGTAGTTCCGGCTTGTTAAGAGTTGCTTTTTTTAAAAGTTTGTGATCAAGTAATATGGCATTAAAAAAATCCCAACAGAGTCATTTGCAATTCCATCCTTCAGAGAATAAAAGCAATCTCAATAGAACATATACAACTAAAAAGGTGATTTCAAACACTAGACGGCTATTTCAATGATATTATAATTCATCAAAATAGTTATTAACACCTCTTTTGATATTGTCTTAAGAATCTATGCAATTTTTTTTTTAATTTGGGGAAATATCACAAAGTCCTTCACAGCTATATCTGGTGATTAATGTTTTATCATCCTATATTTTGTCAAATCAAGGGAAAGCACAAACACACTGGTAGAATTTTTTAAAAAGTGCCTTATTTATGTAATTTATTGAGTGACTGTTTATCTCAGAGTAGGCAAAAGTTTTTTCTATTTGTTCTACCTTCCATATGTCTGCTCCAGTAGAAACTGAAAGATGTAAGTTTTCCTGGAAGCTTACAGTCAGTCAACAAAGAGGACATTTAGGGCAATATTTCAAAAATTGAAGATAATATTCTCACAGAAACACATATCACTAATCTGGCTATTAATGGTATTAGTATAATAAAACTGGGACAAGTATATCTCCTCACCCCCCCCCTTCCAGATGGATGAATAGATGGATTAATAATATAAATTAGAACTGCTGAGCTCTACTCAGCATTCACTCACATGCTGTGTAATCTGAAATATTTATAACTTCACAGTGTAACCATGGCTAGAAATCCTTTAAATTTGAGGGTTTAAAAAATTATGTTGTTGCATATGGTTTGCAAATGTGTGGAAGAACCAGTAATATGTATATAATCTCTCACAAAGCTAATTAATAAAGTTAATTAAGAAAGCTTTAATTCAGGAAAAAATGAGCACTAGGTGACTTAATGAACAAATCCAAAATTAATACACAAACTGACCTACAATTTTAATCTTCACGATGCTGGTTGTCTACTGGTTGTATTTAGAATGGTAAAGAGGTTTAAAGTACAATATTGGATTTATTAAAGAGGCATTTTCTCTGAGAAAGCCACCTCTGTGTTATTGCAGATAGTGTGCCACAATTCAATCTTCTCTGCTCTTAAATTTTAAGAGCTTGACTTCTTACTTTGTTGCAAAGTGTGAGTTCTGACTGCTTATCTAAGGAAGCTAAAATATATACCATGTGGCACAAAACACTATTACACAGAGACAGTTTGATCAGGTACCAGATTAAAATGCAAATCAAAGTAGACCTAGCCTTATTATAGATGAAATGCAATCTCTTACTTTTTTTTTTAAAGACTCATGAACTTCAGAAGTTGTTAGAGTAAAAAATGCTAAATTATTGAAAAACTTCCCCTTTTTTCCTGACAGTTATATTAATGACTGTTCGTGTAGACCTTGGCTTTACTGGCTTCATAATGTTTCCTACTACATTGGGAATTGGGTTGTGAAATATTTCATGAATGCAATAATTCTTAGTAATAGAAGACCTTGTTGGAGTCTTATCATTTGAAAGTTTTGTGATTTTTTTTGTTTGTTTTTGAAGATAATCTTCAAAGCAGGCTGTTAGACTTGACAGCATCCCTCGGAACAAAATCTATTAACTGATATAAGTGATTTGTTTGCTCCTCATTTATAGCTAATTATACAGTTACATGTCCCTTTGTCTCTTCAAGTCAACACTTCACAAAAAACAGCAGTGATGTTTCATTTGTGCTCTATTCATTAATGCATGAAAAGTACAATTAATTTTGCAAATTTAACATTGGAAATCATTGAAAAAAAATTATTTTTAGGACATTGCAATCAACCCAGATGAAAACCTAACTCTACATTAACATTATATTTCCATCCAAAGAGGCTAATAAAGTCTGGTACAGTGAAAATTTTGTGCTTCTGCAAGGCCTTACTCAGAAAAATCAGACATTTATTAAGGTTTGTGGGGGAGTTTTTAGCTTTAACATAAACAAGACCTGTAAGATTTATTAAAAATTCTCAGCTATACACTATTCACCAGAAAATAATTACAGAAAACAAGCAAACAAACAAAAAAATATTTGGCAGTTTTCCCAACTAAGAGCTCTAAAAACTTGATAATGCTGATAACCCAAGATAAACTTTCCATCCAATAACCAGGGCAGAAGTCAAAGCTGACCACATTTGATGGGGAATCAGTTGGATGTTAAACATAAGATACTTCCAAGGTATCAGTCTGGTAATCTAAGGGAATGTAAGGGTACATTTGTATGACCATATAGGTTGTTCCAATCACATTTAAACACCTCTAAAGAAGGGTGGCAAAACTCAAATATCTTTGCTATATTTTCAAGTTTGAAAATGGGTGACTATTCACATAGTCTTAATTTGAGATTGATTTCAAGAAGTGGAAATTCCAGTTTGAATTTGAAGTTTGAAATTTATTGATGTGGTCTTCCACTTATCATTCCATTCACTGCTCCCTTTCTTAAACTTCATGGCCTCTTTTTTTCTATATTGTCCTTTGAGGATGATTTATGCATTTTCTGTCTTTTTATCCCCTAGCTCCAGATTTAAACTTAGTAAGAAGAAGGTAAGTAATAAGAACTTTGGAGACTACCTGGGGCAATGTTAATTTGTTCTTAGTTAATAAAAGTTTGACTCATTCTTTTCTCCTATTTCTCCTCTCCTTTGCACTCTTCTTGCCCTCCAAATGATGACAGGGAAGGAAACTGAAGAAGCTGGCCTTTCTATTTTATGTAATTTTGAAGATACTAACAATTAGGCCTAATTCATTTGTAATTCATCAAGATTTTACTTAGGAAGAATGCCTACATGTAAAATGTCTTTAATGGGCTTGAAAAGTTTGTTGAAATCATCCTTATCTTGAATTCATACAACATAGCTGACAATTTTAATTTCCTTTGAAACCAGTGCTCCATTATTTTTCCCTTGGGGAATATTCAAATGGGATTTTTTTTCCATTACAAATATGGTTTCTAAAATTTTTATTTACAGCTTTATTGAGATACAATTCACAAATAATAAAATTCACTCCCTTTAAAGTATATGATCCAGTGGTTTTTAAAAAACATATTCACTTTTGAAACCATCACCACTATCTAATTTTTGTTTTTGAATTTCAAAATGTTATTTACAAGTGACATGAATTTTGGAAGCTTTCATAAAGATAGTATTTTATTTTAGTAATCATTTCTTCTTTGTTATACGGAAAATAGAATAACACCTTAGAACATTGAGCTATAATTGGCAACATTATATTGCCTAAATTATAGAATAGTCTATTAAATCTGGAGAGATACTGTTGGACTTCTAGGATAGTACAATTTTTAAGAATATTCGGTATTGCAGGAGTTGTCCTTTTTTAAGATATCTGATTAAGTTTTTACTTAAATTCCTCTGAGTTACTGTACATCACAATATTAGTTTCAGGTATAGAATTCAGTGATTCATCACTTAATCAGTGCTCAACACAACAAGGGCACTCCTTAATCCCCACAACCAATTTAATCCATCCTCCTCTCTAGTAACCATAATTTTGTTTTCTATAGTTAAAAGTCTGTTTCTTGGCTTGCCTTTCTTTTTTTCCCTTCATGTTCGCTTGTTTTGTTTCTTAAATTCCACATGTGAGGGGAATCATATACTATTTTTCTTTGACTAATTTATTTTGCTTAGCATACTACTCTCTAGCTCCATTCATGTTATTGCAAATGGCATGATTTCATTCTTTTTTATGGCTTAGTAGTATTCCATTTCATAAACCATGCATACATGCACATAGAGATGTATACATGCAGGACTTGTCCTTTAGTGCATAGGAATATAGTGCATATCAGGTGATGAATAAGAATTTGGAGCCCTTGATAGCCCTAATGCTTTATCAAATATAGCATGTTTAATAATTTGCATCTAGTCCCACTTGTGATTTATCATCTCTGTTTCCTCTGGAATGACACTGAACTAATTTCATCAATAACAACTTGATAGACTGAATGGAAGCAGTAGACATAGGCTGTCAATCTTTAACAAGTATCACAGATTTGTAGGGTGGTTGATAAAATGGTTCAAAGATGCAGTTAACCATTCTTTTCATAATAGTAGGCACTGTGAGCTGTAGTAGTTCGGTCACTACTAAATGTAATACAGAGTTCAGAAGTCTTTTTCTTAGTTCACACTGAGAAACATTCTCTAAAGAGAAGAATATTGGCAGATACATATGGATGTGTTACTAAGACATCATATTAATAGATGGGTTTTTATATATGGGTTAATGTGAGAGTATTTCACATGTGGGACCAGTGTGGTCAAGAAAAATGCAGTCATAATGAAACAGTGGAAAATGTACTAAATAAGCAACAATACTACACTAATCGGTGTGACTGATAAAATAAGTGAAGTCATAACAATAACTATAGTAATTCAGCATTGCGTGTTAGGCATTTTTGCATGATTGTAACATTTAGACAGCACACGGCCCTGCAAGGTAAACATTAGTATTCTCCTTTTAGTGATGAGAAAACCAAAGATTAAAGTTTGTGACTTGGGCTCCATCATGGCTCAGCCAGTTAAGCATCTACTAGGGTCCTGGGATTGAGACCTATGTCAGGCTCCCTGTTCAGTGGGGAACCTTCTTCCCCCTCTCCTCCCTGCCTGTGCTCTTTCTCACTATCTCTGTCTCTTTCTTGCTAAAATAAATTTTAAAAATCTTAAAAAAAAAATAAAGCCTGTGACTTGACTAAGGTCACCCAGGAAGTGATTGTAGAATCAGGATTATAAATTCAGGTCTATTTTATTCCAGGATTGGGGTTCTTAAGACACCTTTAAAGCAATGGACTTGGTAGAGGTCATTTGGTGAGTCCTGGAAACGTGGAGTCATGTAAGGGTTTAGGTATTCATGCCATGGTCATGTGTTTCTTTGATAAATTTTTCTGGTTTTGTTAATGACTCCTCTCTTGTCTCCACACATTTAGGAAATAATTTTATATATCAAATAAGTCCATCCCACACATTTTGTTTTTTATATTCGTTGAGTTATGTGTTTAACTTCCATGTGGCCTTTTGGTTCATGGAGCATTTTCAAGAAAAACATTTTTCCTTTATTCACCATCTGCATTATAGTTCAGCCTATTTACAACACTGTAGTCACTTAAATTTGAAGAGTAAACAAAACTACATTTTTCAATAGATCACCCATAAGATTTATTTTCCCCTGTATATTTCCCCCTTTGTAGTTTAAATAGGTTAAGAAGTTGGGAATGTCCAATTTTAGCTTCCAATGACCAAACAGCTGTTTTTTCATAGGATAAACACGGCTAAATAGGTTCAAGAGATGGGGAATATTTTTACTGAGACTCAGTTAGTCAGGGGTAGAAATGGGGAATGAATTATATTTAATTCAAGAAAATCATTTTTCTCTTGTATTTCAGTTTCCTTTTATTACCCATCCCTGAAATCAGTGGATGTGAGAATGAGCAAGTGCAAATAAATCCAGCTTTTAGGACTGCAAAAAATGATTATGTTCACCCTTTGGAATGACATAAACGTGATTAGAGTTTATTAATATTTCATTTAAAACACAGGTAAACCTCCACTACTGATAAATTTTACAGTTGGGTACAATATTGAAGGTTCTAAAGATTGCAGGTGCCTGATATTTCAATGAGGAATACAACTAGTGACTTATTTCATTTTTTAGTACTGCCCATTTCATTTGAAATCTGTATGGCTTAAAAATACTTCCAGATACTTTATCCAAAAAAATTTAATCACTTTAAGATTCACAGAACAACATTTCAAGGGCAGTGCTTTGAGTTTTGAATGTTGAGAATTCTGAACACTGTTTTATCACACTTCCATGCAGTTGGAAAAATATCGTGATGAATCTAGTTTATATTTTCATGCTTTAAATTCATAAATATTGCCAAGTTCATAATTCAGTTAAAATCTAAAGTGTATATTCAACAATTTTAAATTTGCTGATTTTTCCATTAGCATTAAACAGCTGTTCTCCATTTCCACTAAGGATAAGACCAGAAAGAACAGCACTTGCAGCATGAAGGATATAGACAAAATCCTCCTATCAGCTTGGTGAGATGCTAGACAATGTTATCAAGGGAGTTGTTAGTCATCCATGCCAGAGATTTTAAAGAAGTCAATGGTATTTATGGGAATGCATTTGGTGTGGTTTTCAATCCAAAACAAAAAGAAGAGTGTAATAATTTCTAAATTTTTTTGGCCTTATAATTCTATGTACATTTTATTATAATAAATATCTTGCTTATCTGAAGCATGTCATCATCAGAAGTGGGAAACCTATTTCAGGACAGCAAATGCATTAACCTATGCAGCTATTTGAATACACCAACACTGGGTAATTAAGCCGTTTTGAGGAAGGAAATGTCCAACTCCAGATCTTAACCCCAATTGCTTACTAGATACTTTCACCAAAACACATGCATGTCTTATAGGCACCTCAAAACCCAAAAGGGTTTTTCAAAACTAAAATTATTTATAGTATTCTTAAATCTATTGTTCATCTTGTGTTGATGTTTTTTTATCCACCAACAGCCTCAGAGAGAAAGGTGAGCCATACATGATGCTGTCCCATCATTATTTCCCTCATCCCAAATTTTCACCTGTTTCATTAACTCTGATATACTTCCAGAAATATATCAAGTCAGTCCCTTCCTTTTCATACCCAGTGCCACTGCTTTCCTTTAGTAACATGGTATATTTCTTTCTTTCTTTCTTTCTTTTTTTTTTTTTTTTAGATTTCATTTATTTATTAGAGAGAGAGAGAGAGCACTAGCACTCATGAGTGGGAGGGAGGGGGAGAAGGAGAGAGAGTAGTAGACTCTCTGCTGAGCAGGGACCCCCTGACATGGGGCTTGATCCCAGGACCCTGAGATCATGACCTGAGCCAAAGGCAGACACTCAACAGACTGAGCCACCCAGGCACCTCTAGCATGGTGTATTTCACCTAGAATATTACTGCACGAGTTTCTGAGAATTTTCCCTCTTCCACACTTACCTCTTCAAGGTAGTTCTCTACATTTCTTCTAAAGTGACCTTTCCAATGTATGAATTTCTTTGTCTCTTTGCTGCTTAAATCCTGGTAGTAGTGGCTCCCACATGGATGTATAAGATAAAGTTAAAAATCCCAATTATGAGTTACAAAAATTCCTTTCTTGGTCTAGTCCTTGACAATATCTGGTGCCATCTCCCACTCTTCTCTATATAAAATTCACTCACCCAGTAAGAACACCTAATTTTCTTTCAAGGGGTCTGCTTTTTTAGCCAATGCTTTCTGTCTGGATCTTTTTATTTGCCTGCCCAACTAACCATTTTCAAATATAATCTCTAGGGTAACCCACTTGCCTTGCTCCTGTTTTATGCTTACATGGTAACTGCCTCTATGATACTACATCATATTGCCATTACCACTTGTCTGTCCCTCTCACTAGACTGAACTTCATGGGGCATAGAGACAGTTAATATATACATCATATTTGTTTCTCCAGCACCTTGATAGATCTAGCACAGAGCTGAAGTTTAAAATGCTTATTAATATTGTTATCCATCAAGTAGAATTTGTCCAGATGTTGGAAGGAGCTAAATTACACTTACTCTGGTTTCATTTAGTTGCACAGCTCTAAGTTGTATGTTAATATTTACCCTTGTGCAAATGGTCAGCTTGAAGAAAAAATTGGCCCCATTGTAGCAAAACTTTTCCAGGTAAAGCTGTGAATTGAGCTAGTTTCTTCCAGGTAGTGCTTGGCTTTGGTTTTAGACATGACTCACTAAAGACTAGTCTATCTCTAGCAAGCTAAGCAATGAACTTTTCTGGAGTAACGTGTCAAAAATTCTAACAGAAAACATTTTAGAATGTATGAAGACAAATAGAGAATTAAAGTTTCTTACTACTCTACACATCTCAATTTTGAATTATATTGTATTTTTCAGCTTTATTGAGATATGATTGACAAATAAAATTATAATACATTTAAAGGGCATAACATGATGATTTGATATATGTCTACTTTGCAAAAAGTTTCCCACCATTGAGTTACTTAACACATCCATAACCTCACATATTGACCTTTTGTGTGTGTGTGTGGTGAAAAAATTTAAGTTCTATTCTCTTAGCAAATTTTGATTATGCAATATTATCAACTATAGTAACCATTTTATACATTATATTCTCAGACTTGTTCATCTTAAAACTGAAAGCTTGTAGCCTTTTTCTGGCCTATCCTATTCCCTTACCCACCCCTGCATCTATTTCTATGAGTTTGACTTTCTCGCTTTTCATTCTTTCCATCTTTCTTCCTTCCTTCCTTCCTTCCTCCCTCCCCTCCTTCCTTTTCTCCCCCTAAGATCCCATGTATAAGTGATACCATGAAGTTTTTTTTTTTTCCTATGTCTGACTTATTTCATTTAGCGTAACACTTTTGAGGTTAATCCATGTTGCTGCAAGTGAAAGGATTTTCTCCTTTTTAAGGTCAAATAATATTCCATCTCTCTCTCTCTCTCTCCCCCTCACACACACACACATACATGCACACACACACACAAACACACACACCCCACATTTTCTTGATCCATTCATGTGCTGACAGACACACTTAGATTGTTTCCATACCTTAGCTAATGTGAATAATGATGCAATAAACATGGAATATAGATACCTCTTTGAGATTGTGGTTTTGTTTCCATTGGGTGTATACTCAAAAGTGGGATTGCTGTATCACATGGTGGTTCTATTTTTAACTGTTTGAGGAAGCTTCATACTGTTTTCCATAATAGTGGTACCAGTTTACATTTCCATCAATAGTATACAAAAATTCTCTTTTCTTCACATCCTTGGCAGCAATTGGTATCTTTTGTTTTTTTGATGATACTAGCCACCCTAGCAGGTGTAAGGTGGTATACCATTGTGGTTTTGGTCTGCATTTCCCTGATGATGAGTGATTTTGTACACCTTTTCATGTACCTGTTTGTTATTTGGATATCTTCTTGGGTAAAATGTTGATTCAGGTCCTTTGTTCATTTCTTAATTTTTTTAATTTTTATTTTTGCCATTGAGTTATGTGAGTTCCTTGTATATTTTGAATATTAACTCCTTATTGGATATGTGGTTTTCAAATATTTTCTCCCATTTCATAGGTCATCTTTTCATTTTGTTGATGGTATCTTTTGCTAGGTGGAAGCTTATGTTGTACTCCTACTTGTTGGCTTTCGCTTTTGGTTTCAAATCCAAAAACTCATTGTCAAGACTGGTGTGAAGGAGCTTACCCCTATATTTTCGTCTAGGAGTTTCATGGTTCTAGGTCTTACATGCTTATCTTTAATACATTTTTACTTGATTTTTGTGAGTGGTATGAGAGAGGGGTCCAGTTTCATTCTTTTGCTTGTGGCTGTCCAGTTTTCCCAACACTATTGAAGACACAGTCCTTTTTCTCATTGTATAATCTAAATCATTATAACTTTCTTTTTAAAAATAAGTTTTTAACATGAAGCTGATATAACTAAACTATATAGTTAATTTATGAACCAGTGGCCCATGGCCTAAAAAAAAATTAATCTATAAAAAGTCAGATTTTACCAAAGTAAAAATTATAATAAAATTGGGGAAAAAAGCGATTCATGGAGTTATTTTGCAAACTACTTATGCTTGTTTTCATTAAATGCATTTGTTCCTCTAATAATAGGAAGGGATTTTCAAATTTTGGTAGGTTAATAAACCCCAAAAGGTCATTTGCACCTTTTTGTAGCAATCCTCTAGATAGTCTAATGAATTTTCCTTATTTAAAACAACAACCAAGTAATTAATCTCACTGTAGTGTAGCATCTCTGATGAATTGTGTTAGTCTCTGCTAGATCATGGTCAGTCAGTGCTGAGTTGCTGGCTACCTCAGGAGGAGTCCATTTCTTTTGAGTTTCATAAGATGTTTGCTCACGCTGAGTTATCATTTCGCTCAAATTTACCCTCTGGAGCTCCACAGAGTAAACATATTCCTTCTCTAATATGGTAGTCAAGTTATTTGAAAATAGGGATCAAGTGTCCCCTAAGTTTCTTTTCCTCACACTAAACATTGTGGAATTTTAGGCTTACTCACAATCTTGGTTGCCTGCTTCTGGAAATAGTTTTTAAAATATGGCACAAAGAGTTGCATATGATAATGCAGATGTGATTGGACTATCTTATGGTAGGACTTTGCAATTCATGATCTGGATACACTATATATGTAATTGGAGCATAATTTTGGATTAATAGTTGGTGATAACGTGAGAATTTAAAAATAAATATCTGAATGCAACTTGATTTATGTATGGATATGTAGGTCACTGTTACTCAGTTATTTGAAGCACTTTCA
Source organism: Mustela nivalis (assembly GCF_964662115.1). NCBI lineage: Eukaryota > Metazoa > Chordata > Mammalia > Carnivora > Mustelidae > Mustela > Mustela nivalis. Next base: position 33,451,483 of record NC_139040.1, read on the forward strand.
CACTTTCTTACAGTTTTTTTCCTTAAATCTGAAACTAATTAATTTCCACTGTTCCAAGTTCTGACTGTTTTAATCTGCTTCATAAGCTCTCTTTAAAACTCCATACCCTTTTTTAAAAAAAGATTTTATTTATTTATTTGACAGACAGAGATCACAAGTAGGCAGAGAGGCAAGCAGAGAGAGAGGGGGAAGCAGGCTCCCTGCTGAGCAGAGAGTCCCATGCGGGACTTGATCCCAGGACCCTGAGATCATGACCCGAGCAGAAGGCAGAGGCTTAACCCACTGAGCCACCAGGCACCCCCATACCCTTTTTTGATAAACCTTCCCTCCCCACTTTACCAGTGTTCAAGACATTTTAGAACAGTCTGAAGTCTTCCTGCTGAGTTAGCACTTAGTAAAAACTTTCCCATTATGGTATCAACAACCTCTAAAGGAGTAAATAAGAAGCTTAAGCAAAAAGGAATTTAAATGTCCAATAACAGTAAGCAAATAGCTGCCATATAAAGAAGTATTATGAGGAGAAGAGAATTTTGCTTTCTAATTAAAAATAGAGTGAAGGTAGCTTCTTAGGTTTAAAAAAAGTGTCATAAGGCCATTTAATTCTTGTTTTGGAGATGCATTTTTAATTGAAATGTAGTTGACATACACTATTATAGTAGTTTTAGGTATACAGTCATAGTGATTAGAGAATTACATACATCATAAAAAACCATAAGTGTAGTTGCCATCTGTAATAATACATTATTACAATATCATTGACTCTATTTCCTGTGATATATATATATATATATATAATTCTCTCTTGGAAATTTGATTGGTCCTGGGGAAAAGAAGGCAGGCAGCTCCTGCTTTCTGCTGAGGGTGCCACAAACCCTCACTATTTCCAGTTGCCATTAATAGGGAGGTTCTCATGATTAGGTTCTCAAGGCCAGGAAGGCCTTGAGCTTGGGCTGGGTGCTGTGGCGCCCAGGTAGGCTGAGATCCGGGGCATGAGTCCAGGCAACTGACGGTCAGGACCTGGTGAGTCAGCAATGAGTCCAGCAGGTTGAAGTCTGGAAAGGAGATCTTTTGCCCATGATGAAGTCCTCACCCCCCTCGTTCTGGGACAGTATGGTCTCAAAGGTCTTCAGGTACCCAGTAGTGCCTTCCCTTACTCCTATTTGTCTGACTCCTAGTTTGTATAGATGAGGATGAGGTATTTGCAGGGGATATTCTCCATGCCATCATTCACCATGTGCACCAGAACCCCCTCCCACTGGTCCTTCCCAGAAAGCCTAAGGGAGTAGCCTGGATATCACAAGATGGCATTGCACTGGTACAAGGTCTCCATCCTGGAGCTTGGGAAGTTGCCCATAGAGACAAGGGGCCTTGAGTGAGCCCTTCAGCCCTGTCTCCACGGTCACCACCTCCTTCTTCAGGCTCTGGCTCTGGTGAGTCAGCAGCATACACATAGCTGAGAACAGGGAAGCAGGTGATGGAGTAGGGCAGCGTGGTTACTGTGCAGATGGTGGTGGCAGAGATTTTATGTTATACTTTTTATCCCCATGGCTTATTTATTTTATAACTGCAAGTTGGTACCTCTTGATTCCCTACACCTGTCTCACCCATAACCTCCATCCTCCTTCCCTCTGGCAACTACCAGCTGCGGGAAGTTTTAAGTAGAAACGTGTTGCTGATTTAATAATTAATTTTAAAAGTATAATGCCTGTGTTTGTATCCTTCACAGAAAATATTCTATGACTCTCTGTACTTCCCATATTATTTCAATTTTGATGATAAAGTTTCTGGCAAATTTCTATCCATGAGACACTTATTATTATTATTTTTTGAATATTTATTTACTCGACAGAGAAGAAAGCATGAGCAGGGTGAGGGGCAGAGGTATAGGGTGAGGGAGAAGCAGACTCCTCACTGAGCATTGAGCCCCACAACACAGGGCTCCATCCCAGGATTTTGGGATCATGCCCTGAGCCAAAGGTAGCTAATTAGCTGACTCAGCCACCCAGCCTCCCAAAACACCTCTTATTTGTTAAGAGATATGGTTTTATATGAAAATCTGAACGACTAAGTAAAAAAGTATATCAATGTGATTATTTGCCTTTTCAGACAATTCAAAATTTACATACTTCCTGTTGTTTTTAAAATTTTATTTATTTGTTCTTCCAAGTTCTTATTTAAATTCCATTTCCCTCCCACTCTCCCCCCCCTTCCTTTCTCTCTCTCTCTCTTTTCTTTCTTCTTTCCTTCTTTCAAGATTTTTAAGTAATATCTCCACCCAGTATGAGGCTTTAACTCACAACTCTGTGATCAGGAGTCACATGCTCTATTGACCTAGCCAGCCAGGAGCCCCCTCTTGATTTTTTAAAAAGATTTTATTTACTTATTTCACACACACACACACACACACACACACACACATCACAAGTAGGTAGAGGCAGACAGAGAGAGAGGGGGGGTTAAGCAGGCTCCCCGCTGAGCAGAGAGCCCGATGTGGGGCTCGATCCCAGGACCCTGAGATCATGACCTGAGCCGAAGGCAGAGGCTTAACCCACTGAGCCACCCAGGCGCTCCCCCCACCTTGATTTTTTAAAGTGAGAAATAATAAAAATAAAAATTTCTCTGCTTTTAGTTGCACATTTACTGCACAAACGAAGGAATACCTGCATGAGATTTGTATTCATCAAGGAAAAGCCTGTTCTTACCAATTACTGTTAGCTCTATTTAGACTCTGAGTAAATTTTTCTAAGTTCTAAGAATATAGTGGACAGAAAAACCAGATTTTCTGTTAATTGAAAATGTCTTTGTAAAAACTTCAGTAATGAAAATATTAAGAGTAATGTCTACTTTTATTGAAGTATGCTATTAACAATGTCTTGCTCTGTTTGTAACTTGCCTTGTACTTTTCATATTTGATTTTTTCAAGTTCATTAACACATCAGTGGGAAATTGAATTTAAAGACCATTTTTCACAAAGCACTTTTTATTATTTTCCTGGCAGTTCTAAAATGAAATGTGAACTTTGGTAATGTTAAAATATCAAAACATGTAATTTTTCTCCAGCATACGATTGGAGGACTTTAATCTTTATTTTTCTCTAATTGACATGTGACAAATCTGTTTATTGCAAGCATTTTCTACTACATGGGAAAATTGTTAACCTGTGGGAGTGACAGATGATTCTGAGAATATAACTTTAATCATTATTTATTTTGTCACCAAGTATGAAGACTCCATTAGATAATGGAAGTTCTTTTTGTGATATTTCATTCTGTCAGTGTTTCCATGATAACCTCTTACATAATAAAATTCAAGTTTATTAACTGCATATGTTTACTGTAAGTTAATGTTTCTCCTAAAAGAAAGCTTTTGTAATTATATTTCAACTTTTCATTGAAATGGGGTTTCATTGTACTGATATTTCTCCCATATGTTTGTAAGGGTTACTTCACTTATTCCCAGGATCAAAACATTTTCTGGTAAATTCTTTTAAGATCATAAATACTACCCTGATTTCTATATTGTTGATTACAAGCTAGTCTTATAAATTTGTGGATACTTTGCTTATGATTAAATGAAGATTGATTAATTATGACTACATATGCAAGCCACATAAACAGTCCTTTTGTGTGCACAGGTTGGAAACAAATGTTGATTATATTTCGTTTTTTAAATGACTCCAATTTTCATCTTTCAGTTCCCCATCCTTCTCCAAAACACACACTTTGAAATATCCATGATTATGGTTGTTCTCAAATCTGAAAGTGTTCAGACTTCCAGATTCTACTCTTCTTAGGTAATGGGTATTTTTCATAGCACATAAAGAATTTACTGCTAGTAATTTAAAATTTTTAAATTTCACAGGATACTGTGAAACACAAAACAAATTCCTAGTACTCAATAATTTTTATGCAGTAGAGAATTGGGCTCTGGATTGACAAAACAGTAATCCTTCTTTTAACAAGACTCAAAGTAACTTAATTATCGAGTAGCCTGAATTTTCTGTTCTCTTCCAGAAAAGTGAACTTAAGTAAAAGGAAAATTTTTGCTGAATATTTTGGGGTCAATTAACATTCAATTAAATATGATCTAAACTTTCTACAAGCATAGAACTCTGCCAACAATTCTAAATTGAGCTTTTACCTATAAAGTGAAAGTAGAGAGCTAGATCTTAAGTTGAATGGTTGTCAAATGTTGGTGTAGGTAATGTGATCGTTACTACAGACTGATATTATTTATGGAGATTGAGGAAACTTGAAAATATGATCTGAAATATGGGTATTGGTTTCTAGTAGGTAGGGAAAAAGAAGGTATTCCAATGGAGTATAATGGTACTGGGCTGACTGGTCAAGATGCAAGGATAGAATTAGGATACAGGTTTGGCAAGATCAAGGGATTTTTTAAAAATTAGGTTGTATTAGTCACCATACAGTACATCATTAGTTTTTGATGTAGTGTTCCAAGATTCATCATTTGCATATAACACCCAATGCTCCATGCAATCTGTGCCCTCCTTAATACGCATCACGGGGCTTACCTATCCCCCCAACCCTCCTCCTCTCTAAAATCCTCAGTTTGCTTTCCAGAGTCCATAGTCTTTCATGATTCATCTCCCCCTTTGATTCCCCCAAACCCTTCATTTTTCCCTTCCTTCTCCTAATGTCCTCCATGCTATTCCTTATGTTCCACATATAAGTGAAACCATATGATAATTGTCTTTCTCTGACTTATATCACTTAGCATAATCTCCTCCAGTTCCACCACATTGATGCAAATATTGGATATTCATCCTCTCTGATGGCTGAGTGATATTCCATTGTATATATGGACTACATCTTCTTTATCCATTCATCTACTGAAGGGCATTTTTGCTCCTTCCACAGTTTGGCTATCATGGATGTTGCTGCTATGAACACTGAGGTGCATGTGGCCCTTCTTTTCACTATGTCTGTATCTTTGGGGTAAATACCCAGTAGTGCAATTGCAGGGTCATAGGGTAGCTCTATTTTTAAATTTTGAGGAAACTTCACACTGTTTTCCAAAGTGACTGTACCAATTTGCATTTCTACCAACAGTGTAAGAGGGTTCCCCTTTCTCCACAACCTCTCCAACATTCGTTGTTTCTTGCCTTGTCAATTTTTGCCATTCTAACTGGTGTAAGGTGGTATTTCAATGTGGTTTTGATTTGAATTTCCCTGATAGTTAATGATGTTGAACATTTTTTCATGTATCTGTTAGCCTTTTGTATGTCTTCTTTGGAGACGTGTCTATTCATGTCTTCTGTCCATTTTTTGACTTGAGTATTTGTTTTTTGGTTGTTAAGTTTGAGAAATTCTTTATACATCTTGGATACTAGCCCTTTAACTGTAGAGTCATTTGCAAATATCTCCTCCCATTCTGTGGGTTGCCTCTTTGTTTTGTTGACTCTTTCTTTTGCTGTGCAGAAGCTTTTTATCTTGATGAAGTCCCAAAAGTTCATTTTAGCTTTTGTTTCCCTTGCCTTTGGAGATGTGTCTTGAAAGAAGTTGCTGTGGCCAACGTCGAAGAGGTTACTATCTATGTTATCCTTCAGGATTTTGGTAGATTCCTGTCTCACACTGAGGTCTTTCATCCATTTAGAGTTCATCTTTGTGTATGGTGTAAGAGAATGGTCTAGTTTCATTTTTCTGCATGTGGCTGTCCAATTTTCCCAGCACCATTTATTGAAGAGACTGTCTTCTTTCTTTTTTTTTTCTTTTAAAGATTTCATATATTCATTTGATAGAGAAAGAAACAATGACAGAGGGAACACAAGCAGGGGGAGTGGGAGAGGGAGAAGCAGGCTCCCTGCTGAGCAGGGAGCTTGATGTGGGGTTTGATCCCAGGACCCTGGGATCATGACCTGAGGCAAAGGCAGACACTTAACGAATGAGCCACCAAGGAGCCTAAGACTATCTTTTTTCCACTGGATATTTTTTCCTGCTTTGTTGAAGATTAGTTGATCATAGAGTTGAGGGTCCATATCTGGGCTCTCTATTCTGTTCCATTGATCTATGCTAGACCAAAGGAATCTTATATTAGAGCAAGGTACAGATGCATAGAGCCATCAATCAGGTTGTGCTCCCAAAAGATTAATGTTGTAACATTGTATACAATGAACCACAGGTGAAGAGTGAAGACAAATGGATCAGCCAATTAGAATACTCTGTATTTCTTCTGGAAATATGAAAATATCCAAGAACTGGCTGTTAAGAAGCAATGGCAATTTAAAGGATGGTATGGGATTGATTATGACTTGAGAACTGGTTCTGAAAACCAAGGAAGAAATAACCAAAGACATGCAATATTCAGCATCTAAGTGATTGTATGCTGTGCTTTTGGGGCAGCATGGCAAAGTGGCTAAGAATGTGGGCTCTATGTTTAAAGTACCCTAGTTCTAAGAATGTCCTCAACTGTAAAAGGTGGTTTATTGGAAGGCCTACCTTATATAAAGTCTGAAGTGAATCAATATGTATTATGTTCCCAGAAGAGAGGGTGATTGGCAAAATTATTAACTTGCTGACAGAAATCAGAAAGTTCTACAAGACCCTTCACTGTGTGAATGTGAACTAACATATCTCAGAAAGCTTTATAACTACAAGGCCTCCATAAAACATCTTTTCTTCTATTGTTTCTTAATCAGAAATTAATTCAGAGCACCCTATTCTCTTAGCTTCCCACTAAAATTAAGTTATTTGAATTGCTTCATAAATCGTGCTTCCTGTTACGTCATTGTATTTCTCTGTACCATACTGATGAGTAGTTGTAAGTGTACCTGTAGCTAACCTTTATGAGTGAAGGACACCTGGGCATAAACAGTCCCAAGGCAGTATGCCATGTTCTGAATCAGACTTGGCTTATGTGACTCTGGGAAGGCAATTTTCCTCATTTTATGTGAGGCCTGTTGATATTAGTGCAGTTTATTTGCCTGTAGAGTCAATTTACATTGCCAAAAGATAAGTTTGACACTTTCATTTGTACTGACACAGCCAATGAATATAAATTTTTGTTGTTGTTGTTCTGCATCACCTAGTCTCCTTGATGCAAAGTCGCTCAGTAAAGGAGATTTTTTCTCAATCAATTTTCTATCTGCAAGCAAACATCCACCCAATAAGTGGGAGCTTTCCTGCTCTCGCAACAGATTTATACCCCCTAGGTTTTCACAACGTGGCATGCTTTGCAAGGAAGCCGGAATAAATTAGAAAACTTTAGGGGCCACCCAAATAGCCGTGTTTTCCAGTCTGGATACCAGAATGACTGCTGCTGAATATTTTTCTCCTTCCACATCAATAATTCATTTCACACATAAACACAAGATGTTCATAGGAGATCTTTTTGAGAACCTTGAGTTGAGACCATTTTTTTTTTTTTACAGAAATGTTACAACTCTAAATTTTTGCTTACTCCTCTTATGCTTCCATGCATTAAAGCAAGATCTGGGAAAACACTAGGAATGAGATTGGCTTTCAAAACCTGAATCTTTCATTTAGAAAACCACAGAGCTACATATGAATGTAAAATATGAAAAAGACTTTATATGAGAGAAACCAACTGTACTTTCTGAGTTACATAATCCACAAGACTCCAGCTGTTTTCATGTAATGTTTTGTCTTATATACATCTTACTTTCTTATTGCATCCAGTAGTCTTTCTCAGCATTTCATGATGGATAAATATTAGTCTAAAATATCTTTGAAAACTCACGTCCATCCAAATGCATATATATACTACTTATCAAGTTTTGAGTATTAATTAGTGACAACCATTGTAGTGACTTAAATTTATTCTATGAGACCGTGACTCAGGATAGGGTTCTTATCCCTGAGACACTGAGATAATGTTGATGTTACCATCAGACTACATCTTTGCTTTATCTATGCAAACAATTTTGTAGCCTAGTGTATTACGTCAAACCCACAGTGTTCTTGTCAATATAGGAATTTCACATTGGATTTCTTTGTTGCTAACATAAGGGAATATTCTTTTTTAAAAAATCTTTTTTATTTTTATTAACATATAATGTATTATTAGCCCCAGAGGTACAGGCCAAGTTTACACACTTCACAGCACTCACCACAGCACATACCATCCCCAATGTCCATAACCCCCCCATCCCCCTACCCGCTCCCCCCCCCCCCCCGCAACCCTCAGTTTGTTTTGTGAGGTTAAGAGTCTCCTATGGTTTTTCTCCCTCCCAATCCCATCTTGTTTCATTTTTTCCTTTCCTACCCCCCAAACTCCCCACATTGCCTCTCAAATTCCTCATATCAGGGAGATCATATGATAGTTGTCTTTCTCTGATTGACTTATTTTGCTCAGCATAATACCCTCTAGTTCCATCCTTGTCTTCACAAATGGCAAGATTTCATTTCTTTTGATGGCTGCATAGTATTCCATTGTATATATATACCACATCTTCTTTATCCATTCATCTGTTGATGGACATCTAGGTTCTTTCCATAGTTTGGCTATTGTGGACATTGCTGCTATAAACATTTGGGTGCATGTGCCCCTTCGGATCACTACATTTGTATCTTTAGGGTAAATCCCCAGTAGTGCAATTGCTGGTAAGGTAGCTCTATTTTCAACTTTTTGAGGGACCTCCATGCTGTTTTCCAGAGTGGTTGCACGAGCTTGCATTCACCATAAGGGAATGTTCTATTCACAATTTTAATTTATAAAAATTCTAAGGGAAAAGCCATTCAAATAATGGGTGGGCTTTAGCAATGCTGTATTATATACTATTGGTTTGTTAAAATCACTTAAAAGGAACTTCTATTAAGGCAATTCCAGAACTTCCATTATGACATCCGTGCTTTGGTGGAGAAGGAATGCCTGGCTATGGAGCATAATTAAGTTATTATTTATTTATTTGCATATGGAACTTCCCATCATTAAAAAATATAATGATTGATCTACCAAGCCATGAAGAGTCTGTAGGGCCCTCTCAAATTGGTGCTAAGGCAATAAATAATTTGTCTAAGCTGGGTGCTTACATTCCAGCAGCACTTTATCTTCCTGGCTGCCACTTCTCTCTCAGTCTATTCCTATGTCCCCATGAGGAGATCATTGTGATCATTTGGCTTAGAAGAACACTCATGTTTGGTTTATAGAAGATTCTGCAATCAGACAGGATGCTATCACAAGGCAGAGGTAGATTACTGTCACATTACAGCTCTACTTGGAAGTCTCCCTAATGGGTAATAAGAAAGAACAATCTTCCATGTGAGCAGAGCTCTGAACTCCAGTGTTTATCTGGAGGCCCAGTTTGCCTTCAGGGCAAAATGGCCTAAGGAATGCATCTACACCAATTCATGGCCTGTAGCTATTAGAATGGATAGCTGGTTAGGAACTTAACAAGAACAAGATTAAATGATTGATGACAAGAATTTTGAGAAAGAGGAATTTGGATGGACCTCTTAGAGTGGTCTCAAATGTGTAGATATTTATGTTATTTAAAATAACTCCTGAAGGAAAAAATGGCCTTGGTGGCAGGGATGGAAATTATGCCTGTGCTCCATTATATAGACTTTCCCTCCCCAAGACATTCCTGGCTATCATCACAGTTGTGTCCACAGTCAATCTATAGCAGTGACCGATCCTGATCCCCTCCATTTTTATTAATTAATTAATTAATTAATTAGATCCCCTCCCCCTTTATTTGAAGATGTCAGCTACCTGCCATCATGGTTGTGAGGAGTTGTGGACAGAATTGTCTTCACTGGAATAGAAACTTTTTTTGGACATGGATTTTCCTTCCTTGTTTTCCATATTTCTTTTGTTTGTTTGTTTGTTTGTTTTCCATATTTCTGCCAGCATCACTGTCTGTGAACTTAGTGCACACCCTAGTTACCATCATGATTTGCCATACAGAATTTATGGTGAGAGTGTGTGTCAATGGGCTGACATTCCAAGGATTCCCTCCTTGTATCTTATCACTCAGAATACTATTCCCAAATTTCTATCTATAGTTTTCACTTCTATTTTTCACACCCACTTTTCAGTTTCCTGTCTTTATGTTTTGGCTCACGCAGTTCATCTGCCTTCACAGTCTTTACTCCTTATCAAAATTTCTGTATTTTTTGAGACCCACCCCAAGCATTGCACATGTTCCCTAGATTCCCTTTGGAATTTTGCCCCTACTTTTGTACTGACACTTACTTTAATCAATATTGTGTTGTAGTCAATTGCATATTTATCTTATTACTTTACAGGATTGGAAATATCACATGGGCAGAAACTAGATCTTATCCTTCCTTATATCAGCTATACATCCTTGTGCCCAGTGGGTACTCAATAAATATTTATCGAATCTAATTGTATCAATAACAAAAAGCTTTGTAATATTGAATGCAGAGATGAGCAAGAAGAGAAACAAGGCAGCCAAGTATTATCTTAGTGTAATATGTGTTTTAACCAGTGCTTATTATATGGCTATATATATAAATTAGCCCGGAAAAGAGAGAGTCACCGTTTCTTGATTTCATCCACCAAAAGTTATGGGGGAGGCATGAAAATGTGGTAATAGAAACCTTTCTTTATTAAAGTGGCTAAGATTCTCTACATGAAAGAGAAAATATGCACAGAAGGCAGTCGGGAACAATTTTTTTCCCAAACTACAAAAAATGCTGTAGAGCTGAAAGGATACATTTTATTCCAAAATTTGCATTAAAATATCTAATGTTTGATATGCAGAAAAAATATTTCTATTCCCCTGGTCATATGAAAGGTTTGTTATTGTAGTTGAATAGATAATATACTCACTGGGTCTATATTCCATCAAGATTAGAACAAAAAGGATTTTTGTTTGTGTTTCTTTTATCTAAGTTGGAAATTGAGTATGTGATATGGAACAAATGGACTCTCTTGCTGTCTTGGCCTTGATTTCCTATACCTTTTTTTTATTATGTTCAGATACCCAACATATAGTACATCATTAGGTTTTGATGTAGTTTTCAGTGATTCATTAGCTGCATATAACACCCAATGCTTACCACAACACGTGCTTTCCTTAATACCCATCACCCAGTTGCCCATCCCCCCAGCCCCCCTTGATTTCCTATATCTTAATCACTTTTTACTTTTGTGAACCACCAGGGTTTCTGTGAATATATATAATTTCAAAAGTTTTTGTTCTTGAATGCATGTATACAGAAGAAAGCTTTGATCATCAGAACTTAATAAAAAATAAAAACAACTTAAGCTGTCTATAAGGTATGCCATAGGTTTATAAGTAGTATACATTACTGTTACAGCTTTCTTTAAATATGTCAAAACTCACTTTTGGTACTTTCTTTGATTTATTGAATATCTGAAAGCAAATGCATTCAGTCACATGAACTCTGGCCAAGTAATACAGCTTCTGCTTCGAAGGTACATCCCTTATAAAAATATAAGCATGAATATTGGATATTATGTGATGAATGGTGTTCAACTACATCATAGATTCATTTCAGCTTAATGGCTTATGGAAGGAATATGCATAAAATTGGGAAGTTCAAGGTACTGGTGAAGCATTAGACTAAGTAAATCACCTCCACTTTCTATGGGAATTACACAAGAGAAAACCATGATCTAAGGGTAATCATACTTTAATTATGATTTGCATTTTTTTTTCCTAAATGAAGAGTTTTACTTAGGAAGAAGGGCAGAAAAGTAATAACATGATGTAAATTTGCTACTTAGCCACAAGGAGATGCATAGTTTCAAAACAGGAATTCAATTTAGTTGGCCTTTCAGTCAGGCTGGTTGATGGATGATTTGCCCTGTTATTATTCAGAGGTTGAGTGGCACAAATGCACACTTAATTAGCTGGAATTGCCCATTGACATCTATTGAATTAGCAGGTAAAAAATTTTTTTTCTGTTGTTTATAGGTTAAACTAAAGATGTTCTGGGGACAGTTTACTTTTGTTTTGTTTTATTTATTTTATTTTTCTTTAATTTGCCATCAAATTAGAAAGTGTAGCTCTGAATCATATGTTCATTTGAAAAATACTGTTGAGCAAGCTGAGGTTCGAATTATTGCTCTAAAATTTATCTTGAATTTACCCTTAGTTTTTTTTTTTTTTAAATGAGGCTTACTTTTTGGCCCTAATGCTTCAACTTTATCATAGTTATCGTATCTATCATATCACATTTAGAACAGATTTTTCTTATGTATATGGTATAATAAGAAATGAAATAAAGATTTAAAACAATTATTTGGATAATTCAGTGTCATAAAATGTGCTTCAAAGAAAAGCAGGATGTGTTAACCATAGTGCTGGTCTGGACAACCTAAATTTCCTGAGATGGTGGCTTGGATTTTCATATGGTCTATCATAATCTTATCTGTTGCTGTTCAATTCATTATTTAGATCATAAGACTAATGAAATGTCACCATGGTTTTAATCTCTATGCAGTTTCTCTCATTAACCCTCTTCATCATCATCAAGTGTTGATTAAGGCCTTACAATCAGATCTTGGAGATAATAGAAAAATACATGGTCTCTGTACTTCAGCAGCATAGTTAGGGAGACAAGATGTACTTGTAAAAATGTAACAGTCATTGACCATATAAAACTTGCCAATCCAGTGGTGTGAACATAAGAACTGTAGGAGCACTGGACTTCAGGTTGAATTGAAACTCTGGCCAGCTTCCTTGAAAAGAGATAGCAGGGACAACTGAGCACAAGATTCTCATAAGATAGCTATAAATAACCACTTCCTCATCCATGTTGTCACAAATGGCAAGATTTCATTTCTTTTGATGGCTGCATAGTATTCCATTGTGTATATATACCACATCTTCTGGATCCATTCATCTGTTGATGGACATCTAGGTTCTTTCCATAGTTTGGCTATTGTGGACATTGCTGCTATAAACATTCGGGTGCACGTGCCTCTTTGGATCACTACGTTGGGGGCTTAAGTGGGTAGAAGAAGAATCAATGAAACAAGATGGAATTGGGAGGGAGACAAACCATAAGTGACTCTTAATCTCACAAAACAAACTGAGGGTTGCTGGGGGGAGGGGGATTGGGAGAAGGGGGTGGGATTATGGACATTGGGGAGGGTATGTGCTTTGGTGAGTGCTGTGAAGTGTGTAAACCTGGCAATTCACAGACCTGTACCCCTGGGGATAAAAATATGTGTTTATAAAAAATAAAAAATAAAAATAAATAAAATAAAATAAAAATAAATAAATAAATAAGATAGCTATAAATAATTTACGGCTCCTCACAAATAAGTTAAAGGGCATGCCCGCACAAAACGGGTCACTAGTGTTTTGTCTTAGTAGAAGAAAGAAATTTTATTAGGTGACATCATAGAATGCATGACTTCTGTTTATCACATTCTCTGACTTTATTTTTTTTAAAGATTATTTATTTATTTATTTATTTGACAGAGGGAGAGATCACAAGTAGGCAGAGCAGCAGGCAGAGAGAGAGAGGGAAGCGGGCTCCCCACTAAGCAGAGAGCCCAATATGGTGCTTAATCCCAGGACCCTGAGACCATGATCTGAGCGGAAGGCAGAGGCTTAACCCACTGAGTCCCCCAGTTGCCCCTCACATTCTCTGACTTTAAACTGCACTTTGCAATTTCTTCTTCACTCTGATCTTTAACAATGTATATTAACTTCCTTCTATCTTTTTCTCTCCCTTATGAATTTTTATGCTTCCTACTCTTAATAGTTTCTTTTGATAAGTTTGACACAAAGCTTCATGATTTGCTCTCACTAATTTTCCTCATTTTCTTGCAATTGTTGGACACTTACAATGCTGTTGGGTTACTTCATTATGCATGTTGTCATTTTATGCTTCAAAATTTCTAAACCTTTTAAGAATTATAATCCACATTCTCTGGGAAGGACAAGAGACCTCATCTTGGGGGCAGTCAGGGGAAGCAGAATCGGAGTCCCTTTGTCACAGTTTCCTCCATACAGGACTTAGATCACTACCTATTTGAAGGCTGATTCAATTCTTCCCAACTGTTGTGCTCCACTTTGTAGCTTGAAACTTAAAACATAAGTTTAAGCCAACTTAAATTGGCTTCTCTTTTCTACATCCCCAACTTAACTCAGTCACTGCCTTCAGTCTCCTTCATGAAAGATTCTCAGATACATACTTGATTTTTGCTGACACCTTGGTGATTGCTTTTGTGAGAATTTAATGACTTTTCATGCCCTAACTGACTGCTAGATTATTTCTCCCTCAGGATTTGATGTCTCTGACAAAGAAACATGCTTTTGGAACACAGCAAATTTAGACAAAATGTTATGGTAGTAAAATCAAAATAAGTTAAGATTCTGAAATGACTTCTCACCTCCCAAATTAGTTGTTAGTGTGACACCAAACATGGCATATTTACTCCTAATAAGAGAATGGATTTGCATTTTGGGTTGTTATAGTTCAACAAATGTTTGCGTGTGTGTCAAAAATAGCCAACTATGCACTGTCAGCTCACTAGATAAACAAAGCCAATTAAAATGACTTTTACAAGTGCCTATAAAATGTGCACCTGTTATCTTTCCTAAGTGCATAGAATGAGAATATGAATTTTTAGCCAAATTAAAACAGGATACATGAATGGAAAAGTAGTGCTGGTCTGGGAATAAGTTGAAAAAGGAATAAAAGTAGCATATGGTTATTGGGTACTCAGAATTAAAACTTACAATTACCAACTACTTACCTATATTTGAAGTGGTCCATCATTGTCTGAGGTAGAGTGAGGAGTTGAGTGGCTTATAAAAAAATTTATTAGAACTTAGTGAATAATGATTTAATGCTGACAGTAGAAACAGCTGCAAATATATTGTGACCTGACACACTGTGTCCTGAGGCCCTTGTTCAAAACAGTAGCTACAGTTTTGACATAGAATGCCCTTGATAACACTAATGACAATGTGATTGTTTAAAAAGTAATACAGCTTCAGCATGTCTGAAGTTACAAATGAAAACTAATTCTTAAATTTAATATTCTTAAATATTTTTTTAACTATCTCTGCTTTTTTATCAATTATGTTGATAAATAATTTATCAACTGTGCAAACTATGATGGTATAAAGACAATCATGGTGAAGTGATGAGAGGAAAAGAAAAGATTGAAGCAAAAATGTGGCTAAATAAACAATAAATTGTATAGATATTGGAGAAGAAATGCATAATCGATCATATACCTTGGAAATGATGTCTACATTTGTAGGGCATGTAAATCTATTTAAGTTCTTCAGTGGTGTGTAAGCCATAGAGATCTGAGTGATTTTAAGGCCTCTTCTTTTTTTTTTTTTAATTTAATTTTTTTCAGTGTAACAGAATTCATTGTTTAAGCACCACACCCATTGCTCCATGCAATACGTGCCCTCCATAATACCCACCGCCTTTTTCCCCCAACCACCCACCCCCCCGCCCTTTCAAAACCCTCAGATTGTTTTTCAGAGTCCATAGTCTCTCATGGTTCACCTCCCCTTCCAATTTCCCTCAACTCCCTTCTCCTCTCTAACTCCCCTTGTCCTCCATGCTATTTGTTATGCTCCACAAATAAGTGAAACCATAGGATAATTGACTCTCTCTGCTTGACTTATTTCACTCAGCATAATCTCTTCCAGTCCCCTCCATGTTGCTACAGAAGTTGGGTATTCATCCTTTCTGATGGAGACATAATACTCCATAGTGTATATGGACCACATCTTCCTTGTTGTTGGCATTTCTTCTTTCAATGTGTTTTCAATGAATTTTTTAATTTCTCTTGCCATTTTTTTTCACAGATGCATTGGTTATTGAATAGTGGGTTCCTTAATTTACACACATTTGTTAATTTCCAGATTGCTTTGTTATTGATTTCTAATTTCACCTCATTATGATTGCAATACATATTTTTTATTATTTCAATGTTTTAAAATTAATTGAGGCTGGTTTTATGGTCTAACATATGATCTTTCCTGGAGAATGTTACATGAACAGTGGTGGAATGTTTTAATTCTGCAGTTACTGATAAGTCATTGTTGGTGTGTGATCTCTTTTTAAATTTCTATTTTTTTAAGTATTTTTTAACTTCTTCTTCTTCTTCTTTTTTTTAAAATTTTTTATTTTTTATAAACATATATTTTTATCCCCAGGGGTACAGGTCTGCGAATCACCAGGTTTACACACTTCACAGCACTCACCAAAGCACATACCCTTCCCAATGTCCATAATCCCACCCCCTTCTCCCAACCTCCCTCCCCCCAGCAACCCTCAGTTTGTTTTGTGAGATTAAGAGTCACTTATGGTTTGTCTCCCTCCCAATCCCATCTTGTTTCATTTATTCTTCTCCTACCCACTTAAGCCCCCATGTTGCATCACCACTTCCTCATATCAGGGAGATCATATGATAGTTGTCTTTCTCTGCTTGACTTATTTCACTAATCATGATACGCTCTAGTTTCATCCATGTTGTCACAAATGGCAAGATTTCATTTCTTTTGATGGCTGCATAGTATTCCATTGTGTATATATACCACATCTTCTGGATCCATTCATCTGTTGATGGACATTTAGGTTCTTTCCATAGTTTGGCTATTGTGGACACTGCTGCTATAAACATTCGGGTGCACGTGCCCCTTTGGATCACTATGTTTGTATCTTTAGGGTAAATACCAAATAGTGCAATTTCTGGGTCATAGGGCAGTTCTATTTTCAACATTTTGAGGAACCTCCATGCTGTTTTCCAGAGTGGCTGCACCAGCTTGCATTCCCACCAACAGTGTAGGAGGGTTCCCCTTTCTCCGCATCCTTGCCAGCATCTGGCATTTCCTGACTTGTTGATTTTAGCCATTCTGACTGGTGTGAGGTGATATCGCATTGTGGTTTTGATTTGTATTTCCCTGATGCCGAGTGATATGGAGCACTTTTTCATGTGTCTGTTGGCCATCTGGATGTCTTCTTTGCAGAAATGTCTGTTCATTTCCTCTGCCCATCTCTTGATTGGATTATTTGTTCTTTGGGTGTTGAGTTTGATAAGATCTTTATAGATTCTGCACACTAGTCCTTTTTCTGATATGTCGTTTGCAAATATCTTCTCCCATTCTGTCAGTTGTCTTTTGATTTTGTTAACTGTTTCCTTTGCTGTGCAAAAGCTTTTGATCTTGATGAAATCCCAATAATTCATTTTTGCCCTTGCTTCCCTTGCCTTTGGCATTGTTCCTAGGAAGATGTTGCTGCGGCTGAGGTCGAAGAGGTTGCTGCCTGTGTTCTCCTCAAGGATTTTGATGGATTCCTTTCTCACATTGAGGTCCTTCATCCATTTTGAGTCTATTTTTGTGTGTGGTGTAAGGAAATGGTCCAATTTCATTTTTCTGCATGTGGCTGTCCAATTTTCCCAGCACCATTTATTGAAGAGGCTGTCTTTTTTCCATCGGACATTCTTTCCTGCTTTGTCGAAGATTAGTTGACTGTAGAGTTGAGGGTCTATTTCTGGGCTCTCTATTCTGTTCCATTGATCTATGTGTCTGTTTTTGTGCCAGTACCATGCTGTCTTGATGATGACAGCTTTGTAATAGAGCTTGAAGTCCGGAATTGTGATGCCACCAACGTTGGCTTTCTTTTTCAATATCCCTTTGGCTATTCGAGGTCTTTTCTGGTTCCATATAAATTTTAGCATTATTTGTTCCATTTCTTTGAAAAAGATGGATGGTACTTTGATAGGAATTGCATTAAATGTGTAGATTGCTTTAGGTAGCATAGACATTTTCACAATATTTATTCTTCCAATCCAGGAGCATGGAACATTTTTCCATTTCTTTGTGTCTTCCTCAATTTCTTTCATGAGTACTTTATAGTTTTCTGAGTATAGATTCTGTGCCTCTTTGGTTAGGTTTATTCCTAGGTATCTTATGGTTTTGGGTGCAATTGTAAATGGGATTGACTCCTTAATTTCTCTTTCTTCTGTCTTGCTGTTGGGGTAGAGAAATGCAACTGATTTCTGTGCATTGATTTTATATCCTGACACTTTACTGAATTCCTGTACAAGTTCTAGCAGTTTTGGAGTGGAGTCTTTTGGGTTTTCCACATATAGTATCATATCATCTGCGAAGAGTGATAATTTGACTTCTTCTTTGCCGATTTGGATGCCTTTAATTTCCTTTTGTTGTCTGATTGCTGAGGCTAGGACCTCTAGTACTATGTTGAATAGCAGTGGTGATAATGGACATCCCTGCCGTGTTCCTGACCTTAGCGGAAAAGCTTTCAGTTTTTCTCCATTGAGAATGATATTTGCGGTGGGTTTTTCATAGATGGCTTTGATGATATTGAGGTATGTGCCCTCTATCCCTACACTTTGAAGAGTTTTGATCAGGAAGGGATGCTGTACTTTGTCAAATGCTTTTTCAGCATCTATTGAGAGTATCTTTCTTTTATTGATGTGTTGTATCACATTGACTGATTTGCGGATGTTGAAGCAACCTTGCAGCCCTGGAATAAATCCCACTTGGTCGTGGTGAATAATCCTTTTAATGTACTGTTGAATCCTATTGGCTAGTATTTTGTTGAGTATTTTCGCATCTGTGTTCATCAAGGATATTGGTCTATAGTTCTCTTTTTTGATGGGATCCTTGTCTGGGTTTTGGGATCAAGGTGATGCTGGCCTCATAAAATGAGTTTGGAAGTTTTCCTTCCATTTCTATTTTTTGGAAGAGTTTCAGGAGAATAGGAATTAGTTCTTCTTTAAATGTTTGGTAGAATTCCCCCGGGAAGCTGTCTGGCCCTGGGCTTTTGTTTGTTTGGAGATTTTTAATGACTGTTTCAATCTCCTTACTGGTTATGGGTCTGTTCAGGCTTTCTACTTCTTCCTGGTTCAGTTGTGGTAGTTTATATGTTTCTAGGAATGCATCCATTTCTTCCAGATTGTCAAATTTGTTGGCGTAGAGTTGTTCATAGTATGTTCTTATAATAGTTTGTATTTCTTTGGTGTTAGTTGTCATCTCTCCTCTTTCATTCATGATTTTATTTATTTGGGTCCTTTCTCTTTTCTTTTTGATAAGTCTGGCCAGGGGTTTATCAATTTTATTAATTCTTTCAAAGAACCAGCTCCTAGTTTCGTTGATTTGCTCTATTGTCTTTTTGGTTTCTATTTCATTGATTTCTGCTCTGATCTTTATGATTTCTCTTCTCCTGCTTGGCTTAGGGTTTCTTTCTTGTTCTTTCTCCAGCTCCTTTAGGTGTAGGGTTAGGTTGTGTACCTGAGACCTTTTTTGTTTCTTGAGAAAGGCTTGTACCGCTATATATTTTCCTCTCAGGACTGCCTTTGTTGTGTCCCACAGATTTTGAACCGTTGTATTTTCATTATCATTTGTTTCCATGATTTTTTTCAATTCTTCTTTAATTTCCCGGTTGACCCATTCATTCTTTAGAAGGATGCTGTTTAGTCTCCATGTTTGGGTTCTTTCCAAACTTCCTCTTGTGGTTGAGTTCTAGCTTTAGAGCATTGTGGTCTGAAAATATGCAGGGAATGATCCCAATCTTTTGATACCAGTTGAGTCCTGATTTAGGACCAAGGATGTGATCTATTCTGGAGAATGTTCCATGTGCACTAGAGAAGAATGTGTATTCTGTTGCTTTGGGATGAAATGTTCTGAATATATCTGTGATGTCCATCTGGTCCAGTGTGTCGTTTAAGGCCTTTATTTCCTTGCTGATCTTTTGCTTGGATGATCTGTCCATTTCAGTGAGGGGAGTGTTAAAGTCCCCTACTATGATTGTATTATTGTTGATGTGTTTCTTTGATTTTGTTACTAATTGGTTTATATAGTTGGCTGCTTCCACGTTGGGGGCATAGATATTTAAAATTGTTAAATCTTCTTGTGGGACAGACCCTTTGAGTATGATATAGTGTCCTTCTTCATCTCTTATTATAGTCTTTGGCTTAAAATATAATGGATCTGATATAAGGATTGCCACTCCTGCTTTCTTCTGATGTCCATTAGCATGGTCAATTCTTTTCCACCCCCTCACTTTAAATCTGGAGGTGTCTTTGGGCTTAAAATGAGTTTCTTGGAGGCAACATATAGATGGGTTTTGTTTTTTTATCCATTCTGATACCGTGTGTCTTTTGACAGGGGCATTTAGCCCATTAACATTCAGGGTAACTATTGAGAGATATGAATTTAGTGCCATTGTATTGCCTATAAGGTGACTGTTACTGTATATGGTCTCTGTTCCTTTCTGATCTACCACTTGTAGGCTCTCTTTGCTTAGAGGACCCCTTTCAATATTTCCTGTAGAGCTGGTTTGGTGTTTGCAAATTCTTTCAGTTTTTGTTTGTCCTGGAAGCTTTTAATCTCTCCTTCTATTTTCAATGATAGCCTAGCTGGATATAGTATTCTTGGCTGCATGTTTTTCTCATTTAGTGCTCTGAATGTATCATGCCAGCTCTTTCTGGCCTGCCAGGTCTCTGTGGATAAGTCAGCTGCCAATCTAATATTTTTACCATTGTATGTTACAGACTTCTTTTCCCGGGCTGCTTTCAGGATTTTCTCTTTGTCATTGAGACTTGTAAATTTTACTATTAGGTGACGGGGTGTGGGCCTATTCTTATTGATTTTGAGGGGCGTTCTCTGAACCTCCTGAATTTTGATGCTCGTTCCCTTTGCCATATTAGGGAAATTCTCCCCAATAATTCTCTCCAGTATACCTTCTGCTCCCCTCTCTCTTTCTTCTTCTTCTGGAATCCCAATTATTCTAATGTTGTTTCATCTTATGGTGTCACTTATCTCTTGAATTCTCCCCTCGTGGTCCAGTAGCTGTTTGTCCCTCTTTTGCTCAGCTTCTTTATTCTCTGTCATTTGGTCTTCTATATCACTAATTCTTTCTTCTGCCTCATTTATCCTAGCAGTGAGAGCCTCCATTTTTGATTGCACCTCATTAATAGCTTTTTTGATTTCAACTTGGTTAGATTTTAGTTCTTTTATTTCTCCAGAAAGGGCTTTTATATCTCTTGAGAGGGTTTCTCTAATATCTTCCATGCCTTTTTCGAGCCCGGCTAGAACCTTGAGAGTTGTCATTCTGAACTCTAGATCTGACATATTACCAATGTCTGTATTGATGAGGTCCCTAGCCTTCGGTACTGCCTCTTGTTCTTTTTTTTGTGTTGAATTTTTCCGTCTTGTCATTTTGTCCAGATAAGAGTATATGAAGGAGCAAGTAAAATACTAAAAGGGTGGCAACAACCCCAGGAAAATATGCTTTAACCAAAACAGAAGAGATCCCAAATCATGAGGGGGGAGAAAGGGGATAAAAAAAGAGGTTCAGAAAGAAAGAAAGAAAAAAAAAAAACAGAAAAAAAAGAAAAGAATTAAAAAAAAGAAAACAAATAAGAAAAATATAAAAAAGAAAAAAATATATATATTGGATAAACTAGTTAAAAAAAGTTAAAAAAGAAAAAGGTAAAAGTTAAAAAAAAATTTACCAGAAGGCGAGAAAAAAAAACAAAAAATGAAAAAGAAAAAAATTAAATTAACTGCAAGACTAAAAAAATCACAGGGAAAAAGCCATGAGTTCCGTGCTTGGCTTTTTCCTCCTCTGGAATTCTGCTGCTCTCCTTGGTATTGAAACCGCACTCTTTGTTAGGTGAACTTGGTCTTGGCTGGATTTCTTGTTGGTCTTCTGGGGGAGGGGCCTGTTGTAGTCATTCTCAAGTGTCTTTGCCCCAGGCGGAATTGCACCGCCCTTACCAGGGGCCGTGGTGAGTAATCCGCTCGGGTTTGCTTTCAGGAGCTTTTGTTCCCTGAGCGCTTTCCGTAGAGTTCCGGAGGACGGGAATACAAATGGCGGCTTCCTGGACTCCGGCCCGGAGGAGCCGAGAGCCCAGGGCCCCACTCCTCAGTGCGCCCTCAGAGAACAGCGCCCAGTTACTCCCGTCTGCCTGACCTCCGGCCGTGCTCCGAGCTCACCGAGCCTGCGACCGTTTCAAGGTAACCCCGAGCTGCGAGCTTACTGTCGGCTCTGTCTCTGTAGCCGGCTTTCCCGTTCCAATACCCGCAAGCTCTGCGACACTCAGACACCCCCCATCCTTCTGTGACCCTGCGGGACCTGAGGCCACGCTGACCCCGCGTGGGCTTCACCCCGGTTTAGCCTCTGGGGCGATGTCCCTCAGCGGAACAGACTTTTAAAAGTCCTGATTTTATGCGCCGTTACTCCGCCGCTTGCCGGGAGCCGGCCCCTCCCCCCGGGGTCTATCTTCCCATTGCTTTGGATTCACTTCTCCACCAGTCCTACCTTTCAGAAAGTGGTTGTTTTTCTGTTTCCAGAATTGCTGTTCTTCTTCTCTTCGATCTGCCGATGGATTTTCAGGTGTTTGTGATCTTTAGATAAGCTATCTGGCTGATCTCCGGCTAGCTGAAGTAGTCTCAGCCTGCTACTTCTCCGCCATCTTGACTCCTCCTCCTTCTTCTTCTTTTTTAATAATGTCAGCATCTACAGCAATAAACTGTCTTTAAAGAGCTGCTTTAGCAGATCCCATATGCTTTGGTAGGGTTTGTTTTTTGTTTTCATTTGGCTTACAGTTTTTTTTCAATTTTCACTTATCACAAAAGTTTAGAAAAAGTTTGGATGTTTAAGTGTGCAGCTCAATTTCCAGTTCTCCTTCTGTTACTAATTTTTAGTTTCATTCCAACGTGTTCAGAGATATTTTATTATTTTAATTCTCTTAAACTTACTGAGGTTTGTCTTCTGGCCTGGCATATGTTCAGTCTTGGAGAAGGTTCCATGTGAGCTTAAAAAGTATATATATTATATTGTTGGTGGGTGGAGTTCTATAGATTCCTGTTAGAGCTAGTTGGTGGATAGCATTATTTAAAGTCTTCTATTTCCTTGTCGATCTCTTTGTTCTATTATTGGGACTCGGGTATCAAGAGTTCTCCAGTGTTACTGCTGAATTTCCTATTTCTCCCTTGTTGTATGTTAATGCTTGCTTCATGCATTTATTTTGAAGCTCTGTTTTTAGATGCATACATGTTTATGACTGCTATATATTCTGACTGTATTCATGCTTTTATTATTATGAGATGTTCCTTTTTAACTTCTGTAGACAAGATATAGTTGCATCTCTTTTTAATCCGGTCTACCTTAGTCTTTTGATTGATTGTTTAAAATATTCACATTTATTGTTATTAATGATACAGATGGATTTATGTCTGCTATTTTACCTTTTGTTTTCTATGTGTCCATTTTTTCTTTGTTTTTCCTTTATTGCTTTATTTGCATTAATATTATCTAGTCTAATATTTACAATTCCTGTAATGACCGTCTCACTGTATTTTTCAATGAATTTCCTAGTGGTTTATCTAGTGCTCATAGTATACATCTTAACTTAAAAGAGTCTACTTGAGATCTGTACTAACTAAATTCCAGTGAGATATAGAAATTTTACTATTGTCTAGCTTCCTTCCTTTTTTCTGTATCATTATTGCTCTATGTAATATATCTGCATATGTTCCAAACTCAATTACCTTGTTTTCATTATTACTTTATTCAATTTTACATCTCTTAAAGAAACTGAGAGAAGAAAGGAGAAAAACTATATATTTATAGTTTGTTATATTAAACTTATTGTAAATATATTCTAGTTTTGATGCCTTAGAGCCCAAAATACACACATATATATGGTTTAATACAATTGTTTTTTTCTATCAGTTTAGAGAAGAAAGAACAAGGAATATGCAATTAGAATGTCTTTTATCTGGGCACCTGGGTGGCTTAGTTCTTCAAGTGTGACTCTTGATCTCAGCTCAGGTCTTAATCTCAGGGTTATGAGTTGAAGCCCCACAATGGACCCTACTTAAAAAAAAATGTCTTTTATAATTACCTACATGATTACTTTAACCAGTACTCTTTGCTTTCTTTTATGGATTCGGATTACTCTCTAGTCCCATGATTTCAGCCTAAATAACTCTTTTAATATTTCTTATAAGATGGGTCTGATAGAAAATTCTCTCTACTTTTCCTTATTTGATGATATCTTATTTTTTCTTTGTGTTTGAAAAATAGTTTTTATTGGATACAATATATTTGGTTGACAGGTGTTTTTTTTCTTTAATACTTTAAATATATTATACTGCTGTTTTCTTGCTTCAGTTGATTCTGATGAGAAGTCAGAATGTTAGTCATACTAGGGTTTCTTTTACATGACAAGCCATTTTCCTGAGACAATTTCAAGTTTTTTTTTCTTTGTTTCTGGGTTTCATCTTTTATTTTAGAAAGGGAGAGGGAGAAAGAGAGAAAAGGAGAGATGATAGAGTGTGAAGGAAAGAGCGAGAGAGAGAATATCAAGCAGGCTCTACACACAGCACAGAGCCCAATGTGGGCATCGATCTCATGACCCCGACATCATGACCTGAATTGAAATCAAGAGTCAGACAGTTAACCAAGTGAGCCATCCAGGAGGCCTGGGAATTCAGCATTTTCATTATGATGTGTCTTGTGTATGGCTCTCTTTTCATTTACACTCCTGGAGTTTTTTGAGTTTTATGAATGTATAGAAAAATATTTTTTTATATATCAAATTTAGGAGGTTTTTGCCTTTAATTCTTTGAATATTTCTACTCTCTCCTCACTTTCTGATATTCACATATTCTGAGGCTGTAGGCATTTTTTTTTTCATTCTGGTTTCCTCTGTTCTTTGAATTGTATTATTTCTATTTTTTAAAGATTTTATTTATTTTTTTGACATACAGAGATCACAAGTAGGTAGAGAGGCAGGCAGAGAAAGGGAGGGGGAAGCAGACTCCCTGCTGAACAGAAAGCCCACACAGGCTCCATCCCAGGACCCTGAGAACATGACCAGAGCCAAAGGCAGAGGCTTAACCCACTGAGCCACCCAAGTGCCCCGCATTATTTCTATTGATCTACCTTTGAGTTTGCTACTTCTTTCTTCTGCCAGTTAAAAATCCATTCTTGTGCCCTTGTAGTGAATGTTTCATTTCACCAAAATTGTTAGTCACCCAAATTTATATCTTTTTTTTTTTAATATAATTTTCTTTCTCCCCCAGGTTAGGGAAATTTTCAACCATTGCTTCTTCAAATACATTTTCTGCCCCTTTCCATCTCTTGTCTCCTTCTGGGACCCCTAAAATGTGAATGTCATTCAACTTGATGTTATCCCAGAAGTTCCTAAAGCTATCTTCACTCTTTTAAATTCTTTTTATAATTTCTCTTCATTGATTTTCTCTAACGGGGGAAACATTGCCATACTGGCTTCCTTTACTTCCTGAAGTGTTTTTTGTTTTGTTTTGTTTTTTACTTTTTAACATGTGTTTAAAATGGGTGCATTGAAGCATTTGTCTGTTATATCTCACAATATTTTTGTTGTTGTTTGGTTTTATTTGTTTGTTTTATTTGGATAGAGTATTTGAGCAAAGTTTATTTCTTTTGCTTATGAAGTCTTTGATGTCACTTCCCAGAGAGCAGAACCGTGAACATGCATGCGGGAATGGTTTTAGTCCTCTTTTCCTGATCTGTGTTTTCAGATGTCTGTCATATTTAGTATCCCATGCAGTTGTTAGGCTCCACTAATTCCCAGCTGATTGCTATATTGTCTTGGGGCATAAATTGCTCTATAATTGGATCCTTTTAAACTTGTGCAGGGGTAGTGTTTGAATTTTTTTTTTTCTAATGCAAGAAAGGCACTTCTTAGATTTTTATTTCCATAGCTCTCTCCTGTGAACTAGCTGACATGTAGTTTAGCTTGTTGCTCTTAGCTAAGAAGAGCTATTGATTTTCAGAGTGCCTTTAGGCCTGAACTTCCTCAGACTCTGTTAGAATAAAGTCAATTCCTTTGGGGGAGATTTGGAGTCCTCTTTTCTTATGGACTGCCTCTTTCCCTGCACAAAATCTCTGAGCCACTAATCCAGTTCCTGTCCAAAAGTGATAGTCTCTGATCTTCTTGAATTGCTGCATTCTATGTGGAACTTCTGTCCTACTAGCAAGCTGTGATGATGACAATTGATGCCCTAGTATTTCTTGGCCTGCTGTGCTTGGGGATTGGGTGAAGGGAAGGAGTCTCTGATCTCCTGGCTTCACTCTCTAGGAATTTAGTCTCTGCAAGTTAAATCTGGATAAGATAAAAAAATGTTAGTATCCAGTTCCTCTTGAGGTCCCCTGTCCCTTAAATGGCAGCTGAGAGAGAAGGTAGACTCATCCCCTTGGTCACACAATTACATATTTGACTTTCTATTAAGTTGAGGTAGGGGCAGGTGGAGGAAGCATATCATGGCTCAAGGGTGACAGACTCTTGCTATTATTACTAAATTTTAGTAGATTTTCCTGAATAAATGTTCCATCATTTTCTGTAGGTCTTCATGACAATTTCCAGAGAACTGACTTAAAAAAAAAATAGCTTTTACCAATCATGCTTCTTTTACTGGGTAGCAAATCTGTAGACTTCTCATACTGCCATTCCAGAAGTGAAACGTTATTCCTTCTTTATGTTTTCTCTTATCTTAAAGAATCTTATCATCTGGTTGCCAAATATCTGAAACTGAACACACATATATATCTAATATTTATCACTAGAAAAAGATTGGTAGAGATAGAAAGTCAGCCAATTATAACTGCTGTCTTTTTTAAAGACTTTATTTGAGAGAGAGAGAGAGAGAACATGAGCAGGGAGAAGAGGCAGAGGGAGAGGGAGAGGCAGGCTCCCTGTTGAGCAGGGAGCCCAACATGGGGCTCAATCACAAGAAGCCAGGATCATGACCTGAGCCAAAGGCTGGTACCTAACCAACTGCGGCACCCAGGTGCCCCTAACTGTTTTCTTTCATATAATAAGCATTTTATCTTTGAAATTTGATATTAGTAATATGACCATATTTTTTCTTCACAGAACTTATGCTATTTAGCATTATTCTTTGTCTTTTAACTTTAAGAATACTGTTGTGCTTTCTTCTGATTTCCTGATCACTTTAAGCAGCTAGGTAGAAATTTATGCAGAACCATGGGAAGTCAATAATATGTCAAAGTTCATTTTAACAGTAACCTCAATGGAAGAGGCTAAAATAATATGCATGGTTCTAAGGCAAGGCAAATATAATATTTTATATTGTTAATATGATTGAATTTGTTGAATTCGTTATATAGGTAGTAAAACTAGGGGAAAAAATTCCTACACTTTTTTCTGCAAGAACTAGTAATCCAGCAACGGGGCTAAGGGCATTTCCACAAAATGTTTTTTGTTTGTTTGTTTTTTATCTTTAAACATCTTCTGTAATCCCAACTTTTTCTGGCTCAGGCTCAATTCCAAGGAGTGCTCATTAAATTCCAACTCTTCTACCTATCAAATAATCTTGAATTTCATAACCTCTCTGAGCCATGCTTTTCTCAGCTGCTAATGAGAATAAACAATAATTGTCCTTCCTTATAATGTTGCCACAGAGATTGATGAGGTAATGCAAATGAAAGCTCTTGTAAAATGAGACAGTTGTTAGAAACCATTGTGATATTTATGTGTGGAATATCCCAGTGCCTCAGAATGTAGACTTAAAAGTACTTTATTGTGTACACCCACATGGGACAAAATACATTATATTATATTTCAATAAATAATAAACTCTTATAACAGAACTCTAATTTTGAAGTTTTTAAAACGTACAAAAACTTCTTAAATGTCAGTAGCCTGAAGGTACAACAAAGAGCAGGTTTCTTTCATTAATGCAGATACCAGTTACAGGTGGCCCAAGAGAAAGAAGCAAATTAAAATATTTAATATGTCTGGTCCATGGTAGAGTTTTTTCTTTATCTTTTGTTCTTTTTAAAAAATGAATTCTAAAGAAAAGAGAAATGTTATTTCTACCAGTCTTATTTTCTACTTCTTCCTTTGAGATTCTGTGTTTTCTGATTAGCCACAGGATATGAGGCCTAATATTTAAAATCTACATTTAGTCAAAGGTTATATTAATTTCCCAGGAGCTAATTTCTCATTTCTGGCAGCACATGTACACACAAAATAAAAAAGATTTGCTACAGCTAATAATAAAAATGTTATTTTGTGTAATTATTGTAAAGCTATGAGTAAATTATGATAAGGCAACACTTTGTGAACTATTCTAGGATAATACATACTGAGGCGAAGTCCTTTGTTTGCAATTTAGACTAGGACACACTGAAAATGAAAACTAAAGAGTATTGTGTATTAGGTAAAATAAAGTAAAATAGTGTAATTGAGGTCATGTGCTGACAAGACACAAGTTACTTATTACCTGATCTGTGGGTGCCAGGAAGGGTTTTATATGAAATTCACCTTTATTCTTTGGCCACTTTTTAATATCATTGAAATAATCATGTAAGTTATGTCCAGAGAGGACTATGACAGACACTTACTGCTTTCAATTTTATAAGTGTTAGAAAGAAACTGTAGAGATAAAACAGAATAAGCTCCAGTTAAGAAATATATGTATTAATCGAGTTAATATCTGTAGAAATGATAAGCCTCTCTGCTTGATAAGCCCACTAGGAGCTTGGAATGTTAAACTTAGTAGTTCAGATATTAATAGCAACAAAACTGGGAATTTCTTTTTCAAGATTTTATTTATTTATTTGACAGAGAGAAAGATCACAAGTAGGCAGAGAGGCAGACAGAGAGAGAGGAGGAAGCAGGCTTCCTGCCGAGCAGAGAGCCCAATGTGGGGCTTGATCCCAGGACCCTGGGATCATGACCTGAGCCGAAGGCAGAGGCTTTAACCACTAAGCCACCCAGGCGCCCCTGGGAATTTATTTTTCAAGTATTAAGTAGTTTGGGGGCGGGGCTTGTTTAAGAGAGATAAAAATGGGTATTAGTATTTGATAAAAGAAAACCAATACATAGGTAATTTGCCCAAATCCTATAAATTTTGTCTTAGAAGGATCTTCATTTAGTTAGAAAAGTGGAAAGGGAAAACTAAAGACTGGAAATGTAAGTAAGCCCCTTGCTCTCGGTCACACAGTTACTTTGTGCCAGATCTGGGAGGAGGACCCAGGTATTTTCCTTCTGGGCCACTTCCCTTTTCATTACATTATGGTACCTGATTTATCTGGATGAAATAAAAGGAAAAAAATGTATCGGTTATTGTGTCTTCTGTATATATAGACTCTTTCAAATATTTCATTAGAAAACCAAGAGTTACCTTATCCATTTGTTTCTGAAATAATGAATCTCATATATTTCAGAGCTGTTGTTATCCAGTATGGTATTCACTAGATATATGTGGCTATTGAAAGTAAATTTGAAATGAACTAAAATTAGTAAATTCCTGAGTGGCACTGGCTACACTTCAAGAGCTTGATAGTCAACATGTGTCTAGTGGTTACTGTATTGGACTGCACAGACATGGGACATTTTAATCATGAAAGTACATTCTATTGGACAGAGCTGATTCTAGATCCTTTCTCAGGGAAGAAGGGAGAGACTAGTAGGGCTAGTAGGGCTAACCCTCATGCAATTGACTACTCCTATTGTTATCCTACAGTTCTTAAAAACTACTAGATGTCTTTATATCCGATTTTCCCAAAATCCTGTGATGCTGCTCTTACTAAATCTACCTTAACGTTGAGAAAAGCTAGCATCAGGCAACTATCATGAAGCTGAAATCCACCAAATGCAGGTCTCTATCTGACCAGATGTTTTAAAGCCTTAATTTCCTTAGGTTTAAATGGCACTAATAACAGTATAATCTCATGCCGTTGTGATGAGGATTACGTCAATTAAAAATAATCATGTATGTTTTGGGTCTAGTATGAAAGTGAGTAGTTAATAATGGTAGCAATTATTAATAACATGTAATATGTCACCCTTTTCCCAGGATGTGAAACTCTGGAAGTTAAAATGTCTTAATATAGAAGAAAAATGACAATATAGCCTTGTGCTTTTGTTGCATTTTACACTTTGCAAACAATCATTACATATAATATCCTCCTTTGAGTCTCAAGCAGATAAGGGAATTTCATCTTTAGGGAGCTTAAATAACTTGCATGTAATTCATAAGTTGTAAATAGGAACTTAAATTCAATTCTTTTTAAGCCCAGCTACATTTCCACAATATAGGACTGATACTAATGGTACAATTTTAGGCACTATTCTAAGCAAACAGTGACTGTTTGATCAAAATATGTAAATCAGCCATAATTCACTCACTTATATAGTTTGGTTTATACAGAGAAAAATGGAATCTGTCATGTCAAGTTAAGAACTCCTGATTCTTAACAGGATAAATTTTTTTACACACAGTCCAATAAATTTTCAATTTTCACTTTTCCCCAGCAAAATAAATTCTTTCCATAAATATCTTTTTATCTAAAAGATAGTTTATGCACTATCAGTATTCCAAAAATCATTTTAGACATGCAAATTCTCAGTTTGTTCTTTGCCACCTGACACATCTTGATTATTCGTAGATTTTTTTCCCTGTCTTCATTTACTAAATTCAAAATGTTAACAAAGTAAATTAAAATTCTTATTTGTAGCAACACATGCAGTCATATCAACTTAATTTTGGAGGGAGATTTCTGATCAAGGACCTAAAGGCATTATTTAACATCACAGTTCAAACCATCACTCAAAAACCAGGAGATACAGTTTTGCTAAAAGACTTCATTAAGGTCTATTCCTTCTCAAACTGTTGAGAAATACAAACGAAACTCCTTTCCAAATGTTAACCTCACCCCTGACACACATACCACAACTGGCACCCAGCCCAGTTTTTGCCATCTTTTCTGTTGTGAGTCGCATGTCCTCACTATCAACTTTTTTTTTAATTTTTAATTTTTTATAAACATATAATATATTTTTATCCCCAGGGGTACAGGTCTGTGAATTGCCAGGTTTACACACTTCACAGCACTCACCAAAGCACATACCCTCCCCAATGTCCATAACCCCACCCCCCTTCTCCCAACCCCAGCAACCCTCAGTTTGTTTTATGAGATTAAGAGTCACTTATGGTTTGTCTCCCTCCCAATCCCATCTTGTTTCATTTATTCTTCTCCTACCCACTTAAGCCCCCATGTTGCATCACTCACTATCAACTTTTACACATACATTAGGAAACACTGATGAGAGTTACATTACACCCAGTATTGCTGTCACATACAAGAAAATTCTGATAATTTTAACTTCGTAAAAGATTGAACATCTTTCGAACATTTATATTCAGGAATAGCATGAAGTAATTGCAGAACAATCATTCTGAACTATGTGAGTGTTTTAAAGTTTTAGTAACATAAATTAAGGCTAGAACATAAGTTAAGGCTGACTAGAAACAAATTTAGTTGACAGCATTTCACTGAAAGGTAATTTGGTGTTGTGGCTGTTAACACACACTGAGTGATTCTGGAGGCAAAACAAAACACCCCCCCACCGCCACACAAACACACACAGACCATAGACACCTCATTAGAAACAGCATTAACCATGTTAATCATCCTAATCCAGAAGCTGTTTTAAACATATGGAAATAATGAATGCTTGGGGAAAATGGAATCTCTATTTAGAAAACTAGAGAGTTCTTTTTAATGTATTAATTTTTGTTCTTCCATTAGCTAATTTTTAAAGAGAACAACAGGAATTCCTAGATGCATATTGATTTTGTGGCAGTCTATATTAATTATTCAGAAGATAGCTAGAGATAAGCAGGAAAACCTGCTGTTGATTTCTGTTTTTGTTCCTCCCTCCTGCCTATAGCTCTGGCTTGAGTCCCTGTGACATCTTGGGGTGATCATTTGGCCTTTTCTGGTATAACCAGGAACCAAGGATGAACCAAGCTGAATGTTTAAAAAATTTAATGACAAGTTCTGAGACAAAACCCTGGCTGATTTTCTCTCAAGACATATCTGATATTTACCTGTGTTAGCCATTAGTGTAATAATCCCAAATATGATTTAAAAAATCAAAATCTTCTCAATACAATTGGTAATACTTGCAACAAGAGCTAATCTATAGATTAAGTATCAGTATCTGAATTTATATGATTTAGCTTTTCCACATGAAGTCAATATGTTCTGAAAAAATTGTTTTATCTGGCTAATCTAATTTTCTCTCTCATTGTTGTTACTTCACCTGGAGCAAAACGAAAGTACTTCAGAATATGAACATGACTTGGCCTACTAACAAACATACCAGGTAGAATTTTTGAGACTTTTCTTTTATAATGTAGCATAAGTGTCTTGAAACAATTTCCAAGATTGAATTTTGATGATCAAAATCTGTTTAAAAACTTTAATATCTTCTCCTAATATTTCTTTGCCATTGCATAGTCCTAGTGATTTTGAAATTATAAACAGGCACCTATAAAATAACTAAGACACACTGAAAAATTTGGAAATTAAAAAATTTAGATTTTCTTTGCAGTTGGAGTAAATTTAGATTATATACTATTCCCAGGTAAAGTAAGGCATTATGCAATATGATTTAGGAACAGATGGTTATTGTTGTTCATTAGAGGGGAAACTTGATCTACTATCAATATTCATTCACTCATTCATCCATTCATGTGAACCCCCATTAGTAAACAATTCCATAGACGTCACAAGATATTTAGACAATATATTTTGAAAGTGTGACATGTAGGATGCCAGAGTCCTATGGGATCAAATTTACCTACATCTAGAATATTAATGAAGAATATGATTACCTTGATGATCAAAATAAATTAAAATTCATTTTTTTATTTTGGTGTATTGATACATGTTCTGTAGCAATGTGCAGATGTAGATTAGAACTATCTAATTTTCTAAACTGATTTTTATAAAAACAATAATTTTGGCTTAGTTTCCAGGACCAGAAAACATAGTGCAAGGATATATTAATCTCCCATAAACATCAGAATTAAAAAATCCATGATACATTATTGGTCCACCAATGTGATCCTGGGGATGAGTGTGGGTGTGTTTTGTGTGCTTGTGCAGGGAGGAAGGATGTGAGAGAGAGAAAAGAGCCATGGAAGTTGGTGCTCTTCTTGTCTTTAACAATGCATTTGTGAACTAGGGCTATTTTATGTAAACAACTTTTCTACATATATGAAAAAATACGAAAGGAAATCTTTTGAGGTTTTGAGACCAATTTTCACCAGATCCTTGACTTGACTTCTCTTTCTGACTTTTGGTTCTGTGGCTAACTATCTATAAGCTGGAAAAAACAATGTGATGTAAGGCCTTGCAATTAAAAAAAATCTGGGGACACATAGGTGGCTTAGTCAGTTAAGTGTCTCCCTTCAGCTCAGGTTAGGACACAATCTCAGGGTCCTAGGATGGAGCCCCATGCATCTGCTTCTTCCTCTCCCTCTGCCCCTCCCCCCACTTGTGTGCTCTCTGTCTCTCTCTCAAATAAATAAAATCTTGAGGAAAATAAAACAATAAAATAAATCTTAAGGGAGCATACCATTAATGCAAGTAAATAACAGTTTAAACATAAAAAATGATGATTTGGTGAGTATCCGCACCTGTTTTCTGTTGTATGTTCCAAAATGAGGTAATGGGTAACTCAGATTTCATATTTTACATAGTGTACTTGAGAACACACAGCATACACACAAAAAAATTCCTCTTTCAAATTAACTTCATTTGTAGCATATATTTCCATTTTGTTTGCCAGGCTAAGGATAAATAAGAGACAAAATTTGCTCTTCCACCACACAATCTTGGCCACAATCGTCAAAATCAGTTTATGCATGTGACCCACTCTATGTTGATGGCTATTTTATTTAGCTTATTAAGTAGAAGAATTAGATAAATGCTTTGCTAGTAAGTTCCTGAAATCAAGAATCTGATTTTCCTTTCTTAATTACAAATGTTACAGTCAGGATAGCTCTCTTTGATATGAAATTGTGTTTTGCTTCCAAAGGGGTTTGGAATGAGTCTCCCTAAAATGTGCCACATTGGCAGGTGGACAGATGACTTTGAGGATTTTCAAATGTAGTTGAAGTCAGTGAAGGCCCAAAAAACTCAGGAAGTTTTATCTCCTCCTTAACGGCCTAAAATAATCTAGAGAGACGGCCTGGTCCAGGAAAACTATCACCAGAGGTAACTAAAAAGTGTACTGGCCAGTGTGGTAAGCTGGTGGGACACTCAGCAGGACCTGCTCACATTCCTCTCTGTGTCCCATTGTCTCTGCATGGCATGACAAACATCTAATTACCAAACATCTGCTCTTCTTATCCTCCTGTGAATTACCCTCCTTCCCTTTGAAGCCCAGACCCCTACCCTCTTCTCCCTAGCTTGGGATGCCATATAAACCTCAATTGCCTGTCTTTGGATTTCATATTTTTATGAAGGTCCTGAGTGTATGTAATTCAACTTATTTTTCTCCCGTTAACTTGTCTTATGTCAATTTAATTAAAAGACCAGACCAAAAACCTAGAAGGCTAGAGGACAAATTCTTCCATCCCTACACTTGGAGTGAATGAACATTTCCTCTTTTTCCAAATGGTATTCCCAATGGTAAGGATGCATCATCTATTCAGTGACACTGAATAGAGTCTTCTGAGAACCAAGTCTTTTGAGAACCACTGGTCCATATAGCAGTTCCATGTACACATCAGTTTGACTTTCCTCCTTGTCCAATTACAGCGTTCTATTAGAGATTGCTATCAGCATCTTGCACAACTCTAGTGATTATCATCAGGACATATGCCCCAGTAAGCAGGTCCAGGAGAAAGCTATTTTAATGTTAACCACTAGTCATAGGCAGCGATATTCTGTCCAAGCAAAATAATACCCAATTTTGAAAGGCTGCAATTGAGAACACAATGGAAATGTTGAATTCTCTCTGCCTTTTTTTTTTTTTTTTTTTTTTTTTGCTTAACACTACATGGTAGTGCTCTCTGCCAATTCATATAATTATTATTTTTTTTAAATTGGCATTACCTTTTTCTTCCTTAGCCAACAACCCTATTAAATACATTCCATTTGAATAATTCTGGCTTTCTCACAGCTAGTCAACCTTGCTGCTTGCATTTCCTGTGAGTGGTAATTTTAATTGACTTTCTTAGCTTTCTATGCACTCAAATTGAAATGAAAGACAGACCTGTCAACATTTCAAAACTCAGCACGGCTGGTACACAGGCTTTCCTTGGGAAGCATTTGTGCTCTGCCTGTGAGTCAACATAAACTCACAGTTCAATTTCCCAAAATGTTCAAAGCAGAGACAAAATGGAGTTCAACAGATTTGCACAAACCCTCCACCACTAATTTCTATGGATTTTTTTTTTAAAGATTTTATTTATTTATTTGACAGAGAGAGATTACAAGCAGGCAGAGAGGCAGGTAGAGAGAGAGAGGAGGAAGCAGGCTCCCTGCTGAGCAGAGAGCCCGATGCGGGACTCGATCCCAGGACCCTGAGATCATGACCTGAGCCGAAGGCAGCGGCTTAACCGACTGAGCCACCCAGGCGCCCCTCTATGGATTTTTTTAATGCTCTCTGATTAATCATATTTCAGCTTTATCCAATAAACTTATCAATAAATATGCCCTGAATTTTTGTAGTGAATGATATATACAACTTCTTGAAAGAAAGTGATATCTGTAGAAAATAGTTTTTCTTTATTCTTCCATTGCCAGGCAATATATAGTTATCATTAATGACATCTGCTCAACTGAGTGAGCTATATTCAAGTCTTTTACAGAATTACAAGAATAAAATATTTGCAGGGGCGCCTGGGTGGCTCAGTGGGTTAAGCTTCTGCCTTCGGCTCAGGTCATGATCGCGGTCCTGGGATCGAGCCCCGCATCAGGCTCTCTGCTCAGTGGGGGGCTTGCTTCCCTTCCTCTCTCTCTAGCTACTTGTGATCTCTGTCTGTCAAATAAATAAATAAAATCTTAAAAAAAAAAGAATAAAATATTTGCAAATAGAATGACAGAAAAAGTAGGAAATTGGAATCAGAATGTCTAACTCATCAGCCACATGATTTTGACACATTAATTGATGTCAGTGGGCTCCCATTTCCCCAACTGTCTAACTTAGAGAGTAATCATTGACAAATTTTATGTTAATTTTTTAAACATTTCACTATGGAGAGACAAAAGGATACTTCATAGACTACCATTTGGGAGACTTTGATTTCAGGTTTTGGTATGGGGACCATTGTATGGTATTATAAAAGAGAAATATAAATAAAGAAAGCTAAGCATATTCATCAGTTGGGTGTGGAACTGCCTCGTGATCTGATTTGGTTTGTTCTCTCTTGCTTTGGCTTAATCTCTTCTTGTATTTTAACTTGCCTCATTGGAGCCTGACTGGAATAATTCTCGAGTGGATGGAGCATAAAGTTTTAATAGATATCTATGAATTACTATTATGATTCATTCCCAACTAGGAAATTCATTAGCTGCATAAGGCATGCAATCCAAAAACTCTGAGAATCATCCAAATGTGAATTATTCCCAATGGACCTGGTCAAGATTCAACTCCAGTTTCTTATCTACTACTTTGATACAGGCCCATCTTGTTTAGAGCCTTTCCAAATGATCATTTCCTACTGGGTGGGACAATGGGATTTATTGTCAGGAGTTCAGGATCTTAGGAATTGGAGTAAATGAACAATAAGGTCAATGAAATACCTATTATTTCAAACTATTACAACCAAAATCAAATGAGTTGAGATTTGAGTGGAAAAGAGGGAGAAAATTCTTTCATCTTATATTCTCAGGAAATCAGTTCACCAGAACTAACCATGCTTGAGGTTTAGCATACTAAAACCATTCTAATAAACTAGAGTTTTCAATTAAGAGCAATGGAGATTCCAAGATATAAACTCCACTTAGTGGAGCCTAAAATATTTTAAGCATCTCTTGGAAATAATAATCCTCTTTTGCACGTTGGCAATAATAAGACGCTTTTGCAGATTATCTGCTAAAATCTTGTAGGCACAAATTCAGAGTGACTCAGGTGAATTACTTTTAAATGTTCTATGCTTAAGAAAGTGATTACTTTTGATCACATTTTCTATGGATGTGCTTGTCCCAATGTTCTTATTCTCTCTTGTAGGGAGAAGTCTTGGAATTTTGTGCCTTCTCTCAATCCCACAAAATCAGTCTGGGTGTCAAGAATCTTCCTGTTATTTTTTTTCCTCAAGGTAGTGCCCTGAAGTGTTTAAGGTGTGTGCCTTCTCCTGATCCTGCAGAGTGTAACGGATGGCTGATGTCAATGTGCTTTCTTTGGGAGTTTGTGCTCTTCCTCTGCGGAGCTCACTCTCACCATCTGTGCAGCATGTGGACACTGAATGTGGAGGCTCACATGGGCTGTTTTAGGGGCATGCAGAGTGCTGGGGGCACTGGTCAGCCCCTTATTGGGGGGCTGCAGATAAGGCGTCCCATGGGGTTCATGGCAGAGCCTCTTGGAAGAATCTGTGAACCAGTTAGTAGGGTTGTGGTTGGATTTTCAGATCCATGTTGTGGTTGTTGTGAGACCCTGTCCCTTTTCCCTGCTCCTAGAATCCCTCAGGCTATTTTCAGCCTTGCACTATACTGTCAGTGATCTGGATGGGCAAGCCAGAAGTGGCTTCGCAGGCAAAGTTCTGAGGCTGATGCAGCCCTGTAGCGCAGAGCTATGCTGCCTTGGGAGCAAGGTGACATTAGTTAAGTCAATCTGTTCTTTTCTTCATGTTGCTTGAAGTCTTGCATCTAATCTCAGAATTTTTGCGCTAACAGGCTGCTGGAATCTTCTCACTGCACTCTTGGGTTCCCACAGGGGTATTCCTGTCCACAATGGCTGTTAAAATTAATGTTTCTGTGGAGATATAATTTACAGAGCTTCTTAAAAATTTTCATCAATTATGTTTTTTTCCACTGATAAGAATGTCTGTGATGGTCTTTATGACACTACTATGGAAACCGTTTCCTTTGGGCTTTCTTTTGATTAATATATTCATAGACCTCTCTCTCTTTCTCTCTCTCCATATATATATATATATATATATATATATATATATATATATATATATGGTGGATTATAATCCACCTACTTTCATTTGTTTTCTATGGTTAGGTCTAAAGGAAGTATAACGAAGACAGCATATGTTTTAATTCCTTTTTATTGGTGTATTTTGACCATTTTCTTTTAATGCATTTGTTGATATGTAAAGGATTAAGACTTCCATTTTATTATTTGTTTTTTCCTTTTTCTTGTTTCCTGTTTCCTTTGGTACTTGAAGCATTTTTAGAACGTTATTTTGATTGATCTGTCTTGTTTTAAATTTGCATATTTATATACCTTTTAGTAGTCGCTGTAGGTATTTACTTCATATAATAACCTACCATATTCTACTGGTGTCATTGACAAATTCAAATGAAATACAGAAACTTGGTTTCCCTTTACATCCGCCTTCCCTTCTTTGTTTATGTTTGTCTTAAAAATTTACTCTACTTACATTTAGAATGACTGAGATAGTGTTACAATTTTTGCTTCGATCCTTAAATATATCTTAGAAAATTCAAGTGGAGAAGGAAAGTCTATTGTATTTAATCGATTTTTTTGCATACTGTATTCTTTTTGTCCTGTACATTCCAAGTTTTTTTCCTTTGTAGTTTCTTTTCGTAGTGCGTTTCCTTCAGACATTCTTTATTATAGATCCACTGGCAACAAATTCTCTTAGTTTTCCTTTATATGAAAATATCTTCATTTTCAATCATTCATGAAGGATATTTTTACTTGCTGTAGGAGGCTGGAGTGACAGTTTTCTTTCAGTATTTGAAAACTGTTGTGCCAATGAGAAATCCCCTGTCTTTCAAAGTGTTCCCCCCAATCCCCATCCTAAGCTGTTGGGTTTTTTCCCATTACTTTTTTTTTTTTTAAAGATTTTATTTATTTAACAGACAGAGATCACAAGTAGGCGGAGAGGCAGACAGAGAGGAGGAAGCAGGTTCCCTGCTGAGCAGAGAGCCCTATGTGGGGCTCGATCCCAGGACCCTGGGATCATGACCTGAGCCCAAGGCAGAGGCTTTAACCCACTGAGCCACCCAGGCGCCCCCCCCATTACTTTTTTAAAAAGCTTTTATTTGTCCTTAGTTTTTATTAAATTTACTGTGATGTATCTTGATGTTTCTTTCTTTGGATTTTTCCTGTGTGAAATTCACTCAGCTTGTTGGAATCTGTATGTAGGTTTACATCTTTTGTTCAATTTGGGAAGGTCTAAGAAATTATTTCCTGGCATTTTTTTAGTCTACCCTTTACCTTATCCTTATATGACACCGATGACATAATCTCAGATACCAATAAGATTGCCACATAATGTAGGGTTTTTTCTTTAGCCTCTATATCCCACACATTTAATTGGAAAATAATTTAAGGGGAAAATAAACTGAGATTTCAGGGATCACCATAATGTATTTTTCTGCTCTCTGGAAAGTGACTCCTCAAGTAGTAGTTTTATTTATTCTTTTTCTGAAACCTTCAAAAAGCTGTTTATATTTCTGTTCCATCCTCATTATGTTTTGTGGCAAGAAAGTTAGTTTGATACAAGTTCCTCTAATATAAGAAAAAGTCAAACACTTCAACTAGGAATTTCAGAAGCTCCCAGAACATTAGTTTTTTTCCATGCACTTAAAAAGCTGGTGGGAAAAAAATGGAGTGAAGCAACCATCTCATTTACTAATAAAGATACATAGGGCAGGGGAATATGCCTTGCTCACTCCTGTATCAAAAATGTTATCTATCTCATAGATAGTGGTTAAATAAATATTTGTGGCATGAATGCATGAATAAATGAGAAAATTGGCAAGTGCTTCCATTTAATAAGTAGCTTGAGGGGAGTCAGACTGAGAGTTATTAATGGAATAATATGTTTCCTGAAAATTTCATGAATTCTAAATTAGTTAATTGCTAAATGTTTTGTAATGGAAAATAATGTA
Organism: Mustela nivalis; assembly: GCF_964662115.1. Classification (NCBI taxonomy): domain Eukaryota; kingdom Metazoa; phylum Chordata; class Mammalia; order Carnivora; family Mustelidae; genus Mustela; species Mustela nivalis. Next base: position 33,491,319 of record NC_139040.1, read on the forward strand.
ATTAAATGAGTTGTAGACTAGAGGCCAGAAAACTTGGTTTTTCTCTCTGTAACCTTAGGAAGATCACTTGCTCTCTTTTATATTTTTATAGTTTCAAGTTTTTATTTAAATTCTTGTTAGTTAACATATAGTGTAATATTAGCTTCAGGAGTAGAGTTTAGTGATTCATCACATACATAAAACAGCCAGTGCCTGTCATAACAAGTGCCTTCCTTAATACCCTCACTTGGCCTGTTTTAAAGGAAGGTGTTGGGTAGCAAGATCTCAAAACCCTAACTTTCTATGATATTATGTGTTTCATCACATTCATAAGAAGAGAATTACCATGGCTTAGTTGCCATGGTAACAACAGATATACAAATACAGCAATGGGGACTTTATTTCTCTTCTTGCTCATTCTCCGGGATAAGAAGAGTAGTGATTTAATGCATATCTATTTATACAGATACTGACATTGTGTATGTGCAATTTTAATTCAGTAATCACTGTTAATATCCGTAGTGTGTTCTAGCTTGCAGAAAAGATAAAGTACCCACCGTTAGGAATTTATAAATTAGTTTTAAGGGAAAAAATGAAGCAAAACTGGAACATTGTATTTTAACAATGTTTGCTTTACCTTTGGGCTTCTTGCTATATCTAGGGATTGTTAAAAAGAGCTAATGTTTCTGCTTTATTCGTTTCTAAGTTTTAGCAATAGTTGGCCCTTTAGGGAAGCAGTAGTTGGAGACAACTGAGCTAACCTTTTTCTTTTTCTTTTTCTTTTTTATTTTTTATTTATTTTTTTAAAGATTTTATTTATCAGAGAGAGAGAGGGGGAGAGAGCGAGCACAGGCAGACAGAATGGCAGGCAGAGGCAGAGGGAGAAGCAGGCTCCCTGCTGAGCAAGGAGTCAGATGTGGGACTCCATCCCAGGACGCTGGGATCATGACCTGAGCCGAAGGCAGCTGCTTAACCAAATGAGCCACCCAGGCGTCCCACCTTTTTCTTTTTAAAAAAGGATTATGGAGAGTCTGGGTGGTGCAGTCAGTTAAGCGACCGATTCTTGGTTTTGGCTCAGGTGGGGATCTCAGGGCTTTGAGATCAAGCTGCCCTTGATATTGAACCCTGTGTCAGGCTCTACACTCAGTGCGAAGTCTATTTAAGTCTCTCTCTCCCTTTATCCCTCCCCCATACTCTCTGGATCTCTCTAAAATAATAAATCATTTCTTTCTCTTTTTTTTAAGAATTAAAACTGCAGAACTGGATGCACTTAAAAAATTTTGTTCAAGACTGAAAATTGGAATGGGATAACAGGGTGATGGGCATTAAGGAGGGCACGTAATGTAATGAGCACTGGGTGTTATATACAACTGATGAATCACCGAACTCTACCTCTTAAACTAATTAATTAATTGAATTTAAATTAAAATTTTTTTAAAAAGACTGAAATTTAAATAAGTCAATGTATCTCTAAACTGAGTGAGACAAATTCTTTTGACAGAGAGGACCTTTTCTTAACACTTCTAGATTATCAGTAATGTTCTGCTTCTGAGGAAATAAGGTATGTCTCCATAGCTTTTTCAAAAAGTGTATCATCACTTTGAAATGTGATTTAATTTCTTTTGTGCTGTTTTGTCTGTGAAGATTAGATGGTTCAACACAAAAATCAATATGCTATAACTTAAGCTGGGAAAACACGACACCATCAGAAGGTAGTAACACACAAAAAGAATATTTGGTTAAGTACCTGCCTCCCCTGTACTTCTCCCAAGAATAAATGGGACTAAGTTTTGCCAAATGTAACAGAAATTTTAGTGGGATCACCTTTGATGAAACCACATTTTGCCAAGCAGATAGAATCTGTACTTGGGCTCTGGTGCTGACCCTATACTAGAGGATTATCTCAAAGTGGTAAGAGAATTGAATTCTCAACTGCCTAAGAGACTTCATTTAAAGTTTACTCACCTTAGCTTTTATTTTGTTTTGTTATATTATTATATTATTTTATTTTATTTTTAAGGTTAGGACTAGGGTTGGTACTAGGGTATGTGTCTGGTATCCAGCAGTTCAGAGACTTCTTCAGAGAATAAATCCCCAGACTTCTGCTGAGGTAGGATCGACATGGCAGCCATCTACCGAGCTGAAGAAAGTAGGGGATTTGGTGCTCTAAACTTATAAAACTCTGTACCCCAAAAATGAATAATCTAATTAAAAATGGACAGGAGACGTGAATAGTCATTTTCCCAAAGAAGACATCCAGATGGCCAGCAAACACATGAAAAGATGCCCAGCATCACTGACCATCAGGGAAATACAAATCAAAATTACAATGAGATATGACCCCACACCAGTAAGAATGGCTAAAATTAACAACACAGGAAGCAACAGATGTTGGCGAGGATGCAGAGAAAGGGGAAACCTCTTACACTGTTGGTGGGAATGCAAACTGGTGCAGCCACTCTGGAAAACAGTATGGAGTTTCCTCAAAAATATAAAAATGGAACTACCCTATGATTCAGCAATTGCACTACTAGGTATTGACCCAAAGAATACAAAAATACTGATCTGAAGGGATGTATTATCAACAATAGCCAAATTATGGAAACAGCCCAAGTGTCCATCAACTGATGAATGGATGAGGAAGATGTGGTATATAGGTTCGATGGAATAGTACTCACCCATAAAAAAGAAAGAAATCTTGCCATTTTTGATGATATGGATGGAGCTAGAGAATATTAGGTTAAGTGAAATAAGTTAGAGAAATACGAATACCATATGATTTCAGTCATATGTGGAATTTAGGAAACAAAACAAATGAGCAAACGGAAAGAAAAGAAAGATTAAGAGGCAAACTAAGAAAGTGACTCTTAACTATAGAGAACAACCTGATGGTTACCAGAGGGAAGGTGGGTAGGGGTTGGGGAAATAGGTGATGGGGATTAAGGAAGGCCCTTGTGTACTCTATTGAAGTGTTGAATCACTATGTTATACACCCAAAACTCTTGTTAACTGACTAGAATTTTGAATAAAAACTTAAGGAAAGAGTATTTAGAATTACAAGGAGCCTTCTATTTAATTTTATGTTTGCCCTAAGCCTAGTTGTTTAAGCCTTTTAAGAGACAGCATCAAAGAAAATGTGAAGTATTTCATATACCTGTCCATTTGTGGTTTCTAGCAAAAAATAATTAACAATATGAACCAAGTGTGTTTTACCAATTTTTTTCAGATATGGAAGATAATCTGCTTTTTTTTTTTTTTCTTAACACACAAAAATAACCTAAGCTGCTTAAAGATAGTAAAGCTTTTCTATGCCTTGTAATCATTGTTTACTCTGGGCTCCAGTGTCTGGAAACTTGATGCCATTACTTATTTAGGTGTTCACAAAAGAATCTACTTCTTTTAAATATAAAGCATTTCAACTTTTTGAAGTTGAAATCCTATTCTTTTCCTTACAGCAATCCTTGGGACAAAGGGATTTATTTCTGCTCTATGCTCTGCTAACCTTCTTAGCTTTATGAATATCATCTGTGCTTCCTTGGATCTCCAATAGAACTTATGGTTACTACTCATCTAGGTACTTAACATAAATTATCCAAAATTATAGATATCCCTTCAAAGATGTTTGTGTCATGATCTCACTCAGAATGTAAGTTCCTGGAGAACACTGCATCTTAAATTCATTCTGTACCACTCGACTTCAGTGCTCAGATCAATGTTTTCCACTTAACAGACATTCAGTAGTTACTCGTTTCTGTGCCTAAGGCCTTTTAAAACTGCCACAGAGGCTGAGAAGTATACTGCACTGAAATTCAATAATTCCTAAATTGTCACTGATGTGGCACTCTAGACCTCTTCCAATAAATCCATAGAACTGTAAACATTCGTCTCAATATAACAATGAAACAATCTAAGTTAAAAGGGACAGTGATTTTAAAGACAATACATGAGCTTCTCAGAAGCTCCTTCTTGTAACATCTGTCATTTTAAATTCTAAGCATTTTAACAGTTTCAAGTTTTGGCAAAACAGTACAAAGGAGACCAAAAAAAAAAAAAAAAAATGTATCCTCTCTCAAAGAGAGACCCTGACCTAAATTCAGACAATTCTGGCTATAGCTTGTGAGGTCTCAGATGCTTGGAGGCATTTAAAGTTTAGAAGATTCATTCTTGAAAGCCTGGGTTTTCACACAAGTTGAAAACGAAAACACCTAGAAAGTGGCTACTTCTGGAAGACTCTGTGCTCTACATCTCTGTGGTTTGTAGCATCAGATGACTTAGAGGTTATGTTTAGGCCACAAGACTAATATCCATTCTGTGTTTATCTCCCATGGTCCCTTTTCTTCCCTTTTGTGTGAATGTATTGCGCTTCTATCCAAATAAACTTATTCAGAAGTTTGGAGTTGTACTGTTTGAAAACCTAACTTAAGGGCCTAGAGTTAAATGGAAGAAAGGACATGATCAAATAGGCCCACGCACTTCCATACATGCTTGTACACACATGTGCATGGGCCCATCTTCTTCTGGAAGACTCTGCTTTCCACATCTCTGTGGTTTGTAGGACATGCAAAAGCAGGTAGCATTTGAGGTATTCTCCCACAAAATTCTTAGACCGCGTGACCAGAATAAAGGAAGCAGTGGTAATTCATCTTTAAAGAGAGTGGGGCAATAGTGTATATGCCTTAGAATAGGCTCGTGCTTACTGAATAAATCTGCAGAATGACAGTTTTCCAAACGGATGATGCAGAATAAGAACGTGGAAAATGAGATCTCCCTGAATTCTAAGCCCAATGGAATGCAAGACAAAACACAATTAATCATGTGTAGGGTATCATTAAACTTCAGTCAGATGATTGCTTTCCTCTAATTTTGGGGCGGCCTGCTTCACTCCAGTGAAGCAAACTTTACTGCGTGCTGGGGGAACAGAATGACTAGGGCTCCCGAGTTGCAAATTGTTTCAGAAAATCTGCCACTAAGTATTAATTAACCTAAGAGGGCTAACAGATTTTAAAATAGCAACGACAGGAAATGATATTCTTAACCATATGCTTGACTAAAACACATCTCACGTGACTTAACATAGACAGTTTTTGCCATGGAAAATAGATATCAGACTTTGTTTATACATAACGTTTCTGGAATTTGAATTGCCTCCACATACTTATTTCATTTTATCAACGTCACACTTTGTTTTTGAAGGACTAAATAAAAAGTTGGCTATCTATGCAAAACTTTGCATGTATTTTTATAATAACGAATGTCTGAATGTCGAGTGGAGTTTGTTTTAAATAATACAGTGAATTATATACAAATAAAGAAAAGACTGACATAGGCGTGCCCAGAAAACCGGAGTATGCTTTCTAGGGAATCTCCAGTTCAGACTCCACAAAGCAAAAATTTCTGCTTCTAATAAAACGTAAGTACTCTCCCTGCCTTCAATTTCTCAGTCTGATGACAGCTTCAACACACTAAAATCTTCACGGCATCCCAGGAAGTCCTCACAGCTTCCTGCCCCTCTGTACCAGTTTCCCTCTGTTTTCTTCTCCATTTTTGCCATATATAAAACCTTTCAAGAGCCAGCTCAAATATCACTTTCTTTTTTTTTTTTTTAAAGATTTTATTTATTCATTTGACAGAGAGAAATCACAAGTAGATGGAGAGGCAGGCAGAGACAGAGAGGGAAGCAGGCTCCCTGCTGAGCAGAGAGCCCGATGCGGGACTCGATCCCAGGACCCTGAGATCATGACCTGAGCCGAAGGCAGCGGCTTAACCCACTGAGCCACCCAGGTGCCCCTCACTTTCTTAATCATCACATTAGCTGAACCGAACTTCTTCCTTTTATCTACTTTCATAGCATCTTATTTCTACTTGTCTCCTGAGGCTTATCTTCTTCTGTCTTTCATTAGAAATATATTTAAGGGGCACCTGGGTGGCTCAGTGGGTTAAAGCCTCTGCTTTCGGCTCAGGTCATGATCTCAGGGTCCTGGGATCGAGCCCCGCATTGGGCTCTCTGCTCATCAGGGAGCCTGCTTCCCTTCCTCTCTCTCCGCCTGCCTCTCTTCCTACTTGTGATCTCTGTCAAATAAATTAAAAAAAAATTAAATAGAGATATATTTTTAAAAAATGTATCATATTCCTCAAGGGGAGGATCCATCTCGTGCATATTTTGTTTTCCCTATGATGGCTATCACATAGCCAAGCATATAGTCAATTTTTAAAAAGATTTTATTTATTTATTTGGGGCAGGTGGATGGAGATGGAGGGAGAGAAGCTCAAGCAGATTCCACACTGAACACAGAGCGCAACGGGGACTCGATCCCATGATCCTGAGATCATAACCTGAGCCAAAACTAAGAGCCAGACACTTAACCAGCTGAGCCACTCAGGCACCCTTAGTTCATTTTTAGTGTGTTCAGGTGAAAATCTCAAGCACATGGATAATACAACAGACAGTGCTGCATGACAAAAATGGCATATTTTCTGTCTTAGAATGACCAGATCAGATACTATCAAAATATAAAGATTCCCAAACTTATAAAGTTTTGGAGGCCCAGCTCTGTTATTTTCCAAATGCAGAGAATCAGGTCCTCAAAGAAGTCTCTGGGTTAGGGTCAAAAAGTTAGCTGACAAAGACCCAGAGATAGAATCCTGAGATGCTGACCGGCACACTGGTTCCTTACCACAGATCTGCAATTCCTCTTTCAGGACTTGATCCTCCTTTTCTTCTAGATGGGACCATGCCCAATGGTATTCATGTTTTGCTTGTATTGTTACTTTGTATTCAGTTATTTGACAAAGTCACAGTTGATGCAAGAAAAAACCTTGTAGAAAATTTATAGTATTGATATTCGCAGTTACTAAAAGCTGCAGACTGAGATATCTGTAACCAGAGAAATTAATCAAAAGGGAATGACTACAAAAAAGCACAAAACTAAAAACGAGGGGAATGAATCATGTGCTGAAAAGAGATTTGTACTTTAATCCATGGATTAGCATTTGTCACATTAATGTAGGTGATTTGAAACTAATCTAAAAGCTACAAGATCTATTTTATTTTTAACTATTTCACACTGGAAGCAAAGTGGGCTGACACAGAATCTGAAGTACAATAAACATCTACTGATTGGAACATTTTCTTCTGCTTTTAAAATGTTGCTTGGGATGAAGTGAATGTCACATTTGTTGCCTTATGTAGGGGAAGAATTTTAACCTAGTATGCAATATCCCTATAAGAAGTTGATTGGCGTGGTGTTCAAGGGCCCAGAGATACTTGAACTCACTGTAGAACAGCTCAGAATAGATATGTATCTATTCAGATTGGAACCAATATCAATTGTTGCTAAATATCTTTTCCCAAACTTTTATATTTGTAATGTGATAAATCTTTTACACCCCGTTACAGAGTTGGGGGATAGTAGGAGTGCAGTGACCAGAGATGGTAAATTATATCGAAAGGATATGAATAGAGATATTGTTAATTAACTGAGTTATCAAGATGGACTTCTTGAGAGTCTTCAATGTGCAACCCATGTGTAAACCCTGAATCCTTTGGGAGAGAGAGATGTGTGTACTTTTCTCCTCAGAGCCTCTGCTGATCTTTTGGGATTCCTTTTCGTAGATTCATTGCCTCTTTTTTGTCTCTTCTATGAGGAATCAGCTCATTTGTGTAACTGGCAGTAGTTCTTTAGCTAGTTCTCTCCAGGTTTCATCAATAATATGGATTTCTTTACCATAGTAGAGGTCACTAACATGACGTATTGCTATGTCCATCTTTACTTGGGAAAACAGTGAGTCCTTTTACCCCTTATATTCTTTGTTTACCCTTTTTGGGCTTTTCTTACTTCATAGAATCTGTTTCCAAGATTGTGACTTCCCTTGGCATCCCATTCCTAAATCTGGCTACAGTGGTGTTCTTCAGAACATAAAATTTTGGAAAATTTCATTCATCACTGTAGCATGATGCAGAGAATTGCTAGAAATTAAATTCTCTATGGAAATATGACTAGAGTGACTAAACATCTTCCAAAGCTTTAACGATTCTGGAGGAATCACTCACCCCATGCACAGATCACATTGTCTTATTCTTTAATATACATACTAGAATTCTTGCTGTCTCAAGCAAAACAATAAAAAAGGCTTCACATCTTGATAAACGTTCTTAGCTAAATATGTAAACTTCATTATGAGAAAATTATGTGTTTCTCTACCATAGGATTTGAAATATGATTCAGTTGAATTTGGCTCTATAATGAAAATGCCACCACAAGTAAATTTTCTTGCCTATTTCTCCTGTATTGTTAGTACATTTATCTCCTTAGAACTGTTAACTTAGTTAACTCTCCCAGTGTGATAGACTGGCATAGTTTTCCCGAGTCTCTGAAAAGAATAACGATCTGGGTGATTAAGAATGGCTTGGGTCTAGGACCTTTCCATAACCCTAACAACATGGATCCCATGCTTTCAAGTGGCAGTGTTCTGTAGTAAAAAAGTTCCAATATGGATTTTTGTTATTATTAATTTAATATTAAGCTGCTTATGAATACTATCAATAGACCTATCATTTACCCATTATTAAGATGAATGAAGAAATATGGCTAGAATTTGGTAACTGGAAACTTGGTAAGTGTGATGATATGAGAGAAGGGGAAAATAAGTTATGTAACATTGAAACCGATATATACAGAAAGGGAGGAGGTACAAGAATATATACAAGATTTACAAGATGTACAAGAAAAAGGGAAGAGACTATCCTTTATCAGCAACATTCTTCTAATTTTTTTGTCCAGTATTGCTTACTTTTGCATAATACAGGATTCATTGGAGGTAAAGCAAAGCCTGATCACAGATTACTTTCAAAATCTCTCTTGATTTTAGCAATAGGGATTTTGCTGTGGTTCTTTAAAATTTTATGTCTTTATTATGGACATATTTAAGCACACACAAAAGTATATATATTTTTTACAAAGGTATATTTTAAGAGAAAATATATTAACCCCCACATACCCATCATACTGCTTCAGCAATCATCAACCCAAGGTAAACCTTGCATTTTGTTCCATCCATTACCTCCCATCACATTATTTTGAAGCAAAATCCAGACATTCTATCTTTACTTCCATAAGTATTTCAGTATGTATCTCTAAAGAAAAAAAGAAAAACACTTTCTAAACATAAAAAGAATACTGTCACAGCTAAACATTTTTAACAATAATCCCTTAATATAATCAAATGCCCAGTCAGTGTTCAAATTTCCAAATTGTCACTAATGACATAAATTTATATTTGTTTGAATACACATTTAAATTAGGCTCATATAATGCAAATGAAAAATACATCTTTAGACTCCTTTTTAAAAATTATGTATTTTATTTTCAATTAATAGTAGGTTCACATGCAGTTTTAAGATATAATACAGAGAGATCCTGTTTGGTTCATTAGTAATCTCCTACAAAGCTATAGGACAATTTCACAACCACAATAATGACTTTAATACAATTGAGATACAGAAAGTTTCCATCACAATAGGAGTCTCTCCTCTTGCATGTTTACAGTTACACATACTTCCTTCCTGCCCCAGCACCCCCTTAACTCTGACAACCACTAATCTGTTCTACATTTCTATCGTTTTTGTTTTTTTTTTTTTTTTTGACAGAAAATACACATTTGAGGGGGGGTATGGAGAGGGTGGTTATGTTGTGGACATTGGGGAGGGTATGTGCTATGGTGAGTGCTGTGAAGTGTGTAAACCTGGCGATTCACACCCCTGGAGCAAATAATAATTGTATGTTAATAAAAATAATTAAAATTAAAAAATAAATAAATTTTAAAAAATATAAAATAACTTTTTTTCATGAAGAGAGTAGAAAAATAATACCAGGAGCTACTAAAAAGTTCTGGAGCTATATTTTTGTCATCTCAACACTGTTATAAAAATGGAATCATACAAGAAGTAAGCTTTTAGGATTGGCTTTTGTCCACACTATATAATTCATTGGATATTCATCCAAGATGTTGATTATATCCATACTTTGCTCATTTGTTTTCTATTGCTGAGTAGAACTCAATGGACTGTATGTAAAAGGGTCGTTTATTCATTTATCCATTGAAAGACATCTGGGTTACTTCCAGATTTTGGCTATTGTGAATAAAGCTACTATTAACATTCATGTACAGATTTTTGTGTGAACATTAGTTTTCATTTTTTTCTGGGAAAAATGCCCAGGAGTGCATTTGCTGAGTCATATGGTAGTTGCATGTTTTGTTTTTTAGGAAACTACCAAACTATTTTCCAGAGAAGCTGTATTATATTACAGTCCCACCTTCAGAGTAATCCAGTTTCTTCACATCCTCAGCAACATTGGTGTTATCACTATTTTTATTTTAGCCATTTATTTTTTTATTTAGCTACAGGTGTATAGTGATATCTCACATGGTCTCGATGTGCATTTTCCTAATGGTTAGTGATGTTCATATGTCTATATACTACTGGTATATCATTATTTGGCTAAATGTCTCTTTGGTTTTTTTCCTTTACCTGATTGGATTTTTAAAAAAAAATTATTTATTTGAAAGAAAAAGAGAGCAGAGTGAGAGAGCCCAGCGGCAGTGATGAAGGGCCAAGGGAGAGGAAGATTCAGACTCCATGCTGAGCAGGGAGCCAGCCCCAGGCAGGGCTCTATCCCAGGATCCTGGAATCACCACTGGAGGAGTGGAATGCAGGCGTCTCTTGATTGGATTTTTTAAAAAACATTACTTTTTAGAATTTTCATACATTCTAAGTACTACTCTTTTTTTTAAATATGTGGATTGTAAATATTTCCTTCCAAGCTGTAGTGTTTTTTTCTTTTTTATTCTTCACATTTTTTGATGGAAAATGTTCTAGATTTTTATGAGGTACAATTAGTCAAATTTTCCTTTTTTCATACATTTTGGTATTAAGTCTAAGAACTTTATACACAGTTCTCAATCTCAAAGATTTTCTTTCATTTTTTTCCTAAAATGTTTATAAGTTCTATTTTACATTTAAGTGCATGATTAACTTTCAGTTAATTTTTTTAATAGCCTTTGAGTGGTAGGTCTTGTTAATATTATTTGTTTTATTTATTATGACTTTATCATTTTATTCCAAAGCAATTTATTTATTTTTGTTAAGCTTTTAATTTTCTAAGATCACCTTGTTAAAAAATCTTTCATAGCATTTTTATTGCGGTATAATTCACACATTATAAAATTCACCCTATAAAAATCACACAATAAAAATTACATTATGAAGTTCAAAATGTACAATATAGTGCCTTTTAGTATATTGAAAAAAAAAGTTGCTCAACCTATCACCAATGTTTAATTCTAAGAAATTTTTAGTATTCTACTAGTGGTCTTTCCTACTCATCTTTCCAGCCTCTGGAAAACACTAATTTACTTTAAATCTCCATTTATTTGCCTATTTTAGAAATTTCCTACCTAAGGATTCATACAAATTTGACCTTTTGGGTCTGGCTTCTTTAATTTAGCATGTTTTCAAGATTCATCCATATTGTAGAAATTAGAAGTATATTCTATTCCTTTTTATGACAGAATAATATTCCATTGTGTGAAATGTGTATATCCATTCATTCATTGATGGATATTTAGGTTTTAATATTTTGGCTATGATGAATAATGCTGCTATGAACACTTATGTACAAGTTTTTGTGTAGACACATATTTTTAATTCTCTTGTATATATGTCAAGGAGTGATAGCTGCCAAACTGTTTTCCACATTAGCTATACTATTCTGCCTTCTCACTTCCAATGTAAGATGATTTCATTTTCTTCCTGCAACACTTGTTTCATTATTTTTTATTCTAGTCATCCTAGTGTGCATGAAGTGATACCTCATTATGGTTTTAATTTGTATTTTCCTAATAAATAATAATGTATATCTTTCCATATGCTTACTAACAACTTGTATATCTTCTTTGAAGAATTGTCTTTTAAAATCCTTAGTCCATTTTAAAACTGAAATAATTTCATTTTTATTTTTGAATTGTAAGCTATTTATGTATTTTGGATACAAATCTTTTATCAGATATATGATATGACAGTATTTTCTCCCATTTTGTTGTCTGTCTTTTCCACTTATTGACAATGTCCTTTGAAGCACAGAAGCTTTTAATTTTATCAAATTTGATTCATCTGTTTTTTCTTTTGCTGCTTATGATTTTTGTGTCATTTCTAAGAAATATTTACCTAATTCGAGATTACAAAATTTATGACTATATTCTTAATAGTGTTATATACTTTTACTTCTTACATTAAGGACTTTGATGTTATATTTTCCATTTCTGTCAAAATTTTGTATTAATTTTTGTACATGGTGTGAAGTTGGGGACAAACCCAATTCATTTACATATTGATATGCAGTTGTTCCAGGACCATTTGTTGAAAGCACCATTTTCCCTCCTACTGAATAGCCTTGACACCCTGGTCTAGAGTCCATTGACTGTAAATGTCATATTTTACTGCTGGAATATTGAGTCTACTCCATTTATGTGTGTGTGTGTGTATGCCTATATATATGCCTATCTTTATGTCAGTACAATAGAGTCTTGATTGCTACAAGTTTGTAGTAAGTTCTGAAGTCTGGATATGTAAGTCCTCTGACATTGTTCTTGTCTTTCAATATTGTTTTGGGTATTTTGGGTCACTTGCATTTCCATATGAATTTTTATAATCAGTTCATCAATTTCTGAAAATAGGGCAGCCAGAATTTTGATAAGGATTGTATTGAATCTGTAGTTTAATTTGGATAGTTTTGCTATCTATCAATATTAAATCTTCTAAGCCATAGACATGGGATATCTTTCCAATTATTCATAACATCTGTAGTTTCTTTCAATAATGTTTTGTAATTTTTAGTGTACAAGCTCACTAAAATTATTCCTACTTACTGTTTTCAATGCTCTTATAATTTTTTTTTTGAATTTCATTTTAAGATTGTTCATTACTAATGTATAGATATACAATTATTTTTTCCAACTTCATTGAGATATAATTGACATACAATATCATGTGTTTAAGATGCACAACATGTGGATTTGATGCAGTCAGATATTTTGAGATGATTTCCACAGTATTGTTAGTTAACACCCTCAACACCCCACATACTTACCATTTCTTTTTTTGTGCATGTGATTTAAAAGCTAGTCTCTTAGCAACTTTAAGTATATAATACAGTATTGTTAACAATAATCTCTATGATATACATTAGATTCTAGAACTTATTCATTTTAAAACAGGAAGTTTGCTCCCTTTGACCAGTATCTTCCCATTTCCCACACACCTAGCCATTAGGCTGCCATTTTTTTACTCTGATGGTGGGATTGTTTTTAAGGTTACCAGGGTCCTGGAAGAGGAGGATGAAACTAGGACAAATTAAGTTCCACAAAGTTTTCTGTTCTTTAATAAACACTCCCTTAATTATTGCAAGCCTTTGGTTAATATTCAGAGTTCTGGAAAAAGTTGATTTTGACAACTTTTGCTAATGTCTACATTTCTTTCAATGAGGAGACAAGTTTTGGAGGTTCATCCTCTGCCATTCCTGCTGATATCATTCAAAGCTTCATAGTTTTGGCTATGGATATAGAATTGATATGTTCTCTTTTCATTTTCACTTAGTCCATCATATGTTTTGATTTCCCTGAGACTTTCTTTTTGATTCATATGTTATTTATATGTGTGTTGTTTAGTTTCCTAATGTGTGGGGATTTTCTTCGTATTTTTTAAATATCTACTTTGGTTTCATTGTGGTTAGAGTATATATTCTGTATGATTTCAATTCTTTTAAATATGTTGAAGTTTGTCTTATGGCCCAGTATGTACTCTATCTTGGCATGTGCTTTCTGGGGACTTGAAAATAATATGTGTTCTACATTCTTTGGTCCATTGTTTTATAACTGTCTACTACATATTGTTGATTATTGGTGTAGTTGTTTTTTTTTATATCCTTACTGATATTTTTGGGCCGTTTTATTAATTGTTAAGAGAGGGGTGTTGAAATCCAATTATAATTGTGGGTTTTCTTTTTTTCTCCTTTCAGTTACATCATGTTTTGTCTCACATATTTGTAGCTGTCACTTGTGCTTACACAAACGATGTCTTGCTATACCTTCTTAGTAGATTGACCTTTTTGCCATTATACAATGTTTCTTTATGTCTCTGGTAATTCTGGAGTCTTTATCCAATATTAATATAGCTATTCCTGCTCTATATTTATCAATGTTTGCATTATATCTATTTTTACATCACTTTACTTTCAACTTGCCTATATCATTACATTGGTGTTTATTTCTTAGGGACAGTATATAGTTAGGTTATTTTTAAAATATCTTCTTCTAACCCCTGTTTTTTTTTTTTTTTAACTTTTTATTTGTTTTTAGTAGTGGCAAAGGACTGGAAATAAACCAGATGGCCAACATTAGGGGGCTGGTTACCGAAAGATGGGTATATTACACAATGAAGGATATTTGACCATTAAAATGATCTTGTTAAAGTATTTTTATTGAAAGAAGAGTCCTAATATGTATTAAAGGAAAGATGTTATAAAATATGTTCTGATCATGTATACATTAGGATCCCATTTGTGCACACATGTATGCACACACATACACACACCTCTGCATATCAAAGTCTACACATGAACAAATCTTTGTTTTTTCATCACCTTTTTTTTAAACTTCATGACGTATTTTCTAATTTATACATCCCCTATGTATGAAAAATGTATTAAGTTGTTGTTCTTTTTCACATTCTTTCATATAGTGATCTTAAAGAATGGATCAAATGTTTTATTATAGCTGAGATTTCACAGTGCAATATAAATTTTACCTTCATTCAGTATTATCTTCTTCCAATCATTTCCAGACCTGAACCAATTCTGAAACATTTACAACTCAAAATGATAACACTATGACATTAACATAAAGGCTAGTCAATAAATGTAATGTAAACTTAAATATTCATATCAACATGAGTTCTATTAATATGTATTATAGCTCCATGGGATGCATGAACAGAGCTTTCATTTTTCCACTTCTGAACTTCAATATTGCTATAAGTGTTGAAGATCTTTTTCAACTTTATAGAAAATAAATTTTATGTTAATTTTAAAAAGTAAGATTACAATAGTGAGAAATGTTGGGAGCCAACCCTTGTCTTTTAATTGGTGTATTTAGACCATTTGCATTTAGTTTAATTACTATTGTGTTAGAATTTAAATTTTATTGTTGTTTTGTGTTTGTTTTCTCAGGTTTTCATTTCTGTTTTCTCATTCCTGTGTTGTTCTTGGTTACCTTTTATATTTTTGAGTGTTTCACTTTGTGTAGATTTTAATTTATTGTTTTCAGAATCACATTACACAAACATAATTTACCACTGAGTAACAGTGTCATAATTCTACCAGTTCAAGTGATGTATAGAAATCTTTTCTCCTTTTAAACCCTGTTATTCTCTCTAGTTCATAATAGTCTTCAATATTTCCTCTATGTATATTTAGAGCCAATCAGATTGTGTTACAATATTTTCTTCTATCCATGAAATACAATATATAACACATAAGAGAAGAAAGAAAATGTATTTACTGATATTTTTGTTTACCATATTCTTTCTTCTTTTCTGATATTTCAAAATTCCTTATTTTATCATTTCTTTTCTGTAAATAGGACATCCTTAGAGTTATTCTTTTAAAGTAAATCTACTGGTGACAAATTCTCTCTCTCCTTTTTTTTTTTTCACTTGAGATTATCTTGATTTCCTATTCATTTCTGAAGGATATTTTTGTGGATATAGCCTTCTGGATTAATAGTTTTCATCCAGCATTTGAAAAATGCGGTACCATTTCCTTGTAGCCTCCATGGGTTTTTAATGAAAAGGTCAAAATATTTCAATGTTTTCTCACTAAAGTTTTGTTTTTCTATGGTTGCTTTGAAGATTCTCTTTTGTCTTCAATTTTTGGATTACTTCTCTGTAATTTTAGCTACTTTGTCCCTCTGTTTTCTCTACCTTCTATAAATTAGCGGTGAAAGCTTAAAACTTAATCAAGTTTCCATTTTTTTTCAAAAACACTTCAAAGATGATGGTGCATTCTTCCACCAAGGAACACATAATGGATTTTAGGTTGCTGTTATTGTTATTATGATTTGTGATGTCAGGTTCCATTGATGTCCAATGTCTGGATCCAACAATTCATAAGTGGTTTTAATTGGCGATATCCTATCCTTTATTCAATTATTAACAGGCAAATTTTTATAAACAGAAATTCCCCCTCATCTACTACCTGGTTATTATTGAATAGTTCATTTCATACAAGAAAAATAGGACATATATTTGTTGCTTTTTTTTCATCTGCCCATTAATTTCCAAAATAATTTGTTTCTCTGATGGTGATGTATTTTATTACTACAGGCATACCTCAAAGACATTGCAGGTTGGTTCCAACTACTGCAATAATCAAATATCACAAGGAAGTGAGTCAAATGATTTTTAAAATATTTCCCAGTATGTATAAAAGTTATATTTATACTATACTGTAGTCTATTAAGTAAGTGTTCAACAGCATCATGTCTATACTATACTGTAGTCTATTAAGTAAGTGTTCAACAGCATCATGTCTAAAAAAATGTTTATTGCTAAAAAAAATTTAGTAATATTTTAAAAGAAATATTTTTTTGAGCAGTAGGTCTCAATAGTGGACTTAAAATATTCTGTAATCATGTTGTAAACAGATGTGCTGTCATCTCGGTTTTGTTGTTCCATTCATAGAATATAGGCAGAGTAGATTTAGCATCATTCTTAAGGGGCCTAGAATTTTTTTTTTTTTAAATGGAAATGAGCACTGGATTCAATTTAAAGTCACTGGTTGCATTAACCCCTACAGGAGAGTCAGCCTGTCCTATGAAGCTTTGGATTCAGGCACTAATTACTCCTCTTTAGCTATGAAATTCCTAGGTGGCATCTTCTTCCAATATAAAGCTGTTTCACTTGGATTAAAAATCTGTTGTTTAGTGTAGCAATGTTCATTAATGATATTAGCTAGATCTTCTGGAGAACCTGCTGTAGTTTCTACATCAGCACTTGCTGCTTCCCCTTGCACTTTTATATTATGGAGATGGCTTCTTCCTGTAAACCTCATGAGCCAACCACTGCTAGTTTCAAACTTTTCTTCTGCAGCTTCCTGATGTCACTCAGCCTTCATGGAATTAAAGAGAGGTAAGGCCTTGCTCTGAAATAGGCTTTAGCTTAAGGGAATGCTGACACTCATTTGATCTTCTATCCAGACTACTAAATCTTTCTCCATGTCAACAATAAGGCTATTCCAAAAAAAAAAAAAAAAGGCTATTTCACTTTCTTATCATTTGTGTGTTCACTGTAGTACTTCTAATTTCTTTCAAGAACATTTCCTTTGCATTCACTACTTGGCCAACTGGTGCAAGAGGCCTAGCTTTTGCTTATCTCAGATTTCAAAAATGCTTTTCTTGCTAAGTTTAATGATTTCTAGCTTTTGATTTAAAATGTCAGACAAGTGACTCTTCCTTTTACTTGAATACTTAGATGCCATGGTAGGGTTATTAATTGGCTTAATTTGATATTGTTGTGTCTCAGGGAACAGGAAAGCCCAAGTATAGGAAGAGAGAGGGGAGGATGGCTGGTTGGTGGAACAGTTGGAATACACATATTAACCAATTAAGTTCACCATTGTATGAGTGTAGTTCATGGTGTGCCCAAAACAATTACAATAGTAACATTAAAGATTACTTATCACAGATCACCATAGCAAATACAACACTAATGGAAAAGTCTGAAATATTGTGAGAATTAGTGAAATGTGACAGACATAAAGTGAGCAAATGCTCTTGGAAAAATAGCACCCATAAATTTGCTCAACGGGATTGTCACAAACCTTAAATTTGTGAAAAACAAAACAAAACGCAATATGTGTAGAGGGCAATAAAGCAAGGCACAATAAAGTGAGGTATGCCTGTATTATCAACTGATGAGTTTGAAAATATTTCAGGTTTCAATCCATCGAAATTACCCTCCATATTGATGTTCAATTTCTTTTTGTCTATCTTTGGCCAGTAGAACACTCTTTAAATTGACTCTTGAATTGTGATGCTACTTTTTAACACACCAATAGGTGTCTTTGTTTTCTTTTTGCCACACCACGAGTTGTCTCTGATTGTTTTTGTTCTATTTGTCAGGACAAGTTTTTTCAGGGTCATCTTGTACACTTCTTGTCTCTGATACGGAATTACATATTCTTCACGTGGTCCTTGTTCCTTTGAATGGGAAAAGGTATTTCAAAACCAAAGTTTGGGCCACTAAAGGTGTTCACTGCTATTGCATTTCCCACTGTTTCTTGGCCTTTACCATTGACAAAACTGGTCTACAAAATTTTTATCTAATCTTGTTATCTTATATCTTTATTTCTCCAATGTCAGTGATCTCAGTTCTCAAAGACACAGAGGATGACAGAATTAAATATCTCTCATTTTTTTCTTTTAAAGATTTTATTTATTTATTTGCCAGACAGAGATCACAAGGAGACAGAGAGGCAGGCAGAGAGAGAGAGGTGGAAGCAGGCTCCTGCTGATTAGAGGGCCCGATGTGGGGCTTAATCCCAGGACCCTGGAATCATGACCTGAGCTGAAGGCAGAGGCCTTAACCCACTGAGCCACCCAGGCGCCCCTATCTCTCATTTGTTTTTACCACAGTATCCATACACCAGTTTCAGAATAACAATACTAACATTATTGCTCACAGTATGATTGCTGAATAGAATTTAAGATTTGTCTTGCAGTTATATTTTTACGTAGGTTATATCTCACTAGGGATGGTCAGTCATATTACTGTATTTTAATCTCACTTTGATCTTTTAATGAGCATTACTGTGTGGTGAGGGCACCAATTTAGTAAAAATAGTTTCTTTTTTTTTTTTTTGCATTTATAATTTTTTATTTTTTATAAACATATATTTTTATCCCCAGGGGTACAGGTCTGTGAATCACCAGGTTTACACACTTCACAGCACTCACCAAAGCACATACCCTCCCCAATGTCCATAATCCCACCCCCTTCTCCCAAACCCCCTCCCCCCAGCAACCCTCAGTTTGTTTTGTGAGATTAAGAGTCACTTATGGTTTGTCTCCCTCCCAATCCCATCTTGTTTCATTGATTCTTCTCCTACCCACTTAAGCCCCCATGTTGCATCACCACTTCCTCATATCAGGGAGATTATTTCTAGGGTTTTAAAAATTATTTTTTGTTTATAGCTATATGAAATAGTCATGATTCTAAAATCAAATACAGAAAACGAGATGTTTTCTTTCCCTTTTTTTTCTTTCCCTTTATCTTATTTTCTACCACTTACTGTGTGTAACCATTTAATAGATTATGTTTTATTCTTCCATTGCTTGTTTATTTTTATTTATTTATAAGTAGGTTCCACATCTAGCATGGACTCCAACATGGGGCTTGAGCTCATGACCCTGAAATCAAGACCTGAGCTGATATCAAGATTTGGACACCTAACCGACTGAACCATGCAGGCACCCCATTATTTGTTTATTTTAATAAGAATAGGCTATATTTTGAGTATTTAGGAATGTTTGATTTTAATAAATATCTTTTATCAGTGTCTTTATAGAATACTATTAGGTTGCTCTTATTTTTGGTCATAGAATATTGCTTCTCTAATTAATTAATTGATTATTTTTGGTCATAGAATATTGGTTCCCTAATTAACTAATTAATTGATTGATTATTTTTAAAGGTTTTATTTATTTATTTAATTGGCAGAGGGAGAGACAGTGAGAGAGGGAGCACAAGCACAGGGAGTGGGAGAGGAAGAAGCAGACTGATGCAGGACTAGATCCCTGCATCCCGGGATCATGATCTGAGCCATGGGGAGATGCTTAACAACTGAGTCACTCAGGTGCCCCAAGATTTTAATTTAGAGTTATATCATTTTATTCATGGTCACAACTCTATGGGAATCAAGATGTTGTTTATATTTCTTTTTCATAGGCTCTATCTATTGTCTTCCTCTTTTTTTATAGTTTTATAATATCTAAGTTGTTTGAGCATATAGCCATTGTATACTATATCCTATTCTTGTACAATATTATTCAGTCTTAGCTCAATGGTCAAAGTAAGTTTAAAGTTCACCCACAGTCTTTATATGAATGTCTTTCCAGTCATACAGTTACATACATACTTTTGCATAAGTTTGTAGTTTTATAAATTGAAAAACCAGTTTGATTAAATATAAAATCCTAACTTTACCTTTTCCCCTGATTATCTTAACTATGTTACTCCTTTCTTTCTTTTGATATTTAGTACTGTTGTTGAAATGGCTGATGATAACTTGATTTGACTTGATGATTTTTCTTGGATTTTTTTTCCCCAATTTTAAAAATTTTACTTAACATTACTAACTTCTACATATATGTTTGTTTTTCTTTTAAAACAGTACATCCTCATCTATCATGTAGACAAATTAAGAAACATGTAAGTAACCAACAGAAAAAAAAAAAGTGGTTCCTTCTGGGGAGTATGGAACTATTGCTTCTTATTATTGGCCCTTTATATGTGAGCTAATATATTAAATATTTGAGAAAACATTTTAAAAATAAGCAAACTAACTTAAATCTTAATCAAAACTAGGTGTTACTCTCTAATGTATAATCATCAGGGTTGAATTTATTTTTAGACTTGTCTTGATGTAGCTCTAGTTCAATAGAAAAATCATGAGTCTTTGAAGAAATATGATATAATCTCTTTGATTTAGTTACCTAAAATTTATTCGAAATTTTCTATTTCAGCCATATGATCATTGCCACCCACATGCCATCTGGTGGCACATCTCCAGATGGCACATAGGAAGTCATAAGCCTCTAGAATTTTGCCCTATAAATCCAAACCAAGAAAGTGCTTATAAACAGTTTCACATTGCTGAACGATTATGTAGAATTTTGTCTTTTAGGAAGTATTTTAATTTTAGTGAATTAAACAGCACCAGTGACAACAACAGAGGCCCAGGCTTCTCTTCAGTGTTATTTGATTGAAATTCTAGGTCTTCTAGAAAAACAATGAGTTTCCATGTAGGCAGAATTCACCCTCTCAAATTCAATTCCTGGTTCTGGTGAGTCCCCAGAATATAAGAGCTAGTAGGACAATATTGTTATATCATATCTTGTTAGTCATGAAAGTTGCTACAGTAAATTGTCTTTTTAATGTAAACTCCTAGAACAGTGGTTCTGAGCATTGGTTGTATGTTAAAATCACCTGGGGTGCTATGAAAAATCCAGATGCCAAAAACCATGCATCACATGGATTATATAAAATTCTCTGAGAGTGTGATAAGACTCTGTGAGACTGTAAATGAAGTTCTAAATTTTTAAAGCTTTCCAGATGTTGACAACGTGCAGCCAAGTTGGCAAAACACTGTCCTAGAACATTGTCTCTTTACCTTAAAACTATATTCTTGCATAAATAAAGGACTTCAAAGAGTTTTAAAAATATAAAAAGTATATTGGAATTAAATAGGTCATAATTTGGGGGATTGGAACAATAACAAAAAGTATGAGACATATACTTTGTTGGTACATTGGAATGTTAAGGTAAAAACCAAACCTTTTATGTGGTTTAGATCTGATGTTATTTTCTAAGTACTGTTAATCATAACAAAATGTATCCAAAAAGGATATGAATGATAAAAGCCATTTAATACAAATGAGGAAAATAAATCTCTTTCATAAGATGACTAAGTTTTCCAAAGACCTAATAAAAGTTCTTAAATTGAGTGTAAGAAGCCTTTTTTTAACACACATAAAAGAAAGTAAACATAATAAAACCAGATTATTCATATGTTATGTTTCCCCATGCACTTACTAGTTTTAATTTATTCATTTATTTTTTGATAATACATTGTCCATATATCTCTTTGTGTGTAACCCTTGGTTTAAAATTTACATAATCTCAAATAGTTTTATTTGACATTTCCCATTATTATTTAAAATTCTTGTTTATTTTATGTCATTTTCTAATCTGACCTAGAGTTTGGTATAAAAAGAACATGGCTGTTGATGACAACAACAACTAAAAAAAAGCCATAAGATTTATTTTCTTTTTAACTTACCTCTGCATGTTCTCATTATCTCTTTTTAGGACCTTACAGTCTAAGCAGAAAATAACAGCACTTATGTTTCAATTTATGCTTCAAGTTTTGCACCTGTTATATATTTATATCATTTATATATAATTTCATTTGAAATTAAAATGTTATTCACTCAATAAAGATTAGAAGATGTCTCATATGATACCATCACCTAGGAAAACCTTTCCTTAAGACCAAGTTTAATAGCAGTTAGAAAATCAAAATCTAATTTCCAATTACCAAAATAAGAGTCATGTCCATATGAAGTATTCTGATGGATTCATGTATTTGTACTTTAATGTATTTATATAAATGTATATTTATATTATGTATGAAATATATAATACATAAAATATGTGATATATGAATATATGTACAATATATACACATTTAGAGATAAAATTATAAAATATCTTATGTATATATTATAGAATTTATATATAAAATATATATACATCATATGCCATCTAGAAAGAAAAAGAAATTAGAAAAGTTAATTATAAGTTTTAATTTTTTTAAAAGATTTTATTTATTTATTTGACAGAGATCACAAGTAGGCAGAGAGGCAGGCAGAGAGAGAGAGAGGAGGAAGCAGGCTCCCTGCAGAGCAGAGAGCCCGATGTGGGGCTCGATCCCAGGACCCTGGGATCATGACCTGAGCTGAAGGCAGAGGCTTTAACCCACTGAGCCACCCAGGCGCCCCAAAAGTTTTAATTTTTTAGTCCCACATAATTGAAGTTCAGAAAGTCACACTGACTGATTTGGAAAAACAAACTCACACAAAACCCCTTTCCCCAATATTGGCGTAAATAAAACAAAAATGCAATATAGCTATACAATGGAATATTATTTGACAATGAAAAAGAGTGAAGTACTGATACATGGTCCAACTTGGATGAACCTTGAAAACATCATGTTAAAGTGAGATAAGTCAATTGCAAGGACACCATGCTATATGATTCAGTTTATCTAACTGTCCATAAGAAGCAAATCCATATACACAGAAAATAGATTGGTGGTTGCCTAGGCCTGAGCACCTGTGGGAGAATGGGACTGATTGTTAATTGGTATAGATGGAGTTTCATTTTGGGGTGTTGAAAATGTTCTAAAATTAGATTGTGGTAATAGTTGTCCAGCTCAACAAATACACTAAAATACATAGAATTGTATACTTTAAATAGATACATTTTAAAGTGTGTAAGTTGAAAAAAAATTTAAGGGATAAATTCTGTACGATGATAAAAGGCTAGTTTGGGGTTAATTCTTCTTATGAAATAACCTACTCACATAGAATATGAGACCCACCTAATGTCAACAGAGCTGAAGTCAATAATGTGGACATTTAAAATTCATTATGGGTTTCTTACCAAAAATTCTGACACATTCAGGCAGAATTCTGGTGGTCTGTTGTGATGTCGAACAGAGCACCCAAATGCATGAGATAGCAGAGGTAAAGTGCCTTGCACAGTGCCTGTCCATTAACAGTGTGCATAATGAATGAGTTATTTTTATCATTGTCATTATACTTATCATTGCTGCCATCATTATTATAACTTTTGGAAACCATATGGACACACAGACCTTGTCTCTTTTCTGGAAATTCTGCTCAGTTGAGTGTAAACGTAACATGGGTGTCATTTATCACCTGCTGTCAGCTACCACAATTACAGATAGTGTGACTCTGGGAAAATTAGTAATTACTATTGGGCTTATCTTTAAAATTCAATCCAATTAAGTTGGGGCAAATCTCACTCTACTTTCTCATGGTTGAGAAAATTTACATTCTTTTTAAAAGACAAATTATATTCTTCATTATGGAAATCAACATCAATGCAGCTTTCTTTCTGAAAGCCAGTTTGCCGATAAAGCTTCAAGAGAAATAATATGACACAGAAAGAAATTTTAATTCATAGAGGTAAGCCTTTTATTTTGGGGGAACTGTGGTCTGAAACTTTATGACATTATTTTAATAAATATTCCAAATTCTATGCATTGCATTTACTAGGTGGAAAACACTCATTGAGTGTATATGGAAATTATAAAAAAGATAATGCCATTCCTAGTTATCTTAAGAAATAGAAACTTATGGACTATGCTATTGTGGAGGATGAAAGTAAATGGCAAGTTAAAAAAAAAAGTAAAATAACTATGTGCAGTTACAGTTTGATATATTTCAAAATCTTAACATTTCCACCCCTGCCCCCCCACAACTTATGGAATTTTGAAAGCATTCAAGTGGTGCTTTTATATTCGGGCTTTTGTGAGAGGAAAGCTCCATAAAAAGCATTACTTGTAGTACTGAAAAAATAACCAAAAGGTCATTTAACTTTTACCTTCTCTCTGTCAATATTTAATATTCATATGAGTATTGGATAGTCTAAATATTCTGTCAACATTGAATATCTTATCTGAGATTTAGTTCTATGGGATAATATTTTCATATGAAGAACTTTACGCTCTCCTTTAGCAGTTTTTTCCAGGATCTACCTGCCACTAATTTCACATTAAATTCTCTCCTTAACCTGATTCACTATTTTATTTTATTTACTTTTTTAAAGATTTTATTTATTTATTTGACAGACAGAGATCACAAGTAGGCAGAGAGAGAGGAGGAAGCAGGCTCCCCGCTGAGCAGAGAGCCCGATGCGGGGCTAGATCCCAGGACACTGGGATCATGTCCTGAGCCGAAGGCAGAGGCTTTAACTCACTGAGCCACCCAGGTGCCCCTGATTCACTATTTTAGATAATTGGTCCCATCTTTTCAGTCACCCAGGCTTGGTATTTGAGTTATTTTTCACCCTCTTGTTAGCTGCCAACCTTATCTGAGAGAGAAAGAACATATCATAAAGGGGTAATGGGAAAGCCAAAAGAACTATTTTCTCTTATGCTTGGGGAAATTTGCATAATCAGTTATTATTTCCTACTTTCTACTTTTTGGAAGAGAGAAACACCTTCATGATGAAGGGAAGGTTGTTAGTATCTATTTGTTTAAAACATGTTGACTATTATTCCTCAGGTGAGTGACACACAGGAGTACACATCAACCAGTGACTTATTAGAGGAGGGAATAGTGTCCTCAGTCAAATATTGTCTGGAGATGCCCTTTCAGGTAAGGAAGGGAAGCAACTAGAAAAGGCAAAAGAATCTTGCTCTAGACCCAGAAAAGTCAAAACAATTCATTAGCAGCCAAATAAACATAGTTAAGTTTTTCTCAGAAAGCAGAAAATCAGAATATAACCATGTTTTCCTAACAGTTAATGTAAGGCTAATTTTAGAAGTGGAGTTTCAACTATTTACCAAATGAGACCAAACATTTCAAAAAGGAAGCCAACTTCAGAAAAGGAATGTTTAGATCCATGCTTATATGGTTCGTATTTCTACCCATCTAGCATGGCTTATCATTGGATGGGAGCCAGTAGGTACAGTCTACATTAGTTAGGAACTTGGTCAAATTGGGAGCCATTAAAATTTCAAGGTGACTTCATAATGAGTCATCATGTTGAGTAGACACATTTAGCTTTTTCTGAAACAATAATTCTTTTTTTAAAAAAAGATTTTATTTCTTTATTTGAGAGAGAATGAGTGAGTGAGAGCATGAGAGAGAAGAAGGTCAGAGGGAGAAGCTGACTCCCCAGGGAGCTGGGAGTCCGATGTGGGACTCCATCCTGGAAGTCCAGGATCATGACCTGAGCTGAAGGCAGTCGCTCAACCAACTGAGCCACGCAGGCGCCCTGAAACAGTAATTCTGAAAGCATGTTTCATGAGTTAGAAAGTTCATCGATACTAAACACATTTTTGTTTTTAAGTCTTTGCTTCTTTTGTTATTTTTATGTTTAATCTTATCCTAGACTTGTGTACTTACTAATTGGTTGCTTAAGTTACAATGATATTTATTATAGTACAGATAAACAATTTATGGTCTGATGAAATGTTGGAGGCTATGGCGTGGTTGGAGTTGAGGATCAAACCAGGCCCTGTCTTGTGTCTCCTTCAAAGTCTGGACACCTTGACAAGGTTAAGGACAGGAAAGTTGAGTAACACTGAGAAAGGGTCTGTGCTATGTGTCTTGTGCGCTTGCCTACGTGACTTCCCACACCCTCTCCCTACAGAAGGGAACAATGTGGTCAGGATCATGAGTTCTTAGTTGGTTCTTGTCGTTTCTGTACTTCCCATAACCCACTCCCTGGTTGATTGTCTTGCTAATGGCATTAGCCAAACTACCTGGCATCACGAGATTTGCTTGTAGTTAATGTAAACTTGTTATAAAAACCTGCAGTCATCTGACTAGATACTGATGTATTACTCCTCCTATTGTGATCTGCCTTATAAACGCTTGTAAAATGTGGAATAAAATTGGCACTGTTGGACATCATCCTCAGTGTCCCTCCTGCCTCCATCTCTTTGTCTCCTAATTTCTTTTCACCATCCTCTTACCCTCACGTTTCCTGGTGATTTGTTGCACAGGCCGCGACAATGAAAAAAATCTATTGATGACAAGTGCTTGCTGTTAGAGACCTTACTGAAGTCCTTGCTCCTCAGCATCACCATCTAGGGGTGAGAATCTCAAAAAGACTATGGAGGCTTCTGGAGGTTCTAGACCTATACAATGTGGGCAGCTAATTCAACCATGTTCCATGGTGATACAAATACCACAATTTACTTAAATACTAACATATCTTTTTCAATTTAATTATCTGACAGAAAATATATTTATGCTGTGTTAGAGGGAAAATATTATACCATCATTATAGGTTGTTTGTGTTACATGAATGTTCTTATCATTTGGAGAAACAAGTAGACCCATGATATAGCATGTTTGTATATATTTGCATTTTTACAAGTCATATTTTCAATGGTATGATCAATGTTATTAACTTACTACTCAAAAGATTGATCCCTTCGTTGCCCAGGGATTTTTTTATACACAATTCTTGACAAGCACAATCTCTGGATCCTTGCCTTCCTCTCTTATTTATTATTAGGAGAGTTTCAGAGAAGAATCTCTACTCCTTTCCAAGGCAAATCCGTTTCCATATGGAACTAATGCACCATCTGGGCCCACCAAATATCACTGTTAAGATTTGAATGTTTTTGTATGCATAGGTTTCAAAACCATTTTTTCCTTAGCCTAGACCTATGATCTTGTTTTAAAAAATCACTGCCTTGCCTTTGCTACCCTTCAACTATATAGACTCTTTTAGACCACACTTCTAGAAAACTAAAATGTACTCAATACCTATACTTCCTTACCTTGAAGTCTTTCCTTCACTCGTCTCAATATAACATCTGGCCCTAGCTGTGCCAGTGTCTCTCTGAAAGATCACCAATGACCTGGCTAAATTCAAGTCTACCCTTAACCCTATGCTTTATAACAGAATCTCACAATTTATACTTCATTAAGCCAGTATATTATATAATATTTTAGACAGACACAAAGATATAAAAAGTAATGTAATGAGCATCTGAGTTTCAAGTAAATGTAGTTCAATACATAATACATTACCAAACTCTGGTGTACGTGTCTCTTTTCTGATCACGTTCCCCTTTTCTCCCTTATTGTTCCTCCCTCTTCCAGGAAACCACTATCCTGAATTTTGTATTTATGTTCAATATTCATTTTTATACTTTTACCACATATATATGTATCCCCAAATAGTAGTATAATATCGACCCAAATGTTTTATTTTATTTATTTATTTATTTATTTATTTTTTAAAAAGACTTTATTTATTTATTTGCCAGAGACAGAGGGAGAGAGAGCGAGCACAGGCAGACAAAGAGGCAGGCAGAGGCAGAGGGAGAAGCAGGCTCCCTGCCGAGCAAGGAGCCCGATGTGGGACTCGATCCCAGGACCCTGGGATCATGACCTGAGCCGAAGGCAGCTGCTTAACCAACTGAGCCACCCAGGTGTCCCGACCCAAATGTTTTAAAATTTTATTTAAATGGAATTATAACGCTTACATTTTTATGCAGTTTTTATATTTTTATATATTATATTTTTTATATTTTTAAAATTTTTTTATATTTTTAATATTCATCTTATTGATGGCTATAGATGTATAATATCCATTTATACTGTGCATAATATTCCATCGCATGAATGCAACCACAATTTATCTCTTCTGCTCTTGAAGGACATTTAGGTTTATTTAGGTTTTTTTCCCCCTATTTATTGAGATATAATTGACATACAACACTATATAAGTTTAAGGTATATGGCATAATGACTTAACATACATATGTTGCAAAATTATTGTCATGGTAAATTTAGTTAGCATACATCACCTCATAGAGGTGATGAGGGCTTTTAGGATTCACTCTTTTAGCAACTTTCAAATACATCATACAGTGGTGTTAACTATATTCATCATGTTGTATATTACATCCCCAGTACTTGTTTTTTTTGTAACTAAAAGGTTGTACCTTTTGATGACCTTCATTCAATTCCCTCCCAGCCCCCACCTCTGGTAACCACAAATGTGATCTCTTTTAAAATCAAGTTTAAAAATCTCTTTAAAAATCAAGTTTAGATTTTGTTTCTTAGATTCCACATGTAAGTGAAATCATATAGTATTTGTCTTTGACTTACTCTAGTTAGCATAATGCCTTCAAAGGCCAGCCATGTTGTTGCAAATTGCAGGATTTTCTTCTTTTTATGGCTGGATAATATTCATATATATATATACCACATAATAACTATATTACATTATGGATGGATGGATGGATATATAATCCCACAATTTCTATATCCGTTAGTTTGTTGATGGACATTTAGGTTATTTTCATGTCTTGGCTATTGTAAATAATACTACTATGAACCTGGGGTGCTGGTATCTCTTTGACATAGTGATTTCTTTTCCATTGGATATATACCCAGAAGTGGGATTGCTGAATCATATGGTGGTTCTCCTTTTAATTTTTTAAAGAGCCTCCATACCGTTTTCCATAGTGGCTATACCAATTTACATTCCCACCAATAGTGCACCAGGGTTCTTTTTACTCCAGATACTCCCCAGCATTTCTTTATTTCTTGTTTTTGATAATAGCCATTCTAACAGGCATGAGGTGATATCTCATTGTGGTTTTGATCTGCATTTCCCTGATGATTAATAATGAACATCTTTTCATGTACTAGTTGGTCATCTGTATGTCTTCTTTGGAAAAATTTCTATTCAAATTCTCTGACCATTTTTTAAATTGGATTCTTTTGTTTTTTGGCATTGAGTTACAGGAGTTCTTTCTAAATTTTGGATATTAGTCCTTTATCAGATATATGGTTTGCAAATATTTTCCCCATTACACAGATTGCCTTTTCATTTTTTTTTAAAGATTTTATTTGTTTATTTGACAGACAGAGATCACAAGTAGGCAGAGAGGCAGAGAGAGAGAGAGAGGGAAGCAGGCTCCCTGCTGAGCAGAGAGCCCGATGCGGGACTCGATCCCAGGACCCTGGGATCATGACCTGAGCCGAAGGCAGTGGCTTAACCCACTGAGCCACCCAGGCGCCCCAGATTGCCTTTTCATTTTGTTGATTGTATCATTTGCTGTGCAGAAGCTTAGCTTTTTAGTTTGATGTAGTCCTTCATTCATTTTTGCTTTTGTTGCATGTGCTTTTTGTGTTATATCACCCCCAAAAATTATTACCAAGACTGAAATCGAGGAGCCTTGCCCTTATTTTCTTCCAGTCTTACATTTAAATCCTTAATCCATTTTGAGTTAATTTTTGTGATGAGTATAAGATAGGGATCCAATTTCATTCCTTTGTATGTAAATATCCAGTTTTTTCAACACCATTTATTGAAGAGACTACCTTTTCCTCACTGAATAATCATGGATCCCTTGTCATATATTAGTTGACCATATATGTGAGGGTTTATTTCCCAGTCCTGAATTCTGTTCCATTAGCCCATGTGTCTATTTTTGTGTGAGTACCATACTAGTTTAATTACTATAGTTTGTAACATAGTTTGAAATTAAGAAGTATGATGCCTACAGCTTTAATCTTTATCAAGATTGCTTTGGTTATCCACGGTCTTTTGTACATCCATACAAATATTAGGATAGTTTTTTCTGTCTCTGAAAAATGTTGTTGGAATTTTGCCAGGGATTGCATTGATTGTATAGATGACTTTGGTAGTATGGACATTTTATCAATGAACTCTTCTGATCCATGAACACAAAATATTTTTCCATTTATTTGTATCTGCATTATTTTCTCTCATCAGTGTCTTAGACTTTGTTTTCCCATACTTGTTGTTGGGTTTTTTTTTTTAAGATTTTATTTTATTTATTTGACAAACAGAGATCACAAGTAGGCAGAGAGGCAGGTAGAGAGAGGAGGAAGCAGGTTCCCTGCTGAGCAGAGAACCCCATGTGGGGCTAGATCCCAGGACCCTGGGATCATGACCTGAGCCAAAGGCAGAGGCTTTAACCCACTGAGCCACCCAGGCGCCCCTGCCCATACTTGGTTTTATATATAAGACCTATTGTGTTCTGTATCTTAATTTTATAGATTCTTACTTTACTTAATTTTTAAAATATTTATAATATTTTCCATTGATTCTTTTGGGTTTTCAGTTATATAATCATATCATCTGCAAATAGATAGTCTTACCTCTTCTAGATTTATATTTTCAATTTTTTTCTCTTATCCAATTAAGCTGGCTAATACATCTAACAAAGTATAAGTAATAGTGGAGAGTGTGAGCATAGTGTTGTGGGGGAAGTCTGTGACACCAGTTGAGAAATATGCTGGTTTGGACACTGATGGTTTTATGTATGGAAATATATAGATTCCTATTTAATTTAATGTTTTTGAAAAAAATGAATGGTGGCTGAATTTAGCAGAATGCCTTTTAGGCATCTTATAAAGATGATAATGTGTTTTTCCCCTCTTAGTTCTATTAATATGGTAATTGTGTTCATTTGCTCTTTATGTTGAGCCACTACTGCATTCTCAAATAAATCCCAATTAGTTATGTAATCCCAAATCATATGTTATTTTTTATTATGCTGCTGGATTCTGTTTGCTAATGTTTTATGTAAGGTTTTTGTATTAAATATTTATAACTCATACTAGACTGTAGTTTTCATTTGATTATCAGTGTTATAATTGCCATATAAAAATAATTTGGAAATTTTCTTCCTTTATATATGCTCTGTAATTGTTTTAGAAGCACTGAGGTTAATACATCTTTAAAAGTTTTGGAGTTTCCATAGATCTAGTGCTTTCTTGCACGTGAATTCTTTATAATTGTTTCTATTTTTTCTATGAGAAATACTTTGTTTAGTGTTTTTATTTTGACCACCATTGAATTTTGCAAACCATATTTCCTAAAAAATTATTTTTCTAGATTTGAAAATTGAATTGCGTATACTTGTGCAAAATAGTCTAATTTAGAATAGTGTAATTGATGGCTTCTTTCCACTTGTCATTTCTGATTATATGAATTTGTAGTCTCTTTCCCCTTTTCATTAAGTTAATGATGTATCATTTTAAAAACACATTTTACAATGAACCAGCTTTTTTGTTTATGTATGATTTCTACAGTTTTCTATTTTCTATTTTCTAACTCATTAATATCTGATTTTATCATTACTTTAATTTTTTCTTTTGCTTTGTGTTTTAAATTCTTTTTTGGGCTTTTCTTTAGTTGAGTAATTGATCTATTTTGATTTTTCACTTTTGTTGATGTAGATATTTACTTCCATAAATTTTCCACTGCTGTTTTTGCATTTCCATTATTCTTATTCCATTATTGTTACTTATAAGAAATTCTCCAATTTTTGTTTTATCTTTCTACTTTGGCCTAGAAGTTGTTCACTAGCATGGTTTTAAACAATTTTCCAGGTAGAAAGATATCTATAAATTTTTTTATTCATTTCTAGTTTTATCACACTGTAGTCAGAAAATTCTGTCTCTAACATTTCCATTTTTTGGAATTGAGATTTTGCACAACCAAATATGCAGTCAGTTTTCACAAATGTTTGATAAGCACTTGGGGAAAAAAATATATTCTTTATAACCCAAGGTACCAGGAAAAATATTTACCTATGCGACATTGATCATATCATTGTGAATTGTAGATGAAGCATTATAAAGTGTTTCTTTTCATGCCTGCTAGTCTGAGTTCTACCTTGTTAGAAATCAAGATTTTGACTCATCCTCTCTTTTTATTTGCTGATTTGGTATGAAAATGAGCAGTCTTTTATTGTTAACCTTTTGAAGTTTTTATGTTAGATATGACTTTATATCAAGTATAAAATTTGCATAAAGTTTGGATTCTGCTTTCTCAGTCTAAACATTTTTTCTTTTAATCTGTGAGTCAAGACTATATTAATATGTGTGATATATTTAGTCTTAGTTCTCCTTTCTATCAAAATCCATATCCAAAGTTTTTTCCTATGAGATTTCTTCTCTCTCTTTCTTATTAATGTGGGTATTTAGGAAGATTTTATTTTTTTGTTGTTGTTCTGAAAATTGCCATTGTATTAATCCTTTTAATAGCCTTCATCTCTTCTTTATTTTAAGATACTTTCTGTTAGTTTCTTACTATAAACATTATTAAATAGCTACAAACCTCATCTTCTTTTTTCTTTCCTTAGTCCAATCATGTAAGTTAAAACTATATCCCTATGTTCCCAATAAAATATCTATAAGGCAATCAGCCAGCTTATTTTACTTACCACTGATTCTCCTTCTCCCTACCATTTTTGATAGTCACAATATATATGAATACACCTCTTTGTTCATCCTTATTCCCATCACTTACACTTAGTGATACAGTTAAATATATTTAATATTCCGGGCGCCGGGTGGCTCAGTCAGATTAGCAGCCGACTTGATTTCAGCTCAGTTCATGATCTCGGCGTCACAAGAACAATCCCCATATAGGGCTCCTCGCTGAGCAGGGAATCTGCTTCTCTCCCTTTTTTCCTCTCCTCCCTGCTCTCTTTCTTTCTCTCAAACAAATAAATAAAATTTTAAAAACACAAATATATGCATATATATGTATATATTTAATGCTTACAACCAATTGAATATTTTCTTGGTAATCTGAAGTTCATTCCTATAGTAGATTATCTGGGAAGAGCATATATGTACAGTATTACCCCGAATTCTTGCATGTTCACAACAATTTATTTATGGTCTTTCCGTTTCGTGTATTCTTTGAGTTTCTTACATTATTTTAGGAACTTCTGGTTTAAGACATTGCAGTTAACAAGCCTGAGGCTAATCTGATTTGTAAAACTCTTTTGCTTGGTATTTTTACCTGTATTCCCAAGAGTTGTTTTATTTTTTTAGTATATGACATTTTTTCTTGAATATATCTTTATTTGATCATTCAGGGTTGATTTTCTCAGATTCCTTGAACCTTCAAATACTCTTTAATTCTAGGAAAGTATTCTTGATTATGGTTTTTATTATTTGAAGAGTTCTTTTGTCGTTTTATTCTTCCAGCACTCTTTCTTGTGTATACATTGTATTTTCTTTTTTTGTTTTCAGTATTTGTCACTTCCCATTCAAATTTTTAAAAAATATCTTTCTTAATATATTTTCAATTGTCTTTGCTTTTCTTTGTATTCTCTAGTTCCTTACTGTACTTTATTTTATATTTTTTTATAAACATAATATATTTTTATCCCCAGAGGTACAGGTCTGTGAATCGTTAGGTTTATACACTTCACCCTTACTGTATTTTAAATGCATCCATTCACTTTGTGTTCCCTGTGGCTTTTCTTAATTTACAACTTTTTCCTGCTCACAACTCAGACCTGAGCTGTTAAGACCAGTTGCTAAGTTTTCCCATTTACTAAATTTTCTCATTCTAATTTGGGTAGTTCTGCTATAATTAATATTATTCCATAATGGTATTTAACTTGCTTTGAAATAATAGGTTGGAATTTTCATTGGCTTTGTGGGTATATATATATTTTTCTGGTGTGCTGTCATTTTCTGAAGTTGGATTTGGATCATTATCTTCTTTTTCTTCTTACTTTCTGTATGAGTTTTCAACCATCCTCCTTTTCTCTTTTTTCTTGTCATGCTGAAGCAAGATAGAGTTTTCTGTGCTTTTAAGCTTTGGAGGCTGGGGGTGGGCCACGATAGCTTTCCTAGCTTCACTGCCCTGGGACTTCCTTTCTATTTTATTGTAAAGTAATAAAAATATGCCCTCTCACTGCATGCACATCCAATACTATATATTGTCTGTCTGTATCTCTTATCCTTTCCCTCATTATTATTTGAATTTTCTTTTTCTTTACTCCCAGTGTTCTGACTCTAATACTTTTGTGTTCTACTTCCAGCAGTTTCTTTTTCGGTACAGGGTTATAATCTTCTGGAAATGTTATTCTCTCCGGCATTTCCAAGCCCTGAGGATTCAGGACACCCTACCACCTTTCACAGTTTCCTTATATTCATTGGCAAGATGAAACCTAAAGTGCCCTTCCCAGTTTCCACGCTACTTTCAGAGTGCTACACCCTGAATGGGAAAGGCTCCCTTTGAGAGTGAGCGTTTTGGTGATTGATTTGTTTCCTAGTTTGGGGCGATTGCCATAGATCCCCTGTATTGTTTCCCACACAATTTCTTGCTCCCTTAGAGCTGCTATTTTGTGGGTTTTTTTTCTGTGCTAACTTACTTGGTCCCACTCAATCATATTCTGGGGTTTGATATAAAGCTTTACAACCTGGATTTGTTCTCTATGGGTTCTTGTTTTTTATTTGAGCTATGTGTGTGTGTACCTGCATATATGCATGTGTGTGTACACCTGTTTGTGGAAATTTAGGCAGGGCAAAAGTCATACTACCACCACTGCCTCCGCCACTGCCACTACCTTTGAGATGTCCTTCCTGGTCATATAAATTATGATAATTTTGGATTGTGAATTCATGATCAGTGTAACTTTGTGTGAATCTTGGGAAGCCTGGTTTTAGGGTCTATAGCTTCAGAAATGTGTGCTAGATTCTGAAACACACCTTAAGTTTACTAACAGTCAAGGATTAGGTTAAATTAATTTATCAGTTCATGTTTACTTGGGTCATGTAGCTATTATAAATTAAAATGAGAAGATGAGATATATATAGTCAGGCCTGCCGATAAGACACTACTCTTAGGAAGCTTTTATCTATTCAGATCCATGCCTGCTTTTCTTGTTATTTTCCTTTACTTTTGGGTAGATTTTTTTTTTCTTCAATCTACCCATTCACTGAGTATTTACCTGTTTCAGGTTCTTTTGGGCTGAGGAAGTTCAAATGTGATTCTCTACCTTGTATTCGCCCAAGGTTATGTCATCTCTGCCCAGGTGATAGATTATTACAATAGAAGCCTCTTAGTTAAGGAGACCAGCCACCACTTCCAGAGCTCTGGTAGGTTTATCTTCAGGGTATCATTTGCTTTTCCAGCTCTCTCTTCAGTTTTAAGCCCTGGGAATTTTCTTTCCTTTCTTATGAGCTCAGTCATGTATTGATTTGAAAGGATATTTATTAGATTTTATCCATCACTCCTGCATTTTTTAGATCGTTGGGACTTTGTGTCAAAATATCTAGTTAATTGTATAGCTAGAGAGAGAAATCTTGAGACTTCACCAATTTACACAAATTTACTAATTCACCAATTTACACTTTACAATTTACACTTCTACTCCACCAATTTATACCCTCATTGTTCTCACCTAGACAATTATGAGACCCTTGTTTTCCTTATTTCAGTTCCCAGTCCTTTTCAAATTACATTTCAATCCTACAAATCAATGCATGATTATAATAAATCCTTTATTAAAACCACTACAGCGGGGCACCTGGGTGGCTCAGTGGGTTAAAGCTCTGCCTTCGGCTCAGGTCATGATCTCAGTGTCCTGCTCAACAGAGAGCTTGCTTCCCCCTCTCTCTCTGCCTGCCTCTCTGCCTACTTGTGATCTCTGTTTGTCAAATAAATAAATAAAATCTTAAAAAAAACCCACTACTGCAGCAATCATATCTTTCTAAAAATTTAATTAGATGCCTATTGCTTACAGATGCTTTAATCTGATATTCAAAATTATCTACTATCTTGTCCTAACCCACCTTTGCTCTTTGTCCACAGTCTCTCTATTTCCTTTGTATTCTTTGCAATCCAGTCAGACTAAATTGCTTGCACTCTCTAAGGTATACAACATTTATTCCAGTGTGATTGTGTGCATACTGCTTTCTCTGCCTGAAATGCCCATTCCTATATTCCTATAGAAATTCCTGTGTTTCTAAATCCCTTTGGAAGTTTCAGTGTGATGTGGTCGATCAGTATGATTGGAGTGAAACATACAGGATTTCATTTTTCCATCTCTGCAGCTTCCTAGGTGTGTGGTCTCAACCATCATTTTCTTATTTGTGGAATAAGGAAAATATTTCTCTAGTTCTATGAAAGAATTGCTGGGAAAGTGAAATGAGGTAACAAATAAGTGTGTCTGTAAACTTAAAATTGCTGTAGAATTACAAGGATTAGTTTGTTTTTGCTTGCCTTTATTCATTCTTCGAGGTTAAGTTCAAAGGCTACATCCTTCCTTAAACTTTGGAGTCCTCTCTAGTCCCGCCAGAACTTTATCTGTACTTACCACATGTTACTTTTTTTTTTTTTTTTAAAGATTTTATCTATTCACTTGAGAGAGAAAGAGAAAGGGAGTGTGCATGTGCGCGCTCGGAGGGGGTGAGTGGGCAGAGTGGGGCAGAGGGAGAAGCAGACCTCCGGCTGAGCAGAGAGGCCAAGGCAGGGCTTGATCCCAGGACCCTGAGATCCTGACTTGAATGGAAGTCAGATGTTTAACCAACTGTATTGCCCAGGTGCCCCTAATACCACATATTAATTTGTATCATTAATTGTTTTCAGCTTTTACATTCCCAGTTAGAATGTGGATTTTTGAAGGATAGGGACCATGTCTGACTCTCCTCATACAATTCCTCGAATACTGTAGGTGCTCAATATTATTTGAAATATTGCGTTCTTAAATACAGCAAATTTGGGTAGTTATAAAATGTGCTGACAATGAACTTTTATTAAGTCATTTTTATACTAAAATTATTTATAAATATTGACTCCTTTGTTAAAAAATAATCTCAATTTTTCTACTTTTTTTTTTTTAGTTTTTTTTTTTTTAAGATTTTATTTATTTATCAGAGAGAGAGAGGGGGAGAGAGTGAGCACAGGCACACAGAATGGCAGGCAGAGGCAGAGGGAGAAGCAGGCTCCCTGCTGAGCAAGGAGCCCGATGTGGGACTCGATCCCAGGATGCTGGGATCATGACCTGAGCCGAAGGCAGCTGCTTAACCAACTGAGCCACCCAGGCGTCCCTCAATTTTTCTACGTTTTAAAAACTAGTATTTGTGATAAGGTTTTCTTCAGGTCCTTTGGTAGATACAGTGCACTAATTTTTTCAATATCTGTTTCAACTGTATCTTTTGAACCACAGATACTGGAAGCCTAAAAGTTACATTTCCGAAACCCCTCATAGCTAAGTTTTCAGGTTTCCACCAATCAGAATTATTTACCCAACACTTACACTCATAACTGCATTAAATGTCAAGACAGACACTGGGAGAAGAAACATCTATTTTGATGGTATGGATCTGGAAAGCATGATGTGCTCTGCATTTACCAGTTCTGTCAGTGGCTTTCTGATCTCCAAATCATAGCTCAGTGATAGACACTTCTGTGCAGCACTTTTTATAATGGCTTCTTAATTTCTTAATTGCTGATTGTGGTATAGAGGATAGCTCCTATGGAGGGACAATTCTGCATGGTTCTGGGAGCTATTCTTCCCCATTCTAAATCTTGTTCACTCAGCCCCTCTAACAATTTTGTAAGCACAAAATTTCCTGTATTAAAAATCTCTTTCTGTTCAAAATAACCAGAGTGATTTGTCTTATAGATGGATACTCCCCATAACCATTTCTTTTCTTAAGATTTTATTTATTTGTTTAAGAGAGAGAGAGAACACAAGCAATAAAGGCAGAGGAAGAGAGAGAGAGAGAAGCTCAAACAGACTCCATGGTCAGCATGGAGCCTGATGTGGGGCTTAACCTCAGGACCCTGAGATCATGACCTAAGCTGAAACCAAGAGTTGGATGCTTAACCACCGGTGCCACCCAGGTGTCCCTTCCCATAACCATTTCTGAGGTTCGACCTAATTAATTATCTCACATATGTAAAAAAAATCCAAGCATCCTAATTTTGGTATATTCTTAAGAATTGTGTTTTCCTCCTATTTCAAGTTCCATGGACCAGTTTTCCAACAACAATTGTATTGTTTAGCTAGGTTCGCCTCAGCTCTGTAGTGTGAGAATTTATACACGTAAATCTCTATTTTACTTAAGCTTTGTTGCCTTGCTTAATCCTAACTACTTTAACGCTGTTAATAAATAAAAGCATCTTGGGGAGGACCAGAAAAATATTGTAAGTCACTACAAAAATACTAAAAAAATATAACCAGTGAACAATGGAGATGGAGATAGGAAGACAAAAGGAAAGAATTTGATTATTATCATCATTTCAGTATAGCTAGCCTGTCAAGTGGCCTTCCACTTTTTTCACAAATCAATCTTTTTAAGTGTCAAAAAAGCTTTTCTGCAACAGGAAGCATATATAAGCTATTTGCCTACTGTTTGGGTCATTTATGTCAATGATGAAATGGACAGTAATCAGAATGTCTGTCTGTGAACAAAATCTTTTTTTGAACATCTGATGTTTTGCACATGCAGCTTCATGCTCAATTAAGCATGCAACAGTGTGTACAAAATTCTGTTGCAAATTGCACTCAACTGCTTAAATAGCTCTTTCAAAAACTATTTCAATTTATTTCCATGTAAGATTTCACCTTATCCCATGCCAAGATACATTCTTAGAAATTTTCTCTCAGCAAAATTGGCAGCAGCTTTACAGGACAGGGGGAATCTGCATCAATTTTCTCTGAGAGGAGAAACAAACAATGCAAATGTGCAGGCTAGGCAGAACAGAACTTAATGAGTTAAATTCTTTTTTGAGAGAGCTTACTTTTTATGTCTCTACAAGAGCCTTAATAATCACAGGCAAATAAACTCACTCAAAATCCTTGACAACAAGAATGCCACAATAGCTCAGAATGGATTGATGAAATGTTTGAAAGCCTTTTATTAGAATTCTGCAAATGGGGAACACTTCTGTGAGCAAACCTTCCAAAGAAGGAATTTTTCATTTGATTGCCAGAGTAAGCACAACAGCATTAGACTCACAAAGAGATGCCTTTTGATAATCTGGAAGCCTTATAGTAGCTTTGTTTATTTTATCTTTGATCCTTGTGTTTAGCCCTTGATTGGGTCTTGCTCTAAGCTAGTCGAGCTAGCTAGCCAAAAGAAAAGCTAACTACACAGGAATCTGAAAACCTGCATTAAAAATCCAGCTTTTGCCACTTAGCTGGATGACTTTGGGTAGGTTACTTATGCACTCTGAGCTTCAGAGAATAATAAAAACAGTCCACTGGGTTGTTTTGTGGCTTAAATGAGGACAATTGTCTATAAAGCCTCTTGCACATTAACTGGTATTGTAGCAGAAGCTAATTAATGTGATTTTCCTCTCATTTTCTTTTTCTCTTTCCACAGGCATCACCTTCAGTCTGTGATTTGCTAAATGTCTCTGTGGAGGGGGGAAGTTAGCTAGAGATATTTATTGTATGATGCAAATTTGTATGATGAAGTATCTTTAATCATAATCAGGTAGTTGATTTGGAGCCTTGAGCAAAGGAAGCTAATCATCAGAAAGATATGTGGCATATACAAACCTCAGTGCATGAGGTGGGATTTTCTAGGAATGTCATTATTTTCACCAATTTTCACATGAAGACAAAGAATGTCTGTGAATGTGAATCTATCAACTGTTGTGGTGCCAAATAATTCTCAATCCTAAAATTCATTTAATGACCATAAATTTTTAATAAGGTAGGTGCAGAAGTGTGTGCAGGGAACAGTTTCCTTTAAATCACTTTCTTTTTTGTTCACTTTCTTTTCCAATATTTCTAGCTCAGGTGCTAAGAAATATTTATTAAAGACAGTCCACAGTTTAAAATCACCTCAGTAGATATTGCAAATCATACTTTCAACCGTAATAAAGGAGAGATTTGGTCACAAATCACTTCTCTGAAACACATTTTTATGGATTCTAAACTAATTAAGTCAGAAAGTCTCATCATCTCCACAGATCCAAAGAGGAGGGAAATACTTCTTCAAAGACAAGGCAGTTCTTAAAGTTTAAAACCAAACTTGCCATATCTGAGTGACTTGACCAGATAAAGTACTCAAGTTGAAACGACCCAAGACTGAAAGATCAGAAGCCGACTGGGTTCTAAGTCCATGGTAGTATACTCATATGCCCACAGAGGCCAGTGAAATGAGTGAGTTGAGCCAAATGCATGGTCACAATAAATGGTGGAACTGACGGTATATTTCATGGGATGGCAGTTACTTGGCTCCAACGAATTGTTGCAACGTGTGATTTCAGTCTAGAATTTCATTTTGTTCCAATATTGAAGAAAACCTGGACATCCAGATACATCGATGAATTTTTTATATATCAAAACCAATTCAAATCTTATAACCTCACGTGGAACCAAACAAAACACATCTTCTAGGTTGGCCACAATATCACTACAGCTCTTGATCCCTGTTAAGCATCAATCAGTTTTGTGATCCTGGAAAGACATCTCAATTTTTTGTGTCCCAATTTTCTTATTTTACATATATAGGATATTAGGGACATACAAACAATTGCCTGTTGTGTAAATAAATTTTTATTGGAACGTAGCTATGCTTATTTGTAGCTATGCTTCTTCCATGCTGCAACAGATTTGAGTAGTTTTGATGGACATCATATGGCAAAGTCTAAAATATTTGATACCTAGCTTTTTATGGAAAATGTTTACTGACACCATGGGTAGATGTTTCATTCTTTATGTGTTAAAAGTGTTGCTGAAAGTGAGGGAAAGTATTATGTTCCCCGAAAGTGCACACATGTGACCACTTTTCAAAAAGAAAGATTAAGAAAATAATTGTAGTAGATTACATTACTGGTCCCAGTCAGTTCACCCTTCCTGTGTCCACACCTTTCACAATGTAATGACTCTGGGCCAGGCATGTGACTTACTTTGACCTATTGGATATTACCATATGTGACACAAAGCCTCAAAATTGGCACATGACTTGATGCCTACTTTTCCCTATCATTATCATCCCCAGGAGAGCATGCTGGTACTAGGATTTTAGAGCAGGGATAGGCAAACTTTTTCTATAAAAGTACAGAAAATAAATATTTTAGATTTTGCAAGACATATAGTTCTGCTACAACTATATCACATGGCTGTTGTAGTAAAAAAGCAGCTATATATAGCATATGAACCAAAGGGCAGTTCTGTGCTCCAATAAAACTTCACTTACAAATATGATGGTGGGCTGAATTTGGCCTACTAATTCTTCTATTGGAGGACAAGAGACACATGGAACAGAACTAAGTCACCCTATCCATCCCAGCTGAGACAGTTCACCAGCCAGCTAACCCACAAACATCTGAACAAATCCAGACAACACAGGCAGAACTGCCTGGTTCAATCTCAGGTGCATAAACAGTTAAGTCCTTATTGTCATTTGCCACTGGGATCTTGAGGTTGCTTGTTACGCAGCAAAAACTAACTGATTGAGTAATTAGTCTTCTAAAATTCCTGTGTAAGAAGTTTGACAAAACTCAGACACATACACACACATACACACACACACGAACTGAACAGTATTTATAGATATCTTGTGTCTACCTTAATAAGAGTAGCAGCAATTTCCAGATTGCCTACTGCTATGGGGGAAGGAATGTGATAAAATCCATACATAATCACTAATCCTTGATACTTCCCTGCAATATAGATTTTAAAAATTATATAATTTTTTTAGATGAGGAAATAAGCTTATTATGTAGAACTTGGCCAAGGTTATAGTTATATGAAGTGTCAGAACAAAATCTATCTCCAGATTTCTTAACATCCAAATATTTGGACATACTATCAATATCTGAAAATACAAATAACATTTCCCAATTCAATGTAATCACGATTTTTTTCCAGTATAATTTTTTTTAAGATTTTATTTATTTATTTGACAGACAGAGATCACCAGTAGACAGAGAGGCAGGCAGAGAGAGAGAGAGAGAGGAGGAAGCAGGCTCCCTGTGGAGCAGAGAGCCCAATGCGGGGCTTGATCCCAGGACCCTGAGATCATGACCTGAGCTGAAGGCAGAGACTTTAACCCACTGAGCCACCCAGGTGCCCCTCCAGTATAATTTTTTAAAGTATCTTTTAAGTAAACAAAGTGTTTTCAAACACCTTGATGGAAAAAATACTATTAAAACACACCAATTCAAATATTTCCTACTTTGCAGGATGAATCCTGGGCATAAGTAAAAACTGACTAGATTTTCACCAGGAGTCCAGAATTCTGTCATTTATAGAAAAACCTGATCAATCTGTGCCCAAATCTGATCTTGTCTTCTACTGTAAAATGATAGGTCAACTTCAATTTGTATGTGGTAGTTCAGTACATTTTCTCTATTTTTTAAATGTATGGTAATGATTTTATTTGCATATGTAGAATTTGTATGCTTATATATATATATAGATATATTTATATTTAAGATTTTATTTATTTACTTGACAGAGATCACAAGTAGGCAGAGAGGCAGGCAGAGAGAGGAGGAAGCAGGCTCCCTGCTGAGCAGAGAGCCCCGATGCGGGATTTGATCCCAGGACCTTGAGATGATGCACGGCTTGATTCCAGGACCCTGAGATCATGACCTGAGCCGAAGGCAGAGGCTTTAACCCAGTGAACCACCCAGGTACTCCTGTATACTTATATTTTATCTTTCAGCTAAGTGTAAAAAACCCTTCAGCTATCTCCCAGTTAGTCTGATTATCCTGGCCTTAGGAAATAAATCAAAATAAAACACTGCTGCAATTATCAAGGAGAACAAATAAATCAAGGAGTAATGAACTCTTAAGTCCTTGATGAGAGCAAAATTTAATTAATTAAAGTAACTGAGTATAAAAATTCAGCCAATAGTATTAAGGTATCAAAGCCAGTTTTATAACTTTTTACTTCATTTGGTCTCTGAACTTGAACTCAGGTTTTTTTTTTTTTTTTTTTTTTTTTTTTTTATCAGAGAGAGAGAGAGCGGGAACACAGGCAGACAGAATGGCAGGCAGAGGCAGAGGGAGAAGCAGACTCCCCGCCGAGCAAGGAGCCCGATGTGGGACTCGATCCCAGGATGCTGGGATCATGACCTGAGTCGAAGGCAGCTGCTCAACCAACTGAGCCACCCAGGCGTCCCAGTAGTGGTTATTTTTTTAAAGATTTTATTTATTTATTTATTTAATTTAAAGAGTGCTCCTGTGCTGTTCAGAGGGGTGTGGGAAGGAAAGGGACAAGTAGAGTGCAGAACCCAGATGCAGTACTTGATCCCTGGACCCTGAGATAATGACCCAAGCTGAAACCAAGAGTCTGACGCTCAACCTGCCAAGCAACCTAAGCACCCAAGTGGTGACTATTTCTAAAAAAAAAAAAAATATGTGTTTTCACATGTCCAAAGGACTTCACTAAATTCTAATTTGATTCTACAATTGGGTTGTTCGACCTCATACAAATCACTTGACCTCTCCAAGCTGGAGTCATCGTACTCTGTAAAATAGAGAGAATAATAGTACCCACTTCTGTAGAATTGTTATGAAAATTAAAATGCTGAGGGATGCAAAGTGCTAACTAGAGTCAGTGCCTGGCACATACACAAAAATTGCTCATTCTTTATAGAATCTGATTCTATTGCTGAAAACAATGGTAGTCAGGGTAGTTATTTAATCTTTACTTACATACTATTAAAAAGTACTTCAAGTGAAACA
The DNA here is from genome assembly GCF_964662115.1 of Mustela nivalis. Taxonomy (NCBI): domain Eukaryota; kingdom Metazoa; phylum Chordata; class Mammalia; order Carnivora; family Mustelidae; genus Mustela; species Mustela nivalis. The sequence goes on from NC_139040.1 coordinate 33,535,412, forward strand.
ATAATTAAATATATGATGTAGTGAATTATATGTGAGATTGATTGTGCATTTGACTGTATTTCCTTGTGGAAAGGGAATGAGAAGTCAAGCAGCCATGTTTCCATTTACAGAGGGCATTGGCTCCAATCATAAACAGATAGATTTATTTTGGTGCCAGTAAAATATATTTTGGGGGACAAATGAAAGATTATAATGGTACTCCTTTGACCTGTCTCCTGAACAGTAAATTATGTATATGGTAGCTGATTAAAATTTCTAAGTAATCATAGAAAAGTAATAATAATATGTATAACATTTTTAATTTTAAGATACACAAAATAAATGAGAGAGATTTTATAAAGTTAAGACAGTAGACCAGTTTGTTATTATTTGTTACCTAATGACCACATAATAAGGAAGCAGTGTATAGTGAAGTGTTATGGAAGAAATCTGGAACATTCTGAACATTAGATGTGACTATAATCCACCACTTACTAGCTAAAGGATCTTGGGCAGGTTTTTAAATCCACAGGTTTCTGGCTTCTATAAAATGGCAATCAATCATTCTTTATTGATTTATTTAACAAATATCAATTGAGCACCACTTTAAGATATGGACTGCAAAGAAAAGGTGAACCAAATTGACAAGGCATATATAGGTATCTATATCTATCTACCCATCTATCTCATACCATCCTCAAAAATCTTTTAGCACTATGTCTGCTACTTATTTTGTTCAAGAAACAATTTTATTCCTGTTAAACTATCTGCTATTAATTAAAAGTTGTCAAAACCTTCAGGATTTGTTTTTTGTGAAGAGATTGAAATTGTCTGTTGTCATTAACTAGTAATAATGAAGTATTCCTTGACTAGTGGTGGGGATGTCTGAATCATTTATTTTAAGCACATAAAAGTGTTCATCCACGGGGCACCTGGGTGGCTCAGTTGGCTAAGTTTACGACTCTTGATTTTGACTCAAATGATGATCCCAGGGTTGTGAGATTGAGCTCCGTGTCAGGTTCCATGCTCAGTGCAGAGTTGCTCAGTTTCTTTCTCCCTCTCCCTCTGCTTCTCCCCCCCTTAAAATAAATACATTTAAAAAAAATCTTTTTTTTTAAAGTGTCCACCCAAGAAAGAAATTGTATTGCATATATTCTTTTGCTGCTTATTCAAAGATGACAACCCCCAAAGCATTTGAATCAGCCACATCATTACCATGTACTTTGTAGGGGAGCTTCAATATGGGGCCATACTTGCCCCCCACCAACAACCTTTCAATTGCTGCAGTATTTGTTTTTATGGAACAGTAAGAACACCTGATGACAAGTTCCAATAAGAATGGACTGATACTGGGGCACCTGGGTGGCTCAGTGGGTTGAGACTCTGTCTTCGGCTCAGGTCTTGATTTCAGGGTCCTGGGATCAGGCTGCATCCAGCTCTCTGCTCAGTGGGGAGCCTGTTTCTGCCTCTCTCTCTGCCTACTTGTGATCTCTCTTTCTCTGTGCCAAATAAACAAAATCTTAAAAAAAAAAAAAAAAAAGAATGGACTGATACTTTTTTTTTTTTTAAGTATATCTTCTTCCTAGCTGTACTATGCCATCACCCTATCAGATAGTAAGATTAAAGAGGTTTTTCTTCAAAAATAAGTTCTCTATTTGATAAAATAGCATATTTACTTAATTTATATCTGCATATATAGCATATATTCAATTTATATCTGATCAATATATCTATACATATTCTACATAATTTATATCTACCTGATCTATTATCTATCTGTCATCTATCTATCTATGTATATCCTGAGGATATAATAAAATGCAACTAAAATTTAGCCTATGGTTAATTGAGATCTGAAGGGTAAATGTAAATCATCTTTGAGTTGGAGGAGGGAGAGACAAAGAGAGACAGCAAAATGTGCAAAGCTATTGATGCTCACCATGGCTAGGGTGAGTGGAGGAGGAAGATTTAGAGAGGTAGGCTAAGGCCAAATCATGCATAGCCCTGTGTGGGGAGCCACTGAAGAGTTTTAGGAGAAGCATGACATGATGTAACTGTCCTGTCCTATCTTTTCTTATCTACACAGTTTTCCTTTTAAATGTGTTAAGCCTTTTTTGCTGAACCATTTTTTTCGCTGTTATCAGTTTCACTGTCAACCACGAAATGGACCTTTTCTCCTTTGTCTTCTAGTGTTCCCCTGTACACTTGGTTCTGAAACCTACCAGACATAAATTACTTCTGATAAACATCAGTAATTATTAAATCCTATGGCTACTGATAAACACTGTTTTTCCTAGCTATAAACATATTGAACTTTTTATTCCTTTCACACCATGTACCAGGGCATTAAGGGATGTATCCAAGGTACAAAAGGCTTAAGAAAAGCACACTCATGCAGAATTACATGAGAATTAAGAAATGAACATTTTCCTATACAATTTAATGATGCCAAGTTCCTTTTCATCTACTGGTTTTTAAACTGCAGTGGCTATTTTATGTAATTCTCTATAACAACAACAATTTTATGATTTCTGTAGTTACTATATTTACCTTTCTGTTTCAGTTTTTGTTCTTTCTTGACACAGTGAGCATACATACATACTCTTGAAACAAGAGCACATGCTCTTGTCGATGACCCAGTGACCATTGCCTTCCCACGAGTCTCTCTATGTTGATGAAGCTCCATTCTTCCTCCGTACCACTCTAAAGTCATCTCCTCAGCCCTACCAATGGCAGAAATCAACTCACAAATATCTCTATTCGTTCTTTGCTGAGGGTAAAGATTTTCATCTGAAACTTCAAGATGAGTCAGTGGGAGACTAGATAAATGTATGACACTTACTATATTTTCTACCTAAGAAGATTTTCTTATCAGTGGTGTCTTCATTTTTAAGATCATTTCTTTAAATGCCTTAGACTTGTACAAATTCAATTTGGTATTATTTTGTTTATTTTATATAGTTTTGTCAACTTAGAGTAAATGAAGGATGAGGGATAAAAACAGTGAAGAGGATGGTATCAATTCATGCACAAGGGGAAGGAGATTGCCATTGACACAAACATATTCAATGTTTTAATGGTTGTAATGGCAGAAAGAGTACCCACCTCAATCCTGGAGTAATAGGGTGGGATTGATGGCATCAGGAATTTTCATAAATCCCTTTTTTTTCGAATAACCCTCTGGGACATTTCCTCTCAGTGAGACTCACTCTCTTTCCCTTTATCTTATCTTCTTAAATATTTACTGGGTTACTGAGCTGAAATGCTTTGGAACGCAGGTAGTACTGCCTGATGATGTGTAACTGTTTCTTTTTGTCTCTGGTAATATGTCTAATTCAAGCAATTGCTTCAATGTGTTAACTTAGGGGGAAAATTTAGGCTTAGTGACAAAGGTAGAGAAGTCGCCTTTAGCGTCAAAACAGGCTTTCGGTTGCCTTGCAGTTTCTAGCATGTGTTGTGGCATGCACAAATAGAAGATTGGAAAGTATGCACTCTGTTCATAGGAAAAAAGGAAAAGTCACATAAGTCAAGATGGTGAAGATAAAAATCATTTTTAAGGCAAAAAAAAAGTTTTCAGAATAGGTAAGAAGTAAAAAAGAGTAGCTAGTAACCAAGGACATAGGCAAATAGCCATAGTTATTTTCTAGTGTTTGGTCAAGAGAAAAAACATTAAAGTTTACAGTGAAAAATCATCAGTTCTTTTTGGTGAACTGCTAATCATCATTTCTTTCAGTCCCCACATTAATAATTTTCCTGTGTATGTTTCAATTTTCATCAATCTTCCTAATATTTACATTAAATGCATATTTTAAGTGTACACAGTTCATGCAGATTTTAATTTCATTCTATCTGGTGAATGTACTAAAGCTTTAGAAAATTGAATAAAAGGTAGATCAAAATCACAGAACTAGCTCTCGAAGTATGGTCTGAAAGTTTGACTTAGTATTTTATACTCAAAAGTTATATTAGGTAAAATATATGATAATGAGTAAAAAGAATTCATTCAAGGATTCCTGTTTGTAACTCTTCCCCCAAATTAATTGTCAAATTAAGAGTGCAATATTACATTTTTAAAAAAAAATTTTTAGTGAACAGGTAATGAACTTCAGGATAACTGAGCAAACTTTCATTGTACACACATCAAGACTGAAATAAGAAAGTACATTTTTACAAGATTCTTTTCAAAATGCAGTGAGGCATGTATGTCAAATGTGATCTAGCTCTGTCTCTTCTGTTTCTCCAAAAGGGCTGATAGAAACAAAAGGTTCCTTGGTGAATGAAACAAAATTGTTGCAGGGAGCTGCTGGTGTTATTTTAACCTAAAGCTATGGCCAAGTAGTAGAAAAGGTAAGTGAGAGCATCAAAGAGAAAGCAAGATGAGGGTAGCAAGAAAAAAAAAAAAAAAAAAAAAAGAGGAGTGGAATGAAAATATGAGAGGGGAAGACAGAAAAAAAAAAAAGGATATTCCCTGTCTTCTTGAAGCAGATCTCCCAGGACTTCAATATGCTGGGGGACTCTGCCTTTCTCTTAATGGACCAAACAGCTTCTTCACCTCTACATATTTTCCTGAAGCTTACCTTCCTAGATATCTGCTAGTCCCAATTCCCATGCTTATGTTATGGTAACCTGAATGCATAGCCTTGCACCTGCCCTTCAGGACCCATAAGTTCCTCTACTCCTGCCACTTTGAAATTCCTAGTATTTTATTTGAAAAAATGAGCATTCTAGTTTTCCAAGAAGCAGAGATCTTTAAAAAGTTGACAAGAGCTCACCACCTTTTAGGGTGATCAACATACAAATTCAAATCTCGGTGGTCATTATTTATGCTTTCACCAATCTTTCAACATTTTCAGAGAAATAAAAATAAAACTAATGTGAAGGTGTTTAGAAATGAAAGAAGATCTGCTTCTGAGCTAATGTTGAAAGAGAATGAAATAACAAATATCTTAAAATTAAAACTGAGAAAGTTTGGCATTATTTAAAGCAACTATTAAACAACTATTAAGAAAAGTCTCCTACAGTGTAGATCTATAGAAATATGTGACAGGATTTGAAACAGCTTAGTAGGGACTAATATTCTTGTATTAAACTCTTTAAGTAGGATTTTTTTTTTTTGTTTTGCAAATCAGCTTAATTGCCATAGGAAAGAAGTAAGAAAAAAACATAACTTGTATATCAAAGTATTTAATTCATGTGGTCAACTAAGGACACCATTTGTGTAATTACTCTGCTCTCTAAGAAACTAGAATATTTCCACTAAATTTACCGTGACTTCCACAAGGCAATATGGCCAATTTTTTCCTCTATAGATGATCCATTTTATGGAAAAAAAAAAAAAGTAAGGAATGGCAAGCTTTAGGAAAATCTGGTGCTGAAGCTCACCCATACTTCTCTTATAAATATGGTCTCATTGATAGAATGTGTTGTAATTGGGAAGATATGCACTACTTTTTTAAAAGATTTTACTTATTTATTTTTTTAGATCAAGAGCCAGTATGCGTGCACATGCAGAAGTAGGGTAAGGAGCAGAGTGGGAGGGAGAAAGAGGGGGAGAGAATCTCAAGCAGACTCTTTACTGAGCCCAGAGCTGTGGAGCTCCATCTCACAACCCTGAGATCATGACCTGAGCTGAAACCAAGAGTTAGATGTTCAATTGACTAAGACACCCAGGTGCCCCGTACTACTTTTTATTATAAGCAAGTATTTTAGTAAGTACAAATGAGAGTACAGTGATTCAACTATTTATACATTCGGGGTAGCTTAGGCTTGTTGGATTTGTCAAGTAGAAACACAAGGAGGACTAGTTAAATTTCAATTTCAGAATAAACAAATAAATTTTCAGTCTATATTCCAAACATTGCATAGGATACACTTATACTTATTAAATTCTTTTTTTATCTGAAATTCAAAATACTGGGAGCCCAAATTTTGTCTGGAACCCTACATAAGTCCTTCCAAAGGCTAAAATATTATTTGTTACCTACATGTACATTCTTTCAAATAAACCTGGGTGATTTATTTATGAGTTTCTTTGCTTTTTATTCTTCTGCATGTGATTCCCTTCTTTCTGAATTTCTTTTCCTGAAGTAAGAGTTCTCTGGGCCCAGTGGTAGAAATTGGGACTTACTAGAATATTCGTGGTTTGAGGTTACCTTTCCTATATATAGATTTAGAAGCATCTAGTAATTCAGGAGAGAATTAAAATATTTATGACTTTTAGTTGGACCCAAACTATTCAACTTTCTATATATGTATGTGTGTGTGTGTGCACAACTTATTATATAGCCTATATATATAGGCTATATAATATATATATATTTTATATATATATAATATAATCCTTTTATATATATATTATATATATATATAATATCATTTTTTCCCCTCTGTGATTATTTTTCTTTGTGATTATTGTCCAGTGAACTTTTGAATTTTCATATTGATTTTACAGGGCATGCTAAATAGATTTCAAATTATTATTTTTTTAAATATTCATTTATTTGAGAGCTAGAGAGAATAGGGGGAGGGGTAGCAGAAGAGAAACTTCAAGCCGACTGAGTGCTGAGCAGGGAGCCTGATGTGGAGCTTGATCCCATGATCCATGAGATCATGACTTGAGCCAAAACCATGAGTCAGACACTCAACTAACTGAGCAGCCCACATGACCTGCTAAAATAGTTTTAAATGCCAAGTAAGTTTGTACATGGATTCTTCTTTTTCTTTTAAGATTTTATTTATTTATTTGACAGACAGACATCACAAGTAGGCAGAGAGGCAGACAGAGAGAGACGGGGAAGCAGGGTCCCCGCTGAGCAGAGAGCCCAATGCGGGGCTCGATCCCAGGACCCTGAGATCATGACCTGAGCTGAAGGCAGAGGCTTAACGCACTGAGCCACCCAGGGGCCCCTGTACATGGATTCTTAAATGAGTATGAATCAGCTAAAATATTTAGGAATAAATAGTAGCCTCTGACTCTCCATTTGACTTCTCGGTTGTGACATGGATTCTTTATTGAAATAGTGAAGGATAGGAGAGGAAGGGTGGAGGTAACAGTAAGGAAAGATCAGTTTGGTGGTACTTATGTTTTGCAATGGCAAAATAGTCTAAATGATTTCCTATTCCTACAATAAAAGTATACATATTATACCACAGAACTTTAGTATATTTGTAAATTTTTGTCTATACTGCTTTTCTAAAAGTCTCAATATTGTTTTAGGAAGAAAGTATTAAATATCTATAAGTATTAAATATCTATAAGTCTATGTTACAAAGTTTTGATTGAATTCCTTCCTCTTGAGATAAAATTGTATATAGAAAATTCAGCTAAGTAATTAAAATTTTAATTTATAGGAACTATTTTAAGAATTCAATAATTTTAACTTTGAATATTTTTGCTAGTGAATTAGACAACTAGCTTAAAATTGATAGACAAGGTGACTGCCTATATCATGACAGTGATAATTGTCATGACAATATATCGTGACAATTGGTATCTATATAGATACCAATTATCTTTCTGAAAGACCATTAAGACTCTAATTCCTCCTATTAAAACTAGGATCACTGCTTACCAAATGTTTGTGTTACAGTCTAGTGCAAACACTATATTTTTTAGAGTTGGAAAATGGGGACTTGCATTGAGAATTTTGTATCCTCAATAAAATTTTTAAATTATATTTATTGCTTACTTCACTCTTCTTACTGAGATCAGGCTATTTTTCTTAAGTAAATGCTCCCTAGATTGCTACAAGGCTTTGGTTCACTGCTGGAGTTCTGAAAAAGTTAAATTTTACCATTGTTTGGGGCGCCTGGGTGGCTCTGTGGGTTAAAGCTCTGCCTTCAGCTCAGGTCATGATCCCAGGGTCCTGGGATCGAGCCCTGCATCGGGCTCTCTGCTCAGCAGGGAGCCTGCTTCCTCCTCTCTCTCTGCCTGCCTCTCTGCCTACTTGTGATCTCTCTCTGTCAAATAAATAAATAAAATCTTAAAAAAATTTTTTTACCGTTGTTTGATTGTGAAGAAAAGAATTTTCAGAGGTCCTTATGCTGCCATTTTAACTGACCTCACTCCTAACATATTTTTAAAGTACAGAGCTTTAAGCTAGGGACCGAACACCTTCTCTGCTGTGGCTAGGAAAAGTGTAGAAGAAAAACTCATTTCCTAGAGCATAAAGCGATTCTTGGCCCAGGATCCTGTATCAGTACCATGAAGTCCCAGCTACAACTGTGAGGGGCAGGAGATTATCCCCTGCATAGAACGCACTTCAGATAAAAGGCAGAGATTGGCTTCTTGCCATTGAGTCTAGAGGCAAGAGTTCTCAGAAATCTCCACCTTTGAGGCCAGGCATACAACATCTAGTGAAAAATGAAGCTAGATCAGGACAACAGACATTCTTCCCTGTAGCTTCTACCATGACTCTAGCACCTAATAATGAGATACAGTGGGCTGTTGGTAGGAAGTGGAAAAATCAGAAGAGTGGACCACTCTCCACCGGGTGTGCAGACAAAGTTGAAATAGGTTGAGAACTAATAGAGAAAAATGTGAACTGTCGAATCTCCCTCTAGCCTAAGTATAAATTAATAGTAGCCGGTGTACATTGCAGAAAACAATAACTGTGCAAACCCAAACACAAATTCCTGATTGGATACTTTTTTTAAAAAAAGATTTTATTTATTCACTTGGCACAGAGAGAGAGAGATAGAGAAAGAGAGAGAGAGAGAATGGGCACAAGCAGAAGGAGCAGTAAAGGGAGAAGTAGGTTCCCCACTGAGCAGGGAACCCCATGTGGGGCTTGATCCCAGGATCCCAGGATCACGATTCAAGCTGAAGGCAGACACTTAAACAATGGAGCAACCCAGGCAACCCTAGAATACTTTCAACCTTGTACACTTAACAGACTGAAAAAAGAAAAAAAAGCCCATTTTCAGGCAAAAATATCATTTATCTCAGTCCCTAATGTTCTGTACACGATGTCAGGTATTAAATTTTAAGAAAATTAAAACATGCAAAAAGACAAGAAAAAAATCATATTAATAAGAGAAATCAATCAACAGAATCAGACAGAACACAAAACTATCAAAGCTTGGAGGCTGGAACATTAAAATATCTGTAAATAACATATTAAAGGATCTAGTGGAAAAGGTGAACAATTTCAACAACAGATGCAAAATCTTAGCAGAGAGACAAAACTTTAAGAAAAATGTCAAATGGAAATATTAGACATAAAGAAGACAATATCAGAATAAAAGAATGTCTTCAATGGGCTCATCACGGGGCTGACCATAGCCAAGGAAAGAATTTTTGTACTTGAAGATAGTTCAATGGAAATTATCCAAACTGAAACACAAAGAAGAAAAGGAATACTACTACTAATACTAATGACAGAAAAAAACATTCAAGCCATGGGACAATAGCAAATGTTTTAGCATAAAAGAAAGAGAGAAGGAACATTGCAGAAAAATATGTAAAGACACAGTAATTAATAACTGCCCCCAATAATAAATGACATTAAACCACAGATCCTAAAAGCTCAGGAAACCCCATGTGAGATAAGCAACAAAAACAAAATCTCATATTTAAAAAAATTCTAGGTCAAATATTAAAAAGTGAAGATAAAAAGAAAAATCTTGAAAGCAGTTAGAAGAAAAAATAAATTAAAAAAATAAAGATTATAGGAGACATCTTGTCAGAAAATATGTATGGGGACACCTGGGTGGCTCAGTTAGTTAAGCATCCATGAAAATGCTTTCCTAAACTGCAACAGAAATAAACTAGAAAGTAATAATAGAAAGTTATTTAGAAATCCTGAAATATTTGCAAAGTAAACAATACACTTATAAGTAACCTATGAATCAAATAGAGTATCCCAAGAATAATTAGATAAATATTTTGAATTGAATAAAAATAAAAATGCAACATATCAAAATTTATGGGAGGCAGCTAAAGTAACACTTAAAGGGAAATTCAGAGCATTAAATACTTACATTGGAAAAGAAAAAGTACCTCAAATCAACATTCTGACATTCCAACTTAAGAAAGGAAAAGAGAAAAATAAACTAAATAAAGCAGAAAGAAAAGAATAATGTGGATGGCAGCAGATATCAATTATACTGAGACCAGAAACAAGAGATAAAATCAATTAAAGTCTGAATCTTTGAAAAGGTCAATAAATCCAATATATCTTGATGTAGACTAACAAAAACACAACAACAACAACAACAAAGATATAAATTACAGATATCAGGAATGAAAAAAGGCATATCTCTGTCGATCCCTTGGTTGTTTAAAGGATCATGCAGGGATATTATGAAAAACTTTGTGTCAGTAAATTTGGCACAATTTGGCAACTTAAGGGATCAGTTCCTTAGAAGACACCAATTGCCAGAACTTACTAAAAAAATGCAACTATATATAAGATTCTAATATATTAAATAAATTGAAATTTTAATCTTAAAGTTTCCAAGAATAAAAACTCCAAGCAAAAATGGTACTCCAGGTAATATATTGATATTTATGAAGTAAATAATGTCAGGTATATATAAAGCTTTCTAGAAAATATGAGAACATCAAATACTTTTAATCTCATTATTTAAGGCCATTGAAGCCAAAATGAAACAAAAATCAGACAAAACCATTGGGGGAAAAATATTCCTCTGGAACATAGACTCAAAATTCCTTCACAGAATAGTAGCTGATTGGATTCAGGAAATATATATATTATACTTGGTCATTATATATTATATACATTATACAATACATATTATATTATGACCAAGTATAGCTTTTCTCAGAAACAAAACATTCTTTTAATATGAAAAAATAAATTGTATATACACTGTTCACTATTAAAGCCTCTGCCTTTGGCCAAGGTCATGATCCCAGGGTTCTAGGATCAAGCCAGGCATCAGGCTTTCTGCTCAGCAGGGAGCCTGATCTCTCCTCTGTCTGACTGCTCCACCTACTCGTGATCTCTGTCTGTTGGATAAATAAATAAAATCTTAAAAAAAAAAAAATGAAATGAAATGAAATGCAATTATTATCTTAACAGAGGTAGAAAGCTACTTGACAGGGGTTCCTGGGTGCTCAGTGGGTTAAAGTCTCTGCCTTCGGCTCAGGTCATGATCCCAGGGTCCTGGGATCGAGCCCCACATCGGGCTCTCTGCTCAGCAAGGAGCCTGCTTCCACCTCTCTCTCTCTCTTGTGATCTTTGCCTGTCAAATAAATAATAAATAAAAATCTAAAAAAAAAAAGGTACTTGACAAAATTAAATATCCATTCATGATAAAAACTCTGATAAAAAGAAGAAAAGAGGGACACCTGGGTGGCTCAGTGGGTTAAAGCCTCTGCTTTTGGCTGGGGTCATGGTCTCAGGGTCCTGGGATCGAGCCCTGCATTGGGCTCTCTGCTCAGCGGGGAGCCTGCTTCCTCCTCTCTCTCTGCCTGCCTCTCTGACTACTTGTGATCTCTGTTTGTCAAATGAATAAATAAAATATTAAAAAAAAGAATAAAAGATAGTTTCCTCATCTGGACATAGGCTATCTATTACAGTCGATATCATACTTAGCAGTAAAAGATTGAGGGTCTTTTCCTAAGGTCAGAAATAATAAAAAGGACATCTGCTTTCACAATTCCTATTCAACATCATAACGGAGGTCCTTGCCAGTCCAAAGACACAGTAAAAATAAATTCATAAAGATTATAAAGGAAGAAATAAAAATATTTATTTGCAGATGACAATTGTCTTTGTAGAAAATTCCCTAAAAAATCTGCCGCAATAACTAGAACTAATAAGTATGTTTAACAAGGTGGTAGGATATAAGGTAAATAAGCAAAAATATACTTTTATTTCCATATGTTAGAAATAAACAATAGGTAATTAGAAAACAAAAAACATACCATTTACAACAGCATCAAAAACAACCTTCATTTAAAAAAAAATTTTTACTTAAATGAGTCATAGACCTAATGTAAAGCTAAAAAGTAAAAATAAAAAATTCCTAGAGGAGCAGACGATAAAATCTTTGTGATGTTTGGTTATTTAAGTTTCCCTTGACAGGAAACAAACAAGAAACTAATAAGAAATGATAAATTGGACTTCAACAAAATTGAAATCTCTTGCTCTTCAAAAGTCCCTATCAAAGAAAGAAAGTAAAATGAGCCACAAAGTTGGAGAAAAATATTTGCAAAACAATTACTGGACAATGGAGCAGTATTTTATAAATGTTACATATATTTTATAGACACGTATAGATATATGTGTTTATAAATATATATGTATTTTTCAAATATCCTTAAAACTCATTGATAAAAATAAAATTAATCCAATATAACAATGGGAAAAACTTTTTTGACATTATAACATGAGAAATTTCTCAAACCTGTTTCCCAGGTAAACTGGTGAAAATTATAAATAGCAACTTAAAGTCTCCGGAAATGGTCTGAACTAGGGTTACAGAGCAAATGAAGAAACATTTATCAGGAAAATAAACTTGGGAACAGCCAGTATAGAAAGTAGTGTGGGAGATTCTCAAAAATGAAAAATTTGACCATCATATGATCCAGCAATCTCACTCCTGGTTATATATAGTTAAAGAAAGTGAAAACAGGATATCAAAGAACTATCCGCAGACAGCTGATCACTGCAGCATTATTAACAATAGCCAAGACATAAAAATAAGTTAAGTGTCCCTCAATGGATGAATGGATAAAGAAGATACCTCTCTCTCTCTCTCTCTCTCTCTCTCTCTCTCTCTCACACACACACACACACACACACACACACACAAACACACATGAGATATTCACTCATGAGAAAGAAGGAAATTCTGTCATTTGTGACAACATGATGGACATTGAGGGTATGATGCCGAGATAAGTCAGACAGAGAAATACAAGTACTGTATATCACTTATATGTACAATCTAAAAGAACGAAACTTAATTTTTTTATTTTATTTATTCACTTGAGAAAGAGAGAATGAGAGAGAGCGAGAGAGAGCGAGCGAGCATGAAAGGGAGTGTTAGTGGGTTAGTGGGAGAATCAGACTCCTTGAGATCCCAGGACTCCAGGATCATGACCTGAACCAAAGGCAGTTGCTTAACCAACTGAGCCACCCAGGTACCCTAAAAGAACCAAACTTATGAAAACAGAAATTGGGATGGTGGCTACCAGGGACTAGGGGATGGGGGAATTGAAGTGGTGTTGTTAAGGGTACAAGCTTACAACTAGTAGATAAATAAATAAACTTTCTGGAAACCTAAGATACAGCAGAGTGATTATAGTCAACAATACTGTATTAAATAAAACCTCAAAGTTGCTAGGACAGTAGATTAGATCTTAAGAATTCTCACCGCAAAGAAGAAATGGTAATTATGGGACATGATAAAGGTGATGCCTAATGCTATGCTGGGAATCATATTGCAATATAATAACTTATCAAGCTAACATGTTGTTTACCTTAAACTTACACATTATTCTATGCCAACTATAGTCTCAATAAAAACAAATTGTTTTAAAGAAGGAAATGAGCTAAGACTCAGTAAGAATAGTGAGAATGTGTGGTAAATGAATGAAAATCTACTTCCTTTTCTCTCCCCTCCCAGCTCAGCATGATGGATAAGACCTGGCTTCAGAATGATAAATAGTAGTCAGGCAAATGGTTGTAGCCTCAAACACAGGGTACTCTTACTCCCACAGCTTAAAGTTTGAGAGCTATAAAATCTCCCAGGAGTGACAGGATTTCAGACTTTTTCATCCTGCCCATGCTGCAATTTTCAGAGTCTAACTATTGGAAAGAGATAGGAGTTCCTTTTTTTTTTTATTAACCTCCAATCAGAAGGCATAGGCTCTCCTTAGGTACAGTGCAATGCAAGTACTGGGGCCCTGATTGATCACCCTCATCATAGTTCCTTCATAAAGCAAAGTTCCCCACTGAGAGAGGCCAACTCAAAATGCTAGAGACCACAGCTGTCCTACATCCCTAGCTGAGTGCACATCAACTAAAGCAGAAGTTACACTCAGAAAGGAGTCTGTCACTGCTGGCACCCTTTGTTCCAAGGACCAAGTGTCTAAGATTTTGCCTATGGATTTAGGCAGACTGAAGCTTTCCCAAAAGAAACTTATTTTATTTGTCACATAGCAAAGGTGTCTAGCCTAAGGGTTCTCTCAAAAACAATGGAAGTTGGGGTGCCTGGGTGGCTCAACCATAAGCCAGCAAGTCTACTAGAGAGAACCAGGAAGGGCAGAGGTTAGAGCCTTCCTAGGTTCAGAACAAATTACGAACACTGAATTCAAAAACTATACTTGTATTTCGCTAAGCATGATTCGCTCTAGTTCCATCCATGTTGTCGCAAATGGCAAGATTTCATTTCTTTTGATGGCTGCATAGTATTCCATTAAGTGGGTAGGAGAAGAATAAATGAAACAAGATGGGATTGGGAGGGAGACAAACCATAAGTGACTCTTAATCTCACAAAACAAACTGAGGGTTGCTGGGGGGAGGGGGTTTGGGAGAAGAGGGTGGGATTATGGACATTGGGGAGGGTATGTGCTTTGGTGAGTGCTGTGAAGTGTGTAAACCTGGTGATTCACAGACCTGTACCCCTGGGGATAAAAATATATGTTTATAAAAAAAAAAAACTATACTTGTAAAGGAGGTGAATTTATCTGGGTCGCTCCGTGGGGCAATTTACATCCTAAATATTGTTAAAAACAATAAAACAATTAACCACTAATTATTGGAACTTAATAACTGAGTGTGGGAAGGGAAAAATATAGTAAATAAAGGCCTAGTGAAAACTCTGTTATTCCATAATGACTGCACCCATGCCCAAGACTGCACCTCCAATGAGCAAAAATCAAAGGCTCCATGCTGGGGGCAGAGGGTGCAGATAGGCTTCACTAAAATAATCTGGCCAGTCAATACACAAATAATTAAATGACAACAAGAAGCCCCAGAAGTGGGGAGACCAGAACTCAGAGTTGCTATGATATTATTCTCTAATGTGTCTAATTTCCAACAACAACAACAAAAACCACAAGACATGGAAACAATAGCAACAACAAAACCCAGGAGAGTTAGACTTATACCTGGGGCAGGGGAGTAGAAAAGAGAAACTGCCTGTGAAACTGAACAGATTTAGATTTAATAACAACAACAACAACAAAGAGACCTTAAATTAGCCAGTATAATAATATTCAAAGAATGAAATGGAAGTATGCTTAAAAGTTAAAAAATGCATTATGATAAACTCTCAGCAAATAGAGAATAGCAATAATAACATAGAAATTATGAAAAAGAACCAAATGGAAATCCTGGAGCTCAAAAGTACAATAACTGAAATAAAAATTCATTCAGGGGCTCAACAGTAGATTTGAATTGGATCTGAATAAAGGAAATTTGAGAATAGATTAACTCATGATCAGTCTGAGAAACAGAAAAAAGAGTAAAGGAAAATGCACCAAGTTTAGAGAAATGTGGAGTACCATTAAGTATAGCAACATCTGTGTAATGGGTATGTCAGAAGAAGAGGAAGGGCACCTGAGTGGCTCAATTGTTTGGTATTGGACTATTGGTTTTGGCTCAGGTCATAATCTTGGGGTCATGAGACTGGCCCCCATCAGGCTCCACACTCAGTGGGGTGTCTGCTAGGAATTCCCTCTCCCTCTCCCTCTGCCCCTGTCTCACTCATGCACATGTTCTCTCCCTCTCAAATCAATCAATCTTTTTTTTTTTTTAAGATTTATTTATTTATTTGACAGACAAAGATCACAAGTAGGCAGAGAGGCAGGCAGAGAGAGAGCTGCTGAGCAGAGAGCCTTGATCCCCGGACCCTGGGATCATGACCTGAGCTGAAGGCAGAGGCTTTAACCCACTGAACCACCCAGGTGCCCCAATCAATCTTTTTTTTTTTAAGGGGGAAGAAAAGAAGAATAGGAGAAAGAGAGAGAAGAAAAATGTTTGACAAATTAATGGCTAAAAATTTTCCAAATTTAGGACATCTGGGTGGCACAGTTGGTCAAGCAGCTGCCTTCAACTCTGGTCATGATCCTAGGATCCTGGGATTGAGCCACACATTGGGTTTCCTGCTTGTTGAGGAGCCTGCTTCTCCATTTCCCTCTGTCTGTTGCTCTCCCTGCTTGTGCACTCTTTCTCTGTGTCAAATAAATAAAATCTTTTTAAAAGTAAAAATAAAAATTCTTCAAATGTAAAGTAAAACTTTACACATTCAAAGAGCTCAGTGAGCTCCATGTGGAATAAATGCAAAGAAATTCAAAGATAGATAATTCACACAGGGGGCAAAGATGGCAGAGGAGTAGGGGACCCTATTTCAACTGGTTCCCTGAATTGAGCTGGATATTTACCAGAACACCCTGAACACCCATGAAATCAGCCTGAGATGTAAAAAGATATATCTGGATCTCTACAAACAGAATATCTCCAGAAGTTGGTTTCAAGGTCTGAAGCAGGGAGCAGTGATTCTGAAGGAAGATATCAGAAGATAAATGGAAGGGGGAGGGAACCTCCAGGATCCTGCATGGCAGAGCACAAAAGCCTCCAGCGCTGGGGACTGGGCACAGACTCAAAGACCAGTAGCAGTGGGGAATGGACTTTAGGACAGACCCCCAGATTGCACCTGGAGTTGCAGGGAAGTGCATGTGAACTGGGGGCAGCTGGTGGTTTTAGAAACACAAAGGGCAGAGACTTGCCTGGATCTGGAAACAAGGGCTGGGAGTGCTGCTATGCACAACCCAGGAGGTTGTGGCTTTTAACAACACAGACAAAAACAGAGTCAGTGTCGCCTTGAGGGCTCTCTGAAGAACAAACTGTAAGCAATCTGTTCTGAAACAGAAGTTTGGATAACCCTTTTGCTTTGACTCTTGGAAGAGACATGGAAAGTCACCAGGGAAAGCCCCCAGAGAACAAAAGCCCCCAAAACCAGTTTTCACTGAGCCCACTCCTCCTCCTCCAGGAACAGGACAACTGTGCCCAAACAGGGTTGCCTGAGTAACAGTGTGGCAAGCCCTGCCCCCAGAACAAAGGCTGGAAGAACAAGAGGCTGACCATCCTAAGGTGTCTGTAAGACCAGTGCATCTTCCTTCAGTAGTGGTCTGACTCAGTGGTAATCTGGACTCTGTACAATATTCTCTCAACCACCCCTCAATAGAATGACTAAAAGGAGGAACCTCCAACACAGGAAAAATTCAGAGACTATGACATCTGCCACAGAACTATTGGATACAGATATAAACAAGATGTCAGAAATAGACTTCACAGTAACAGTTATGCAGGCAGTAGCTAGGATGGAGAAAACCATTAGTGGCTACATAGAATTTCTAAGGGCAGAAGTGAGAGCTGATCTGGCAGAACTTAAAAATGCTATCAATGAGATATAATCTAATCTAGATACTCTAACAGCTAGGGTAAATAGGGCAGAAGAACAAATTAGTGATGTAGAAGACAAACTGATAGAAAAGAAGGAATAGGAGGAAGCCTGGAACAAACAGCTTAGACTCCATGAAAACAGAATTAGAGAAATAAATGATGCCATGAAATATTCCAGTGTCAGAATTATTGGGATCCCTGAAAGGGTGGAGAGCGAGAGAGGACTAGAAGATACATTTGAGCAAACCAGAGTTGAGAATTTCCCTAATCTGGGTAATGTAACAAGCAATCATGTTCTAGATGCAGAGAGGACCCCTCCCAAAATCAAGGAGAACAGTCCGAGACCCAGGCATGTAATAGTGAAATTTGCAAATCTTAAAACCAAGGAAACCATCTTAAGGGCAGTTAAGAGGAAGAAATTTCTTATGTACAGAGCGAAGAACATCAGAATAATGTCAGAATTGTCCACAGGGACCTGGCATGCCAAAAAGGGCTGGCAAAACATATTCAGGGTGCTAAATGAGAAGAACATGCAGCCAAGAATACTTTATTGGGCAAGAATGTCATTCAGAATAGATGGAGAGATCTTTTCCAAGACTGGCAAAAAATGAAAGAATATGTGACCACTAAGCCAGCCCGGGAAGAAATATTAAGGTGGGGGGGGGGTTCTATAAAAGGAGAAAAAAAAAAAAACCAAGAGTGATACAGAACAGAAATTTACAGAGGCAATCTACAGAAACAAGGACTTCACAGGCAACATGATGACAATAAAATCCTATCTTTGAATAATCACTCTCAACATGAATGGCCAAATGCTCCCATAAAATGGCACAGGGTTGCAAATCAGATAAAAAGATATCCATATAATGCTACAAGAAACTTGTTTTGAACCTAAAGATACATCCAGACTGAAAGTGAAGGAATGAAAAACCATCTTTCCTGCCCACAAACCTCAAAGGAAAGTTAGGGTAACAATCTTATATCAGACAACTTAGATTTTAAGCTAAAGACTGTAGTTAGAGATGCTGAAGGACACTACATCATTCTTAAAGAGTCTATCCACGAAGAAGATCTAACAATTGTAAACATCTATGCCCCCAACATGGAAGCAGCCAACTACATAAACCAATTGTTAACCAAAATAATAAATTAGTTGTATGAGACCTCAACACTCCACTCTTAGCAACAGACAGATCATCTAAGTAGAAAATCAAAAAAGAAACAAGAGCTTTGTTGGGGTGCCTGGGTGGCTCAGTAGGTTAAGCCTCTGCCTTCGGCTGAGGTCATGATCCCAGGGTCCTGGGATCGAGCCCCACATTGGGCTCTGCTCAGCAGGGAGCCTGCTTCCCCTCCTCTCTCTGCCTGCCTCTCTGCCTACTTGTGATCTCTCACCCTCTATCAAATAAATAAATCAATAAATCTTAAAAAAAAAGAAACAAGACCTTTGAATGATTAACTGGACCAGATGAACTTTATAGATATATACAGAACATCCCACCCTATAACAGCAGAATACTCATTCTTCTCAAGTGCACATGGAACTTTCTCCCGAATAGACCACATACTGGGTCACAAATCAGGGCTCAACCGATACCATAAGACTGAGATTATTACCTGCATGTTCTCAGGCCACAGTGCTCTGAAACTAGAACTCAACCACTAGAAGAAGTTAGAAAGAACCCAAATTACATGGAAACTAAAGAGCATCCTACTGAAGAATGAATGGGTCAACCAGGAAATTAAAGAAATATTTTTTAAAAATTCATTGAAACAAATGAAAATGAAAACATGTAGGTCAAAAATCTTTGGGATACGCCAAAGGTAGTCCTATGGGGGAAATACATAGCCATCTGAGCCTCTCTCAAAAAAATGGCAAAATCCTGAATACACAAACTATCTCTACACCTTAAAAATCTGGAGAATCAACAACAAATTAAGCCTACTCCACCCATGAGGAAGGAAATAATTAAGATTAGAGCAGAGATCAATGAATTAGAAACCAGAAAACCATTAGAACACATCAACGAAACTAGAAGCTGGTTCTTTGAAAGAATTAATAAGATTTATAAGCCCCTGGCCAGACTTTCCCAAAAGAAAAGAGAAAGGACCTAAATTAATAAAATTATTAATGAAAGGGGAGAGATCATGACCAACACCAAGGAAATAGAAACAATCATCAAAAATTATTATCAACAGCTATCTGCCAATAAGCTAAGCAACTTAGCAGAAATGGATGCATTCCTGGAAACATATAAATTTCCAAGAATGAAATAGGAAGAAATTGACAACCTGAATAGACCAATAACCAGTAAGAAGACTGAAGCAGTGATCATAAACCTCCCCCCATCCCCCACAAAAAAAAGAGTCCAGGATATGACAGATTCCCTGGAGAATTAAACTGAACATTCAAAGAAGAAATAATACCTATTCTCCTGAAGCTGTTTCAAAAAAAAAAAAAAAAAAAAACAGAAGGAAAACTTCCAGAATCTTTCTATTGAGGTCAGCATTACCTTGACCCCAAAAGCAGACAAAGATCCCATTAAAAAGGATAATTTCATGTTGTCGCAAATGGCAAGATTTCATTTCTTTTGATGGCTGTATAGTATTCCATTGTGTATATATACCACATCTTCTTGATCCATTCATCTGTTGATGGACATCTAGGTTCTTTCCATAGTTTGGCTATTGTGGACATTGCTGCTATAAACATTCGGGTACACGTGCCCCTTTGGATCACTACGTTTGTATCTTTAGGGTAAATGCCCAATAGTGCAATTGCTGGGTCATAGGGCAGTTCTATTTTCAACATTTTGAGGAACCTCCATGCTGTTTTCCAGAGTGGCTGCACCAGCTTGCATTCCCACCAACAGTGTAGGAGGGTTCCCCTTTCTCCACATCCTCGCCAGCATCTGTCATTTCCTGACTTGTTGATTTTAGCCATTCTGACTGGTGTGAGGTGATATCTCATTGTGGTTTTGATTTGTATTTCCCTGATGCCGAGTGATATGGAGCACTTTTTCATGTGTCTGTTGGCCATCTGGATGTCTTCTTTGCAGAAATGTCTGTTCATGTCCTCTGCCCATTTCTTGATTCGATTATTTGTTCTTTGGGTGTTGAGTTTGCTAAGTTCTTTATAGATTCTGGACACTAGTCCTTTATCTGATATGTCGTTTGCAAATATCTTCTCCCAATATCTCTGATGAATATGGACGCCAAGATTCTCAACAAGATCCTAGTTAATAGGATCCAACAGTACATTAAAAGGATTATCCACCACCACCGGGTGGGATTTATCCCTCAGATTCAAGGGTGGTTCAGCATTCACAAATCAATCACTGTGATAAAACAGGTTAATAAGAGGAGAGAGAAGAAACACACGGTCCTCTCAATTGATGCAGAAAAAGCATTTGACAAAATACTGCCTCCTTTCCTGATTAAAACTCTTCAGAGTATAAGTTCGAGTTTAAGGATAGAAGGAGTATTCCTCAATTTCATAAAATCCATCTGTGAAAAACCCACAGTGAGTATCATTCTCAATGGGGAAAAGCTGAGAGTCTTTCCCTTAAGATCAGGAACAGGACAAGGATGCCCATTCTCGCCACTATTGTTCAACATAGTACTAGAAGTCCTAGCAAAAGCAATCAGACAAAAAAAAAAGCAATAAAATGTATTCAAATTGGCAAAGAAGAAGTCAAACACTCTCTCTTCACAGATACATGATACTTTATGTGGAAAACCCAAAAGATTCCACCCCCAAATGACTAGAACTCATACAGCAATTCAGTAATATGATAGGATACAAAATCAATGCACAGAAATCGATTGCTTTCTTTTTTTTTTTTTTTTTTTTTAAGATTTCATTTATTTATTTGACACAGAGAGAGAGAGAGAGCACAAGTCAGGAGAGCAGCAGAGGCAGAGGGAGAAGCAGGCTCTCTGCCAAGCAGGGAGCGTAATGCAGGACTCGATCCCAGGAACCTGAGATCATGACTCGAGTCAAAGGCAGAGTCATAACCAATCTGAGCTACCCAGGTACTCAGAAATCAGATGCTTTCTTATACATTAGCAATGTAACTAAAGAAAGAGAAATTAGAGAATCGATTCTATTTATAATAGCACCAAAAACCATAAGATACCTTGGAATAAACCTAACCAAAAAGATAAAATCTACACTCTAGGAACTACAGAACACTCATGAAAGAAATCGAAGAAGACACAAAAAGATGGAAAAACATTCCATGCTCATGGATTGGAAGAATAAACATTGGTTAAAATACCTATGCTGTCCAGAGCAATCTATACTTTCAATGCCATCCCGATCAAAATACCAACAGCATTTTTCAAGGAGCTGGAAAAAAAAAATCTTAACATTTGTATGAAACCAGAAAAGACCCTAAATCACCAAGGAAATGTTGAAAAAGAAAAACAAAGCTGGGGCATCATGTTGCCTGACTTCAAGTTATACTACAAAGTTGTGATCACTAAGACAGCATGGTACGGTACAAAAACAGACACATAGGCCAACGGAATAGAATAGAGAAGCCAGATATGGACCCTCAACAATGTGGTCAACTGATCTTCAACAAAGCAGGAAAAAATATCCAATGGAAAAAAAGACAGTCTCTTCAATGGTGCTGGGAAAATTGGACAGCTATATACAGAAGAAAAAAAACTCAACCATTCTCTTACACCATACACAGAGATGAATTCTAAATGGATGAAAGACCTCAGTGTGAGACAGGAATCCATCAAAATCCTAGAGGAGAACATAGGCAGTAACCTCTTCAACACTGGCCACAAGAACTTCTTTCAAGACAAAAAGCTTCTGCATAACAAAGGAAACGGTTAACAAAACAAAGCGGCAAACAGAATGGGAGAAGATACTTGCAACTGACAGTACAGATAAAGGGCTGATATCCAAGATCTATAAAGAATTTCTCAAACTCACCAGCCAAAAGGCAAATAATCAAAAAAAAAAAAAAATCAAGTCAAAAGATGGGCAGAAGACATGAAGAGACACTTCTCCAAAGAAGACATATGAATGGCGAACAGACACATGAAAAAATGTTCAACATCATTAGCCATCAGGGAAATTCAAATCAAAACTACATTGATTCACAGACCTGTACCCCTGGGGATAAAAATATATGATTATAAAAAATAAAAAATTAAAAAAAAAAAAAACTACATTCAGATACCGCCTTATACCAGTTAGAATGACAAAAATTGACAAGGCAAAAAACAACAAATGTTGGAGAAGATGTGGAGAAAGGGGGACCGTCTTATACTGTTGGTGGGAACGCAAGCTGGTACAGCCACTTTGGAAAACAGTGTGGAGATTCCTCAAAAAATTAAAAATAGAGCTACCCTGTGACCCAGCAATTGCACTACTGGGTATTTACCCCAAAGATATAGAATAGCAAACCAGCAAGCTTTAGGCTCTTGCTTCAGCACAAAAACACTAAATAATCAGAAACTGACTAAATTAACTTTATAGTAGTTCTGCTAATCAGTCATAGTGCTATAGCAACTAAATGAAAGCCAAAACAAGCAGAAAGCCTAAACCTGGTAAGACTCTTTTTCTTTAACAACAGGTTTTGGCGAAGATGTGAAAGGGGAACACTTCTGCACTGTTGGTAGGTTCCAAACTAGTGCAGTCACTCTGGAAAACAGTAAGGAGGTTCCTCAAAAAGTTAAAAATAGAACTTCCTTATGATCCAGGAATTGCACTATTAAGTATTTACCCAACAAATACAAAAATACGAATTCAAAGGGATACATGCACCTTGATATTTATTGCAGCATTATCAACAATAGCCAAATTATGGAAAAAACCCAAAGGTCCATTGCCTGATGAATACATAAAAATATGTGTGCACTCTCTCTCTTTCTCTCTCTCTCTCTCTCTCTCTATATATATATATAATGGAATATTACTCAGTCATAAAAAGAATGAAATCTTACCATTTGCAACAACATGGATGGAGCTGGAGAGTATAATGCTAGGTGAAATAAGTAAGTCAGAGAAAGAAATACAATATGATTTCTCTCATATTGGAATTTAAGAAACAAAACAAATGAGCAAAGAGTAAAAAAGAGAGAGGCAAACCAAGAAACTATACTATAGAGAACAAAATGATGGCTACCAGAGCAGAGGTTGGGGAGGTGGTGAAATAGTTATGGGGATTAAGGAGTGTACTTGTGATGACCACAGGGTGTTGCATGAAGTGTTGAATCACTGTATTATGTGCCTGAAACTAATATTACACTGTAGGTTAATTTAAATAAAAAACTTTAAAAATAACCTTTTTCTTTAGTTCTTTTATTTTCTGTATCTGCAGTCCCAAATGTTAAGATAATTAAGAAGGAATTAAAAAGTCAGTGAACTTGAAGTATCTCAAATAAACTGGTGGCTACATATTCTGGAATATTCTGGATTCCATGCACAAGCCATAACACCTTGAAATGGTTTTCCTTGTAAAATCAGCTTGATATAGACAAAGTCAACCTTTGGCAAATTGTGGACAAGTGGCTTATTATCAAAGCTCCCCAACAGCATTTTCTGTTCAGTCCTCTGCAAAACTAGAGGAATGCTTCCTCTCCCTGAGTTCTAGATTGCTCATAAAAAAATAAAAATAAAATCTTAAAAAAAATAAAGTGGCTGTATCCATTTCACTTACTGAATGAAATTGGGTTTTTAAATGCCATAGTTAGAATGACAGACTTTGAAACATTTAGAAAATTAAATGTATTTTTAACAGTTTTATTTATTTACTTGAGAGAGAGAGAGAGAGCATGAGCAAGGGGAGGGGCTGAAGGAGAGAGAAACAGACTCCCAGCAGAGCAAGGAGCCCAATGTGGGGCTTGATCCAAGGGCCCTGAGAACATAAACTGAGCTAAAGGCAGTCCCTTAAACTACGGGGCCACCCAGGTGCCCCCAAATAAGTGCACCCTTAATCCCCTTCACTTGTATCACCCATTTCCTGCCATCTGCTTCACCTCTGGTAACCACTGTTTGTTCTCTATAATTCAGAGTCCTTTTTGGTTTCATTTTCTTTCTTTTTTCCTTTTTTCATCTGTTTTGTTTCTTAAATTACACATATGAGTGAAGTCATACCATATTTGTCTTTCATTGGCTTATTTTTTCAGCATTATACTCTCAAGATCCCTTCATACTGCTGCAAATTGTAAGATTTCATTCTTTTTTATGGCTGAATAATATTCCATGAGATAAGCCACATCTTCTTTATCCATTTATCTATTGATGGACATTTAGGTTGTTTCTCTAATTTGGCTATTGTAAGTGATGTTGCAATAAACATAGGGGTGCATACATCCCTTCAAATTAGTGTTCTTGTATTTTGGGGGTAAATACCCAGTGCTTTGATTCCTGGATCATAATATAGTTCTATCTTTAATTTTTGAGAAAGCTCCATACTGTCCTTTCAATAACTACATAGAAGCAATGTTTTTCAGATTCACCCAAGGATTATTTAAGGTTATGTACTTTGACTCAATACTTACTATTGGTTCAAGTTCCCGGAGTTAGTGAAGTTACATGATAACAAGCAAATTTTTTCTGATAGATATAATTCCTCTTCAATACAAAATAAACACCCAAAGCTTATTTTTATTAACTACTTTAAAAAACTGATTTTGTTTTTAACCCAATAATTGTATCCTAGCCTTCTTTTATTAACTTTACAGGGGAGGAAAATTTTTTCCTCAACACTCTTAGGGTCTCTGGCTAACAAAGACAGATTAACAAGAAAAAAAAAAATTTAAGTTTTATGTGGCTTGGTGAGATTGATGTCCCCAAAAAACAGATCTGAGTATTTTAATTCTAAGCTTTATAGATAATAGGGAGTTGTGGAGGAATATGATAGGTTAAGAAGTATGAAGCAAGTGTACTAAATTGGAGGAAATTGAGCAAGACTTGCTTGTTAAGATTCTTCTTGTCTTTGAAGACAAGGATGTTCCTTTCCTCCAGGTAGAAGGAAGAGACCTCTCATGTGATAATATTAGGACCTATTTCTGCAGAGATAGGCCAGATGTGGGGGGATTGGGAAGTGGGGAGGTCAGAATGACCTTCCTGCTTCTGTTTTTTTCCAACTCCTCCATTAAAATATTCAATATACCAAATTGTCATATTTTGGGAGTTGTGTGTTCTGAACTTTATCAACTTGCTTATAAATAGCTCTCCAGATTTTCTTAGAACTAGTTCACCATCTTACCGGTTCCCACAACAGTAAATAATTTGACATGTATTGAAATTATATTGGTATGAATTATGTTTTTAACTTTTTGGAAGTTTTATTTTGTCAGAGGAAGAAGGGAGAAAAAAAAACACATTGTTACAAAGAACTGTCCTGTAAAATTATTTTGTTAAAGAGCTTTACTTGTTCTAGAATGTGGCCACTGTCATATCTGCATATTCGTGTCTACAGAAAAAATGAAATACAATTTGTCTCCTGGCCTGCATGATGAGCTGTAAGTAAACAGATGTACTATGCAGAAACACACACACACACACACAAAAAAAAAAAAAAGAAGATGATTCCTCCTTGCCATGCTGATGTCAAAAAAAAGTGAATTACATTTCTCTCAGAGGTAAATAATATTATACTAAACTTCTCTATTTTATAGGTGTTATACTTAGAGACACTGGCATAATCAAATCTAAGTTCTAGTAATATTATGAAAAAGCTCTACAGGAATTGAGTGATTCAATTTTAATGAAAACACAAACAATCAAATGCAAAGTTAAACGCTCTACATTATCATAAGATGAAAATGAAACTCACAATGATAAGAAAAACATAAATGTTTTAGAATGTTGATACCTTATGAACTTCAATTTCTTCATGGCAACAAGGTGGGGCACCAACTTTGTTTCTATTATAGAAAAAGCAAAGCAAAACAGAAGAAGAAGAAGAAGAAGGAGGAGGAGGAGGAGGAGAAGAAAGAAAGAAAGAAAGAAAGAAAGAAAGAAAGAAAGAAAGAAAGAAAGAAAGAAAGAAAAAGAAAAGAAAATGCTATTCCCCAAAAATATATACAATAAGTTTGTCTTGGAAAACACTAGTTATCTAGCTAATGTTATAAATGCTATATTTTTGTTCTCAACTCTGTTATGCCAGAAGCTAGCAGGTTGGTTCTTAATATTTACCTTGAGCTATTCTATTTTTTGAGATAAACCAATTCTCTAATTTAAACAAGTCAGCTGCCTGACTGAGGGATAAAAGCCTGACATTAATACAAATAACTTCTTACTGCTAAATTTTTACATATTTGGCAAGAGAGGTAAACATTTATACTTATAAAACACGAAAGAAATCCAAACTGAAGAGGACAATCACTGACATTTACTCAGTATTTGTGAAGTTGAGGGAAAACTATTGTATCACAATAAATAAATATAACACCCTGTCTTTTCCAACTATATTAAGTGAAAGTATAGCCATTTCGATTTGTTTAATCAGAAGTAAGCATGTCATTAAAACAAGAAGTCTTATGACTAACTGATCATGATATCCACTTACACAGCCTTTAGCATCTGTCATTAGAATGAATTTGTTGATCATATGCTTTTTAAGATTGGAGCATTTAACTGAAACTAGTAGAATGACAGGAGACAGGAAAAGAGCAGCATTCCTCATATAACTGAAATGATTAAAATCATTTGTTTTATTCCATTTTCTCATTTAAAAACAATGCAGGGGTGCCCGGGTGGCTCAGTCGGTTGAGTGTCTACTCCTGGTTTCGGCTTGGGTCATGTTAACAGAGTTGTGGAATAGAGCACCACGCTCAGTTCAGTCTGCTTAGGATTCTCTCTCCCTCCCCTTCTGCCCTTCCTCTTGGTCACACTCTCTGTTTTCTCTCTCAAATAAATAAATAAATCTTTAAAAAATAAAAATAAATAAATAATTCAAGCTGCCTAGTATATAACCCCTTGGCAAAAAAAAAAAATTACAGCACTGAATTATTCCTAAATGTAAGTACCCCTAGATAATATTTCCTTGATTCATAACATTAAGAGTTTGCCAACAGTGTACATTTGTACCCATATACTCCATGCTCATAGTAAGGGAATTGTCCTGTAATTCCTGATTAATTAAATTCTACCACTTAATTTTGACTTGCTTTTTAACCTGGTGAGAAACCCACATGAATTCAGTAGCAAGATAATATTGAACTCTGTACCCTCCTACTGAGATTTATACATTTTGAGTATGACACTTTGAATTTACCTTTAAAGTTGAGGTTTTTCACTCTTTCCCACCTCTGTATTTTTAAACAGTGTGATGTCTCAAATTTCTTTTTATAAACAGTACGGAAAAATTCATTTTGCACACACCAGTAAAAACTGTAGTTTCCAGCAAGGCTGTCTTATCCTGTGTCACTTTTCATAACTGGCAGAACATCAGAGGAATTCAAGTTGTAATTTGTTCCTCAAACCCCACACCAAGATTTTCTGCCTGCCCGAATAATACTACTCCATGACCATCTACCCAGCTGTAGTTGTCACTGTAGATATGATACCTATGAATAGAAAAACATTATTCATTCCTTAAACCATTTCTTTTATTCATTATCATTCCGTACATATGCCATCAGACTGGATAGGATTTTTAAAGACATTCAAAATGCTAATGACAGCTTTTTCTAGCAGCACTTTGAGTATGTTAAATAGCTTGCAGTTTGCATCCCATCAAAAAAGCAGAGCGACAAAAAGTACTACATTGAGAAAAATCATTTTCTGTTCCATTATTAAAAATACCAGTTAGTTCTAAGGTATACAAGTGTCACAAATGACAAGAAAAGACAACTGGTCTGGCCTAGGAAAAAAATAGCATTCATGACAAAACTTTAACTCTCTAAAAGTAAACTTTAAAAGATTTCCAAGACATACATAGTGAATTCCTTTTTCTTGAATCTTCCACTCAGAATAAATTTGTTCTAACGTAATCTTAAAGCATCAGAGTACAGCTGATGTTTCTCCATACATAAATGCATTGAATCTCAACATAGCTTCTTCTACTTGGAATTCAAGAGCCTTATATCAAATAATCTATCTGCAGCTCTTTGTTTCCCCTGACTAAAACAAAACAAAACAAAACAAAACAAAACAAAACAAAAAACAACCCACATTAGATGTAAAAAAAGATACAATGATAATTATCTTTAGTGATAATTTTTTTGTTAGAGTATTTTTAGGATGCAGCAGAATCTGATACCTGTGACTGTAGACTTTAAAGAACTAGCTTTTGCTTTGACTGGGGTGGGTAGGTGTTTCAAAACTCATGGTTAATATTTTGTGTCTATTTCAACTCCCTAAGGGAATTATTTAAGACAATATGTATTTTTTTGTAGATACTATAATCACAAGTGTCACTTTTCATGGTCTTACATGATTTGAGAAATAAAATAAAGAAAAAAATTTATTGTAATATTGTCTAATATATTTATATATGTTTACTCTTCTATCCTTCTGGTTGTTCTTTCCCTTAGAGTAGCACAAAATTTACTTTTGTTACTGATAGAACTTTATTTTAAGCTTCAAAGTTTTTATTTAGAAGTGCCTGGGTGGCTCAGTGAGTTAAGCCTCTGCCTTCAGCTCAGGTCATGATCTCAGGGTCCTAGGATGGAACCCCACATTGGGCTCTCTGCTCAGCGGGGAACCTATTTCCATCTCTTGCTCTGCCTGCCTCCCTGCCTACTTGTGATCTCTGTCAAATAAATAAAGAAAAATCTTTTTTAAAAAGTTTTTATTTAATAGTTCACATTAAATTTTTACTCTTGCCACATTTGGAAAGCCTATATAGTTTCTTTCCTATATGAGTTGTAAGGAAGAATTTTCTGCATGCTATCTTCTGTTGTGTCTCCACTGTCTGTATATTTCTGGTTGGGAGAAATAATCTCTTTTTCTCACCTTCATTCATGTCATGATAGATAGCAGGATGAACAGGAGAATTCATGGAAGCCTTCCTAGACTGAGGCAGCTAGCAATGATTTAACCATTTACCAGAATGATTGGCAAACACACAAACATAATCTGCTAAAATTGAACTAAATGTGTCACTTCACGTGTTACCTCTCCCTAACTGGATCCACCTGGACCCATTCCAGTAGGAGGGAAAGTGTAAAAAATATGTGAAATGATAAAAATAAAACAATTTAGTAATTAGTTTGATATTCTTTGTTTAGGGAAAACAACCCATGGATGAAGGGGGGTGCGGTGTGACTCCCAAGCAGTGAGGGAGCACCCTTCCTAGAATTTTGTGCAGGAGAGAATTTTATAGAGTGTTAAAAGCAGCAACGTGGAAACAGGGTGTGATCGGCTAGGAGGTCAGGGGTTTCCTGGTAAGGCTGGCAGGTTCTGTTTTCTAGGGTCAGGTGAATTAGCTAAAGCTGAGTTGGAGGATTGTGATTGGTGTATGTTATGTTTCCTTGACATGGGTTTTCCCACAAATTTGGTCTGATTTAGGTTTAGGTGTGTGATGTGGGCCATGCCACTGGAGCAGCCTCTATTTTGTTGGTCCTGAAATATGAATTTCCTCAATCAGGTAGAAATTCAAATTAACAATGATCTTAAACAATTAGGGTTAAATTATCATCTTTTAGATGCTTTCATTTACTAACTTTGATTTTTAAAACTAAGAGTTGTCAATGCCTTCTCTTGATTCTAAGTTAACTTTTTTAACATTTTTTTCCAGTTTTATAGAGGTAAAATTGACAAATAAAATTATAATATATTTAAAGTGTAGAATGTGATGGTTTCACATATGCATACATTGTAAAAGGATTTCCCCAATCAAATTAATTAATACACCCATCACCTCACATAGTTAACAATTTTGTGTGTAAGAACACTTAATATATAAACTCTTCGCAAATTTCAATTATATAATAAAGTATTATTAATCATAGTCACCACATTATACACTACATCTTCAGAATTTATTCATCTTATAACAGCAGGAACCCACTTGGGTGGCATCAACCTTGACTTCAAATGGAACAGTACATCCACAGAAGGAAAACTGATAGCATCTACATCCTAAATCTGAAAAGAACCTATGAGAACCTTCTGCTGGCAGCTCGTGTCATTATTACCATTGAAATTCTGGCTGATGTCAGTGTCATATCATCCAGGAAAACTGGGCAAACTCATAGAAACAGAGAATAAAATCACAGTTGCCAGGGGGAGTGTGGGGGAAATGGAGATAAAGTTAACTTTTTTTTGACAATGATATATCTCTTATAGACCACTGCTCTAGATTTGGACTTCCTTTGTTGGATGGAAGACTTGTCTGATAACAGTTTCTTGTTTGTGTTCTTCTGCTCATCTCCGTCTTACATTTTTCATACCAATGGATGGTAACTAGAATAATACCCCATGTGTAGGCTTTACTTATGTGTTGCTGTTCAATTTATACATTTGTTACCACATATCAAACCATGGCACTTCACTCTGTACAAAAATTACCTTTTAACTTTGGGATTGACTACTCAATAGGTAGGGTCAATGGGGGCATAATTTTCTAGGAAAAGGGAAGCAAATACTATCAGTGGTAAAAAGATATGAGCTACAAACAATTGTATGATTGGAAAACTTAGATATCCTAGGGCTTGGAAAACTTATAAGGTTTTATTTGCTTCATAATTGCTTACCAATAGTATCTAAGACAGAGCGGCCACAATTTTTTTTTAATCAACCATAAAATGTAAAATTCCCTTCCTACCTCCCCCAAAGCAGTACTATAGCTCCCAAACAAATTTAAAAGTGAGCTCAGTGACAAAGATTTTCTCCTCCACCAAACTATCCTCGGGCTCTTCTGAACTCTTTTTCAATTAGACTTCAAACTTTTGGGCTTCTGTGTTTGTGCATTGTTCCATTTAGCAAGAATCTTGCTATATCAGTTTAACAGGAGTTCTCCATTCTTTACATTTGATCATTCTTGATAGCTAATTGGGTTCCTTATCCTTACTGAAGGCCTGCCTTCAGTAAGAATCCTGCTAGGTCAGTTTAGTTAGAATCCTTCCCTTGTCCATGATGTTCCCTCTCAGAATTTATCCACCCACTGACCACACACTGCTCCTTGGCTATTAAATTCCCACTTTTCTTTGTACTTGGAACTGAGCCTCAACTCTCTCCCCAACTGTAAGATCCCATTGCAAGGGACCCTGCGTGATAGTCCTCCTTTGAACAAAGTCTTTAACTGTCTTTGACAAGTGTCATAAATAATTTTGTCTAACCCAAGGACAACAGAAGACCAATGAGATTTTGTGAGTGTTAGGAAGAAATAAAAGAACACATATATAACAAGAGATCTAAAAACATTTTTTTCAAATAAAGAAAATACTACTTCTCTAAGGCTTTTTGCTTCTATAATAATGTTCATTTTCTATTCCAGACTTTTCTACACACACTGAAGTGATTCCTATCACTTTTCACTCTAATGGCCTTGGAGACTAGCCATTAGACTACATATTTCCATAGGATTTGAAATAACCTGAATCAAAAAAATTCAAGGAGCTTAATGTAAAGATGTTAAAACAGAGCTCTAGAGCTGAAGTCCAGATTCAACACTGCAGAACTAAGAATGTGTGTAATTGCATTTTCTAGCATATATGTGTCCAGGTATATTTTAGCATGGGCATCCTCCTTATGATTATTAAATTTAAGGGTAATGCTGGCAGAAATATTTCCCATAAAATCTTTATGACATCTATTTTTGCATATTTCAAAGACTATATTTGTTTCAAGTGCATCATTAAAGATTCCTGGTCCTGACTTTTTCTAAAGTGATCTGATTAGATTAGCATAAAAAGACAGCACATATTCAATAAATCATAATATCCACATATAGTTGTAGAAATTATGCTACTTCAAATCTAGTAAATTCTAGTGCATTATCTTACATTGGCTATTATGACAAAATAAAATGACATTTTCTGAACAATTCTAGAGAAGACATCACAGTTTAAAACATTTTAAATGATCTTTTTTGTCTACTTATTTCTGATTACAAAAGTGATACAGGGCGCCTGGGTGGCTCAGTGGGTTAAGCCGCTGCCTTCAGCTCAGGTCATGATCTCAGGGTCCTGGAATCGAGGCCCGCATTGGGCTCTCTGCTCAGCAGGAAGCCTGCTTCCCTCTCTCTCTCTCTGCCTGCCTCTCCATCTACTTGTGATTTCTCTCTGTCAAATAAATAATAAAATAAAATCTTTTAAAAAAAAGTGATACACATTGACTATGAAAATTTAACTTGACACAATAAAGTAATATACAAAACAAAAAATGAAAATGATCTGTATTTTTCACCCCAAATAACCACTTAAGATAGTATTTCAAACTCTGACCAACAGAAATAATTAGACAGAGTTTAGGAAATTTTTTTAAATTAAAACATTTTTGGGGCACCTGGGTGGCTCAGTGGGTTAAAGCCTCTGCCTTCGGCTCAGGTCATGATCCCAGGTTCCTCTGCTTGGCAGGGAGCCTGCTTCCCCCTCTCTCTCTCTGCCTTCCTCTCTGCCTACTTGTGATCTCTCTCTCTCTGTCAAATAAATAAATAAAATCTTTAAGAAAATTAAAAAAAAAAACCTTCTTGGTGAGACTAAATGATAGCATGGGGAAACAAAAGTTTCTTGAGCAAATCAAAATCAAAATTTGTTATTTAGTTAGTACATTAAAATATATCTTCTTATTTGAGGAATTTCTGCCTTTGACAATGTTCCTTGTGTTCTAAATGTATCAACAGCTAAAAACTATTTACTGTAGCATTCTCTTTAAGCATTAAAATTGTGCATAATATAACACCTGAAATATACTTTTGTTGTATTGTAAGTTTTAAGATAATATAGTGGATTTGCTAAGAGAAATTTCAACTATATATGACAGAATTTAGCAAAATGTCTAAATCTTATGAGACACCTGGGTGGCTAAGCCAGTTAAGCGTCTGCCTTTGGCTCAGGTCGTGATCCTGGGTTCCTGAATCCAATCCTGCATTGAGCTCCCTGCTCAGTAGGGAGTCCACTTCCCCCACTCTGTCTGCCCCTCCCCCTGCTTGTGCGTGATCTCTCTCTCTCTCAAATAAATACAATCTTTTAGAAAAATAAAGTGGAAAATGGATCCATGATTCTTTACCAGCTCGATGATGTTATGGTTCCTGTTTCTGTTTCTATAGCAGATATGAAAATAACAATTGCCCGGTGACATTTCTACTGGATTGTCTCATAGACTGCTCAAAATTTAAGGTCGGAAACAAAACTCTTCATCTTTATTTCTCCAGTGTGAATTCACTATTCATTAGTACTCATACAGATAGCTTATAAGACACCCAGAAAATTCACTTCAAGTCTTCAAGCTACATAATACACATTTTAAAATTGTTTTCAGTAAACATGCAGCAGTAAATATTGAGCAGATAGAAGAATAAGAGCTATATGTAAATTACAAAGAATTATGCTATGATTATCACTTACATACCTACTACCCAGGTTAAGAAAAAACATAGTGTCTGCATTTTCTTCCCTGATCCCATACCTTTTCCTCCTAACTCTGATGTTAATTCATGACCTTGTGTTTTGTATTTACCTTTTACTCTCATTTATCTATAACTTCATTACATGTTTGCATTTCTAACCAATATTTTACATGTTTTTCTACTTTCTATATATAGAACCACACAGTATGCATTCTTCTACAACTTTCATTTTTCACTCACCTGAGATTTATCCCTGTTTTTGTGCATAAATCATTCATTTTCCCTGTAGCAAAATATCCATATATGTATATGGATATATGTATATGGTGGTATATGTTCATATACCACATATGACATACCACATACCACAATACATTTATTCATTCTACTGTTGATAGATATATGGTTTATCAATACATTTTTTTCTCTTTTAATAGTCCTGCTTTATGCACTCTTCCATGTATGTGTAATGTTTTTTAGAACAGTTTTTTTTTGTTTTAATTTAATTTTATTTTTTTAGTGTTCCAAGATTCATTGTTTATGCACCACACCCAGTGCTCCATGTAATACGGGCCCTTCTTAATACTCACCAGCAGGCTCTCCCATACCCCTACCCCCTGCCTTCCAAAACCGTCAGTTTGTGTCTCAGAGTCCACAGTCTCTCATGGTTCATCTCCCCCTCCAATTTCTCCCAATTCACTTTTCTTTTCCTTCTCCTAATGTCCTCCATGTTATCCCTTATGCTCCACAAGTACGTGAAACCATATGATAATTGACACTCTCTGCTTGACTTACTTCACTCCGCATATTTCACTCCTCCAGTCCCTTTCATGTTGATACAAAATTAGGGTATTCATCCTTTCTGATGGAGGCATAATACTCCATAGTATATATGCACCACATCTTCTTTATCCATTCGTCTGTTGAAGGGCATCTTGGCTCTGTCCACAGTTTGGCGATTGTGGTCATTGCTACTATGAACATTGGGGTACAGATGGCCCTTCTTTTCACTACATCTGTATCTTTGGGGCAAATACTTAGTAGTGCAATTGCAGGGTCATAGAAAATAGAGCAGAGTTTTTAACTGAACCATGGAACTTTTTTGAAGCCTGGTGAGTCCTACAGGAATTCTCAGAATAAGTTTTTAAATGTACAAGGTAAAATCATAGAATTACAAAAGAAACCAATGATATTGAAACCAATGATATTGAACGATATAGAATTACAAAAGAAACCAATGATTCAATGTCATTCAATGATATTGAAACCAATGATATTGAATGATATAGAATTACAAAAGAAACCAATGATGTTGATATGATATTGATATAAAAATGTTAATGAATTTGTTATATAGTATTAAATACATTTACTAATGCATTAAATAACAAGATCTAGGGCTAGGTCTAATTGCCTATCTGATTTTGAAGTAACAATGAGTGTAAAGAATATTTATACCCAGTTATCTGCCATAACTGTAATGTGATATGAGCATACCTTTGTTTCATTGGTGACAAATTCACGGCTGCTGCTCATAATATTGTGGTCTGTTGTCAATATTCATCCACAAAAGACATGTTAAATTTCATTTAGGCACTGCTGAAAATTTAAAAAAATAATAATTTTTTTCCATTCAAAATCACATGACCTTTATTTTGTTAATTTAAGTTCAATTAGCCAACATACATTAGTCTCAGATGTAACACTCAAATGACCTTTAAATTCTATTCATGAATCTCAGCAAAGAAAAGCTCTATTCTAGGGTATATTCTTAAAACAGGAATTGTTTTATTGCAGGGTATGGGGATCTTAAATAGATTTCCAATGTTGTTGTACCAGTTTATACACCTACCAGCAGTGTTTTAGTTCCCATTGATCCATACTTTTTTTGTCAGCCCTTGGTATTAATAGGTTTCTTAATTTCACCAATATGGATAGTATGAAATATTACTTCATTATACTTATATTTGGCAATCTTTAGAAACTGTGGAAATTAATATTTGTTTTTTTCTTGACTAAAAGCATTTCTTTACATATATTATATATAATATATATTTATATATTATATATTTTTTCTTTTTCTTGTCTAAAAGTATATCTTTATATATAATATATAAATATATTTCTTCATTATATATATAGCATATATACTATATGTGTATTATATACAAATATGGGACATTAATCCATTGTCAGTTATATTGTTGCAAATATCTTGCTCCATTCTCTGGCTTATCTTTTTTCTTTTTATATTGTGAACATATTCTGTAATTTTTTTATAATGTATTATTAGCCCCAGGGGTACAGGTTTTTGTTTTGTTTTTTTTGTTTTTTGTTTTATAATGTATAGATGTCTGTAATTTTAATGTGGCTGAATTTATCAATTTTTAACTTGATTTGCGAACTTTGTGTCATGTTCAAAAAGCACTTATTTCCCACATGGTCATGAAGATATCTTCTGTATTGTTTTAAACTATTTTGTAGTTTAGAATTAGGAATATTTTATACTTCAGAACTAATTTTGGTCTATCATGCTAAGTAGAGGTCTAATTCATGTTTTCTAAATGCTTAATCAGTAGTTCCACTACTTTTGGTGAAATCTAACTTTCTTTTTCACTGGATTGTGATTTAAAAAAATTCCATTAATGGGTGGGTCTGTTTCTAGGATCTCAGTTCTTTTGTTTTTTTTTAATTGTCTTTACCTATTTCATCCATTCCTGCACCCACCTCCCCTCTGATAGCCAATAAATTGTTCTCTATATTTAAGAGTCTGGTTTTTTTTTTTGTCTCTTTTTTTTCTTAAATTCCACATATGAGTGAAATCATATGGTATTTGTCTTTCATTGATTGAATTATTTCACTTAACATTATACCCTCTAGCTCCATCCATGTAGTTGTAAATGGCAAGACTTCATTCTTCTTCATGGTGAGGAATATTCCATTTCATATAGATATATATGAATATATATATTATGATATATATGAATATATAAATATATTCCATATTTTGACTATTGTAAATAATGCTGCAATAAACATAGGAGAGCCTACATCTTTTCAAATTAGTGCTTTTTTAAAAAAGATTTTTAAAAAGATTTTATTTATTTATTTGACAGACAGGGATCACAAGTAGGCAGAGAGGCAGACAGAGAGAGAGGGGGGATGCAGGCTCCCTGCTGAGCAGAGAGCCTGATGTGGGGCTTGATCCCAGGACTCTGGGATCATGACCTGAGCTGAAGGCAGATGGTTTAACCCACTGAGCCACCCAGGCGCCCAATGCTTTCATATTCTTCGGGTAAATAATCACTAGTGGAATTACTGGATCACATGATAATTTTATTTTTAATTTTTTGAGTCATTTCCAAACTGTTTCCCACAGTGGCTCACTAGTTTACTTTCCCAACAGTGCAAAAGGTTTCCTTTTTCTCCACATCCTCACCAACACATGTTGTTTCTTGTATTTTTTATTTTAGCCATTCTGACAATTATAAGGTGATATCTCATTAAGGTCTTGATTTGCATTTCTCTGGTGATTAGTGATGTTGAGCATCTTTTCATGTCTGCTGGTCATCTGTGTGTCTTCTTTGGAAAGGATCTCAGTACTACTCTTTTGGTTAACTTACCCATTCCTGCATTAAGACCAAAAATCCTTAATGGCTTTTTATGACAATAATAGATATATTGTTCCTCTTTAGCAATATCTTGAGTATTCTTAGCCCTTTGCTTCTCCACATACATTTAGAATTAGCTTGTCAGTTTTAGCACCCAAACAATAACAACTACAACATTTGGGGGACATATACTGTCATTACATTAAGTCCATAAATCAATTTGTGGAGAAATGATGGACACCTTTAATATATGAAGTCTTCTAGTCTAAGAACAAAGGATTTCTCCCCCTTTTTTGGTCCCTTATTAATATTTTTAAATAAAGCTTTATAATTTTCTCCATAAGACTTTGCACATCTTTCGTATGACTTATACCTTGAAAATTTATATTTCTATGCTATTTACAATATTTAAACATATATATTCTGTTTGTTGCTAATGTATAGAAATTCAACATTTATATATTGAAATTTTAAATCTAGCAGACTTGCTCAACTTTTGTTTAATAACTTATAGTGAATTTTTTTGGCTTTTAAAGTGGGTAATCATATCATCTGAGAAAAATGACAATTTAATTTTTTCCTTTCAAATTCTTGCATCTTCTATTGGGAAGAGGTTCTATCCTATACTAGCTATGATCTCCTGTACAATGTTAAATAGAAGTGCTAATATTGAAGACTCCTATCTCCTGATCTCAGAGGGAAATTTTCTAGTGTCAAACCATGAGATACAATATTTGCTGTAGGTTTTTGTAGCTATCCTTTATCAAACAAACATTTCCTATGTATTATAAGTTTCCAAAGAGTTGTTGTTTTTACAAATAGATACTTACTTTAATGAAATTTTCCTCTCCCCACTATTGAGCTGATCATATGATTTTTCTCATTTGACCTGTTAAGGTAGAAAGTCATACTAAATGATTGGTAGCACTGATATCCCCAATTAATTCTTTCCCTGTATCCCTATACTTTGCCCTCTGTTTTTCTTGTCCCTAACCAGTCTGATTCTGAACTGGCCTTGTTTCTTACTTTGTTCAATAAATGTAGCAGAATCTAGAGTATATCAATTCTCAGCCCAAGAGTCAATAGGTTTTGTGTGTTTCCACTCACTCTTTTTCATTACTGGACTTTCTTACTCTTGGACCTCAGCCTCCACCATGAAAGCAAGCCCAAGCCAGTTTGCTGAAGAAAAAGATTACTCCTGGAGCAGAGGCAAATAATTTCAGCTGAGACCATCCTATGCCATCTAATTTCCAACAGATGTGCCAGAAGCAGATATGTGAAGGAGTTCAGGTGAGATCAGCTAAACTTGGTTCAGAGCAGAAAAACCATCTAGTGGACCTGTGTACTCATATGCAAAAATAATAAATGTTGTTGTGTTAAGCCACGAAGTTTTGGAGTAGATTTTTTCGCACAGCAATAGGTAACTGAAAGATATCTAGGTTAAACCCAACTTGGTCTTCGTGTATTAACTTTTTTTTTCATAGATACCTAGATTTGCCGATTTTTTAAGTATTTTATTTTTTAGTACTAAATTCTATTGTTCAATAATTTCTATGGCCCTTTGCTCAACCACGTATATTTAGAATTAGCTTGTCAAACTCATTGAACTACCACAGTAAAAGTTTATGACTTCTTCAGGTAACATTTTGTTTGGGTCTAACACAATCTCCCTTCTAAAACTAAGCCTTCTTCCGTGACATGGCTCTCAGACTCAAACTGGTGGGAAAATGTAGTTCCTGACTGCTCAGGAAAAGAAAATGATTTTGGTGAGTAAGTGGGCTGTTATTTAGGAAAGTTTGGTGTAAGACTGCAATTAAATGTTCTGTAAATGTTTATTAGAACTTAGCAGTCAAAAGTTTTAGGATTGGAAACATGTTATAGGAATATTTTTAACTACTGGTTCAGTATTTTCAAGTTTTATAAGACTCAGTTCTTTATTTCTTCTTCCGTCAGCATTGGTAAGTTATATATTCCAGGAATGTTTGTATTTCCTCTAGGCTTTTACTTCTTTGGATGAAGTTTAAAATAGCTCTATTTTATCCTTACAATACTGGCAATATCTCATCTTATATCCTCCTCTTTGTTATATTACTTCTTAGTATCTTCTTTTTTCCTGTATCAGTCTTATCAAACATTTATCAATTTTATTCACCTTTTTATAAAGAACAAAATTTAAAAGTTTAGAATTATTATAATTTTGTCTCTAAGTGAATATTTTATCATTATGTGATGATCTTTTTAATTCTAATAAAACCCTTAAAACTTAAATTTATTTTGTCTGGTGTTGATATAGCCATCCCAAGTCTTCTTTATTTGCTTGGTTGGGCTTTTCATTCTTTTATTTTCAAATTTTTTGTATCCTTACGTTTTTGGTACATATCTTGTAGATAAAACATAATGGTTTTTTTATTATACTCTTTTCAAATCTTGTCCTTTTTTAAAAAACTTATTAACTAATATAATGTTCCTATCACCTTATTTGTGCTTCCATTTATATCCTCTTTCTGTATCTTTTCTCCTTATGTGGCCTTATTTTCTATCAATTTTTTAAATTTCTCCTGTCATACTTTGGGATACATTCATTCTGTTTCTTTCCTTTAGTGGTCACACTACAAATTTTAACATGAATATATATAACTTATCAGGTTCTAAGTTTTCTAAGTTTAAGGATTTTTTAAAGATTTTATTTATTTATTTGACAGAGAGATCACCAGTAGGCGGAGAGGCAGGCAGAGAGAAAGAGAGAGAGGGAAGCAGGCTCCCTGCTGAGCAGAGACCGCTCCCCACCTCACCCCCGCCCCGCCCCACCATGCAGGGATTGATCCCAGACCTAAGATCATGACCTGAGCTGAAGGCAGAGGCTTAACCCAC
This sequence comes from Mustela nivalis, assembly GCF_964662115.1. Lineage (NCBI taxonomy): Eukaryota > Metazoa > Chordata > Mammalia > Carnivora > Mustelidae > Mustela > Mustela nivalis. The sequence goes on from NC_139040.1 coordinate 33,575,741, forward strand.
TGAGCCACCCAGGTGCCCTAAGTTTAAGGATATTTTTATCTTATTCTAAATTGACAAGGATTTTCTATTTTGCTGCCAATCAACGTTTCACCCAACATATGTGCTTTTGTTATATTATACTATAGTTCTATCGTGTTTTTTAACCTCTCAACACATTTTTATTGTTCACTGCATATTGTAATTTTGCTGCTGTCCCATCAAGAGGTGGTTTTTATTTACCAGCCCTTTGATTATGGGCTAGCATTACTAACTTGCTTGACCAATATGTGGTAAAAGTAACATTCTGTGACATCAACTTAGCTTTTAAATGTCTTTAGCATTTCCCTTGGCCTCTTGGCATATTCATTCTCCTGCTGTTCCCTTCTGGGACACTTCTCAGAATCCAGCTGTCATGCTGTGAAAAGTCTATGACACACGAAGAAGCTACAGGCATTGTCTTTGAAAGGTAGTTCCAGATGAACCTGGCCTTTGAGTCATACAGTTCTGGCAACAGACATGTGAGTGAAAGTAACTACAGATGATTTCAGTCCCCGATTACTCATGTTACCCTAGCCATTAAGTCTTTTAAGTTGAAGCTCCAGTTATCTTAGAAGAGAGACAAGCTATCCCTAAAGTACCTTGTTTAAATTCTTGTCCTGCTGAATCCACGAGCATGACAAATGTCACCACATTCTGTCACCGTTCTTGGGGGGGATTTTTATGCATAAATGAAAACCATAACATCTTTTTAGATTTATTCAGTTAATAACTTCTCTGTTAGTCGAAAATTTTACTTCTCTCACCTGTCATCCTTTTGTCTTATACCTAAGTATATTTTGCAGAATTCCTTTTAGTTAAGTTTAGTCAGTAGCAAGTATTTTCAGTCTTGGTTTTTTGAAAATATCTTTATTAAATTGTTTTAGGCAAATAGCTGATTTGTCTAAATTCAAACCCCAAACTTAGAAATACTAGTTTAGTTTTTCTAGCTTTAGCCTGGCTGTTTGAACTCAGTCGTATGCAAGCATGATTCAAAGTCAGTCAGAGTATTCCTATTAACTTTTGCCATAACTGATATAATATAATTAAAACAGAGAAAACTGAAAAACAAAAAGCACCCCCCTCCAAAAAAAAACTTGTCATGACCAGTTTCTGGAAGGGCTTTTAAAAAACAAAACAAAAACCTTATTGTGGTAAAGCATACCTACCATAAAATTTAATTGTTTTATGTTCAAAATTCAATAACTTTTAATAATTTTGCCAAGTTATGCAACCATTGCTATTTTAAAAAAAAGTCAGCCAGAGATTTAGGGTGGCCCTGTGTACATAATTGGAACTCCCTATCTATGACTTAATTCTTTATGATCCTTCCTCCACTTTCCAGCTCCTGTGACTGACCAAGACTATGTTTTCTGGTTGTACAAACCAGTAAAAGTGTCAGGTTTCCATCTGCATTTTCATCTCCCAGTCCTATAGTTGGGACTTATCTTCAGGCTAAGAGCCATACAAAATGGGAAACTCGCTCATTATTATCTCCTCCACCCAGCTATCAACTCCTTCTATTATCTTCATTCTTTGTTCATTTGCCAATATCATCAAGTAGTTGGTTTTCCAAAATGTATATATTCCAGAGTTTATAGATTTTTATTTTCAGGATGATTAGTCTAATGTCTTCAAATCAGCCATCCCCAGAAGTAAACTCAGAGCTTACATTTCAATATGCCAGTTTATTTATAAACATATAAAATGACTTTTTATTCCTTTGGGTTTCAAGATTTATGTGGGGTTCTTCTATTATTAGTCTCTAACCTGAATGGAGCCTAAGATTGATGACTTTTGTCTCTTAAACTCCAAGAGGCCATGAGAACTAAAGTTAAAGTTCATCATATTTGGAGGATTCCCCTTTATGTGTAAGTTTATTTCAGTATATTTTGATCATCTTTTTCAGTTTCTTCCTTTCCTTATTTGTTTTACTTATTTTCTTTACTGTGTATTTCTTACTTCTTCACCAATGCATGTAGAAAAAAAGAAATTCAGCACTTTTAATTAGCATGATTATAAGAGCCAGTCAGCTTATCAGGTCAACCAGTCTATTGGAAGAATTCTGAGTAGGTATTTTTAAAGACTGATTGATTGATTGATTGATTTTAGTGGGGAAGGGGGAGAAGGAGAGGGAAAGAGAAAGAATCTTAAGTAGCCTCCCTGCTGAGTGTGGAGCTCCATGCAGGGCTCAATCTCATTACCTGAGCTGTAATCAAGAGTCAGATGCTTAACTGAATGAGCACCCAGGTGTCCCTGAGTGGGTTTTTTTTAAAATAATAAGCCAAATCATATCAGCTGATCACTGAATTCTAAAAAACCCTCCTATAATTTCTGATAACATTACAAATAAAAATAATTTTTAATGTTTTAGAAGATCTTGTCTGATTTAGCTTTAGTCTTCCTGTTATCATCTTGAATAAATTTCCCTCTCTGATCTAGTCATAGAGAACATCTTTCAGTTCTTTGAACATGAAATGATCTCCCCCACCTCAACTCCTTTTTACATGTTATTTTTTTCTGCTTCGAGTCCTTCTCTCTTCTACCCTTCATTCTAATCATTCTTCAATTCTTTGCCTATTTGTAATATCTATCTTTTTGACCTTTTAGACTAGTAAGGGAACATCACTTTTTTTTCCTAATACTTCTTCCACTTTTGAAAGACATATCCATCATCTTTCTCAGATTATATTTAATGTACTCCTTGGAGATAAGAATAAGAATCTCATCCATCTTCTATCATCATTCTTCAATGTCTTCAATCAATACGATACCTAATGTCGAGTAAGTGCTTAAAAATATTTGCTAATTGATAATTTTGTTTGAGTCAGTCACACAAGAATCTTAAACTTTGGGACACAAATATTTTCTTTTTTTTAATATTTTATTCATTTTAGAAAGAGAGAGAGTGTGTGGGCGTGTGTGTGTGTGTGTGTGTGCATGCGCGCAAGTGGGGGGAAGGGCAGATGGAGAGAGAGAATCTCAAGCAGACTCCCCACTGAGTGTGGAGCCCAATGAAGGGTTGGATCTCAGGACCCTGAGATCATGACCTTTGAGGCACAAAGATTCTCTAAACCTTTTGGTATAAGAGCTGGACCTTGGACATTGGTAAAATTATCACAATAATATTGGCCTAAAAATCCCAGCTGGCTGGCAGTTCTCCTCATTCTTGACTGCAGATCCCCTTATTTTAAGATTCCCAAGTTATCATGTCACTCACTTACTCAAGAACCTACTGCATTCCTACCCTTCCTTGTTTAGTCTAAACTCCACATTTTGGTATTCAGTACCATCTACAATCTTCCTCTTTACCTATGCAAGCCCACCTTCCACTACTTCTCAGTATAAACATTCAAAACAACATCAGTTATATTATTCTCTTAATTGTCTTTTCAAAAATAATTTTTCTATGTCATGTTCTGTTCTTCAGCTCATACCATGCCTCATGATAAAGATTCGGTAAGGATGTTTTTCTGCCTTCTTTCATTCTCAATCCTATGTATCTTTCATGGACAGCATAGATCCCAGGTACAGAGACAATATGATATAATGCTTAATAATATTTTCTCTGACACTTGCCAGATGTGTATAACCTTGAAAAAATTGCTTAGATTTCTGTGCCTCAATTTCTTTATTTGTAAAATGAGGAAAATTGTAACTTATGTCATTGAGATGACTTCATGAATTACTATATAATTACATAGAATGGGGCCTAGTGTGTAGTAAGGCATCAGTTTTCTTTAAGTATATTTAACTATTCCATAAGATCTTACAAATCCATTCATTTATTTACTATCCTCATATTTGTGGTGAACTTTTTGTGTCAAACCCTTCACTAAGAACTGTTTATAAAGTAATAAGTTAGACACTGTCTCTTATGTCAAGGAACTCCTAAAAGAATTCTTTAAAAGATCAGTACAGGATATTCTGGGACACAGAGTAAGGGTGCCAAAGTCAAGTTAGAGGAAGAGTTGGAGAGTGAATAGTTAAAAAAAAAAAAAAAAAGACTTGTTTTAAAGAATTGTTAAAAGAAAATAACTAGAAGTACAATTGACGCTTGAACAGTCTTGGGGGTTAGGAACACTGGCCCTCCATGCAGTCCACATATAACTTTTGTCTCTCCAAAAACTCAACTACTAATAGCCTACTGTTGAGTGGAAACCTTACCAATAACAGAAACAGCTGATTAACACATATTTTGTATGTTATATGTATTATATACTATATTCTTAAAGAAAGCTAGAGAAAAGAAAATGTTATTAAGAAAATCATAAGGAAGAGGGCGCCTGGGTGGCTCAGTGGGTTAAGCCGCTGCCTTCGGCTCAGGTCATGATCTCAGGGTCCTGGGATCGAGTCCCGCATCGGGCTCTCTGCTCAGCAGGGAGCCTGCTTCCCTCTCTCTCTCTCTGCCTGCCTCTCCATCTACTTGTGATTTCTCTCTGTCAAATAAATAAATAAAGTCTTAAAAAAAAGGAAAATCATAAGGAAGAGAAAGTATATTTACAGTACTATACTGTATTTATTAAAAAAAAAATCTGTGTATAAGTGGATCTGTGCAGTTCAAGCCTGCATTGTTCAAGGGTCAGCTGTAGTTCCTTATGACTGTGCAATATAGTGGAAAGAGAAGAGAAATAAGAGGTAAGCTTGAAGAGAATGTACATAAATGATCATGAATGATTTCATAAACTTGTCATGACAGTGTGTTTGACCCATTAGTCCTACTTTTCAGTTGGAGCATTTTGAAAGAAATCTGTTGGCAATTTACTGTCATCAAAATGTTATGATGGAAGAAATGCACTTGGCACTGATAAACAGCATTCATCTCTTCCCCATTGTCCTTAAATATTATTAACTTCCTAGTATATGTTAAACCATGTAGTAGATACTAGATAGAGTAATAAATAATCCTTGGTCTTTGCTTTCAAGGATCTCACATTTTATTGGGGCACACAGACTAGTAAACAGGCAGTTATAACAGAGCAGGAACTGAGCCACAGGCAATCACATTATGCTAAGGGAACCCAGAATGGATATGTAACCCAGTCATACAAGTGCATTGTTGTAGAGATGAGAGAGATCATAGTTCAGAAACAGCCTTCTAAGGGTTCTAACAATGCAGAGACCTGATATTAGCCAGGTACAAGGAACAGGGAGAGTAAGGGAAATCCAAGATCTGAGAAAAACACGTGTTGCATGGCCTATCTTTATCTCTCTTTTTTTCTAGACATTGATGTTATTTATTGTCTGAGCTGTTCATTTGGGGTCAGATTATAATGCATCTTTTATAGCTTTATTTTGTTTAGAATGACTACATTAATTTTGTCTTCCTTGTGAAAATGTAATGAGACATGATGTCACATGGTTTCCTCTAACGCAATACTAAGCAGCATTGGATAGGAAATAAATATTTACTGCATTAATTTACTGCATTATTTGCTCAACATTCTCCCTCTTATTGAGTCACCCCTAGGTTATTTTCTAAAGCAAGCACACACTTCTCTCGCTCTTGCTCCCTCTGTTGTGTGTGTGTGTGTGTGCATGGACACGTGCACATGCATACACACTGCCCAAAGAAAAAGGTGCTTCAAGCTTCCCAGTCTCACGTATCATATGATCTCCCTGATATGAGGAAGTTGAGATACAACATGGGGGGGTTTGGGGGGTAGGAAAAGAATAAATGAAACAAGATGGGATCGGAGAGAGACAAACCATAAGAGACTCTTCATCTCACAAAACAAACTGAGGGTTGCTGGGGGGAGGGGTGGTGGGGTTATGGACATTGGGAAGGGTATGTGCTATGGTGAGTGCTGTGAAGTGTGTAAACCTGGTGATTCATAGACCTGTACCTCTGGGGCTAATAATACATTATATGTTAATAAAAAATTAAAAAAAAAAACCCAACTTCCCAGTCTCTCAGGTTTCTTTTATCTTTTTTTATTTGCACTTTTTAAAACAACTATAAACAACTACATTCTTTTCCAAATACAGAATCCTAAACTAAACATGGATCCCTGTGCCATAGTAAGGTTTTAGTCAATGCTAAGCACAGACAATTACTTGCTGGTTTTTACACATTGATTACGTTTCTTATCACGTTCTATTACCATATTCTTAAATTCTGTAAGTTGTACCTTCCAGAGTCTTAAGTTTTCTGTTTAATTTTGACTCTTTAAATGCTAATCTGTAAAAATTCTGATAAATTTCGAGATGCACACTGTATCATGTTACCCATTATTTATCTCATCATCGTCTTCCTCTTAAGCCATTGTCCAATGTAATTTCTACTTCTATTTATTTATTTATGTCACAATATTTGCACGACTTTATACTTTCCGTTTGATAAGCTTCTTGTATTTAATGAGTCAGTCTGAAGTGTTATCTTGAATTTGTAACTCATTTTCAATAGCAGATCAAGAGAGCTGTGAGAGATCTTCAATTTTCACTGATGGAAATAAAGTCAGAGAAGTTTCTTCATCTTCTCAAAGTAACACAGCTTATTAGTAGTGTCACAGAGGCTTAAGCCAAAAGAAATAAAGTAGCCAGTATTAATATCCTGCTTTGGAGGGCAACAAAATCTTCCCAGAGTCTCTGAAATAACACCACTAACTATCTACTCCAAAGATTAGCCTTAGAGAAAAATATGGAAAAGACTGATTCTGTAATATGGAAACATTAAAATAGTGTTTGCAGCCATATAATGATCCTTTCCTCCCTTTCTACAAATGATAGCAATTTGGTAGAGAGGGAAACAAAATGTGTTTGATGTTATTTGTTCTTTGTGAAGCCATGTTGCTCATTATTCAGCATTTTGTGCTCCTGTAGGCATTTTCAAATTGATAGTGTAATGACTTTTTCCACTATCATCCCAGGTACTGAAGTTAAGATAACAGGTCTACAATTTCCAGGATCATCCTTTTAGTAAAATTAGGCGTTGAACTCTATTTCAGACTTCTGGCACTTCTGCTCTGAACAACTTCCTCAAAATAGCAGCAAAGAACTTTGCAATAACATGCACCATTGCTTTTAGAATCCTTAGTCGCTGATCATTAGGACCTCCTGATTTAAATGCCATCCAGAGTTTTCAAGTTATTTCCAACTATTTCCATCCCCAACTTATTTTGTCACAATGCAGTTTCTCATAACTACCTTAGACATAGGATAAAAAATGAATAAACCTGAAAGCATTTCTAAGCAATTGATCAAAATTTATTTTTTAAACACTCATTGTAATTGCAGATTTCCTCATTTTCTTGACTTTTAAAAATTCTTCATTCTTAAAAAGAGTTATCAAATTTTCAAATAATTTTCAAATTATCACTCCAGATCCCAAAAAACAAAGAATGTATATTCTTTTAAGTTTGTGGCCTTCAGATAGTTGTAAATTCTGTCTCCCTTCTTCTGGTTGACATAAATAAACTGTTATATGACTCATCTAATGGTATGAATGCAGATTGGGATAAGAGAACTTTGGTCAAAGCAAAAGCAAAACCAAATATTGCTTTCCAACTTTGCAGCAAATCACTTTAGCTCCAAGGATACAAAATGTATCCTTAGCAGTTAGGGGAATTTCACCATATTATATTAACAGTAGTTGGGCTTGCCTAGTGTTACTTGAATCTAATTATATCTTAAGTGATCGATTTTAATTATATCTTTTCCAATTTTCATAATGTTTTCATTATGATCATATAAAAAATAAAAGCATTATCCATGTTTTAATCAGATAGGTGATGAAGTTTCAAGGCTTCTAAGCAACACTTATTATCCTCACCAGAAAAGAAAATTTTAACTGTAGTTTCAACCAGGGAATATTTGGATGAGATAATTAAATGTAAACTTAGTGATGAAATTGACATTAAGGAATAAAATGAGTTTAAAGAATTTCTAGCAAGATTTAGGAAGTACCACACCATAACCTAGGACATAATTCTGCAGGATTATGAACGCTTTTTTTTCTAACTGTGCAAAAGCCTTAAAGATAAAAAGATAAGTTATAGGGGAAAAAATCTGCCTAAAGATTCATAAAAACTTCTACCAGTCAGAAATATTTGAATTAAATCTTCACGTAGTAATCATGACATGATAAAATTTCTGTAAAAGATGTCATACCAAATTAAGTCAGGAAAAGTTCACAATCAACAAAAAATTCTGTTATAATATATTGACCTCTGAACCACTGAATTGGTAGATAATTGTAAAGGAAAGCTCTGTGCGAAATCAGGTTGACAAACTGAGCAAACTCTTCCTTGGAGTGGCTAATGAAAAGGAAGAAGTGACTTAGCAATTTGAAGACGGTGCACCTTGGCTTTCTAATATAGTGAGTCACGCTATATGTCTTAGTTCAGGCTGCTATAATATAATACCATAGACTGGGTGGCTTACGCACAACAAAATTTTATTTCTTATAGTTCTGGAGGCTGGAAATTTGAGATTAGTGTGCCAATATTGTTGGGTTCTGGTGAGAACTTTTTTCTAGGTTGTAGACTGCTCACTTGTATCTTCACTTTGGAGAAAGAGAGCGGATAGCTCTTTGGTATTTTATTCATGAGGTCTCTACTTTTGTGAGTTAATTATCTCCCCTAAACTCCAAATACCATCACTTTGAGATTAGGGTTTCAACGTATGAATTTTGAGGGAAACAAAATATTCAGTCCCTTGAAATCCACATTTTAGGCTTTAATTTTATAATCACAAAGTCCATTGTAATTATTTCTGACCAACTTGACCGTGGGAATTTGCATGATGATCCAGAGCAGAAAGCAGTTCTTATTTGGCTTTATGTTTATAACAGTATCCACTTTTTCTTCTACTACTTGATATGAAATTCATTTTTATTAATAATCTATCTGAATATGAACTATTTAAAGAAAAATGAAGGGTAATTCTTATTTTTAGTATGAAAAACTTCAAGCTTCAATATATATTTTAATATTTTATTCAAAAATTAAAATATGCCATACATGTATGATATATTAATTGAAATCACACTTTTCCTATTACTCATAATTTTTTGACATATCACCTCATGCACTCAACTATTAGCCAAAAAATTTACTTCTTTAAATTATTATGAATTGTCTAAGACATAAAATGTAAAATTATTAAGTTATATATTAGAATTATTAATAATATCTTCTGGATACGGGTTCTTGGGTGGCTCAATTAGTTAAATGTCTGTCTCTTGATTTTGACTTGGGTCATGATCTCAGTGTTGTGAGATTGAGCCCCACATTGGGATCCATGGTGGGTGTGGAGCCTGCTTAAAATTCTCTCTCCTTCTCCCTCTGTCCCTCCATCCTTCTCTGGCCCTCCCCCTTCATCTCTTAAAAAAAAATACCTTCTAGATAAACACACTAAGGGAATTGCCTCACTTTGGTATTTTTATATTATATTGGTATATTATATTGGTTATATAGAGTGATAGTCCTAATTATAATTTTTGAAATAGTGAAGACGGAAAATTCAAAGTACTTCATGGGTGGTCAGAAGAACAGAGTGTAGTGACATTTTATATATCCAGATCTATAGCCATCTATATCTATCTGTATCTCAGTGCTATGAATATGTAGAAAGCTATAATTAAACTGATCTATAAAAGAGAATAACTTATTTATTTGTGGTTGCCTCACAAAAAAAGAATTAATGTGAAATAGCTCAACTTCAGGTAAGTTTCCTCCAACACAAATTTGTATTTAGTTATTTTTTGCTAATAACTTTTCCTTGGGAAGTGTATTCCATGAAATGCCAAGGGTTTGTAATCAAATAAATTTGAGAGATGTTGCATACTCTATTCTCCCTCTTGGTAACTCAGTGCACATTAGCATGGTACAGGCTTCTATAAGTATCTCAGTTAAGACATCTGGTCCACCTTGATTAAAGAAAAGTTTCCGAAGCTCATTTGATCATAATAACATTTTTCTATAAGTCCTAATGGCAGCCAATAAACTAGAGTCCTACATAAGCCAGTTTGGGAAATGCTGCAGTGAAGGAAATAGACTTGATGTTGAAGTTGAAAGAGATCTCTGAGATCAGTTAGACCAGCACATGGATTTTACTGAGTCCCATGAGAGATAATTTTTATCTTCCCAGCACATAGACACATAGTGACTACTTATATATTGTCATTTAAATGAATTCATAGATGAACAATAAGGCTAGGGTTAGAACTCAAGGCTTAATCCATTGAACTTTTTGAAGGACTTACCTTATTTTCTCTTATGGACGATGTAATCAGCTCAATAGGGTCTCTTATAAAGGGAGTTATTAGTTATATAGCCCTGGGCATGTATTTTCTTTGAGAATCAGGAAACAGTTTTCTTACAAGGTTATTTATCAGTATTAATTGAGGTGTCACACATGACAAAATGCTTACTACACACTGCACATTAAGTATTCAGTAAATGTTACTTTATCTTCATTTCCCTTATAGTCGTATTTATGAAAATGATTGTGTTCGTGATAGTATCACCCTATACACTAAAAATATTTTTTGTATTTTTATAATTATACAGTAGCATAAGAAACATAAATCATAAGTACACAGAATCCTGAGGTTTTTTTTGAGGGTGGAGGGGCAGAGGGAGAAAAAGAATATCAGGCAGGCTCCACGATTAGCATGGAGCCACACATGGGGCTTGATCTCACAACACTGAGATCATTACCTGAGCCAAAATCAAGAGTCAGACACTTAACCAACTAAACCACAGGCACCTCCTGATTACTGAGTTTTAATAAGCTGAACAAACCTGGATAATAATTACCTAGGTTAATAAACAGAATCACAGAAGACATCCGTACGCCTCCTCCCATTCACTATTCCTTAAGGGGTATTTTATATAAATAAAATCATGCAGTACATAATCCTTGTGTATCTGACTTTTTTTGCCTCAACACTATGTGAGATTCATCATGTTTTTGTATGTAGGCAGAGAGCATTCTTTGTCATTGCTATACAGTATTACGTTACATGAGTATACTACGGTTTATTTGTCTACTCTACTATTGATGGGCATGTGGATAGCTTCCAGTATGGAGGCATAATGAGGAGTTCTGTAATGAACAGTAATGCACATGTCCTGTGGTGAACATATATATGTATTTCTATTGGATTATGCTTAAGAGTGGAATTTCTGGGTCATAGGAAATGTATATGTTTAATTTTAGTAAATAGCAGATAGCTTTCCAATGTTTGTAACAACTTGCACTCCTACCAGCAGTACATGAGAGTTCTAATACTTTCCAAAATGTTTAAATTATAGCCATGGATGTAAAACAAGAGTAACAGGGGTGTCTGGGTGACTCAGTCAGTTAAGTGGAGGCCTTTGGCTCAGGTCATGATCCCAGGGTCCTGGGATCGAGTCCTTCATTGGGATCCTTGTTCAGTGCTCCCTCTCCCTCTGACTTCTTCCTGCTTGTGCTCATGCACTCTGTCAGATAAATGAATAAAATCTTTAAATAAATAAATAAATAAATAAAATCGAGCAACAAAATACAAACTGTGAATTAGATGTAGTGGGTATTAATGAAAGAATACTGTATTGACTGGTTTCTTGGGTTGTAGTAGAGGCTCTTTCAGCAACTCTGTGATCTTGGGAAAAAATATTAGAGAATAATTTTAACATCTGTAGATTTAGACATTTGAAGAACTATGGCTCCTTTCTTTGAAAAAATGCATACACAAAATGCAATTTTGGGGGTGGTTGTCCTGGAGCCCATAAATAGGGGTGATGACTGGGACTCATCATGAATTTAGGTAAACATATCTGAACTAGATGACACTTGAAGTGTCTTCCAGTGTTAACAATGGTATCAGGATTATTTTTTTAATCAGTACATCAGCTATTATTACTTATATACATCATATATATGTGATATGTGTATATATATATATATATATGTTTGAAATACAACCTTAAATAATAATAGGTGATGTATTATATATATATCATATATATATCATGTATATATCTACATATATATCATGTATATAGGCATGTATATGTATATGTAGATATATACATGATATATGTGTATATGTATACATGTATATATATCATATATATATCGTGATATATATATTTATATGTTTGTATACGTATACATCAGTGTATGTATACGTATACATACGTATACATTGCACCATCAGTGCAATTTACCTGGGAAATATTTTAGTATACCAAATATATGTTTGAAATACAAGCTTAAATAATGATAGCTGATGTATTATATATATCATGTGTATATGTGTGTGTGTATATATATCATGTATAGATGTCTATACATGTATACATATACATATATATCATGATATAGATATATACATGTATATACATGTATAGACACATATGCATATACATGTACATATGTATAGATATACATGTATAGATACATATGCATATATACATGTATACATACATATGTATCACGATATAGATATGTACATATATACATGTATAGATGCATATGTATGTATGTGTACATGTGTGTATACATATGTGTCTATACATGTATATATCTATATCATGATATATATGTATATGTATACATGTATAGACGTCTATTCATGTATAGACATCTATACATGATATATATATATACACACACATATATACATGATATATATAATACCTCAGCTATTATTATTTAAGGTTGTATTTCAAACATATATTTGGTATAATAAAATATTTCCCAGGTAAATTGTACTGATGGTACCAGCAGAGAGAAGTATTTCCAAATATTTCATCATTTAAAAAATTGTTTAAAAGCATATTTAATAATATGATTACAAAATTACCAAAAAATCAATAAAACCTGAAACATAGATAATACTGTACTATTATTATTGAATAACAATTCATACCATCATTCTAACAAAATTATGGGGACATGGCAATAATTAGTTTTGTTAAATCTTGATAGTATAAATTTTTTAGAAAGGATGGATTTTATATTCTTTCAAACGAAGGAAAATTTAACATTCTTTAAATCAATGCAACTGACTGGGTATTTGTAGAGAAGCCCTCTATAATATATTCAAAAGGGCAGTTTCTCTCATAACAGTGCTGTCTTATGTCTATTATACACTTCAGTATGAAAATATGCCCTTTATGGAATCATCTCGAAGTTTTTCAACTTAAAGTGTGATGATTTGAAAAACAACCTGAGGTCTTATTATACAAAGTTTTACACCATAGTTCTTTATATTACTGTCAGGATTCATCCCTCTCTAAGGACTTCAATTGTGCATTAAGAGGATGAAAACATTAGGGGCACCTGGGTAGCTCAGTCATTGGGTGTTTGCCTTCAGCTCAGGTCATGATCCCAGGGTTCTGGGATCAAGCCCCTGCCTTGGGCTCCCTGCTCAGCAGAAAACCTGCTTCTCCTTCTCCCACTCCCCGTTCTTGTGTTCCCTCTCTAGTTGTCTCTCTCTCTGTGTCAATTAAATAAACAAAATCTTAAAAAAAAAAAAAAGGATGGAAACATTAAAGGCAATATGTTAGCTAACCATCACATGAGCCAGGATTCATTTTTCTGGTCACCTCATTATCATCTAAATGTTGTTGGACAACAGATCTGTAGAAGAAAGGCATGCTGGACGGGAAAATACTAAAAAAGAAAGAGTTCGGGAGCATATGACATCAAATTGAGCGAAAATTTTACTGTCATAATGGCTTGGTTATATAGAGAGGAAAAATTAAGTAGGGTATAAAGAAATATCCTGAAAAGAGATGTGATTTCCAAAAGAGAACCATATTTTGCTTTCTCAGAAACATTAAGAATAATCTGCATCATTATTTCCTGAACCCCAAAATAAAGCATATTACAAGTATCCCATTCTCGTGTATTTTATAATAGAATAGATAACTCTAGTTTGGTGCTGTCTTACCTGGGAGGAGGTGGCTGGACTATTTGAACTCTCCAACTCACTTCCAGCAGCCCTCAAATATGTTTTGCTCCTGGGAGACAAAAATAAACATTATACATCTGGAAACATCAAGGTAAAACACTTAGAATACTTTTCTATATTATTTTAATTGAAAGATAGCATTCTTTCTTATAAAACTGCTAAGACTGCCCATGCTTGCCTCCAAAATAGAAATCCCTATAGTATTGTTACTCAGATTCCCACTGTTCTTCCTAGAGCCAACCCTGAAAATCAATAGAAGCTAGAAAATCATTTCATAAAAAATCTGCTATGAAGAAAACTCATTTTCCATTTATATAGCCAAGGAACTTGCAAAGCACTAAATTGTCATGTTTTTTCTCTTACATAAATTTGATAATTAAAACATTATACTGTAAACATATATTTTTATCCCCAGGGGTACAGGTCTGTGAATCACCAGGTTTACACACTTCACAGCACTCACCAAAGCACATACCCTCCCCAATGTCCATAATCCCACCCCCTTCTCCCAAACCCCCTCCCCCCAGCAACCCTCAGTTTGTTTTGTGAGATTAAGAGTCACTTATGGTTTGTCTCCCTCCCAATCCCATCTCGTTTCATTTATATGTTTATAAAAAATAAAAATTTAAAAAATAAATAAATAAATAAATAATTAGCAAAAAAAAACATTATACTGTGAAATTTTCAAAAGTGGATAACTCGCTATAGATATTTTAAATAAATAAAAGCTTAATTAAATAGATAAATGGGCAAGTGGAATAAACATTGGATAAAATGATCATAAAAATTTGTGACAACATTTGTTGTTTAAGGATGAATAGATATTCTGTTGTGGTATAATATGTAGTATTGTGTATGTGAGATTATATCTATTTCATATGATATAAATATATATGAACTATAGGAACAAAACTTTGATCTGGCCTCAAGTTGACTCTAATCTTGTACATTATTATACCTATTTTTACTATTTGTCCTGTTACAGCCAAAGTGGTGAGCTATATATATTTCAGAATATGTCTTATCTTCCTAGGTATGCTTTTGTTCACATTTTGTTCTCAATATTAAATGTTTTGCTTTTAAGGTTTTCTCTTTCCATTATAATCTGTTTCATTTCCTGCTGGTTCATATAAATGATGCTATATTCATTTATTTTAAGAATTTCTTTCCATTTCAACAAATATTTTTTTTCTTTTTCTAGTTTTTATTTAAATTCCAGTTAGGTAACATACAGTGTAATGTTAGTTTTAGGTGTAGAATTTAGTGATTTATCACTCATACACAACACCCAGTGCTCATCACAAGTGCCCTTCTTAATCCCCATCACCCATTTAACCCATCCCCCCACTCACCTCTCCTCCAGTAACCCCCAGTTTGTTCTCTATAGTTAAGAGTCTGTTTTCCGGTTTGCCCCTCTTTATCAGCAAACATTTATTGGGAACCTACTTTATATCAGGTAATTTTTTAAAAAAAAGATAGCATCTGTTTTCTACCATAATAAGATTGCAGTCTACTGAGGGAGACAGACAGTGAGCAGAAACAAACATGCGAATAAAAATGTAAATAGGTTCTAGGAAGGAAAATAAAATTAGGTGCAATCGGAAAGAACAATAGTGTGAGATAATTTAGGTTAAATAGCTAAGAAAAGCTCCTTTGTGAGAAGGAAGTTTTAAGTTGAAACCAGAAAAATGAATAGGCACCAACCAAGTGAAATAGGAGAATATAAAGAAGAATCAGCAGATGGAGGAGTGTGTACAGACTTCCTGAAGTGGTAATGTGTTACATGAATTTGGATGAAAACAACAAAAAGGTCAGTGTGACTGGAATACACTGAAGGGGAAAGTGGCACAAGATGAGGTTTGAGAGACAGACAACTGTCAAGTCAAAGAAGATCTTATCTAAGTGTTTAGTATTTAGAGCAATAAGATCATAAATATCAGAAATTGTTGTAACTGCTCAACTTGTATCATCACATTGAATCCTCGTGAAGACCTTGTGAGGTAGGTACTTACCAGTATCCTCATTTCAAAGATAAATGAGCTGAGTGTAGCTTGGGGTGGGAGGGTAGGGACAAGGTGGTTGGGTGATGGACACTGGGGAGGGTATGTGCTGTGGTGAGTGCTGTGAAATGTGTAAGACTGATGATTCACAGACCTGTACCTCTGGGGCAAATTATACATTGTAGGTTAATAAAAATAATAAATGTTTAAAAAAAGATAAATGAGCAACACAGAGGTTGAGACACTTGCTCATAGTCATTAGTATGTAGTACAGACGGGATTCAAACTCAAGTGTTCTGGTCCTAGAACCAGAATTTGATCCCTCAATAAGCATGGAGGGAAGCACTAGATGGGTTTTAAACAGGAAGCTTATCTCTTGAGACTTACAAATTCTAAAAATAATTCTGATTGAATTGGGTGGGGGTTGGGAGGACTGCTTCAAAGTGAGCAAAAGTTGAGAAATGGGGAAAATATTAGGAGGTTTTTACAGTAGTCCAAGGAATAAAAGACAGTGGCTTGGTTCCTGGTGAAATAAGAAAAGGGGATGGATTAAAAATATATCTTTTAGGGGCACCTGGGTGGCTCAGTCAGTTAGGCGTCTGCCTTTGACTCAGATCATGATCCCAGGATCCTGGGACTGAGCCCCAGGTCAGGTTCCCTACTCAGTGGGGAGTCTGTTTCTCCCTCTCATTCTGCCTCCTTCTTTGCCTGCTTGTGCTTCCTCTGTCTCTCACTCTCTGTCAAATAAATAAAATCTTAAAGATATATATATAATCTTAAAGATATATATATTTATATATTTAAAATATATATCTTTTAAATTTTTTTCAATATATAAATAAAATGGATGGGACTTAATATATTGGATGTGGGGAAGGAGGAAAGAGCCCAAAGTGACATATCTAGTAGGTGCTCCTTTTGCAGATAGATCATCACGATATCCTTGGTTTGCTTGAAGTTATAATTGAACTCAGCTAACTATTCTTTCTGTGGTAACTGTGAAGTTGGTTCTTTGTATGTCTCTGTTTTTGACAATGGCTCTTTTGCTAATTTGTTTTTTCCAATTTCTGTGTAAAACCAAATGTAGTTAATTTAATTCATTGGAATTTTTGATGAATTCCAAATTTTGATGAATTCATTGGAATTCATCAAGAAAATCAAATATAAAAAATAAGTATAATTCCTTAGCCCCAATATTATCAATAATCTTAAATCATAAGGCCTGACATCAGTTGAAGAACATCAATTGCCTCATCCAGACCTTTAAGAGTTTTACATTGAATCTTTGGTAATTATGAGACATCTTGGGTTTATCTATCAACTGTCCTTTCGGATACTACCAGTGTCAAACAGGATTTTATATTTTGTGACAAAATGTCACCACATTTACCATGTAATTTTCGGATCCAAGTTACCAGTGATCAGTGGGTAGGATAAGTTAAGACATGATTATTTCCAACTTGATTCTAGCTAGAAATTGTATGTTAAAAGTCACTGTATGTATGTGAAGAAGTCACTTTTTCTCTACACTCCTGGGTTTCTCTTTATAAAATCACATAGTATCAGTGATAACTACTTAATATATAAGAGCTCTTGGTTTCTTAGCATCTTTTTATAAAAGGATATTGCACGTTATCATGTGCAACAATACTAGAACGGCATTTTTTGTATTGCTTACGGCACCAGAGATTGTTTTAGTTTCTCCTTTGATCCTCTACATATTAAAAATCTGGCTCTCAATATTATGTGTTCCTATAATATGTGGCATTTTATGCTCCCTGATTTTGCAAAGCATATATACACATATGTATTATGGGTATAAATGGGTATGAATGCTGACAAATGCCTTAGTTCATTTGAAAAATCACTATTGCTTTAGAACTTGAGTATAACTTTTTCTAAAGATCAGGATCCATGATGACTACAATAAATTGGCTTTGGGTGGGGTTGAGCTATATACAGTATAAGACAGATGGAAGCCTCTCTACCAAACTGTCACTATTTTCAGGAACAAAATTCCCCCTGAATATGTCCCATATTTGTATAATGTTTTTGAAAGTTAATGGTACAAATGGAGAAGCAGCATGTGTGAAAATTAACTGGTTCATCCATCTGCCTATTAGATTCACATCTGATGCTATATATCACTTATTTTACCTAATAGGAAATTATTTCTTAACTAGGTCTCTCCAGTACCTATCAGATAATATCCAATCTTTATAACATGACTTTCAATGCCTGTACACAACCTAGGACCACTATTTCTCTAGCCTTACCTTCTGTTTCCTTGTACATGAACCTTTTCTTCAATTAAACCAGGCTTCTGTTGATTCGTGAAACCAAATGTGTATCTATATGAAGCATTTACTGTAGGCCTAGAATATTTTCCTTTTGCTCATAATACTGGATGGTCTTATATAGCCAACTCATTCAATAACTGAAAACCACCTCTTATGAATGTGATTATGAATGAGATATCCAGATAAGTCCTAAGATATTTTAAAAATATAATTCTGTTTATTTCTTTCTGACATTGAAACAGGATTCAAGGACCCCAACTCAATACCATGTTTATTTTTTCTTTTTTTTTTTTTTGCTAAGATGATTTCAAACTATGTCTTTTAGTAAGAAATGCACATATTTCAGGGCAAAGTAAATCTTTACTATTTTTAAGCTTGTATATCTCCTTCCTAATCTCTTTTACTATTGATGATTACACATTTTACAAAGTTTTGAAAATATATGGTCTCTCAATGTGAGCACTTGCTTGCATAGCAATTGTTTGGGAGGCAAAATTGTAGATAGTATGTATCAGGAAGTGACTAAACTAGGAACCACTTAAATGACCACAAGCTGATATTCATTTTGAGACTCTCATGCAATCCAAAAGAATGATTGCAAGTTATGTCTAGAATAGAAATTCTCAGAGACCCTGTTCATTTCTAAAGTATCTGAGTAGTGTCTTAGCAAAGATATGGGCTATATCAGTGACACTACTGACTGTGGACAAGAAGCCAAATGTGCTAAAAATACTTATCTCACTGAAAATATTTTTCT
Source organism: Mustela nivalis (assembly GCF_964662115.1). Taxonomy (NCBI): domain Eukaryota; kingdom Metazoa; phylum Chordata; class Mammalia; order Carnivora; family Mustelidae; genus Mustela; species Mustela nivalis. The sequence continues at coordinate 33,594,719 of NC_139040.1, forward strand.
CCAGGCTTATAACTACCTTTAAAAGCATTAGCTTTGTATAGTATGGCCTGTTTTAAAAAATAATCCTTTGATTTTGAGTTTATTGAAGAGTCATATGAATTGGTAAAAAAAAAAAAAAAGAGTGATCCCATGTACATTTATTCAGTTTCTCTGATCATAATATCTTGCAAAATTATAGTATACCACAACCAAGATACTGACATTGATATAATCCACCTATCTTATTCAGCATTCCCAGTTTTACTTATACACATTTATGTGTATATTTGTGTGCTTAGTTCCATACAAATTTATCACATGTATTACTTCCTTAATTCATACAGTGATTATGAGATTTATCCATCTTGCTTATTATTTTTCATTGCTATATATTATTCACTTATGTAAATATCTATGACTTATGTATTTTACTATTGATGAGATACACTCATTTCAAGTTTTACTCTATTACCAAGAATATGGCTATCAGTATTTATTGCTTTTGGTAGACATATGTAAGTATTTCTGTTGGGCAGGTACCTAAGAGTAAACTTCTAGTCATAGGTATGTATTCAGCTTTACTTAGCTTTATTGCTAAAAGTAGTACCAATTTCCTCACTCACCAGCAGTGTAGAGGATTCTTACCAGTCCATATATTATAACACTTGATAATGTCAGTATTGAAAATTACAGTCATTCTGGGTGCTGTGTACTATTACTTCACTGTGATTTTAGTTTATATTTGCCTAAGAATTAATTAAATTAAGCATATTTACAGACATTTGTTGGATATTTGAGTACTCTTTCTCTGTCTCTCTCTTTTTTAGAGAGAGAGTGCAGGGGGAGGGTTCAGCAAAGGGAGAGGGAGAGAGAGGATACCAAGTGGCCCCCACATCCAGCAGAGAGCTGCACATGGGGCTTGATCTCACAAACCTGACACTGTGACCCTAGCTGAAATCAAGAGTTGCACACTTAACTGACTGAGCTACCCAGGTGCCCCTGAATATTCTTTTTGATAAGTATTGTCTGTCCTTTTCTTACTGATTAGTAGAAATTCTTTATGCTTCCTAGACATGATCTTATGGAATATTTTAAATCTTTTTATATTTTGTTTTGAGAAACTATGATCCATCTTGCATTTTTTCTTCTCCTTAAAATTTGACTTTTAATTACTATTAGTACACAAATTTTCAAAATATGAAAGCAAACATAATTTATTCAATTACTTCTAAAATGAACATTGGTATAAAACAAACTTTAAAATACAAAATGTCTGGTCTTATGCATGTAACTGTCACCTGGGCATCATTTTTCAAAATCTTCTGAAAAACGTAATAACAAGTAAAATTTCCTATTATATTGAAACCCTACTGATTTATATTCTGTTCACTAAAAACTTATGATAATTTATTTAACTGAACTGATTTAGCAATTTCACAACATGGCAGTGTATATAACATTAAGTTATAAAAATCTCAAAGTTTAGAATCATCCAATTACATATTATTTTAGGTAACTCATCCCTTTTTACATCAATCAATAGTAATGTTTGATTTCCTTTAGATGTCAAAAGTCATACATCTATATACAAGCATTTATTTAAGTCAGAGGCTCAATTCTCCACTCAGATAAATAGAATGAAGCCCTAGAACATTTCCTTTCCTATGGTGAAAACTGTTAAATAGATGTTACTTTTTAATCCAGATGACTTCTGCCTTACTTGTACTCATCTGTGCGTAGGCACATATGCATTTAGCTCTATACAATCTTATCACATGTGTAGGTTTGTGTATCTACCACCACAGTCAGGGTACAGAAGAGTGCTATCATCACAAAGACCCCCTGTGTTGCCCTTGTATAATGATGACCACCTCCCTAGAGACTCCCATCCCCAATCCCTGACAACCACTAATCTGTTCTCCATCTTTATAGTTTTGATATTTCAAGAATAGTATATAAGGAGAATCATATAGAATATAGTCCTTTGAGATTGGCTTTTTTTTTTTTTTTTTTTTTTTTTTTTTTTACCTAGGACAATATCTGTGAAGTTAATTCCAGTCATTGTGTAAATCAATAGTTCATTCTTTTGATTTATGAGTAGTATTCCATAGTCAAAATGAACTTCAGTTTATCCATTCTCCCACTGAAAGACATCCAGGCTGTTTATAGTCTTTGGCTATTATAGATAAAGCTGCAATGAACATTTATGCACAGATCTTTGTGTGAACATAAAAATTTATGTCTAAGATCTGAGAAATTTTTTCTAATTCAAGGTCATGAAGATGTTTTCCTGTGCTTTTTTTTTTTTTCCATAAGAGTTGTATACTTTTATCTCTTACATTTAGGTCTATTCTGAGTTAATATTTATATATGATATAAAGTAGGTATCCAAATTCATCCATTTGCATGTGGATATCCCATTGTCCCAGCACCATTTTTTAAAATATATCCTGTCATCTTTAAATTTTTTGGCACTTTTGTTAAAAATTCATTGACCATAATTTAAGGGTTTGCTTCTGGGCTCTCAGTTATATTCCTTTCATCTATACATTCGTTTCTATGGCACTGCTACTCTGTCTTGATTACTGTAGCTTTGTAGGAAGTTTTGAAATCAGAAATTGTAAATATTCCAACCATACTCTTTTCGAAGAATGTTTTAGCTGTTCTGTATCCTTTGAGTTTTCATATCAATTTTAGAATCATCTTGTCAATTTCTACAAAGTAGCCAGTGGGTTCACTAATAGGCACTTCATGGAATCTGTAGATCAATTTAGTGAGCACTGCCATCTTTTCTTAAATTTAATTTCAATTAGCCACATAGAGTACATCATTAATTTCAGATGTAGTGTTCAATGATATATCAGTTGTGTATATAACACCCAGTGAACTCTGCCATCTTAACAAAATTAAATCTTATAATCCATAAATACAGGATGCTTACCCACTTATTTAGATTTTCCTTAATTGCTTACAACAATGTTTCATAGTTTTCAGTGTACTAGTGGTCTACTTCTTTTGTTAAACTTCTTCCTCCGTATTTTTATTTTTTGATGCTATTTTAATTATTTTTTAAAATTTATTTCATGCTTAGTGTATGAAAATACAATTAATTTTTGTACATTGGTCATGCCTCCTTCAACTTCGCTGAAATTGTTTTTAGCTAAAACTTCAATCCAATGTTGAATAAAAGCAGCAAGAACAGACGCCCCTGCTTTTTTTTTTTTTTAATAAACATATAATGTATTTTTATCCCCAGGGGTACAGGTCTGTGAATCGCCAGGTTTACGCACTTCACAGCACTCACCATAGCACATACCCTCCCCCATGTCCATAACCCCACTCCCTCTCCTGACCCCCCTTCCCCCAGCAACCCTCTGTTTTGTGAGATTAAGAGTCACTTATGGCTTGTCTCCCTCCCGATCCCATCGTTTCATTTATTCTTATCCTACCCCCCAACCCCCCCATGTCGTGTCTCCACTTCCTCATATCAGATCATATGATAGTTGTCTTTCTTCGATTGACTTATTTCGCTAAGCATAATACCCTCTAGTTCCATCCACATCGTTGCAAATGGCAAGATTTCATTTCTTTTGATGGCTGCATAGTATTCTATTGTATATATATACCACATCTTCTTTATCCATTCATCTGTTGATGGACATCTAGGTTCTTTCCATAGTTTGGCTATTGTAGACATCGCTACTATAAACATTTGGGTGCACGTGCCCCATCAGATCACTATGTTTGTATCTTTAGGGTAAATACCCAGTAGTGCAATTGCTGGGTCATAGGGTAGCTCTATTTTCAACTTTTTGGGGAACAGGCACCCCTGTTTTGCTTCTGATTTTAGTGGTTAAGTTTTCAGCCTTTTGTAATTAAGTATGATGCTAGTTGTAGATTTTCTGTAGATATACTTTATCAGGTTCTATTCATAGTTTCTGAATAGTTTTTTAATCATGAAAGGGTTTTAAATTTCAGATAAATAATTAGTTGTTAATTTTATTGAAGATGACTTGTACGAGAACAGTCACCTTGTTCCTGCTGCTTTCAAGATTTTCTCTTTGTCTTTCAACAATTTAATTATAATGTTTCTATTTGGGGGCCACTTTGAGTTTATCTTACTTGGAGTTTGTTGAGCTTCCTGGATGTACAGATAAATATTATTAATTATAATTGGGATATTTTTAATCATTAATTCTTCAAGTGGTCTTTCTGCCTCTTTCTTATTTTTCCTGAGAATCTAATTATGTGTATGTTTATATGCTTGTTGGTTTGCCACAGATTTGGGGGACTCTGTTTATTTTCTACATTATTTTTTCTTTCTGTTCCTCGGGCTAGATAATGTTTATGGACTTATCTTCTAGTTCATAGCTTATTTATTCTGCCAGCTCAAATCTGAAGTTGAGTCCCTCAAGTAAATTATTTTATTTTACTTAATGTACTGAAAGTGCTAAATTGTGTGTCAATTAAACTCAAATTTTTAAAAAAGTTTAAAAAATAGAACATCTATTTTTAAAATAATTTTAACTATACATGTGATAAAGGTCTCATATACTCAATACATAAAAATGTCTTATCAATAATAAACTTTTGGAAAGTATTTGAATGAACATTTAGTTAATAGAGAAATGGCCATTAAACATTTGAAAAGATGCTATATGTTAGTATACATTATGGGAATATAAATCAAAATCATAATGAGATACTATTTCACAACCACCACTATGAAGATAATATGAAAGATGGGCAAAGATGTTCAAATAGCCTTTTCAATAAATGTTGTGGAAGCAATTGAACATCTATAGAAAAAAAAAAGAGCTTCAGCATAAACCTCATACTGTACATATAAAATCAACAAAAATATATTAAACATTTATTTAAAAAACATTTAGGGGTGCCTGGGTGGCTCAGTGGGTTAAAGCCTCTGCCTTCAGCTCAGGTCATGATCTCGGGGTCCTGGGATCCAGCCCCACATCGGGCTCTCTGCTCAGCAGGGAGCCTGCTTCCCCCTCTCTCTCTGCCTGCTTCTCTGCCTACTTGTGATCTCTGTCTGTCAAATAAATAAAATTTAAAAAATTATTTTAAGAATCTTCAGGATCTATAGCTAAGGCATAATTCTTAGACATGATAATGACAAAATGGACAATCAGTCAAGAAGATATCACAATTTTAAATATTTATGCACCCAATATTGGAGGGCCTAAATATATAAAACAAATACTAAAAAGAGTAATAAACAGCTATGCAATATAGTTGGGGACTATAATATATCCCATATATATATATACACATATATACATATATATAATATATATTAATTTATCCCATATATATATAATAATATATATATTATATTGACCAACAATAGATAGGTCATCCAGAGAGAGTCAGTGAGGAAACAGCAGATTTGAACAACATTATAGACCAAAAGATCCTAACAGACATATAAGAACATTCCACCTGACAGCAGAATACATGTTCTTCTCAAGCACTTCCTAGGATAGATATATGTTAGGCTGCAAAATAAGTCTGAACAAATTCAAGAGGAAAGAAATTACATCAAGTATCTTTTCTGATCACAATGGAATAAAACTAGAAATCAATAAAAGGAGGCTAGGTGGTATATTCACAAATACATGGAAATGAAACACTTCAGGACAACCAATGGATCAAAGAAGAAATCAAAAGATTTCTTAAAGAAATTTTAAAAACTTTGACACAAGTGAAAATTAACCAAAACTTATGGGATGCAGCAAGAGCTTCTCTTAGGGAAGAATTAATAACAATAAACAGAACAAAAAAATGAATACATCAAATGAGCAACATAATTTTATACCTCACAAAACTAGGAAAAAGAACAAAGTAACCCAAAGTTATCAGAAAAAGGAAATTAAGACTAGAGGAGAAATAAATGAAATAAAGAATAAGAAAATAATAGAGCAGATTAACAACACCAAGAGTTAGTTCTTTGAAAAGATAAAACTGACAAACCTTTATCTAGACTAAGAAAAAAAGAGAGAGAGAAGATCCAAATAAATAAAATTATAAGCTACAAATATATAAAATTATAAATAAAATAAAATTATGAAAGAAGAAACATTAAAACTGATACCATGGAAATACAAAGAATCATGATACTACTGTAAAAAAACTACATGACAAGGGGGTGCCGGTTAAGTGTCTGCCTTCCACTCAGGTCGTAATCCCAAGGTCCTGGGATTGAGCCCCACATCGGGCTCTCTGCTCAGCAGGGAGCCTGCTTCCTTTCCTCTCTCTCTGCCTGCCTCTCTGCCTACTCTGTGATCTCTACATGAGATCTACATGACACCAAATTGGGACAACCTAGAAGAAATGGATAAATTCCTAGAAACATACAACCTACCAAGATTGAGCCACAAAAATATAGAAAAATCTGGAAGATCAATAATGAGAAAGGATATTGAATCAGTGATAAAAACCTCCCAATCACAAAGCATAAAACTTCAGGACCAAATACTTTCACTAGTGGGTTCTACCAAAGAAAAAAAAAAATGAATGTCAATCCTTCTCGAACTCTTCCAACAAACTGAAGAACAAAGAACACTCTCAAACACATTTTAAGAGGCCAGCATTATCTTGATACCAAAGCCAGATACGGACTCTATAAGAAAAGAAGGCTACCCATCAGGGAGATTCAAATTAAAACCACATTGAGATACCATCTTACACCAGTTAGAATGGCCAAAATTAGCAAGACAGGAAACAACATGTGTTGGGGAAAATGTGGAGAAAGGGGAACCCACTGTTGGTGAGAATGCAAGTTGGTGCAGCCACCTCGGAGAACAGTGTAGGGATTCCTCAATAAATTAAAAATAGAGCTTCCCTATGACCCTGCAATTGCACTACTGGGCATTTACCCCAAAGATACAGATGTCGTGAAAAGAAGGGCCATCTGTATCCCAATGTTTATAGCAGCAATGGCCACAGTCGCCAAACTGTGGAAAGAACCAAGATGCCCTTCAACAGAGGAATGGATAAGGAAGATGTGGTCCATATACACTAAAGAGTATTACACCTCCATCAGAAAGGTTGAATACCCAACTTTTGTATCAACATGGATGGGACTGGAAGAGATTATGCTGAGTGAAATAAGTCAAGCACAGAGAGTCAATTATCATATGATTTCACTTATTTGTGGAGCATAACAAATAACATGGAGGACATGGGGAGATGGAGAGGAGAAGGGAGTTGAGGGAAATTGGAAGGGAGGTGAACCATAAGAGACTATGGACTCTGAAAAACAACCTGAGGGTTTTGAAGGGGTGGGGAGTGGGAAGTTGGGGGAGACAGGTGGTGGGTATTATGGAGGGCACGTATTGCATGGAGCACTGGGGGTAGGGTGCATAAACAATGAATTCTGTCACGCTGAAAATAAATAAATAAATAAATAAGGAAAGAAAAGAAGGCTACCGACTATGCCTATAAGAAAAGAAAACTACCAACCAATATATCCCTAATGAATATATATGCGAAAATTCTCAACAAAATATGTACAAAACAAATTCAACAGCACACTAAAAGGATCATACTCAATGATTAAGTGAGATTCATCTCTGGGATGCAAAGATGATCCAACATGCACCAACCAATAAATGTGAATACAACATATTAATAGAATGAAAGATATGGGGCACCTGGGTGGCTCAGTGGGTTAAGCCGCTGCCTTTGGCTCAGGTCATGATCTCGGGGTCCCGGGATCAAGTCCCGCATCGGGCTCTCTGCTCATCAGGGAGCCTGCTTCCTCCTCTTTCTCTCTTTGCCTGTCTCTCTGCCTACTTGTGATCTCTTTCTGTCAAATAAATAAATAAAACCTAAAAAAAAAAAAGAATGAAAGATATAAATCCCATGATCTTCTCAAAAGATGCAGAAAGGTATCTGACAAAACATCTTTCATGATGGAAAGCTCAACGTATTGGGTATAGAAGGGACATACCTGAATATAATAAAGGTTATATAAAATAAATGCACATCTAACAACATACTCAGTCGTGAAAGGTTGAAAGCTTTCCTTTAAGATTAGGAAGAAGACAATGGTGCTCATTCTTACCACGCCTATTCAAAATAGTACTGGAAATCCTAGCTAACACAATCAGGAAACAAAAGACACCTGAATCATATAGGAAGAGTAAAATTGTGTTTGTTTGCAGATCACATGAATATATATATATATATACACCCTAAAAACTCCACTAAGAAACTATTAAAACTAATGAATGCATTCAGTAAAGTTGCAGACTATAAAATCAACATATAGAATGCAGCAACATCAATTTCTTTCATGAGTACTTTATAGTTTTCTGAGTATAGATTCTGTGTCTCTTTGGTTAGGTTTATTCCTAGGTATCTTATGGTTTTGGATGCAATTGTAAATGGGATTGACTCCTTAATATCTCTTTCTTCTGTCTTGCTGTTGGTGTAGAGAAATGCAACTGATTTCTGTGCATTGATTTTATATCCTGACACTTTACTGAATTCCTGTATAAGTTCTAGCAGTTTTGGAGTGGAGTCTTTTGGGTTTTCCACATATAGTATCATATCATCTGCGAAGAGTGATAATTTGACTTCTTCTTTGCCGATTTGGATGCCTTTAATTTCCTTTTGTTGTCTGATTGCTGAGGCTAGGACCTCTAGTACTATGTTGAATAGCAGTGGTGATAATGGACATCCCTGCCGTGTTCCTGACCTTAGCGGAAAAGCTTTCAGTTTTTCTCCATTGAGAATGATATTTGCGGTGGGTTTTTCATAGAGGAAAACACAAAGAAATGGAAAAATGTTCCATGCTCCTGGATTGGAAGAATAAATATTGTGAAAATATCTATGCTACCTAAAGCAATCTACACATTTAATGCAATTCCTATCAAAGTACCATCCATCTTTTTCAAAGAAATGGAACAAATAATGCTAAAATTTATATGGAACCAGAAAAGACCTCGAATAGCCAAAGGGATATTGAAAAAGAAAGCCAACGTTGGTGGCATCACAATTCCGGACTTCAAGCTCTATTACAAAGCTGTCATCATCAAGACAGCATGGTACTGGCACAAAAACAGACACATAGATCAATGGAACAGAATAGAGAGCCCAGAAATAGACCCTCAACTCTATGGTCAACTCATCTTCGACAAAGCAGGAAAGAATGTCCAATGGAAAAAAGACGGCCTCTTCAATAAATGGTGCTGGGAAAATTGGACAGCCACATGCAGAAAAATGAAATTGGACCATTTCCTTACACCACACACAAAAATAGACTCAAAATGGATGAAGGACCTCAATGTGCGAAAGGAATCCATCAAAATCCTTGAGGAGAACACGGGCAGCAACCTCTTCGACCTCTGCCGCAGCAACATCTTCCTAGGAACAACGCAAAAGGCAAGGGAAGCAAGGGAAAAAATGAACTATTGGGATTTCATCAAGATCAAAAGCTTTTGCACAGCAAAGGAAACAGTTAACAAAATCAAAAGACAGCTGACAGAATGAGAGAAGATATTTGCAAACGACATATCAGATAAAGGACTAGTGTCCAGAATCTATAAAGAACTTAGCAAACTCAACACCCAAAGAACAAATAATCCAATCAAGAAATGGGCAGAGGACATGAACAGACATTTCTGCAAAGAAGACATCCAGATAGCCAACAGACACATGAAAAAGTGCTCCATATCACTCGGCATCAGGGAAATACAAATCAAAACCACAATGAGATATCACCTCACACCAGTCAGAATGGCTAAAATCAACAAGTCAGGAAATGACAGATGCTGGCGAGGATGTGGAGAAAGGGGAACCCTCCTACACTGTTGGTGGGAATGCAAGCTGGTGCAGCCACTCTGGAAAACAGCATGGAGGTTCCTCAAAATGTTGAAAATAGAACTGCCCTATGACCCAGCAATTGCACTATTGGGTATTTACCCTAAAGATACAAATGTAGTGATCCAAAGGGGCACATGCACCCGAATGTTTATAGCAGCAATGTCCACAATAGCCAAACTATGGAAAGAACCTAGATGTCCATCAACAGATGAATGGATCAAGAAGATGTGGTATATATACACAATGGAATACTATGCAGCCATCAAAAGAAATGAAATCTTGCCATTTGCAACAACATGGATGGAACTAGAGCGTATCATGCTTAGCGAAATAAGTCAAGCAGAGAAAGACAACTATCATATGATCTCCCTGATATGAGGAAGTGGTGATGCAACATGGAGGCTTAAGTGGGTAGGAGAAGAATAAATGAAACAAGATGGGATTGGGAGGGAGACAAACCATAAGTGACTCTTAATCTCACAAAACAAACTGAGGGTTGCTGAGGGAAGGGGGTTTGGGAGAAGGGGGTGGGATTATGGACATTGGGGAGGGTATGTGCTTTGGTGAGTGCTGTAAAGTGTGTAAACCTGGTGATTCACAGACCTGTACCCCTGGGGATAAAAATATATGTTTATAAAAAATAAAAAATTAAAAAAAAAAGAATGCAGCAACATATCTATATGTTAATAATGAATAATATGAAAAATTTTAAAAGATCCATTTACAAAAACATCAAAAGAATAAAATACTTTTAGAGATAAATTTGACCAAGTAAGTGAATATATGTACACTTAAATCTATAAGACATTGATGAAGAAATTGAAGAAAACACAAATAAATAGAACAATGTCCCATGTTAATGGAATTTCATGGAATTAAAAGAATTAATATTGCCAAAATATCCAAATTACTGAAAGGTATCTATAGATTCAGTGCTATTCCTATCAAGATTCCAATGACATTTTTATCAGTAATAGAAAAAAATGGCTCTAAGATCCATATGGAGTGACAAATGACCCCAAAGAGCCAAAGCAACCCTGGGAAAGAACAAAGCTGGAGGCATCAAACTTTCTGATTTCAAACTATATTGCAAAGCTATAGTAATCAAACCAGTATGGTACTGGCATAAGAACAGACACATAGAGCAATAAGACAAAATAGATAGCCTAGAAATAAACCCATGCATATATGGTCAACTAATATTTGCCAGGGGAGTCAAGCATACTCGATGGAGAAAAGATAGTATCTTTAATAAATCCTGCTGAGATTTATTACCATCAGAAAGGATGAATACCCAACTTTTGTAGCAACATGGACAGGACTGAAAGAGATTATGCTGAATGAAATAAGTCAAGCAGAGAGAGAGCCAATTATCATATGGTTTCATTTATTTGTGGAGCATGACAAATAGCATGGAGGACAAGGGGAGATGGAGAGGAGAAGGGAGTTGAGGGAAATTGGAAGGGGAGGTGAACCATGAGAGACTATGGACTCTGAAAAACAATCTGAGGGGTTTGAAGGGGCGGGGGGTGGGAGGTTGGGGGAACCAGGTGGTGGGTATTAGAGAGGGCATGTATTGCATGGAGCACTGGGTGTGGTGCAAAAACAATGAATACTGTTATGCTGAAAAAAATAAATTAATTTTAAAAGATGAATAAACAAAATAAAAAAAATCCTGCTGAGAAGACTAGATATTCATATGCAAAAGAATGAAACTAAACCCTTAGCTTTTAGCACTCAAGGAAATTAATTTATGATCAGAACCTATATAACTCCTAAAAGAAAACAGAGAAAAACCTCTTTGACATTGGTCTTGGCAACGATTTTATGGATATGGCACCCAAAACACAAACAACAAACAGAATTAAACAACTAGAGCTACATTAAACTAACAAGTATGCACATAGTGAAAGAAATGATCAACAAAATGAAAAGTCAGTCTGCAGCATGAGATACAATATTTACAAACCACATATTTGTTAAAGGCTTAATATCCAAAATATATAAGGAACTAATATAACACAGTGACAACAACAACAACAAATAAATAATCCAACTAAAAGGTGGACAAAGGATCTGGGTAGATATTAATACAAAGAAGATATTCAAAAGTCCAACAGGTGCATGAAAAGGTGTTCAACATTACTAACCATAAATCATAAAGGAATTGCAAAGTCACTATGGAATATCACCTCACACCTGTTAGAATGAATATATATATATATATATATATATATATATATATATATAAATAATGATAAGTGTTGGTGAAAATGTGGAGAAAAGGGAACACTTGCGCACTCTTGGTGGGACTGTAAATTGAAACAGCCACCATGGAAAGCAGTATGAACGTTCCTTAAAAATAACACTATCACATGATACACCAATTTTATTTTTTTTTTAATTTTTAAAAGATTTTATTTATTTATTTGACAGACAGAGATCACAAGTAGGCAGAGAGGCAGGCGGGGTGGGGGGCAGGCTCCCCAGTGGGCAGAGAGCCCAATGGGGGCTTGATCCCAGGACCCTGAGATCATGACCTGAGCAAAAGGCAGAGGCCTAACCCACTGAGCCACCCAGGTGCCCAAATACAGCAATTTTAATTCTAAGTAGACATCTAAAGGAAATAAAATAACAATCAAAATGATATTTGCCCCCCATGTCTACTAAAGCATTATTTATAGAGTAAATTTTAAAAGTCCTCACTGCACATATTAAAAAAAAAAATTTAACTTTGTGAGGTGATGAAGGTGCTAACTAACCCTATTGTGGTAATCATTTTGTAGTCTATACAAATAAACTTACACCCTGTTATGTGTCAATTCTATATCAATAAACCCAAACAAAAAAAAATTATTTAAACATTCACTTAAGATGGGTCAATTCTATTTTACCTAATTTATTTTTCCAAAAAGTAGGTTTAAAAAACACATTTTGTGTGTGTGTGTGTGTGTATGTGTGTGTGTGTGTGTGTGTGTGTGTGTGTGTGTAAATAATACTACTAGAGACATGACTTCATTGTTATGTTTGCTTAACTGGACTATATTGATGAATGTTTAGATTGATTACATATTTTTATTATAAACAACAGTATTTTTGAATATTCTTAAATGTGCATCTTTGCACAGTTTTAAAATTATTCTTTTATTGAAATTACCAATTTATGGTAAATTTCTAGAACTAGAATTGTCCAGTCAATGAGTTCATATAATTTTTATATTCACTAATATGGGTAAACAATAATAACTCACCTGGTTTAATTAATATTTATTTAATTCTGAAATCAAACAAGGCTATACCTTTTATGTCAATTGCACTTTTTTTTATATTTTTATAATTATCTGTATATGCTATTTGCACACTTTCCTGTTGAGTATTTTTCTATCTTGGATTTATAATAATATAGTAAATTTTTCCATGTAGAATATGTAATAGGTTTGTCATATGCAAATACATCTCAGTCATTTGCATTTAAATCTTGCCTATTTTCATTTTGAGGCATACAACATATAGCTGCTTAACATGTTCATATAATGTACTCTATCAGTCTTTTTCTTAATGGTCTCTGCCTTTAATGCCATACTTAGAAAGACCATTGCCCTCCTCTTTATATATAGTCATCAGTATTTTCTGGTTCTTTATATTTTTTAATCTTAGATCTTTGTCTCTTTATGCTATCTGAAATTTATTTGGCTGTGTTATATTAGGAAGGAATTTACGTTTTTGTCAAATTATTAACTAACGGCATCATCTACTAAAAAAACAATCCTTTCCCCACTGATTTCAATCTACCTTTAACATATACTAAAATTTTGCATGTACTTGGCTATATTCCTACTTGACCAAAATTTTGTTCTTGCAACAACAAGATTTTGTTTTAAGTCCTCCCCTCCACTTTATAGTATATTTTTAAAGTTGGTCACTAATTTTTATCATTCTTAAAAGTATTTCCTGACTCTTGTTATTTTTTATTTCAAATGCTTAATTATTTTAAATATTTAATGTCTTTCAATAAAATTGTTAGGTCTTCATTATGAGCCTCCAACATCACCTATTTAGGTTTATATCTAGGTACTTTCCTTTGTGCATGTATGTTTAATATGAAGATTTCTTTTGTTTTCTTTCATAAATGTTTTTTTCCAGATGTACAGGATAGTGCATTTTTCGTATTTAATTTACATAAACTACTTAAATATATTAATTTAAAAGTTCTTTTGTTTTTTCTTGTTTTCCTTGTATAAGGTTCTTAAACATGTATGTATCTGCAACTAATGGTGATTAATAATTATAATATATATACCATGTATATAATTAATAATTAATAATTATAATATATATCATGTATCTGCAACTAATGGTGATTAATAATTATACCTCTTGTTTATTTGTTTACTTGACCTTATTGCTTTGATAAGAATCTCAAGCATATACTTTCATATAATAACAAAGTGCTACTACATCCCAGTATCTTTTTTGCCATGATTTTAATTTTAAAGGTTTTTATTTATTTATTTGACAGAGAGAGATCACAAGTAGGCAGAGAGGCAGGCAGAGAGAGAGAGGGAAGCAGGCTCCCTTCTGAGCAGAGAGTCCGATGTGGGACTTGATCCCAGGACCCTGAGATCATGACCTGAGCCGAAGGCAGCGGCTTAACCCACTGAGCCACCCAGGCACCCCTTTTTTGCCATGATTTAATGAGAGTGACCACAGTACTTTTTTGTAATGGGGCTCTAAATACTCTTTATTGTTCCATATGCTTCTACCCGTGGGAAAGCTCTTATATCTTTCTTTTTTTAAGTTTTTATTTAAATTCCAGTTAGTTAACTGTAGAGAACAACCTGATGGTTACCAGAGGGGAGGTGGGTAGGGAGATGGGTTAAATAGGTGATGGGGAATAAAGAGGGCACTTGTGGTAAACACAGGATGTTGTATGGAAGTGTTGAATCGCTATATTGTACACCTGAAACTAATATTACACTGTATGTTGACCACAGTACTTTTTAAACAATTATTGTTTATGTTTCAAATAGATATTATCATGTCGAGAATTTTTTAAAAAATAAGAATGGATTTACAATTTATCAACTAGGTCTTTAGTATCTTTCAATATGATCATGTGTTTTTTCTTCTGTGATATGCTAATGTAATTAATCATATTAAATCAGTCTTCCCAATATTTTACTTTTACGCTATTTTTTCCTATGGAGTCTTGAAGAAGTTTTCCTAGTTTTTTAAAATTAATTATAAATTTTAAGGTCTCCAAATGGAAAGGTTTAACTTAAAAACATACTGTGAAACAGCAGAAATGTTAATATAATTGCTACTATATTTTACCAAAATGCATAATTGGAATATTTGCTAAGTGAGGTTGATTTGTAAAATCAAGAGAATACCTGGAATATATTGTCGCTTCTTACTCCTAGTCTTCATTTTTTTTTAATCTCTAAAGAAATACTTGTTTAAGTATTTTCACTCATTTAGATGCTTCTTTGTAAGTTCTTAGGGATTTGTATGCATATTTTTACGTCTATTTACATCTATGTGCATACTATATATAATGTTTTTATCCCTTAAAACATAAATTTTCTTTCTTCCTCCAGCCTATCAGTGCTGCTGTCCAACTGATCCCAGGCCCTGCTGGATCATTTTAGGGTTTCCTAGGTTACATGTCCCATTTATCTTGTTGAATGGCTGTTTGTACTTCTTTTTCTTAGTCTTGGAAAATAAGAGAATCCAAAAACCAGTAGAAGCTACTGTATTAAATACAATGAGGGTTTCTGTGGGAACATAGGACTCTGTCCCTTACCATTGACACAGTTCCTTTTCAACTCTGTCCTAATCTGATCTGTCAATCAGATACTCAGCCCTTAGCTCATTTATTCTTTTGTAATAAGTTAACTGAGATAAAATAATTAAATGATTCAGTTAGCTTTCTAAACCTTATTCAAGCACCATGACTATCCACATTTTTAGTTTGTTTAAATGGTAAATTTTTTAAGTGCTTTTAAGAAAGTTGGCTTAAAAATTGTTGAATTTTATAAGGAAAACAAGTAAACATTGTGCCATGTCGCATAGTACTGCAATACACCCTTGTTGCTTTTTCTCTTCCTAGATTCTTTTCTAAATGTCCACTTTAATAATACTATGTGAGCTTTACTTAACACAGTAAATGGTTGTATTATTACTGTGGCAAATCAACCAAAAAGGAGGAAGTTTCAATGTGGTTACCTGTAATCATCTATGTACTTTCTTAATTCAAATAATGCTCTTTGTTAAGTTCTTTTTAAGAGCTTCAATTACAAATTATTAGTCATGAAATATTTTAGAGGTAAACACAGATGTTAATATACATCATTTTCATGTTCATAAAGCAGAAGAGGAAAACTATTTCTGAAGGTCAAAAAAAAAGAAAAAATAATGTAGTACATAGATACCATTCATGAGTTTTTAAGTCTACCTGTAATACAATACTGAAAATACAGTTTGGGCCAATTTTTTTCTTCTTGTTACTTTTCTATGTTATGCATTTAGAACTGGAAGGATAACAGAAATAATAAGTCACTGTGTAGACAGAAATTAGTGTTCCTTGTTTCCTATGCTTTCCAAGACTATCAAGTGGTACTAGACTAAACTGAATCATTATTAATTTTTTGATACCGTCTTATAGCACAGTTCACTTTGTTAATAAAGTAGGATTGTTGTTATTGTTAACATTTTCAATGTAAGAAAAGTCATTTAAATTCAAACAGACTCTTCTACAGCTTATTGGTCTTGATAGAGATTACTTCTGAATTTAATTACTTCCTATCAAAGAATGACCATAGAAATTAATTCTGCAACATCAATATCAATTACTTTTTCTTTTTAAAGGTTAGCTAGAGTATTAAATGTAAGTCATTTATTATAGCATTACCATTGTTTTTCCAAGGAATGGACATAGAGCAATATGAAAAAGCAAAATACTTCTCATTCATTGTATTTCTTTTACATGTTTAACCTTTTACATAGTGTTTCTCAAACTGTGCTCGGTAATTCATTTGCATTAGAATCTTTTAAGATTTAAGTGAAAATAAAGCCTCCTGGGTTCTATCTCAGATGGACTGAATTAGAATCTCTAAGTGTGGTCCTGGGAATATGAATTTTCCATTTCTGAAATTGATTCTAAAACTCAGTGGAGTTTGTGAACTACCGCCTTAAGAGTAAGGTTTTGAAAATATCTTCTATGCATTCTTTTTGAGGAAGCTCAACCACAGCCATTAATATGCTAATAGCTTCAAAGCTGTATCTACAGCAAAACTCTCTTTTGAGAGCTAGACCTATATATATATAAATCACTACTTATCCCTTATAACTGAGACATGTCATGAAGTGATCTCTGTATCACTGTGCCTGTTTCACAACACACACACACACAAACACTCATTTGCTCTCCTTCCACCTTAACCTGTACTTTTGGAGTCTAATGCCACCCAATCACCACAGCATTATGTCAACCACAACCACTTAATCACCAAGTCCTGTCAATTCTTCTTATATATTTTCAATCCATCCACTTCTCTCTTGGTAGATAACATCAAAATCTTCTTTATTGATTTCCCTACTTCTTGGTCCCTCACCAACACTTTCTCTAAGCAACAGCAATAGTAATCTTTCTAAAACACAAATATGATTATGTAGCTTGCCTCCTTAAAACCCCCCTCACTGGTTTCCATCAGAGTCAAGATAAGTCTACATTTATTGAATTCACATAACTACTTATCATATTCTTCATGATATAATTAGTCTGTATCTAATTATCTTACCATAAACTCCTTCTTCTCCCCACTGACACGTTTTGTTGCCATTTTATAGAACTAAA
Source organism: Mustela nivalis (assembly GCF_964662115.1). NCBI lineage: Eukaryota > Metazoa > Chordata > Mammalia > Carnivora > Mustelidae > Mustela > Mustela nivalis. Next base: position 33,612,405 of record NC_139040.1, read on the forward strand.
AATCTACAGTTTTAGGAATAAGTTACAGTCTCTTTCCTCCACAGCTTGTATCAAGTCATTATTTTGAAATTTCAATTTATTAATGTGTCTCCTCCTCTATACTTAGTTTGCTCACCTCTCTATCCCCAGTGTCAAAGCACAATTTCTAGTACCTAGTATAAGATCAAAAATTCTTCTGTATTGAACAGATAAATAATGGGTAACCTAGCATTTATTTATATCTATTAATAGTATGTGATATACAATAACATTTAGACACACAGGCTCTGGAAATGGAATCTCTGGGTTAAACTCTGGCTATGCTACTTATGGGATCTCAAATGATTTACTTAAATATCCCTATGTTTTAGGTCATTGATCTTTAAAATGTTTATAATAACATCTCTCCCTTAAGATTGTCAGAAAGATTAAATGAGAAAATACATATACAGTTGTTAAAATGTTAGGCACAAAGCAGGTACTCAAGAAACATTAGCTACTAATGGGGCACCTGGGTGGCTCAGTGGGTTAAGCCTCTGCCTTTGGCTCAGGTCATGATCTCAGGGTCCTGGGATTGAGTCCCGCACCCGGCTCTCTGCTCGAGAGCCTGCTTCCTCCTCTCTCTCTCTCTCTGCCTGCCTCTCTGTCTACTTGTGATCTCTCTCTCTGTCAAATAAATAAAATCTTAAAAAAAAAAAGAAAGAAACATTAGCTACTACTTTTATTTCTTTTATGATTCAAGAATTATTCCCCACCTTTAACACATCTCACCATTTTATTCATTTTAATTTTCTTGTCTGCTCTCAGCAATCATCTTGGAAGAGTCGCATATTTTTTGGTCTAAATGTAATGGATGCCTCTCCACACCCTCTTTCATTTTAGAGGATTTTCTCTGGATCTTCCCTAGCTCTGACACTGTTAGGTGTGATGACCAAAATATTAAACATTATTCTTGACAAGATGACATACTCAAAAGAAAAATATTTTTAGTTTCTATAGAATTTCCTGACAACATGGAATATTTTTTTTTGTCTCAGTACCCCATTAACACTTTGAGACAATATCTTTAGGATGAGTATATGAGAATATCACAAACATAATAATTTCCTTGAGGCATAGTTGATATCTCTAAACCCACATCTCAAAACCTTGTGCTTGAACAAAATTTTTGTTGGCAACAGAAAGATTTCTTTGTTATTCATTTTAAAGAAAAATAATAAATGATTCAGCCTTGGGGCAGACTTATACCAATATACTATTTTTAATTTGGTCAGGTCTTAACAAGGTTTGTTAAGGCCAAGAAATAAGTTTTACAAGATGAGGAAAATGGAAAATTTACATAAATTCATATATAAAATTTCATAAGATTTTATAAGATTTGAGTTCTTATCTTTCTTTTGCTGTTTTTGACTGAAAATTATAATTTTGGAGAGTTCCAAAAGAATAGTTTCTTAAATAAATGTTATACATTTTAAAAACTTTTGCAGCAATACTACAAATAAAGTTTTTAGGAACAGTTTAATATTTTCAAATCAAAGAATCAGCAGTTTAGACATGAAAAACGTGACAAAAGTTATATATACTAATTCACAAATAAATGGAAAATGGGGACCAGAAAATATATGTAACCAAGATGATGTCACACAACTGGACAAGCGTCAAGATATCAAGATAGAATGTATATGTGCTGACTCAATTTATTGTTTTTACTAAAAAATAATAATCAAATTAGTTTATTAGAATGGGGAAATATAATGAGAAAAAAATGACAGAATTGAAATGGAGGAAAGAATTCTACAACACAAGTTAAAATGGCAGAGGTGGATAATTATATCAATGGGTTATAATGAGGTAGAGAGGTTTATACCTTGTTAAGGGCTTCAAAGTCACAGGCAATGTAGTTGGACACAAAGCAATATTCGTATACCTTGAAAGTTGTACTGAAAAAGATCTTTTATTGAAGAAGACAACCACGTATATGTAGGGGCAATGAGTAAAATTAATTTTGAAACTTTAGAAGTAGGTTTGTTCTTTAAAGAAATCTTATTTAAAATGCCATAGTGACAATTGTCCTATAAAATGAGCAACCAGAGCCCAAATGTGTATTTATCAAAGTGTGGTTTGCTGACCATCTGTATTAGAATCAGAGAGGATTCTTTTTAAACAGTTTCCTAGATTCCCATTCTGGATCCCTCTCAGAACTTCACAATCTGAATTTACAGGAACAGAGCCTGGAACTACATTTTGTGGCCACCACATGCACACCTCACACACAGATACACAAAACCACCACCACCACCCTGATTCTCTAATGGTATAATATTTTAAGTCATGAGTTAGTTTAAGAAACATTTACAAACATTCATATTTTAAAAATAGAGTGAGGTGATGTGAGCATTATGGTGACATAAGACATTTCTCTTTTTATTTCTCTGTTTTAACAATAAAAAATATAATATCTACAAACAAAAACACCTTTGCAGGTATTATGGGATCTAGCACCACAGGCCAAGGAATTCTGAAGGAGTCTTATCCACCTGTGCATCTGGTAATAGGGAAACAGACCTCAGTATATCTTCAAAACCAGCAGCCCCAGCAAACCTACCCACTCCCCTCATGTTGTGGCTGGGGAAAAGTCTACAGAGTATTGATCGAGCAGATACCCATGCAAGAGATAGAATTTGCAGAAGTCTAACCTTCTTGAGGAGAGATTCCAGTATGTGAATAGAGAAAAAAAATTGAGTTTGGTGGGAGTGGAGACAGCAATAAGAGAAAATTTCTCAGCACCTCCTTTCCCAAGGAAATTCTTCATGAGGCTGATCTATCCAATGATGGTGTCCTCTACCATGGTGGAAAGGACAGCAGTAAATGAGTGCCTGGCCACACCAGCTGTGCAGGTCAGCTGAAGAAACCTATTTTTCTTCAATAGCACCCAAAGCACGGAGGTGAGTCTCCAAACTGGGCAGGTAGGTGATTGGGAAAGAGATAGGTAAGAATTTCAAAGGAAATAAAGGAATTGAATTCAGCATGAAGTCTATGCAGGAGATTTTAGAAGTACCACAAACAGTGATCTCCCTACTGGTTACATGGGCACCCCAACAGTATGAATGCTAACCCCATACCTCTTCCAACTCTGTGGCTGGCTCTTTGTGCATGCTTCTGTGTGTGATGCTGAGAGAGTTGTAGTAGACAAGAAACGTGCCCAGAAAAAGGCCCAGCAAGGGGGAAACCACAAACTTGACTTGTAGCGCCACCTTCTGGAAAACAAAAGAGGCGTTTCCAGTAGACAAACTGGTTAGTAACATTAAGGAGAAAAGACAGAAAAGCTTAAGAATTCTGCCACAAGAGGGAGCAAGAAAAGTGGAGCAGGTGCATCCATACAAAGGTGGACAAAACCCCAGAAAATAAAAACCATCAAAGAGAATATTTCATATGAAGGCAGCTAGCAAAGATTTGAGGAGGTGTCTGCTACTTCAGATGTGAAAGTACCAACACAAATCTACAGAGAGCATGAAAAAAATAAAGGAAACCTACCATCACAAGAAGAAATAATTATTCTTCAAAAATCGAGTTCAAAAGTGTGGAACTTTGTGATCTATTTGATAAAGAATTAAAAATAGCTGTTTTGAGGAAGTTCATTGAGGTATGAGAAAAGTTAAAAAGACAATTCAATAAAATCTCAAAAAAATTACAATGATCAAAATGAGATTTTGACAAAGAGATAGAAATCATGAAAAAGAACCAAACAAATTTTGGAGGTAAGGAACTCAATAAATAAAATAAAAATTAAACAGAGAATATCTGAAGTAGAATAGAACAAATGGAAGATAGGATAGGTAAGTTAGAGGATAAGAATTTTGAAACTACCCAGTTAGAGGAGAAAAAGAATGAATGAAAAAGAGCAAAGAATGCCTATATGATCTATGAGAATATACCAAAAGAACAAATATTAGAATAATCAGGATTCCTGAAGAAGAGATGAAGAATGGAGCAGAAAATTTAAATAAATAATAGCTGACAATTTTTCAAATCTGGAGAGAGAATTGGATAGCCAAGTTCATAAAGTTAATAGATCATCCTACGATCTATATGCAAAAATATCTTCTCCAAAACACAATATAATAAAACTGTCAGAAATCAGGGATAAAGAAATAATTCTGAAAGCAGCCATGGGAAAAAAGATTGAAACCTGCAAAGAAACCTCCAATAAGCTATCTATGGTTTTCTCAGTAGAAACCATGCAGGCTAGGAGAAAGTGGAATGAATATTCAAAGTGTTGAAAGAAAAAAAAGTCAACCAAGTATACTCTGTCAAGCAAACTTATCCTTTATTCATGGAGGAGCAATAAAGACTTCCCTAGACAACAAAAGCTGAGGGAGTTCATGACCACTAGACATACTTTGTAAAAAAATGTTGAACAACGTTCTTCAAGGTAAAAAGAAAAAATGGTAATCAGTGACATGGAAATATACAAAAAATATACAACACACTGGTTAAGGTAAATATACAGTGAGACTTCGAAAACTTAAAATCTGTAGTAGGATGTTGTGTTAACCATTTACTATAGTATGAAGGTCAAAGGAAAAGAGTCTTGCAAATAAGTATAGTTATTACAATGTGTTATCAAATACACAACATAAAAAGAAGGAAATAACATCAAAATTATAAAAGAGGGAATAAAAAGATGTTTTGTAGATGGTTGAAGATTAGTTACTATCAGCTTAAGATGGATAGTTCTATGAGCTGTCTTATGTAAACCTCATAGTAACCACAAGGAAAAAATTAAGAGCAGATTCACAGAAGATTAAAAAAAGAAAAAAGAGGGAGAGAGAATAGAGCATACCACTATGGAAAATCACCAATTTGCAAAGAGAGGCAGAAACAGAGTGTAAAAGAGAAATAATGAATGCACAAAACTACTAGAAAACAATCAGATGATATTAGTAAATCCTCAATAATCAACAATAATTCTAAATGTTAATGGATTGAATTCACCAATCAAAAGGCACAAAATGGCTGAATGAACTAAGGAAAAAAAAGACTTAACTAAATGAGTCACATCAGTTTTAAGGACACACACAGGCTAAAAATAAAGGGATGGAAAGATATTCATTGAAAGTATAAAACAAAAGAAATTGGAAAAAGCTATGCTTATATCAGACAAAATAGATTTTAAGCCAAAAATGGTAACAAAAGACACACAAGGTCATCATGTAATGATAAAGTGGTTGATTTATTAAGATACAATAATAATAAATCTATAGGGACTCAAGATTGGAGTACTTAAATGTGTTAAGCAAAATGTAACAAATCTGAAGAGAGAAATAGACTGCAATATAATAATAGTAGAGGACTTCAATAACTTACTTTCAGCAATGGATAGATAACTCAGACAAAAATCAACAAGGAACCAATGGACTTGAATCATATGTTATACCAAAGGAACCTAACAGATATTTACAAATATCCATCCAACAGAAGCAGATAACATGTCCTTCCCCAGTGCACACAAACATTCTCTAAGATTGACTATATGATAGGTTAAAAAACAAGTCTTAGCAAATATAAAAGGTTAATATAATGCCAAGTACCTTTTTCGACCACAACAGAAAGAAACTAGAAATCCACAAGAGAAAAGCTGGAAAATCTACATATATGTGGCAATTAAGGAACACAATCTTGAACAACCAATGGGGCAAAGAAGAAATCAAAAGTAAAATCAAAAGATAGCTAAAAACAAATGAAATAAGATATGATGTACCAAAATCTATGGGATGCTGCAAAAGCAGTTCTGAGAGGAAAGTTTATAGAAATAAATACATATTTAGTGAAAATAAAAGTAAAAAGATCTCAAACAACCAAACTTTATACCTCAAGGACCCAGAAAAACAGAGCAATTCAAGCCCAGGCTTAGAAAAAGGAAGGCAATTACACAGCTCAGAGTGAAAATTAATAAAACAGAGACCAGAAAAACAATAGAACAAATCATCAAAATTAAGAGCTAATTTTGGAAAAGATGAACAGAATTGAAAAACTTAAGCTAAACTAAGAAAAAGGGAAGACTCAAATAGAAATCAGAAATGAAAAAGGAGACATTAAAACTGAAATTGGGCACGTGGGTGGCCCAGTTGGTTAAGCAGCTGCCTTCAGCTCAGGTCATGATTCCAGGGTCCTGGGATCGAGCCCTGCATTGGGCACCCTGCTCAGCAGAGAGCCTGCTTCTCTCTCTTCCTCTGCCTGCCGCTCTGGTTACTTGTGTTCTCTATCTCTCTGTCAAATAAATAAATAAATAAAATATTTTTTTAAAAACCTGATATTACAGAAATGCATAGCATCATAAGAGACTACTTGAAACATTATATGCCAAAAATTGGATAATCCAGTAAAAATGTATAAATTCTAGAAACATATAATAACCTACCAAGACTGAATCATGAAGAAATGGAAAATCTGAATAGACCAAAAATGAATAAGAAAGTGGAACCAGCAATCAAAAACTCACCAATATAGAAAAGCCCAGCACCAGATGGTTTCACAGGTGAATTCTACAAAATATTTCAACAATTAATGTCAATTCTTCTCAAATCCTTCTAAGAAATTGAAGAGGAGGGAGCACTTCCAAACTCATGAGGTTCCCATTACCCTGATACCAAAGCCAGATAAAAACACCACAAAAAACAGAAAACTACAGGCAAATATCCCTGATGAATATAGACATAAAAAATTCTCAACAAAATACTAGCAAGCCAAATTCAATAATACTTTGAAAGGATGCCCAGGTGGGATGTATCTCTGGGACGTTAGGATGGGTCAACATACATAAATCAATAAATGTGAAATAAAGACAAAAATCACAAGATTATCTCAATAGATGCAGACAAATCTTTTAATACATCTTTTTATGATTTAAATCATCAACAAATTAGGTATAGAAGGGGCAAAACTCAACATAAAAAAGGTCATGTATGACAAGCCCACGGCTAATATCATACTCACTGGTGAAAACTTGAACACTTTTCATCTAAGATCAGGCACAAGGCAAGGGTACCCATTCTCATCATTCCTCTTCAACATCATACTGTAAATCCTAGCTAGAGCAATTAGGCAAGACAAAGAAATTGAAAGTATCCAAATCAGAAAGGAAGATGTAAAATTATTTTCATGTGCAGATGACATGATCCTCTCTATATAGAAAAATCCTCAAGACTTAACCAGGAAACTATCAATAAATTCAATCAATAAATCAATAAAGCAGTAAAGTTGGAACTAATCAATAAATTCAGTAAAGTTGCAGGATATAAAACCAATATACAGAAATCAGTTGCTTTTCTATACACTAATGCCAAAACATCTGAAAAAAAAAAGAAAACTATGCCATAAGTAATAGCATCAGAAATAATAAAATATTGAGGAATAAATCTAACCAAGGAAATGAAAGATCTCTACAATAAAATGTACAAGTCTTTACTGAAATAAACTGAAGACACAAACAAATGGAAAGATATCCCACGTTCACAAATTTAAAGTGTTAATATTGTTAACATGATCATACTACCCAAAGTCATCATAAATTTGATATAATCCCCATCAAAATTCCAATGGCATTTTTCAGAGAAATAGAAAATACAATTCTAAAACTTTTATGTCCACATATGGCCTCAAATAGCGAAAGAATCATGAGAGAGAACAAAGCCAGAGTCATCACACTTCCTGATTTGAAACTATACTACAAAACTACAGTAATTAAAGTTATGTGATACCAACATAAAAAGAGACACTCAGACCAATGGAACGGAGTACAGACTAGATATTAACCCAACTAGTGTTTGACAAGGGAGTCAAAAACAGTCAGTGGGGTAAAGGTAGTCTCTTTGACAAATGGTGCTGGGAAAATTGGATAACTACATGCAGAAAAATGAAATTAGACCCTCAATTACAACACTCCCCAAAATTAACTTGAACTGGATTAAAGACTTAAATGTATGGCATCTGATGCCATAAAACTCCTAGAACTAAATATAGTGAATAAACTCTTTAACATAGGACTGGAAAATGTCTTTTTGTATATGAAGCCAAAAGCACAAGCCACAAAAGTAAAAATCAACAAGCAGGACATCAAACTAAAAAGCTTATGCACATGTAGCCAAAATAGTACAAAATAGTCCTGGCACGAAAAGAGACACATGAATCAGCAGGGGAAAAAGAAAGAAAGAAAGAAAGAAAGAAAGAAAGAAAGAAAGAAAGAAAGAAAGAAAGAAAGAAAAGAAAACCCAGAAATAAACCCACAATTACGTGGTCAATTAATTAAAGGAGGAAATAATATCCAATGGGGAAACAAAGTATCTTCAACAAATGGTGTTGGGAAAACTGGACAGCATCATGCAAAAGAATACAACTGGACCACATCCTAACACCATACACAAAAATAAACTCAATATGGATTAAGGACCTAAATGTGAGATCTGAAACCATAAAAATCTTAGAGGAGAGCATAGGCAGTAATTTCTCTGACATCGATAATAGCAACATCTCTCTAGCTATGTCTCCTAAGGCAAGGGAAACAAAAGCAAAAGTAAGCTATTGGGACTGCATCAAAATAAAAAGCCTCTGCATAGTGAAGGAAGCAATCAACAAAACGAATAGACAATGTACTCAATGAGAAAAGATATTTTCAAATGACATATCTGATAAAGAGTTGGTATCCAAAATATATAAAGAAGTGAAATAACTGAACACCCAAAAAACAAATAATCCAATTTAAAAATGGGTAGAAAGAATGAAAAAATATTTTTCCAAAGAAGACATACAGATCACCAGATACGTGAAAAGATGCTGAACATCGCTCATCAACAAGGAAATGCAAATCAAAACTACAACAAAATATAACCTCACACCTGTCAGAATAGCTAAAACCAACAATGCAAGAAATAACCACTGTTGGAGAGGATGTGGAGAAAATGGAACTTCTGTCCACTGTTAGTAGGAGTGCAAACTGGTGTAGTCACTCTGGAAAACTGTATAGAGGTTCCTCAAAAAGTTAAATATAGAACCATCTAATAATCTAGTAATTGTACTACTGGGTATTTAACTAAAAAAATACAGAAACACTAATTCAAAGGGATACATAACCCTTATGCTTTTTGCAGTGTTATCTACAATGACCAAATTATGAAAGCAGTCCAAATATCCATAAATAGATGAATGAATGAAGAGGTATTGTGTGTGTGTGTGTGTGTGTGTGTGTGTATAAATATAACGGTATATATAAATTGGAATATTATTCAGCCATAAAAATGAAATCTTGCCATTTGCAACAATATGGATGGAGCTAGAGAGTATTATGCTAAGCAAAATAAAAGAAAACAAATACCATATGATTTCACTCATATATGGAATTTAAGGAAAAAAAACAAATGAAAAAAGGGGGAAAAGTTGAGAGAGAGAGAGGCAAACCAAGACACAGACTCTTAACTATAGTGCAGGAACTGATGGTTACCAGAGGGAAGGTGAGTAGGGGGATGGGTGAAATAGGTAAAGGGGATTAAAAGTACACATATTCATTATGAGCAAAGAGTAATATATAGAATTGTTAAATAACTATATTCTACACCTGAAAATAATATAACACTATATGGTAACTACACTGGAATTAGATTAAAAACTTAATACAAAAATTAATAAAATGTTTATTCACAGCAAAAGAACAATCAATAAAATGTAAAGGCAACCTACAGAATGAGAAAATATTTGCAAAACGTATGTCAGATAAGGGGTTAATATCCACAATGTATAAATAACTCATATATTTCAATAACAAAAAGAAAACAATCTGATTTAAAAATGGGTTAAGTGTACTGAATAGATATTTTTCCAAAGAAGATCTTACAATGGCCAACTTGAAAACAAATAAATAAAATGGTCAACTCATACACAAAGGGTGTTTAACAATACTTATCAAGAAATGCAAACCCAAACTTCAATGTAATATCATCTCACACCTGTTAGAATGGCAATTATGAAAAAGACAAGAGGTAGCAAGTGCTGGGGAAGACACAGAAAAAGGGAACCACTGTACACTGATGGTGGGAATGTAAATTGTTTCAGCTGCTATGAAAAACAGTACGGAGGTTTCTAAAAAAAAAATAAAACAGATCTACCATATGATCAAGAAATTCCATTCTGGTATATATCCAAAGGAAATGAAAACAGAATAATAAAAAAATATAGATAGATAGATAGATAGATAGATACCTATATATCGATATCTATATCTATTGATAGATATATATCAATATATAGATATTGATATCTATATCGATATATAGGTATCTATCTATCTATATATATTTATATATATATATATATATCACCACATTTATTGTAGCATTATTCACAATAGCCAAGATATGGAAATAGCCTAACTGTCTGCCAGTGGATGAGTGGATAGAGAGGTGATACATGCTTGTACAATGGAATATTAGCCACAAGAGAAAAGAAAATCCTGCCATTTGTTTCAACATGTACAGATCTTGAGGGCATTGTGCTAAGTTAGACACAAGTCGGACCAAGAAAGTCAAATTCTGCATGATCTCACTTATATGTGGAATCTAAATAAGCCAAAGTCATAAAAACAGTACAACGCTGGTGAGCAGAGGGTAGGAGTGGGCTGGGGTGGGATGGGGTGGGGTGAAGGAATTGGGAATATTTTTGTTCAAAGGAACAAACTTGGAGCTAGTAGATAAGTCCTGGAGAGCTAATGCACAGACAGCATGGTGCTTATAGTCAACAATGTTGTATTATACAATATTGTATTATACAACAATGATGTATTATAAGGGCACCTGGGTGGCTCAGTTGGTTAAGGGCCCGACTTCATTTTTTTTTAATTTAAATTCAATTAGCCAACATATAGTACATCTTTAGTTTCAGATATAGAGTTCAATAATTCATCAGTTGCATATAACACCCAGTGCTCATCACATCACATGCCGTCCCTAATGCCCATCACCCAGTTACCCCATCCCCCACCAACCTCCCCTCCAGCGACCCTCAGTTTTGTTTCCTAGAGTTAAGAGTCTCTCATGGTTTGTCTTCTCCCTCTCTGATTACTTTCAATTCAGTTTTCCTCCCTTCCCCTATGATCCTCTGTGCTGTTTCTTATATTCCACATATGAGTGAAACCATATGATAATTGGCTTTCTCTGATGGACTTATTTGGCTCAACATAATACCCTCTAATTTCATCAGTTTCATCTATCTTAATGTAAATGGTAAGTTTTTATCCTTTCTGATGGTTGAGTAATATTCCTGTGTGTGTGTGTGTGTGTGTGTGTGTGTGTTTGACTTCTGCTCAGATCATGATCTCAGGGTGCTGGAATTGAGTCTCAGCAGGGAGTGTGCTTGTCCCTCTGCCCCTCCCCCTGCTCATGCTCCCTCTCTCCCTCCCTCTCAAATAAATAAATAAATAGAATCATTAAAATTATATATATTCTATTATAACCTTCAAGGTTGTTAGGAAACTAGATCTTAATTGTTTCCACCATGGAAAAGAAATAATTGCGATATGATAGTCTTAACTTATATTACAGTGGTAATTTTGCAATATACAAATACCAAATCGACACCTTATACACTTTTAAATTAAATAATGTTCTACATCTATTACATTTCAATTTTTTTTTTTTAAAGATTTTATTTATTTATTTGACAGAGAGAAATCACAAGTAGACGGAGAGGCAGGCAGAGAGAGAGAGGGAAGCAGCCTCCCTGCTGAGCAGAGAGCCCGATGCGGGACTCGATCCCAGGACCCTGAGATCATGACCTGAGCCGAAGGCAGCGGCTTAACCCACTGAGCCACCCAGGCGCCCCACATTTCAATTTTTTTAAATGGAGCAAGGTTTCATTAAGAATGTTGAAGGAGCTAACTTCTATTTAACTGAATGTTTAGTGTAATATGTATCAGTGAAAATTCTTGTTTTTTCCATGTTCCTTGTGAATAAATTTTTCAGAAACTCTTCACTACCTTATAAAATGGAATGCAGACTACATCTTTATTATTGCTCATGGGACTCTTGATTTTACAGACTAACCTTTGTTATTTTCTTACTGTTTAGAATGAGAGATATGGAGCTGAGTCTGTTTATTAAGGGCATAATTAGAATCCAAGAAAATTCCCTACTTGTTCTTTTTAGAAAATTTCAAATTTAAACTTAAAAAAGATAATTTAAAATTTGCTTTGTTTTCAAAATGAACCTGAATATATTGTTGCAACCACAATATTTAGCGTCAAGACAGTTCCTTTACCCCCCAAAATTTCACTTCATTGTCCATTTGCAATTAAAGCTTTCCCCCACCCCTAACTCCTGAAAACCACAGTTCTCTTCTTTGTCCCTATTATTTGTCTTTTCCAAAATGTCATATAGATTCTTACAAAATATATAACCCTTTAAAACTGGTGTCTCTCACTCAGCATGTTTTTGAGATTCATCTATGTATTTCATGGATCAATATTTAAAATCTTTCAATGGCCATATCATTATTTATTTCACCATTCCATTTACTTGTTAAACTGAATTCCAGTTTTTTGATTATGTATAGGGATGTTATGAACATTCATGTACAAGTTTTTGTATTGACATATTTTCATTTACCTTGTGAATGTACCCAGAATTGGAATGCTGAGTAAAGTGACAATTCTGTATATGTAATCAGAGGTGCCAATGGGCATACCTCTCTCTGTGGCCCTTGGCAGACAGGATACTACAACTGAGCAAGGCTGGAGCTGGGTCACAGGGCTACTATTTCAGTGTCTGAAGTCAGATTTTAGGTCAAAGGTCTATGATTAGGGGCTTGGGCAGACATGGATCCTGTTTGGTCCAGGACCTTGGTCAGTAGGGTTGGCACTGGGACAAAGGTCTGATTTAGGTTCACAAACAGGGGGCCGGCTACCAGGTGTGCAAAGAGGTGTGGCTCCTCTGTGTTCCTGGAAGGCCTCTTTCCAGATCTCTGGGCAGGTCTTTGGATAGGTGGGAAGGGCCCTAGACCATGACCAAACGTGGTGTAGCTGAGCAATGGCGCCAGGTAGTGTCCACAGCTGGAAGCAAAGTTGAAGCCTTGCATGGCCCCGGGGGAGGGGGGGAAGTGCATGGACATGGGCATGGGTGGGTGTGTCTCCATGGGTAGGCAGTACTGCCCTGTACCATAGCTAAGCAGTACTGGAGCTGGGTCACAAACTCACTTTAGGGTTCGTGATCAGGTCCAATTTCATGGGATCCTTTACTGATGGAAGAGAAAAGCATGTATCTTCCCAGGTTCCTTGGTAAATGGGGCTGATGGCAAGACCATGGCTAAGTAGGGCTTCAGCTGATTCCACAAGGACTTGAGGCGTTTCTGGGTTGGAGCCAGGATCATGTTCAGTGAGCTTGACACCAGAGCATGTGCCTGTGTCCACACTGTTTTTAATGGAGGAGCAGTTTCTCAGAAATCCTTATTTGCCCATTCCAGGGGAGCAATGGGTGGTGATTTTTGGTGAGTGTTGTTTGGTGAAATTTTTATTTCTCTCGTACTTTTGGTTCTGAAAGTCATATTTTTAAAATATTTGTCTTATATTTATCTTCTGAGATGTTATATCTTTTTTTCAAGTTTCTGTTTAAGTTCCAGTTAGTTAGCATACAGTGTAATATTAGTTTCTGGTGTACAATATAGTGACTCATCACTTATAAACAACACCCAGTGGTCATCACAAGTGTGCTCCTTAATCCTCATCACCCATTTAGTCCATCCCTCCATCCACCTTCCCTCTAGGAACCCTCAGTTCATTCTCTATTGTTAAGAGTCTGTTTTCTGGTTTGCCTCTCTTTTTTCCCCCTACATTCATCTGTTTCATTTCTTAAATTCCACATATGTGAGAAATCATAAGGGATCTGTCTTTCTCTGACTTATTTCACTTAATGTGGTATACTCTAGCTCTATCCACGTCATTGCAATTGGCAAGATTTTATTCTTTTTATGGCTGAGCATTATTCCATTATATGTATATACCACCCTGTCTTTATCCATTCATCAGTCAATGGGTATTTGAGCTCTTTCCATAGTTTGGCTATGATAGATAATGGTGTTATAAATATCAGGGTGACTGTATCCCTTTGAATCAGTATTTTTGTGTCATTTGGGTAAATAACCGGTACTGCAATTGCTGGGTTGTAGGGTAGTTGTATTTTTAACTTTTTGAGGAACCTCCATGCTATTTTCCAGAGTGGATGTACCAGTTTGCATTTCCACCAACAGTGTACGAGGGTTCCCCTTTCTCTGCATCCTCACCAACATCAGTTGCTTCCTGTGTTGTTAATTTTAGCCATTTTGATGGGTGTGAGGTCATATCTCTTCAGGGTTTTGATTTGTATTTCCCTGATAATGAGTGATGTTGAGCATCTTTTCATGTGTTTGCTGGCCATATGTATATCCTCTTGGAAAAGTGTCTATCATGTCTTCTGTCCATTTTTTAACTGGATTATTTGGGAATGGAGTTTGATAAGTTCTTTATAGATTTTGGATACTAACCCTTTATTGGGTATGTCATTTGCAAATGTCTTCTCCCATTCTGAAGGTCGCCTTTTAGTTTTGTTGATTGTTTCCTTCACTGTGCAAAAGCTTTTCATTTTGTTGAGCTCCCAGTAGTTTATTTTTGCTTTTCTTTCCCTTGCCTCAGAAAACATATCTAGTAAGAATTTGCTATGGCCAATGTCAAAGAGATTACCGCCTGTGTTCTTCTCTAAGATTTTGATGGTTTCCCATCTTCCATTTAGGTCTTTCATCTAATTTGAATTTATTTTTGTGTACAGTATAAGAAAGTGTTCTAGTTTCATTCTTTTGCATGTTGCTGTCCCCTTTCCTAACACCGTTTGTTGAAGAAACTGTTTCCCCCCCCCCCTTTGGATATTCTTTATTACTCTGTTGAAGATAAGTTGACCATATACTTGTGTGCTCATTTCTGGGATTTCTATTCTGTTCCATTGATCTATGCATCTCTTTTTATGCCAGTAACAAACTGTTTTGATCACTACAGCTTCGTAATATAATCTGAGATTTTTTCTATCTCTTTCAAGACTATTCAACTTACTTCATGAGACATGGTTATGACAGTTACTGCAATGTATTTTTTTGGGATAATTACAACATTTGGGTCATCTCAGGGTTAATGTCTGTTGGTTGTTTTTTTCTCTTGAGAATTTGCCAGAATATCCTGTTCTTTGTACACCAAACAATTTTGAATTGTCACTTAAACATTTTTAATATTAAACAGTTCTGGGTCTTTAAAAAAAATCCTATTGAGATTTTTAAAACTGTCAGTTGTTTCAAGTAGGTTTAGGCCACATGTTTCAACTTGCCTTTTTTGGCTACAGTTCTTATGTAAGTTCAGTTTCCAAAGCTTTAGCAGTTATTTGGATTTGTCTACTGTGCGCACCTCCCAGGGGCCAGTCTGAGACATATGGTATGCTGTATAGAATCATATTTGATGCATGCACACCTTGGAAATGAGTCCAGAATTCACTGGCAACTTTATGGCAATCCCATTTTCAAGTTCATTCTTCTCCCTGATCTCCTCCTATCTCATAAGTCCTGTTTTTCAGTTATCTCACAAGAAATCCATAGGGTTTTTTCTTTCTGCTTGATCACAAACTTCCCATATCTGTCTGTCTTTGGGGCCAAGAGGCAGGAGGAGAGAGGGAGAGAGAGAGAGAGAGAGCAAGCACCAGTTTGTCTCATCACAGTTTTTGGGCCACAGTTTTACTAATAATAGAGAAAGATTTTCCTTCCTCAGAGCTTTGGATATCTTCTTGTCTGCTCTTGCATCACTATCACAAATTTAACCACTAGGATTGGAGCTTGTGTTTCAGGCCAGGCCAAGAGGTGGAAAACACAGGGGATATCTACCACTCGTTATGTCCCTTATGCATCCTTCTTCCCCTAACTCAGAATAGAAAAAAGAGGACTTCCCTTGAACTTCTATCCATGCATGGTGCAGTTCCAGGAACAGGCTATGTTTGAGTCCAAGTGACGACCTACAAAAGTGTGTGTGGGCGGGGTGAGGGGGAGATTGATAGCTCAGTGCCAGATTATTCATTTGCCCAGTTGTCATTTCTTTCCCCAAACTTCTTGCTACAATTTACTTTTCAGATGCCTCAGTTAGCTGTTCCATTCAGTCCGTTCAGGAACCTGAGTACATTCAAGTTCCTGGGAAAGCTGGTACGTTTACTCCATCTTAACAGGAACTAGAACTCCCTTTGGTTTTTGAAACACTAGAAATCATATTTTATTTCTTTTTCTATTATTAAATATACATATATATTCATATAGCTTTAAATTCATTCAGACTCATTAGAGAAAAAAAATTACTTGCAATGAACTTACAATGAAGGTACAAATAGCTCTCTGCTAATGACCAGATTAAAAAACAAAAAACTCCAAAAAAGAAAATCTCTTTAATAAAGGAGGATTGAAAACACTTATTGTCAGACATATTTTAATTCATAGGTTAAAACATGGAATAAAATAAGTTCTCTATCTTCTAAGTTATGAGTAAGCCCACCCACAATACACCTCTTCTTTGAAATTCAGAGTAATTGCTAAGTTAGGGAAGTGAGTAATTATTAAGTTAGAACAATTATTTGAAGAACCAGTCAAATAAAGCTTATCCTTAAATATTCTCCCTATTAGTCTCAGACATTCAAGGCACATAGGAAGAAATTCCCAGTATAATTCTACTGGTAGCTCTAATACTAATAATTTGAGTTTTATACAATAGATCATTATTCCAAACCTAAATTTCTTATTTGTATATTATAAATAGGCATTATATTTTTGAGGAAAATTTAAGTGAGCTTTTATACCCCTAAAGACAAAATAACCCAAATGCAAGCAATGCTCAAAGACACTGACTTTATGCAAGTTTACCTTGAACAACTACCTAGAAAAGTTCTTATCTGTTTGGAAGTCAGTGACCTTTTTAAAAACTAGATGAGAGCTAGGTCCATCTACCACCACCCCCAGGGAAATACACACACACACACACACACACACACTATTTTTTGCATAAATATTAAGAGGTTTCATATACTCTTGAAGCCTGGATTAAGAATCCTTGACTAGATATGAATGATGAATAAATTTGTACTTTCCAAATCTTCTCTCTTGAATCCCAAACTTTCTTTTTCAATTATCTATGGGAAAACTCTACCTATATGTACTGGAGTCCCCTCAAATTAAACTATCATACCAAATTTGACACTTCATCTTGTTTTTCTTTTCTCAGTTAATGAATTCACCATCTATGTAGTTACCAAAACTAAAAACCCAGGAGTCATCTCAGAATGTCCTTCTCTCTCACAACTCACTTAAAATCAAAACTAGCCCTGTGTGTTCTGCCTTCTGAATATAGCTTAAATCTATTTCCTCATCTTCATCCCCAATGCCAAAACCTGAACTGAAGCCCACATTACATTCCACCTGATCTATTATATTCTTCATATCATTGCTAATTGTATTTCTAAAACATGAATTTGAATATCACTTTCTTCTCTGCTGTCTAAAGTAGTGATTTGCAAAAAATAAAATAAAATAAAATGTAAATCAGAAGACTCCTGTTTTATGGACATTGGGGAGGGTATTTGCTATGGTGAGTGCTGTGAAGTGTGTAAACCTGGTGATTCACAGACCTGTACCCCTGGGGATAAAAATACATTATATGTTTATAAAAAGAAATTTAAAAATTAAAAAAAAGAAGACTCCTGTTTGTTTCTCAAGCAAAATATCTCATAGAAGCTTAACATATCAAACAAAAAAAAATTGGTACAAAATATTATTTCCCAAACTTGCCATATTATGAAGCTCCGCATGTGTTGGGAGCTTGTTTAAAGTAGCACTTGTCGAGCACCTGGGTGGCTCAGTTAGTTGGGTGTCTGCCTTAGGCTCAGCTCATGATCCTGGAGTCCTGGGATTGAGTCCTGCATCAAGTTCCCTGCTCAGTAGGGAGTCTGATTCTCCCTTTGACCTTTACCCCACTCTCTCTTGCTGTCTCTCTTTCAAATGAATGAGTAAAATCTTAAAAAACAAAACAAAACAAAACAAAACAAAAACAAGTAGCACTTATCAAAAACCCCAGACTTATTCAGGCGTAATATCCATGGGCAGAGCATTAGAATCTGTATTGTTTACAGGTATCAGGTGATTTTTATAAACAGGCAAGTCTACAAACACTGGTTGATTTAGTCATCAAATATAAATGCTTTAAAATGACACACAAAAAAGACATCACACTTTGATCCCAGTTTATTTTTCTGACCTACTTCCTTTCACGCAGCATATGTTTCAAGCACATCAAACTATTCCCTGTTCTTTTATTTTTTTTATTTTTTTTTTTAAAGATTTTTTATTTATTTATTTGACAGAGAGAAATCACAAGTAGATGGAGAGGCAGGCAGAGAGAGAGAGAGAGAGAGGGAAGCAGGCTCCCCGCTGAGCAGAGAGCCCGACGCGGGACTCAATCCCAGGACCCTGAGATCATGACCTGAGCCGAAGGCAGCGGCTTAACCCACTGAGCCACCCAGGCGCCCCATTCCCTGTTCTTTTAATTTGCCTCACTGTTTTTGGTCAATATACCTTTGCACATCCAATCTTCTTTTCCTGGAATGCCTTTCTTAACTTTTTCCACCTGTTGCTTTTCTACCTATCTTTGAAGAACCAGAGCAAAGGTCAATTTTTCTGTGGACCATTCCCTTATTCTTTATAGAACAGAGCACATTATACAATATATCTCAGCTTTCTATCATCAGCTTGATGGCTTGTATTATATCTGATCTCTACTTGTGTCTTCCATAACACAATATCCAGCACATAGTAACCACTCAATAAATATGTGTTAAATATTGAATGATTAATTCATGAATTCATTAATAAGTTAATGAATAAATTCATGGATAAATGAACAACCAAGGTTTGAAAATATATTTTTTTAAAAAGAATATAATTATTTACTGAAAGGAAGTCATTGGGATAACATTATTTTGATAGTAATTTACTACAAAATGATATAAATAATGTGATGCAGACGTGGGTGTGGGTCAACATTAGTGTATAATCCAGATGCAGTTATTTAACCTCTGAAGTATTCTCACACAGGGATTCACATTTCTGTGGTAGAGAGTTACAAAAGGATATGTTCAAAGTTTTTCAAGTATTTATATCTAAATGTACAGCATTAGATTTTAAAATTAGCATAGGACATGAGTTTTCATAATATTAGAATACTTCAAGTTTATAGTTGTCTAGAAGGATGTGCAGAAATTTCCACCCTGGGGCGCCTGGGTGGCTCAATGTGTTGAGCCTCTGCCTTCGGCTCAGGTCATGATCTCAGGGTCCTGGGATCGAGCCCCACATCGGGCTCTCTGTTCAGCAGGGAGCCTGCTTCCCCCACTCTCTCTCTCTGCCTCTCTGCCTACTTGTGATTTCTGTCAAATAAATAAATAAAATAAAATTAAAAAAAGAAATTTCCACTCTGTGTACAAGGATCTTGCAGTCTCATCCAACTAACAACTTTAAAGAAACTCTCTAGATTCAAGATGCTGGATTGATGCCAATTTTCTACCTCTAGCCTCAATACTTAATATAGGAATCTGTTGTCTGATGCAATTAAAAACCTT
Source organism: Mustela nivalis (assembly GCF_964662115.1). Classification (NCBI taxonomy): domain Eukaryota; kingdom Metazoa; phylum Chordata; class Mammalia; order Carnivora; family Mustelidae; genus Mustela; species Mustela nivalis. Next base: position 33,632,081 of record NC_139040.1, read on the forward strand.
GTTGCTCTTGCCATCAGAACATTGGTGCACCCATTTCTAAGTGAAACTTTGATGCAAAGTATTGTCTAAGTTTCCAAGAAGACATGATGAGGTCTTCAATGAATATAGAAAACAGATTACATGTCTTTTTTTCTTTTTGCCTGTTAATGTTTTTAGGTGTGGCAAAATTCAGCCTGAGACTTGTTTTATTGTAATATATCACCTATTAATGATGGGGCTATCAGAAAATACATCTATAACCCCTACCTATATTTTCTCCATAACTTTTTATTTTGAAAAAATTTGAACCTGCACAAAAGTTGCAAGAATAATATAATGAGCGAGAACATGCTCTTCACTTAGATTTACCAGTTATTAACATAAAGTGATTTTACATTTGTGCATGCTCTGTCTTTATGTGTGTGTGTCTCCCCATCCTCATATGTAGTGACTACTTAACCAAGAGTGAGTTTTGTCTCTCCACCTGCCATAGGTATTCAGTACTTAACTTTGAAAGTGAGTTTCATATTTCATGACAATTCACTCCTATATACTTCACCATGTATCTTCTAAGAAAAAGTGCATACATAACCACAATGCAATGATTACATTCAAGATAGTCAACATTTATATAATGTTGTTATCTAATATACAATCCATATCTATGCTTCCTCAGTTGTCTTTTATAGATCTTTATTTTCTGATTCAGAATCCGAAGATAATGAATTGCAAGTGTTTGTCATACTTCTTTAGTTTCTTTAATTTAGAACTGTTCCCTAGCCATTTTCTCTTTTTGTTTTTAATAAAACTGATACTTTTGAGGGGCCCAGGACAGTTGTTTTGCACAATGTCTATCAATTTGGACTAGTCTGATTATTTCTGCATGATTGGATTTAGGTGTAAAATTTTTGACAGAAAAAGACCACATAGATGCTGTTCTATTCTCCTTACTTCATCACATGGGGAAGTAATTTTGTCTCATTATTGGTAATTTCAAGTCTGATCACTTGGTTAACATGGTATCTAACAGTTTTCTCTTACAGAGGTAACTTTCTTCTTTGTAATTAATAAGTTATCTGTCAGGTAATTCGTTTAGATGATATGAATGTCTTATTCCTCAAGATTTTGCTCTTTAATAACTCCTGATACTCCTAACTGAAGCAATACTATAGTGGTCTTCCAATTCCATTATTCAATTCAATGTTGGTCTTCCAATTCTATTTTTTTCAAAGATTTTATTTATTTGACAGTGAGAGAGAGAGAGCATAAGCAGGGGATAAGGGGAGAGAGAGAGGGAGAAGCAGGCTCCTTGCTGAACGAGTAGCCTGATGCAGGGCTCGATCCCAGGACCCTGGGATCATGACCTGAGCTGAAGGCAGATGCTTAACCAACTGAGTCACCCAGGCACCCTCTATTATTCTTTTTAAAATTTTTATTAGATAGACTTTTCTACAAAAAGAACGTTCCCCCCACTTTACCTTTTTAATGTCATTGTGCAATAATGAATTATTTTTTATTCTGTGTGCTTCAATCAATTGTTATTATTTTTTTAATGGTCAGATTATTTCCAAACTGATCTAGTAGATTTCTCTTCAAGCTAATCTTTTTTTTTTTCCCTCATATCCTTTTGATATTTTTCCTTTTGTACCTCAACAAGATACTCCTGGTTTATCTTATAGTTTCCTTCTTATATTTGCAATCAGCTGTTTCTGCAAGGAGTCATGATTCTTTTGAGGATAATAATGTTTAAAACCAAGATATGGGCAGTAGGTTTTCTTATTGCTCCTGGAATATCATTGCTTTTAGGACCTTTCACTGAACAAGGCTTTTGATTCATGAGCTCATACTCATTAACTCTAATTCCAGTCCCATATATAGAATTTTTTTCTTTGTTACTTAGTCCATATTTATATTTTCCTTTTCTCACTTGTAGAATCATTTCCAACCTAAATATCAATATATTTACTCATTTGCTCAATTTTATAGTATGCACAAATAATTTTTATAATTACTACTATATAACACTACTAATAAAAAACATGAATAAAGTTTCTTGATTTTTTTGCATTTTTTTATGTCTATAGAATATATCCCAGTGAGGATATACAGTTAGAGTACTACATTCAAATGTTACTTGGTTTAATTATATGTGTAGTTTTGTTAATCTGATTAATAAGTACATCCATCTATACTCTTGTTAATTAAATTACCATTTTTCTTTTTTTTTTTTTAAAGATTTTATTTATTTATTTGACAGAGAGAGACCACAAGCAGGCAGAGAGGCAGGCAGAGAGAGAGAGAGAGGAGGAAGCAGGCTCCCTGCTGAGCAGAGAGTCCGATGCGGGACTCGATCCCAGGACCCTGAGATCATGACCTGAGCCGAAGGCAGCGGCTTAACCCACTGAGCCACCCAGGCGCCCCTAAATTTCCATTTTTCTACATGTAAAATATTAACATGGTTTGAAAATCAACAGAGTACTTGGAGAAGTCTCATTCTCTTCTTTATTGCTTTTACTCCATTGCCACCCACATTCTGTAGATGCCAATTTAGTTTCTGATTTCTTTTTCTTGTGTCTCTTTTTGTAAAAATAAACACACACACACACACACACACACACACACCCTCACCCCTTCTTTCTTAGACAAAATATTCAGAATATAGTCCTTTGCAAATTGTTTTTGTTTCACTTAATGACATATTCTGGAAATTATTTAATATTAGTTCATTGAAATTTCCTTTATTTTTCAACCTTAGATGTGCCGGATTTTACTCAAGTACTTTCCCAAGTGTGGGCTTTTCAGTTGCTTCCAAAATGTGATTATAAATAAGGCCACCATGAATAAATTTTTGCATATGTCTTTTCCCCAAAATTAAGTTGAGAAATGTCAAGAAGTGGGATTGTTGATTCAAAAGCTAGATACATATTTACTTTTATTAGATATTGTTGAATTCTCCACTATAAGATTAGTACCATTTGCATTCCCATTGGCAATATAATAGAATGAACATTTCCTACAACCTTGTAAACAAGCTTACCCTTGAGCTTTTGTATTTTTGCCAAACTAGTAAGTGAGAAATAGTATTCAGTAAAGCTTTGATTTACATTTCTCTTATTATGAGTGGAGTTTACCAAATTTTTGTATGTTTAGGGTTAATTGCTACATCTTTTTAACCAACTGTTTGTTCATGCCTTTTGTCCATCCTTCTTTTCTCCTGAGTTTCTGATGGTATTCTCAATATTTTGGTGTGAGACTGGCCCTTTATCTGATATAGCACTTTCTCTTCATTTTCTAATGCAATAAAATACCAGTAGTATTATGAATTCCCTAATTTACTTAGGCTGATATACAGTAAGTTAATTTAGTGCTCCTAGTGCACTGTGATTTGAGTATTCTTACTCCAGTAAGAGGTGGATAGTTCATGTGGTTTTATTATGATAACCTGAATTTATCCTCAATTGCTTATCTGAAACTCTTGGGGACAGGTATTTCTCAGAGCTTGGAATGTTTTGAATTTGAGAAAAGCAATGAGTGCATATACTGTGAAATACATATTAAATATCTTTTATCACCCATTGGATAAGGGTCAACACCATGTAATTAAATACAAAAATATTTCTGAAACAAAATTTACCAATATTTACACTAGATGTGATAAAACCATAAATAGATTCACATCAGCTCAAGTACTAGTTTAAGCAATATCGGGTTTAGCCACAAAATGCTTTATAAATGAAACTTTCAGTTTCTAGAGATTTTTGGGTTTTGGAATAGTGGATAATAGACTTTAGACCAGTGACTCATTAAGCCAGTCATTTTTGTGTATTCTTTGTTAGAAAATTGTTTATTATTTTTTGTGTACTGTGTATTGTTTGTTTATTGTTTCTTGAATAAAACTTGAAGAAAATCATTAAAAACTCAATATGTGAAGGGGATTAAGGAGTGCATTTGTTGTGATGAGCACTGGGTGTTGTATGGAAGTATTGAATCACTATATTGTTCACTCGAAACTAATGTAATACTGTAAGTTAACTAACTGAAATTTAAATAAAAACTTAAAAAATGTCTTTTTTTAAAAAAAAGGACAATTGTTTATACTCAGCTGAAAATATCAAATAATTTCCTTATACTTCATAAACCCTACCTAATCAATATGAATATGGAATTAGGTTCAAGGGTTGCATGGGACTCTGCATAATATTTTTTATCTTATTTTGAAGACATTTAGTGTGTTTTTTGAAAAGATACATAAACAACTTTTCTCCCAAATTATATATTTATTTGGTTATTTTTGTGTTATTGTTGTTTCTTAAAGTCTCTTTTATTCACTACTATATCCCCAGTACCTAGCACAATGTCTGACAGGTTGTAAGTGCTTGATAATTACTTTGTAATAAATTCTTGAATGAAAGAAGGTCACTAGGAGGAGAAATAATAAAAGGAAACAAATTTAATTTTTTACCCATCTGCAATAAAAATACAAGTTGAAAACAATAATCCAAAGGATAACACTATTTACCTCTTATTCTATTCAAATTCCTAGAATAAACCCATGTATATCTAGAGAGAACAAATACTGCTTTTGCAAAGAGGAAAAAGTTAGCTTTGTTTGAACAGGTGCAAGTTAGTTATCTCCAGATGTCATTACCTTATGTCCTCTTTCTTCCCCCCAATTATCACCCCAAAAGTAGATTAGAGAAAAATTAAAATATGCAAATCCTGTCTCTATTTTCATTCTCTACTCAATTTGTTGAACTGCCTTTGTATAATAATACTTTTTCTCTTTTTAAATATTTGCTTTATTTTTCACATTATAAAGCATAAACATTTGTTTATGTCAGACTATCCAGAAAAATTATACACCATTGGAAAATAGGCAAAAAATAGGAAGAAGGAAAAATAATCCATGCGTTCATTCCTCAAAGACAATGAAAAAAGGACAGCTCATAATATTTTGTATATTTTCCTGTAGTCATTCATCTAAGCACAATATTTTTAAATATACCATATAGAGATTTAAAATCTTGTTTTCTAACCCTTTACACTTTAAATAGGTTCTAGGTCATTACAAAATTTTAATGAACATAATTTTAAACAAAGACATAAGATTCCATGACATGGAAACACCAACAATTTCTTAATTTTGCCCTATTATCAGATATTTCAGTTGTTTCTGATGTTCAGATATTACGCTTTGGAGAACAGATTGTAAGTATTTTTTTTCCTGTATTTGGTGTTGTTTGCTTAGATAATCTTCAGGTGTGAAGTTATTAGGTCACATGGAATGAAGATATACAGGCCAGTTAGACACTCTTACAAAATCTTTCCATAAAACTATGGAATCCTGATAGCTACCTAGACCTATGAAATCATTTTAAATCCCAAGTACCTGGTAACATGAACCTGGAAACAAATCCAAAAACTGTTACCCACCTGCAATATATGGCTTTTGTCCTGAACTGCTAATTATGTTTTTTGACTTTGAAATTAAGGTAGTTTTTGTCAAGGAATGAAGGAGTTCATTCAGAATGCTTGTTTTTAAGAATGTATTAACAAATTGCCAAAGAGGTCTCCATCACGTTTGTATTTAGTAGCATTTGACTGACTCATTATTTCATGGATACAGTCATTGCATTATGTTTTTAGACACTATATTTCACGTTTTATGGACTTAGTGCCCTAACTACTTGAACTGCCCCTGGGGGTTCTGAAAGCACAGCCGCAATTTGACTTATTGTTGCACATTTGCCATCTAGTGGTTTAAGTGAGAAATGGCAGATTTACACCCTCTCTAGTTGGGGGAAGAAGACACTTAGAGCTTCTTTTTCAAAATGAATTTATAGTGGTGGAAAGCACAGACTGTTGGTGATATTCATTAGGGATGGATTGGATTGCTTTATATAGAAGTAATGTGTACACATGTTCAGTTAGAAGAGCCTACCTTTAAAGGAGGTAAGCCTCAAAGAAAATCATACATGGATATTCCCCAGCAAATGCTATCTCATTATCCTTATACCCAAACACACACTCTTCTCAGTGAAATCAAAGGGATATTAAAGGCAACTTTCAAGTGTAAAAGGAATCATTAAGGGCCCCACGATCCTACATATGAAAGAAAGGTAGGTACCTCCATTGCTTAGGTTTGGATATTGAGTGTTTATTATATGATTGTTTGAAAATGAGCCCAGATCATTTACTTACACACTTGTAAAATGTGGTTCTTTCTCGTCTTTATAGTCTGAGGCAATCTCTAATTAAATAGAATGTGTGGCTAAAAAAGCAAATTTTCCCAGATTTACTGTACCTTAGAATTAGATGTATCAGGTAACTTTCTACTCTTTAAGTTTTTCAAATTATCCCAACCTGATCAAATGATATATAATTCTGAGAACATGGGCCACACAAATTATATGAGAGGCTCTTCTTAAAGATATACAATGAAGATGCTCAGATTTGGGGAGGGAGTACATACAGTAAATAAAAGTAAGGGGGTAAATAAAGTAAATAAAGGGATGGAATGGAGACGTATTCTTTAAAAATAAGTTCCAAAAAAGCCTAAGAGCTGAGCTGATATTCAGATTTTTCAGGAATTTTCTTTGCCTTCAGACACAGAGGACACAGGAAAGATAAAGAAAATTTTAAAAGGTGGGTGAGTTAGAGGTAGTGAAATATTTTAATAACAGCAGATTTAACAAACAATATTGAGTTTGAATCATTTCTAGGTAATCAGTTACACATGCCATTTACACAAATTTACAAACTTATAAAGCACACGCACACATACCATGAAGTGTGGCAAATACAGAAGTCCTCACATCCGCACTTGAAAATCTTTTATGTATTCCAGAATTATTCCTTCACTCATCTATTCATTTGACAAACAATTACTAAGTGCACTTCAAAATAAAAACAAAATATATACCTTTGACTCAACAAGTTCATCATTTAAAATTTACTCTTTGATTATACTCACAAACATATGACAAAATATGGTTGTCAGTTTATTTACTGTAGCATTGTTAGAAATAGCAAAGAACTATAAATGATCCATTGGTGGTAGTGAGGTTAAACTAAACTAATTAAACATAAATCAAACTAAATGTAATCGCTACAATGGAATAGTATATATCTGATAAAAAGAATGAAGCAGAGTTGTATATGTTAGTACATGAAACTCTGCAAGTTGTAATAAGTGTAAGCAAGGCAATTAATATAATAATATATACTGTGTATATATAAAAATTATAATATATATTAATATATATTGTATAATATATATAGGTATACACATACACACAACCCTACATATATAACCGTATGACACCAGACATTTCACTGTGCTAATTTCCCATTGTTGGATGTTAGTGAAAAGTACAATTACAACTAAAACAGAGCCTTATTAAGATGATGAAATTCTTCAAGGCCATCCAAGCCCAGTTTATCAAAGCCTGATCTATGGTGTGCGTTTACTCAATCTGTACACTTCTGAAAATGGAGCAATAAAGAGAACTATCAAGATTTATCCTTACTTTTTCAGAATGAACCATATTTTAAGTTATTGATGTCTGGAAGTATGCTAACATTTTGGGTAGACGACCTAGGACTCCAGGATCTGTTTTTAGCACTTAAAATAAGAACCTAATTCGGGGGCTGGAGTTTGTAGCCAAAATTCCTTTACATATTTTTGAACTTCCTCACTTGAATACCTGATTCCATTATGTTGCTTATACTGGGTACAATTAATAGTCATTGAAGGAAATTGAGTACATAACATTTACTGATTGCTTACTTAGTTACATACAATATGCTAAGTCCTCATCAGTCTTTGCAGCTCTGCTATGAGATAAGTACTAGTAGGTTTCTCATTTTACAAATGAGAAAACACATCTTGATGCCCTACCTAGTGGTGACCTCTCTGAGTAGCACATCTATGACCTGAACTCACTTGTCTCTTCCTTCCTTTAAAATGTTTCTGTCCTCTGCATTATTCCTTCAGGAGCATGTACATTTTTCAAAGGTGATGAATTAACCTATATCAGGTTTTTATGCTTGATTGGAGATTAACATGTCACCCTTCTTTGAGAATATTTACTTATTTAACAGAAGGGTTTGCAGACACAACATATATTCAATTATTCATTACTTGACCAATTTACACTACAGATACTAGAGATCTCTGTTCTCTTGGACCTACAGATTTGTGGACCATATGGATATTAATCAAATAATTCATAGAAGCATATAACTTTAACCATGATAAATGTTATGAAAATAAAGCAACGTGATTAGTGCCCATCTTGTGGATTAGATAGAGCTTTCCTGAGGAAGTAAGGTTTAGCTCAATGTATGAAAGATACATAGGGGTTAATTAAGCAAACTGAGGGTGGGGACATTCCGCTCATCAGAATGATGCAGGACAGCGAGGTTCTAGTCTCATGGAGTCAAAGAATGAATCTCACGAACAAAGGAGAGTGAGTAAAGTCATAGAAGTTTATTAAGCAAGGATAGAGATAAAGCTCTCAGGTGTGAGAGGGGTCCCAAAGGAGTTGCCATTGAGGGCTTTTAGCAATGGTCTTTTATAGAAAGCTAAGGAGGGAACTTAAAACTATTTAACATTCCTATTGATAGCACCATTGAGTAAGGACTAGTGATAACATCTTTAATGGCTTACTTCCTTTTTAGGGTTGGTAATTATTGGTTGGTCACAAGTAGCTGTTATAACAAGACACCACTTCTGACACCCAGGACAGGATATTCTGGTTTGTTCCTCTATCTCTGATTTCCTTTCATCTCCCACATTTTGAATTTTGTGAGCCTGATCCCACTGCGCCCAACTTATCTCCCCCTGTCTAGCCCCACCTGTCCCTTACCCAAGAACAGCTAGGGCAAAGGCTCAGGTGTGGTTGGGAGCCTGGGGATCCAAGAAAGAAAGCCTGAGTGACTAGAATTACTGCATTACACTGCCAACAGTGAGTGAAGAGACTGGAGAGCGTCAAAAAGAAAACCATACACTTAAAATGGTGTCACTTAGGCCAAGTCACCAAACCATGGTTTAATACTTAATCTAATTGCAGTTTCAACCTCTCCCAGAACTTAAGTCTTAACCTGGGCAGTAGGAATTTTCTGATTAGTACCAAGGAGGATATCTGTCACATGGGCTATCTGTCTCCTTGCCCCAAAGGAAGTTGAAGTCATCTAAAAAATAAACCCCCCCTCGCTCCCCCTTCCTTTTAATGGAAAGTGACCTTACCTGAAATCATCTTTTTCTTTTGTTAATAACTTATTGTCCCACTCACCTTTCTTTTTTTTATTTTATAAAGATTTTGTTTATTTATTTAAGAGAGAGAACAAGCAGAGGGAGAGAGAGAGAGAAAAGTCCACTCACAGCTGAGCAGGAAATCTGACTCAGGGTTGGATCCCAGGACTTGAGAAGAAGACAAACTCAACTGCTCCACCCACACCTCCATTCCTTTCTATTAAAACTTTTTTTTTTTTTTTAAGATCTTATTTATTTATTTGACAGAGAGATAGCACAAGTAGGCAGAAAGGCAGGCAGAGGGAAAGGAAGAAGCAGGCTCTTTACTGTACAGGGAGCCGGACATGGGACTCGACATGGGGCTCAATCCCAGGATCCTGGGATCATGACCTGAGCCAAAGGCAGCTGCTTAACCGACTGAGCCAACCAGGCCCACCATCTATTAGAAACTTTTTTGCCCAGCTTCTTGGAGCTCTCCTCTACTTACTAGAAGGGATGCTACTCCATTCATGAATCATTTAATAAAGCCAACTTGATCTTCAAATTTACTTGATTGAATTATTTTTTTAACTACAGGTAGACAGAGACCAAAAGTCATACACACCTTGGGAGAAATAAACAACATTTATGAAAATATGCCTGTTATGGAAGTATGCAAGGGAAACCTCTAAAACATGTTTTGAGATTCAGGAAAGACTTTCCAGAAATGCGAGCTATGAAGGAGGACTAGACATTAGCTAGAATACTAGGAAGTAGAGGGGGTAGTTAATAGTATTCAGGGCAGGAGGAACAACAAAGGTGTGGAGATAAGAGATATTAAGGTACATCTAAGGAACTGAGGGTGGCCTTATTAAATGCAGATTTAGAATGCTGATTCTGGCTGGCAGTGGGGGAGGATCCCTGGGATAACCGTGGATGCAGGGAAAAGACTATTGGAGTCATAATGGCTGAAAGGAGATGAACAAAGGAAGTAGCAGTTGGGTAAGAAAAAAAGGGACTGATGATGTAAATATTAAGCAGGAGGAGTGACTGCATGGTGCATTATTGTAGAAAAAGGTGAAGAAGACAAAGAAACCAGGTTTCTAACTGGGGTTACTGTAAGGGCCTATTTAGCCAGAGCGATTCCATCTTGGATTAAACAGTCATTTTGTTGTTTATGCAGTCAAACTTAAACTGACCCTGCCCTGCGACCCCGCCACCCCCCCCACCCCTGCCCAGGGAACTTACTTAAAAGCAAGTCTGGGAAACCCGTCCCAGGTAACAAAGCCCAAATACAAGGGTGGGTCAGGCCAGGTGGAGACATCCAAACAGTGGGGGCACATACTGTCTCCCTAGCTACGAAGGAGTATGGGACCCATATTTTGGTCATTAATTCTGACCAAGGTGATAGGCTAGTTCAAATATCTACTAGGGTAAATTGTAATTCAATTGGCCACCCGTGTGTGACCTAGCATGACTGTGCAGCTTTCTCTGTGTGTTACAATCTCATTGGCCACCTGTTTGTGGCCAGGCCCAACCACATGGCCCTTGCCCTTTAAAGTTAGTCCGTAAGGTGGGGGCGGGGTTGTCCTCTTTGTAGGAAGTGCAGCCCCGGACTGTTGGTTTGATTCTTGATGGTTGGCACGAAATAAAACTTTGTTTAACCTTCGCTTTGTATCAGTCTCGTTCCTTTACTCACGGACACATTATTGGGGGACCTTTCAGTTACCAGGTGCATTAAAATGTTATTCAGGAGGGCATGTGATGTAATGAACACTTGGTATGATATCAGACTGATGAATCACTGACCTCTACCTCTGAAACCAATAATACATTATATGTTAATGAATTGAATTTAAATAAAAAGCATTTTAAAATAAACAAATAAAACACCATTCAGAGTGTTATAATGGAGGAACAAGATAGGAAGTAAGAGTGGAAGGAATTTAATTTGGGGCGTTGTAAGTGTTAACAAATCTTTGGAGCACTCTTGGGAACATGTCCAGTTGTGAGACGTGTATTTGCCTCTATAACAGGAGAGATATGCAGGCCAGAGTGAAAGATTAGAGCGTTAATAGCATATTGAAGGTACAGAAATGAGAGTATACAGTATAAAAAAGGACTTAGAATAAAACTTTAAAAACAATAACATTTAAAGTGTGGGGAGGAAATAAGGAGCCCCTGAAGACAAGTGATTAAGAAGTAAGAGGAGAAAAAAACTTGAAAACTGTGATGCCATAGAGTTTAAAGAAGACATTGTAAGGAGGGAATGATCAACATTGAGAAATGCAAAAGCAGTCTAATAAGGTAAATACAGAGAAATATCCATTAGGTATACAACAAAGAATTTCTAAGTGATCTTTGTGATGTGGGAAACACAGGCAGAAGAAAATGCAGATAAAATTATATGTCCCTATAACCTGCAGTTCATTGACAAAGTCCTGAGGCAGGCAGAGTATAATGTTCCTCCAGCAAGCTCCCAACTGTCTTAATGTTAATACCTTGCTAGAGGGAAAAACAACCTTAGTTTAACAATAGTTAAGGCCTCCAGGATCCAGTGCATCTTCTTTAGCATATGAAAATCCTTTTGTAACTTCCCTTTTTGCTACTTCCCCAACCCCAATGCATTTAGTCGGTTGCTCCTCATAATCCCCCAGAAGCAGGAAACAGCAGGAAGCAGCAGCTCTTTGTGTTCACAGGTCCTGTCCCCATGTTTTAATAAAACCACCATTTTGCACCAAAGATGTCTCCACTATTTTTTCTTGGCGGTGGACTCTGGACCCCACCAACCTCACCAAAACAATAAAAAAAAAAAAACAAAAAAAAAAACAAAAAAACCCACCCTACATCATTTGCATAAGAAATTTCACAGAAGTAGTCCACAGGGGCTAGTGGAGGTCGAATAGTTAAAACAGTAAGAATAGATAACTCATTCATAAAGTTTGATTGTAAAAATTAGAGACATATGTAGTGAGTGCAGTACCTGCCTCCCTCCCTCTTGCTTGCTTGCTCGAAGAGGCTTTAGAATATATAAATGGTGGGAAGGATCCAGTATAGACAAGGTAAAAGAGCAAGGAGAGAGGATAAAAAATAAAGATAAGTTGCTAAGAATGAGGTAGTAAGTAGGAGGCGGAGTATAGTTGAAAAGATTATTATTGCCAAGGATGCAGGTTACTACTTTGATGCTGAAATGTGGGGAGGAGAAAAATACACTGATAATGTAAGGGCCTATTTAGCCAGAGCGACCCCACCTCGGGTGAACAGCCATTTTGTTGTTTATGCAGTAAAACTTAAACTTAAACTGACTGTAGTGTCCGCCCCCCCTCACCCCGTCTCGGGGGATCTTATTTAACAGCAAGTCTGGGAAACCAGTCTCTGATAACAGAGCCCAAATACAAGAGCGGGTCAGGTCAGGTGGAGGTAATGGAGCCCAAATGCAGGGATAAGTCTGGCCTGGTGGAGACATCCAATCAGTAAAGCACACATACTCTCTCCCTAGCTACCAAGGAGTGTGGGTGCTGCCTTGTGGGCGCCAGTTCTGACCAAGGTGATAGACTAGTTCAAATAGCTACTATGGGGTAAATTGTAATTCAATTGGCCACCCATGTGTGATCTAGCATGACTGTGCAGCTTTCTGTGTGTGTTACAATCTCATTGGCCACCTGTGTGTGGTCAGGCCCAACCACATGGCCTTTGCTCTATAAAAGTTAGTTTGTAAGACAGGGAGGGGTTGCCCTCTCTGGAAGAGGTGGCCCCGAATGGTCGGTTTGATTCTCAGTGCTTGGCACAAAATAAAGCTTTGCTTGACCTTCACGTTGTATCAGTCTCGCTCCTTTAATCTCGGACCCATTATTAGGATGATGAAGTCCCAGAAGCTAAGTCAGGTTCGGTGGGGTGAGGAGGTTTGGAGCCGACGACTAAAGAAAGAATTCTTAAGACGTCGTCGGTGCAAAAGGTGATTTATTAGAGCGCGGGGACAGGGCCCGTGGTCAGGCAGAGATGCGGCTGCCCCAGGTTGTGAGGGTAGGCATGTTATATACCCTGCGGTTGGGGGAAGGTGAAGGGAAGGGAGGTTTCAGTGGAGTTTTCATATGCTAAAGAGGGCCTACAAGGTGCCAGGATGTTCCAGGCCTGCTGGAGGCCTTGCCCTTGCAGCAGGATCAATGTTGTCTTTAGACCAGCCATTAACATTAAGATCTTTGGGAGACTTTTTGGTGGGGTGTCACAATCCTGCTATCAATCGTCTTTGTTAGTGAGATTTAGGACATTTGTAAGCCAAGGGAGACTCCTGTCTAGCAGGATTGTGAACTCTGCAAGTTAACTATTTGCTTATTGTTCATGGCAGTCAGGGCTGCCTGAGGGATGCTACACATATGGAGGGGAGCGGGTGAAGAGAGGGTGCAAGGCGCCAGCTTTTGCTTTGTCCTCAGCCAGCCTCCTGCTCCCTCATCATGGAGACCTTTCAATAATAATCTAGAATTTATGGTAATACCTCAATGGAGTATCGTTCTTTTAAAAATTATGTTCAATTAGCAGACATATAATACATCGTTAGTTTTTGATGTAGTGTTCAACAATTAGTTGCATATAACTCCCTGTGCCCATCACCAAATGTGCCAGGGTGATGGGTATTAAGGAGGGCACATGTGGTGATGGAATATCTTTCTTACATTTTCTCAGTGAGGAAGAATTCGTGTTCATCTGATCAAAGGGAGGGCGATTGGTGGTAACTTAGAATTTCTAGGAGAATGAAGAGTGGGAGAGAGAACAGATAAAGGAAAGAGGGAGTTTGGTCGGATTGATGGCTCAGTTAAATTGAAGACTGTACATCTGCATGGGAAGCAGTTGGTATGGTAGTGTGATTTTTATCTCATGTTCAGCAGTCAAAAGATAGTACAGAGAATCTTAAGTTAGACCCAGGTCTGGAGACAGCAAATGATTAGGAAGGAGTTGCATTGAACTACCCTAGAAAGAAACAAACATTCACATTGTAATCCAAACCACACAGCCTGTGAGCAAACTGTGAGTATGGTAGCCCTGGCAAGACTGGCTTCTTGCTCGGTGGATGCAGTGAAAGGATAACGAAGAAAGGGGGCTGATAATATTGTAAAGATGTAGAATGATAGACCATGGAAACTAAGCTGGAGTGAAGGAATTAACGGCAAGAAGGAGAAAGTAAAGGGCTAAAGTTACTGAGTATGCCTGTAAACCTAAGAATGGGGTAATGAATATAACTATGGTAGGTCTTACACCTCCAAAGAGGGCAATTCTGATATTCCCCTAAAGGCCTTAACACCATCTCTGGATCTTAATCATTTTCTGGAACCACTGGATGGAATGTATGACCCAGCATCATTAACTCAGCTGAGTTCTCAAATAAGAAATTTGCTGGACACCAAGTAAGCTTGCAGCACCTGATGGAAATGACGTTAAGTGAGGCCTCTGAAGAGGGGCAATAAGTAAACAAATGACCTTAAAATGCTTCTTACCCTCATAGTTTTGGAATAGAGTATGTGCTCTATTTGTTCTTTTGTTCTCTTATTTCCAAATGTGTAATTCCTATTGTTTCAGAAGTACAATAATTTGGCAAATGCTTGATTTTTCAAACATAACTCCCAGATAAAATTTGAAGCCCAAAAGGTAAATGTTGAACTTAATAGAAATAAATAAATAAAACAAAATATCTGAGTTGATTTGTCAGGAAGACAAATATAAAGCTATTAATCAAAATTTATAATTAAATCATAATTTTCAGCCAAACTGAGGGCAATTATATTCTTGCTGTATTGTGATTGATGAGTTAATTTATTTTCAGAATTCAGATTCTCAGTATGATGGGAAAGAGCTATAATAGATCTCGCACATATATAATTTAACATATTATTTTTTTAAATTTATAGTCTAAAATGTTTTGAATCTGTGCCTAAATCATTTGGAGATTTTATTTCTTCTGTATTTCTGTTGTATGCAAATAGACTATCAAGCTGGGCTTTCACAGTCTATTCCTTTAGGTTCACTGTTTTGGAGAGCCTAAGATTAGATTCTGGCCCTTGTATCTTTACCTAAACCATACAAATTATATCTGCAGATCCTTTTCCCTATTAATCCTAATTTGGAGCCTAACAAAATAATAATTAACAGTTAATAGTTTGGCATATATCATTTATCTGAAGTCACAGAGACCCAGACAGACAAATTGAAACTTCTCTAAAAAAAGAAATTAATTAACCGTGTGTATGTTTGTGTGTAGACAAAGATAAAATTTATTTTCTCATTCTAAGTCTCTCTCACTTATGATAATTCCATGAAAAAAAAAAAAAACCATCAGAAGTTCTCTTTTAGAAGGTGAAATATTATCAGTGGATTTTCTAGTGAAGGGTCAGCAAGAAACCCTAAGTAAACTTTTCTCATAAAGTATTTGACCTCAATCCTATTTGACAATATTCTTCAGCATGTGTTAGAATAAATTGAGTGTGTGAACAATAAAATTTTCTGAAATAATAATTATCCTCATCTGTACCAAATGAATCAAAATATTTGGTTGAGTGGGGGTTGGAAATAATCAGTTAACAACTTCAGAAGGTGAGTTTCATATACACTGTTCACTGATTTGTACATGTGTTTGTGAGTATAAGCTTAAAAAAGATGAGAAAACAGAAAACTATAATCACAAGTTTTTAATTTTTGCAGTTGCTTACCTGTATGACTTTCCATGAAATTTTTATTGTTCATAATTTCTGAAGCTGAACAGTTTTCTTAAATTGGGGTTTCACAGAAGCATAGGAGTAAAGAAGTCATTGACTAAAATAGAAAAATAATTGTTCACCATATATGACAAACACCTTTCTTCCCTCTCTATGACCCCAGAGCATTTGCTTCTCTGATTTAAACTGTTACCTACATAGAAATATATCTGATTGCTTTATATATTCCTATGCATGCATGAGCGTGTATGCACACCCCCCCCCCACACCACACCCCTTCCATTAACTTTAGTGTCCTCTGAATTTAAATTTTAGTTCTGAGGATATACAGCACTAATTCTCCTGATTTGAAAGCATAAACTAGTAGAAGGCAATTGCACTGGAAATTCTGACTTTTAAAAATCTTCTTAGGCATCTTTGACTTCTGTATACTTTTGTTCATATGTTTGTATGGCATTGTGCTATCTCCTATAATATGCCAGGTTTACAGAAATACTAACTGTTCAGAAAATATGGATCGAGATGGATTACCTGGATAATGGCATGAGTATTATCACCTTGGAAAAATGCCACCTCTCTGTGATAGACTCACATTAGTAGCCTATGTTTTTGTAATTAGAGCTGTGGTGTGTCAATGATCACATATATAACCTTTTTTTAATCTGGTGGGGGAAACACACTTCATGAGATCTTCAACAGTCCTTTTCCTGGAATACTAAAAAGTGTGTGGCAAAACTGTGCCATAATAATTTATAGTAAGAAAACATTATGACTTTGAGGGAAAGCTTAAACCGTTATTTTCAACAAATCAGACAATAAAAGTAGAATGCTAGCAATAGCAGCACACGGTGACCATAGTGATATTGCATCCATAAGTGGCTTTTCATTAGGATGAGGAACAAGACAGGAATGACTACAGATGGACTTTATGTTTATACAATTTATATGAGTCTGAAAGATTAGCAGAAGCAGAAAGTGAGGTTAATTCTGTTTCATTATGAAGCTGGAATACAGTGGCACCACTGACTTGCAAGCAATACTACTATTGAATCCCATGTCTTCCTCACAGGCCCTGTATCGAATCATTGAAAAAGTATTGGGTGGTTTGTTTTCCAATCTCTCCTAAATTGAATGGCAGTTCGTGATTATGTGGAAAGAGAAATGCCTTTCTTTCTTTTTTTAAAAAAGATTTTATGTACATATGTATGCATGTATGAATGTATTTATTTATTTGACAGAGAGAGAGAGAGAGACAGGGAGAAAGGGAACACAAGTACGGGCAGTGGAAGAGGGAGAAGCAGGCCTTCTGCTCATCAGGGAGCCCTAGGCAGCTCAGTGTGGGGCTCAATCCCAGGACCCTGGGATCATGACCTGAGGTGAAGGCAGGCTCAGTGTCTGAGCCACCCAGGCGCCCCAATGCCTTTATTTCTTATCTTCTAAGGAGTTAGTTTGGTTAGTCTCTACTTTGGTAAATAAATATATCAAATTGTTTTGAGCTTTTCACATCAAATACTATGCATATCCAAATCAGTCCTAAAGCTGAATATAAAAATAGACTTCAGTCAAGCTACTCATTACTGAAGAACAAATGGTTAGTAACTGGTCTTACACTGGCTTATTGACTTATTTGATCTTTCTACACCCATCCTAAATGAACTTTTTAATGCAGATGATAAAATTAGCCCTTACATGTCTAATACTTTCTAAGATTATCTTCTTGAAGCAAAATGTCGGTGTACATATTTGTATGAATTAAATAAGCTGCTTATATTTTTAATCACTATGACTTCTCAATAACTGTAAAATCTTTATTGAAAAATCTTAGGGGTGCCTGACTGGCTCAGTCAGTAGAACATGTGACTCTTGACCTTGAGGTTCTGAGTTCAAGTTCCACATTAGGTGTAGAGATCACCTAAAAATAAAATCTTAAAAATATGTATATTTAAAAAAATAAAAAATATTAAAAAAAAAAAGAAATCTTAAGAGTTTTCACATCTGAACACTATTCTCCATTTTAGCCAATTTGAAATCTGTTCCTTTCGTTTTTTTGAAAAACCTTCAAGAGGTTCCTCATCTCCATGCTAAAGAAAAACTGTTACCTCACTGAATAATATAATATATAAATATAGTGATATAATGGTGTGTATGCTGTCACTTATAATAAAATTTTTATGAGATAATTTATATGTTTACTCTCCTGTGCCAAGGACTATTATGACAAAGAAACAAGTTAATGATACAGTGATTATGAAAAAAATATGTATTAAATATTTTATATTCACATTATTATTTATGCTAATAACTTATTTGACACAGTCAAGAAAAAAAATTGCTGTGGAAATGTAGAGAAAGGTTTCATAAAGTGAAATTTAAAGAATAAGTAGAGATTTATGAAGTATAAAAAGAGAATGTCATTTTGATTACTCAAAATATTTGTCTTAAGAAACTACAAAATGGTTAAATTTGAGGCTTGACTATAAAAGATGTTTATTTTAAATTGATATGTGTACTTATTACATACATTTCATGAACTGGTTTGTCAGATAATAACTGGGAGAACAATAAACTTAAAATGATAAAACTGGGGGCGCCTGGGTGGCTCAGTGGGTTAAGCCTCTGCCTTCAGCTCAGGTCATGATCTCAGGGTTCTGGGATCGAGCCCCGCATCAGGCTCTCTGCTTAGTGGGGAGCCTGCTTCCCCCTCTCTCTCTGCCTGCCTCTCTGCCTACCTGTGATCTCTCTCTCTGTGTCAAATAAATAAATAAAACCTTTAAAAAATGATAAAACTGCTTGAAATGATGATTTTAAAAAAATTTTTATATTATGTTATGTTAGTCACCATACAGTACATCATTAGTTTTTTTTTTTAATTTATTTTTTATTTTCAGCATAACAGTATTCATTACTTTTGCACCACACCCAGTGCTCCATGCAATCTGTGCCCTCTATAATACCTACCACCTGGTACCCCGACCTCCCACCCCCGCCCCTTCAAAACCCTCAGATTGTTTTTCAGAGTCCATAGTGTCTCATGGTTCACCTCCCCTTCCAATTTCCCCCAACTCCCTTCTCCTCTCTATCTCCCCATGTCCTCCATGCTATTTATTTTCTCCACAAATAAGTGAAACCATACGATAATTGACTCTCTCTGCTTGACTTTTTATTTCACTCAGCATAATCTCTTCCAGTCCCATCCATGTTGCTACAGAAGTTGGGTATTTGTCCTTTCTGATGGATTTTTTTTTTTCTTCATGTAACAGAGAGAGATCACAAGTAGGCAGAGAGGCAGGCAGAGAGAGAGGGAGAACCTGACTCCCTGCTGTGCAGAGACCCTGATGTGGGGCTCGATCCCAGGACCCTGAGATCATGACCTGAGCCAAAGGAAGAGGCATAACCCACTGAGCCACCCAGATGCCCCATCATTAGTTTTTGATGTAGTGTTCCATGCATTCCAGAAAAGTCAGTTACATAAAAGTCACTTAAAAGAAAAAAAAATCAGGGGTGCCTGGGTGGCTCAGGGGGTTAAGTCTCTGCCTTCAGCTCAAGTCATGATCTCAGGGTCCTGGGCTCGAGCCCCCCCATCGGGCTCTCTGCTCAGCAGGGAGCCTCCTTCCCTCTCTCTCTCTGTCTACTTGTGGTCTCTGTCTGTCAAATAAATAAATAAAATCTTAAAAAAATTACACATGGTCAAACAATTTCTATTAATAAAGAAAGAAAAAAATCAGTGACTTAAAAGACTACAACTTAATTGCTGCTATAAGATAAAAAACGGAGTCATAGCCAAGTACCTCTGAACCTTTTAATTTTGCTGTAAAATTGTGTCTAGGGCAAAAATGTTTGCAAACTAATCAAACATAAAAAGAGGGATGCCTGGGTGGTTCAGTCGGTTAAACATCTGCCTTTGGCTCAAGTCATGATCCCAGGGTTCTGGAATTGAGTCCTGCATTAGGCTCCTTGCTCAGTAGGGAGCCTGCCTTTCCCTCTGCCTGCTGCTCCCCCTGCTGATGTATTCTCTCTTTCTCTCTCTCTCTCTCTGACAAATAAATAAAATCTTAAAAAAAAAAAAAAACAACCATAAGATTAGTGACTCTCAGCTAGGGCTGCACATTAAAAAAATAGTAATGTGGTGGGCTTTTCAAAAATTAAGGTACTGAGGCCACATCAACAAATAAATTCTAACACATAGTCAAGCTGAGAAACGCTGGTCTAGATGGTCCTAGAGCGCTTCTATTTTCAATGGTCTAGTACTCTGTGCTATGTCAAATTAATTTTTTAAATATTAGTAAAAGCTGTTTATTGAATAGATTTTTTTATTAGAATAGGTTCTTCAGATATGACCAAAGCATTCACTTAGCTGAACTGACAAAGGTAGTAATTGGTAGTGTTCTTAGAATGGTATCATTTTCAGTTTCTTATTTTTCTAATTTAAAATAAATTATATAATATAATATAATATAACAGCTGCTTCGGACCTATATTTGTATGAAAGTAAAATTCAATTATATATTCAGAGACAAAAGTAGAAATTGAGTAGGCAATTTAAGTTTTCTCTTGTGTGTTAGTTTATGTTGTTCAGCTCATTGATAGCATCAAAAAGTTTATAATTTGGGGGAAGCCTGGGTGGCTCAGTCAGTGAAGTTTCTGCTTTTGGCTCAGCTCATCATCCTTGGGTCCTGGGATCCAGCCCTGTGCTGGGCTTCCAGCTCAGCAGGGAACCTGCTTCTCCCTCTCCCTCTTCTCTCCCCCCACCTCCTCGACCTCGACTGCTGTCTCTACCACTCCTTCTCTCTCAGATAAATAAATACAATCTTTTTTTTTTTAATTTTTTATTTTTTATAAACATATATTTTTATCCCCAGGGGTACAGGTCTGTGAATCACCAGGTTTACACACTTCACAGCACTCACCAAAGCACATACCTTCCCCAATGTCCATAATCCCACCCCCTTCTCCCAACCCCCCTCCCCCCAGCAACCCTCAGTTTGTTTAAATACAATCTTTTAAAAAAATTATCATTTTCAGGGCACCTGGGTGGCTCAGTGTGTTAAGCCACTGCCTTCGGCTCAGGTCATGATCCCAGGGTCCTGGGATTGAGCCCCGCATTGGTTTCTCTGCTCAGTGGGGAGCCTGCTTCCTTCTCTCTCTCTCTCTGTCTGCCTCTCTGCCTGCTTGTGATCTCTCTCTGTCAGGTGAATAAATAAAATCTTTTAAAAAAATAAATAAAAATAAAAAATTTATCATTTTCCATAAGATTTTTCCCCCCTAGGGGGGAAAATTGTGTCCTGGAAATTTGGAAAATTGTGTCCTGGAAAAACAGTCTCTTTTTCCATGTAAACAGCATTACTGCTTCTATATGGCAAAATAAAAAGAGTTGTCAGCAGCATGATGCAACATAACCTATGTTATCACTTAACTAACTACTCAGAGGTGAGGGTAGTGAGACACCTAAATAAACATTTTTTTTTTAGGATTGGAATATAGCTAGATGTTCCCAGATGTATTGCACATAAATTTTGATATAGTTCTTCTAAAATGACAATTTCAGGGATACACATTTTCCCTTGTATATGTTAATTCTCTTGACTCCCTTCTCATAGTATTTACTGGAATGAAAGGTAATGCTTGGCAGTGGCTGGGCCCATATTCTCTCAGAGATATATATAACCGACACTAGACTCATTGCCAAGTATTTGGAAACTTTTCAGTCAAGCTGATCTACTTGACAATATTCCTAATATTCGTTCAGTTTTTTAAACAATGTTATTGATTGCTTTCTCTGAGCAAGATGTATTTGATGTTTAAATCATGCCCAAATTTTTACACATCTAGATTGTAATAATCAGAAAAAGCCAGGTTAAATTCTTACTCCTATTTACTTGCTGCTAGTCCTTGACTAATTTTCTTAAATTATTTGACTCTGTTTCCTCATCCGTAGAACTAGAGATTAAAAATAACCACATCACTAGGTTTCTGAAAGGATTTAGACAGAAAATGTATGTGCCCATGCATAGCAGACCTTCTAACACTAAGCAGACATTCAATGAATGTCAAGTTTACTTTTCTCTTACAAAATTATCCACAATTTTAGGCTAGACAAATTTTATTCAACCATCTTGGTAAATTGTTTAACGAAGTTTTAAAAAAGTTAACAGTATTATCTATTTACTAGTAATTTTATTTTATTTTATTGTTTAAATTTTATATAAGTAAGTGTTATTATGGTCCATATCAAAAAGGGCAAAGAAGAATAAATTCTTTACTAAAATATATAAACTCTTAAAATTCAATGAGAAGAAAACAACACACAAGGAAAAAATAGAAATGAATGAGTAATTCAAAGAAGAAAAACCATTTAGGGATAAAAATCATATAAAAACTGCTCAGCCTAACCAAAAATTAAAGATAAATTATAGTAACAATGAGATATTATAGAGTTACATCTTTGCCTATAGCATAGGCAAAGTTGGATAAAACTCATTGTTGGTAAAGATGCTAGGAAAAAACACAACCTATCTATTTTGGAAGACATGTAAATGGGTCCAGTTTCTTTGGAGGGCATTTTGGCCACATCATATTGTAAAATACCTGTACTCTTTGACTCAGAAAATTCATTTTTAGACATGCATTCTATAGAAACACTTGTAATACACAGACATACATCTATGCAAGAGTATTCCTGCAGAACTGTTTGCAAGAACAAACATTAAAAGTAACTACACATCTAGCAATAGAAGATTAGTTAAATAAATTTAAAAGGTACATAAAAGCTAGGAATAAATCCAAATCATATTCTATTAATTTATTATCATATTCTATTAATATGATAAATCATATTCTATTAAAATAAGAATATGGTAAATCATATTCCATTAATTTATTCTATTAATTTTAAAAATATTAAACTTATCTTTTGGGAGTATACATTTTGGCCTTCTAAGAGGTATAATCTGAAATGATTCTATATTATATAAATATTTCTATAATTTATTATAGAAATATCAAAGATATTAAAATATAAAGAAATTAGAATTAGTCATAAGAAAATATTTTTATAGTGAGTAAAATCATTATATTTAGTGAAAAAGTACTCTGATATGATCTTAATACTCTAATTTTCCTCTAACATGGTAAAAGAATGTAGCACCCAATGCCTTTTTTATTTTTTTAAATTTTTTTTTTCTAAAGATTTTATTTATTTGACAGACAGAAATCACAAGCAGGCAGAGAGGCAGGCAGAGAGAGAGAGAGAGGAAAGCAGGCTCCCTGCTGATATGGGGCTCCATCCCAGGACACTGGGATCATGACCTGAGCTGAAGACAGAGGCTTTAACCCACTGAGCCACCCAGGCGCCCCTGACCCAGGCACCCCCCAATGCCTTTTTTTAAAAAAAGTACATTTCAGGGGCGCCTGGGTGGCTCAGTGGGTTAAAGCCTCTGTCTTTGGCTCAGGTCATGATCCCAGGGTCCTGGGACTGAGCCCAGCATCGGGCTTTCTGCTCAGCAGGGAGCCTGCTTCCTCCTCTCTCTCTGCCTGCCTCTCTGCCTACTTGTGATCTCTGTCAAATAAATAAATAAAATCTTTTAAAAAAAGTGCATTTCAAAAAGTCTGATAAGCTAGTTAACATTATTTTGGTACTCTTAGAAGAAAAGCATCAAGTAATTCCATCAGATTACCATCTCTAGTTTTGAAATTTAGAGGCGTATTCAGCAAAATGCTTATATAGTTGACCTTTGAACAACATGGGTTTAAACTGTGTGGGTCCACTTATATGTGGATTTTTTACAGTACAATGTTGTGAATGTATTTTCCTTGTAGATTTTCTAAATAACATATTCTTTTCTGTAACTTACTTTATTACAAGAGTGTAACACAAGATACATATAATATACAAAATATGTGTTAAAGAGCTGTTTCTGTTATCACTAATTCTTCCAGGCAACAGTAGGCTATTAGTAGTTAAGTTCTGGGAGAGTCCAAAGTTATATGGGTTTTTGTCTGCGTGGGGGCTTGATGCCACTAACCTTTGTGTTGTTCATGGGTCAGTTCTGCTTTTATAATCTGCTTTGTTTATTTAAAACCAAGTGGTATCATCGCCAAAATTTAAATGAAATAAGATTACATTAGGCACATTAGAACACTGGAATTTCAGTTCATCCTTTATCAAACAGCTGGAAAGGTTAACACAAATGAAATACAATTAAATATTTAGTTCCTTGTGTTTTACTTCACAGTATGTGCTCATCTTTGTCATATATGGGTAGTAGAGTAACAGGGTTAGTTTTGTCTTCTGAAACACAATACTGATCTTGAAAAAATGACCTACAATTCATTATGGAAATGTCAAAAACTAAAAATATGATCATACAAAATTAATTGTTTCTCAAGGCCACAGTTCTAAATAGAAAAGAATTCTAGGATAACTTTCTTTTCTTTTTTTTTTTATAAAGATTTTATTTATTTATTTGACAGAGAGAGATCACAAGTAGGCAGAGAGAGAGAGAGAGAGAGAAGGAAACAGGCTCCCTGCTGAGCAGAGATCCCGATGTGGGACTCGATCCCAAGACCCCGAGATCATGACCCGAGCCGAAGGCAGCGGCTTAACCCACTGAGCCACCCAGGCGCCCTCTAGGATAACTTTCAATGTGGTTTCCCATTAATATTTTCCCAGTTCACTTCGTTTTGGGTGATATGGAGGAAAATAAACTTTAAGTCTAGCTTTTAGCCCAACTGTGCTTCCGTTTTAAAGACTGGGATTTTAGGGAGAAAGATCTCTAAAAGGGATTTTTTGAGAAGATTCACCATTTGGGTCAAAACCTCTTCTCTTTCCCAATACAAGGGATTCGATTCTAATAAAGTTTTGGAAGAGACGATATTTATCTTTCATGTTCTCAGTTGTGTTTTGCTCTTTCTGTCCATCCCCATCCCACATTCAGTGCCTTGCCTCCTCTGCTGTAATGTCCAGCCTTGTCATTCTTTCCTACCTTTTGCATAGAGAAGAAATACTTTTCTTAAAAGAAAATAGCTGGGCACCTGGGTGGCTCAGTGGGTTAAAGCCTCTGCCTTCGGCTCAGGTCATGATCCCTGGGTCCTGGGATTGAGCCCCACATTGGGCTCTCTGCTCAGCGGGGAGCCTGCTTCCTCCTCTCTCACTCTCTGCCTGCCTCTCTGCCTACTTGTGATCTTTCAGATAAATAAATAAAATCTTAAAAAAGAAAATAGCCAGAGCATTTGGTATAGTTTGCTTTCTAGGATAAAAGAGGGGTACAGAGGAGAAGGGTAAGTATAACTCAGAAGTTATAATTACTGAAGGGATAATTTCATATACTGTGGGTGGAGTGTTTTTTGTGCTCTCTAAATCAAGGAGAGAAATAATTAAATGTCCTTATGCATAAATTAGGACCTTAGGTTATTACAAATTTAATTGGTGTTTTATTTTTCAAATTTATTTTGGTGTTCTTGGCTCTTTGAATTTCTGTACAGAATTTGGTTTATCAATTTCTACAAAAATTTCTCCCAGAATTAGGATTTAGGATTGTGCAGAATGTATAGATAATATGGGAAATATTTTGTCTTACCAATACTGAGACTTTTTGATCCATAAGCAAGGCATTTAATTCAACTCCTCTAATTTCTGTTGTTATTAATTTGTCATTTTCAGCATAGAGGGCTTATATATAATTGTTTCAGTTGATCCCTAATTACTTTGTTTTTTTGTGACTTTAAATGACATTAACCTTTCACACTTAATTTGACATTTGTGAGTTGTTTGTTTGTTTGTTTTTTTAGATTTTATTTTTTATTTGAGAGAGAGACACACACAGTGAGAGACAGAACACAAGCAGGGGGAGTAGGAGAGGGAGAAGCAGGTTTTCTGCTGAGCAGGGAGCCCGATGTGATGCGGGGCTCGGGGCTCGATCCCAGAACCCTGGGATCATGACCAGAACAGAAGGCAAATGCTTAACCGACTTAAACCACCCAGGTGCCCCTTAATTTGACATTTGTTTACTGACCTGTATCCTTTTTCCTTGCTAAATTCACCTATTAGTTTTTACTGTGGCTGTAGATACAGATGATCTATAGGACAATAGAGACAATTTTGTTTCTTCCTTTTTAGAGATTTTTAATTTCTTTCTTCTCTCTCTCTCTCTCTCTCTCTCTGTGTGTGTGTGTGTGTGTGTGTGTGTGTTTTGTTTTGCTTTGCTTTAGTATAATGGCCTGGACCTCCAGGATAATGCCTTGTTCCTAATCTTCAGAGGAAAATGCTCACAATTATCCCATTGAGTATGATACTTGTTTTTCTGTAGATATTCTTTATCAAAATGAGGGTAATTTGCTGAAAACTTTTTCCCAGGAATTTTGCTTGGGTGGCAGTCCTCTGTACCTTCTCAAGATTAATCTTCCAGTTTTGGTTACTCAGATATTAAACTACCCTCTTGCTTAGGTATTTTTCTCTTTTGTTTCTCTGATTTCTTTTTTGTTGTAATATACTCTTGTTTTTATTGGCTTCCTTCTACTTACTTTGGGTTCATTTTGGTCTTTTTAAAAATCTAGTTAATTAAAATAGAACGTTAGATCAGGGATCAGCAAACTTGTTTGTAAAGAGATACAGAAAATACTTTAGGCTTTTCAGGCAGTGGGATCTCTATCACAACTACTCAACTCTGCCATTGTAGCACAAAAGTAGCCATAGACAGCGTATGGACATGACTATGTCCCAATAAAAGTTTATTTACAAAAATAGGTGGTAGTCAGATAAGGCATGAAGGTTATAATTTGCTGACCCCTGCTTTAGGTCATGGCTTTGAGAATCATTCTTTTTTTTCTAGTGTTAAGTATTGAAACCTACATATTCCTTTATAAACACTTCTTTAGTTATATCCCACAAACTTCAGTATTTAATGTTTCAACAATTATTCAGTACAAACTATTTTAGTTCTATTTTCTCCTATGATTTCTTCTTTGATTTGTAGATAACTTAGAAGTATATCATTTAATTTTCTAATGTGCAAGGTTTTCTCAGATATTCTATTGTTATTGATGTCTAAGATAATTCTTTTGTGGTCATAGAACAAATGCAAGTGCTTTCAAACGTTTTAAACTTCAGAAGACTTGTTTTATGACCCAGAATACGTTCTATTTTGTTTAATGTAACATAAGCCCTTGCCCTTGAAAATAATGTATATTCTGCAATTGTTGGGCACAGTTATCTATAAATATCAATTTTGTCAAGGTGGTTATGATATAATTCATATCGTCTACTTGTTTCTGAGTTTTTGTCGGATTGTTATACCTATTGCTGTGAAAGAATGCTAACATCTCCAACTATGATTTCATAATACTTATTTATCACTTTAAGTTTGTCAAATGTAGCTTAATATAATTTTATTTTTTTATTAGCATATACATATTTATGATTGATCTTTTCAATGAATTGATTTTTTATGATTATAAAATGTCCTTTATGGCAGTGCCTGGGTAGCTCAGTTGGCCAAGAGTCTGACTCTTGGTTTCCGCTCAGGTCGTGATTTCAGGGCTTGTAAAATCAAGACCAAAGTTGTACTTTACCCCTATCAATACTCTTTTTTTCTTGAAATCTGTTATATCTGATTTTAATGTAGTCTCTTCTGATTTCTTATGCTTACTGTTTATATTGAATATGTTTTAAAATTTCCATGAAATAAACTTTTTACAAAATAAAATGACCGTCCCTTCTGGCAGATTAAGAGAGCCAAAAAGTCAGTGATTCAGTGGTGTTGCCTATATCCTGAGGAGGTACTAGGGTTTTTTGGAAAGCGTTTGCTTAATAGCCTATAGGTTGTTACCCAGCTGAGTTTTCAGCCCTGTGAGCAATTCTACTCTGTGGTTAATTAAGGAGAGGAAGAATCAGAAAACAAGAGAAGGGAAGAAAGGGAGAGAGAAAGAAGGAGTGGGACAGAGGGAAGAGAAAAAGCAGACTGAATGTGTAAGTGCCAGTCCTGCACTGGGCGGGAAACTCAGCAAAGCAGGTTGCCTGGGAAAAAGTCTGTATAATTCTATTAACCAAAAAGTCTGAATAATTCTATCAGACTTCCTTGGTAATTCACCCTCCATCAACACTAATGTGTTTTGGTATATGCTTTTCCATCTATTTACTTTCAACTACCTGTAACATTGTACTGAAAGTACATCTCGTGTGAACAGAATATTACCTTGGGATTCTTTAATCCTACTGACAATCTCTGCATTTCCTTTGTTTTTCTTTTCTGTCTTTTGTGTTAAATGGTTAGCAAGCAGACCAATCAGGTAGTTATTGCAGAAATCTAGGTGATTGTTGAAAGTGGCTAAAATTAGGTGGAATTGGAGAAAGGGATCAGATTCTCTCTATATTTTTGTGGTAGAATTGATAATTCTTACATATGGATTATATATGCTCTGGAGATTCTACCTGAAAAGTGCAGAGATCCTGTCTGGTATGTAATAGGCACTCAAGAGCTGTTATCAGTTCCTCTTTTATATATCCCTAATATACATCCTTAGATCCAGTTAGACTAGTCTTCTCATGTTCCCTCAAACACACTATGTGCACTTATGCCTTTATGTGCCTTTTCTTCTGTTCAATTCCTGTTTTTTCCCTTAAGTTGTCTATTCTACAAAATCATTAAATAATAACTTCTTAATACTAATTTAAAAATAATAATATTAACTCCATAACAGTCTAAGAGGAGCTTTCCTAACAAAGAATCCCAATATGTTTGAAAGTTAGAAGCTAAGATGGAAACAAAGTCTATTAAATCTAAAATTATAGGTTGACTAGAGGTGGGAAGTGGTGAGTAGAGCACAAAGCTCTGTTTCTAAGTAAGAGAAATAAATCCCACGTTTGAAACCCTAGATAATCTTAGACTCTGATTGCAAACCTATCAACCCCTGGGGAAATCTATTGCCCCCCATTCCTCAAACACAGGTTATAAAGCAACAACAGACTGTACGACCACCCCCCATGTCCCCACAAAATGTGGATTCTTCTCAATGACCATTGTAGATGTTCCTATGGAGGGCAATGGACAAAGGAGATTGTCCTATAGACTTGAAAGAGGGCATGAGGAACAATGTCCCTCTGAATTACAAGTGTAACATTGTCTGATGAATTCAATTTGTGAAGATAGTGAGCTCTTAGTATTTCTATCCAATGGCTTGGGATATACACTATGATATACACTATTTATTCTTTTCTCTGAATGGGAATATTTATTAGTTATCCCCATCTTTTCCACCATTGTATATTGCATGAATTGGGAATGGATAAATTATCATTTTTAGGATATGTCACCACACTATGAGGTAGCTCTCTCTGGACTTGATGGCAAGGACAGTATATAACCCTGAGGTACTGGACTGGGTCTAGCTTTAACAACTGGATGAAATATTGCACAATTTTCTTTGGATGGGGGTTGTGAGTGTGCTTACTGCACATTTTAAGCTAAGTTTATAAAAAGGGTGTAGGTATTCATGTTGGATAGACAAGAAGACAGTTCTTAGTGGATAACGTGGTTGCCTTCGTAGCTTTCATTTTCTATACCTAATGGTTTAACACACATGTAGTTTCTGAGACTGGCCTAACCCCATGGGGTAACTCCACTTCTCTTGTCAAAGGCGGTCCAGTTGTAATGAATTTAAAACTTCTGTTACATATGTTTTGGAAAGAAAGCTCTTTCTGCCCTAAACATAAGTACAAAAAAATATATAGTCCAATTTGCTACTGGTAGTTTTCATGTGATTCCATGCATTTGAAGATAGTAGGTTTTGCATCCTTCCTACTTCTTCTCTCAGTTAAGATGACGATCTCCTTTAAAATCCCAGTACCTCTTTCTGGGACAATCAAGATTGTTTATGTTTAAGTGTGCAATACTCTATGTGTAATCTAATTAAGGTGTTATGAAACAGGACTGTCTACAGAGAAAGGTATTGGGCTAGGATCTCCAATCTCGTAGCTCCTAGAGCATCACGCCACATCTTTCTGGGAGCATCTGCAGCACAGTGTGGATAATTCAGGCAAATATACTTTACCTCTACCCACGGCTTTGTCTTCAGAGTTCTATCTGGTATAATCCTGATCAACTGCCTTGGACTGCACGCAAGCTCAAAGGTTCCTTTTGCCCTCTAGCTGAGGACATAGATGAGAGGCAGTCTAAAACAACTCCTTGATCCTTTTCCCCATAGCCCATTCTCTTGTCTTGACACTGTCATAGAATACTGACAGCAAGCGGATGCTTGGAAAAGCATGTGCGCTCACGCTTAAAAATACTGCAGCTTACTTAAATCATTTATTTTCTCTGGTGCTCCAGTTCTCCCGCTTTACCACCCAAAGACAGAAGAAGTGCTTCTCAGAAAGCAGATTCAAGTCTACCTTCCTCTACCAAGAACAACTACACTTAATGGGGAAATAGCATTAGGAATTTCAAAACAGTCAAGAAACAAGGCAGTTTCTTTTTCACTCCCTCACTTGCTAAAATCACAGGATCCCTTGGCCTCTTTCTCTCTCTCTCTCTCTCTCTTAGGTCTAGTTACACTTTCTCCGCTCTAGTTAAACACTGTCATTGTCATTTTAGTCCCCAGTTTACAAGCATTACAAACTCAATGCCTGATGCTTACTGATCTATTCTCTTTAGTTACACACTGCAAATTCCAAAACAGAGAATGTAATTGGGCCAGGCAAGACTTGGGATAACTCCTCCTGGCTGAGATGTCAGGTCTTGTCCAAACATCTTTCCCTGCTGCGGCCACCCCTTACGGGTGAGGAAGAGTTACCAAAAGACAAACTGAATTGTTGTAGCTGTGTCAGTTGTCAGAACAGCTTCTTTTTGCAAAGCAAATGAAGCTGGTGAGAAAAATGGGAATCTGCACTTATTAGAATAGCCTACTAAAGAAGGATCACACCACATAAAATCATCCTGAATTTGATTTGCTTATCAAAATAGCCTTACAGGAGAATGCGTTCTCTTAAGAATAAAACGTAGCTCCAGAAAATTTGGATAGGAAACAAGAGGCAAGCAAATATCTAAATTATATACTGTTATCAAGAATGGTTTTGGTTAAGATGGGTTCTGATTTTACCTACTCTCATACTTTCACATCATTACTGTATCTGTGGCTTCTAAATCTATATTTCTAACAAAATTCTCTTATGAGATAATCTGCCTTTGCATCTATAAACACCAACAGTCTACAACTATAGGACAGAAGAGAACGTAAGTTATGTACTTGTCTCTTGCCAGCATCTAACTGTCTGGATCATAGCAATCATTTGCTGAATGGATGAATAATTGAAAGCCTGATTAGCTTGGAAGGCGATCTGAGGATGCAGTGAAAAGGTGGGAAAGAAACCAGTAAAACAAGGATAGTGGTGGGGGAGGGTTGAAGTAATGGGAAAACACCAATTGTGGTTATTTATTATTTGGCCAAAGGTTGATCTCGGGAGTAAGACGAAGAGAAGTGGTTTGAAAAGGTGCGAAACAAGATGAAACCAGAGTGGGAGACAAACCATGAGACTCTCGGTCTCAGGAAACAAACTGAGGGTTGCTGGAGTGGAGTGGTAGGAGGGATGGGGTGGTGGGGGAATGGGCATTGGGGAGGGTATGTGCTATGGCGATCACTGTGAATTGTGTAAATCTGATGAATTACAGACCTGTAACCCTGAAGCAAATAATATATTATATGTTAATTAAAAAAAAAAAAAAGGTGTGCGGCTTTTCAGAAACCATCTTTAGCTAAATGGTTTAAACAACTAAGGTTCTGATGCCATGTCATTTCAGTTAGGCTTTAGTGTCTTATTACTTCCATTCAGGCACTTTGCTCCAGGTTGGATATCTACTTTCCAGCAAAAGGTGGGGTTGTGTGTTTGATTGCTTATGCTCAAATGTATTCCAAAAAATAGTTAGAAATGTAGTTCATATTTTGTCACCTTTGATTTACTTTTCTTTTAAAATATTCATTTTTTAAAAAATCAGTATAGATCATTTAGCAACTCGTTACATAAAGGTGATATTCATTGTAAAATAAGTTTCAGTGAGGCCAATTTATTATCACCGCTTCCCCAAATTCTGGCTTTCCTTTTCTTAACATTTTAATTTATTCTTAAATACATATATACTACTTAAAGTACGTTTGACTGTAAAGAGTCTGAAATCATAGGTAAAACTAAAGTCTTTACTTTTTGACCACCACTTGAATTTTGTTTCTGCTGTGGTAATAACCACTTTCTACCACTTACACTATGATTACTAGCTCTCCGATGCTTATCCTGCCTGCTCTGGGGGAAGGTTCCTTCCAGCCAGTCCCCACTGTCTCTTGATAATCCAGTTTCCTCCCCCTGCAATCCGCCTTGAGCAATCTGTGTAGAACAGGCTCCTCACACCAGCCTGTACTATTCTTTCCCTTTTTTTTTTTTTTTTTTTTAAGATTTACTTATTTTTTTTTTTTTTGAGAGAGAGAGAGAGAGCAAGAGAGAGCATGGGGTGTAGTGACAGAGGGAGAGGGAAAAAGAATTCTTAAGGAGAACTTCCCTCCCATCCGCACTGTTGAGCACTGAACCCTGAGCTCTGTGCAGGGCTCGATCTCACAATCCCTCCCACAATCCGGAGATCACCAGAAGTGAAACCAAGAGTCCCATATTTATCCAATTGCTCCACTCAGGGGACCCTGTCCGTCTACTCTTTGAGCTTGTCCTTGCCTTCCTCCTTTTCTCTGTCTAGTGTACTCTACTTTTTCTTTACTTGCTGTGATCAAATGTCACCTCACTTTTGATGTCTTTCCTGTGTCTGCAAATGGTTTTTATATATTAAGACCTTGGAGAAATTAATCCAGTGAGATTTGGAGCTAGATTTTGTGGGTATGACTCTGGGTTTTGTCTCTTACAAGTTGTATGAGACCTCAGACTAAGTCCCTCAGTTGTAAAATGAGTGTAATATTAACACTTTCATAATGCTTCATAATGCTGTTAGTAGGATTAAATGAGTTACGAATGCATGCGAAGATCATTAGTACTTGATAAATGTTAGTTATGATTAATATTGTACCATCCTTAATTAAAACGCTTTCCACATTTTATTATAACTTTTTCCAGTCTGCCTACCTTCTCTAATCCTCAGGGGCTTTCAGTCATGTTATTGTTCACTTCGCTTTACTCCCATTTCATTCTGCCCCTACCCTAAACTCCAAAGCCTATGTACTAAGCATGATGCCTGCCATTTAGCGGGTACTCCATAAAGAAGAATGCACCGGATGGCAGCAAGTTCCTTACTAACAGAAATCTTCAATCTAGGCTATAAAACAGCATGCATTCAGGGGGCTCTTTATTCTAGCTCTCAGCCTCCAGGCTCTCTTGCTTTCTCTTTTCCTTGAGGCTAACTAAAAAGAGAGGCTTTGTCTTTTCTACTCTCGAGATGCAGCGAATGATCTCCAGTCCACAACATAGCTCAGAAGGAGGTTTCTTTGGCTCCCTACTTCTCTTCAGTCCTTGTGTTGTCTCATTTTCTCATTCCCTACAATTCCAACTTATTGATCACTTTTTAGCATAGGAGGAGTTCTTAGAGAAGCAGTCTTCTAAGCAATTTTGACAGAGTGCTTCAGACTTCTGGCCCCGAATGATCCAAGATTAAAGGTCTATGCTTTCATTCTTTCTTTCCCTCGCTACAATTTTGAAAACAATTGGATCAAACAAAACAGCTTTTCTGTTGGATTTCCCCTCAGTTAACTTGAATCAAGCTGTGTAGCTTTTAACCCAAGGGAATGACATTTTAAAAAATTCTCTTATTGGTGCATTTCAGCTGAGTAAATTCTGTTCTCTAGGAATTTTTTTTTAAAAAAGTAAAAACGTATCAAGAATACAATTAAGATAAAAAGATGTATTGAATTAAATGCTATTTTAAAGTGATATAAACAAATAGATTCATAACCTACATTACTACTTGATTCATTAGAAAAATGAACACATTTTTCTAGCTTTGGGTGAAGCCACTGGAAAATTCTTCTGGGAATGTCTGGAATATTCATGGGGAATATTCAGAGAATGGACCTGGTCAATACTTAATGAAATGTGTGTTACTATAATGTTATTATAAAACTAGCTTAGCTTGTGGGAATGCTTTAGAATGAATCTTCTTTTATAATGGTCAGTAATTCAAAGAGTCACTTTATTAAAAGATCCCAGCAACATTTTAAACTACATAATACACAAACTCCAAATCTAGCACATTACTCTTGCTTTTTTACTTTCTACTTCAGTACTTACTTATTTTATTATTTCCATTTACTATAAAAGATTATTTGATGAGACGCCTGGAAGATCTGATAAAGCACTTAATATAACAAACAAAATGAGAAGAACTATTGTTTTGTTTCAGAGCAAAAACCCCGGCAGTTTTGAGTGTTGCTAATGGTTCTCATTTAAGCTTTTTCAGGACCATACTGTTTCTGAACTTTCTCAACTCTCCTGACTTCTAGGAGAATGAAAAGTTGAAGAACTATTGAGACTATCTTAGGATTCCAAGCTGCTCTTGAAAGTAGCTGTGCAAAACTTTTTAGCAGATAAAAACAAAAAATCACTGCACTGAGCTGGGAGGCAGGTCTGAGTTTCACCTGCCAAATTAATGTCACGTCACTTAATTTCACCACAAAATGGGGATAACAAAAGCTTTTACTCTTCTTGCAGGATTGCACTCTCAAGTGAGAGGACAGATGTATAAAAATAGTGAAAAATAGTTTATGAAATATTACTTCTATTATTTATATTATCATTTCAAACCATGCCATTATTACTCTTTTTTAAAAGATTATAGGGTTGGCATGTGTCCAATACTGTAAGTGGGTTCCTATGGAAAAATTTTTATAAGCAGGGATTGAAGAGTTGATGCATATTGACCTAAGCCAACTTTGGCATTCAGCATATGACAAGTTCTTTTTGTAACTATTGTAGTTTCCTATACTTAAAGATAGGTTGGGTCTTTGTGTCTCCTCCCCTGCAAATTTACTGGATGTACCACTGCTCTAGGCTTTCCAACTGCTACTGTATGTGAAAGATTCACCTGCAGACAGACACAATGATTTTCTGACTACAGGATGCAAGAATAATGGGACTCCAGACCTCAAGCGGTACACAAATGTCCTTATGCTGCCTTGTTTGTTAGATTCATGTGTGTCGTTCTTGCAAGGGCAATGGGACTTGTAGAGGTCTCCACATCAACTACTGATTTGGAACACTGTGTATTTCGCCAGTTGAAGAGCATTTATATCTTTACGCTTAATTATTATTTTTTTAAGATTTTATTTATTTGACAGACAGAGGTCACAAGTAGGCCCAGAGGCAGGCAGAGAGAGGAGGAAGCAGGCTCCCCACTGAGCAGAGAGCCCGGCGTGGGGATCGAACCCAGGACCCTGGGATCATGACCTGAGACAAAGGTGGAGGCCTTAACCCACTGAGCCACCCAGGCGCCCCTTTTACACTTAATTATTAAATCCTTTCCTATAGATTTCACTTATGATATTTGAAGTATCAAGTGATCAAGTCTCAAATATGGACCTCTAATTAGGATACTCCTAAGATGTAGAATAGAGGTTTTGCACAATTGTATATTACATGCCATAATGTATGTAATATAAAATCCAAAACGCTAACTAGAAGATGAGTGTCATTTTATCGCTAGATAATAAGACCACATTCCCGTCCAAGTACTATTATCAGGTTCTCATATATGTTTTTCTTTTTTTTAAGTACTTTAAAATAATACTTAATATCTGTTTGACATGAAAGATGTTAAATAAACTTACTGTGGAAATCATTTTATAGTATGTGCAAATTGAACTGTTATGCTATACACGTTAAACTTACACAGTGCTGTAGGTCAGTTATTTCTCAATAAAATGGGAGAAAAAAGGAGGAAGCTGGGTGGCTCAGTAGTTAAGCATTTGCCTTCAGCACAGGTCATGATTCTAGGGTCCTGGGACAGAGTCCCGCAACCCATCGGGCTCCCTGCTCAGTGGGAAGCCTGCTTCTCCTTCTCCCTCTCCCTCTGCTGCTCCCCCTGCTTGTATTCTTTCTGTCAAATATATAAATAAAATATTTTTAAAAAACTGGAGAAAAATAATACTTAAGACATTTTAAGGCAGTAACATCATTCATTTTATTAAACATTTTTTGAGTACTTAACTATATACTCAAATGAATGCTAGGTCCTGGGGTGATAAAAACAAAGCATAATTTAAGTTCTTACAGTCTAATAAGGAAGCAGGTGTTGAACAAAGAAACACTGAAACTATGGTGTGATATTTGCTATAAAAAATAAAAGAAAATGCTATGAGATCCTTTAAAATATCATCCTAAATGCATAAGCTAAATTTACACCTAACGGAGCTGGAGAAAGAACGACATTATTTAGAAAAAGCCAATGGAAAGAAATAGAAATAATTTATCTTATGAATTAGAATTGCAGATACTGAGTCATCACAGTTAATTTCTTTTGCTTCTAATGTTTTTACTTTAAATATGAAGATAAAGAGCAGAAATACTTATAACAAGGAAAATAATTTTATGTTCTATTGGATGGCTTGGCTGACTGAAACTATAAAGCAGGTTAAAAATCAAATGTCACAGGAATTAAAGACACTTCCACTGAGTCAATAACTCAATACATTACTTCCGTTCCCTTGAGGAAATCAACTTGCTCCATGGACAACTCAAGACACACTAACATTTTTCTATGGCCACTGAGGAAAACAACAACACAGGGAATGGAGTTTAAGGCTTTTAATTAATTTCTTATGATTTTTTTTCACTGTAGTGTTTTGTACATTTCAGTAGAAAACATCAGTAGACTTCAACTGGAAAATAATCTGAAAGGCAATTTCTGGTTGTGTGGGATGAATTCTGATCATGCTGAGAACTGATTGATTTACTCATCTAATTTTTTAATAACTGACTTGAATTTCCTTTTTGTATCACTTAGTATTATAAGGGTGAAGATTTTCACTGCAGTCTTAGAACTCTGTTAATTTTTAAAAAGATTTTATTTATTTACTTGCCAAAGAGACACAGAGAGAGAGAGAGAGAGAGAGAACAGAGGGAATGGCGAATGGCAGGCAGAGGGAGAAGCAGGCTCCCCACTGAGCTGGGAGCCCCACCTGGGACTTGACCTCAGCATCCTGGGATCATGACCTGCACTAAAGGCAGATGCTTAACCAAATGAACCACCCAGGCACCCCAGAACTCTATTAAATTTTATATGCACCTTTATAGAATGCATATAGTATACTCTATTAAATTTATATCATTTGAATATTTTTGTCTTTAGTCATTGAAATACAGTATAAACAACATAGAGTTTACTAATGAAAAGAAAGTTATTAGATGATGTCTAGCCATTTTACTTTTTCATAAGATGGTGAATAAATGAATAATGCAATTCTCAATAAAATATGTTACATTCATGTTTTTCTTATAGCCTTTAATTACTAAAATGCCTTTCATACACTGATTCATTTGACCTTTAAAGATCTTAGCAAACAATATTGAAATCAGCAAATGCATACAAAGGAAAGGCTAGCAATTATATTCTGATTGATTCCAAACCCCTTCTTTTTTTTTTTTTCCCTTTTTTTTCCCTTTTTTTTTCCAAACCCCTTCTTACCATTTTTTCTCTCAATCAGTATTTTAAAGTCCCAGTTGAACAAGAATGCATTAAAAATTGCCATAGAATTTGAAATATTTAAGATACCAATGCAGACATACATGGACACAGATTAAAATAAAACAGGGTGCACACACACAGACCCAAGCACATCACTTTTTGGTATATTTCCCTGATGCCTTAGATAACACCACTGCAATACTGACATCAACAGTTTCAATGTCTCTATATTTTGACAGGTCTGATGATTCAGCAAACTCAAAGGTTCAAAGAATCTGTATAATTCCTTTACCTTTTTGATCTCTTGATATATTGAATAATATTTATTGAGTGTCTTGTACCAGGAATTATTCCAGATATTGGGGTTAGAATAGTAAACAAAGCAAGCACAATTTTTTCTCCTCATGACACTTACGGATTTTTTAAATCCCACAGAACCACAGATAGATAAATCAATTCATAGATACATAGATGGATAGGTAGATAAATATAGATGTAGATATAGCCTATAGATAGTTTGATACACGTAAACCTGCACAAAGGTGTTGATTGGTATTTGTTCCATTGTCTGATCTTTCCTGTAGCCACAGAATTGGTAATAAAAATCACTGAGCTGGAGCATCTGGGTGGTTCGGTGGGTTAAGCATCTGCCTGTAGCATCTGGCTTTGGTCTCAGGGTCTTATGATAGGGTCCTGCCTCAGGCTCTATGCTCAGTGTGGAGTCTGCTGCTCCCTCTGCCCCTCCCGTCCTCCCACTCGTGTGCGCGCGCGCGAACATACATGCTGTCTCTTTCTCTCTCTCTCAAATGAATAAATAAAATCTTTTTTAAAAAATCACTGAGCCAAAACAAAAGTTTCAAACTACCCTCATAGTTTAAAGAAAATGCCATCTTTGGCCACTAATTTGGGAACAGGCTGTGAAACCATTTCTATTCTTTCTCAATCTACAGGAGAGGATTGGATATGGAAAATTTTTTTGTGAGAGCTTGTGTAGGGTGTTTATTAAATGAAAGAAGGAATACTCTTTTCTCTTCCTTGGTCTTCTCTTTCTATGCCAGGTAAAGGGGAAATTCCAAGAGAACATTTGAAGACTGGAAATGCCTTTCAAAAAGGAAACACTAGCATCATGTTCCTTGGCTTAGATGCCTGATGAGATGAGAACAGCAGGTGGGCCTGCTGTTCTCATTAGAAACATGCAAGGAGACAGATTTCTTGAAATTGCTCTTGAAGTTTGGAAGCCCACAGGAAGACAGAAATGGTGTCCATTTCTGATCTAGAGATTTCTTAAGACAAGGACCTTGCTAAAATAGCCCACGCCAGCAGGGTGTGAGGCAACCATAATGTAATGAGCTGGAGCAGAAAAATATAGTAAGTAAGAATCTCCATTCCAGTTTGCCTTCACTTTTAGAACCGTGGAAGTAAAGATCTCAGTGGTTCTCATGATTCCTCATGAAAGCAAGCGATTAGAGGTGATCCTGGTGACTCCTGGGGCAAAGCAATTGAAAGTCCAATTGAGACAAGGAGTTGCGGCCTGATAGAGGGACTATAGTGAAATCTGGCTGCCTTTCCCTAAGGGTAGTCTTTAGATATAGAGAATGAGCAGAAAAACTCTACTTACGTGATATGTTTTCAGTTATATTGAAAAGAATTGCTAACCTTTACAAAAATTCCATTCTGCTCATTTACATTTCAAGTTCCTTCTCCATTCAATGAACAGATATTTATTGAATATGGACTATGTTCCAGAAACTATTCTAGTGTTGGAGATGTATCAGTGAACAGGACAGATAAAGAGAGAGACTATATGGGCGCCTGGGTGGCTCAGTGGGTTAGAGTCTCTGCCTTCGGCCCAGGTTATGATCTCAGGGTCCTGGGATCAAGTCCTACATCAGGCTCTCTGCTTGGCAGGGAGCCTGCTTCCTCCTCCCCCTTCTCTGCCTACTTGTGATCTCTCTCTGTCAGTTAAATAAATAAAAATCTTAAAAAAAAAAGAGAGAGAGAGAGACTATAAACTGAGTCCACTATCAGTCAATGCTGCTAGCACTGGGACTGCAAGTTGTACTGACCACAGTGTTTGACACCAAGTAAGAGAGTTCAATATATGTTATAATGAACCAATAAGTGAGGATAAACTAGATGACCTCTAAATTCATTTCCAGTTCTGATAATTTGCGTTTCCCTTACTGTCTCAGACTCTTCAGTTGTATATAGCTTATTTAACTATCTTACTAATTTTAATATATTTGCATTTTAAGTGCTAACTATGTGCCAAATAATGCTAAAGTCTGTCTTACATTTGCATATACTATCTCATTTAATCTTTATAGTAGCACTAGGAAGTGTATTTTATTGTCCCATTCCATAGATGTAGATGACATGTTTTACCCAGTTAGCAGTGCTGGAATTTGAAAGCCAAGTATTGGGGCAGCTGGGTGGCTCATTCCTTAAGCGTCTACCTTCAGCTCAGGTCATGATCCCTGGGTCCTAGGATCCAGCCCCCCTTCGGGGCTCCTTGCTCAGCAGGAAGCCCATTTCTCCCTCCCCCACTCCCCCTGCTTGTATTTCCTCTCTCGCTGTCTCTCTCTGTCAAATAAATAAAATCTTTAAAAAAAAAAAAAAAAGACCAGGTATTTTGCTTCAAAGCCCACAATTTTCCCACTATAATACTGTCTCTCCTTATTGGACTGTATTCTACTACAGAGTGTTAGAACATCATATTTTTAACATTTTTGGTGAAAACTTAATTCGTATAGCACTTAACAGTTTTCAAACTATCATATATATCACCTCCATTGGCATAGAAATATTGTTTTTTTTTTTAATTTATATTCAGTATAGGCGGGAAATACCCTCTTTGCACTATTTTACAGGTTAAGAAACTGAAATTTATAAAACTTAAATGATGTAATTAATACAACTAATAAGTGCCAATACTGACATTGGAACTCATATCTTCCAGTGCATTCAAAATACCACAATATAGTATGCTAATTTCAATATACTACAATGTTTCAGTGGGCCTTGGAAGATGCTCTTTCTTCTACAGCCTCCCTCAAGTTCCATTTTAAAACTTAACTCTTCTCGAAAGTTTCCTGGTAATATAGCTTGACCTCAAATCATGTGTATTCTCCCTGTATTTTCTGTACTTCTGTGTTGCATGCAGTAACAATAGCTGATATTTATTAAGAGGCTACTAACTACCATATGATCTGGCAATTCCACTTCTGGGTATATATCTGAAGGAAACAAAATGCTAACTTGAAAGGATAGCCGCACCCCTATGTTCACTGCAGCATTATTTATAATAGCAAAGACAAAAAGTAACCTAAGTGGCCATCAGTGGATGAATGGATAAAGAAAATGTGGTGTATACATATACAATGGGATGTTTGTTATTCAGTCATAAAAAATGAGGAAATTCTGCCATTTGTGACAACATGGCATTATGCCAAGTGAAATAAAAGGTGTTATGGGCATTATGGGCATTATGCCAAGTGAAATAAAAAAAGAAATAAAAAAGAAAAATAAGATAAGATCTCACTTATAGGTGGAATCTAAAAACAAAACAAAACAGGGCACCTGGGTGGCTCTGTCGGTTAAGCGGCTGCCTTCGGCCCAGGTCATGATCCCAGGGTCCTGGGATCGAGCCCCACATTGGGGCTCCCTGCTCAGCGGGGAACCTGCTTCCCCCTCTCCCTCTGCCTGCCTCTCTGCCTACTTGTAATCTCTTTCTCTCTGTCCAATAAATAAATAAAATCTTTAAAAAAAAAGGTACAAACTTACAAATATAAAATAAATAAGTCCCAAGGATGTAATGTATAGCATGGTGACTACAGTTAATAATACTCTTGTATATTTGAAAATTGTTAAGAAAGTAAAACCTAAAAGTCCTCATCATAAGAAAAAATTTCTTTATGTGTAGTAATCCATATGAACTAGACTTATTGTGGTGATCATTTTGCAGTATATACAAATAACATATTATGTCAGACATCTGAAATTAATATAATATTATATGTCAATTATTTCTCAACTAAAAAAGAAAATAAAGAAGACATTGAATACCTAAAGACCTTCTTACAACACAGATGGGTGGGTTCCACCCTAGGCATTTCTGATTTAATAGGTCTGGGATGAGGCCCTAAAATTTACATTTTGATCAATTTCTCAGTTGATGTTGATATGGTTGTTCCAGGGACCACACTTTGAGAATCACTGCTCTACAGAATTACTGTGCTCCATGAATATTTTGAAAACCTTCCTTTTTTTTTTTTTTGTTGAAAACTTTTCTGAAAGCATCCAATTACTTACAGTTTTCACTTCTTATGGATTATTACAGAAGAGAAAATGGCCCTATATCATAATAATTTCCTGACTACTTTGATTAGAAATCTCAGGTCTCTATCCCATTAGTTATTACTAATAATGATCAAATTTTAATAAATGCTACTTTTGAAGGCTTATATTATCAAGCCATTATGTAGCAGATGATCTTATTTTATTTTATTATAATCTATCAACTAGGTAGTATTATTATCCCCACTTTACAAATATGAAAACAAAGCCACACAATAGTAAGAAGTAGGGCCATGACTCACAGAGGTCTGCCTTACACCAGATAATGAGGTATATATGAACTATAATTATGAGCTGTAATTTCCTATCAGGTAGTAATTTGTGGAGACCAGAAATATAATTTTGATGTTTGCCACAGGCTTTAATTGAAGAGAAATAATTACAAATTACTATATTTATTGAGGATTGTTAAAAGTACCTACTATGTGCGGGGTGATGTTTTCAGCACTACGCATGCACTGATTCACTGAGAGCTCATGGAAACCTCTTGAGGTAGATTCCATTGCAGCTCCCATTTCATAGATGAGGACACTGAGGCACAGAGAATTTACCTTAATTGTCCAGTCGTCAAGAAATAGTAGATAGAAAAGCTAGATTATCAATGTGGACAATCTGGCTCCAGAGGATCTTTATTCCTACCCAGTTCACAGCTCACTCCCTGTGACTACAGTTCCTGTAGTCATCCTGTGAATTATTTTACTTTGCTTTCTATTAGACATTGTTTGATGTTTTAGTCAATCTTTTTTTCATGTCTCAATCTTAATAAGCAGGCTGCAACTCAAGTCTTTCCGTACTTCTATATAAGTAAGATTCATTATGGCATTCTACAAATGGAGGGAGTTTAGCAAATAAATTTTAAGAGAATGGTAGCTCCTTATGCATGGAGACTACAATTTAGCAAGCTTTTCAA
Source organism: Mustela nivalis (assembly GCF_964662115.1). Lineage (NCBI taxonomy): Eukaryota > Metazoa > Chordata > Mammalia > Carnivora > Mustelidae > Mustela > Mustela nivalis. The sequence continues at coordinate 33,674,921 of NC_139040.1, forward strand.
GATCAAAGGTCTGACTAAGCTCCCTTTCCTTTCTCTTTTTCTTTGAACCCCTCATGGCAGGAAATATTGGACATTAGTTTGGAAAAGTATCATGAGATTTTTCTTATGTATTAAATTTACTTTTCCAAACTGATGTTGAAATTGTTTTCTACGAATGAGAATGGCTTTGAGCCGAGAAGTCATAACCTTTTTATCCAATATCCCTGGCCATCAAAACACTAGTTCTCAAGTTAGTGCCAGAGGGGAAGGTGACATTCTGCAACCAGAGATTAGAAGAAAACAAAGAAGAGGTTACACAGAAGAGGTTAGGCCTACTTCTAGTCCCTCTCATGTTACACATACATGTTATTCCATTTACATACACATACTTGACAGAGGGGAATCTCTTACGCAAACATGATTCCATTCTCCTGGTTTCAAACATTCAATGGCTCCCCTCTGCCTGTGACAGTGTTTTTCAAATCTGGCTTAAATCAAAATAACCTGGAAAACTTGAAAAAAAAATGTAATTTCCAAGGCCACAGATAATTGTATATTTACCAGGCTCCCTAAAGAATTTTGATGCTCTTTCAAAGCTGAAAAGCACTGGCCTATTAGAATCAAGGGCAGTCTTTTCAGCTTTGCATTCAAAACTTTCTTTCACATTGCTCTGTTCTGGCATTGCCAGCCTTTTCTTCTGATAGGTCTATATTTGAATCATCTTTATAATTTCCAAAGCTTTTAGTAAATGCTTTGCACAGAGCATCAAGTATGTTTATAAATTGACCTTGCTGTCTCAGTGATCTAGTCCACTAAGCTAAGTAGCCATCAAGGTGTTGTGGGAAGTGATATTTGTCCATGTCCTTTGCTTACTCTGCTACTTCTTCTTTCTTCCCCATCAAATGTATTGCTGCCTGAAAAATGAAATATCAAGGTGACATTCAGGTTTTACTTAGTCATTGAACTTCAGAGAATGGTCACAGTAGAGTGGAGAGGTAGAAGGCAGAAATATCCGTCATGCCCAGAATAACAACCCCTAAGGCAGAGCAAAAATCATAATCCAGTCACCTCCTCCATCATTTCACATTAATGATTACAGTTCTGAGGTTTAAAATACGGAGTCTTTGCTGTTTCAAAAAGTCCTTTATTTCTCCACATTCCCAATTCCATCTTAGATTCAAAATGAGAGATATAGAGCCAGCTACTACTTTCTCTCTCTTCAGTCTAGAAGAATGCCAATGTTCCTAACTCACACCAAATGGTCCCATTATTCTTATCTGCCTGTCTGTCTGTTAAGGCCTTATTGCCCCTTGCTCCCTTGAAAAATAATGTCAACGTCTATAAAATCACTTAACCGCTTCCCACTCTCTGTGTATTGCGAAAACTCACTGATGGAAACAGCAATTCTGCCAATACGAAAACAAGAATAACCCAACATTTACTTTAATATTTGACAAGTCATTGACATGATATGAATTTGAATTAGCTAAACCAAAGCATCTGCTTGTATGTTTGTATGTACATGTGCTTATATATGCGTGTACATTCATTGTACTTGTGTGTGTGCCTGTGCATGTGCAGGGAATCCAGCCTGTGTTCCACATAGACTTGGTGCAGTGATGGGTATGCCAGGAGCAAAAGTTGCCTTTTTTCTGTAACCCAAAGGTTACATCTGATCACCAAACCATGTGCCCAAGGGGCCACCTCTTTTCTGATTTAACCGTTAATAGAGGGTAGTTTTCTCTAATGTTCACAGAAACCCAAATAGGCTAGCAGTACCTATGTGAAAATATATGTTCATACCTATGTTCACATGTGTGTGTGCATGTGTATGTGTGTGTGTGTAAGAGAAAGAGAGAGAGAAATGATTAAACCATGCATTTGTAGACTTGGAGAGCTGACATTCAAAGTGTTTCCACCTACTGTGGTAGGAATAAAAGTAAGGTTCTTCTTCCTCTTCATGATATTAGGCACCTATGCAAGTATCCCTTCCCCCCACACAAATACTGCTGATAATTACCATCACTGACCCAAGGAAATGGAAAGTCTGCCTCACACTGGTAGTGGGGTAAAGATGAAGGAACACTGGGATAATAATTGGGAGATTTGAATTTTCTCCTGCCCAGCTCTAACATTCAACTATGTGACTGTGGGTGAATTCTATAACCTATCAATGTCAATATTTTCATGTACCTACATGAATTCCTCAGGACTTATTTTCTGTGCCTGTACAACTCCATCTATTCACATACATGTGCATATGTATTTATCTTCAAAGAAAGAGGAAGAGTGGCTTGCTCCACATTTTAATAACATTCCTTTTGGGTCGCCTGGGTGGCTCAGTGGCTTAAAGCCTCTGCTTTCTGCTCAGGTCATGATCCCAGGGTCCTGGGATCAAGCCCCTCATCAGGCTCTCTGCTCAGCAGGAGGCCTGCTTCTCTTCCTCTCTCTCTGCCTGCCTCTCTGCCTACTTGTGATCTCTATCAAATAAAAAAATAAAATCTTAAAAAAAAAATAACATTCCTTTTCCTTGCTTGGGGTCTTCTAACCCCCTCTATAATAAAATCAGTTGCTGTCTGGTAATTTTCCCTTTCTGATTTATCTTAGGAAAAAAGACTGCTCATTTTTTTCTCTTTTTAAAAATCAACTCCTGGGGCGCCTGGGTGGCTCAGTGGGTTAAAGCCTCTGCCTTCGGCTCAGGTCATGATCCCAGGGTCCTGGGATCGAGCCCCACATCAGGCTCTCTGCTCAGCAGGGAGCCTGCATCCCCCCCCTCTCTCTGCCTGCCTCTCTGTCTACTTGTGTCTCTATCTGTCAAATAAATAAATAAATAATCTTTAAAAAAATCAACTCCTTACTGGTTTTCACTACATGGAAATGGGTGTGAGTTGATTAAAAATAACAAATACTAGGAAGATTAAAAAACTGGAAATCTCAGAAAATGACAGTTGAGACTTGGAAAATTCAAGAAGCTTTATCTGGCTTGCTTTCCTCCTTCATTTTGATAAATACTTATTGAGAGACTACAAGATGGCAGACATCTCTAAGCTCTGGAATGATGGCAGGGAAACATTAGACAAAAATCATCGCTATTATGGAGTTTACATTCTTTTCGGTAGAATCAAACAATATATATAATACACATATAATATCTGATACACATATGTATTATCTATTATATATTACCTGATATATAATATTTGATATATTATCTCATATGTAGAAAATATCTGATATATAGTGTGAATATTAAAATAATGTCAGATATATCAAATAGTTGTATTATAGAGAAAAGTGAAGCAGGAAATGGGAATAGGGTGTGTGTGTGCATGTGTAGAAGAAGTTGTAGTTTTAAATAGAGTGACCTGGAAATGCCTCACTGCAAAGGTGACATTTGAGCCAAAATATGAAGGAGTGAATCATGTGGTTATCTGAGAAGGGCAATCTAACACAACGGACTTGAGCCAGAAGCATGGCTGACATGTTCTAGTAACAGCAAGGAAATCAGTGTGGCTGGAGCTGAGTGACTAGTTGGAAAAGTAGCAAATGCCAGAGAGTTGACAGAGGACTGCTCTGTGGGACCTTATGAATCACCACAAGGGCTTTGGATTTTATTCTGAGTGAGAATGGAAACTACCAGAGGACTTTGAACAGTTGAGTGATATGATTACAATTACATTTTTGAAAAGATTACAATAGATGCTGTGCTGACAATGGATTGAAAGGGAAAGGATTTAAGTACAAATTTCAGTTACAAAACTATTGCTATGATTGAGATGAGAGACTGGTAGTAACTGGATCAGAGCAGTAGTAGTAGACAGTAACAGAGTGATCAAATTTTCTGTATATTTGGAAGTATGACCACAAGATTTGCTTATGGTTTGGATGTGACTGAAGAGGAAGAATGGGTTGATGACTTTAGGGTTTCAGGTCTGATAGCTAAAAGTATGTACTGTCATTTACTGATTTTGGGAAGGCAATGGGAGGAGAAGAAGGCATCTCAATGGGGAGATCAAGGATTCAATTTGGACATGTTAGGCTCAAGATGCCTATTGGACATCTCGGTGAAGATGTCAAGTTGGTAATTTGACACATAAGTCTGTATTTCAAGAGAGACATATGAGTGAACTAGAGAAACAATTTAAGAATCATCAGGAGGTGGGTTGGTGGATAAGTGAAATAGGTTATAGGGATTCAGAAGGGCACTTATGATGAGCACTCGATGTTGTATGGAAGTGTTGACGCATTCTATTGTACACTGGCAACTAATATAACACTGTATGTTAACTAACTGGAATGAAACTAAAAATAAAAGAATAAATATAAAAACTTAAGAATCATCAGAAAATAAATAACAATGAAAATCATTAGGCTAATCTGATCACCAAGGGAGCAACTGGAGATAAAAAAAATTCAAGCAAGGACTGAGTCCTGGGACACTGCTATGTGAACAGCAAGGAAACAGAAGGAGAGACAAGACCATAGGAAAGTGTGAAGTTATGGAGGTCAAGTTAAGTAATGGTTTTAAGAAAGGAATGATCAGGGGTGCCTGGGTGGCTCAGTTGGTTAAGCAACTGCCTTTGGCTCAGATCATAATCCTGGAATCCCGGGATCGAGTCACACATCAGGCTCCCTGCTCAGCAGGGAGTCTGCTTCTCCAACCAACCTCTCTCTCTCATGCTCTCTCTCTCATTCTCTCTCTCAAATAAATAAATAAAATCCTTAAAAAAAAAAGAAAGGAATGATCAATTGTATCAGTAGTTGAGTATAGATAAGTTAATAGTTATCCAGGCATAATTGGATTCAGCAATGTAGAGATACTGGGAATGTAGAAAATGGTACATTCAGGTCAATGGTAAGTATGAAAATGTGTAGTTTAATAATTAATACAGCAGGAACAGCTGTGTAACCCACGTAAATCAAGAAAGAACAAAACAGCACCCTGAAAATACCATGTAGACCTCGCTAATCAAAAACCTTTCCCTGTCCCTTAGAGCCAACCACCATCTTGACATTCTCAATTGCTTCCTAGGTAATCTTTACATCACAGAAGTCACATGAGTATGTACCCTTAAACAATAATAACTGTTTAGTTTTGCCAGATTTTGACATTTACATAACTGTAATCACACTGTATATATTTGTGTCTTGCTTTTTTTCACCGTTTTTGGATAATTCATATTGCAGTTTTTAGTTGTACTTGCTTTATTTTTACTGCTGTATGGATATGCTATAATTTATATATTGATTCTCTGTTGATATTTGGGCTTCTCTAGTTTATGCCCTGCACCAACATCAGATTTCAGTTGCAGTTGTGTCAGCAGTACCACTGCATGATGAACCCGAAGCAACCCTACTGAATCAGTGCCTAGAGCCATTTTGGCATTTTTTTTTCCTTTTGCTCCGGGTCTTTTCCCAAAGCCTCAGTCGACTGCTTTACTTACTAGCAGGACAGCTCACAAGAACATTTGAGCTAATTTTCCCATGGTCAGTTCAACCAATGAGGGACCACAGTCTTTTGGAGGGAAAACTTTGAAGTGAATGTACTTCCTTATAATACAAGTGAGCTCTGTCACCAAGACTACTACTCAGTTTAGTAAAGCAAACTATTAGTTTTCCCTTTTTCCGTGTCTCGTTCTTGCTTCTTCAATTTGTATTTATGGGGATCACCTACAAAATAAACAACCTGAATTCAAATCTTTTCTTACAATCTGCTTTAAGGGCAACTAAAAAAAAAAACAATGCATTTTTTTTTTTTAAAGATTTTGTCTATTTATTTGAGGGAGAAAGAGAGAGCAAGAAAGAGAATGTGCACAAACAGGGGGAGGGGTAGAGAGCAAGGAGTCTGATGCAGGGCTCATCCCAGGACCCTGGGATCATGACTGGAGCCAAAGTCAGATGCTTAACTGATTGAGCCACCCAGGCGCCCCAGACAAAGCTTTTATAAACAATACAACTGTGAATATTCTTATACATACCTCTTGGGATACATGTGTACAGATCACACTAGGGCAGGACTCAGCAAACATATTCTGTGAAGGCTAGGTAATAAATATTTTAGGCTTTGCTGGCCACATATGATCTCTGTCACGTAATTCTTCTTTTTGTCATTGATTTGTTTTCACAAGCATTTAAAATGTAAAAGCTCTTCCTATCTCTTAGGACAGATTTGACCTGAGGACAACAGTTTACCAACCACTGCTATAGGATATAATTTTGTGGGGCTCGATGTCTGGGATCATGACCTGAGCCAAAGGCTTAACCGACTGAACCACCCAGACACCCCTAGCATAACACTTTAAAGGCTCATCCATGTCATAGGATGGATCATTCTTTCATTTCTTCTTGTGGCTGAATAATATTCCATTTGTGGATATACAACATTCTGTATATCCATTCATTATTTGATTGACGTGAGGGCTATTTCCATCTTTTGAATATTGTAGATAATGGTGCTATGAACCATTCATATATAAGGGCTCCATGGGTGTATGTTTCATATTTTATGGTTATATATCAAAAACTGAACTTACTAGGTCATATGATAACTCTAACTTTCTGAAGAACTGCAAACTGTTTTCCAAAGTGCAACATTTTACATTCCTACCAGCAATGTATGAGGACTCCAATTTTTCCACATCCTTGAAAGCAGTTGTTATCATCCAATTTTTTCATTATAGCCATTCTGGTGGATGTGGAGTGTTGTCTCAGGTGGGTTTGCTTTGTATTTCGTTCATGACTCATAATACTGAGCATCTTTTCATATTATTTGATAGTTATTTATATATATTCTTTGGAGAAATAACTATTCATGCTATTTGTCTATTTTTATTTTTTAATTCTTTGAGAAGATTTTTTTTTTTTTATCTGAGAGAGAGTGAGAGAAAGAGGATGAACGCAGAATGAGGAGGAGAGGGAGAAGCAGACTCCCCACTGCGGGGCCTGATCCCAGGGTTCCAGGATCATGGCCTGAGCTGAAGGCAGCCACTCAGTTGACTGAGCCACCCAGGCAACCCAATTTGCCTATTTTTAAATTGGGTTTTTGACTTTTTGTTGTTGAGCTGTGAGAGTTCTTTATGTATTCTGGATACTAAATCCTCACCTGGTACATGATTTGCAACTATTTTCTCCCCTTCTGCGTGTTCTGTTTTTGCTGTCTTGATAGTGTCTTCTGAAGCATAGGTTTCTTATTTTGATGAAGTCTTGCTTAACTGTTTTGTTACTTGTGCTTTTGGTGTCTTACCTAGGAAACCATAGCTAAATTCAAGCCATGAAGGTTTACCCCTATGATTCCTTCTAATAGTTTTATAGTTTTAGCTCTTATACATAGGTCTTTTTAAAAAAAGATTTTATTTATTTATTTGAGAGAGAGAGAAGGAGCACAAGCAGGGTGGAGAAGGAGAAAGAGAACCAGGCTCCCTGCTGAGCTGGGAGCCCAATGTGGGGCTTGATCTTAGGACCCTGGGACCATGACCTGACCTAAAGGCAGATACATAACTGACTGAGCCACCTAGATTCCCTACACATAGGTCTTTGAGTTAATTTTTATATATCACGTGAGGTAGAGGTCCACTTTTATTTGATTGCATGAGGATATCCTGTTTTTTCAACAATATTTGTTGAAAAAAACTATTATTTTTCCCATGGAGTTGCCTTAGCACCCTTGTCAAAATCAATTGCCATAAATGCATGGGTTTATTTCTGGACTCTTATTCTATTCTACTGAATGAGTCTGTTCTCATGCCAGCACAAGATAGTCTTAATTAGTGTAGTTTTGTGGTAAGTTTTAACATTGAGTACTGTGAGTCCTCCCCTTGTTATTTTTTGTTCAAGATAGTTTTGACTGTATGGAGCCTCTTACATTTTCACATAGATTTTAGAAGAATCTCATAAATTTCTCCTAAAAGGCTATTGGGGTTTTGATGATTGCATTGATTCTGTAAATCACTTTGACAGTGTTGGGTCAGGGCAGGAAATTTGTTCTTAACAATATTAAGTCTTCCAACCCATGAACGTGAAATGTCCTTCCATTTATTTAGGTTTTTAAAAATTTCTTTCTGGGCGCCTGGGTGGCTCAGTGGGTTAAAGCCTCTGCCGTCGGCTCAGGTCCTGATCCCAGTGTCCTGGGATCGAGCCTCGCATTGGGCTCTCTGCTTGGCAGGGAGCCTGCTTCCTTTCCACTCTCTCTCTCTACCTACTTGTGATCTCTCTCTGTCAAATAAATAAATATAATCTTAAAAAAAATTTCTTTCAAGGATGTATTATGAATTTCAGCATTTAAGTCTTACATTCCTTTTTTTCTTTTTTAAAGATTTTATTTATTTATTTGACAGAGAACACAAGTAGGCAGAGAGGCAGGCAGAGAGAGAGAGAGAGAAGCAGGCTCTGCACTGAGCAGAGAGCCCGATGCGGGGCTCGATCCCAGGGTCCTGGGATCATGACCCGGGCGGAAGGCAGAGGCCTTAACCCCCTAAGCCACCCAGGCGCCCCTCTTTTTTCTTTTTTAAAGATTTTATTTATTATTTATTTGACAGACAGAGATCACAACTAGGCTGACAGGCAGGAAAAGAGAGAAGAAGGGAAGCAGGCTCGCTGCTGAGCAGAAAGCCTGATGCGGGGCTAGATTGTGGGGCTTGCTCCCAGGAGCCTGGGATCATGACCTGAGCTGAAGGCAGAGGCTTTAACCCACTGAGCCACCCAAGCGCCCCAAGTCTTACATTTTTTTTGTTAAATTTATTTCCAACTAGATTTTATTATTTTGATGCCATTGTAAATTTAATTTTTCTAAATTCTATTCTTGCATTGTACATTACTGGTATATGGAAATACAATTAAATTTTGAATATTGATCATATATTGTCCAACCTTGGTGAACTTCTTTATTAGGTCTAGTTGTTTTCTTGTGGATTCTTGAAATTTTCTACACATTAGATATGGTCATCTGCAAACATAAATTTACTTCTTTCCAATCTAGATGTTATTATTTCATTTTCTTGCCTAATTGCTTTTTCTTGAACATCAAGTTCAACAATGTATAGCGAATGTGAGAATGAACATCCTCATCTTCTTCCTAAACCTTAGGGAGAAAGTATTTTATCTTTCACCATTAAGCATGATGTGTGTTATTCATAGATGCCCTTTAGCAGGTAAAGGTTATTACTTTGTGCTGTTGTTGTTGTTTCATAGAAATGGATTTTGTCAAATGCTTTTTTCTGAGTCTATTGAAATATCATATGTATTGTGATATAGTGATTAAATTTTGCATATTGATATCATCTTGCACTCCTAGGAAAATTCCCTATTGATCATTTTATATAATGCTTTTTTATATAATGTTGGGTTTTGTTGAATTTTTATGAGTTTTTTTGCCTATATGCAAAATTTATAATGGTCTATACTTTTATTTTCATGTGATGTATTTTGGGGTCTTGTTATCAGGTAACACTGACCTCAGAATGAAATAGGAAGTGTTCTCTTTTCTTGTATACTTTGGAAGAGTTTGAGATGGATTGATGCTAATTCTTTTTTAAACTTTATCTTTTTAAAAGATTTTACTTATTTATTTGACATAGAGAGAAAGACAGAGAGAGAGAAAACACAAGCATAGTGAGTGGGAGAAGCAAGTTTCCTGCTGAGCAGAGAGCCCCTTCCTGGGCTCAATCCTGGGACACTGGGATCAAGACCCGAGCCAAAGGTAGACGTTTAACAACTGAGCAACCCAAGCACCCCCTTTTTTAGACTTTGGGTAAAATTCTCCAGTGAAGACACCTGAACTTTTCTGTGTAAGAATTTTTTTAATTACTAATTAAATCATTTTACTTGTTATAAGTATATTCAGATTTTCTATTTCTTCCCAAGTTAGCTTCAAAAGTTTGTATCCTTCTATGACTATATCCATTTCATCTAGGTTATCTAATTTTTTGACATGTAGGCATTCATACTATTCTAATAATACTATTTATGTTTTTTAAGGTTGATAATATTGTGCCATCTTCATTCCCAATTTTAATAATTTGAGTCTTCTTTATTTTTTCTTGGTGGGTCTAGCTGAGGGTTGTCTACTTTGTTTATTTTGCAAAAAGCCAAACTTTAGTTTTATTAATTTTCCTCCATTGTTTAATATACTCTATTTCATTTATTTATGCAAAAATAACTTCTTTACTACTTTTTGCTTGCTTTATATTGATTTCTTTTTCTAGTTTTGTAAGGTGTGAGCTTAGGTTATTGATTTGAGATCCATTTTATTTAATATAGGCACTTACAGATATAAATTTCCAAGTATAACTTTAACTGAATTGCATATAAATTGTAACATGTTACGTTTTTGATTTCCCTTTTTATTTCTTCTTTGACTCATTGCTTATTTAACTATGCTTTAATTTTCACATATTTGTGAATTTCTCAAATTTACTTCTGGAAATAATTTCTACCTTTATTCCACTGGTCAAGCAACAAGTTTTGTATGATTTTAGTCCTCTTAATTATATTGAGACTTGTTTTATGGCCTAAAAAAAAAATTGACATTTTTTGTCATTACAAAATATGCTTTTTTCCCCCTCTAATAACAATTGTCTTAAAGTCTATTGGTTAATGGCTTCATGGCATAGCGGTTGCCATTTCTTTACTTTCAACCTATTTATGTGTTTGAATCTAAAGTGAGTCATTTGTAGACCACATATAGTTAGATTGTTTATTTTTATCCAATCTGAACATCTCTTCCTTCTAATTGGAGCTTATTCCATTTAAATTTAATGTTTACTGATAATGTTATATTCACGTCTGCTGTTTTGCTATTTGTTTTCTATTTTCTTATGTGATTCTTTTATACATAATTGTATATGTAATTATAATTTTATGTATACTGTGTGTTTATAGTATATTGTGTGTTTATAGTATATGTGTGTGTTTATAGTATATGTATATACTATACTGTGTGTTTATAGTATATGTACTGTGTGTATGCATTTATAAAACACACAGTACATATTTTATATACTGTGACAACCCTGAAAATCAGATTATCCCTCCTTCCCAGGGTTTGTTGTTGCTACTATTTATCTGATGACTTTTCTACACTGTCTATAAATTCTGAATCTTTTTCAAGTGTGGACTCTGAAATCCCTTTCCAGGTAGTTTAATAGCTAATGATCAGCAGAAATTTCCTTACATGCCTGGAACAAATAATCCTCTCAGTCCTTTCTAAGGGGCTCTGTGTACATGTTGGGGCATGCCTTGGAAACTAAGCTAATAATCTTACTAGTTTACTTTATCCTTTACTACTTGCTTTTGTACAGCCACTTGTCAATGGTGTTGCTTTTTCCATTCTTTTAAATGTATTATTGTTTGAGGATTTGGCATGCACCCTTCACATTGCATGCATGATCTTATATTCTTCCAATATCTTTATAAAGTAGACAGTATTACCCTCAGTGTATAATGATAAAGCTAAGTCTCAGCTACATCTTTCAAGTGGCTGATCTATGTCTTGAATTCACATATGACTTCAGAGTTTGTCCCCTTAGCCAGAATCCTGTGTTAATGTTTTCTGATAGAAAATCAACTATTAGAATCCTTCTTTCATTTGAGATCAGGTGAAGTATTTTAATCTCCTTCTCACAGTGAGAATCCTCCCATCTAAATACTGTTTGTATGGATCCCTGAGGGGTAGGAAATTATTTTTGTAAAGTAATAAGACATTCAATTTCCCTCAAGTGCCATAGTATTAGGCCCCTTACACTTTCCTATATTCAAAGTGTCTAGTCATAACTGCCCTCTCCTTAATGGTTATAGCTTCAACTTTCCATTATTATATCTTGGAGCATATTTTTATTTCCTGTAAACTCACTGATTTTTGTCCTCGTGTATTCTCTTTCTCTTAAGGGCCTTGACCCCGTAGATATGTGTGAAAACATTCCGTAGGATCTCTCTGCTGGAGACTAATTTTATGTAAATCTTGACTGGTGGTTCAAACAATGAGTCTGACCCTCCATTCCATAAAGGATATCTATGTCATGGTCAAGATTCATATTCATTTTTGTGATTTGGAGGAAGCTATGTAACATTATTGTGTTAGTTTAAATCCTCTGAGGAGCACTCCCAGATGAAATTAAGTGTAAAATAAAATTAGTAGATTCTATGAAGGATAAATAGGGAGGAAGCAGGAGTAGGCAGACCAAGATTACAGACTGTGAAACAGGTATGCATAGAGAAGCATCAGACTATGACACTTATTGAAGAAGAGTAGAATGAAGTAGGGTTTGGTAGATAAAGTGTCAGAGAGCAGTGGAGTTATAACATAGTTTTAGCCAGGTTTATGAGGAGTCTGCAAACCAAACTGTCCATTAGTGGAATTCCATGGCCAACAGGAATGAGCCTGAAATAGAATCATTTTCATGTTCACGTAGTGGCCATGAACAGTCCAGGGCAACTGTGATCTTGGCACTAAGGTGGTGCTAAATACAGACAAACAGCAGCTGGGGCTATCACTCAACTGTGTTCTCCACAGTAGAATATCTATCTGGTGTGTATTCATGGTTGTCACAATCTTGCACACTTAGATTTATATCTCACATGGTCATTTGTTTCTAAAAAGCATTAGGATTTTTTTTTTAAGATTTTATTTATTTGACACAGAGAAAGAGATCACAAGTAAGCAGAGAGGCAGGCAGAGAGAGAGGGGGAAGCAGGATCCCTGCTGAGCAGAGAGCCCGATGTGGGGCTCGATCCCAGGACCTTGAGATCATGACCTGGACCGAAGGCAGAGGCTTAACCCACTGAGCCACCCAGGCGCCCCTAGCATTAGGATTTATTAAACAGATTAAAGATAGACAAATAAAATAAGGAATTTCAAACAACAACGATAGATTGCAAAAATGACCTAAATTATTAAATGCTGTGATAATTAAAATATATATTGGGTTTACATAATTATAAAGCAAACTTCAATATAGTAAAAGAATGTCACTTAAATCTTTCACCCCTATAAGAAAATAAACTTACCAGTGACTTGAAATTTTATTCTAAGGTTTAAAAAAATTGGTTTTCAAAAAGGGAGAAACTATAAATGAATAGATTCCATTATTTAGGGATTAGAGAAACAAATATTAAAGTTGTGTCTATAGCTATGTGGAAAAATGGTTTCACTGTTTAGACTAACCAGACATTTTCCTAAAAGACAGCAGAAATATCAACAGCATTTTTCACTGAACTAGAACAAATAGTCCTAAAATTGTGTGAAACCACACCCTAATAACCAAAGCAATCTTGAAAAAGAAGAATGAAACTGGAAGTATCAAAATCCCAGATTTCAAGATATACTACAAAGTTGTAGTAATCAAAACAATACCATACTAGCAGAGATACAAGAGAACAATATAGAACACCCAGAAATAAACCCATAATTACGTGGTCAATTAAACTTCAATAAAGGAGGAAAGAATTTGCAATAGAAAGAAAGTCTTTGCAATGGGAAGACAGTCTTTTCTACAAATGGCATTGGGAAAACTGTACAGCAACATGCAAAAGGATGAAACTAGGCTACTTTCTTTCTTTTTTTTTTTAAGATTTTATTTATTTATTTGACAGACAGAGATCACAAGTAGGCAGAGAGGCAGGCAGAGATGGGGGGAGGAAAGCAGGCTCCCTGCTGAGCAGAGAGCCCATGCAGGGCTCATCCCAGGACCCTGAGATCATGACCTGAGCAGAAGGCAGAGGTTTAAGCCACTGAGTCACACAGGCACCCCTAGACCACTTTCTTAACACCATACCCAAAAATAAACTCAAAATGGATTAAGGACCTAAATGTGAGACTTGAAATAAAAATACTAGAAGAGAGCACAGGCAGTAATTTCTCTGACATCAGACGCAGTGATATTTTTCTAAATATTTGCAAAGGAAGCAAAAGCAATAATAAACTCTGGGGATTCTATCAGAATAAAAGTCTTCTTCACAGCCAAGGAAACAAAAAACTAAAAGACACCCTAAAGAATGGGAGAAAATATTTGCAAATTGCATATGCAATAAAGGGTTAGTATCTAAAACATATAAAGAATCTATACAACTCAGCAACCTAAAAACAAATAATCCAATTTAAAATGGGCAGAGGACATGAACAGACATGTCTCCCAAGAAGACATTCAGAAGGCCAACAAACACATGAAAAGATGCTCAACATCACTCATCATCAGGGAAATGCAAACCAAAACTACAATGGATACTACCTCATACCTGTGAGAATGGCTAAAATCAATGCAAGAAACAACAAGTATTGGAGAGGATGTGGAAAAAAATAAAAGGAACCCTCATGCACTATTGATGGGAATGCAAACTGGTGCAGACACTGTGGAAAATGGTATGGAGGTTCCTCAAAAAGTTAAAAATTGAACTACCTTACAACCCAGCAATTGCACTACTAGGTATTTACCCAAAGGATACAAAAATGCTGATTCATAGTGGCACCTGCACCCCAATGTTTATAGCAGCATTATCAACAATAGCCAAAGTATGGAAAGACCCCAAACATTCATAAAGAAGGTATGGTATGCATGTGTATGTATATGTGTGTGTGTGTATATGTGTGTGTGTGTGTATATATATAAATAAATATATATAGAGAGAGAGAGAGAGAAAGAGAGAGAAAGAGAAAGTATTCCTCAGTCATGAAATCTTGCCATTGCAACAACATGGATGGCTCTAGAGGGTATAATACTAAGTGAAATAAGTCAGTCAGAGAAGTCAAGTTCTCTATGATTTCAGTCATATGTGAAATTTTAAAAAAAGATTTATTTACTTAAGGGGGCAGGGACGGCAGAGGGAGAGGGAGTGAGCGACTCTCAAGCAGACTCCCAACTGAGCAAAGAGCCTGATGTGGGGCTTGATCACATGACACCAAGATCACAACCTGAGCCAAAATCAAGAATTGTATGCTTAACTGACTGAGCCACCCAAAGCCCCACACTCATAAATATAACTTAAGAAATAAAACAAATGAACAAAGATGCAAAGGGACAGAGAAGCAAACAAAAAACCCAGACTCAAATATAGAGAACAAACTGATGGTTACCAGAGGTGAGGTGGTTGGGGAGATGGGTTAAATAGGTAAGGAGATTAAGAGTACACTTATCATGATGAAGCCCTGAGTAATGTATAGACTGTTGAATTGCTATATTGTACACCTGAAATTAATATAACCATGTATATTAAATTTACTGGGATAAAAAATAAAAATAAAAGCAGAAATAGCAACCAGAGAAGAAATAAATTTTGCAATGTATTCATCAAAATTAAAATCTTTTGTACTTCAATGGATACTATCAAACAAGTGAAAAGACAACCCCCAGAATGGGAAAGAATATTTGCAAATCACAGATCTCATAAGAACTTGCATCTAGAATATATAAAGAACTTTCAGGACTCAATAATTAAAAGAAAATTAGCCCAATTTAAAAATGGGAAGGAATCTGAGCACACTTTTCTCTAAAGCTATCCGGAGCCTATATATACAGAGTAATATAAAAGTTGGTCAACATCGTTAATCATTAGGGAAATGCAAAGCAGAGAGCCCTATGTGGGACTTGATCCCAGGACCCTCAGTTTATGACATGAGCAAAGGGCAGACCCTTAACTGACTGAGCCACCCAGTTAGTTCCTCTGCTTATAAAGACTTTTTATTTGGGGTTTATCATTAGCTATTGAATAAAAAGTAAACTTTCAACCACTATTATGTTACATGGTTCTAACTTAATGCTATTGATATAGAGTCACATAATTCACTTTTGTTAGTGATGTATAAACTTATAAATTATGTGTGCCATACCTTAGTTTGAACTCATTTCCATATGTTAGTTGCACATGAAAACTGAGGTATCAAGCTCCTAAAAGTTATAGTATCATATGGGAGACTGGTAAGAATCAGCTGAAGTAAAACCACATAGTAGAAAGATGGGAATAGTATTCAAGGAACTGTTGCTAGTCCAGGATTTAAGCCAATATTGTCTATGTGAAAAAGTAATTCCTCTTTTATGGGTCTCAGGTGTTTCAAGTGATGAAATTCAACCGGATGATCTCTAGACCTTTCCTCTCTGGCAGATACTATTGATGCTCACTCTATGTCTATTTTTGCCCTTAAAGTTAGTCATTTGCTTAAAGGTAGTCATTTGCTTTGACCAATGAAATGAAGATATTGATATGTGTCACTTCTGTGTGGAAGCCTTTAAGAGTTTGTGATCAGGGGGCACCTGGATGGCTCAGTGGGTTAAGCCGCTGCCTTCGGCTCAGGTCGTGATCTCAGGGTCCTGGGATCGAGTCCTGCATCGGGCTCTCTGCTCAGCGGGGAGCCTGCTTCCCTCTCTCTCTCTCTCTCTGCCTGCCTCTCCGACTAGTAATTTCTCTCTGTCAAATAAATAAATAAAAATCTTAAAAAAAAAAAGAGTTTGTGATCAGTTCTCTGTTTTGCTTTTTCCTGCTGCAGCTACCAGTAACATTTATGATGGTGGAATCTCCATTACCCTGCATCCTTGTGTGGAAATGACATGAAGCAGAGAACCCTATGAACACAAAATGGGTAAGTAGTGAGAAAAGAAATGCACCTTGTTCTATTTAAGCCACTGACAATTGGGGGTTGTTTGCTGTTTATAAAAAGATACAAATGTTGGTACCAAGAGTAGAGCACCATAACAACAACAACAACAACAAATCCCCTATGGTAAATAACATTGGTTTTGAAGTTCAGTAACGTTTGGAAGATAAAACTACTATTTGAGGCTGGGAAGATGAGGATATATTGACAAAACATTTGCCAAATAGGTCTTCTGTTATATATTGGAATGCAACTCATATACCTAATGAAGTTACAGCTTCAGAAGAGACTGGAAAGAATGTTATTAGCTGGAGTTAGTTGCTTTTGGCAACATTTGACAAGAAGAAAATGAGTTCAGGAAAAAAGAAGAGAGAAATCAGGGACATTACAATGTTGGAAGAAGTGACTGCTTGGAAGATAAACAACAGGGATAAAATTAAGAGAGACTTTGAAAGACTCAAGTTCAAGTGAAACTAATCCTTGAAGCAGAGAGCCAATTAAGAATAAGTCTCCACACCTATTGTTAAACTCTAAAAATAGATAAGGTAGTTCAAAGCAAAGGTCAAATTAAGACTGTTATGTTCAATAAATCTTTTACATTAGGAGTAATGACTCAGGGGAAAACGTCTGAGAGTAGCTCTCATTCTGAAACTCCTTGGCTTAAGTAACTGGCCATTAATTTGAGATATAAAAATGGAAGTATTTCTTTACTGGATTTTTGTAGTTGTTTTTTGGGTATTGACATGCTAAGCAAAATAAGTTAGAGGAACATAAATGTCATATGATTGTACTCATATGTGGAATTTAAGAAGCAAAACAGATGAACATAGGTTAAGGGAAGGAAAAATAAAAGAAGTTGAAAACAGAGAAAGAGACAAACCATAAGAGACTCTTAGCTCTAGAAAATAAACTGAGGGCTGCTAGAAGGGAGGTGGGTGGGGAGATGGGGTATCTGGGTGATGAACATTAAGGAGGGCACTTGAAGACATGAACACTTGGTGTTAGAAGCAACTGATGAATCACTGAATTAATTCTACTTCTGAAACTAATAATATGTTATATGTTAATCAACTTGAATTTAAATTTAAAAATTAAAAATGGAAGCATTTAATCCAATAAATAAAATATTTCTAGAAAATATGTCTTGAACGAAACTGTTAAGGTTTTTGGCACGTGAAACTGACTATAATAGATAAGAAGCCTATTAAGTTTTTGAGAGAGTTATATGGCTAATTAAAGCATGCCACTGTGATTGTTAAGATTTAAAAGGACCTCTGAATTCCCAGCAATTTATGAAGAGTAACCTGGTTAAGAAATATGTTCCATTCTTATGGAGTCTATACAGCATGCCACCCTATTCACATATGGCAAATCCTGTAGAGTGTAGCCAGTGACAATAGAGAAAAATGGGTTGGGGGGCCTTTCCCAGAGATCAGGATCATCCCCATTATATCTTGCTTTGGATAATGAAATAAAAATATTTCAAGTTTACAGTTTTGGGGGTTAATCAAATGGAAAACACATACAATTGCTCAATGAATATTTATTATTTCACACCCATGGACATAAAAGACCATTTCTAGGCTTCTGATAATTAACCCCTAGGGGGAAATAGCTATTTAGAGGTTGCGTTTTTACCAAAGAATTTTTTAATTTTTATATTTGTATTTCTTCAAAGACAATTTTAGAGCATATTTAGGTTCACAGCAAAATTAAAAGGAGGATGGGAAGATTTCCTATATACCTCCTGCCTCTACATTTGCATAGCCTCCCTATTATCACTATCACCCACTAGAGAGGTACATTTGTTAAAACTGGCAAACATAATCACCCAAAGTCTATAGTTTACATTCAGATTCACTCATAGTGTTATATATTTTATGGGTCTAGAGATGTGTATAAAGACATGCATCCATCATTATAGTACCATGTATAGTATTTCCACTGCCCCAGAAGTCCTTTGTGCTCTACCTATTCATTTTCCTCACCCTTAACAACTCCTGGAAATCCAAATATTTTTTTGAATTCATAGTTCTGCCTTTCAGAATGTCATATAGTTGGAATCATACAACACATAGACTTTTCAGATTGACTTCTTCACTTAGTAATATACATTTGACTTTCTTCCACATTTTCATGGCTTAATCATTTCTTTTCAGTGTTGAATAATATTCCACTTTCTGAATATACCATGGTTTAATTAACCATTTACTCACTGAAAGACATCTTGGATGCTTTCAAATTTGGGGGATTATAAATAAAGCTGCTATAAACATCCATGTGCAGATTTTTTAATAGAAATATGTTTTTAACTTCTTTGGGTAAATACCAAGCAGCATGACTGCAGGATGGTATGGAAAGTGTGTTTGTTTTAGAGGGAATGGTATGGAAAGTTTGTTAGTTTTTTTTAGAGGAGGTAGGGGGAGGGAGAGAGAATCTTAAGCAGACTCCATCTTTAGCATGGAGTCCGACGGGCTTAATCTCACCACCATGAAATCATGACCTGGGCCAATATCAAGGGTCAGCTGCTTAACTGATGGAGCCACCCAGGTGCCCCGAGAGTAGGTTTAGTTTTTCAAGAAATCACACAACTAGCTTCCAAAATGACTGTATCATTTTGCATTTCCATAAGAAATAAATGAGAGTTCCACATCCTCATCACCATTTGGTGTTATCAGAATCCTGGATTTTGGCCATATTGAAAAGTGTATAGTGGTACATTGTTTTAATTGCAATTCCCTGATAACATATGATGTGGAACATTTTTTCTTTTAAGATTTTACTTATTTATTTGAGAGAGAGACACACACACAGCAAGAGAGGGAACACAAGTAGGGGGAGTGGGAAAGGGAGAAGCAGGCTTTCCGCTGAGCATGGAGACCCTGGGATCATGACCCGAGCTGAAGGCAGACACTTTACTAGTGAGCTACCCAGGTGCCCTGGAACATCTTTTCATATGCTTATTTTCCATCTGTATGTTTTCCTTGGTGAGGTATCTGTTAATGTCTGGCTTTTTTTTTTTTTTTTTTTTAATTTTAAGAGTTTTTGTATATTTTGGATAACAGTCTTTTATCAGAGGTCTGTTGCAAATATTTTCTCCCAGTCTTTGTCTGGTCTTCTCTTTCTCTTGACATTGTCTTTCACATAGCAGAAGTTTTTAATTTTAATGGAGTCTGACTTATCAACTATTTCTTTCATGGATCATGTCTTTGGTGTTATATCTAAAAAGTCTTTACAATACCCAGGGTCATATAGGCTTTTCTCTATGTTATCATGTTGGAATTTTATAGTTTTGTATTTTACACTTAGGTCTCTGTCCATTTTGAGTTAATTTTTGTGAGGTGTATAAGATCTGTGTCTAGATTTTTTTACATGTAGATGTCCAGTTATTCCAGCACAATTTGTTGAAAAGACTATTTTTTCTCCATTGTATTATCTTTGCTTCTTTGTCAAAGATTAATTGATTATATTTATGTGGATATATTTCTGGACATTTTATTTTGTTCCATTTATCTTTTGTCTATTCTTTTAGCAATGCCATATTGTCTTGGTTACTATAGTTTATAGTAAGTTTTGAAGTTGTGTCAGTCCCCCAACTTGTTTTGTGGCAATATTGTGTTAACTCTTTGGGGTCTTTTTCTCTCCAGGTAAACTCTAAAATCAGTTTGTCTATATTCACAAAATAACTTGCTGAGATTTTAACTGGGATTGCATTCACTCTATAAATCAGTTTAGGAAGAATGGACATCATGACAATATTGAGTCTTCCTATCTATGACCATGGGGTATCTCTCCATTTATTTAGTTATTTGATTTAATTTATCAGAGTTTAAATTTTTCCTCATGTAGATCTAGTATAAATTTTGTTAGATTTATACTTAGGCATTTCATTTTAGGGGTGCTAATATATAGTATTTTGTTTTTGTTTTCAAATTCTACTTATTCATTGCTTATATATAGGAAAGCAGCTGACTTTTATATATTAATCTTGTATCTTGCCTCCTTGCTATAATTGCTTTTTAGTTCCAGCTAAATTGTTGTTTATTCTTGCAGATTTTCTACATTGAAAATCATGTCATCTGTGAATAAAGATGATTTTATATCTTCCTTCTTAACCTGTATACCTTTTGTATTTCCTTTTATTATCTTTTTGCATTAGCTAGTATTTTTAGTATAATGTTAAAAAGGAGTGGTTAAAAAGGAGTGGTTAGGGAGCACCTGGGTGGCTCAGTGGGTTAAAGCCTCTGCCTTTGGCTCAGGTCATAATCTCAGGGTGCTGGGATCGAGCCCCAGCCCCGTGTCAGGCTCTCTCTCAGTGGGAAGCCTGCTTCCCCCTCTCTCTCTTCCTGCCTTTCTGACCACTTGTGATCTCTATCAAATAAATAAATAAAATCTTTAAAAAAAAAGGAGTGGTTTGAGCTAACATCTTTGCCTTGTCCCTGATCTTAGTGGGGATGCTTTGAGCCCTTAGAGATTTTAATAAAAATATACTTATGACAAAGTACAGATAGTTCAGTTCTAAAAGGTAGAAATTCTAAGTTTTCTTAGAATTAATGGCTTTTCCTTTCATGGAGATTTCTTGATCCCAAATCCTTTAAGTAGTACTTGCGTTTCAAGTAAAGGTGGGTAGGTACTTTGGACTAATTATCCCACTTAAAACAACTAGGATAGTTGATTAAAGTAAAAAAAAAAAATCATCTGCTCAGAGGTATTTGGAACCTAACAAGATAGCTTAAAATTTCTGTGCTAGAATTTGGGGTAGTATGGAAGTTTTGGAGGTGTCTGGACATATGGAACCATTTTACCTTTATGGCAAGATTGGCAAATTATGACCAACAGGCCATATCCAGCCCACTTCCAATTTTTGTATATAAAATTTTATTAGAACATAGACCTATTCATTTAATTATTGTCTGTGGTTACTTTCATGCTATAACAGCGGTATTATGTGGGTACATTAGAGACTTATGGTTTGCAGAACTTAAAATATTAATTGTTCATTAGGATATTGGGTGATTCCAGATGATGCAACGGAGAGTCTGAGAGGCTGAGTAGAACTTTGAATTACATTTCATGGTTAGAGAGATAAAGTTTATAGTCAAGAACCCACTGATGGGTAGGCAGAACATCTTATTTCTAAAATTGGATTGAGATGATCTCAAATTACTAGTGTCAATAGGTCCCCCTCAGAAGCAAATGCAAATTCCTCCTGGTGAAAGACGGTTTCTTCAAACAACTGTTCAAATACAATGGCCAGAGAAAAATAAAGAATAATCAGGTACAAAAGAAGAAAAGGTTACATGAATAAAAATCAGCAAAAACAATACATAATAGAAACAGACCAAAATGAGCTCTTGAGACACACTTCAAAATCCATCGGAGACTTGATATTAGAGGAAATATTTAATGTCAATAATTTATTAGATTTCCTTAAGTTTTTTTAAACCAACTACTTGGATGATTGGCATATAGGTAGTAAAAAATGGTGCTTTCTTGATAGTATGTTAATACATTGAATCATTGTTTATGTCATGTCTATTCATCTCTCTCTGTCATATTCCTGTATTCTCAAAGGCACCAGAATGCATATACTGTACAAATTGGTTGATGTAAACCAGGAATGCTGCTCTCTCTAAACCACTTATTGAAACACCATGAAGTATCTTGTCTCCAAAAGACAATGGTTTTTATAACTTCCAATGCCTAACCAAATAGCTTAAATTTCTGATGGACTGATAAGATCAATCATTCATTTTAAATAGGCAATCAAAACCAAAAGCTTATTCACACGAAACAAGTGCAGCTAAGTAAACTTAAGATATTAATGGAAGCTGAAGTATAAATAAAATTTGCTAAAAGAAACATCATTTCTGTTTGACAAGAGAAAGATGAGATTATCTAAAAATCACAGTTTGGAACCAAATTGTTTTAAAGTGGTCCAAACTACTTTTAAATTTATTAAAGGCAAGTGGAAAGTGAACAGAACCAAATATAGCTCTCAAAAGATGCTAATATTGGGAACTTGGCATAGATGGGTATCTGGCAGGTGTCAGCCAGAGCCTTAGCCACTCAGCAAGGTAGGGCAGTCCAGGCAGGTGAAACCAAGTTCAGGGGCATCAGCTGTAAATCAGTAATGCTATCCCAGATTAAGGGAGACATTTTGCAAGCATGCAGCATATCATTGCAAATTTTCTGTACTCTATGTGTTCTCTTGGTTGGCACAACAATAGCTCTGACCTTTTAAGTCATTCTTTATTGAGCCAGAAAAATGAAAGGCCAGTCAAATCTTTGAGGAGGAATGGAGAGGAAGGCAAAAGCTTTTCAGGTGTAGCCCCCTCCCTTCTCTGACAACAGACATCTTTTCTGCCCTAATGAACAAGTTGGGCAATTTCTAAATCTATAAAAAGTAGGTAGTTGACAAGCTCTTTCCCTCTTTCTCTGATATATGTTAAGACTTTACATATTTAAAGAGGATTTGGAATATAAAAATGAAAACTAATTGTTATGCTCTCACCTACTAAATCATCTTATAGTAATGCTGAATGTCCTGATAATTTGGTCCTGGCCTATAATTTTAAATATATCCTGCACTAATTTTGGGACTTCTTCCCAAAGTGTATTTTTTTGAAGTCTCTTCTGCAGGAGAGACTTAAGTTCTCCTGGTTACTGACTTCAGTATAAACCTCTTTAAGTTTTAATGATCCTTTTGCTTCGTACCTGGAATGGTAAATACCATGATCATGATCATATCACTTCAGTGTGCTCTGATATTTGGGTTTCAGTGAACCTTCTGGTTAATTTTTAACCATATAGCTATTCCTTTTCTTTATAAAAAAGATAATTTTATACCCCTTACATGGGTATTACTATCACATGTGAGAGACAGTAGAGTGGTTAAGTCCTTGGATTCTAGAATGAAACTTCCTAGGTTCAAAACTCAGTACCACCATTTGTTAACTGTTATTTTAGGCAATCTCTTTTAGTCAGTTGCTGGATAGTTTCCAGTTTTTTACCACCAAGAAACAAATCTACTAGGGGCATTTGCATAAGATTTGATTTCCATTTATCTTGTTTATATATCTAATAGCATTTCTGGGTCCTATTGTAAGCATATGTTTGACCTTTAAGTAACTGCTGTTCAGCTTTTCAAAAGTGGCTGTACATTTTACATCCTCACTATCAGGGTACTAAGTTTCCAGTTTCTCTGCATCATCACCAACAATTGTTACTGTTGATCTTTCACTGTAGACATTTTAATGGGTTTGTAGTGATGTCTAATTGTGGTGTTAATTTGCATTTCCTGAGAAATTATAGGTATCTTTTCATGTACTTATAGAAGTACTTTCTATATCTTCTTTGGTATACTGATACACCTATTCAAATAATTTGCACATTTGTAATTTTTGTATTTCTTCTTACTTAGCTGTAAGAATTATTTATATATTCTAGATGTAAGATCTTTGTTATATTAGGGCTTGGCAATTATTTTTTGTAAAAGGTCAGAGGGTAAACACTTTTGGCCTTATTGGCCCTATGGTTCCCACAGCAACAGCTCACCTTTGCTACTGCAGCATATAAGCAACCATAGAAACTATGTTAATATAATGTAACTGTGTTCTAATAAAACTTTAGTCATATAAAAATAAGCTGGCCTGGGTACCTGGGTGGCTCACTTGGTTAAGTGTCCAACTATTGATTTCGGCTCAGGTCATGATCTCAGGGTCATGAGATTGAGCCCTGTGTTGAGCTCCCTGCTGAGCATGGAGGCTGATTAAGTTTAAATAAATAAATAAATAAATATTTAAATAAATAAAAATAAGCTGGTCCATGGGCTATAGTTTGGTTTACTGACCCTTAAGTTACATGACTTATAAAAGCGTACTTGAGTGAGATGGTTGGATGGTATGCAAATATTCTGTTTCTGCTTTTGGTTTCACCAACTCATTTTAACATCTCCTTATGGATCTTCCTTCCAGGAATTGTTACTATACTGTTCTAATGGCGATTTTCTATTTTCTGCATTTCTTCTGTATTTGTTACTTGGAATTCTTCTACAAAAATGGTTTGTTCCTTCTCCTTTATTTATTTAATAATTTAACTTAATTTATTTTATTTTTGAAATATTATAAAAATATTATTTTGAAATGTTGTATTTCAGATATTAATTTATTCAATAATTTAAATAATCATACTCATATGGATATGATTTCACATGTATTTGTTTCATTTGGTGGTTGTAAACTGATAATCTTAATACTTACTTTGTTGTTCAAATTATTTTGTTTAAGAGCTCTTTCAGAACCCTGTCCCTTTGGTTCCTGTATTCTTTTTTTTTTTTTTTTTAAGATTTATTTATTTATTTATTTGACAGAGAGATCACAAATAGACAGAGAGGCAGGCAGAGAGAGAGAGAAGCAGGCTCCCTGCTGAGCAGAGAGCCTGACATGGGACTCGATCCCAGGACCCCGAGATCATGACCTGAGCCGAAGGCAGTGGCTTAACCCACTGAGCCACCCAGGCGCCCTCCTGTATTCTTTTGACATGTTCCCATTCTTTGTGTTCTGAGCACTTCCTCGATTCCAGGAACTCCAAGATTCAGGCTCATGTTGCATTTTTCCTACTTTAGCCCTTGAATCCGCCCTTTCTTCAATGAGCCCTGTTCTTTGTTTTTGTTGGTGTTCTTGTCGTTGTTTACTGGAAAATGGTACTTAAAAACTAAGATGTGGGGCGCCTGGGTGGCTCAGTGGGTTAAGCCGCTGCCTTCGGCTCAGGTCATGATCTCAGAGTCCTGGGATCGAGTCCCGCATCGGGCGCTCTGCTCAGC
This sequence comes from Mustela nivalis, assembly GCF_964662115.1. Classification (NCBI taxonomy): domain Eukaryota; kingdom Metazoa; phylum Chordata; class Mammalia; order Carnivora; family Mustelidae; genus Mustela; species Mustela nivalis. Next base: position 33,700,300 of record NC_139040.1, read on the forward strand.
GGAGAGCCTGCTTCCCTCTCTCTCTCTCTCTGGCTGCCTCTCCATCTACTTGTGATTTCTCTCTGTCAAATTAATAAATAAAATCTTTAAAAAAAAAAAAAAAAAAAAAAAAACTAAGATGTGTGTTAGGCATACTCCTGCAGTTTCTAAATTTTTTATTTTCTAAATCCCCTTTAGTGGACAGAACTATATATTTAGATGTGGACTAACCCATGTGTACAAACACATTGCTATATTTATCTATGTATGTACCTTTATGTATGTATGTATGTATTTTTTTATTTATAATAAAATACACATGCATTCTACTGATATCTCTGGCTCTAATATGGTACCACATACTCACTCTAGCTCTTCCTGCTTGTTATTTGCAGATTCCTTTTTTTTTTTTTTTTTTTTTTAAGATTTTACTTCTTTATTTGACAGAGAGAGCCAGGGAGTATAAGCAAGTGGAATGGCAGAGAAGATAGAGAAGCAGGCTCCCTGCTCAGTCCCTGGGATGTGGGACTCCATCCCAGGACCCTGAAATCATGACCTGAGCCAAAGGCAGACACTTAACTGACTGAGCTACCCAGGAATCCCTATTTGTAGATTCTTTAGCTGACACTGAGAAATTCAGCCTTCACTATCTATAATATATTTATGTATTCAAATTGTATATGTATAAAGTAGTTTCATAATATCCCATGCATGCCATCTCTGAGAAACAACTTTACCAACTAAAGTATAAGATTCATGTACACTTTATCTTGGCTAACTGAATTTAAATTAAAAAAAATGATTCATGTACACTTTTTTTGGTTTAAATTTAGCCTTATATTATTCAAACAAAAAACTATTTTGCAAAGACACTCTGGTCAGCTCCTTTTCCCCACTCATTTCAGTGAAATTATGTCATGCATTTGTAACACAGGTAGACTCATTTGTCATAATCTACATTCCACCCTGGTTTCCCTCTGACATTCTGGTTGTTTTTTTGTTTTTGTTTTTTAGGTTTGCATACATCAAAGTTTACTCTTGTGGTGTATGGTTCCCAGTTTCTGCTGACTGCTTCATTTTCTGACTTTGTGCCACATTTTCCTGTTTCTTTGCACGTCATGTAGTTTTTGATTTAAAAAAAATTGGCTGTTATAAATTATACACTGTAGTGACACTGGAATTTTTTCATCTGAAGATTTCTGTTTACTTTACCAAGCACTGAACTTGCATGGACTCAGGATTCAAAATCTTTCTTCCAGTGACGTACAACAACTAGCATCATCACTTAGATTTTTTTATTTCTAGCTGCTGGATGCATGGCCCTCTTTGTGTAATTTCATGGTTAAAAAAAAAAAAATTGGGCACATTTGTTCCAAGATTTTTGCTATCTTTGTGTTCCTTTGCTTCCAGACATTTCCTCCTAAATTTTCAGTTGTTCTTCCAGCCTTCATTTCTTCCTTCTAACATGTCAAGTCATTAAGGCTTCCACTTTATATCATTTAAGCTATGCGTGTGTGTTTAAGAATGTTTTATGTCAAAATCACAACAAAACCCCAAATCTGATCATGAAGAGTTCTGTATATGAAGATAAATGCTCACTGTCTAGATTCTACCTGATTTTTCAACAGATTCCCTAGGATTTTCTACATGTCTATATGCCCAATTTTAAGATTAGTCTAGGGAAATTTTTTTTTTTAAAGATTTTATTTATTTATTTGACAGAGAGAAATCACAAGTAGTCGGAGAGGTAGGCAGAGAGAGAGAGAAGGAAGCAGGCTCCCTGCTGAGCAGAGAGCCCGGTGCGGGACTCGATCCCAGGACCCCGAGATCATGACCTGAGCCGAAGGCAGCGGCTTAACCCACTGAGCCACCCAGGCGCCCCAGTCTAGGGAAATTTTTTATTCACAGTTTGGACATCAGCCTTTTTATAGCTAAAATTTCCACCTTAAATTTCTAGCTGCTTGGCTGATGGCAGTTCTGTAACCTGCTATCCCTAGCCAGTAGCTGAGTTTTTCCACTACCAGAGTTTGAGAATTGAATAGTGCTTCCAGGAAAATAATATACAAACTTGAAGTTCTTTATGCAGTGGTCTTTCTCCAATATTTTCAAATCATTTTTCATAAAATGATTTTTGTCCAATTGTTATAGTTATTATCTGCATGAGGAATTACACGATGGCTTATCCTGCCATTACTGGAGGTTTCCTTGTCTTTATTTTCTCTTACAAATACTAAAAACAAACAAACAAACAAACAAACCATTATATTTTCCTCTATATTTGCCTTATTCTAATTCTCTTCATTCTTTCTTGCAGAAGCAAGTTTTTATCTGGTATAATTTCTTCTCAACTCTAGTCACTTTTAGAACTTTGTTTTGCTGTGCTACTAGAGATGAATTCCCTGAGATTTTGTTGCTGTTGCTGTCTTTATCTTTATTTTTGAAGAATATTTTCACTGGATGTTCATTTTTGGTAGGCAAAATAATGTCTTCCCAAGGACATCTATAACCTAATGCTTGAAACTTGTGAATAGTTACCTTGTATAGTAAAAAAGACTTCAGATATGATTAAATTAAGGATCTTGATGGGAGATGATACTGAATTAACCATGTGGGCCAAATGTAATCAAAAGAGACTTTATATAAAGAAGGAAGGTAAGTCAGAGGTGGGTATTATAAAGGGCACGAATTGCATGGAGCACTGTGTGTGGTGAAAAATAATGAATACTGTTATGCTGAAAATAAAAAATAAATTAAAAAAAAAAAAAAAAAAAAAAAAAAAAAAAAAAAGAAAGAGACTGGAAAATACTATACTGTTGGGTTTGAAGATAGAGAAAAAGACCATGGAGAAATGTATGCAAGACACTTTTTTAAAGCCGGAGAAAGCAAGGGGCTAAAACCTCTCCTAGAACCTCCAGAAGTGTGCAGCCTGGGTGGCACCTTGATTTTAGTCCAGTGAAACCCGTTATGGACTCTTGATGTCCAGAACTGTATGATAACAAATTTATGTTAATTTATCCACCAAATTTTATTTATTTATTTATTCATTATTTAAATTCAGTTAGCCAACATATAGTGTATAATTAGTTTCAGATGTAGTGTTCAATAATTTATCAGTTGCATATAACACCCAGTGCTTGTTACATCACATGCCTCATTTAATGCTCATCACCCAATTACCCCATTCCCTTATCCGTCTCTCTTAGCCACCAAATTTGTGAATATTTGTTACAACAGCAATGGGAGATTAAGACACAAGTTACCTTTTTTATTTCATATTAAAGATGTTGTCTTCTGTTCTCTACCATCAATGAAGAAAAGTTGGATACTCTTGTTCCCCTCTATTGTCTTCTTTTGTCCTGAGTGCTAATGGTTTTCCCTTTATCTTTCTATTATAGCAGCTTCATTATGATTTGCTTAATGCAGCATTCTTGGCATTTATGCTGCCTAGAGTTTGCTCAGCTTTTTTGATTTGGGGGTGATTTTTTCAATTAATTTTTTAGTCATCATTTTTCAAACGCCTTTCCTTCCCTCTTCTGTCTTTTCCTCATTGTCTGATAGACCATATAAGATTATCTTACAAATTACTGAGGCTGCATTCGTTTTCTTCCTCTCTCAGGGCTTCAGTTGGGATAATTTTACTGCTTTCAACTTCCCTGATCCTTTCTTCTGCATCGTTAAATCTACTATTAATTACATCTAATGATTTTTTTTAATTTCAGATTTTATATTTTCCAGCTCTCAGATTTCCATTTGCTTCTATTTGAAGACTCCATATCACTTTGCAATTCACCATCTTGTTTTTTATGTTCACATTTTTTTACAAATACGTTAGCATATTTTGTAACAGTTATTTAATGCTCTTGTCTGTGAATTTCAACACCTGGATTATCTGTGTATCTGATTTCCTTCTCCATTATCTTGTTTGGGTAGGGTCATATTTTCCTGCTTCTTTACATGTCTAGATATTTTGCTTATATACTGAGAATTGCAGGGTATTTGTCCTATTTGACTCTGGATTCTGTTATTTTCCCCAAAGAATATGAAATTCCGTCATAGTAAGCAGTAAACTTACTCGCAAATCATGTTGGTCATCTGAATACTTGGCTTTAGGCTTTCTAGGGCAGGACTAATTTAGTTTTGCCCTTCTTTGTTAGGCATAATTCATAGTCCTGGGATATGGAAAAGTGTAAGCCTTTCTAAGTTTCCTATAGAAACCCTGGCTGTTTATCAAACTCCTCTAAATTAGTAAGACTTGAATTGGTAACTATGTTTCTCCAGCTATTGACAACTGCAAAAACATCTACCCAGTTCTTTGTACCTTTCCAGGAGTTGCTTTTCTACAAGGTTGCTTGGAGTCTCACCCTATGTATACAGTGTTGGCAGAGTATATAAGGATAATTTGTTATAAATTTTGGGTCACTTCCATCTGTGGGTCCCTCCATCCCAGAATTCTTCCCATCAATTTTCAAAGGCTCTGGAAGCTTTAATTACTAACACTCTGCTGGACTGATTCTCCTTTATTTTCAATGTAAACTAAGAATTGCATACATGAAAAAAGGCCAACTAGAAGTAAATTTCATATAGGAAATACTAAATACTGGAACATTGTAAAGCAAAGTAGACAACAGAAAAAATTCAATAAATTAATGAAATCAAAATGTTATTCTTTGAAAAAGGAACAAAGTTGAAAAACTTTAATTAGACTAAAGAAAAACCAAGTCTCAAACTACTAAAATCAGAAATGAACATGAGGGCACTAATACTTAAACTTACTGAAATTTAAACAAAAAGTATTATTAAAAAAAAAAAAAACTAGAAACATTTGTATGCCAGAAAACAAGATAACCTAAATGAAATGGACAAGTTTGTAGAAACATGCAAGCTACCAAATCAATCAAGAAGAAAAAAGAATCTGTATAGACCTATTAAAAGTAAAGAGTTCATAAGAGAAATAAAAAAATATCACAAGGAAAAGTCTGAGAGCAGATAGCTGCACTGGCAAATTCTACCAAATATTAGAGAAGTATAACAGTTATGTAGATCCAATATAGAGCTGGTGACTATAATTAATAATGCTATATTGCATACTTGAAATTTGCTAAGAGGATCAATTTTATGTATTCTCACCACACATACAAACACACACAAAGGTAACGATGTGAGATGATGGAAATGTTGTGGTAATCATTTCCCAATGTGTATACATATATCAAAACATTGCATTACACACTTCAAGTAATCTCTCCACCCAACATAGGGCTCGAACTCACAACTCCAAGATCAAGAGGCACATGCTCCACCCACTGATCTAGCCAGGCCCCCTCAATGCACACTTTAAATATATACAATTTTTATTTGTTAATTATATGTTTATAAAGATCTTTCAAAATATAGAAGAGGAAGGAACAATTTATAACATTCTATGAGGCCAACATTACTCTGATACCAAAGCCAGGCAAAGACATGATAAGAAAATGTAGAACTTTATGTATGTAGATGCAAAAATCCAACACCTTTTCATAATAAAAACACTGAAGAATCTAAGAATAACACTAAGATTTCTCAACATAATAAATGCAGTATATGGGGGAAAAAAGCCCAATTTACATAATATTCAATAGTGAAAGATTGAAAGCTTACCCCCTCAGATCAGAAACAAAACAAAAATGCACACTTTCATCACTTCTATTTAATATTGTACTGAAGTTCTAGACAGAGGAATTAAGCAACAAAAAGAAATAAAAGGCATCCAAAATGGAAAAGAGGTAAACCAATCTTTATTTGCAGATGACATGAAAATGGGATTTTCTTTAGAAAATCCTAAAGAATCCACAGTAAACTATAATTGAATTCAACCAATAATTGAATTCAACTAAATCTCAGGACACAAGACATGCAAAAATCAGTTGTATTTTTATATAGTAGTAATGGGCAGTCTGAAAAAAATTAAGAAAACATTCTATTTATAATGGAATCCAAATGATTAAAATGCCTAAAATTAAACTTAACCATGGAAGTGAAAGACATGTTCACTTAAAACTGTAAATTATTGCTGGAAAAATTTAAAGATCTAAATAAATGGGAAGACATTCCATGTTCATGGGCTGGAAAACTAAATGTTGTTAGAATGAAAATACTTTTCAAGCTAACTTACAGATTCAATGTAATCCCTATGAAATGCAGATGGTCTTTTTATAGAAATAGAAAAGCTGATTCTAAAATTCATGTGGAATTACTAAGCACCCCAGCTAGCTGAGTTAATCTTGAAAAAGAACAAATTTGGAAGCCTGTCGTGGCTGCAAAATATACAACAAAGTTACAGTAATGAAACCAGGGTAGTACTGGTATAAGGATAGACCTATTGACAAATGAAATAGAATTGAACATGTCTTATACAAAAACTAACTCGACATGGATCAAATAATTAAATATAAGAGTTAAAACTACACAATTCTTGCAAAAAAACCATAGGGACCAATCTTCTTCATTTGGTCTTGAAAATGTCTCCTTAGGGACACCAGGGTGGCTCAGTTGTTAAGCACCTGCATTTGGCTCAGGTCAAGATCCCAGGGTCCTGGGATCAAGTCCCACATTGGGCTCCCTGCTCAGTGCGGAGTCTGCTTCTACCTCTCCCACTCCCCCTACTTGTGTTCCCTCTCTGACTGCGTCTCCTCTCTTTGTCAAATAAATAAATGAAATCTTAAAAAAGAAAAAAGAAAATGTCTCCTTAGATATGATCCCCAAACCACAAGCAACAAAAGAAAAAAAATAAATTAAATTTTATCAAAATTAAAACTTTTATGCATCCAATGACACTTTCAAGACAGTAAATATCTATTTATAATACAACTCAACAACAAAGAGACAACTCAATTTACAAAATGAGCAGAGGACATGAATAGACATTTCTCCAAAGAAGATATATAAATAGATAACAAACATCTGAAAAGGTGCTCAACATTATTAGTCATTAGGGAAATGCAAATTAAAATCACAATGATATACCACTTCATACCAATTAGAATGTGTATAATCAAAACCACAGAAAATAATAAATTTTGATGAGGATCTAGAGGAATTGGCTATCATGTGTTGGTTGTAGGAATATAAATGGGCATAGTTGCTGTGAAAAAGTTTGGTGGTTCCTCAAAAAATTAACAAAATCACCACATGGTCCATTACACACTCAGTAGAACTGGAAGCAGATACTCAAATTAAATTTGTACAAACATGTTATATAGTTACATTGTTCATAACAGCTAAAAGGTGGAAACAACCCAAATGTCCAGCAACTGATGAATGGATAAATAAAACTTATCATAAAAAGAATAAGGAATGAAATTTTGATAGATGCTACAACAAAGAAGAGCTATGGAAACACTGTGTAAAAGAAGCTAGACAGGCTGCATATGAATCCATTTATCTGAAATACCCAGTATCAGCAGATTCCCAAAAAACAAAAACAGATTCATACTAGCCAGGAGCTAGGGAGATGGGGGAAATGGAGAACAAGTACTTAATGGATAAAGGGTTTCCTTTTGGAGTGATGAAATGTTCTGGAAGTAGGTAGTGGTTATTGTTGTACAATATTATGAATTTGCTAAATGTCACTGAACTGTTCACCTTAAAATGGTTTATATGGTAAACGTTGTTATGTATATTTTGCCACAGCAATAAAACTTAAAGAAGAAAATAGTAGATCTCTTTAAATATGCTTGTGGTCTTTAAATATTCACATTCCAGAGCTCATATTTGTTACTGATGGTAGAGTTAGTCTTAGCTAACACTGTCATTATTGAAAATGCAACATGACTAATGCCATTGTAATCTGTGTTTGTTACCCCTTGTTTGTACCTACGTTTCAAGTGCTGATTCTTTCTTGTATTGAGACATATTTGTTGGTTCTTGTGGATTCCACCACTCAAGAGCTCTTAAGACAGTTTTGAGTTATGGATGATACATTTCCTCTCTGATTATTTATGACTACTTTTCATCCAGGTCCTAGTGTCTGATGCAATATCTCTTTTGGGGGTCACCAACTGTGCTGGCAGTCCTCTTGAGAAGAACACACTTCAAGATGACCCAGTTTTGTTTACTCTCAGAGGACCCATAATTTTTCATGGTGAATGTGTATCTTTGCCCCATCATTGGTGGAGATGAATCTCTGTACACTTTCCCGATGTCTCTCTACTCTGCACCACAGGCTTATTAAGCCAAAACCTATGTGCCTTTAGTCTTTTTCAAAAGTCAGTTTTTTGTTCTCTTTTATATAACTTGACAATGGGTGCTTTCTGTTGGCAGGCCAATTTTAAAGATATAATATCTTAGGATGTTTGGGTGTACCATCTTACCTAACTTAAGCATGCGAGGCTAACTTAACCCCTATTTTGTTGTTCTCTTAACTTTTAAATTTTTGCTGAAACTCTGAGCCCATAGTCATATTTGGCACCCCTGTTTTGTTCATTAAATACCCTTCTCGATGTTTCTTTTCTCCCCAAATTTTGTTTTCTTCTTGTTATGCATATCCAGTTAGATTTTGCTCAGCTTCTCTCATCTTAACATTATCACACTCATCATTCTGCTTAGCAACATAAGTAACTTCCTTAAGATCTCCTTTTCTCATCAGAGCACAAAATATTATAAATAACAATTTTATCTTATATAAATATTTTTTTCTCTGACAATTTTCTCACTTTATTTTTCTTTTAAGATTTTATTTATTTATCAGAGAGAGAGAGGGGGAGAGAGCGAGCACAGGCAGACAGAATGGCAGGCAGAGGCAGAGGGAGAAGCAGGCTCCCCGCTGAGCAAGGAGCCCGATGTGGGACTCCGTCCCAGGACGCTGAGCCGAAGGCAGCTGCTTAACCAACTGAGCCACCCAGGCGTCCCTTTTTTTTTTTTTTTTTTAATAGAAAAGAATAGCTTCTGGGGCATCTGGGTGGCTCAGTTGGTTAAGTGTCTAACTGGTGATTTCAGCTCAGGTTATGATCTCATGGGTCCTGATGGAGCCCTGCATCAGGTTCCCCTGCTCAGCAAGGAGTCTGGTTAAAATTCTCCCTCTGCCCCTCCTCCCACTTACATCCTCTCTCTCAAAAATAAATAAATCTTTTTTAAAAAGGAAAAGAAAATACTGGCTTCTGGGCAAATTATGACTAAGAAGTCTGGCTGTTTCTTTAGAAACAATATGTCCCATTTTCTCTGGTGATTGGCTGCTTCTATTTCATAAATGCAGGCACACCTCATTTTGCATTTAGCAGATAAATTGTGTTTTTTAAAAATTGAAGGTTTGTGGCAATGCAGTCTCAAGCAAGCCTATCGGAGTCATTTTTTCAACAGCATTTGCTCACTTTGTGTGTCTGTCACATTTTGGTAGTTCTCGTAATATTTCAAACTTTTTCACTAGTATTATATTTGTTATAGTGATCTGTGATCAGTGATTATAACTCACTGAAAGCTCAGATGATGGTTGGCATTTTTTAGCAATAAGGTTTGTTTTCTTTTAATTAAGGTAACGTGCATTGTTTTTTAGACATAACGCTATTGCACACTTAATAGATTACAGCATAGTGTAAACATAACTTTATATGCACTAGAAAACAAAAAAGTCATTTGACTCACTTTCTTGCAATACTTGTTTATTGCAATGGTCTGGAATTGAACCTACACTAATTCTGAGGTATGCCTGCACCCTCTGTGACAAGTAGAAAACAATTGATAAATTTATCATGTGTACCATACAATAACTGTTGTCATTCTAGGAGTAGAGCTTATTTTTAATACTCTAAAAGTCTTTATTTCTCTCCTGTCCTAATATCACCTAATACCAGATTGCTGTAAAACTCTCCTTAAACACTGTTGTTTGTTTCATGCTTTGGAGAAGGAATCAGGATGAGAGCCGACAATGTGATTTATTTCACGCTGCATAGGAAATTCACTAATAGAGCCAGCATGGAGTTACTCTCAGTAAGTGCCATTATCCAAACTCAATTATATTACCTATGAAGTCTGAATAAGAACCAGACATTGTGTAGGAGTTCTTTGGAACTGTTTTCTTTCTTTCTTTCTTTTTTTATTTTTTAAAAAAGATTTTATTTCTTTGACAGAGATCACAAGTAGGCAGAGAGGCAGGCAGAGAGAGAGGGAGAAGCAGGCTCCCTGCTACGCAGAGAGCCCGATGTGGACCCTGAGATCATGACCTCAGCAGAAGTCAGAAGCTTAACCCACTGAGCCACCCAGGTGCCCCTGGAACTGTTTTCTAATGTGGAAAAAAACAAAAAACAAATAGGTTTTCTTCCATTCAACTTCACTTACTTCTTTTGGACCAAGTTATCACAGTCAACCTCAGGATCTTCTTTGCATTTCTAAAAAGTGATTCGTAGAATTCTTTGTGTCTCTGGAATAAACTGCTTAATTTGGTTCAAAAGAGAGAGAAGTCGGCAAAATCATTAATGAACTATTGTGTAATTATGTACGCTATTACAGGGTAATGAATGTGATGAGTAGAGAAAGCTATAACCTTAGATATCCTATACAACACATTCTCACATTTAATTGAAATAGTAAAATTTATGGAGGTTGACAGCAAATCTGTCCTTGCCTGCACACACACTTGAGCCAAGTAAAAGAGAGGACAAAAGCAGCGGCAGTTTCACAGGTCCAAGCGACCGAGTGTGCCTTAGGCATTTTGCTGATCTTTAAATATACTGTTAGTCAAATAAATCTTTAAGCTTCATGACTGGACTGTACAATAAGCTTTGGTTTCATTTGAAGATTTTCCCAGATTCCTTCCACCACCATGAACTGCTGTATAGCACACCAATAACACAGAAGATAAAATGACACATTTCAGAGAGTTGTGGAGGGTTGGATGTTGTTGAACCTTGGATCATCTCATGTAATGGTGCCCATACCCCACTGCCTATGTTTATCCTTGGTGTGAGGATTCATTTTGGCCGAGGTGGAGGGAGAGGTTTGGGTGAGGATACTACCACTTTAGTACAAACTCTTTATGTTTGATGTGATAAAACAGACCTAGGGAAGGGAGGTTATAAAGCAAAGGTCACACCAGTGGGGAGCAGGGGTAACACTCCTGACTCTTAATTCCTAGGCCTGTGCCTCTCAATTTTTTTCATACCATATCCTTTTCGGAAAGACATTAGAAATTAAAATTATCATTTATTCATTGTTATCTCAAAATGAATTAAATACTGCGAAGACTAATTCATCAATGAGTGTAATTTTAAAGGAAAACTATTTTGATACTGAAACATTTATTATTGCTTTGAAAATAGAATATGAATCTCCATTTAGGCTCTTTTCTTCTTGCTGCAGGCTTTACTAACCTAGATGATGTAAAAAGGTTATTTCTAAGATAAATCTTACTAATGTGCATTTCTCTCTCTCTCTCTCTCCCTCTTTTTGTCCTGACAAAAGTACAGAGGATGAGTTAATTATACTTCTCAGTTTATGGTAAATATTTGTTATCAGTCCAGTCAAAGCCTTTTTCAAGTTATTTGTATATATTTATTCTTTTTTATTATCACTCACAATTCTTACAGTTGCCTATAACCAACTACTGATTGAAGTATATGTTTTATGTGAATGTGTTCAGCTGTCTTTTAATTCTGTATGTACTGTCTAAAATTCTTAATTTTGAATCAATCAACTTTATCATATTTTTTGCCTTGTCATTTACACTTTTGAGGTTGTATTTAAGAACACCTTCCCTGTTACTAGGTCACAAAGATATTATTTAAGATATTTTTATGTTAAGTAGATGGTTAACGTTGATATTTAGATCTTTAATAGATGCACCTTTATATTACATGTTAAACGAAAATTTAGTTTCACTTAGTTTAATGAGCCAGTTTTTCCAAAATCATCTATTCAAAAATATGTCTTCGGGCACCTGGGTGGCTCAGTGGGTTAAAGCCTCTGCCTTTGACTCAGGTCATGATCCCAGGGTCCAAGGATCGAACCCCACATCGAGCTCTTTGCACAACAGGGAGCCTGTTTCCTCCTCTCTCTCTGCCTGCCTCTCTGCCTACTTGTGATCTCTGTCTGTCAAATAAACAAATAAAATGTTAAAAACAGTAGTATCTTTTTTTCCAGATTCAGTGTTTCCTTTAAGTTTGTGCAGAAACGCACCCCTCCCACACACGCACACAAATCACTTCACATCATATCACATTAGTTCGCCTCAGAGTGTTCAATTCTTCACTTGTGTCTTTTCTCTCTTTGGTCAATACCACCTAGGTTTTGGGCATGTCTTCCTTCATTAGCTTTAATTTTAAAGATTGACATGAAAATCTTTATCCTTCATATAAATTTTGTCTTAAGTTTGTCATGTTCCTCAAAAAACCAAACTCCAGCTGAGATTGTGAAGGGTATTTCCTTCAATTTTAGATCAATTTATAGATAATTGTGATCCTTATAATATCAACCTATCCCATCCAAGACCATGGAATACCTCCTTTTTAACATTTAGATCATTTTCTGTGTCCTTTATTACTGTTTTGAAGCTTTTGTCAGAAGTTTTTTTTTTTTCCCAAAATATTTTTACTTCTTAAATATGGCTTTCATTATTATTGTAATAATATTTTATTTAACTTGTATTATCTACTTGCTTATTTTCTGGTATGAAAATGTTAAATATTTTGTAAGATCCTCTGAAAATTGGCAATCTTTGTTTCATTCCTCTATTAGTTCTAACAATTCCTCATTAATTCTATGTTCTTCTCAGATTTATTTCCATAATGTGCAAGCACTGCTTTTCTCAAAGGAGATGATATGCTTGTTACCCTTATCCGTCAACCTTTCTCATTACTGGAGCAGATCACTATATTTGTAGATATTCTATATTTAATTACTCAAATATGTTTCTTGAGAATTTCTTTATGCTCTAGAAACTGGGAAGAATATAGAATGGTGAGCGTGACCAACATTGTTGCTGCCCTAATGGAGCATATAGCCTAGTTGGGAGGATAGACAGTCAGGCAAGCAGTTACATTAAAATAGGTTTTACTATTATAAAGTAAGTAAAGTTGCTACCAGAGCATACTGTAAGGGCAAGTAACCTTGTTTAAGTGATATGGGAAGGATTCTTGAAAGGAGTGTTTCAGCTAATATGTGAAGAATGCATAATTATCATCTAGTCATAGATAGAGGGAAAGAGTATTCCATGCAATATAAATTTCCCGGGGCAATATAATTTCCATGAGATTTACAGTAACTGAAAGAATTTTACTACAGCAACAGTGCAGGCTGTGAAAGAAGATGAAACTGATGTGTTAGGAAGGGGCCAGCTCATAAAATGCTTAGCAAGGACTTTTATATAGAGAACAATGAAGAGCTACTGAAATGCCTTTGGCAAAAAATCGACACAATTTGATTTATAATCTAATATTGGAATTATTCCCATTTAGAGGTAATGTACATAATGTGGGCCTGTAGCAACTCCCCTTTCTACAATAATTTCTCAATTAAGAATGTAAGGATTATGGCATGGCATTTTGTCTAGGCTCATTTAACAGAATGATTAAACAATATAGAAATATTATTATACCATAAAACAAGATGAATCAAAATAGAGTGTTTCCAGGTTTAGTTAATTCAGTAGCTTATCAACTTCGGTGCTCTATATTAGCATCTCTGCAAGTTTTTTGTTTCTAAATTTACAGGATGGGTGAAGCTCACGAGATATTGTCCCAAGGCAGGGAGTTTCTCCTTAGTGTCTTTTCATATCATAGAAGAAAATCACTAGAGAAGTTTTTTTGGAGACATTGCCTTGTATCACATCATCTAGTGCTGGATCACTTGCCCATTCACAGAATGACAGATCACGAATGACTATGACTGTCTTAGACTAATAAGACTTCAATCCCTGGGGTTAGGGGGGAAGCAAGGTCATTTCGTCTGAGTATAAAAAGCAGAGCCCTATCAACGATAAAGAAAGGAGGTGAGGGTGGATTTTGGGTAGGCAACCTCGAGTGTGTGCTATGCTATACCACAGCCAAAAACCTTATATAGTATGGCCCGTCCCTATTCTATCCTCATCTACTCCCTCACCCATCTATACTGGTAATCACTCTTCTACTTCAGAGTCTTTACACTAGCTGCTTTTGCCTAGGATGTGGAGGGGAAAGACTATGGGTCAGTAACCAAGTAACTGTGGGTAAGACTCTGCCGGCCAAACACCACGGTCATATTCTTTATTTTATCATCCAAACAAGTTAACTGAGTTAGGAATAGGAAACTCAAGGTGGGGGCCTCTTTATCTTGCCCTTCTTAAAGCTCCTCACTAATGATCTTGCTCACATTCTCTCTCATGCTTACCTGATATAGTGGTATATATATATCTTATATATATATTTTAAGATTCTTTTTTTTTTTTTTTTTTTATTGACAGAGAGAAATCACAAGTAGGCAGAGAGGCAGGCAGAGAGAGAGAGGGGGAAGCAGGCTCCTGGCGGAGTAGAGATCCCAATGCGGGGCTCGATCCCAGGACCCTGGGATCATGACCTGAGCTGAAGGCAGAGGCTTAACCCACTGAGCCACCCAGGTACCCCATATATGTATTTTTTAATGCATTCTCACATAGTAACTCAGCTGATTCTTATGCAATCCATAAGGTAGTCAGAAGAGTCCAGAGAGGTAGAATGACCTATCTAGAGTCATCAAAATGACTCTTGGATCAAAAATTATTTCACACAACTATGACTCCTTAGGCATTAGTCTATAGATTCCTTTAATTGATAATTCACTATGATCATACTCTCATTTTTTCATTTGAGAAACACTGTATTAGATAATAACCGGCGGGGGAGGGGGTGCCTGGGTGGTTCAGTTGGTTAAGCAGCTGCCTAGGCTCAGGTCATGATCTCAAGGTGCTGGGGTCGAGCCCCACATCAGGCTCCCTGCTCAGCAGAGAGCCTGCTTCTCTCTCTCCCTCTGCCTGCCTCTCTGCCTACTTGTGATATCTCTCTATCTCTCTGTCAAAATAAATAAATAAATAAAAATCTGTTTTAAAAAAGATAATAACAAGGTATAATTTAGACAAAAGGTCTGAAAGAAACTATAGAAAGAGAATGAATTCAGTTGAGAGGGAAATAGAAGCCAAATCATGTCCAGTCTCAGTACTTAGGCAGTAGGAGATCTGAGCCCACAGTCCAGTTAAGCCAGCCATTTGCATAAACCTCAGCAGGAAACTCCAGAATGGCTTTGCACCTGCTCCAAAATACTGGCAAATGAAATGATTTGAAACAGGCAAACCAGGGTGTACTGGTATTAGGCTTCAGAGGATCACTCATGCCTAGCCGGTTTGCAGGATAATGGTAGTAAGCCCAGATGGTCTGCATACTGTGTTGCTTATATCATACAAAATGGCTGTGGACTCTGACATTCAAATATACATTGTAATATCAATTTCTATTGTCTGTTCCCCCACCAAAAACAAGAAAGCTGACAAAAACAAAGCCATCCCCCTCCTAACTAAAATCAGATTGAAATGACCATTATCATTATCATGAACTATGTGCTTTTGTTTAACTGATTATTGCTTGATGTATCATAATATGTTCATAGGATCAGACCTGAGAAGTCATTTTCATTCAAACACACGATCTGAAAAGAAACTAATTTTCTTTGTTTAAATGTGTGCTTAAATGTTTATGTCTGTTTGTGCAGGTGTTTTGTATTTTATACTTTCTATGTAGAAGATAATTTTTGCTGTTTTATTTTTTCATCTAGATGAATGCATGCCTAATAGTGTACTTATAGGGCCATAAGTGACCCTAATTAGAAAGATGCAATCAATATTATAAGTCTTATGTTCAGCTTCTTATGTGCTTACCAGTGTATTATCCATTAGCTCCCTCAAGCGTCATACCTAAATCCTGTTTCCATCCCTACACTTATTGTCTACATTATATCTGTGTTAAAATATAGCTTACTGTTTTCTTTTACCATTGGAGTAAATGCTTTGAAAGGTATATTTTATTATTTAAGAGAATTCCCTTTTTTCTAAAATTTAATTACTGGAAACTAATATTTTGAGGGATGGACTATTTAAAATGAAAATATTCAATGGAACAGAATAGAGTCTATAATAGACCCAGGACTGAGTTTGACCTTAGGCAAGTTATTAAATTGCTCTAAGTTCCAGTTTACTCATAAATAATGTGAATATTTTAATGCTTCTTTAAAAGATTTTAATGATTGAATACTTAATGAAGCATAAAGGAACACTAAATTCACCTTATGAGGCCAGAAATACCTTGATATTAAAACCCAGACAAGGACACTACAAGAAGGAAACTACAGGCCAATATGCCTCAAGAGCATAGATGCAAACATCCTCTACAAAAATATTAACAGAATGAATTCAGCAATATATTAAAGAGACCATTCATCATAATTAACTAAGATTTATTCCAGAAATGCAAGATGGTTCAACATCTCTAATATGATACACCACGTTAACAAAATGAAGGATAAAAATCATCTGTCTTAATAGATGCAGAAAAAGTATTTGACAAAATTCAACATCCAATCATGATAAAAACTGTCAACAAAGTGGATATAGAAGGAATGTACCTCAACATAATAAAGTCTGTATATGACAAACCCACAGCTAACTTCATACTCAATGGTAAAAAGCTGAAAGCCTTTTTTCTAAGATCAGGAACAAGGCAAGTATGCCCACTCTCATTACTTTCATTTCTATAGTGCTGACAGTCCTAGCCAGAGAAATTTATGGCAATGGAGCCAAGAATATATAATGGGAAAAGTATAGTCTCTTTAATAATTTGTTGGGAAAATTGGGTAACCATATGCAAAAGAATGAAACTGGATCCCTATCTTACACCATACACAAAAAAGTCAACTCAAAATGGATTAAAGACTAAAACATAAGATCTAAAATGATAAAACTAGAAAAAAGAAAATGTAGTGGGTAACCTCTTTGACATCAGTCTTGGCAAAACAAAAAACTTCTTCACAACAAGGAAAACCATCAACACAATTGAAAGGAGGAAAATATTTGCAAATCACATATCTGATAAAGGGATAATATCCAAATTATGTAAAGAACTCACAACTCAAAAAACAAGCAATATAAAAAATTTATACATATTACCAATAATAAAAGAAAAAAGCAGACTAACATCTTAGGAGAATAAGGGACAGAGGCTTTAAACAGATAATTCATATAAAAGAAAATAGAAATGACCAAAGTCAGTAGTCAGACTTTATTGGTAATCAGGGAATCTGTTGAATCCTGAATTCTACTCCCTTTACCACAGGCTTTCATGTAGTGATCCTTGCAGGAGAAGAAATGTGAGTTCATTAATTTCAGTGAGCGGAACTATATGCCTTCCAAAAGATATGCCAATATCCTAATCCCCAAAACCTTTAAATATTACCTTATATGGGAAAATATCTGATTAACTTAAGTGACTTGCATATATCCTGGATTAATGAGGTGGGCTCTAAATGCAGTCACGTTTGTCCTTATAAGAGAGAGGTAGAGGGAGTTTTGACACACACAGAGAAAAAAGCAGTATGAACAAACAATCTGAAATTAAGGTTATGCAACCAACAAGCCAAGAAATATCAAGCAAATCTGACAGTCATATGATGCAAGAGAGGACATGAAACAGATTCTCCCTCAGAGCCAGAGGGTGGGTGTATGGCTCTGGCAGTGTCATGATTTTAGATTTCTGGTTTCCAGAGCTGTGAGATAATTAATTTCAGTTGTTTTAAGCTACCAAGCTTAAAGCTACCAATTTTTTATGACAGTCCTAGGGAATGAATACACTAATATTTGGTATACCTAATCTGGCCAATAGAAAGGATGAGCAGATGCTGTGATGATCCTTAAATGCAACAAAACTGACTTCTCTTTTTCTTGATACCACCCATCTCAAACCAATTGTTTTCCCCTCAGTTTGAAAAACATTGAAGGTTGATCATATCCAATATTAGCAAAATATGAGGCAAAGTTCCATTTCATACACTTCTCATTAGAGAATATGTTAGTACCGTCTTTTAGCAGAATATTGGCCAATGCCTATTCAATTTTAAAGTATGCACAGTAATTCCACATTAAGTCTCTTCTAAATAATATTTCCACTTTTCACAGTGAGGCACTTACAAGAATATTCACTGTAGCACTGAGAAAGAGGAAAATAAGTATTTACCTATATGTTCAGTAAAGGAAAGTAGGTAAATCAAATCTGGTTTAGATATTACATGCTGGTTAAACAAGAAAGCAACAGGAGTGCCTGGGTAGTGCAGTTGGTTGAACATCAGACTTTTGGTTTCAGCTCTAAGGTGGTGATCTCGGGGTCATGAGATTGAGCCCTGTGGCAGTGTCCATGCTCAGTGTGGAGTCTGCTTGGGTTTCTCTCTCCCTCTGCCCTCTCCCCCACCTACCCCCACTCTCATGCACCCCCCCCGATAAATAAATAAATAAATAAATAAATCTTTTATTTATCTAAAACAAATTATTAAAGATTTTTATTTATTTGCCAGAGAGAGGGAGAGAGAGCACAAGCAGGGAGAGCAGCGGCAGAGGGAGAGGCCGGCAGAGGGAGAGGCAGACTCCCCGCTGAGCAGGAAGCCCAATGTGGGGCTTGATCCCAGGACCTTGGGATCATGACCTGAGCCAAAGGCAGATGCTTAACTTACTATGCCACCCAAATGCCCCAATAAATCTTTTTTTAGAAAAAGAAAGCAACAAATTTATATAACTGACATGGAATGATCTGTCATATGTATATTTTTATTGGAAAAAATCAGAGCATTATATGTAAAGTCTAGTAAATATGAATATGAAAACATAGATCTTACATCCACCTGCCACCACCAGCCTAGTCCAACCTACCATCTTCTCTGTCCTTACTATCAGGGGTCTTTCAGCCTCCTCTGCCTCAACCTACATTTTCTCTCACAGTCATTTTCCAATAACCAATAAACTTCTTGTACTTCTCAACTTGGTGTCTGCTTCTCAGAGGAACAAGACTAACGCACCAAATCCAGAGTGGCTTCCTTTAGTCAGTATTTCATCCCCTTGTTTATTTTCATCTGAGTATTAAT
The DNA here is from genome assembly GCF_964662115.1 of Mustela nivalis. Taxonomy (NCBI): domain Eukaryota; kingdom Metazoa; phylum Chordata; class Mammalia; order Carnivora; family Mustelidae; genus Mustela; species Mustela nivalis. The sequence continues at coordinate 33,719,374 of NC_139040.1, forward strand.
GTAGCCTGAAATTACTGATTAACTGTACATTCATTCACGGTCCTCCCACTCCACTCCGAGCATCATGAAGATCATAATTTTTCTTATTTATCCTGTGTCTCCAGCTTAGTGTGTGGCACCAATTAGGTATTCAATAGATAACTGTTGAATCAATTAATCCATTCATCAATCACTGAGAAACAAAGAGGGGAAACTACAAAATCTTGCCAGGGATATTAAAGGAGGTAATAAGACCTAAGTTTTCATATAGGAAGGAGAGTAAGATAGGGGGCTGTAATAAAGAAGGAATTTCAAATTTTACTCTGTGTACTTTAAAATTTCAGCAAATGTGTGTTCTTCTCCATTCATTTATAATGTCAAAGAAATTAAGATAAAATAGGTAAAAAAATAAAATGTCAATAATTCATATCAATAAAAGAAAAACCAAGATGAATTCTAGTAGAATCAAAATAATTCATTATTTCATTCAACTTTCTGATAATCTTGTCTTAATGAGATTTTAAACACATTATAAACTGTAATATTCCTTTATTTAATGAATATAAAATAATCTGTGTGCTCGCTTCATAAACCCATAATCTAAAGAGAGAATGGGTAATGATTAGAAAATGTAAGGAAGGGATGAGGTATATTTCTAGAGTCACTGTGTGACGAAACACAAAATATTGCCTTGCTTTTTAATCCTCATTTGTGATCTCATGATGATTAAAGAAAGGTTCCCCAAAAGAATTAATAATAGATTTTAAGAAAGGTTTGTTGTCAGGTGAGAACACAGGGACACAGGGACATTTTTATAAATGCATGAGACCACAGAGTATTACTTAAGGTTCTACAACTTCAGCAAAAGAGTGGGGTAGGTAGGAAATGGGTGTCTGTATAACTAAATCAATGATATTGAATGCCTACTATGTATCAGGTGTTGAGTTAGAAAATTTGGATAATAAGAAAGTTAGAGTTCTTAAACTCATAGAACTGATTAGTTTAATGGAGAAAACAAAGTGGTAAGAGCTAAAGCTAGAGAAAGAAGCTGAAGCAAGATATGGAGAGGTTTTGGATATTATGCTAAGTGACTGGGGCTTTTCCTCAAGGGCCACTGATATCCCAATTTTGATTGTGCATCCCAATCCATTAAAAAAATAACTGAACATAAACATCTAATGAATGTACATTTTTGTGTATTTATGAATAGCTTAATGATTGTGTTATGTACATTATAAAGCATCTAAAATAAAGTGTTCAAAGATAGCATTACAATAAAAAGAAGGTAGAATATTTTCTTCCAAATAGCATAAATAGTCTTTTTTTTTTTTTAAGTTTATTTATTTGACAGAGAGAGATCACAAGTAGGCAGAGAGTCAGGCAGAGAGAGAGGAAGGGAAGCAGGCTCCCTGCTGAGCAGAGAGCCCCATGCTGGGCTCGATCCCAGGACCCCGGGATCATGACCTGAGCAGAAGGCAGAGGCTCAACCCACAGAGCCACCCAGGCGCCCCCAAATAGCATAAATAGTCTTGATCATCCCTTTTTAAAAAAAAAAAAATTACTTATTTATTTGACAGAGAGAGGGAGATACAGAGGGAACACAAGCAGGGGAAGTGGGAGAGGGAGAAGCAGGCTCCCTGCTCATACGGGACTTGATCCCAGGACCCTGAGATCATGACCTGAGCCAAAAGGAGACGCTTAATCAACTGTGCCACCCAGGCATCCCTTAATTATTTTAATTTAATTATGTTGTGGCCAGAGAATATATTATCTCTGATGTAGATTATTTGTGATTTATTGAGACATGTTTTATTGCCTAACATAAGATCTACATTGCTGAACACTATGTGCACTAACAAGGAATATATATTTCTGTAGCTCTTGGGTGTATGTTGTATTGTATGAATGCCATTTGGATCATATTTGTTGATGGTTTTATTCAAATAAACTATATCATTACTGAATATTTAGCTATTTGTTCTATCAATTTCTGAGGGTTGTGGAATTTTCTAAGTATGATTATTGATTTTTCTGTTCCTCGCTGTATTTCAGTCTGTTTTTCTTTTTTTTTTTTATTAATTTTTTATTTTTTATAAACATATATTTTTATCCCCAGGGGTACAGGTCTGTGAATCACCAGGTTTACACACTTCACAGCACTCACCAAAGCACATACCCTCCCCAATGTCCATAATCCCACCCCCTTCTCCCAAACCCCCTCCCCCCAGCAACCCTCAGTTTGTTTTGTGAGATTAAGAGTCACTTATGGTTTGTCTCCCTCCCAATCCCATCTTGTTTCATTTACTCTTCTCCTACCCACTTAAGCCCCCATGTTGCATCACCACTTCCTCATATCAGGGAGATCATATGATAGTTGTCTTTCTCTGCTTGACTTATTTCGCTAAGCATGATACGCTCTAGTTCCATCCATGTGAAGCTCTATTGTTAGGTGACTACACATTCGTGGTTGTGATGGCTCCTTGATTATTTGACACCTCAACATTTATCACTATTAATACACCTTGAATTAATTCTCCTTTATCTGATATTAAATAGCACACAGGTTTTCTCATGCTTCCTGTGTGCATGCTTTATCACCCCTCCTTTTTACTTTCAGTCTTTCTGTGACTTTTTATATAATCAGTATTTTTTTCCTTTTCAAAATTTTTAAAATTTAAATTCAATTTAATTAGCATATACCGTATTATTAGTTGCAGAGGTAGATGTCAGTGATTCATCAGTTGCATACAACAGCTTGTGCTCATTACTTCAATTGCCTTCCTTAATGCCCATCCCCCAATTACCCCATCCCCTCACCCATCTCCCCTCCAGCAACTCTCAGTTTGTTTCCTAGAGTTAGGAACCTCTCTCTTTTTTTTTCAATAAACAGCATAGAGTTGGGTCTTGCCTTTACTTTCCAGTCTGACAATCACTGCCTGCTAAGTAGATTGTTTCATACATTTGTATTTGCTGTAATTATTGATATGTTTGGTTAAAACACACTACTTGGTGTTGTCTCATATGTTCTTTTTTTCTTCTGTTCATTCTTGCCCCACTTCTTTTGTATTAATGTAATATTCTTCATATTTAATCATATTTCTACTGGTGACTTTTTAGCTCTAAGATATTTTTAATACTTACTCTAAAATTTAGAATGTGTATCTTTGGTCTATCTTCATCTGTTTTCAAATACCAGACAAAAATTTTCACCAGATGAAAAATCTTCAAACAGTATAATTTCATTTATCCCATTTCCAGTCCTTCAGGTTATTTTTTCCCCTAGATATTATTCTATATGTGTAATAATCCCACAACACATTGTTATTATTTTTGATTTTCATAATTTTCATAATTTAGTCAGTAACTTACATGCATGTATACACATACTGTTGCATGTGCAAGACAGTTTGTTGAGAAACATATTCTTAGAGATTCCCATTAAGAAATTTTATTGGGGTACCTGGGTGGCTCAATGGGTTAAGAAATTTTATTGGGGATATTCTCCATATCTCCATATTAATAACTGCAGAAAGTAGGATTTGGCAGAAAAGTTGGTATATAAAGCTATCTCAACAAATGCTTTAGCCTCTCCCACTGGAGACTGTGAAACTGGGATGAATCTTCAAATCTGTCCTGTGATTTTAAGGTTTTATATTCCCACATTGACACCAATAACTGGAGGCAAGGTATTCCCAGAAAGAAACTGTGGTCTTGGAAAGAGTTGGTCATCTCCAATAAGGGCAATTTCTGGTGAGGGCTGAAAACTAAAGGCTATCAGTCAAAAGTAATCTTAGTAACCTGCAGAAAAAGTGCTTTAGCTCTGAACCTAAAGAGGATCTTGATACTGCATCACATAGCCCACTGAAGATCTATAGATTATAGATAGATGACAGAATAGAAATTTTATATATACATTTTGTAAGCACTTTGGCAATGATGTCCTAGGTGTGACTTTCTCATGATGTAACCTACTTGAAATTCCCTGATCTTGGTTGGAAATGTGGGGTCTTTTATCAATCATGAGCAAATCTTAGTCATCTCTTCAAAAATTTTTGCTGTGCCATTCTTACTCATGTTCCTTTGTCCGACTCCCATTACACATGCTAAACCATTTGGCACTGCCCACATCTTTCAGATGTTCTGTCAGTTTTTTTTTTTTTCCCTTTGTTTCAGTTTGGGTAAATTTCTACGGACTTTCTTCAAAGTCCCTGACCATTTATTCTGCCAAGTATGTTCTGCTATTAAGCCTGCCGAATGAATTTTCAAATCCAATGCTGTCTTTTGCATTTTCCACTTAATTTTTTAAATTTAATTTTCCATTGAATTTTCCTTTCCACTTGGGGCACGTAGGTGATTCGGCTGGTTGAGTGTCCAACTCTTGATTTTGGCGCAGGTCATGATCTCATGGTCATAGGATCAAGCTCTGCATGAGGCTTTGTGGTCAGTGGGGAGTCTCCTTGAGATTCTGTTTCTCTCTGTCTGCCTCTCCACCGGGCTCATGCACTCTTTCTCTCTCTCTCTCTTTCTCTCTCAAATAAATAAACCATTTTAAAAAATTATTTTCACTTATTTTATATATTTTGTGTTCTTCTGCTTACATTCCACCTCTATTCAAATATGTAGCTCACTTTTTTCTCTAGATTCTTCCATATTATTTATCATATTTATTTAAAAATCTTTCTCTGGGAGTGCCTGGGTGGCTCAGTGGGTTAAGCCTCTGCTGTCGGCTCAGGTCATGATTTCAGGATCCTGGGATCAAGGCCCACATCATTGGGCTCTCTGCTCAGCAGGGAGCCTGCTCCCCCCACCCCTGACTGCCTGTCTGTCTACTTGTGATCAATCTCTCTCTCTCTCTCTGTCTCTGTCAAATAAATAAATAAAATCTTTAAAAAAATCTTTCTCTGTATTTATCATACTTAAAAATCTTTCTCTGCTAATTCCTGTATCTGGGTGAATATTTGTTGTCTACTATTGTTTGATTTCTTTTCTTATTATGGGTCATGTATTCCTACTTCTGTACATTTTTCACATTATTTTGATTGTATGGCTAGTTATGTGTGCAGAAAAAGCAGTAGAGACTGAACTATATTATATTAACCTTGAGAAAAGGGCACATGTCTTCCTGTGCGAGGCAATAAGGTAGTGGCCTGAGTCCATCTAAGCTGTAATAGAGTTGTAGCTGGGGTTTGTTGCAAATTCAGTTCTCCGGACTTTGAAAATATATTCAGTATCTCTTGGACATTTTTCTTTGTGTTAAGCCCAGCTTCCTGCTTTCTGAAATGTGGGCATATACCTGCTGTTTCTAAGCTGATTTACCATCTTTTCATGACAATCAGGAGTTCTATTTAATCTTCAAATCTACCCTGGCTATCTGTGCCTTAGGAGAACTTTCCATTCTGCTTCTTTGACACCAGATTTCAGGGGGCCATTAATGCAGCCCTCAACAAAACCTGCATTTGCCTTGATTCGAGTCTCTCTCAGTCCTGTTAACCTTATCTCTGCTTTAGGCCTGTGTCTCCGATGCATTCAAGGAAGGCCCCATGGAAAACCTAGGCAGGAGGTAAGTGGAAATTGGTTTTGTGATCTCAGCTCCTCTGGATTCTTATCTCTTGCTCTAAGCCACAATCTAGCTAACCAATATACATTTATTAAGATTGGCTGGAGTCTCCTTAGCCCAACTGTAGTGAATTTGCTTCTCTTCCTATAGTGCCGCCAAGGTTATAAGCTTGGCAGTCATATAGCTCTGCTCTTCTAGGAAAGGTTTGCACTTTATTGGAAATTAGTGATTTTAGTTTATTTTGTTAGCTTTCTGTGACACACACACACACACACACACGGAAAAGAGGGAGAGAACCAGAGAAAAGAGGAAGAGAGAGAGCCTATTCCACTTTTTCTATTTGCTGGGCTACCAGTGGTCTCACAGTATATATTTTCTTTACCGATACCCTGACTAAATACTGTATTTCAAATTCTCAACCACTGGGGCACCTGGATGGCTCAGTAGGGTAAGCCTCTACCTTTGGCTCAGGTCATGATCTCAAGGTCCTGGTGATGAGGGAGCAGGAGGCTGGCTGAGGACAAAGCAAAAGCTGGCGCCTTGCACCCCCTCTTCACCCTTTCCCCTCCATAAGTGTAGCATCCCTCAGGCAGCCCTGCCATGAACAATAAGCAAATAGTTAACTTGCAGAGCTCACAATCCTGCTAGACAGGAGTGTCCCTTGGCTTACCAATGTCCTAAATCTCACTAACAAAGACGATTGATAGCAGGATTGTGACACCCCACCAAAAAGTCTCCCAACTATCTTAATGTTAATGGCTGGTCTAAAGACAACATTGATCCAGCAGCAAGGGCAAGGCCTCCAGCAGGCCTGGAACATCCTGGCACCTTGTAGGCCCTCTTTAGCATATGAAAACTCCACTGAAACCTCCCTTCCCCTCACCTTCCCCCAACAGCAGGGCATATAACATGCCTACCCTCACAACCCGGGGCAGCAGCAGCTCTTCCTGCCCATGGGTCCTGTCCCCCGTGCTTTAATAAACCACCATTTTGCACCAAAGATGTCTCAAGAATTCTTTCTTGGTCATCGGCTCCGGACCTCAGCCCACCAAACCTCACCTAGGTTCTAGAACTTCATCACTGGGATTGAGCTCTCTGCTCAGTGGGGAGCCTGCTTCCCTCCTTTCTCTCTCTCTGCTTGCTTCTCTGCCTATTTGTGATCTTTTTCTCTCTCTGTCAAATAAATAAATAAAATCTTAAAAAAAACACAAATTCTCAATCACATTTGCAATTTCCATTTAGATTTAAATTTTTCTAACATGCATTGTTTACCACAACTTTTTTTTTCTTTCCAATATTATATGTCCAAAATACTTGAATGTCTGACATTGGCTTTTATTTGTTTCTGCAAGTGAATGATATCTTGATTGGCCTAGTAAACTCAGATTTTATTCCTTTTCCAAAATAGTCTCTGATATTTTCCTCCTACATCCTAATTCCTTGTTACTCTTAAGGTGGCTATGGACCAATAGCTTTGTCATCACCTGGGAGTTTGATAAAGTTGCAGACTTTATAACCCTATTCCAGATCTGCTGAATCAGAATTTGCTTTTTAAAAAGACCTTCAGGCCATTTCTGTGTACATTAAAATTTGAGAAGCACTGCTCTAGTTTTCTTCTTTTGTGATGACACGGCCGATACTACTCTGATTCTTTTTCTTTGTAATTAAACTGATCTTCCTGACTTAAAGTTTTTTATATATTTTTCTTTGCTTTGAAATTAAAGAATGTCACTGGGAGTTTGTCTAGTTGTGCATCCCTTTTCATTCATCCTGCCTCATAGCCTTTTTGATGTGGCTTTGGAATATAGCTGAGGTTCGATGGAGTGGGGTCCGGGGCCACGGCCAAGAAGGAATTCTTGAGACATCTTTGGAGCAAAATAGTGGTTTATTAAAGCACAGGGAAAGGACCCGTGGGCAGAAAGAGTTGCTGCCCCAAGGTTGTGAGGAGTGGCAGGTTATATAGATGGGGTTGGGGGAGGTAAGGAAAAGGAAGGTTTCAATAGAACTTTCATATGCTAAAGAGGTCCTACAAAGATACTGGATGCCTTGAGGCCTTGTCATTATCAAGGTTTTTACCTCAGTCATGGTATTAACATTAAGATAGTTGGGAGATTCCTAAAGAATGTTACATGTCCCACCCAGGAGTGGGGGTGGGGGAAAGTTGCAGGGTATCAGCTTTTGCTTTGTCCTCAGCCAGCCCTCTGTTCCCTCATCAGGGACCACCTGAAGCCAGGCAGCAGGCATTCCTCTTTCTAATGGATTTCTAACAGATGGGCTCCCTCTGATGACTATGAAATCTACTTTCTCTTTTCTATAAGAGGTAAGCCTTTGACTCTGCTGGTGGTCTCTTGGCTCTTGCACAATGTCAAGGAGAGTGATGTTTCATTCTTGGAGAATGAAATTCTCTTCTTCAAGACATCTTGAAAGCCTCCAAAGCATTTTCTAGATTATAACAGCATGTCTGCCCAAAATCCACCTTTCAGGACATTTGTGCACACACATGCACACACACATTTTGTATCTTATACATTGCAATATGTTAAAAGTATATATTTTTAAGAACAATATGTACTATTACAAATGTAAATAATATATTTTTAAATGAGTGAAAGGTTATATGGGAAATAGAAGAACTACTAGAGTCCATTCTTTTAGAAGTATGGCTGATAAGAAAAGGAAACAAATAGATTAAAAGAGAAAAACTAGGTTCAAGAGCTGTTTTGCCTGGTTTGTTTTGGTCTGTCTTTAAAGATGGAATAGGCTTGAGCATGTTTACATATTAAAGTGCAGGGACAGATGTTGAAGATACAGAAGAGAGATGAGATGAGAATATAGTCCTTTCTCAATTAACCAGGATGCTTGCATTGTAGTTAACAGTCTTAACAACTGCCTGTTAGACATTCTCTTCTGTTTCATCTTATTTGGTTGAAAATCCATTTTTTAAAGTTCCAAATCTGTCTTTGTGCCTTAGTAAATAAATTCTAGTGAAGAACTTTTGCAACATATCTCGATTATAATAAGTATGTAGAAAATGGGATATGTGTTTAAATAAGTAATTTAAACAAATTTTAGACACCTTTTTTTTTTTCAGTAGAACTTATACTTTAATTTGTTATATGAAAAGCTACTCAGTCTCTCCTGAAATTATTTGATCATGCCATTCCCTACTTCTGCCAAACCTGAGATCATCTTAGGAGGCTACTATCAATGTAATATACATTGGGAAACAGTGCTTAAATCACGAGATACCTGTTAATTTTTTTTTTAAAGATTTTATATATTTATTTGACAGAGAGAAATCACAAGTGGATAGAGAGGCAGGCAGAGAGAAAGGGAAGCAGACTCCCTGCTGAGCAGAGAGCCTGATGTGGGACTCGATCCCAGGACCCTGAGCTCATGATGGGAGCCGAAGGCAGCGGCTTAACCCCCTGAGCCACCCAGGCGCCCCACCTGTTAATTTTTAAAATCAATCATCTATTGTTGAATTACAAAATCTCAGTGGTAGATAATGATAAACATGTATTTCTTTCCCAACTGTATATCAGCTATTCTAGACTGGCTAACAGCACAACGAAGTTTGTTAGCACAATTCAAATACCTGCATTGTATTGTATTTACTCTTGTCCCATTGACCAAAACAAGTTATATGGCCAAATACAAAGTAAAGGAGCTGGGAGGGATTGCAAAGTTACTTGAATAGGATGAGGCTGTGGATTGTGGGGAAGAATTTGGTTTAGTAACTATCAGAGTTCTCAGGATTATCACTTTGAATCTGCATATAGAAGTCAGAACAACTGACTTTGAAGTGTTTTTCACTGGAGGTTCTATGGACATTTTACATGGGGCAATCCTTCCTGGATGTTGTCAGATTTTAGCATTGCTGGCTTTTACCTACTAGATGCCAGTAAGCATTTTGACAAACTTTTTCAAATATTCCCTAGGGAATCAGTTACATCACTAGTTGAGAAGCACCGTTTGATTCTACTGTTTACTAATTTTGTGACCTTGGACACATAATTAATCATCTCACTTTTCTAAGCCATTAAGAACATATTAGAATTAACAAACTCTAATATCTGTTTCAGCATTAACATTTGACAAATTGAAAGATAGAAAAAAGGGATGACTGGACTGAATGTTTCTGAAAACCAGAATATATGGTCCAGACATTTCTTCTACTTCCAAATCATCCCAGGAGCGTATGATTTCTTTTTCATACTTTAAGATGACAGTAACAAGCTAAAGAATGTCAGAGGAAAGCAATTAGAATGGTTGTTGAGGACTGAACAACGTCATATTAATGACATTATATCCAACTGAGGTTGTTTAGTCAAGAAATAAAGAATGAACTTGGTTAGAAAAGAGACTTGGAGAATGATGATAAAAGGCCAATAACAATTTCATTTGCTCATTAAATCATTATTGAGTGCCTAATACGTGCTATATGTCTGTCATGTTGGCCTTTTTCAAATTTTCATGGAAGATATATTTAATATGCATTGTTCAGGGTCATTGGGTGAAATGTTAAGTAAATTAATTTTGACTTAAAGTAAGAAAGAAAAGCATAATTATTAGGGAGTCTGAAAAAAAAATGGATGATTTCAGCAGTCAATAAGGTCCTCATAATTTGGGATGTTCAAGTTTACAGAGGGTAAGAAATTAATCTTATCCATCTTTGAATCCCTGGTAACTTCGCACATGTTGAAGAGATAGTAGGTGTTCAGTAGGAATTTGTTTATATAAACAAATGCATCAAATGGGTGACGGAAATAATTTCTTTCTAAAGTTATCCAACTAAAAAATTTGGTGATTTTAAGAGAACATGGAACCCCACAAAGTCATTTTCTTTTTTTTTTCTCACCTCGTAAAATATGTTAAGGGGAAATATCCCTTCAAACAAAGTTTGAGGACAAAATAGAGGAAAAAACTAAGTTATCCACGGGTAGCCAGATTCATGTATATGGAAGAGGATATAAAGTAGTGCTGGTCTTTGCATAGTCATGTCTGGTTGGGGTTGACAGTATGCATATGAGTCATCATTCCCTTTTGCCTACCATCTATAGTACTTTGAGAAGTAGTAAGATAAGTTTCTAGAGAAATTACTCTAATCCTCCATTTCCTTCATTACTTTTGAATTGCTACAACAGACTGTTTCTTGTCATTAATTTTCTTCAAACTAAACAAAGCCTAATAGAAGCACAAATCAAAGAAAAACAAGTCTCAATTACAGGCTTTGATTAGTTAGGTTTTGGTTAATCAAGGTTTTATCTTACTAAAAATGTGGGAAAGAATGTTCTTATTGGTTGAAAGTAAACAGTTGCCAGATATGAGCAACTGAGCAGGAATATATTTTTGAGTCACCCATGACTCCCCAAGGAAAATCTTAAGAGTTAGAAGGGCCCTTCTTGATATAAAGTAATCGTTCACATATAATTTGTATTTTGACAACATATAAATTTTAGTGCTAAAACAGGAAATGAAGTCTAAAATATAATCTTTTGCCAAATTAACTATCTATTGCCACCTGAGGTTAGGACTGAATCATAAATATATTGAAATTAAGATACATCTTGGGTGTCCTCTTGATGCATACACATTTTTTCAGCACTTACCACAACACTAGAAATGTGCTCATCCTGTGGGCAATAAAAAAGTGGATGAAGTATACTTCTTCATTTCTGGCTATGGTGAAATAACAGAAACTAGATTTATCCTCCCACTGAAAATATCTAGAAAATTGGATCAAATATGTGAAATAACTATTTTCATACATTGGACAACAGGCAACACAAGGAAGAGAAATGAGGTGAGCCATATGATAACACTGACTTTTTGCCTGAAGACATATTCCACACCACAAAAAAGCAGGGAGACTGGAACAGGATGGTTTCCCTGAATTCGAGAGACAGAGATTAGGGAAGCTGAGTGGGCTAGAACATAAAGGGCAGAGTCCCAGAAAAAAGAACTCCAGAATTTTACTTGATGAAAATATACTTCAAAAATAAAGGCAAAGTCAAAATAACCAAATAATAAAAAATTAGAAAAAAATTCACGAGTAGACCTATGCTAAAAGAAATGCTAAAAGAATTTCATCAAGCTAAAGGAAAATTATACTTGATAAGAAATCAAATCTAAAAAAAAGTAACAAAAAAATTTTTTTAAAAGTAACAAGAGGGGCGCCTGGGTGGCTCAGTGGGTTAAGCCTCTGCCTTCGGCTCAGGTCATGATCCCAGGATTCTGCAATGGAGCCCTGCATGCATCGGGCTTTCTGCTCCACAGGGAGCCTGCTTCCCTCTCTCTCTCTGCCTGCCTCTGCCTACTTGTGATCTCTCTGTTAAGTGAATAAAGAAAATCTTAAAAAAAAAGTAAAGAGAAACAAAAATTTGAGTCAATATAAAAGGTTTATTTTTGCTCTCCTTAATTCATGAAAAAATATTGACTAATTAATGCAAATATAATAAGGTTTTCTGAGCTTGACATATGTAGAAATAAAATCTCCAACAACAATAACAAAAAAGAGGGGGTAAATAAAAATATATGACTGTAAGGTGCTTAGGCTGTATGTAAATCTATACAATATTAATTCAAGGAAGAAAATAAGTAAAGGACATATAATGTAATTAGTAAAATAATCATTAATCTATAGGTATTAATAAAAATGACAGAATGAAGACATTTGAAAATCAAGAGTAATAATGGCAAAAATTGTCAGAATCAGCATTTTCTGGATGCTGGAAATTAGTTGCTTGCAGCAACCTAGAGAGCATTTATTCTAGAATATAAGCTGAATCTCAGTAAGAACAGCGACTTAGGTGGCTTTTTAATTTGCTCAGTTCCTATTCTCCTACTTGCCCCCAGTGAGGTTCATAGTAAACCTGAAAACCAACAACCCACAAACATGGTGAAACCAGCAGTCTGACAGCCACTGGAGGAGACAAAACAGATTTGGAGCTCGTTTAAATCCTCCTTCTCAGAAAATTATTGCTTTTTTTGGTCTGATTTTTCCCTGGAAGACCCTACTAGCAAGGCAGTGTATTTGACCTGACCCGAAATAAACAAGAACATTCCCTGGGTTATTTGTCAAAACATTTTTTTTTATTGTTTAAAATAACAGATGCCAGGGTGCCTGGGTGGCTCAGTGTGTTAAAGCCTCTGCCTTCAGCTCAGGTCATGATCTCAGGGTCCTGGGATCGAGCCCCACATCAGGCTCTCTGCTCAGCGTGGAGCCTGCTCCCCCTGCCCCCATGATCTCTGTCTGTCAAATAAATAAATAAAAATCTTTAAAAAAAATTTTTTTTTTAATTTTATAGTAAGGCAATGGGGCTAATATAGGAGCAAAGTTTCCTTTTTTTCTTTTTTTAAAATTTTATTTATTTGTTTGTCAGAGAGAGAGAGAGAGAGAGAGAGAGAGCAGGAGCAGGTAGCTGGAGAAGCAGGCTCCCCCCTGAGCACAGAGCCTGATGAAGGACTGGATCCTAGGATACTGGGATCATGACCTGAGGCCAAGGCAGACACTTAATGTACTGAGCCACCCAGGCATTCCCAGAGTTTTCTATATTAATGATACGGACCTGGTACTAATTTAAAATAATGTTATGTTAATTAATTTTAATACTCTGGACAAGCACCAAGAAAATGATCTCCCAAAATACAGTAAATAAATGGCAAGGGAATGAAAACGGTACATGAGAAAATGTCTATTTAAAACAAAACCATAGGGATGCCTGGGTCGTTCAGTCAGTTAAGCATCAGACTCCTGATTTCAACTCAGATCATAATCTCAGGGTGGTGAGATTGAGCCCCATGTCTGGCTCTGTGCTCTGTGGGGTGTCTACTTGAAGATTCTCTCCCTCTACTCTCCCTCTTCACTTGTGTGCTCTTTCTTTCTCTGTCTCAAGAAAACAAAAACAAAACAGCATATTAAATAATTCAATTTATAGGAAATGTCCAGAATAGGCAAATATATAGAGACAGAATATAATTAGTTGTACCTAGGGCTGGAGGGATTGGGTAAATGGGGAGAAACTGCTAATATGTGTGGAATTTGGGGAGAGTTCTGGAGGTAAATAGTGACAATGTTTATGCAGCTCCATGAATATACTGAAACTACTGAGTTGTATACTTTAAAAAGACAAATTTCATGGTTTTAAAATTATATTTCAATTTTGAAGTACACCATAAAAATGTAAAACACTAAGTAAATAGCCCATAAAGGAGAACAAATGGAATTGTAAATACTCTGTCCAAAAGAAGATAGGAAAACAAAAAAGAGATAGCAAGAACAGATGGAAGAAATAGAAAACAAATCCTAAGATGGTAGACTAGATCCAATAATGTCAATAATTATAATAAAAGTAGATGAATAAACTCTATAGTTAACAGGTAGAGATCCACATAAAAGATACAAAGGAAAACCCAAATATATGCTACTTATAGCAGATTCACTTTACATATGAAGACAAAAACAGGTTGAAAGGAAAAGAATGTAAACAAACAATATCATTATAATGTTAGAATGACTGTCATTATCAAGATGGACCATATATTGGATAGTAATACAAATGAGTTCTGAAAATATCAGTGGATTAAAATCACACGGGTATTTCCATCTTTGGAAGCAAAATATACTAACTCAAAACCAAAGTGATTTGAAGGGAAGATATATTAATAATACGAATGGAAATAATAGAGGAAACCAACAAAATAAAACATTGGTTCTTTGAAATTGCTGTTAAGATTTATAAATAGTTAGCAAGAATAATCAAGAAAATAAATGGATATAAATTAGTCAAATCAGATATGAAAGAGGAGTCATAACTCTGGATACTAGAGACATTAAAAATAATAATGAAGTATTATGAACAACTTTATACCAATAATTCAAGAACATTGACAAATGGACAACTGCCTTTAAAGATGTAGCTTAGCAAGTTACCTCAAAGTAGCTGACAGTCTAAATTTGTAATTAAAAATCTTGTCATAATGGAAAGGTTGGACCCAGAGGAATATTCTGCAACCTTTTTTATGAGGCAAATATAACACAGATAGCAAAAGTCGAAAAAGATATTACAAAGAAAACATAGATCGATACCCTCTATGAGTATAAATATAAAAAATCATTTAAAATAATAACAAATCAAATTCAGCAATATATAAAAGAGATAAATCATTGTATCCTGGTGGGTTTTATCTTATGATTGCTGGCTTGATCCAACATTGGAAAGTCAATCAATATAACTGACTATATTAATAGAACAAAAGAGAAAAAAACACATGATCATCTCAATGGATGCAGAAAATACCCGAGACAACTATCAATGCCCATTCCTGATTTTTTTTTTTAAACAAAACCTTTTAGCAAAGTAGAAATGGAAAGAGATTTCTTCAAAGTAATAAAGTACATTTATGATAAAACTAAAAGTAACCTTAAACTTAATGCTGAAACAGTTAATGTTTTCCATTAACAAACAGAGAACAAAGCAGGGATGTTCACCCTCGCCATTTTTAAATAGCACAGTAGTGAAAATTCCATCCACATAAATAAATTAGAGAAGATGAAGCAAATGTGTTTATTTTCATGGCATGATTGGCTATGTAAAATATATAAAGAAGCTGCCTGCCCAAAATACTCAAATTTTTGAAATAATCAAAATATTTTTTTGAAATAATTATTTTAAATAATTAAAATATTTAAAATATTTAAAATAATCACATTTTTAGTATTAATTGGTGATTTTGGCAAATGCTTTGGGTACAAGGTCAATATAAAAAAATTGAATAGGATTTTTATATGCTACCAACACTGTAAAAGTAAAAAGTTACAATAGCATAAAATAAAGTAGTAACAAATCTGACAAAAATATGCAAAATCTTTTCACTAAAAGCCTAAAACATCACAGAGATAAATAAAGAACAAATTGATAGAGGCCTTTTATTTTTAATGAAAATTGAGTAATTAACAATGCCTTTAGAGGCGCTTGGGTGGCTCAGTGGGTTAAGCCTCTGCCTTCTGCTCAGGTCATGATCTCAGGGTCCTGGGATCCAGTCCCGCATTGGGCTCTCTGCTCGGCAGGGAGCCTACTTCTCCTCTCTCTCTCTGCCTGTCTCTCTGCCTCCTTGTGATCTCTCTCTGTCTGTCAAATAAATAAAAATATTAAAACAAAACAAAACAATATGTCTTTAGATTTGAAATTAGAGCTAATTACCTCTTAAGCAAACCCCTTTCCTTTTATTACATCAAGATTACAAGGCCTGGAAATTTGGGAACCCATGCCCAGTGCATAAAATCAAAATTCTGATTCCCTTTAAATAAAAATCTTTTAAGAAAAAGATTTTTATTTATTTATTTGACAGAGCAAGACACATCAAGAGAGGGAACACAAGCAGGGGAAGTGAGAGAGGGAGAAGCAGGCTTCCTGCTGAGCAGGGAGCCCAATGGGGTCATGACCTGAGCAGAAGGCAGAGGCTTCATGACTGAGCCACCCAGGCACCCCTCCCCCCAAAATAAAAATCTTGGTTTTCAACTTCTGCATGTGTGTGTTTAAGCATATGTGGCTGGAAATGCTGTGTGATTTTCCCACTACTTACTGCAGTGCGAAGCAATTCGCTGAAACCTTGCTTCAACTTTCCAAGGAATAGTACTTCTCTGTACTTTGAGTCTCCTATTTTGAATAAATATCCAGTAACAAAAGAATTGTCTCACCTGCTCAGGGAAATTTGGTATGTATTTGGACTGTGTACTGACTTTCTATCAAGTTAGCATTATTGCTGAAGCGCCAAATTAGTAATGTTTTGATGTTTCATATTTAGATGGTAGCAACAGGATGAGAGCCTGATGAAGGGTAATTAGCTTTCTATTTAACTAGAACCCATTTCCATCTTCAAGAGGAATTTATCCTCTAAATTATTTTGCTTGTAGGAAGTTTGTATTCATCATTTATAGTCTTCCTTTTGCAGAAGGAATGTCATTGGGCCATTCAGAAATCACATTATCACATTAAATTCTATGAATGAAAATTGCTGAGGAAATAGTGTCTCCTTGCTTTCCCACAAACAAGAATTTGAAACGATAGCTTTGTCGTCAATGTCATTTTAGAAATGAATTGTGATGGGAATTTCATATTACATTGCTTCTCCTTAGAGTGTGAAAAATGGATTATTACCGCAAAACTGCAGAAAGATTCTCCAAAGCCTGAAAAACTGGATCTGTTACTTAGACTTATGCTTAAGCAAATGGATATTACTTTTGTCTGGCCTTGGAGACTTGGTATTCACTTGTGATTTTTCTTTATGTTCCCAGCATCAAGGATTGTCAGGGAAAACCTCAGTTTTACAGTAGAATTCTGTTTTTGCACTCAGTTATTCAAGAAACCAACCAGTCTAGCTCTTGCCATCTGACCTGTTATATCCCACTTTACCCATATAAAATTATGTGTATTCACACTAAACCATCAAATCCAAGTACTAGTGAATCCTTCCATTAAAGGCAATTTTTCTGTGTGTTAGTGAAATGCTGCTTATTTCTCACTGTGTAATTATGTCTGAGCATGTCTAAACACCTAAACCAGTAAGAGAGAAAGCAAAGCATTTGGTAGTTCTCTGATCAGAATCTTTTAGAACTTGATGAGGTCAGGGAATGTATATTGTTCAGGTTTGCCTCCTCAGTATTCAGAATAATGCCTGACAAAGGAGTAATCAAGAAATCCATGTTTAATAAGTAAATATGTAAATGAAGTAAACACCTCCATTTTAAGAATATTCAATATCATCATAACCGGTTTTACTGATTTTTTTTTCCAAGTTCTGTGTGTATGTGTATGAGTGGATGTGATGTCATTGGTGAAAACTGAGACAAAACCGCCTAATTACTACAATTTTTGTGTTCAAAGTCAGCAGGGTGAAACTACAACTGATCTTTTCTGTAGGTTTTATGTCTTTATGTCTGGAAAAACAGTAGCTATTTCTCCTGAAATCAAGCCTGCAATGTTAGGATCATTTCCCACTCATCAGCACACATTTAAAACACAACTAAGTCTTCCACAACTGCTTTGTAATTTCCCAAGCCCTTCCCTGTCACTGTATCTATAGACACTGTCTATGCTCTGGTTACCAAATGACTTGATTACAACCTTTCTTTGACTCTATTTGCCTTTGTACCTGTACGATAGAATAATGAAATGACCAGCACTAAAACCAGTTTCTTTCAACTCATCATACCTCTCTTCATGTTCTTTTGACGGTTCACTGTTGGACTGTAGCTTATTTAAAGATTTGTTTTCTATACTTGCTTTAAGCAAAATATGGTACACATGCGCACATGTATGTATTTGTGTAGACAGAAAAGAGTGGGGTCCTCGACCTTAAGAAAACTGTAATCTGTAGGGGAAAATACACACACACATACATACACACACATGCATACTTTAAGGCACATTTGCAAACCAGTCATCTAAAACTTCTTTGCACATTAATGAAAATGTTATATATATATATATATACATATATATGTATACATATATCACTATAAATTTATAAATATATAATCTTATATATATATATATATATATATATGAATCCACACATATATGTACTTCAGAACTAACTAGAAATGTTAATCAATTTTGATGATAAAGTTTTCATGTCCCCTGTAAATGATACTTCCCTTGTATTCTCCTACTCTTTCTAGGTGCCTATCTCAAATGCAAAGTAGTCTACTATATATCACATTTTTCATTGAGATTCCATTGTATTTAAGAATCATCAGATTCTGTATAGGAAATCTCAAATCATGCCATCAGTAATCTGTGGAGAAGCTGCACATTCCAAAAGGCCTGCCTTTGTTTTAAATGTCCATGAGTCCTGGACTCACAGATTTTAATTCATGAAGGGGCACGCATGCTCCAAAAGGCCCAGACCTTTTGTCTCATTTTATAAGGGGTCAGCTTTCTTCACCTGCCTGTCCCAAACACCAGGGTCATACCCACAATTTTCAGTCCAGACATGTTTATAACAACATTAGCATGGATTATTTTACTCAGGACATTAGGTTGACAAGTGAAGAAAAATTAATTGAGGATAATCAAACTCACCCTATCAAATAAGCTATATATAGTTTACAACAATCAGTGTAGGCACAATTATATACAAAAAAACTATAGATACTATGTTTTGTATTTTGACCATTAATACCCATTGTTTGTTACTAAATTGGTGAAGCCTTTAGCAAGGTGGGCCTTAAAGGGACTCTCTCTAGTCTGATAGAATCCATATCTATTAAACCACACATTTTCTTTGGAATATTCGATGGCTCTCTCTCTCTTGAGAATGGTTTCTTTCTTCCTGCTATGCTGTTGCTCTTGGAACTTACTTTCTCGGATGCATTATAAAGAAACTGTAGAATGGCAAAGAAAACAAATAACCTAAAATAAATAAGGAAGAAAAGACAAATATTGTGCAAAGCACTAAAAATTCACCCAGTAAGTGATAGGCTCATTCAAATGTGTATTCCAAAATGCTATGATATTCCCAAAATTTGGTGGGGAAATGAAGAATTACTCAGATTCATAATAGCAACTATTTATAGTAGGTCAGTTAGAAAGTCCAACTTTTTTTTTTTAAATAAGAGGAAAAGCTATAGTTCCACATGATGGTTTAACAACTGAGAATAACCAGCAGTCCTTTTTAATATATAGTGTGAGTTCACTTTAAGCCACAAAATGTAGCTGGTGATAACGAACGTCCAAATAACCATATAGAACTTTCCCACTCAAAATATATTGGAATACCCATGAGTGAGAATGCCATCATCCTAGAGACAGTCTTGAACCTGTTCTAAACTATAAAAATGAAACCATTACTCTACCAATTACATGAATAGCAACAAATTTTATATGAATTATTCGACACCACTTAGGAGAATAATTTGCATAAAGACACATCCTGCCTTGACAGACACCCAAAAGAATTCAGGTATCCCTGTTGAAGGATTGGCATACTCTTATTTTTAAAATATGTTGTTTTCAGGATGCCTGGGTGGCTCAGTTGGATAAGCAGCTGCCTTCGGCTCAGGTCATGATCCCAGCATCCTGGATCGAGTCCCACATCGGGCTCCTTGCTTGGCAGGGAGCCTGCTTCTCCCTCTGCCTCTGCCTGCCACTCTGTCTGCCTGTGCTTGCTCTCGCTTCTCTCTCTATGACAAATAAATAAATAAAAAATCTTTAAAAAAAATATGTTGTTTTCATTACATTACAGGAACTGGTAGAGAATAGGAGGATAAATAGCATATTTTTAAAAAACAAAATTGAGAATTCTAAAAACAAAGTTAGAACATTTTCTTGATTGATTGTTTTTCCCTTGTTCCTTACAACTCAGAAGCCTCATTGTTCTGAATTGAACCATATCGATCTCTGAAGTAGTTCTATTCAGAAGCTTTATTTATGGGAGCTAAATGCCAAACACTCTTTTCATTAATGTCCGCATGAGGCTTAGCTTTCAATGTTACAAATGTATTCCTAATTCTTGGGATTTTCACATTATTGATCAAAAAGGAGAAGAAAGGTGTGCTTTTTGCTTGTTCCTAAGATGTGCATCACAAACAAGTCTAGATATTTAAGAAACACTGTACATATTTAACGTTAGTATCTTTTAACTGTTTTTGGCTTTCCTCCAGAAAAATACAAATGATTCTAAAGACTCACCACAACATACTGGTCATGTATGGAAGATGAAGGGGAGTTAGTGAAAATAAAAACAAAAGGCAATCATTCATCAAAAGCAAACATTTTCAGAAAGTATGTGGAAAACGTATATACTATATCCTATGAAATAAATCTTATTAATAGCATGGTTCAGGTCTTCCATATTTTTATAATATTTGGTATGATTTATTAGTAACAGAAAAAGGTTTTTTAAAATATCAAATTGTGAGCATGGATTTATCAATTTCTCTTTGTAGTTCTACCCATTTTTCTGTCATACATATAATAAAAATATACTACATATAAAATATATATAATATTTGGTGTGAAGTGTTTATTTTTTATTGAATAAATGTGATGTGTATCATTGTATGAGTTGACGGTGTACAGTGTGTTACTTTGATACATATATATTGTAATATGATTGCTGATTTGGTGATATTTATCACGTTGCATAATTATAGCACAATATTATTGTATGTACTTATTATACTGTGCATTGGATCTCTATAGCTCATTTGCTACCCATTACAAATGCATAGCCTTAAATACCATCACTCTCAATCCCCCCCATCCCCTCATAGCCATCATTTTACTCTCTGATTTTTACAAGTTTAACTTTTTTTTAGATTTCACATGTAAATGATATCATATGGTACTTGTCTTTGTCTGACTTACCACATTTGCCATAATGTGATCAAGGTCCATCCATGTTGTTGCAAATGAGAGGATATATTCCTTTCTCATGGCTGAATAATATTCCAGTCTGTATATGTACCACATATTTTTATCTATTCACCTGTTGATGGGCATTTTGGTTGTTTCCATATCTTTTTTTTTAAGTTTTTTTTTTCAAAGATTTTTTTTATTTACTTGACAGAGAGAACACAAGTAGACAGAGAGGCAGGCAGAGAGAGAGAGAGAGGGAGAAGCAGGCTCCCCACCAAGCAGAGAGCCTGATGCGGGGCTCGATCCCAGGACCCTGGGATCATGACCCAAGCTGAAGGCAGAGGCTTTAACCCACTGAGCCACCCAGGCGCCCTGGTTGTTTCCATATCTTGACTGTTGTGAATAATGCTGTGATAAACATACACACACACACACACACACACACACAGGATTTTGATTTTATATACATATAAATATATTTATATATTTATAAAATATAAAATTTTATATTTACATAAAATATTTATATAAAAATATATATAAAATCAAAATCCTATTTTCATTTCTTTGGTTATATACTCAGAAGTAGAGCTGCTGATTCATATGGAAGCTCTATTTATAATTTTTTGAAGAAACTCCATATTGTTTTCAATAGCAGTTGGCCCAGTTTACATTCTCATTAACAATATATAAGATGTCCCTTTTCACCATATCCTTGCCAGCACCTGTTGACTCCTCTTCTTGATGGCAGCCATTCTAACAAGTGTGAGAGGATATCTCATTGTGGTTTTGATTTGCATTTCCCTGAAAATTAGTGATGGTCTGTTTTCATGGTCTGTTGTTCATTTTCCTTATCCAATATATGGTTTGCAAAAATTGTCTCTTGCTCTATAGCTTGTCTTTTCATTTTATTAACTGTTTCTTTTCCTATGCTGAAGCTTTCAAATTTGATACAGTCTCATTTGTTGATTTTTTTTCTTTTGTTGTTTATGCTTTTGGTGCCATGCCCCAAATTATTGCCAAGACCAATATTGATGAACTTCTTCCCTACATTTTCTTCTAGGTCTTACATTCAAGTCTTTGATACATTTTGAGTTAACTTTTGTGAGTGGTATGAGATAGAAGTTTGATTTCATTGTTTTGCATGTGTTTCCTAAGTTTGTCTAGCACCATTTGCTGAAGAGATTATCTTTCCCCATTGAATATGCTTGACTCCCTTGCTGCATGTTAGTTGACCATATATACCATGATTTAATTGTGGGCTTTCTATTTTCTTCCATTGTTTGACGTGTCTTTGTGCTGGTACCACACTATCACTTTGTAGTATAGTTGGAAATCTGGAAGTATGTTAACCTCTGACTTTGTTTTTTTCTCTTGAGATTACTTTGGCTATTTGGGCTCTTTTGTAGTTTCTCATAAATTGTAGAATTATTTCTTTTATTTCTGCAAAGAATGTGTTTGGTATTCTGATAGGGGCTGTGTTGACTCTGGATGGCTTTGGATAGTATGAGCATTTTGATAATATTAATTCTTCTGATTCATGAACATGTGGTATCTTTCCATTTGTTTGTATTTACTTAAATTTCTTTCAGCAAGGTTTTATTGTTTTCTTTGTACAAATCTTACATTTCCTTGGTTAAATTTACTCCCAAGCATTTTATTGTTTTTGATGCTATTTTGAATGGGATGGTTTTCTTCACTTTTTTTTACATATTCTTCATAAACGTAAAGGTATACCACTGATATCTGTGAGTTGATTTTGCTTCCTTCCACTTTACTGATTCTTCGGGATTTTCTATATATGGGATCAGATCTTACCATCAGCAAATAATGACAATGTCACATCTTTCTTTTCAATTTGGATGACCTTTATTTCTTTCTTTTGTCAAATTGCTATAGCTAGGACTTCCAGTACTATATTGAATGACAGTAGAGAGAGTGGACATCCTTGCCTTATTCCTGATTATAAAAGAAACACTTTCAGTTGCTCTCCATTGAATACAGTGTTAGCTATAGGTTTGCTGTATATGACCTTTATTATGCTGAGGTATGTTCCTTCTATACCTAGTCTGTTAAGAGTTTTAATCATGAAAGGATGTCATATTTTGTCAAATGCTTTTTCTGTGTATATTGAGATGACCACATAATTTTTATCTTTCATTTTATTGATGTGATATATTACATTTATATTTTTAAATCATATATATGATAATGGCTTAATATAAAAAATACATAAAGAGCTCATATAATTCAATTCAATAACAAAAACTAATTTGATTATAAATAGGTAGAGGATCTGAATAGACATTTTTCTACAAAAGACATCCAGATGGCCAACAGGCACACGAAAACATCACTAATCACCAGGGAAATGCAAATCAAAATCACAAAGAGATATCATTTCCTGCTTATCAGAATGGCTAGTATCAAAAAGACAAGAAATAACAAGTGTTGTCAAGGATGCAGAGAAAAGGAAATCGTTATGCATTGTTGGGGGGAATGTAAACTTGTATAGCCACTGTGGAAAACAATATGGAGGTTCCTTAAAAAATTAAAAGTATAACTACCATATGATACAGTAACTCTGGAGAGGGGAGGGAAGCACTAATTTGAAAAGATATATGCACCCCTATGTTCTTTGCAGCAATATTTGTATAGCCAAAACATGGAAGCAACCTAAGTGTCCATAGATGGATGAATGGATAAATAAGATGTAGTAAACATCCACAGTGTAACACTACTCAGTCCTAAAAAGGAATTAAATGTTGCCATTGGGGGCAATATGAATGGGCCTGGAAGGTATTATACTAAGTGAAATAAGTCAGACAGAGAAGGACAAATATTGCATGATTTCACTTATATGTGGATTCTCAAAAGAAACAAACAATGAAATAAACAAAACAAAACTCAAACGGAGATACAGAGAACAGATTGGTGACTACCAGAGTGGAGGGGCTGGGGAGATGAATGGGTAAAGAAGATTAGGAATTAAAAACTTCCTGTTATAAAATAAATAAGTCATAGAGATTTAATGTAATGCATGGGGAATATATTCAACAATATTGTATTAACTTTGTAGGGCAACAGTTGATAACTAGACTTATCATAGTGACCATTTTGCAATGTATACAAATGCTCAATATATGTGCAGTGTAAAATCACTATATTGTATACCTGAAACTAATATAACAGATAATGACAACGAACTGATCTAGAAAGATTGAAAATAAAATAACCGGAAAGGTGTACATAAAAGGTAGCAGAATCCATAACCTTAATATCAGATGAGTTTGAATCTGAGGCAAAAGTTAAATGAAACAAAAATGTAGCATTGTATAATATTGAAAGTTACAGCCACAATAAAGTTTTAACAGTTATAAATATTATGCATCAAATAACAGGGAAGCAACATTTACATAGTCAAAACTATAGTGTACCAAAGAAAAAGTAAAGAGAAATGCATTAGTGGTAGTAGATTTATTTATTCACTCAGTCCATTTCAGGTCAAGTGGACAAGGAATAAATACAAAAGACCTAAATAACACAATTAGTAAGGTATAGTTGTTTTATCAGTATTCTAATTCTAATCATATTCTAATACCATGAAAGACAGAATAC
This sequence comes from Mustela nivalis, assembly GCF_964662115.1. Classification (NCBI taxonomy): domain Eukaryota; kingdom Metazoa; phylum Chordata; class Mammalia; order Carnivora; family Mustelidae; genus Mustela; species Mustela nivalis. The sequence continues at coordinate 33,743,893 of NC_139040.1, forward strand.
ATTTGTACTAAGAGATCCCTTGGAATATTCTCAAAAAAATGATATTTTGCTAGAAGAAAAACAACATTGTTTTTCAAAATACATGAAAAGCCAACAATACAATCATTATTCACTAACTAAAATTCAATAGAAGTGGAGCTTGTTAACAAAACCAGGAGACAAAAAAATCATGCTTAGGACACTTTATCTTAAACAATTCAAAGAGAAAATAAAACCTTACATTAGAATATCTAATAAAAGATGATAATATAAACACTATCAGATATCAGAACCCATGTGATGTTTCAAGAGCAGTGCCCAAGTAAAATTCCACAGTTTTAAGTATTTATATTATAACAATATTAAAAACTTAAAATATATGGGTCATCAAACCAGAAAAGAGAAAAAAGACGAATAAAAAAATAAGTCAAAAATGACATCAGAAGTTAGGAATTAAAAAGATAAAAGAAAATTTAATAAATTAAAAAGTAGTTGGTTCTTTGAATAACCATAATACTGGCAGTTAGTTACTACTAAAAAAAAAAAAATGAGGGGGGTTAAAATGAAGAATGAAATAAGCACAGATGAAAGCATCAGAGAGAATAGTAAGAGACTACTTTGTTCAATACTGTGCAAAGAAATTTGAATACCATAATGAAATCGATAGTATTTTAGAAAGATATACCAAAAGTGACTCAAGAAGACAGAAAAATAAAAGGCATTAGGGGTCAACAGCTTCATGGCATTTCTACTTTTTGTAATTTATCTTGCAGAAATGATGTAAGTCAAGGTTGTTTACTGAAGGATTATTTTTAATAGCAAAAAAAAAAAAAAAAAAACTTGAACCTAAATGCCATCTATACAGAATTGTTTAAAATGAATTATAATACAGCAATATAGAATACTATACAGCTGAAAAAAAGCATAACAAACATAAAGCTTTTTGTGTCATAATGGAACAATCTCCAAGATATATTGTAAAATGTAAAAAAGAGTGATCCACAAATGAGTGTATAATACATTAGCAGAGCCCTAAAAAGATCATTGTATTTGATTTTGTATATGGATATTTGTGTATGCATACACATATACATGCATAAAGTGTTCTGGAAATAAGCTAAAAATACAGGTAGATTCTATTCAATAGAACTGGGTAATTAGGGAACAAAAACAAGAAAGATTTTTTCATTTTATATCCTTTTTTACATTTTGAATTTTGAATCATGAGAACATTACCTATTTAAAAATAAGTATAATTTAATTTTTAAAAATACTTAAGTTAAAGCAACCACAAAAAATCATTTATCAAGACAGGAGCTGAAAATTAAGGGTTACTTTAGGTATTTGAGCTCTGAATTCTCATCCTTACCTCTTACCATATACCCAAAACAAAAGTGGAGGAGGGAGCCTGCTATGTTTCTACTATACTGAGCTACCTTGTCCTTCAGTTTCAAAGTAAAATGAAAATGTTAATACATGTGGGGGGAAAAGGACTATATTTTCATTATTTATTTTATTTTAAAAATTTTATTTATTCATGAGAGAGACGCAGAGAGAGAGGTAGAGGGAGAAGCAGGCTCCCCATGGAGCAGGGAGCCTGATGCTAGACTCCATCCCAGACATCTTGAGCCAAAGGCAGATGCTTAACCCACCGAGTCACCCAGGCACCCAAAGGAATATATTTTTAAATTTCAAATGAAGTCTTCTTAAATGACTGAAAGTCAATAGGAATAAAACCAATTTCAAAATTTAACTCTCAAAATACATAGCTTTTTGGCTACAGAGAGAAGAGGTTTCACTATAGAGATCCCTATTTGCAGCACATACTAAGGAACAGGTGGATATCAATTCAGTTTTAATAACTCCTCTCCAGTCTGGAAACTTCCAGCTACAGTTCCTGTGTGCCACGGAAATGAAAGAGTTCTAAAGACCTTTCCACCTCAATTATAGTCAGCTTTTAGGAAGCAGCAGAGAACTTGGACAAAGTAGAATAAGGTTTGGTAAACCCCAACCTTCCTTGCTATTTCATTAACATATCATTAAGAAAAGCCAGTTCTTGGACTATTTCTTTTTTTCTGAAAGGTGATGCATTTGCACTCTAAATTGTTATGTTTGGTGCTATGTAACACGGGTCTCATTGGGAAGATTTTTTCTTAATGTTTACAAGGTCTGCTTTTTATTTCCAGGATCGTAAACAGTTACCTCTATAACATTAGATGACTCATAATATTTTGATGACCAAGTCTGAATCTTTCCAAATTGGGTTGATAAAATCAATGGCTTAAAGCCATCCCTTTGTAATGTTCTTAACAAAATCATGTGTAAATAATGGGCAGTCTTGGGTTCAAAAACTGTCCCTTAGGCTCTAACAATACAAGTTAAAGTGATTTAACCTTCTGAAGAGAAAGTAAAAGTGCAAAAGCAGTTTTAACCCATCGGGAATCATTTTCTATATCCCAGTACAGGAGTTACTTGAACTGTATTGTGTAAATGTGTATGTTAAGATGGTCAAGTCCATCACATGACCTAGTCATAATTTAGTGCTAACTGCCTCATGAATGATTAAGGACCAATTATTTTAGATTGGTCAAAGTGTTTACTATATAAAACTTTTATTAATCTGTTTTCTTTTTGCATTTCCTTTATCTTTACTATAATTTTTCTGCTTAGTAAGCAAATACCAAAATTTTTATCCAGAACAAGCACTTACTAAAAAACTTATATTGTAGGTTTAGTATCCTTCATGTACAGTAGAATCTGTCACCTGAGAGTCTTTGGGAAAATGTTTTATCTTTAATCTGCAAGCTTAGATCCTGCCAAGCTGTTTTTCATTGTATTTTTTTTTTAAATAGCTTCAGTGAGGTATAACTGACAAAGAATAAACTGCACATATTTAAAGGATACATTTTGGGGTGCCTGGGTGGCTCAGTGGGTTAAGCCTCTGCCTTCAGCTCAGGTCATGATCCCAGCGTCCTGGGATTGAGCCCCACATCGGGCTCTCTGCTCAGCAGGGAGCCTGCCTCCTCCTCTCTCTCTGCCTGCTTCTCTGCCTACTTGTGATCTCTGTCTATCAAATAAATAAAATCTTTAAAAAAATAAAAATAAAGGATACATTTTGATAAATTTTGAACATTATACTATCACCACAATAAAGATAATGAACATATCATCCGTAAGTCCCCAAAATTTCTTTATGTCACTTTTGCCATTCCTGCTCCTTCCTTCCTAAGCAAACACTCATTTAATTTTTGTCAATACAGGTTAATTTGTGTTTACTAGAAATTTATGTACATGGAACCATAAATATGTACCCTTTTTTCTGCCTTCTTTCTTTAAGCATAATTATTTGAGATGTAGTTATATTGTTGGGTTATCCATAGTTAACCGTTTTAATACCTAAATAGTATTCCATTGCATGTCTATACCACAGTGTTTTTATTCATTCACCAGTGGATGGACATTGGGTTACTTTTATATTTTTGGTTTTATACAAAACTGTGATGAACAATTATGTACAAATCTTTGTATGGGAATAAGTTTTCATTTCTTTCATAACTGCCTAGGAATGGAATGCTGAATCATAGTAGGTAAGTATGTTTAACTTTTTAAACTGAGATATAATTGACAAAAAAACATTATATTAAGTTTCAGATGTACAACATAATGATTTGATATTTGTATATATTCTGAAATGATCACCACAATAGGTCTAATTAACATCTATCACCATATAGTTACATTTTTTTTCCTGTAATGAGAATTTTTCAAATCTTCTCTCTTACTTACTTTTATGTGTTATATAGTATTAGTGACTATAGTCATCACGAGAGACATTACATCCCCATAACTTGTTTATTTTATAATTTGAAGTTTGTTCCTTTTAACCCTCTTCACTCATTTTGATCACCCCCAACCGTTACCTCTGCCAGCCACCAATCTGTTCTCTGTATCTATGAGCTACCTTTTTTTTTAAGAAAGGGAGAGAGAGAGAGAGCATGCAAGCTGGGGGATGTGGGGAGTGAAGAGGGATCTATATCTTTCTATATCTCACCCAGCACAGAGCCCAATGTGGGGCTCAATCTCACGAACCTGAGATCATGACTTGAGTCGAAATGAAGAGTAGGACCCTTAACCAATTGAACTACCGGGACGCCCCTATGAGCTCTATTTTAAATGTATTTTTATTGTAACAGCATATGCATAACAATTAACATTATAACCATTTTAAAAGACCTTATTTATTTATTTGACAGAGAGAGAATTCACAAGTAGGCAGAGAGGCAGGCAGAGAGAGAGGGGGAAGCAGGCTCCCTGCTGAGCAGAGAGCCTGATGCAGGGCTCTATCCCAGGACCCTGGGATCATGACCTGAGCCGAAGACAGAGGCTTAACCCACTGAGCCACCCAGGCACCCCCATTTTAACTATTTTTAAGTGGTAGTTCTGGGGTATTAAATACACTCACGTTGTTGTGCAACCATTACCACCATCCATCTTCAGAACTTTTCATCTTGCAAAATTAAAACTCTTTATGCATTAAATACTAACTGCCCATTCCAACTTCCAGCCCCTGCCAACTACCATCTTACTTTCTGTCTCATGCAAATGAATATTTGGGCTTTTTGTGACTGGCTTATGTCACTAAGAATAATATCTTCAAGGTTTGTGCATGTTATAACACGTGTCAGAATTCCTTTCTTTCTTAAGGATAATAATACTCCATTGTATGTACATGCCACTTATTTTTTAAATCTGTTCATCCTATGATGGATATTTGGCTGTTGTGAATAATTGCTGCCATGAACATGGGTGTACAAATGTCCATTCGAGTCACTGCTTTCACTTCTTTTGGGGATATACCCAGAAGTGAAATTGCTGGTTCATATTGGTAATTCTGTGTTTAATTTATTTAGGAATCACTGTGCTGCTCTCCAGAGTGGCTACACCATTCTACACCCCTATCAGAAAGGCACAAGTGTTCCAATTCCTCTATATCCTTAGCAACACCTGTTAATTCTCTCTTTTTTAAAAAAAAAATAATAGCCACCCTAATGTGTGTGATTATATAAACTTGATGAATCTAAGTGAAGTGAATGAAAACTTAATTAAATGATGCCCAATATTGTTTAAGAGCATTTAAGCCATAGAAATTTTTGTTGTAACAAACTGCATGTAAAAGCTTACTCTGTGGAAGAGACGATGACAGGGCCATTCTGTTTGAAGTGAGGATGGGAACAAGAAGTTTGACAGCCTTGTCAAACTTCTAGGCTCCCAGCCTTGTTCCTGTCCTGGTAGCACCCCAAAGAAACTGTCTAAAGCAGTCAGCAGTGTCAAATGGTTTAAAATGTCACCACTTCAAACTTATAATGGTTCAAACTTGTAACTTCTGCTTTGGTAACCAGTATAGCCACCATTTTTTTCAGTAAAGTGAGTTTCAAAAGTTAGCACGAGTAATTAAAAAGTCGGAACTAGACTTGAAGCTGTTAAATATCCTGTGTAATCCTACAAGTGCCCTCATGGTTCCCTAGTATCTCAAAGTACTTTGGCAAATCCATATTATCCCTTAATCCTCTCAAATTGACTTGAATGCATTGACATCATTTAAAAACTAATTTCAAGCTGATGAACCCTTTACTGTCCTTGTATTTTAAATACGAATAGGCTGGAATCTAAAGTGCATGATCATCCAATCATTTTATATGCATGATTTTCCAGTAAATATACTCTATAGGAGCCACTACTTAGTGAGTCCCCAATATTCCATTACTCTCTTAGTGAAATCTAAATTCATGAATCATTTTTAAATATGTATACATAAAAGAGTTTCTGAATCAGTCAGACAATTAAGAGGCAGCATCATTTAATGGTTGAGAGCATGGGCTGTAGAACCAAAAGCTGCCTGAGTTAGACCCTTGTTTTACTATTTAAGAGCTGTGCCATGCTGGGTAAATCAGGTACTTCTCTGGACCTTAACTTTCTGATCTGTTAAAAAGGGATTATGATATCGAAACCTGTTTCATAGAATTACTATGAGAATTAATGTCACTAATATTTATAAATTAATTAGAACAATGCTTGGTACATAGTAAATGCCATAATAAAATGCCATAAATAAAATTAGGTGAAATTTCCTTCTTTTCTGACAAAGGTTATGTTACAGCTATATTTCCCTAGATATGTGCTGAGTTCTAATACAGATCTTTCTTGACTTATGATGGGGTTATGTCCCAATGGATTCATTGTAAGTTGAAAATATCTTAAGTCAAAAGTGTATTTAATACACCTAACCTACCAAACAAGCATAGATTAGCCTAGCCTACCTTAAATGTTCCCAGAACACTTCTGTTAGCCTATAGGTGGGCAAAATCATCTAGCACAAAGCCAATTTTATAATAAAGTATTGACTATCTCATGTAATTTATTGAATACTATAGTGAAAGTGAACAACAGAATGGTTGTATGGGAACACAATTGTTGTCAGTATGTCAGTTGTTTAACTGCGTGCATGATTGGTGGCTGACAGGGAGCTCTTGCTGCCCAGCATCATGAGAGTGGATTGAACTGCATATCTCTAGCTTGGGGAAGGATCAAAATTCAAAATTTGAAGTATGGTTTCAATGGAATATATACTGCTTTTGCACCATCGTAAAGTAAAAAAAATCTTAAGTCAAGCCAGCATAAGTAGGGCACCGTCTGTGTACATTGTCTCTGTGCTACCTCACTTTATAAAGCCAAGGAACTGCATATGGACTTGATCAGTGTCTTTATACAAAGTATTTTAAATGCCAATAGAATGGGAATAGTTGATTAAGAACATTTACCTCCCTCCATAACTTATTCCCTGCTACTTTTCTTGCCCTTTTCCACCGGTCTATAAAATACCTCTGATTCTAGCCATAATGAAATTTTTATAGTTATCCAGAGGAATTATGCCTTTTCAATTTCTACACCATCTTACATCCTTTTCCTTCTCCTTTAATCATCCTTGCAACATTTCTTTGTCTTGCTAAATCACATGAGACTTCAATACTGATTAAGAAATTGTGATTAACGGATGGATTTATTTGAGTTCTGGGCATGAGGATAGTATATCAAAACAATCCCTAAATGAAGAAATACCATCAGTAACTAAAAAAAAAAAAAAAAAAAAAAATCCATATTAACTTTCTCCCCAAGAGTTACAGCATAAAATTCATTCCACTTAATATACGACTTTCTTCTTTTCTCTTTAAAAATATTTATTTATTTTAGAGAGAGAGTGTGTGTGCACATGAGGGGGCAGAGAGTCCGAGGGCGAGGGATGCAAGCAGTCTCCCTGCTGAGCAAGGAGCCTGGCCACAAGGCTCAGTCCCAGGACCCAGGACGGTGAGATCCCAGGACCGTGAGATCATGACCTGAGCCAAAACCAAGAGTCAGATGCTTAAGTGACTGAGCCACCTACGTGACCCACAACTTGTATCTTTTATAGGAAAAGAAACAAGGTGGTCATGTAACTGGAGGATTGGTCCTTCCTTTCCATCCCTTCCCCCCTTCCTCTCTCTAGAGTTTGTCCCTTAGCAATGTTGCTTAGTGCTCCTGGTTCAACTATAGACCAGTATTACCACCTGTCACCCTTTAGAAATTCTGGACACAGCTGTCTCCTAAGTTGCCATTCCTTTTCTGTGCAAGCCAGAGGCAATTCCTGCTAGACTGGTAGAACTATCACCCACATTAGTCAGAAACATCTTTAAAACCTTCATCCTACTTTCCAGTTAAGAGCCACTGAGGTAACAGCTACTTTGATTTCTACCATCATATACTAATATTTGCTCTTCTTAAATTTCACATAAATATAATATAGTATATAATGTTTATTTTTAACATTAATGTAAATAAAATGCAGTCACATTTTTCCAGGTAGTAGTAGTATGTTCTTTTCATTGTTCCTCACATAAATTTACAGCAATTAATTTAAACATGGTATAGTTGGCCATCTGTATTATTTTCAGTTTTGTGTATTATAAGTAAATTTTTATAAAGTTTTTTTACATGTCTTGCAGAATGGATATCAGATACACACTTCTTTTCATTTTTCTTTCTCCTTTCTTTCTTTCTTTCTTTCTTTCTTTTTTTCTTTCTTTCTTTCTTTCTTTCAGAGAAGGGAGAGAGGGAAAGAGAGAGAGAGAGAATCCAGCTGGATGGGGGGTCTCTCAACCCTGAGGTCACGACCTGAGCTGAAATTAAGAATTGATGCTTAACCGACTGAACCACCCAGGCACCCCTACACATATTTCTTTTGTGTGTGTACCCAATGGTGGGATTCCTGGGTAGTGTAATTGTACACACACATGTGAATGGGCACACGTACACAGACCTCCCAAGGAGAAATATTCTCAGAGATATGACTCTAAATCTATCAAGAGTAAGAGAAACAACAGTCATTTACTAGGTTGCTCCAGTCTACCATGACATATACTAGGCATGACTGCCTCATAATGTGTTAGGCAGATTGTTTTCTCGTATAAGTCATATTTAACATGATAATGAAGATAGTCTTGGTTCCTTTATTTCATTACTTACTACTCATCTGTGTCTCTCAAATTTTACACATCTGGGCATGCTTTAGATCACAAAGGGCCATAATATTACGGTGAATGCCTCTTAACTTCCATTCTTTTACCTAGGAAAATTCAGTGAGGAAAACTTAGGATGTCAGTAATTCTTAACTAAGGACCTATCTAGTCCTTTGTCTCTGAATAGGAGAGGAGCAGTTGTGTGGTACCATCATAAGAGATGGTTTACTTCTGGTTGCATAAGGGCCATATAAGCATGTATAGTAAAAGGAATAAGGCATTTTCCCAACTATGTTCCAAAAAGTGTAAGGTGTTATTAACCTGAGAAAAGAGGTGTTCTAAGTTTCTGGAAAGTGATAGCCTAAAAATAATGAGGCTGATTAATAATTGCTGCAAGAATTATTGGGAATTTTAATATTTTATGAAGTCCTACATTAGTAATACAGACTTTATAAGTTCTAAACTTAGTGAACATGAAACTGTTTTCTCAGAGTACCTAGTAACATCTTTATGGAATCAGTGATTATTAGAGCCAAGTTTGAGACATACATTCATTGCGATATGAGGGATGCCATGTGACCAAATGAATTGAACCCATTGCTTCTCTTCAGAGGCACTGAAGAAATTTCTTCAGAGGCATTGAAGAAATCAGAGGCACTGGAGAAGAAATTTCTGCTCAATAGTTGTTGACTGTGTGACTCATGTGTTGCCCTCCCTACAATGGGTACAAGGGGAGATAAACACAAGCTCAGGCCCTCTTCTACAATTGGTCACAGGAATGAGTTGCTCTCACTTGTGCAAAAATCATCTTTTATTCTGGGCAATAATCACAGAGAAACTTTCTTACCTGGAAGCATTTCTAAGATTATTATCCCCCTGGGGCTAAATTGTTCTTCTGTTTCTTTATGAATGCAAGTATGCATCCCCCTTAATTCTGACGAGCATTTATAGGAGTGCTGGGTTTTAGAATTATAAGATACTGTACTTGGATACTACTTCCTATTTTTTTAAAAATTTTGCATGTTCTGTATCTCATTTGAACCACACAACTCCTATGATTATTGGACAAGAGAGAGATTATTATTTCTGTTAGATATATGGAGAAATTGAGATAGGGAAGTCATACAGAAGTTAACATGGCAGAGTTGGAAAATAACTTAATGAGGAATGAGAAACCTGGTTCCCTTGCAGGTATTAACTGACCGTATGATTTTTGCAGTTATTTACCTGTTTCTCTTCTGAAATAATAAAATCTGTTCTATGTACTATTGGGGTTGTTGCATGACTTAAAATACAGATAAAATATTTTGCAATCGTGTAAGCACTAAACAAGTGTGAAGTATTCTTATTAATTTGTTCACAGCTCTACACTTGATCAGAGATGCAGTCATTATGAGAAACCAACCCTCATGGATGAATCTTGTGCTTTCTTTCCACAATATTAAGATCTGGGAAGTCACACAAATACAAAGGGTCAAATGTCTTCCTGTTTTTCCTGATTTCATGCTGGTGCTACAGTAGCCTGAGCAAACTTTTAAAATGTGAAAATGTTTGTCATGTCATTCCCTTGCCTAAAACTGTTTTATGACTTCCCAATGCACTAAAAATAAAATCTACAGTCTGTTCCATGATCTACAAGACCAGGCTTGATCTGGCTGATACCTATCTTACCAACTTCTATTTACTATTCCTATCATTTACTACCCTTCAGATACATCTATTTTACTTCCTTTAATTCTCCAAGCTTTTTCCTATCTCTCAAACTTTTGTACATGCTAGTGCCTCTGTTTAAAATGACCCCTCCGCCTTCACCTGGCTAATGGCTCCTCATATTTTAGATCTCAGTTTAAATGTCACTTCTTCAGAAAGGCCATCTGTGTATGTTATATATATCATGGCATTTTCTCTCATTTTTCTCTCTTTTTAGAAAATGTCATAGTCTTCATAATATTAAAAAAAAAACAAGTGAAAGATCTTTTTTAATGTTTGCTTTCCCTCTTGTGCTCTAAACCTCATGAAGGCAAAAACTTTATGTACTGTTTTTTGGCTATGCACAATGCTTATTACAGTAATGACACATAGTAGCCACTCAATGTTTGTTGGATTGGTTGAGTGCATACTTCTTTTTATCAAAAGCATCAATGTTCTCTTTTGGTAAAAGAAGAAATACAACTTCCTGAGGACAAGCCCTAACGAAGCCTTTATTCTGAAAAAATAATCCTAAATAGTATCAAATATTTTGAGATCACATTATGAATCTTTTAATCTGTGGTCCCCAACTGAAGCATACTAGTAAGTCTTTCATCCCTAACAGATCACTGGCAGCCACCAACCACTTTTGTCTTTACTATTAGTACTTACTTCTCCAATTTCACAAAAACTTTGGGAGAAAACAGCTCCTCCTGACAAACATGCACCTGTTGGGCAAATGAATGGAGTCACCACACATAGGAAGGATATATTAACTGTAGCACTTATATAGCATGCTATTTTTTTTTTATTTTTTATAAACATATATTTTTATCCCCAGGGGTACAGGTCTGTGAATCACCAGGTTTACACACTTCACAGCACTCACCAAAGCACATACCCTCCCCAATGTCCATAATCCCACCCCCTTCTCCCAAACCCCCTCCCCCCAGCAACCCTCAGTTTGTTTTGTGAGATTAAGAGTCACTTATGGTTTGTCTCCCTCCCAATCCCATCTTGTTTCATTTATTCTTCTCCTACCCACTTAAGCCTCCATGTTGCATCACCACTTCCTCATATCAGGGAGATCATATGATAGTTGTCTTTCTCTGCTTATAGCATGCTATTTTTAAAGGAATTCTTGAGCATTAAATATTTCCTTTAATCACATGCCATTTGGATCCTTATAAAAACGACTAGAAAAAATAAAATTTTATTTGTATATTTACTTTGTAATAAATGGCACCGGAAGATGAAAATCCAATACTGAGTCATCAGCTAGAATTTCTCTCTAGTCTTCTTTCTCTTCATGTCCCAGAGGACTACTCCTGCTTTCCAGATATTTTAGGTTGAATGAAACAAATGGCTCATAGATCATGTCCCTGCTGGGGATATCTTGCAAAGACCTGTATACTTTGTTAATCTTTGAGCCCATCTGTTGTCTTCTTGTGCCAACCCTAGAATGATCTGTAAAATATTTAACAGTTATCTTCAATGCTTCTAGAGTCTCAATAATACCAGGATACTAAGCTTTACATAATATCTTCTACATGAAGTGTAAAATTATAAAGCAAACCACATTTTCAATTTTCATTTCTTCATTTTTTCTTGTCACAAATCAAAAATTCAGCATAGTTTCAGGTCTCTATTTTACTTTACTTCCTCACTTCCTTAGCATATATGTTTTCATTCAGTCATGCATTCATTTTTCAATATTTTATTTTGAAACTATTCGAAATTAACTTAGTAATTGCAAGAATAGTATTGAGAGACCTCATGTGTCCTTCACTTGGATTACCCCAGTGACAATATCCAACAAAACCATAATAATTACCTAACCAGGAAACCAGCATCACTGCAGCACAGATTTTATTCAGATCGCAACAGTGCTTACATGGATTCTTTTTTTTTGATGAATAATTGTGAAATATTATCATATGACTAGGTTTGTATAATCAGTACTATGATCAAGACACAGAACTGTTCCATCATCTGAAAGAAATTCTTTCATCCTGTCCCTTTATAACTATACACTCCTATATAGCTATATATATATGTTATATATATATATATATATATATATACGAATATATACTATATATGAAGTATACGAATATACGTATATATTATATAATATACGTATATACGAGTATATGTATATATGAAGTATATACGAGTATATATGTATATATATGTATATATATAGCTATATATATATGTATGTGTGTGTGTGTGTGTGTGTGTGAATCTGGGAAACCTGAACCCCTAACAAACTTTGATCTGCTATCCACCACTATAATTTTGTTATTTTGAAACTGTGGTATAAATGATGTCATAAATGAGGCAAATTTTAGAAACTGGTTATGTATATATGTATGTATTACCAGAATAGTTAACACACAGTGTGATATTAGTTTCAGGTGTACAATATAGTGGTTCAACACTTCCATGCATCACCCAGTGCTCATCAAGACAAGTATACTTAATCCCTATCACCTATTTGACCTATCCCACCCACCTCCACTCTGATAGCAATCAGTTTGTTCACTATAGTTATGAGTATATTTCTTGGGTTTTTTTTTTTAGCTTTTAAAAAAATTTTATTTTATTTTTTCGGTGTTCCAAGGTTCATTGTTGCTTTTTTTAAAAATTTTTTAATTTTTTATAAACATATATTTTTATCCCCAGGGGTACATGTCTGTGAATTGCCAGGTTTACACACTTCACAGCACTCACCAAAGCACATACCCTCCCCAGTGTCCATAACCCCACCCCCTTCTCCCAACCCCCCTCCCCCCCAGCAACCCTCAGTTTGTTTTGTGAGATTAAGAGTCACGTATGGTTTGTCTCCCTCCCAGTCCCATCTTGTTTCATTGATTCTTCTCCTACCCACTTAAGCCCCCATGTTGCATCACCACTTCCTCATATCAGGGAGATCATATGATAGTTGTCTTTCTCTGCTTGACTTATTTCACTAAGCATGATACCCTCTAGTTCCATCCATGTTGTCGCAAATGGCAAGATTTCATTTCCTTTGATGGCTGCATAGTATTCCATTGTGTATATATACCACTTCTTCTTTTTTTTTTTTTTCACAATATTTATTTTTCCAATCCAGGAGCATGGGACATTTTCCCTTTTTTTTTGTGTCTTCCTCAATTTCTTTCATGAGTACTTTATAGTTTTCTGAGTATAGATTCTGTGCCTCTTTGGTTAGGTTTATTCCTAGGTATCTTATGGTTTTGGGTGCAATTGTAAATGGGATTGACTCCTTAATTTCTCTTTCTTCTGTCTTGTTGTTGGTGTAGAGAAATGCAACTGATTTCTGTGCATTGATTTTATATCCTGACACTTTACTGAATTCCTGTATAAGTTCTAGCAGTTTTGGAGTGGAGTCTTTTGGGTTTTCCACATATAGTATCACATCATCTGCGAAGAGTGATAATTTGACTTCTTCTTTGTCGATTTGGATGCCTTTAATTTCCTTTTGTTGTCTGATTGCTGAGGCTAGGACTTCTAGTACTATGTTGAATAGCAGTGGTGATAATGGACATCCCTGCCGTGTTCCTGACCTTAGCGGAAAAGCTTTCAGTTTTTCTCCATTGAGAATGATATTTGTGGTGGGTTTTTCATAGATGGCTTTGATGATATTGAGGTATGTGCCCTCTATCCCTATGCTTTGAAGAGTTTTGATTAGGAAGGGATGCTGTACTTTGTCAAATGCTTTTTCAGCATCTATTGAGAGTATCATATGGTTCTTGTTCTTTCTTTTATTGATGTGTTGTATCACATTGATTGATTTGCGGGTGTTGAACCAACCTTGCAGCCCTAGAATAAATCCCACTTGGTCGTGGTGAATAATCCTTTTAATGTACTGTTGAATCCTATTGGCTAGTATTTTGGTGAGAATTTTCGCATCTGTGTTCATCAAGGATATTGGTCTATAGCTCTCTTTTTTGGTGGGATCCTTGTCTGGTTTTGGAATCAAGGTGATGCTGGCCTCATATAATGAGTTTGGAAGTTGTCCTTCCATTTCTATTTTTTGGAAGAGTTTCAGGAGAATAGGAATTAGTTCTTCTTTAAATGTTTGGTAGAATTCCCCCGGGAAGCCGTCTGGCCCTGGGCTTTTGTTTGTTTGGAGATTTTTAATGACTGTTTCAATCTCCTTACTGGTTATGGGTCTGTTCAGGCTTTCTATTTCTTCCTGGTTCAGTTGTAGTAGTTTATATGTTTCTAGGAATGCATCCATTTCTTCCAGATTGTCAAATTTGTTGGCGTAGAGTTGCTCATAGTATGTTCTTATAATAGTTTGTATTTCTTTGGTTTTAGTTGTGATCTCTCCTCTTTCATTCATGATTTTATTTATTTGGATCCTTTCTCTTTTCTTTTTGATAAGTCTGGCCAGGGGTTTATCAATTTTATTAATTCTTTCAAAGAACCAGTTCCTAGTTTCATTGATTTGTTCTATATATTTTTTTTTTGGTTTCTATTTCATTGATTTCTGCTCTGATCTTTATGATTTCTCTTCTCCTGCTGGGCTTAGGGCTTCTTTCTTGTTCTTTCTCCAGCTTCTTTAGGTGTTAGGGTTACATTGTGTACCTGAGACCTTTCTTGTTTCTTGAGAAAGGCTTGTACCGCTATATATTTTCCTCTCAGGACAGCATTTTTTTGTGTCCCACAGATTTTGAACCGTTGTATTTTCATTATCATTTGTTTCCATGATTTTTTTCAATTCTTTTTAATTTCCCGGTTGACCCATTCATTCTTTAGAAGGATACTGTTTAGTCTCCATGTATTTGGGTTTTTTCCAAACTTCCTCTTGTGGTTGAGTTCTAGCTTCAGAACATTGTGGTCTGAAAATATGCAGGGAATGATCCCAATCTTTTGATACCAGTTGAGTCCTAATTTAGGACCGAGGATGTGATCTATTCTGGAGAATGTTCCATGTGAACTAGAGAAGAATGTATATTTTGTTACTTTGGGATGAAATGTTCTGAATATATCTGTGATGTCCATCTGATCCAGTGTGTCATTTAAGGCCTTTATTTCCTTGTTGATCTTTTGCTTGGATGATCTGTCCATTTCAGTGAGGGGAGTGTTAAAGTCCCCTACTATTATTGTATTATTGTGGATGTGTTTCTTTGATTTTGTTACTAATTGGTTTATATAGTTGGCTGCTCCCACGATGGGGGCATAGATATTTAAAATTGTTAGATCTTCTTGTTGGACAGACCCTTTGAGTATGATATGGTGTCCTTCCTCATCTCTTATTATAGTCTTTGGCTTAAAATCTAATTGATCTGATATAAGGATTGCCACTCCTGCTTTCTTCTGATGTCCATTAGCATGGTAAATTGTTTTCCACCCTCTCACTTTAAATCTGGAGGTGTCTTCGGGCTTAAAATGAGTTTCTTGGAGGCAACATATAGATGGGTTTTGTTTTTTTATCCATTCTGATACCCTGTGTCATTTGATTGGGGCATTTAGCCCATTAACATTCAGGGTAACTATTGAGAGATATGAAGTTAGTGCCATTGTATTGCCTGTAAGGTGACTGTTATTGTATATTGTCTCTGTTCCTTTCTGATCTACCACATGTAGGCTCTTTCTTTGCTTAGAGGACCCCTTTCAATATTTCCTGTAGAGCTGGTTTGGTGTTTGCAAATTCTTTCAGTTTTTCTTTGTCCTGGAAGCTTTTAATCTCTCCTTCTATTTTCAATGATAGCCTAGCTGGATATAGTATTCTTGGGTACATGTTTTTCTCATTGAGTGCTCTGAAAATATCATGCCAGCTCTTTCTGGCCTGCCAGGTCTCTGTGGATAAGTCAGCTGCCAATCTAATATTTTTACCATTGTATGTTACAGACTTCTTTTCCTGGGTTGCTTTCAGGATTTTCTCTTTGTCACTAAGACTTGTAAATTTTACTGTTAGGTGACGGGGTGTGGGCCTATTCTTATTGATTTTGAGGGGCGTTCTCTGAACCTCCTGAATTTTGATGCTCATTCCCTTTGCCATATTGGGGAAATTCTCCCCAAAAATTCTCTCCAGTATACCTTCTGCTCCCCTCTCTCTTTCTTCTTCTTCTGGAATCCCAATTATTCTAATGTTGTTTCATCTTTTGGTGTCACTTATCTCTTGAATTCTCCCTTCGTGGTCCAGTAGCTTTTTGTCCCTCTTTTGCTCAGCCTCATTACTCTCTGTCATTTGGTCTTCTATATCGCTAATTCTTTCTTCTGCCTCATTTATCTTAGCAGTGAGAGCCTCCATTTTTTATTGCACCTCATTAATAGCTTTTTAAAATTTCTACTTGGTTAGAGTTTAGTTCTTTTATTTCTCCAGAAAGGTCTTTTATATCTCCTGAGAGGGTTTCTCTAATATCTTCCATGCCTTTTTCGAGCCCAGCTAGAACCTTGAGAATTGTCATTCTGAACTCTATATCTGACATATTACCAATGTCTGTTTTGATTAGGTCCCTAGCCTTCAGTACTGCCTCTTGTTCTTTTTTTTGTGGTGAATTTTTCTGCCTTCTCATTTTGTCCAGATAAGAGTATATGAAGCAGCAAGTAAAATACTAAAAGGGTGGCAACAACCCCAGGAAAATATGCTTTAACCAAATCAGAAGAGATCCCATATCGTGAGGGTGGAGAAAGCGGATAAAAAGAGGTTCAGGGGCACCTGGGTGGCTCAGTTGATTAAGCCGCTGCCTTCAGCTCAGGTCATGATCTCAGGGTCCTGGGATCAAGCCCCGCATCGGGCTCTCTGCTCGGTGGGGAGCCTGCTTCTCCCTCTGTCTCTGCCTGCCTCTCTGGCTACTTGTGATCTCTCTCTCTGTCAAATAAAATAAATAAAATCTTAAAAAAAAAAAAGAGGTTCAAAAAGAAAGAATGGAAAAAAAAAAGAATTAAAAAAAGAAAACAAATAAAGAAAAGTTAAAGAAAAAATACATATATTAGATAAACTAGTTAAAAAACGTTAAAAAGGAAAAGGGTAAAAGTTAAAAAATATTTTAGCAAAAGAAGAGAAAAAAGAATGAAAAAGAAAATAATTACTTTAACTGCAAGACTAAAAAATCACAGGGAGAATGCCATGAGTTCCTTGCTTTGCTTTCTCCTCCTCTGGAATTCTGCTGCTCTCCTTGGTATTGAAACTGCACTCCTTGGTAGGTGAACTTGGTCTTGGCTGGATTTCTCATTGATCTTCTGGGGGAGGGGCCTGGTGTAGTGATTCTCAAGTGTCTTTGCCCCAGGCAGAATTGCACCGCCCTTATCAGGGGCCGGGGTGAGTAATCCACTTGGGTTTGCTTTCAGGAGCTTTTGTTTCCTGAGCGCTTTCTGTAGAGTTCCGGAGGACGGGAATACAAATGGCGGCCTCCTGGTCTCCGGCCCGGAGGAGCCGAGAGCCCGGGGCCCCACTCCTCAGTGCGCCCTCAGAGAACAGCGGCTAGTAACTCCCGTCTGCCTTACCTCCGGCCGTGCTCCGAGCTCACCGAGCCTGTGACCGGTTCCAGGTACCCCCGAGCTGGGAGCTCACTCTCGGCTCTGTCTCTGTAGCCGGCTTTCCCGTTCCAATACCCGTAAGCTCTGTGACACTCAGACACCCCCAATCCTTCTGTGACCCTGCGGGACCTGAGGCCACACTGACCCTGCGTGAGCTTCACCCCAGTTTAGCCTCTGAAGCGATGTCCCTCAGCGTAACAGACTTTTAAAAATTATGATTTTGTGCTCCGTTGCTCCGCCACTGCCCCTCCCCCCAGGGTCTATCTTCCCGTTGCTTTGGATTCACATCTCCGCCAGTCCTACCTTTCAGAAAGGTTTTTGTTTTTCTGTTTCCATAATTGCTGTTCTTCTCTTCGATCTGCCGATGGATTTGCAGGTGTTTGCAATCTTTAGATAAGCTATCTAGCTGATCTCCTGCTAGCTGAAGTAGTCTCAGCCTGCTACTTCTCTGCCATCTTGACTCCTCCCCTATTTCTTGTTTTTTTTCTCTCTCTTTTTTCTCTGTGTTTTGTTTTGTTTCTTAAATTCCACATATGTGTGAAATTACATGGTATTTATGTTTCTCTGACTGACTTATTTTCCTTAACATTGTCCTCTCTAGCTCCATCCATGTCATTGCAAATGGCAATATTGTATTCCTTTTATGGCTGAATAATATTCAATTGTATATACATACCACTTCTTCTTTATCCATTCATCTATCAAAGGACACTTAGACTGCTTCCGTAATTTGGCTATTGTAAATAATCCTGATACAAACATAGGGGTGCATGTATCCCTTTCAATTAGTGTTTTTGTATTTGGGGGGTAAATACTCAGTGTATGATTATGTAGGGTAGTAGTAGTAGGTAGTAGGTTGAAGGGTAGTTCTACTTCTGCATTTTTGAGGAAACTTCTTACTGTTTTCCACAGTGCAATCACTGATGAGTTTGCATGCTCATCAATAGTGTATGAGGGTTCCTTTTTTTTCTACATGCTCTCCAACATTTGTTGTTTCTCGTGTTATTGATTTTAGCTCTTCTGACAGGTGTGAGGTGATATCTCACTGTAGTTTTCTTTTGCATTTCCTTGATGGTGAATGATGTTGAGCATCTTTTCATGTGTATGTTGGTGATCTGTATGTCTCCTATAGAGAAACATCTGTTCATGCCTTCTGCCCATTTTTAAATTGGATTTTTTTTTTTGGATATTGAGTTATATCAGTTCTTTATATGTTTTTGATACTAACCCTTTATCAGATATGTCATTTGCAAATATCTTCTCCCATTTGGTAGGTTGTCTTTTAGTTTTGTTGGTGGTTTCTTATTGGTGGTTTCCTTTGCTGTGCTGATGCTTTTGATTTTGATATAGTCCCTATAGTTTATATTTGCTTTTGTTTCCCTTGCCTCAGGAGACATGTCTGGGAAAATGTTGCTATGGCCAATGTCAAAGACATTACTGCCTGTGCTTTCTTCTAGGATTTTGATGGTTTCCTATCTCACATTCAGGTCTTTAATTCATTTTGCATTTGCTTTTATGTATGATAAAAGAAAGTGGCCCAGTTTCATTCTTTTGCATATAGCCAACTAATCTTTCTAACACATTTTGTTCAAGAGACTGTCTTTTACCCATTGGATAGTCTTTCCTTCTTTGTTGAAGATTAGTTGACCATATAATTGTGGGTTTATGTCTAGGCTTTCTATGTCATTCTATTGATCTGTGTGTCTATTTTTGTGTTAGTACCATACTGTTTTGATGACTACAGCTTTGTAATATAACTTGAAGTCTAGAAAAATACAGCATACATTCATGATAAAAGCCCTCAACAAAGTCAGCTTAAAGAGAACATACCTCAACATAATAAAGGCCATATATGAAAAACCCACAGGAAACATATTCAGTGAGAAAACCTGAGAGTTTTCCCCCTAAGGTCAGGAATAAGACAAGGATGCCCACCCTCACCATTTTTATTCAGCATAATATAAGAAGTCTTAGCCACAGCAATTAGACAACAAAATGAAATAAAATCATCCAATCTGGTAAGAAAGAAATATCTGCAGATGACATTATGCGATATCTAGAAAATCCTAAAAGCACCACCAAAAAAAACTATTAGAACTGACAAATACATTCACTAAAGTCATAGGAAATAAAATCAATGTGCAGAAATCTGTTGCATTTCTATACATCAGTAATGAAGCAGCAGAAAGAGAAATTAAGGAAACAATCCCCTGTACAATTTTACCAAAAATAATGTCACCTATAAACCTAATAAAAAAATGTAAAAGATCTTTCCCTGAGAACTATGCAACATTGATGAAAAAACCTGGACACAGTACAAAGAGATGGAAAGACACTCCACACTCATGTATTGGAAGAACAAATATTGTTAATATGTCTATACTACTCAAAGCAATTTACAGATTTAATGCAATCCCTATCAAAATACAAAGAGCATTTTTCACAGACCTAGAACAAACAATGCTAAAATTTATATGGAACCACAAAAGACCCCCAATAGCCAGAGAAATCTTGAAAAAGAAAAGAAACTGGCATTTTTAAAATTCAGCATATAGCTGAGATCCTAACATGTTGTTGTGTGTATCAATGTTTCATTTTATTGCTGAGTAGTATTCCATGGTAGTCCAGTTGTAGGACATTTTGATTTTATATAGTTTTGGGCATTACAGATAATGTTGCTATAAGCATTTCAATACAGAATGTTGTGTGAACATATGCCTTCATTTCTCTCAAGTAAGCATTTAGGAGTGGAGTTGCTGGGTCATCTGGTTAAGTGTATGTTTAATTTTGTTGAAACTGCTAACATGTTTTTCAGAGTGACTGTGCCATTTTCATTCCTACAAGTGACATATGAGTAATCCACTTCTTCCATATCCTTGCCAGAATTTTGTATTGTCACTAATTTCTATCTGAGCCTTTATTTTAGGTATATAGTACTATCTCATTGTAGCTTTAATTTGAATTTCCTTAATGGATAATAAAGTTGAATATCCTTTCATGGGCTTACTTGGAATCTATGCATTCTCTTTGGTGATATGGCTTTTCCTGTCTTTAGCCCATATCTAATTAACTTTTTACTGCTGATTCTAGAGAGTTCTTTAAATGTTCAGGATAAAAGTCCTTTTGTTTGGAGCTGATTTGCAAATATTTTCTCCTAGTCTGACTTACTTTTTCCCTCCATTAACAGGGTTTTCACAGTGCAGTGGTTTTAAATTTTAATGAAATCTAATTTTCAATGTTTTCTTTTATATATCATGCCTTTGGTGTTGAGTCTAAGAATTCTTTGCCTAACCCTGAGCAATGAAGGTTTTCTCTTATTTTTTTCTAAAAGTTTTAGAGTTTTACACTTAACCCTAGGAGTGTGATCCATTTTGAGTAAATTTTATTAAAGATGTATTTATTTATTTGGGAGAGAGAGAGAGAGCACGTGTACCTGTAAGTTGGAGGAGGGGCAGAGGAAGAGGAAGAGAATCCCAAGTAGACTCCTCGATCCCACAACACCGAGATCATGACGTGAGTCAAAATCAAGAGTCAGACTCTTAACTGACTGAGCCACCAAGGCACCCCTTGAGTTAATTTTTATATGATCTAAGAGGTTTATGTTGAACTTTTTGTTTTTTTCTTTTGAACCTATGGATATTCAATTGTTGAAAGGACTATCTATCCTTCTTTCTTGGAATTACTTTTGAATCTTTGTCAAAAAATCAGTTAGGGGCACCTGGGTGGCTCAGTGGGTTAAAGCCTCTGCCTTCAGCTCAGGTCATGATCCCAGCATTTTGGGATCAAGCCCCACATTGGGCTCTCTGCTCAGCGGGGAGCCTGTTTCCCCAGCTTTCTCTCTGTCTGACTTTCTGCCTGCTTGCTATCTCTGTCTGTCAAATAAATAAAATCTTTTAAAATAAATAAATAAATAAATAAATAAATAAGCAAAATCTTGAAAAAAATCAATTAGCCATAGATATTTGGGTCTATTCTCCACTCTATTTGTTCCATTTATTTACACGTCTATCCACCCACCAATACCACATTACCTTGATTATCATAGCTATCTGGTGAGTTTCAGTATCAGGTAGTATGATTCCTCTAACCTTAATCTTCTTTTAAAAGTGTTTTTTTATATTCTACATACTCTACTTTTCCACATAAATTTTAAAATCAGCTTATATATATCTACAAAAAATCCTTTGGGAGTTTTGATGAGGATTGCATTAAGCCTGTAGATCAATTTGAGAAGAATTGACATTTTTGCTATTCTGAGTCTGCCAATCCTCGAACACAGTATGTCTCTCCATTTATTTCAGTCTTTTATTGTTTTCTTCATACATGATTTTTTAGATATATACCTAAATATTTCAATTCAGGGGTATTATAGATGCTATTGTATTTTAAATTTTGATTTCCATTGCTACAACTTGATTTGTTCATTGCTAGTATATAAAAATGATTTATTTTTACGTGAAAATCCTGAATCTATGCAATTGCTAAATTCCTTTGTTAATTCCAGAAGATGTTTTTAAAATAACTATATATATACATAAATATATGCATACAGCTATATATATAATTATTTTAAATATATAAACCTCTTTGCAGTTTTCTACATAGATAATCATGCAGCATGAATATTTTTGGCATCACGTTTACACTACAACTTTGTGAATAAGGGACTTATAATGGTTTTCTCTTTTTTATAGACTATTCAAAGCTTTTTAAATTTTGCTTTCTTCTTTAATTCTAAGGCTTCAAATCAAGTAATAACACTAGATAAGGCTTTGCGTCTGCAACGCAGTATTCCTAATTTGAAAACTCTGTCTCTCTCTTTTTCCTCTTTCATTTTGACCTGATTGTAGTATCAAAGGTTATCCTGATGCCATCTGTACATCTCAGCAGAAAAGGACTTTTGAAACATTAAAGTTTGGAGATAAGGACCTCACAGTAAAAATAACTACAGAGGCAAATCTTTCTCTCTTGTGAAAAATATAGCAAATAACCATAAGTCTCTTTCCAAATATAAAAATGTATCTTTTATTTAATCGTTAGATATTATTACACCTATGAATATATAAGAATTTCTTCATGATTATTCTTTCCCAAGATATTCTGCATCCAACAGCAGAAATCATATTTCTTCTCAGATGTTCTCATTAGGTGTCTTCTTTGCAGAAACAAAATTCATGCTAATACTTATCTCTTTAATACATCTAAAATTGCCAGTATGTGCCCACCCAAATTTACTTATTGCAAACCAGCTTGTACTTGTTGGACAATTAAGTATTGCAGATGGGGGAGTGTGGTTCAAATTTATTGCACTTATTTATGTTTGAGTTTTTGGTTGAGAGGCAGTCCCTTTTTGGAGGGCATCAAAACTTGATGAGGTAAATTTGGGTATGTTAATTCAAAAAGCTGGCTAGTGATCACCACCATTCCCTACTTAAAAATTACTAGAGACCATTTTCTGTCTTTGGGGTGGTAGAGGGTTCACAACAGCATTTTTAACCTAATAAACATGGTTGTTTAATGCTTTTCTTTCCCAAGTGGATTAGTGACTTATTAAAAATCCCACAGGGGAGATACACTATTCATTGGCTCATTGATATCTTTGCTGAGCGATTCTTACAAACTTCTTGATGCCAAGATAGGATAAACATTAGTCTTCAAAATCCCTGTACAGAAAAGAGTTGGCACTCTTTTTTAGTCTATGTCATCTAACTATATTTCTTATTTTTAGAATAACTGAATCCGATGCAGTGTTAATTTTAAAAGACTTTTGCTGACAAAATCTTTTTATTTTAATTCAGTTAGTTCAAATTAGTGCAGGTGCCTCTGAGATAAAATCAGTATCAGCAACAGACTCAAGTGGATAGAATTGACATTTATTTAATTTTTTTTAAAGATTTCATTTATTTATTTGACAGAGATCCCAAGTAGGCAGAGAGGCAGGCAGAGAGAGAGAGGGAGAAACAATCTCCCCACTGAGCAGGGAGTCCAATGTGGGGCTTGATCCCAGGACCCTGAGATCATGACCTGAGCCGAAGGCAGAGGCTTTAGCCCACTGAGCGTACAGACACTCCAGAATTGACATTTAATAAGAAAATTTTGAAAGCAAAATTGGTCTGTAAACAAGTAAGAGTTGATATACATTTGTGTGATGTCAAAGTAGGATTTTGGTTGTCAAAGTAGGTAAAAAATACTAAAGACACTGTGATAAACTCAAGTTAATTGAATTAAAATTCATGACGTATTTCACAGAAATAAGCCACCCCACTTTCTGACAGATTCCTATTTACATGGTTACTATACTTTTAAAATGAGCATTATTATCATTATTTTCCTCCCTTCAATTTTAATGCCCTGAGACAAAGTCCTAGCCCCTTTGCCCTAGTTCCAGCTTTACTTACAAATCAAAATAAACATACATTAACCAAAACTCAATCAATATCCTCAAGTTACTCTATGTCTTATCTGCACTCCACCAGAAGAGATCAGAGTTTTAGTTTTTAAAATGCAAAAAAAAAAAAAAAAAGAAAGAAAGAAAGAAAAATTAATCCAGAGTAGTCAACCTGGAGTCAGCATACATTCACCCCAATTTCCTAAATCTACTGCATCTACATATAAGGTTCTGAAAAATGAGAATGGATCTTCAATCAAGATGATAGCCTTGAAAATTTCCTTAATTATAAAGTCAAGCTATTTGACTGGCACATTCTGATGCGGGAGAGCTATGTTCTTGTCTCATGGATTCAAAGACTGAATCTCACGAACAAACAAAGGAGAGTGAGACAACTGATAGAAGTTTTATTAAGCAAGGATAGAGATAAAGCTCTCAGGAGTGAAAGGGGTCCTAACAGGGTTGCCACAGAGGGCTTTAGCAATGGTCTTTTATAGAGGACTAACCAGGGAACTTAAACCTGTTTAAGATCCCTATTGATAGCACCATTGAGTAAAGACTAGTGATAACATCTTCAATGGCTTACTTCCTTTTTAGGGTTGGTAATTATTGGTTGGCCACAAGTAGCTGGTATAACAAGAACCCCACCTCTGACACCTAGGACAGGATAGTCTGGTTTGTTCCCTTATCTCTGGTTTCCTTTTAATCTCCTGCATTTTTGAATTTTGTGAGCCAGATCCCATGGCCCCTTACCTATTTCTCCATACCTAGCTCTGCCTGTCCCTTACTCAATCCCATGGAAGATGGGGAAGGGGGTTGGGGGAGAGCATGTGCTATTTGAATATTAAAATAAAATAGGTGGAAGAGGTGGTGTGTATGTAGGAGCAGGCTGTATATGAAAAACCTCTATACTTTTTGTTTAGTTTTGTGGTGCACCTAAAAGTGCTTTAAAAAATAGTGTATTTAGAAAACAAATAGATGGCATGTTCTGTGAATCTTTAGCTATCCCAAAGTTCAAATAATCAGAATCAAACTTCCAAAAGTATATGCCAGTTAAATATGGCTTTTCTTTTTTCTCTGTATTTCCAGTCAAAATGATAAATTACCAGCCTTCTGTGCTTTAGGTATGAGTCCCACATCAAGTAAGGCTGATAGAGAATTCTACTGAAGGCTCATGAAGCTGTACAGCATTTGGCAGTGACAAATAGATTCAGCTGACAGTAATAGAGACTCATCAACACTTGGATATTTAATTTCATTCAGCCGACACTCGTGTGAGGAATAGCTTCTAAAACACTTTTTCATGCACATATGTTTCTCTGCCAGTGAAGAAAAAGTCTTATGAGAATTTTTGACTACCTCATCAGCAGGTACAGAAAATCTTCCTGTTTCCCAAATTTAGGATCAGTTTTGTAAGTCTCAGTTGTGATATTCACTTCCTGCCCCAATAGCTTATTATGCCTTCTGTTTCTTGGCATTGCTTCTGCTGTAGCCTGAGAAGACCCTCCTTATTGAAAAGGGTATTAGTTAATGTCAAGGTAGCCTTTCAGACTTATAACATTTGAAAAATCAAAAGACATGGAAAAGGAGAGAGCTTTACTTTGATACAAGAAGAAGAAAGCAAATATCTACTTGGGGAAAGGTTTCAGTAGGGTTGCTATATTTCTATAGCAGAAAAAGCCCAAAGTATAAAATGATCCGCATTTTCTTTCTATGGAACATTCTATGGGCAAAATGTTTGCCATATAATTCGTTTTGAAGATGACAGTCAGAAGGCTTATTTTTGTCAGCATACTCCAATCCTAGAGGTAAGCTAATTTCTGAGGCAACAAAGCCATAGAGTTAAGACTGTTTCAACACAGTATGCTAGACTAAAACAATGTGCTAGATTCAAAGAGTCAAACATAACTGTGAAAAAAATTAGAAATAATTTTTAAGTCCTCTTTTTCTCAGAAAGCTTATGAATGTGTAATGAAATAAAAAGAAAGCCATCTGTACTTTTTCAGGCAGTCTAAAGGAATATAGCCAAATGGAGGTTATGGCAGATGTTTTGTCACCACTCATTAATCTGGACAGAAACAGATTTTACCAATTGAATTCTACATGTGCTTTCCATAATCCTGCAAACACCTTTCAAAGTACTGTACTTATACTGTAGTTCCAGGGTTGTTGAGGAGAGAAAAATGCCTGGCATCCTTTGGAATTGGCATAGCCAATGTTTTTCAAAAGGGACTGAATTCCTGGCACCTTTCCTAAGCTTATTAAAGTGTTGTATTTGCCTTCTAAGTGTCACTTTTTAACCAGAACACTCTCGTAATTTTACTCTAACTCTATGGCAGCTCCTGTTTTTTAAAACAGCAGAATTTTAATGTTTTGTACACATAACAAGGCAATAAATGATCCCTCCGTGAATAATTTTCATTTTTGCAGGATGAAGTTATTAAGCAGAAAGCTTCAATAGACCTGCAGTCACTGTTTTAGAGATGGGCAAAAGAAATAATATTGAAGGTGATATGTCTAACTGCCATGAACAGCCACGTAATAATATTCATTAACTTCAGGTGAAGGGCCACAGATCTTAAAATCCATTCCAATAATTGGGGGAAGTGGAAATCTATTCTAAATGAATAGTTTTAAAGAGGCGTAGTTATGTTATGAGCATATGGGAAAAATACAAAATGAACTGATAAAATAATTCTCAGCCAAACAGATGAAATATGGAGTCAAGCCTATTAGAATGCCTTTGTCTGGAGAAAAAGAAGGTAATAGCTGCATTAAAGATATTCCATATGATGCAGAGAGGGAGGGAGAGAGAGGAACAGATAAGTAGGTAACTATAGGGTAATACAACATGGAATATTGAGGTCCTTTATAATGGAAGTCTTCTATATCCCTATGATATTAATAAGCAGGGAGGTCGAATTCCTCTTTCATGCTGGGAAGCAAGATAAATTCATGTGCTTCTAGAATTGCCCTTCATACTTCTCAAAGAGCCACTGAGGGTCTTTTTTAGGAGGAAAAAATTCTGTTACCACTTGTTATAAGCATGAAGTAAAGTTTTCTTAGAGTGAGACTGGAAGTGATACCCTTTGGTACTCTTTCCCAGTATTGTTCCTATCTTCATGCTGTCAAAGAAATTAATACAGGATGTCAGTGAAATAAGTGAAAAGAATTAAACTATGACCAAGGCACCTCTCCAATTTTGGGGTCCAGGTATATCCTTGGACAATAAATTTCCTACCACAGATGAAGTCACAAAATCCTGACACTTTCTCTATATCTGAGCAAGACCAATGGGCACACATCAACAGTTCCACCCTTCTTTTGGCTACAAATGTGATGGCTCTGATAACACATATGAAGAAAGCTGCACTTCAGGTGTTAATTATTGATACACCCCCTACACATATAAAAGGCAACAAACATCTTGTGGGTCTTATATTATGTACCTTACAAAAACCTTGGAGGTCAAATTGGAAGGAG
This sequence comes from Mustela nivalis, assembly GCF_964662115.1. Classification (NCBI taxonomy): domain Eukaryota; kingdom Metazoa; phylum Chordata; class Mammalia; order Carnivora; family Mustelidae; genus Mustela; species Mustela nivalis. The sequence continues at coordinate 33,771,478 of NC_139040.1, forward strand.
TCTCATAGACCACCTAGTTCAATCATTGCATTCCTTATGAAAACTTGAGTCTTGGGAGGGGATTGTATGAGAGCATTGTGCTAGTTAGGGTAGATCCAAGGCTGTATCCCATATCTCCTGATTACCAGTCTGGCAAGATATCCCACATGACTAGAGCATTTCCCATTTTCCCTTACAATGTTGGGGATGGTTACTTAAACGTGATCTGTAATACAAACTTCCGTATATGGTATATGCAGTCTGTGTCTTGAAGATAACAGAGTGAATATTTTAAGACTAACCAGACCACACTGTTTTCCTTAATGGTTTTCTTTAACTACTATATTTTCGATCTCCAGAATTATTGAGTTGAACAAACCTTAATATTTTGTACTGAAGTGTTTCCCATTGTTCACCTATTGATTCAAGTTTTCTTAATGGTATAATTCATTTTTATTTCCAACCACTTTAACTATGAACTTCCAGGAACAATAATACTAAATGTTAAAAATAGGAAAAATTTTAAATGCATAATTTGTCAAACTCCTATCTTAGAAAAAATAATTGATCTTTGAATACTTGTTCATTAACTATTTCCCAATATATACTATTAGGTTTTGAGTGCAAAACTCTCACAGTGCTATTTGCATTTTAACAAGGACCCAAATTTAGTTTCTTAAAATGTTAGTTTAATTCATACATTCTCATATTATCTGTTACTGTGTATGCTTATGCTTCTTCTCTCCTTAGCTAGATTACACACTTCTCTAAGTGCAGGAATCACTTCATCAAACCTTTCTTATACTCTTCCTTGCATGCAACACATGGCTGGCTACATAGTCAGTGTTCCATATATAGTTCTAGAATGAACAGATTTATTACTTATCTCTAAGATAACAGCTATATAGTCTTGGTGAAGGACACAGGATTCAGAAACAGACAATGTTAGATAGGATGATACAAATTTACCAGTTATGTGGTCTTGCAGAAATTACTTGACAAGGTTCATACTCGGTTTCTCACCTGTAATATTGAGAAAAAAATATCAGTGTTTCTGACCACCTCACAAGCTTGCTGTGAAATGAGATAATATTTATGAAATGTCTAGCATATTTTCTGCCTTTAACAATGGACAGAAGCAATAAACATCCTTCCACTTTTCTCTCTGTTTCTTTTAAATTAGAATCAAATAATCACATAAATGACCTGGAAGACCTTAACAGAAAAACAAACAAAATATCAGGCCATGGAATCACAAAGAACAAGTTACTTTACTGCAATTCATTATTTATAAAATGAAGATAATGTTATTATCCTCACAAAACTAATGGCAAGATTAAGGGAGAATAGTAAGCTGTGCCTAGTTCAGAGTAGATGCTCAATACATTATATTTATCATCGGAATATTTTATTCAACCAAAGTTTTCCATTAGTATGAAGTCAATTTTTAATACATTCATTGTTCTAAAATTATAACTAAGAAATAATATTATCTAACTATATTTATGATATACCCATGGCAGTATATGTAGACCCTGCACAGAATGTATTTATGGGTAACTTTCAGATTCATTCTCAGCCTATGTTAGTGTGTCTTCTGTGCTGCTATTCAAAAGAAACAAAGACCACCACTCAATATACTATTGAGAAAGAGGGGCACAGTGCTGGGGCCACAATAAGGAGAAAAGGGAAACATGGGATGAGAAAACGAATCCTCTATCTTTCCAAACCTACACAAAAGCAGAGAAAATCAGGTAGTGAACACCTTTGTCTGCATTATGAGTTTCAACAATCATCAGACTTTGGCCAGTTTGATTCTGCTATCAGGTCCTAACTCTATAATGCGTGGGTATTGGATTATTTTAATTATAATACCAGACATCATGTCATTCCACCCAAAATACTTTAGGATGCCTGGTACAGACTTTTAGTTAACATAAACACCATGCCATCATCACACCCCCCAGAATTAATGTTAATTCTGTACTATCACTTAATAGTCTACATTTCAACTGATCTGGTTTTTTCAACAAATTTTTACAGTTGATCTTGGTCCAGTCAAGATCCCAGTGAGAAAGGGACAGACAGGACTTGGTAGGGAGAGGTAGATAGGAGGCTCCATGATCAGACTCACAGAAATCCCAGAGATGTGGACGTGTAAGGAAACCAGAAATAAGGGAACACTGCAGATCACCCTGCCCTAGCTGTCTGGAGTGGGGGGAGTCTTATTTATGACAGTCTCAGGTGGTCAACAGTGAATAAACAGACCCTGAAAAGAAGTAAGCCTTTAAAGATGTAATCACTAGTCCTGCTTACCCAAAGGGGCTGTCAAGTAGAGAAGTCAAAAAGATTTAAGTTCCCTGGTTAGTCTTCTATAAAGACAAGCCCTAAAAGCCCTCAGTGGCAACCCTGTTGGGACCCCTCTCACTCCCGAGACCTTTTTCTGTATCCTTGCTTAATAAAACTCTATCACAGGTCCACTCTCCTCTGTCCACAAGATTCATTCTTAGACTCCGTGAGACAAGAACCTAGCTCACCCCCTTCACCAACATGGTCTCTATATTATGTTTAATTGTTATTTCTCATAAGTCTCTTTTATTCTATAAGAGTCATTTCCTTTTCTTTGCCAGTCTGAGTTGAGACATGAGCAAATTTGTGACCCTCATTCAGACATTTTGCCTGGAGCTGGAAATGCAGACTAAGTTAGAATAGCTCCTTGTAGATGCTCACATATGGTGACCATTATCAACTTACTTAGTAACCACTAACAAACACTATGAAATAATTTGACTAGACCTCCTGAACGTGAATATAAGTTACTCTTTAAAACAAAAGAACAGAAAAACAAACAAAAGCCATCTATTTTTTTTAAAGCCATCTAATTTTTGTTGCTTAACCTTACTCCTGTGTATCATTTTGCTTTACTGCTATGCTTCCCTATTCAGAAGGTAAAGGAGATTCTCTAGAGTCATACAGGGCATACCACTGAAATGGTTATGCACTAGTGATAAAAAATATACTTCAGTTTCTTTCCTCCAGAACTAACCTCTGGAGAAACTTAGCTTCAAACTTTTATCTGCAGCATGATCCAGTGCTTGATTTTCCATGAAAATTTTAGCTTCAAGGTGTAGTTAGTTGATAAACCCTAAAATGATCTGTACTTTTCACTGTTGAGCACATTAGGACATTTTTCCTTAACCATTTTTTATTGCTTTTTCGATTCTCCAGGCTTGGCAGTGTCCTGGAGGGTATTAATCTGACTCATGCAGTTTGCTGCAAAATAAGGTAGTAGTCATTGTATTCATAGCTCCTTTATAGGAGCAGTGTCTTAGAGGTAAGCAAAGTTCACCCCTAAAAGAGCAGTTGTCCTTGGACCACTAGCATGTAACTTTGTATGGAAATTTATCCTAGAATTCACATTTTTAAAATCCACACTAGCATTTATATATTCCCTTAGTTTACATCCCTTATTCTATATGTCTTCTTTCTTCATCAAATATAACTTTTATATTCTGGCATTCAGAAATCTCAAAGACCTCATCCAGAGCTTGGATTTCTGTGAAGTTAATTGAACGAGACCTGTGATCTCACTTGCATCGGTTCCTTCCAAGACTCAGGCAGGGCCATAACTGTGTGTTCATATGGCCATAAATTTCTGAAAAGCTTACAAAAGTATCATATGTTAACTAGATTCAGTTAGGACCCCTTTTTCCTTCCACTCTGATTTTGCTTCATGTCAGATGGCATTGGAGGGATCATAGTCATAGGCCTTTTTATAATCTGACTGAAGAAAAGTTGACAAGTTATCTGAAACTGACAAAGATAACACAAAATTTGTAATTTGCTATTATAATGAGTACACTGATGACAAATTTGTTAATGAGTACCCTCAATTCAAAGAGTGCCTAAGATTAGTCATTGCCCAAGAAAATTTGAAGTGTCAAAGAATCTTTCAACTTACATATGAAAGAAACTCAATAGCAGTTTTATCAAATTTGACAATCCTAAAAATTTGCATGACATTATTTATAATGAGTTGTGAAGCTGAAAGAACTTGTTTTAAACTAGCAATGAAAAAAATAAATTCCCATCACACTACAGGTTAAAAGCAATCATCCCTCTCTTTTTCCCATAGACATTTATATTACTAAGCCATTATCTAATGAAGAGACAATCAACAAGTGTCAGCATAACTTGTATAAAGAAAAGTACTGTAGAGGTGTTCAAATGGTGATTTAATAAAAATATTATTTTTTTAGATGTTAAAAATGTTTGTCAGCTTTCTAAAACTTGAAGTTGGTTGAGGTTGCTTTTCTCTTTCTAAATATTTTTACTTACACCTAAAATGGCATTCAAAATTTTATAGTATTTCTCTAAAAAGGGACCCAAATTACGTAAGCTTTAGAACCCACCAAACCTAGATGTATCCTACTCTGACCATTTGTTACCTAGTTATAATTGTCTCCCTCTACTTCCCAATATGAACCCTCTACATTAATTGAGCCAGCTTCCATATTGATACTTGCCTCTACTTTTATTCAGCTTAGCTTGTCATCCATCCTTCAGCTGCCCAACTATGCATATATATTTTTCCTCCTTCAAGAGTTAACTCAAGGGGCGCCTGGGTGGCTCAGTTGGTTAAAGCCTCTGCCTTTGGCTCAGGTCATGATCCCAGGGTCCTGGGATCCAGCCCCACATCGGGCTCTCTGCTCAGCAGGGAGCCTGCTTCCTCCTCTCTCTCTGCCTGCCTCTCTGCCTGCTTGTGATCTCTGTCTGTCAAGTGAATGAATAAAGTCTTTGGGAAAAAAAAAAAAAAGAGTTAAGAGCCATCACCTGTAGGAAGTTTTTCTTGATTTGATCATTCCCCCTCACATGCAATTTGGTCACTCTTTTCTCTGAATCATCTTTCACCTTATATTAACTTATATAGGAGTTAAGTACTGTAAGTCAATCCCTCACTAGATTATGATTGTTCTCAGAGCAAGAGGTATTTTCTTAGGGTAGTTTCTGCCAGAATGCCTGGTACATTATTTTCCTCACTGTAGGATATCAACTGATGTTGGTTGAATCAATAGGTGGGTGTGTAGCGGGAGTCTATTTTTAGAACACAACTGAATTCTACCCCTATGAAACTATTTTTTTCCCTCTACCCAAGCCCAAATTGATTCCCTTTGCATTATAATCTGTATCTTGATCATTAATCATGTAACAACAGCAATTAATATATGTTGTTTTCCCTTTAGAATTGAGAGTAGGAACCATGACAGATTTCTTTGCAAACTCCCCTAGAGCCTTGCTATTCAACTGAATTGTTTAATTGCATTTTAAGCACGTTTTAGTTATTCCTCCAGTACAAAATATTCTTTCATTGATGATGGACTGTAACATTCACAATCACTGCCATAACTTTCCAACACCTGTACACTCATTTACTTATTATTTTCTCTTAACACACTCATTAAAAAAGTGTGTATATATATATATATATATATATATAATAAAAAAGATGTTTATACATACACACACGTATATATATATAAAAAATGAAAAAGGAAACAGCTTAAGTAGTTATAAAGTTATAAAGAGCAGTTATGATTTCTAGCTTCTGCCAAATGCTGTCTAATCCCAAGCCTGGCTCCTGTTTATGAAACAACACTTTCAAATGTTAGAAAGATGTTAAAGACTCATTAGCCCCAAATTAAGACTTTCTCCTTAACATAATCCACTCATTCCTACGACTGATATTTGTTGTCTTCCTACTCTGTGCCTGGATATTCAAGACACCTGGCCTCACTGGAACCCTAACTGGGAGAAAAAAGCAATCAGTACAATTAAGCACAGGAGTTCATTTGAGTTGGAGCAAATTCGATAAAGAAAATAAAATGGAGTAATATGTAAGTCAGTGACTGGGGTGAGAGTCATTTTCAATTAGGCAATCAGAATAATAAAAAGAAGATTGTTAAGAGATAGCTTTCTTACTGAGTTACTATTTGTAAAGGCCATCTCTGTGCATCGCCCAAAATAATCCCAATGCAGTGCAGATGTACATGCCTTACATTTTGGCAAACATTAGACCATATTTACATTTTGCAGTAAATAGATCTGGGTAAAATCTCAGCTCTACCACTTAACACCTGTGAAATCTTGGCCAAGTTATCTAATTCTTTTCAGTTTCACTTCCCTTATCAGAGAAACGAGGACAATCAAAATAAGATAAAAAAATAAAAACTATTGGAGTGCTATAAAGATGAAGAGAAAGTAGGTAATATGCTTAGCAGAGCTCCTCGTGCATCGCAGTCTTTCATAAGAGTCCTATGGCAATTTCACCTTGTAACAATCATCAAGTCCTTTCAGTAAATAGCCTTAAGTGATTAGAATTTGGCAGAGGCTGTACAGTCCCTACCCCCAAACTTCACCACTCGGTGTTATGCTTCATTGAAAATAGGTCTTTGATCAAATTCTGTTATATGGACAAATATTTGTCCAAACATTCATGACCACATGTAGCTCAAGTGAATTTCCACTCTGCCCTGAGACACACAAACTGATAGGTTGTAGGAATGATTTATTCTAGGGCAGATACAATGATATTCCTCCAGCAGGAGCAGCCAATGCGGTCGTCTCATCAGGGGGCAGAGTTCTCTGTGAAGTGGAGGGACACAATCAAGGGGGATCTAGACATTGAGCTCTACACAGAGGATCATATGTTGCTGGGATTTTCAGATTCATATACCTGCTTCTCCTAAGGGTAGCATGATCTGTGCAATCTTTCTAATCAGCCATGTCTCTTCAACTCTCCAGTAGTGACACATATTAACATCTCTAACATCTCTTATTTTAATTACAAAATCTCTGGTATAGATTTTGACAATAATATCAGAAATGCTAAGTAACTATTTCTGTTTTGTGGATTCCAACATAAGTTACTTCAAACACTAGTTAACTGTCCCTACTCTGGCGTTGTCTTAATTTGTACATGCATTTATATCATACTGTTTATACCGAAGTATTTTTAAAGTAAAATACTCCACCATATAAAAAGCCAATAATGTTACCTGTTATTTACAGTATAATAAATATAGGTAGAACATTTATTGTAACAATTAGAACTCATTTGAAGGAAAAATTATTATCTTATTATTGGATAATTACCTATTCTTTCCATCCCTAATGATTCTGTGAAAGTAAACAGAGCTTTCAGGAAAAGCTGATTAACTCTTTCTGGTCACCAGTTAACCAGAGCATTAGCTTTTATGAACTCATAAGCCATGTCAGATAAATAGTAGGTGTTTATGGTAGCCTTCCTTTTGGATAGACAAGAATAGTCCTAAAACACTGATTATAGATATTATTATGATGACTGCTTCTGTTTCAAATGGAAAGAGAAAACAAAAATTAATAGTTTTCTTTCATTTTCCTTCAAGTTTTAATTGTTTTTAGTAGAAACAGCGTGGTGTACAACAGGAAGATATGGAGCACCAAGTCCTTCTCTGCTACTGATTAGCTGTGTCATTAATCACAAGTCATAGCTTCTGTGCTTCCATTTCCTTATCTATAAAGTGTGGATCATACACACTCTCTCTGACAGAGTTGTTTTGAAAAGAGAATGAAGTTGCTAGATGAGGACAGGCATTGAAAAATTTAAAATCACTACACTTATATAGACTGCTGTTCTTAATATTTTTCTTTCAGCTTGATTTTTACTCAGTAAGCATAGTAACATAGGAACCAATGGTAACAGCATTAGTGACCACAGTTCAATTAGACATCAGTGGATGGCAGAAGGTAAGCTATTAAGATATATCAGCATATATAAAAGTCATTCATTTTTCATAAATGCCAAAGTAAAAGAAATGTTTTCTTCAATGGAGAAAGTGGTAGTTCTCCATCTTCAACTTTTTACATGTATATTTTACATTTATATCTATAAGTCTAGTAGAAACATTTTCTTGATGTTTTTGAGTTGTAACTGAGTACACTGTCATGACCAGTTCTGTAGGCTAGGTAACTGCCTATATGTTGTGCTTCCAAAATCTCAAAAGGTTCTTTTCTTTCCAGTCTTTATTCCACATTCCTGAAAAGGCCAAGACCATTTGCATCAACTTTTATGAGATTTTCTAAGAATTAGATTTGACTGTATTAGGTGTTCTCTTACCCTGGAGAAGAAATACATTAGTAACCATATTGTAGGAATTGATTTTATTGTTAATTTAATGTCAGTGGAATGAGTAGAAACGTGGATAAAAAAGCTCTAAAATGATTTTCTGTCTTGGTCTCATGAGATGTAAGGGAAGCAGAGGAAGACAGAAGGCACAGTAGGAGACTGCTTGAGAACAACAACAGAAGGGATAGAAAGATGGGGCAAACAGAGGACCAACTTGACATCATTCACCACTTTGCTGGAGATAAACTTTGAAAACAGAGATGAGGAATCAACCGACTTGACAAAATCCAATTTGAGTCTTGCTTAAAATTTGATATAAGACCTATAAACATATATTGCTTCAATCAATCTGAAATTGCCTATTGGCACTTTCTGAAGTCTCCTGTTTCTGTGGCTTTACACACTAGATTAGATTCTTTAGGACTCTGTTGCCAGCCAAGATAAAGCACAAGTTAACCAAATTTGATTGTGTTAACCACAACCACGTTGTGACTATTCCAATTTAAGCTATTGACTGTCACTCTCAGGAATTCGTTTTGTAGTGATGTTAGCAAATCATTTGCATTCTACCTGTTCACCTATCCTTTCCCCACTAGCTTTGAAATTTAGCCTACCTGGGTCACTGCTGTCACTTTAACGGTCAAGTTAAGAGCCAGTTATTGATTTTGATTGATTTTCATATGATTGATTTTCCTAATCATAGTCAAAATATATATACAAATTTTCTACTGTGTCTAGTCTGCTCTACAATCCAGAAATGCAAATTTTTTAAATTTTCTTCTCATTTTCAAATCAGAATGTTAATTTATGATGGCCCAACCATCTGTTTTTTCCAAGAAATATCTACAATGAATTTACTGATACATTAAAGAAACTGAGAAGGAAGGAAATAAAGAAAAAAGGGAGACCTCCTTAAGCACAGTGAAAAATTCAGTATTTGGGATGTTGGTTTACATCCAAGTATACTTCAAATGGAACATAAAAATCTGCAACTTATGACACAAATGTGAAAACTTCTCCCTTGGTACAAACTTTCTTTGGTATTTATCAGCTGGAACTCAAAACAAAATAAAACATAAAAACACTGCTCTCTAACTATTCAAGGAATATACTTATTATACTATGTAACACACCATTAATGCAGAAATAAAATTTTTTAACATTAAAAATTTATTTTTGTGATTTACATTAATTTCCACAGCATGGTACGTGGCATTGTTTGTGCTTGTGATTAGAGCACTTATCTTAAAAACACTGCCCTAGATGGCAGAAGAAAATAAACTAGCATAAGGAGGAATACAAAATATGAAGGTGTAAATTGCCTTCAAAAGTCAAGTCTAGAAAAAGAGGTTAGAAGACAAATTTCACATTACTGCTTAGAATCTAAATTGAAGTGTAATTATAAGATAATGAAAGTTATTTTCTTGTGTGATACATCAACTGGTTCTGATGGCAGCTACCAAAATTGCAATGCACCCAGATCTGCAGCAATGTCAATAAAGTTAGAATATGTGAATGGTTTCATAAGGTCACTGTGTGAAATAAACAACATATTTGTTTCATTTATGAGTTTCAATTATATTGGTTTACTAAACATCACCCCATAAATCACTAAGTGATGTGAATGAAGACAGAAGCATACAAACGGACAAGAATATAGGCTTCTATTCTCATATGAAATTGTAAAAATACCAATTTCAAACCATATTAAAAATTGTAGAAGTTTAACAATAAAAAGATATCACATAACTAAACAATTCATATTCCTTTATTTATTTTACATTATTTTTCTCTTTCTTAGAACTTCTTAGTATAAAGCTAAGGTTAAGATGGTACCTGAAAGCAATGTTCAAAGATTGGAATAACTGTACTAAGGTGGAAGCCAAGAAAACTTTCCTTTCTTTATGGACAAAAGACAAGTTATAGGGTGCCTGGATGGCTCAGTGGGTTAAGCCTCGGCCTTTGGCCTTTGTCCCAGGTCATGATCTCAGAGCCGTCGGGCTCTCTCTCTGCCTGCCTCTCTGCCTACTTACGATCTCTCTCTCTCCGTCAAATACATAAAAACTTAAAAAAAAAAGAAAATTATGACAAATTATGACAAAAAGACAAAATAACCACAGCAAGGACCAGTATATGTTTTAAGAATGAAAGTGGTATAGAGGCTCCTGGAGGGCTGAGTCAGTTAAGTCAAGTCAGTTAAGTGTCTGACACTTAATTTGGGCTCAGTCATGATCTTGGCGTTCTGGGATCCTGCCCCATATCAGGCTCTGTCCTCTTCCCCTTCTTCTTCCTCTGCCCCTCCTCCTGTGTACGTGCTCTCTCTTTCTCTCAGATAAATAAATCGTTAAAAAAAAAGAATGAAAGTGGTATAAATTCAGGTTTATAATATCACTCCTTCCCAAGAAGAACATAAAAAGGGTAAACAAAATTAAAGTATTTAAATTATGCAGTCTCCCAATCATATAACACTATTTGGAAGGATACCATGTAGATATAAAGTATTTTGGATGACATTAGAAGTACACACTAAGGGAATTTAAGAAAGAAAAAAGAGGAGGGAAAAGGGAAGTGGGGAAAGAAAAAAAAAATGGAGAGAAGGAAACAAGCTATAAGTGATACTTTAAAAAAGATTTTTATTTGCTATTATTTAAGAGAAACAGACAGGGATAGTGAGAAAGAGCATGAGGGTGGAGGAGAGGGAGAAGCAGGCTCCCTGCCAAACAAACAGGGAACCTGATGTGGGACTCAGTCCCAGGGTCCTGGGATCATGACCTCAACTATAGGCAGCCACTTAACTGACTGAGCCACCTAGGCACCCAGCCATAAATGACTCCACTTCTTCTTCTTCTTTTTCTCTTTTTTAAGATTTTATTTATTTCACACATACAAACACACACAGACACACACACATACACACACACAGAGGGAGAGTAAGAGAGAATACAATTGGGAGTGGGAGAGGGAGAAGCAGGCTTCCCACTGATCAGGGAGCCCAGTGTGGGGATCAATCCTAGGATGCTGGGATCATGACCTGAGCCTGAGCCGAAGGCAGACGCTTAACAACGGAGCCACCCAGGTGTCCCCATAAGTATCTCTTAACAGTAGAGAACTGAGGTTTGATAGAGGGAAGTAGGTGGGGGATGGGCTAGACAGTAATGGGTACTAAAATTTGATGAGTACTGGGCATTGTACATAAGTGATGATCGACTAGATTCTATTGCAGAAACCAATACTGCACTATGTTCATTAACAAAATTGAAATTTAAAAAATGTATACACTAAGAATCAACTATAGAGAGAGCAATGTGATTTGGTGGGATACAAAGATGAGAAAGAATTAAAAAAACAAAATCTCACTGCTATTTCTCAAATTGAGTGGGCAGCTGAGAGCATTATGTCAGCCAGGAAACAAATTGAGGAAATATCATAGTATCACCTAATGTTAAAATGCAATTAAAGTAAAAAATTGGTGGGTTTTTTTATTGGTGAAAACTGGAATGGAAGACAAGAGTGAGTGCATAACAGATAATGCCAAAAAAGATAAGGAATAAAGCCCATTATGAATAAAATAGGGTAAGTACTTATTAAAATTGGGATTCAAAATCTGGATAACTGAGATGCTTCATAAGAAGAAGGAAAAAAAAAAAGAATTTAGCAACAAGGACAAAACATTGACAAGTGTAAAAGAAGAAAATCTTCCAGAAATGACAGAAGTCCTGAGTTTGCAAATCAAAAGGCTTCACTCTTCCAAGAAAAGTTTATAATGACAAAACAATAGATAGGTATCCATCATGATTTAACTTTGGTTAAAGAAGGACTGTTATAGATATTTAGATATAAGAAGACCACTATGGCTATAAGTCAAAGAATGAATGGTTTAAAGTTGTTTAAAAATAGGTGTTTCCATGGAAAAATACTCAACATCACTAGCCATCAGGGAAATACAAATCAAATCTACAATGAGATACCACCTTATACCAGTTAGAATGGCAAAAATTAACAAAATAGGAAACAACAAATGTTGGCGAAGATGTGGAGAAAGGGGAACACTTTTACACTGTTGGTGGGAATGCAAGCTGGTACCACCACTCTGGAAAACAGTATGGAGTTTCCTCAAGATATTAAAAATAGAGCTATCCTATGACCCAGCAATGACACTACTAGGTATTTATCCCAAAGACACAGATTTAGTGAAAAGAAAGGGCATATGTACCCCAATGTTCATAGCAGCAATGTCAACAATAGCCAAACAGTGGAAGGAACTAAGATGTCCTTCAACAGGCAAATGGATAAAGAAGATGTGATCCATATACATAATGGAATATTATTCAGCCATTGGAAAGGATGAATACCCACCATTTGCACTGATGTGGATGGAACTGGAGAGGATTATGCTAAGTGAAGTGAGTCAAGCAAAGAAAGACAAGTATCATATGGTTTCGCTCTTATGTGGAACATAAGCAATGGCATGGAGGACCAAAGGGAAGGGAGGGAAATCTGAAGGGGGAGAAATCAGAGAGGGAGATGAACCATGAGACTCTATAGACCCCAAGAAACAAACTGAGGGTTTCAGAGGGGAAGGGGTGGGGGGTATGGGGTAGCTGGGTGATAGATGTTAAGGAGGGCACCTGTTGTGATAACTGCTAGATATTATATGCAACTAATGAATCATTGAACACTACATCAAAAACTACTGATGTACTATATAGAGGCTAACTGAACATAATTTAAAAAATTTAAATTTAAGTTAAAAAAATAAAATGAATAAATAATTAAAAATGGTGTTTCCATTTTTGTTTTGTTGTTATTTTCCTCACATTAAAAGCAATCCAAAAGAGGTTGTTCCAGAATTGGTACCAGGGCTCAACAATGTCCACCAGGATCTGGGCCCTTTATATCTTTTCACATCACTATCATTAGTAGAAGACTTTTGCTTCATTTTTTTCTTCCATGATCAAGATGACTATTGTGTCATGTCTCATTAAGTCCTTACATAGCTACACCCAAAAGTAGAAATAAAGGGTAGATACTTTCTCCTCATTGTGTATGTGTTTATCTACCTATCTATCCATCATCTATCTAGTTGTTTATTTGACTAGAGGCTTTAGCTTCAAAGTACAAAATATGGAAATACAATAATATTTCACATTTTTAATTTATGTTTGTTTTATTGAGGTTTGATGTTAATTCTATGCTGTATTGATGTAAGAACAATACAGATTCTGTATCTGTGGCTCCAGGCACATATCTGATAGTACAAACGAGCTTCAAGTTATACACTGAACAACAACAACAAAAAAAGTTGAGGTAATGAAGTAGGGGAGGGCACATGGCAGAAAGGGAAAAAGAAAAAACAAAGAATTGAACACCCACACAGACATTTCCACACCACCTACAATGCTAACTTGCTTTAGAGAAAGAGTATAAAGTTAGGCAAGAATGAGATTCAACAATTGTTGACCTGTTACCACATCATGCTTTTCAGAAACATTTCAGGAGAGTCTGAAGCACTTTTTACAGCAAAACTATAACAACAAACTCCCCAAACAATCTTAGGCACCTCAAGCTAACACACAATTAATTTTAAACATTGGCATGAAATTTGATTTAACCAATTAAAGAAAGGAAAAATGGTAACAGTTATGCCTCCATAGTGTGATTAACCTCTCTTAGATGCTTACATCACCTAGAAGTCAAATGGCTTTTAAATGTAATCTCCATTTCTAATGGTGATCTTGCCCCATCTGGCAGGAGATAATATAGTAATGCTGAAAAAGCTTCTGTGCAGTCCTTCAATAGTGTCTTAAAGAACCAAAAAGCTGGAACCAGTAAAATCCACAGAAATACATTCTTGTCTTTAAGAACTTTTGAAAAAGTTTTTCTTTAAAAACCAGTGGGGATTGCATGGAGCATGGAGTGTGGTGCTAAAATAATGAATACTGTTATGCTGAATATATATATAAAACCAGTGGGGCAGAAACCTAAATTCTGAGACGAAATGTAAAAGTCAAATTTGGTGTTCCTCACTGACAATGGGGAATTTCCAAAGAGTGGGGTGGGGATGGGAAGGAATGGGAGGGGTCAGAGATGGTTTCTCTTGTTGGCTTTTAGGTCTCACTGATTTTCATCTTCTATATCATGCATAAATTCTTTATTCTGCTCTTTCCAATCACCCTGCATGTCTGAAGTCCACAGTGTTAGATTATTGTGTAACAACTGCATCATAAGTGTAGAGTCCCTAGAACTTACTTCACTCAGCACATCCATTTCTGTAACTACATCATCAAAGACCACTTTGGCCAACCAAAAGTCATGGTCAGGGGAATTAAGAATTTCATAGTAGAATACAGAAAAATTGAGAGCAAGAGCTGAGTGAATGAGAGGTGGTGGTCCAAGTTCTATCATTGCAATACCTTTAGCAGTTTTCAAGTCACTAGGCTATTCTCCACAGCCTCCTTCCTGTAGGAAATTCAGCCAGATACCTGTGATAGTCCCTTTTTGTTTTATAATAGAAAACATTGGACTTACCAGTGTTAGGCACTGGAATGAAGTGTTTGTTCAGTGTTTCCAAACTCTCATAAAATATTAACCCTAGCTCAATCTCAAACCATCTGCCAATGTTCCTGAATTATTTTCAGTTTGCCTACTCCTTCCTTGTTTTCTTCTACCTGTTCAATGAAGCTGATTATTCTCCAGGAGGATCTTCTAGTCAGCTCCAATCACACTTCTTTTTTTTAAATTTTTTATTTTTTATAAACATATAATATATTTTTATCCCCAGGGACATATAATATATTTTTATCCCCAGGGGTACAGGTCTGTGAATTGCCAGGTTTACACACTTCACAGCATTCACCATAGCACATACTGTCCCCAATGTCCATAACACCACCCCCCTCTCCCAACCTTCCTCCCCCAAGCAACCCTCAGTTAGTTTTGTGAGATTAAGAGTCATTTATGGTTTGTCTCCCTCCTAATCGCATCTTGTTTCATTTATTCTTCTCCTACCCTCTTAACCCCCCATGTTGCATCTCTACTTCCTCTTATCAGGGAGATCATATGATAGTTGTCTTTCTCCAATTGACTTATTTCACTAAGCACGATACCCTCTAGTTCCATCCATGTCTTCACAAATGGCAAGATTTCATTTCTTTTGATGGCTGCATAGAATTCCATTGTGTATATATACCACTTCTTCTTTTTTTTTTTTTTAAAGATTTTATTTATTTATTTAACAGAGAGAGAGACAGAGAGGGAACACAAGCAGGGGGAGCTAAGAGGGAGAAGCAGGCTTCCCGCCGGGCAGGGAGCCTGATGTGGGGCTGGATCCCAAGACTCTGGGATCATGACCTGAGCTGAAGGCAGACACTTAACGACTGAGCCACCCAGGCACCCCTATACCACTTCTTCTCTATCCATTCATCTGTTGATGGACATCTAGGTTCTTTCCATAGTTTGGCTATTGGGGACATTGCTGCTATAAACATTTGGGTTCACGTGCCCCTTCGAATCACTATGTTTGTATCTTTAGGGTAAATACCCAGTAGTGCAATTGCTGGGTCATAGGGTAGTTCTATTTTCAACATTTTGAGGAACCTCCATGCTGTTTTCCAGAGTGGTTGCACCAGCTTGCATTCCCACCAACAGTGTAGGAGTGTTCCCCTTTCTCCGCATCCTTGCCAGCATCTGTCATTTCCTGACTTGTTAATTTTAGCCATTCTAACTGGTGTGAGGTGATATCTCATTGTGGTTTTGATTTGTATTTCCCTGATAACGAGTGATATGGAGCACTTTTCATGTGTCTGTTAGCCATCTGGATGTCTTCTTTGCAGAAATGTCTCTTCATGTCTTCTGCCCATTTCTTGATTGGATTATTTGTTCTTTGGGTGTTGAGTTTGCTAAGTTCTTTATAGATTTTGGACACTAGCCCTTTATCTGATATGTCATTTGCAAATATCTTCTCCCATTCTGTCAGTTGTCTTTGGTTTTGTTAACTCTTTCTTTGCTGTGCAAAAGCTTTTGATCTTGATGAAATCCCAAGAGTTCATCTTTGCCTTTGCTTCCCTTGCCTTTGGCGATGTTCCTAGGAAGATGTTGCTGCGGCTGAGGTCGAAGAAGTTGCTGCCTGTGTTCTCCTTAAGGATTTTGATGGATTCCTTTCTCACACTGAGGTCCTTCATCCATTTTGAGTCTATTTTCGTGTGTGGTGTAAGGAAATGGTCCAATTTCATTTTTTGGCATGTGGCTGTCCAATTTTCCCAACACCATTTATTGAGAGGCTGTCTTTTTTCCATTGGACATTTTTTCCTGCTTTGTCAAAGATTAGTTGGCCATAGAGTTGAGGGTCTATTTCTGGGCTCTCTATTCTGTTCCATTGATCTATGTGTCTGTTTTTGTGCCAGTACCATGCTGTCTTGATGATGAAAGCTTTGTAATAGAGCTTGAAGTCCGGAATTGTGATGCCGCCAACTCTGGCTTGCTTTTTCAATATTCCTTTGGCTATTCGAGATCTTTTCTGGTTCCATATAAATTTTAGGATTATTTGTCCCATTTCTTTGGAAAAAAATGGATGATATTTTGATAGGAATTGCATTAAGTGTGTAGATTGCTTTAGGTAGCATAGACATTTTCACAATATTTATTCTTCCAATCCAGGAGTATGGAACATTCTTCCATTTCTTTGTGTCTTCCTCAATTTCTTTCATGAGTACTTTATAGTTTTCTGAGTATAGATTCTGTGCCTCTTTTGTTAGGTTTATTCCTAGGTATCTTATAGTTTTGGGTGCAATTGTAAATGGGATTGACTCCTTAATTTCTCTTTCTTCTGTCTTTTTGGTGTAGAGAAATGCAACTGATTTCTGTGCATTGATTTTATATCCTGACACTTTACTGAATTCCTGTACAAGTTCTAGCAGTTTTGGAGTGGAGTCTTTTGGGTTTTCCACATATAGTATCACATCATCTGCGAAGAGTGATAATTTGACTTCTTCTTTGCCAATTTGGATGCCTTTAATTTTCTTTTGTTGTCTGATTGCTGAGGCTAGGACTTCTAGTACTATGTTGAATAGCAGTGGTGATCATGGACATCCCTGCCGTGTTCCTGACCTTAGCAGAAAAGCTTTCAGTTTTTCTCCATTGAGAATGATATTTGTGGTGGGTTTTTCATAGATGGCTTTGATAATATTGAGGTATGTGCCCTCTATCCCTATGCTTTGAAGAGTTTTGATCAGGAGGGGATGCTGTACTTTGTCAAATGCTTTTTCAGCATCTATTGAGAGTATCATATGGTTCTTGTTCTTTCTTTTATTGATGTGTTGTACCACATTGATTGATTTGCGGATGTTGAACCAACCTTGCAGCCCTAGAATAAATCCCACTTGGTCATGGTGAATATTCCTTTTAATGTACTGTTGAATCCTATTGGCTAGTATTTTGATGAGAATTTTTGCATCTGTGTTCATCAAGGATATTGGTCTGTAGTTCTCTTTTTTGATGGGATCCTTGTCTGGTTTTGGGATCAAGGTGATGCTGGCCTCATAAAATGAGTTTGGAAGTTGTCCTTCCATTTCTATTTTTTGGAACACTTTCAGGATAATAGGAATTAATTCTTGTTTAAATGTTTGGTAGAATTCCCCTGGGAAGCTGTCTGGTCCTGGGCTTTTGTTTGTTTGGAGATTTTTGATGACCGTTTCAATCTCCTTACTGGTTATGGGTCTGTTCAGATTTTTTTATTTCTTCCTGGTTAAGTTGTGGTAGTTTATATGTCTCTAGGAATGCATCTATTTCTTCCAGATTGTCAAATTTGTTGGCGTAGAGTTGTTCATAGTATGTTCTCAAAATTGTCTGTATTTCTTTGGTGTTAGTTGTGATCTCTCCTCTTTCATTCATGATTTTATTTATTTGGGTCCTTTCTCTTTTCTTTTTGATAAGTCTGGCCAGGGGTTTATCAATCTTATTAATTCTTTCAAAGAACCAGCTCCTAGTTTCATTGATTTGTTCTATATATATATTTTTGGTTTCTATTTCATTGATTTCTGCTCTGATCTTTATGATTTCTATTCTTCTGCTGGGTTTAGGGTTTCTTTCTTGTTCTTTCACCAGCTCCTTAGGTGTAGGGTTAGGTTGTGTACTTGAGACCTTTCTTGTTTCTTGAGAAAGGCTTGTACCACTATATATTTTCCTCTCAAGACTGCCTTTATTGTATCCCACAGATTTTGAACCGTTGTGTTTTCATTATCATTTGTTTCCATGAATTTTTTCAATTCTTCTTTAATTTCCTGGTTGACCCTGTTTGAGACTAAAAGGATGCTGTTTAGTCTCCATGTATTTGGGTTCTTTCCAAATTTCCTCCTCTGATTGAGTTCTAGCTTCAGAGCATTGTGGTCTGAAAATATGCAGGGAATGATCCCAATCTTTTGATACCAGTTGAGACCTGATTTAGGACCGAGGATGTGATCTATTCTGGAGAATGTTCCATGTGCACTAGAGAAGAATGTGTATTCTGTTGCTTTGGCATGAAATGTTCTGAATATATTTGTGATGTCCATCTGGTCTAGTATGTCTTTTAAGGCCTTTATTTCCTTGTTGATCTTTTGCCTGGATGATCTGTCCATTTTGGTGAGGGGAGTGTTAAAGTCCCCTACTATTTTTGTATTATTGTGGATGTGTTTCTTTGATTTTGTTATTAATTGGTTTATATAGTTGGCTGCTCCCACATTAGGGGCATAGATATTTAAAATTGTTAGATCTTCTTATTGGACAGATCCTTTGAGTATGATATAGTGTCCTTCCTCATCTCTTATTATAGTCTTTGGCTTAAAATCTAATTGATCTGATATAAGGATTGCCACCCCTGCTTTCTTTTGATGTCCATTAGCATGGTAAATTGTTTTCCACCCTCTCACTTTAAATCTGGAGGTGTCTTCGGGTCTAAAATGAGTTTCTTGTTGGCAACATATAGATGGGTTTTGTTTTTTTATCCATTCTGATACCCTGTGTCTTTTGACTGGGGCATTTAGCCCATTAACATTCAGGGTAACTATTGAGCGATATGAAGTTAGTGCCATTGCATTGTCTGTAAGGTGACTGTTACTGTATATTGTCTCTCTTCCTTTCTGATCTACTACTTTTAGGCTCTCTCTTTGCTTAATGGACCCCTTTCAATATTTCCTGTAGAGCTGGTTTGGTGTTTGCAAATTCTTTCTGTTTTTGTTGGTCCTGGAAGCTTTTTATCTCTCCTTCTATTTTCAATGATAGCCTAGCTGGATATAGTATTCTTGGCTGCATGTTTTTCTCATTTAGTGCTCTGAAAATATCATGCCAACTCTTTCTGGCCTGCCAGGTCTCTGTGGATAAGTCAGCTGCCAATCTAATATTTTTACCATTGTATGTTACAGACTTCTTTTCCCCAGGCTGCATTCAGGATTTTCTCTTTGTCACTAAGACTTGTAAATGTTACTATTAGGTGATGGGGTGTGGACCTATTCTTGTTGATTTTGAGGGAGGTTCTCTGCACCTCCTGGATTTTAATCCTTGTTCCCTTTGCCATCTTAGGGAAATTCTCTACAATAATCCTCTCCAATATACCTTCTGCTCCCCTCTCTTTTTCTTCTTCTTCTTCTGGAATCCCAATTATTCTAATGTTGTTTTGTCTTATGGTGTCACTTATCTCTCAAATTCTCTCCTCGTGGTCCAGTAGTTGTTTGTCCCTCTTTTGCTCAGCTTCTTTATTCTCTGTCATTTGGTCTTCTATATCGCTTATTCTTTCTTCTGCCTCATTTATCCTAGTAGTGAGAGCCTCCATTTTTTATTGCACCTCATTAATAGCTTTTTTAGTTTCAACTTGGTTAGAGTTTAGTTCTTTTATTTCTCCAGAAAGAGCTTGTATATCTCTGGAGACGGTTTTTCTAATAGCTTCCATGCCTTTTTCAATCCCGGCTAGAACCTTGAGAATTGTTATTCTGAACTCTAGATCTGACATATTACCAATGTCTCTAATGATTAGGTCCCTAGCCTTTGGTACTGCCTCTTGTTCTTTTTTTTTGTGGTGAATTTTTCTGCCTTGTCATTTTGTCCCGATAAGAGTATATGAAGGAGAAAGTAAAATACAAAAAGGGTTGCAAAGACCCCAGGAAAATATGCTTTAACCAAATCAGAAGGGATCCCAAATCATGGTGGGGAGAAAGGGGATAAAGAGGTTCAGAAAAAAAAAAACTAAAAAAGAAAACAAATAAAGAAAAAATATAAAAAAGAAAAATATATATATTAGATAAACTAGTTAAAAAACGTTAAAAAAGAAAAGGGTAAAAGTTAAAAAACATTTAGCAGAAGAGGAAAAAAAAATTGAAAAAAAAAATTAAATTAACTGCAAGACAAAAGAATCATGGGGAGAAAGCCATGAGCTCCGTGCTTTGCTTTCTCCTCCTCTGGAATTCTGATGCTCTCCTTGGTATTGAACCTACACTACCTGGTAGGTGAACTTGGTCTGGGCTGGATTTCTTGTTGATCTTCTGGGGGAGGGGACTGTTGTACTGATTCTCAAGTCTCTTTGCCCCAGATGGAATTGCCCTGCCATTACCGGGGGCCGGGCTGAGTAATCTGCTCGGGTTTGCTTTTGGGAGCTTTTGTTCCCTGAGCACTTTCCGTAGAGTTCCGGAGGAAGGGAATGAAAATGGCTGCCTCCCAGTCTCCGGCCTGGAGGATCCAAGAGCTCAGGGCCCCACTCCTCAGTGCGCCCTCAGAGAATAGCGCCCAATTATTCCCGTCTCCCTGGCCTCCAGCCACGCTCTGAGCTCACCAAGCCTGTGACGGGTTCAAGGTAACCCCAAGCTGGGAGCTCACTCCTCGGCTCTGTCTCTGTAGCCAGCTTCCCCGTTCTAATACCTGCAAGCTCTGTGACACTCAGACACCCCTGATCCTTCTGTGACCCTGCAGGACCTGAGGCCACGCTAACCCCATGTGGGCTTCACCCCGGTTTAGCCTCTGGGGCGATGTCCCTCAGCAGAACAGACTTTTTAAAGTCCTGATTTTGTGCTCCGTTGCTCAGCTGCTTGCTGGGAGCCGACCCCTCCTCCCGCGGTCTATCTTCCCGTCGCTTTGGATTCACTTCTCCGCCAGTCCTACCTTTCAGAAAGTGGTTGATTTTCTGTTTCTAGAATTGCTGTTCTTCTTCTCTTCAATCTCCCGTTGGATTTGTAGGTGTTTGCAATCTTTAGATCAGCCATCTAGCTGATCTCCTGCTACCTGATGTAGTCTCAGCCTGCTACGTCTCTGCCATCTTGACTCCCCAGCCTCCAATCACACTTCTGTATGCGACAGATAGACTTGTTTCTTTCAATATCATCTCAACATTCATCCTTCCTACTTTCTTCATTAATTCTACCATTTCATGCTATCGACAAGACTGATTGGCCAGCCTCACCTGGTACATCAGATTTTGTGAGCATCCATAGTGGTGCCAGCTCCAGTGACATCTATGTGACAGAAGGAACCAGATAGCATCTCTTACTCACCCACTCTCAATACCTCTCTCTCCATTTATTAGTGAGGAAAATCTTTTTTTTTTTTTTTTGGAGAGAGATTGTGTGTGTGCAAGCAGGGCAGTGAGGAGGGGGCGGATGGAAAGGGAGAGAACTGTATGCTGACTCTGCACTGAGCACGGAACCCAACTTGGGGCTCAGTCTCATGATCCTAAGATCATGACTTGAGCCAAAATGGAGAGTCAGACACTCAGCCGAGTGAGCCATATGAGCACCCCCAAAGAAAATCTTTCTTACTTGTTTTTAAAGGTTATTTTATTATTCAATTATTTATTTATTTTAACAGAGAGATAGGGGGAGAGAGAGAGAGAGAAAGAATGAGAGAGAGATGGCACAAGCAGCAGGACCAACAGGCAGAGTGAGAGGGGTCCACAGGGATGCTGACATGGGGCTCGATCCCAAGACATTAGGATCATGACCTGAGCTGAAGGCAGATGCCCAACCAACTGATCCACCCTGGGTCCCTGGAAAATCTTTCTTAGAACAATTGAACAAAAATTTCCTTATATCTCTTGAGCTAGAACAAGGCTACACGACTATACTGTTGCTCTAATGGAGGCTACAGAAGTGAATATCTGACATTTTCATGCTCTAGTATTAACAATGGACTTTGATGGCAAGTGAGAAGTAAAAGGGGATTGGCTAATGCACAGGCAACCAAAAGTGTCTGCTACAGTCATCTACTAAGGGAAAAAAATTATTGGGCTATTAGATTTTCAACAATACCAGATACCAAATATAAAAATAATATCAGAATATTTTATAAACTATACATATATATTTATATATATACATGTGTTTACACATTTATATGTACAAAAAATGCACAAATCATGTCTATATAATTTAATGAATTTTATACTCAATAAACATAAAAACACCCAGATTTAGAAATAAATTGTTACTAGGACCCCAGAATTCCCTCTTTTACCCCCACCTGCTCTCCAAATGCAATCATTATCTTGACTTCCAACATCTATTAATTTTGTCTGTTTTAAAATTTTGTATAAATTCAAGAATACAGTATATCGTCACGTTTTTCTGTTCTGTCACTTTTGCACAAATTGAAGTTGAATTTAGTTCATGCTGAGCTTTTCCCTATTGTAATAGTATTACTCAATAAAATCTATCCGTACCACTTTAACTAGTGACTTTAACTAGTAACTGACTGTGTCTCTGACATTGATTAAGAGCATGGAGTATAGGAGCACCTGGGTGGCTCAGTCATTTGGGTGGTTGCCTTTGGCTCCAGTCATGATTGGAGATGCGTTTCAATCACTGAGTAAGATTTTGAATTAATCCTCTTGCTCTAAGTCAAATGTCTGATACCCCTCAACTTCTCTGTTAGACCACTTTGGGCGGAGAGCTTGCTTCTCCCTCTCTGCCTACTGCTCTGCTCTGCCTACTTGTGCTCTCTCTGTCTCTCTGTCAAATAAATCAATAAAATCTTAAAAAAAGAAAAAAAGCATGGAGTGTAGCCAAACTATGATGCTTCAGATCCCAGCAGAACCACTAGTTGTAGAGCCTTGCTGTTTGTTTTGTATCTCAGTTTCCACATTTGAAAATAGGAATAATAATGGTAGGTTGATAGATAGGATTACATGAGATAATCCACATAATTAAATTAGAATGTAGTCTGGCACATAGTGAAGTCTATATAATGGTTTTACTAATTACTATCATTGTTCCTCAGCAATGTGCTTCTAGAAATTGGTGGGAAATTGTCAAAAGGGAAATATTTGCATAAATATTTGTAATACTTCTGTCAAAGAGTTTATATAAAAAGAGCTCTTATAGGTATGCTTGGGTGGCTCAGTCAGTTAAGCACCTGACTCTGGGTTTCAGCTCAGGTCATGATCTCAGGGTCTTGAGATCAAACCCCTCATCAGGCTTGTGCTCAGCACAGAGTCTGCTTGGGTTTTTCTCTTCCTCTCTCTTTGTTCCTCCCTAGTCTATAAAATAAATAATTTTTTTTTAAATGAGTCCTTATAAATTAATAAGAAAAGGAATGAGGGCACCTGGGTGGCTCAGTTGGTTAAGTGACTGCCTTCAGCTCAGGTCATGATCTTAGAGTCCTGGGATCCAGTCCTGCATTTGGCTCTATTTTCAGCAGGGAGTCTGCTTCTCCCTTTGACCCTTCTCCCTCTCATGCTCTCTCTTTTTTTCTCTCTCACATAAATAAATAAAATCTTTTTTTTAAAGGAATGAATGCTCTGATAGAAATATTTGCAAAAAGCAGCAACAGACAATTCATAACAAAAGCAAATATTGGTCAATAAATGTATGAAAAGCTCTTTGAGCAAAGAAATGCAAACAGAGGAAAAAAACAACAAAAATCCAATGAGATGTCATTTGTCTTTTATGTGACAAGCAGAATTGAAAGAATAAAAGAGAAATTAAAATATCCAGTTAGGGTCAGCGTTAGAAAAATGAACATTCATTCTTGGTCTCTTCAGGTTTCAAAATAGTAAAATTTTCCAGAAAGTTATCTGTCAAGAAGTATGAAATTTTTATATTTGTATATATACTCAGGAAATTCCCTTACTAGGACTACATCATCATAAAAATTGCCAGAAAAAGGAAAGATATGTATAAAAATTGTTGTCTTTGCATTGCTTGTAAATGCAAAAAAATTGGGAATAATGTAAATGTCCATCCATAGAGGTTTTTTTTAACTAAATCATGATATTACCACATAAGAAAATGTCAGAAAGCTATTTACAAATGATGCCACTTTTGCTTAGAGAATAAAATTCACTGACTACAAAATTGTCCACAACACAATGATGCATGAAAAAAGCACATTGTGAAATAGCATGTAAAATTTGGTAGTTTTATCTTCTTGGCAGGATTTCACTGATTTAAAAAAAAAATCATGTTTTGGTTTTTCACACTGCTTGAATTTTTATAAGCATTTATTTTTGTAAACAAAAAAATGAAAACAAACAAAACTGACTTGGTCTTAAGTAATGGATGAAGAACAAATACAAAAGTTTTAGGACAGAATCAGTGAGGTGAAAACAGTGCCAGTAAAAAGCCCACTTGCCCAGCATTCTATAGTAGGAACACTGGCAAGGAACATCCTATTAGAGTTAGATATGTACCTGTGGTGGGGCACCTGGGTGGCCCAGTTAAGCTTCTAACCCTTGATTTTGGCTCAGGTCATAATCTCCAGGTGGTGAATTGGAGCCCCATGTCAGGCTCAGTGGTGGGCATAGAGCTGGTTTAAGATTCTCCATCTCCCTCTGCACCTTCCTAAAAGAAGAAAGAAAGAAAGACAAGAAAGAAAAAAAAGACAAGAAAGAAAAAAAAAAGAAAGGAAGGAAGGAAGAAAGAAAGAAAGAAATGTACGTACGTGTGGCCTTAGGAAAATTTGGAGAGACAAGGTACTGGTCAAAATTTAGCTTGGTTATTGACTAGGGCTAGGGACTAAAATAAAGGAAAATACAAAAGACTTCCTTCTTGAGAAATACCACAATCGGTGAGTGATGCCACTGGTCATCAGAGATTAATTAGAGCTAAATACAGACTTTTAGAAAAAAGATTTTATATATTTATTTAACAGAGAGAGACACAGTGAGAGGGGGAACACAAGCAGGGGGAGTAGGAGAGGAAGAAGCAGGCTTCCTACTGAGCAGATAACCAGATGCTAGGGTTGATCCTGGGATCATGACCCAAGCCAAAGGCAGATGCTTAATGATGGAGCCACCCAGGCGCCCCCTAAATACAGAATTTGAGTTATTATAAAAGGAGATGGTTGAGAAGTGAATGAAGAGAACGATGCATTAATATATTGAATTCTTACAACAACCTTACGAAGTAAGGACAATTATTTTTCCCACTTTGTAGATGAGAAAGCAAAAGTACAGAGAAAACATACTCTCCCAAGGTCATACAATTATGTATGAAAACCCTGGCCAGAGGCATTTAGGCTGTATGTAAAATAATGCTTGTCAAACTTTATCTGTGGCATGTGGAAGAAGAAAAATACTGGCAGCAGAAGTCGTAAGCAGGTGGTTCAGAGGCATATCCAGCTTGTAGATTGCTTTCCTTGGCCAGTGCAGTGTTTGCTCTTTATTTTGTTTTTAAAATATTGTAGATATTATAAAATCCCAAAAGTCCACATAATATTTCAGACCATCAGTTGTCTTGTATTTTTTTTCCCTTTTCGGAAAAAAAAAAAAAAATCAGATGTGGGGATACTCAATTCTGCATTGCAGAATCTGTGAGGTTTGAGTTGAGGCAGTCCCCTTTAGAAGAGGCATGCACTCTCCACTCAGCCTGTCCCCCTGCCTTATATCACCTGCTTGGTTGTGTTGGAGTTTATCCCATCGGTTTCTGTGAACGTACCAAGACCATTAAAGAGTACCCTTAATTGTCTATAAAGATTAGGAGGGCAATTGACTCTTTTGTAATCCAGATATGATGGGTGTCCAGTGAAGATAGAAACAATTCCAACTAACTGACAATACACCTTGTCATTTTCTATACCCAAAGAGAAACCACTCTGCCAGCTGTATTAATAAAGTGGTATTTTGCCCATGATTTGTTTGGGGAGTGGTTAGGTTTATGTCACACCCCAAAAGCAAAATTATAAGAAAATACCAATGAGGTATCTCTGTTGTCCCTCTAAAGTTCTTCACCACTGATCTACCTTGTTGGCTTTGGCCTCCCAAGTCTAGTATGCCACACCTCTAATGGTGCCCCGCCCCCACCACGTGCAGCAGAGCAATTCAGCTCTTTTCTTATTCTTTTAACTTCACAATTATAATGCAACTCTGGTAATAAAATGCTGACCTTAGGATCAGCTCTCCATAGAAATTGTATGGTGATTATAAATAAATTATTTATCCCCAGATACAATTTTTCCCCCTTTTTACACTTGTATTTTAATTCCTCCGAAGTCATGACTATTCTACATTTTGAGACAGCAGCAGACTTAGGGGGGGAAAAAAGAACCACATTTTATCCTGTGTCTGCCACTTGCTTACATAGAGATTACTTCAGCTAGATGCATACCTATTGGGTTCTCAGACTTTTCATTTGTAAAATGAGGATATAAATGAGTACATTTCTTGTCTAACCAGGCTCTTGTTAACATCAATGCACTTTCTATCCTGAAAACATGTAGAAAACAAAAATTGTAATTTTTAACGTGCATTTTCAAATGTTCTGAAAGTTAGGTTTTCGTATAATGAGCATCTTCTCTTGAACTCCTCGTTCAAGTTATAATAACTGCAGTGTCATCTGCCCATTAGTCTGGAACTCTCCGGATATGTCTAGGGAGGATCACAAAATTACCTGACTTTATAAGAAACATTTTTATACTCATGTACACAGGCTCAGGGTTAAAAACATGAAGGAAACTGAGGATATTTTCTGTCAAAGACTTAGGGTTTAAGTACAGTATTTAGTATAAGTATAGTATTTCTGTAGCAATCAATTCTATTTACAAATAGTCTTATTCCATTCAGTGTTAGCTATCAATTGATTCTGGTTTCTGGCAAACTAAGAAGCAATCACGGGAGATTAGGCTCCGGGGGGTGGAAATAAATGACCACTTACATTTGATTGCTTAAATATGCTGAAACAATACATTTTTTCTTTTCTTTTCTTTTTTAAAGATTCTGTTTGTTTAAGAGAGAGAGAGAGAGAGAGCATGAGCAGGGGGAGGGGCAGAGGGAAAAGGTAAAGCAGGCTCCCAGCTCAGCAAGGGGGCCTGATACAAGGACACAATGTGGGGCTTGATCCTGGGACCCTAGGATCAGGACCTGAGCCAGAGGCAGATGCTTGATGACTGAGCCACTCAGATGCCCCTGGAACAAGACATACTGAACACCTGATGGAGCTAGTAGATGTTGTGAAGGTAGAGGTTGAGCATTAGATCCTCCTAAAGACTACCAACAAACCAAGTCGACCTTGATTGTCTAATTTTCATTTCAAGTGGTCTTGAGGTGATCACACTGTCTTAGTCTACCCTCTTTTTTGGTGTAGAGGTTCTTTGCGATGATTTCCGAGGGGCAGCATTAAAATGGGACAGGATGATTTAGCAAAAAGAGCTGGAAAGAGTTCTTCTTGTTTTTTTCCAACATTACAGGAGAAAGTTTTTTAAGAAAAAAATAATGCTCATTTCTACTTAGTAGGAGAGGCACGAGTTTCCAGTTTGACTGACAATGTTGTGATACCACAATAAAATTAAGCTTGTATGCTAATAGGATGTGTTTCCTATTTCATTCTTCTAGTAATATTTCCAGGGTTCTCAATTCTATTTTGGCTGAAAGTAATAACAGAGAATTAAATAATTCGATTTTGCTCACCCCCCATCCACAGCCATCTATTTTGTAAGGCACTTTTCTTTTGGATATAAATAAAATTTCTTTAATATTAAGAAGCCTGGAGAGGATAATACCTTTGCTCAGCCTGCTGGTGCTATAATTTTGTAAAACGTGGCCCCTAATTCAAGTTAAATCTGGGAAAGCTCCCAAACATGTACTAATTCAGGAGTTATTATAGGGCCGCATAGTCCTGAGGCCTATGAATTTGGCAAGCAGGAGGATAGTAGAAGCAGGTCCAGATGGTTTCTTCTGGGCTATGAATTGTCAGCCATCCCTGCTCTACCTTCCTCAGGCTTGAGGCTAGGAGAGTCAGAGAAAGGAACAAAACACCATCAGCAACCGTAATTCTAACTCGTTGAAAACAAGAAATCTAGTACTTCACATTGGGGCCTCGAGGACATATGGAGAAGCTTGAACTCCTTAGAGAGAAAAAAGTCTTATGTATGCTGACAATAACAAGAGAAAACGGTGATTTTTAAAACAAGAAATTTAAAAGGGCTGCAGATGTTTTTATTTTCTTTAAAGGTAATAATAGTTTAGAAAAAGGTATTGTCACAGGGAAAATGGTCCCCTATAGCTAGCTAAATGTCAAGGGGAAATCAGGATACCTACTTCCTGAAAATATTAGATGAATCCTTTGTGAAAATTCAGTGACAAAGAATTCTATTATGCCAAATAATAGATGTATACCAAGCCATTCTTTCTGAAGTATAGAGGTGTGGTTGAATCACAACTGTACTGTAGTCTATTTTAATAGCTACCTTTTTTTTTTAAATACAGAGAAACAAGGAATTATTACCTACTGTGGCAATCAATTAACTATGGGGAAGAAAAACAACAGATTCAGTCATTTTGTTCTTATTCTTTTTTTAGGGCACCTCACATATATAATACAAGGTATGACTGTAGAAGAGTAACACTAGTACTTAAATAAACACGCAAGCCTTATTACATTTCAGTGACTTATGTCCTCTTCAAAGTACTATCATCTTGGCTGTGTACTTGATAACTATCGGTTCCAGTGCTCGCTTCGGCAGCACATACACTAAAATTGGTAGCTCTCAGTTCCAAATTGTCCAGGACAGATAATCCAGATGTCCCCAAATTTTATTATTCTCAATAAAAGTGATTCATGCATGGTAGAATGCAACATTTCTTAATCTGAATATTTTTAAAGACCTTTTGAAGGTATTTATAAATCAAGAGAAACACTTGGTTGAATCAAATGTTGTGATTTGGAGTTCAACAAATATGGTTGCAGAAACCATGTAGTTATCATCCTAGCAACGTGTGGCATTTTTCTGGCAACTGCCACCAGAACCAGCTTATGAGTCACACAAGGAAATCACTGTTATTACTTTATCTTACTGTGAGATATATTCCTATGGCGGAGCATAAAAGCATCTCAGCAACCTATTTTCTTTTCACAGGGTTCATAAGCTAACTTCTGAGTCCAGTTCTTCTATGTTAAACTGACATGCTTAAATGTTAAAAAGAACAGGATTCCCAGTCTTAGAGATTTCTTTACTAATGTGTTTGAAAATGTTGAATTCTGAGGACAGTATATAATAAGGTATAGTAGTACATTATTACATGGCATATTACATTAAATGCATTGGAAGCATTTATCCTGGGGATTTAGAATACCCTCATCATTTTCACATATAACTTTCCTATGGATCGATCCATTAATGTACAGGTATTGAGTGATCTATTTGTGCCTAAAACTGTGGTAGGTGCAGCCAATTAGTTTGCAGAAAGGTATTATCAGCTCCAATTTTAATAATGAAAAATAGATGAACTCAGAAATTAAATCATTAACCTAAGTTCACATGATGACACACTGGTATTGCCAGCAGAAAAAGCCAGCTTTCTTAATCTTGACTCAGTGATCTTTCAAGAATAACTTTCTTTTTCTCTCTCACCCTAAGTGCATGTGGGTACACATGTGTGCATGCGCCCCACCCCCACACATCTTTTGTAGCCTTCTTTTCTAAAATATTTAAAACCATGACAGTAGACGGCTTTTGCAGTGAACATGTTATGTCTACTTAAGGATGTTTTGAGTGAGGTAGGGGAATGGGAAATGTGGGGAGGGAAAGTGAAAGTATAGATGATTTATGCTACGCCTGTTAAAGAAAATTTAAAAAGACTGCAAATCCACAAATAAATGTATTGGGCTCAACTACCTGAACAAATAGGAGAAGTCTCTCCTACCTGAGTTGAGACAGGAAGATAGTGATTCACAGAGAGAAGATACCAACTGATTAGGAGAGAAAATGAAAAAGGCCAGACTCTAAAAACATTGTTTATATTTTACCTATGGTAAAATGCCTATGGCTTGTAGACACCCTGACATATCTCATACTTACACTCGGAATTCCTGGCTGAGTGAAGTATCAGTTATGGATCAGTGAGAAAAGGTAGGAAGAATGGTTGGGGTAAAAGCTACAGTCCCGTAGTATCAGCCTAATGAAAAATAAAACTCAAATAAAACTGAAGATAGAGGTGACAGAATTACAAAATTTTCTGATAAAATGTTAAAGGCAATTTTTCATACCTCTTCCAATTTACAGTTGTCCTTATCATTGTGATGCATGTGTCCCAACCAAAAAATTTGTATATTTGGGGTAAATAATCATAATGTATATTTACCAGCTGAATTTATTGTTCCTTATGTACAGACAGGCACCATGTTGCTTATTCTATCAATTTATGCTCACAACAGTCTTCTGAGATAGGTACTACTATCATCTCTGCTCTACAGATAAGAAAATTCAAGCTCAGGGAGTTTAAGCAATGTGTCCTTATCACACTACAAAATACTTATGGAACTAATGATCCCAGTAAGCTTGGTCTGAATCCATTTGTTCCTCATAATGGCCCTGTAGGGAAAGTGGCTAGAAAAATGG
This sequence comes from Mustela nivalis, assembly GCF_964662115.1. Classification (NCBI taxonomy): domain Eukaryota; kingdom Metazoa; phylum Chordata; class Mammalia; order Carnivora; family Mustelidae; genus Mustela; species Mustela nivalis. The sequence continues at coordinate 33,802,406 of NC_139040.1, forward strand.
AGTCTCCTGCTAGGTTCTTCATTCACTCTCATTAAACAATTATTTGATCTATAGGCAGGTCACTGTGTATGCATGCAGAATACAGTGGTAAACAAAACAGACCTGGTCACTATTCTCATGGAGCTCACCATTATTGGGGAAATAGAATTATTAAACAAAATCTCCTCCCAGCATAGAAAACATCTCTGCACCAGTAATAGACAAAGAAAACAATTTTATTATTGACTAAGCAATAAATAAGAATGCAATGCACATTACACTCAATCTGCTAAAAAGATTGCAAAGGCAACAAAAATATTACTCTTTTACGTAGCTAAATAGATACAAGACATTAAATTCATGTTCTCAAGATAAAATGGTTAATTTTCTGCTCTCTTTAGGACTGAAGGTAGGTTTTGGCCTTTGGAGTCAGGTGGTAGCTGAATTTAGGCGTACACCCTGCCAGGACACTGGGAGAACGGGTATTATATTCTTTGATGATTATATTTGAACAAGATGATTCTCAGGTTTTTGAGGCAAAATTCCTGAATTGTGAGACTGGCAAGAATTTTATTTAGTCCTTAAAAAGATTGACACGTATATGAAGAGGACAGGGAAAGAAGTACCAAAAGAAAAAGGAGGAAGGGGATTTCTTCCCTTCATTTCAATAGGGAGAATTTTTAAGTCATATATTTGAAATTGTATTTGTACTTACACCATTAAGTGGGGAAAGATGATAATAAATAAAAACTTGAATAAATAGAGAGATATACATTTTGATAAATTCTATGAAACCAGCATTCAATAAGAATAATAATGAGGTGCTTAAACTAGTGTAGGAACTGCTCCCTAATGAAAGTTCTTTTTAGATGTGTAAAGAGGATGTGGTCCGTATATACAATGGAATATTGCTCAGCCATCAGAAAGGACGAATACCCAGCCTTTGCATCAACATGGACGGGACTGGAGGAGATTATGCTGAGTAAAATAATTCAAGCAGAGAAAGTCAATTATATGGTTTCACTTACTTGTGAAACATAAGGAATAGAATGGAGGACATTAGAAGAAGGAAGGGAAAAATGAAGGGAGGGAAATCAGAGGGGGAGACGAACCATGAGAGACTGTGGACTCCAAGAAACAAACAAGAAAAAAGGGTTTTAGAGGGGAAGGGAGTGGTGGGATGGGTGAGCCCAGTGATGGGTATTAAGGAGGGTACATATTGCATGGAACACTGGGTGTTATACGTAGACAATGAATCTTGGAACACTACAGCAAAAACTGCAAAAACTAATGATGTACTGTATGGTGGCTAATATAACATAATATAAAATAATTTTAAAAATAATTTTTAAAAAAGATGCATCCTGAGCAATGAGCAGGAATTAGTTTCTTAATGGACAGGAAGAAAAGTATTTCCAGAAAAGGCAATAATATGTGTGAAAGCTCTGAGATCGGAGCGAGCTCATTGTCTTCAAGTAACTAAAGGAAGGCTATTGCTAGAGTGGAATGAAGGAGACAGCAAGTGACATGAGGACTACATGCACCGCTAGAGTTACAGCATCTCTTAACCAAGGGACACATGGGAACAAGGGAAACTGTCCTCTGAGACTGAAGTTTTAAACACATAAACAATGAGAGTAGAAAGCTGTTCAGGCGACTGAAAGAAGGAAAATGACTCTCAGATTTGCAAGCCTTGACAGGTACATGACTGCAATTAGTATCAAATCTAAACGAAAGAATTGGGGGGCGCCTGAGTGGCTCAGTCAGTTGAGCATCCTACTCTTGATCTTAGCTTGGGTCTTGATCTCAGGGTCATAAGTTCAAGACCCATGCTGGGCTCCATGTGGGGTGTGGAGTCTTCTTTAAAAAAATAAAATAAAATAAAGGAGGAAGAACTGTGTACTTCAAAATTTGTCAAGAGGATAGATTGTGTGTGAAGTGTTCTTATCAATATAAAAATAAATAAAAAGAAATACAGGAGGGAACACTGAATCATATCAAATCAAATTACTTAAGACTAGTGCTCAAGAGAAGCTCTTACAAGCAACAAAAAAGAAAAAAAATATGTACAGAGCAGCAAAGAAAAGGAAGATAACATATTTTTCTTAGAAACAATACAACAAGAAGATAGTAGGGTGATTTTTTTGAAGTGCTGAAAGGAAAAATAAAACAATCAGCCTGGACTTCTATAACCTAATGGAAATACCTTTTCACAGAAAAGGCAAAATAAAGACTTTTTGAGAAACAAAAAGATGAAATGATCACTAACAGACCATTAATACAAGAAATGTTTAAAGAAGGTCTTAGGGCAGAAGGAAACAGATACCAGAGGGAAACACACATCTACAAAAAAGAAATAAAGAGCACTGGAAATAGTAACTACATTTAGCAAATATATATCATTGCTTTCTTATTATTTAAATGTTTTCAAAATATAATGGGCCTTCAGTAAAAAAAAAATAAAATTAGGAGAGATTGCCAGTAAAATATAACAAAAACATCACTAAGACAAGCAAAGATAATCCCAAACAAGCAGAATGAGAAGTGCCCTGGCCCAAAGATAAAATATTTTGTCCTGTGGCAAGTACATCCCTATTTATAGGAGTGCAGTTAAATAACCTAATAAACTCTTTTTATCCCAAGTTCAGATTTATCAATTAAAATTTGGATAATATTTAGGTATTCCATATAGGGGAGGAAAATAAGAGAAGCAGAGTCCTGCTCCACTTGACAGTTCTATTTCTTGATCTCAAACTGCTGTAAAATATGAAGCTAAGCTTAATGTGAGTCTATTCTGTTGAAAATTCTTTCTTAGTGAAAGTTTAAAGTCCTCCATTAAGTGCCTATTTGGGCAGCTCTGGCCTTCCTCTTCATTACTATTCAGTTTCCTATGGAAATTTCTATAGGCCAATTATTCATCATAAGGTTTCAGTTATAGGTTTGATTCATGTTATTTCTCTATCTTGTTTGCCATTTATTTTGTCATATAGATGCTTCTCTTCCAGCTGCCTATAAAACTACTCATTGCCATCTTTACCTCGTGTCTAACCATTGCTCAAAATATAGATGATACAGAAGAACTGTTCTAAAAATATTTAGAGAGTAAGATGAGTTCTTACTAGTTTTGTTTTCTACCTTTTTCTTATCACCTGGCCCCCCATTGTTAACTAAAGTGTAGAGGGATAAAGGGATACCTAGTGCCCTTATGAACTCTTGCTTGCTTATGATCTCAGAAAGTGACATCTTCCCTGACTCCCTTTGTAAACCTAGGTTTTGCCTTAATCATATTACTATAGCTACATTTCAGCACACAGTATGTAGCAGTGTGATAGGCAAGTATGTACACACATACATACATACAGTGTATATATACTGTAGTTAGGCTTTTTAGTTTCAAATTCAGACTCTAGTCTTGGCTCTTGGGCAAGTTACTTGGCCTTTTGTACTTGTTTCTTTATTTGTAAAATAGGACTAGTAATCATATCTAACTCATAGAGGATTAAACAATACAAAACTCAAAAAACATCTCTAAAGTATTCGAAATGATAGTTAATACCATATTTTCCTATGTTTATTATTCTCTGCTAAGTTTACTCACATTAGACAACCAGCATCTGTATGTGAGATATACCCCCCAAGACATAATCAGATTTTGATAATACCTTCTTCTTTCCAATGGCAAGGAAGTAAAGCAGTCTCCTCATTTGTAATTCTCCATTGATTAACATTGGAAATGGTAGTTCATATGGGTTGTGGCATATTTTTATAATTATTATTATAATTAGCCAGAATCTGGCTAATTATTCACTGAACTGTAGGGGAGGGAAAACTCTTCTTCTACCTGCACAGGTTCATGGCTGGGACTTGCAAACTAAACTTATAAAAGACAGATGAATAGGAAAAAAAGGCATACAAATTCTATTTTACATGCACTGGAGTTTCACATACCCATAAAATTAAAAAGATTGAAAGAAATGGTTAGACTTCAGAGTTGACATACCATTTTAATAAAGGGCAAAAAGCTTTGAAAAAGTGACTAGATAAAGAAAAGGGAGTTTGGGCTTCAAACAGTGGTTACTATGGGGAGGTAAATATATGGGGAAAATGAATGGTAGTTTGGGTTTATTTAATAAAACTTGTTCATGCAGGCTCATCTCAGTGCCATTGCTGTCTTTGGCATTAAGAGTTGGTCTTTTTGGGGGCGCCTGGGTGGCTCAGTGGGTTAAAGCCTCTGCCTTTGGCTCAGGTCATGATCCCAGGGTCCTGGGATCGAGCCCTGCATCGGGCTCTCTGCTCAGCAGGGAACCTGCTTCCTCCTCTCTCTCTCTGTCTGCCTCTCTGCCTGCTTGAGATCTCTGTCTGTCAAATAAATAAATAAATAAATCTTAAAAAAAAAAAAAAAAGAATAGTTGGTCTTCTTGGACTGCCTGGGTGGCTCAGTGGGTTAAGCCTCTGCCTTCAGCTCAGGTCATGATCTCAGGGTTCTGGGATCGAGTCCCACATCAGGCTCTCTGCTAGGCAGGGAGCCTGCTTCCTCCTCCCTCTCTCTCTTTCTCTCTGCTTGCCTGTCTGTCTACTTGTGATCTCTCTCTGTCAAATAAATAAAATCTTAAAAAAAAAAAAAAAAAGAGTTGGTCTTTTTGGGGCACCTGGGAGGCTCACTTAGTCAAGCCTCTGCCTTTGTCTCAGGTCATGATCCCAGGGCCCTGGAACTGAGTCCTGTATCAGGCTCCTTGCTTAATGAGGAACGTGCTCCTCCCTCCGCCTACCGTCCCCTCTGCTTGTGCTCTCTCTCTCTCTCTCTCTCTCATTCTCTCTGATAAATAAATAAATACATAAATAAATAAATACGTCTTTAAAAAATAAAAAAAAATGTTGGTCTCCTCTTGGTATGGGGGAGGGCAACATGTTCACAAAGGAAATATATGCCCTGCTTTAGATAGATGCGGGATGCCTTCCTGTGTCTGCGTTTTTCTCAGTTGTCTTCAGTTTAAAATAATCCTTATGCCAAAGTGACATATTTTGCAGTGTCATATTCTGGATCAGCAAATAATTTTCGAATACCAGCTATATGCCAGGCTCCACGCACTACAGTTTATAGAGCTTAATTTTTGGTTGAAGAGAAAGAATATAAATAAACTTAAAATATATGTGATATTGGAAAAATAACAAAGTAAAGGGATCAAGAGTGGTGGAATGGGAACACTACTTTCGATATATGTGCTTTCCAGTGAGTTAACTAGAACTCCACCCTTTCTTTTTTTCCCACTCAAAAGAACACATCATAGCACAAGCCTGAGTGACAATACCATTGGGATCATTTTTTACCTGTTGTGCCTTCCTTCTAAATGTAAACCTTTTGGGAACTTTAGATTAAGCATAATTAGTAATAAATGTGAACATGGAACACAAATGATTGCAATATTTTTGGTCCCAAGTATCTGATCCTAAATTCCAGGGGTCCATCAGTATTCCATAGCCACAGTGAAGATCTCTACCTCATCCTTACCCACGTTATCATCCTGTTGACCTTCCACTCCATATCGGTTTCTGAAAGGATCCCCTTTGTTCTTGGCAGAGTTACAAAGCAGAGAAGATTAATACTAGCTCAAGGAATGATCCATTCTTTCCTGGCTCAGGTTACTAGCTATTCTTACTTCTTCCTATTCTCATGGAAGGAGCCACCCCTTACATGTTCAGGGGAATGATGTTCTGAAAATTATTAATAATAGTTCACCTGCACAAAAATAAAGCAGCATCATCTTCATTTTCAACAGCAGTGGCAAAATATTAACCTAAGGTAACAATACAGTTTTAATCTGGGAGGTTCATGGACTTGCTGAAAGTCATACAAGTTAATGACAAAGGTAGAAAATTGAACTTAAAGTTCCTCATTTTAAAAGATCATGCTGAACTTTAAAACAGAACTGGAAGTACCTTTAAAAGGGGTAAAAAGAAAACAAATGAAATTTTCTTCTGAAAATTTCCATCATACAGTAGATTCCTCTTAGTATGTGGAAATACAACAATCAGTATGTGACAACAGAGTTAGGTAAGGCTGAAAAATTCTGCTAGTTCAGGTTCACAAAGGTTCACTGTATAAGTGGGAAAGAGTATTGTTTTCAGCCTGACACAAGATGCTTCCAATCCTCAAATCCTTAGTCATATCTGATCCAACTAAAGGCCCAGCCAAGGTCTTTGTTTTACCCAGATAAGGGTGTCACCATGGAAGCTTCACATAAAACTCTATAGAATCCAAAAAAACAAACAAACGAACAAAACAACTCTATAGAATCCAAATCGCCAGTTTCCTCATAAAAGGAGAAAAGAACATCACTGACACAGGAATATGAAATTAATTGGATCTATATTTCACTTCAGATCTCCAAATCATTGCTGATAAAGGAGTCTTTAATCTTCTACATAGGAGGACTCTGTATTGCAAACACAATTGAAATCTCTCCACGAAAACTAGCTCTTTGAAAAATGCAGTCTTCATAACCTTCATAACCCAGCATTCAGGGGAATAATTTCTTACCACCTGCATTATCAGCTCTATCCCTTTTATTAGAGAATCTGTCAAAAATGCAGTCTTGTAAAATGGTTATGATTTTAATCTTTATGGTGATTGGAAAAGGAGCACAAATGGCTTTGATTGCAGGCAGAAATGTTTGCTAAAAGTCATTACAGCTTTTGCTTCTCATCCTCTTAAATAAATTAATAACATTTGGTGAGAAAAAACCCTAAGGTCTCAATATTATTTCTATAACACCAAGGTAGTCTCAAATAATGAACATGCTCTGGAACCATCACTTTTTTCTCACTGCTAGGAAAGTGTGTATATGTAAGTTCTTCTGAAAGACATACTTTAAAAAATAAAATAAAATACGTACTAACCCCTAGTCAACATGTAAATATATTTAGGTGTGCATATATAAAATATATACTCTACATACAACAGGATATGAGTATATGCACATAGAATGGATTCCCCCCATAACAACAAACAAGAGAAGAAAGCATCTGGGGAGCTCAAGGGCATCACAACAGATAGGAAGAACAAAGCATGTAATACTAGGTGAAAAAGTGCTATGCCTGCATGGGCTGGATATTATTCACAGAGAGAGATTGTTTCTTATGAATTCTATTTTCTTACTATTTCTGAAAAAGAAGAATGAAAGATGATTAGAGAATGAGGGTACATGTTCCATAAATATTTTAATGCTTAATGTTTAGCGTGCACCAGGTTCATTGAAAATGTAAAGGCTGTAGCACGTGATCAGGTATTGTTTTCTGACCTCTCTCCAACTCACAATCTGTGCCCTGTAATAGGTCCATTCCATCCAGACGAAAGCCTCTCAAAAGCCCTCTACAGGGGCACCTGGGTGGCTCAGTGGGTTAAGCCGCTGCCTTCGGCTCAGGTCATGATCTCAGGGTCCTGGGATCGAGTCCCGCATGGGGCTCTCTGCTCAGCTGAGAGCCTGCTTCCCCCACCCACCCGCCTGCCTCTCTGCCTACTTGTGATTTCTGTCTGTCAAATAAATAAATAAAATCTTAAAAAAAAAAAAAAAGCCCTCTACAAGTTCCTTACTGGGATTATTGACCATATAAAAGAGAAAAGGGAAAGGCTTGTTAGTTTAATATGGTGAAATGGAGAAATAAAAAAATGAAGAGGAGTGGTGGGGAATGAACCACTATTTTGAAGCAATCAGGCCCCACTGCCCTTTTAGTCACACCAGTGTCAGCAATACTTTCTCTGAGTATATCAGACCTTCCTTGATACTACGAAACCAGGTATATTTAATGAGGTTCATTAACATAACTCAGCATGCATCTGTAGACATGTGAAGTATCAAGATAATTTCACATCAGTACTAGATTTTTATGCTTGCAAGCCTTTAAAAGTCAACTATTTTTGCATATTTTCTATTCTACTTTATTAGTTTGTTAAAAGTCTCTCTCTTTTGTTTGAGTTTTGCTTTGGTTGATTTTCTATACTTAATCCCACTTTCCTTGAACTCTGTTCCCGTCTTCTTCTGTTTCCTGAAAGGCTGAAACACCTAATACTCCCTCTTCTTGTTCTGGAGGTTCAAGAAGAGGAATAAGTCTGATGTGCTGATTTGAATAATGCCATCCTCTGTGTCATCCCCAGAAGTTTTCTTACTGCCTGTAATGCTAATGGCATGCGGCCTCCCAGAGAAATACATCCCCCCCCCAAAAAAAATTACATAAGCTCTTCTGGGATTCTATTTATTGCAAGTAATTATGCTTTTTTTTTTTTTTTTATTGATCTTAAGATGGGGCGCCTGGGTGGCTCAGTGGTTTGGGCTGCTGCCTTCGGCTGGGGTCATGATCTCAGGGTCCTGGGATCGAGCCCCGCATCGGGCTCTCTGCTCCGCAGGAAGCCTGCTTCTCTCTCTCTCTCTCTCTCTCTCTGCCTGCCTCTCTGCCTACTTGTGATCTCTGTCTGTCAAATAAATAAATAAATAAAAGAATCATTTGGGGAGGGACGCCTGGGTGGCTCAGCCATTAAGCATCAGCCTTTGGCTCAGGTCATGATCCCAGGGCCCTGGGGTTGAGCCCCACATCGGGCTCCCTGCTCAGTGGGAAGCCTGCTTCTCCCTTTCCCAGTCCCTCTGCTTGTGTTCCCTCTCTCGCTGTGTATGTGTCTCTCCCTGTCAAATAAATAAATAAAATCTTTAAAAAAGAAGAAGAAGAAGAATCAGGTGGGGACGCCTGGGTGACTCAGTTGCTTATGCATCCAACACTTCATTTCCAGTCAGGTCAAGATCTCAGGTTTATGGGATTGAGACCCATGTTCGCTTCCTCCTTCAACGGGTTGTCTACTGGAGAATCTCTCTCTCTCTCTCTCTCTCTCTCTTCCCTTCTGCCCCTCCTCCTGCTCATGCTCTCTCTCTCTCATAAATAAATAAATAATTTTTTTTTCAAGAATCAGGTGGACTAACTATTCTCCCTACCATACTTACTAATAACTAGATCTGTGTTATTTAACTTATTGAATTGCTTTTATCAATTGCAGAAAAGGAAACTGGCAAATCAGTTTTGCTCATTCTGAATAGCCTTGAAGTGATGGTTAGGGAAGCAGTTCAGTGTGAGAAGCTGCGTCAGAGTATTTTGAATATGTGATCACCATTGGCTTTCTTCCTTTCGCTAGCCAGGAAATTTTGTACCCTAACTAAGGCACTATGAAATGACCTTTATCTACTCTGTAATCTTTGAAACTGTATTCCTACACCCTTACCTCAACTATCTTTGCTAAACAAAATAATCCTTCTTACTCCATATATATATGGTTTGTATATGAAAACAAAAGCCTAGGAAACATCCCTAAAATGATAAATTGACTTCAGATTGCTTATGTTTGTTTTTATTTTGGAGGGTGAGGTAGGAAGTCAGAGGTCTAGGGAAGTCATTTTAGGTGTAGGATAACCTTTTAAAACAAGCTTTGTATAAGAATGAAAATAAAAAGAAAGAAGACAGACTGAGGAGGTGAAACAAAGACTGTGTCAGAATATGGGAGGAAAAGGCATACAAGGGACTAAAGAATAAAAGAGAAAAGGAGCTGAGACATCAGGAAATGGAGTACCGAGGGAGCAGTACACCAAAAGTAGGGAGACACAGAGAGCAATTATATTTTCAATCAATACTACTCTCTTTTCTTCTTAAATTCTGTAGAATAATTATCTATAATTTACTGTGCATATTTGTGCTTAAATTTGATACTCAGAAATACAAGGCTCTGATCTCCAGCATTTTGAACTCCAACAGCATAAAACACCAAGACAAGATAATATACTATGATGAAAGCAGCTTTGCTTAGGCAATTCAGTCACAATGTTGCAAAGCAGGTAGCTTGAGAAGGAAGATGCAAAGTTGTATTTGGGAACAGAGTTTATTTGAGGTGATGACAGCATTTCCAAGGAGAGATATTCTGGCAGTAGTAGAAAGCCAGCGTGTGGAGTCCTGTTGGGAGTATGTGGCTGGTGAGTAAATTGGAGGGTCATCAGCAGATACCGGACAGTCAAAACAGAGGAAATTAGTGCAGATAAAAAGATCCTGTGAGAATTCTGGGAATTGCAAGACTGGAGGATAAAGTAGAGCAATCAAAGGGAGAAAGAAAGAACAATCAAGTGACATTTTAAACACATACTCTTTGCCTGGTACTGAGCTACACGCTGGGGATACGAAGATGACTCAAATATGGTCTCTGCCCTTAAGCTCATGGTTTAGTTCCAGAAAACAATTTGCAGTGAAGGGACAGAGTGGACACAAAGCATCAATTAACTATGGGGAAAAGATAATAAAAGCATAGGCTCATAGAACACCTGATACATCATTAGCAATGTCTAAAGTCTTTGCATGATTGTTTATTAAATCTCCACAAGTACATTATATAGTAGATTCTAATATGATGTTCATTTTACAGATGAGGAGACTGAGGCCCAGAGAGCTTCAGCAACTTGCCCAAGATCTCAGAAAGTTGAATTAGCAGAGATGGCTCCAGAAGATTTAAGCATCCCCACTATACTTAAGAGGAAGAAAATAGAGTATGAGGTATTTGGCTTACTATAAAGAAATGTGTTAGAAGTTTATCAGGTATTCAAGGTTAGAAAGGCATTCTAGACAAGGAGAAAAGCTTAAGCACAGAGCCATGGCGTGGCATGGCATATTTGCTAAGTTAGTCAGTACAACCTGCCTATTAACACAGCATCCTGACTTGGAACCCAGCCTTCGTGGTTCCTAAGAAAATCCTTTCAGCTGTTGCATGGCTTACAGTTTTATCAAATTTTGAAAATTATTTTTTACTTAGTTGGTGCCTCCATTGGTCTCACTTTTAACTAAGTGCTATATAAAAAACTACTTCTCAATCCCAGGTGTTTTAGAATAATAATAAAAAAGTCTAAACAATCCAAAGCAGTTTGGTTTACTTTGATTTATAAATCACATGTTCAAGTCCTAAGCCACTGCTGAATCTTGTGGGCTCTGCCAAAACACAGACAAGAATTTTTTGTTGTTGTTCTAATTAAACATGTAGCTGGTGTTTCTGCCTTCTTTCATAACCTTTATATACCAATTATGATTCCCAATTTTTCTTCACGGAACATCATTTTCCATCTTCCTCCATTATTCTTGTCATCTCTTCCCCTTTGCTGTGCACATTTGTTCAATTTTGTTTCATCAAGTAGTTCTTCCGAGTGCCTCAGCTCTTTCTCAGTAACAACCAAGAGGACCAACATCTTAAGGCAGAGAACACAGAACTGGGAGGTTGCTTTCTATGACGATGTGTGGCAGAGCAATGATTACATTTCATTTATAGGGCTGGTCCAGAGATTAGGTTGGCTGTTGTCCCAATGTTTAAGTCCTGAAATATTGCTGAAATATTGTCGGAGTATTTTACCTGAATTTCTCTTTAATCTTTTTTTTTTTTTTCATAGAGAAAGATGTAGAATGAAACTGTCCTGCTGCATTCTTGAGAATTTTCCTCCTTTTATGCTATACCAGTCTTGTCTCTACAAATTGAATTAGAGATGAGTTATTGTGTTTATCTATGGAAAAACACTCCTTTATAGCAGTGGCAATTGTCAAGAGATGAGAAAAAAGACTTTGTGAATATTTATGATACTTCAAAATGACTCATATGCTAATGAAACAAATGCCTTAGGACCAGTTGAGAACCTTATGCATAGATTAGGAAAGGATTAAGAGCAGCAATTAATTTAGTAACAAGTCTAAGTGAAATGGGAATTTTTCTTAAGAGAACTATTTTTAGAAAGTGTATTCAATCTAGTCCCAGTTTCAAGTTTCCTTTTGAATCTTTCACCTGTTGACTTTTAAAAATTCAGAATAAAACACCTGTGCCCCTACATTTAATGCACATTAGCTTCATGCTCTATATGTTTGAGTTTATGAGAGACACTGTTCCTATTCTCAAGAAGGCCACCGTCTCATGGAAGGAATATCACATCATATTATAACTGCCTATTTGTTCTTAAAGAACAATAGGATGCAGATGTCATTATAGGGCATAGGGGGACCAAGCGCCCTCTAGGCACCCTGAAAGAAGTGATTTTTTTTTTTAATTTTAAAAAATTTTTTTTTTAAATTTTAAATTTTAAATTTTTTAATTTTTTAAATTTTTTAAAAATTTTTTTAATTTTTTTTAATTTTTTTTTAAATTTTACTTATTTATTTGAGAGGAAGAGAGTGGGGGAGAGAGAGAGTGTGTGAGCACATCAGTGGAGGGGAAAGGCAGAAGGGGAGGGAGAAATAAGCTCCTTACAGGGAGCCTAATATGGGGCTCAATCATAGGGTTCTAGAATCATGACCTGAGACAAAGGCAGACACTAAACCGACTGAGCCACCCAGGTGCCTGTGATTTCTATTTTTAAAATAATGATTTATTTATTTTAGAGAGGGAGAGAGAGTGCATTCATGGGGAGAGGGGCAGATGGAGAGTGAGAGAGAGAATCTCAAGCAGATTCCCTGATGAGCATGAAGCCTAATGTAGGGCTTGATCTGGCAATCCTGAGATCATACCTGAGTCAAAATCAAGAATCGAACCCTAACTGACCGAGTCACCCAGGCAACCTTGGAAGAAGTGATTTCTAAGAAAAAACTTAAAAACAACTCTGGGAGTGCCTGGGTAGCTCAGTCAGTTAAGCATTTGCCTTTGGCTCAGGTCATGATCTCAGGGTCCTGGGATCAAGCCCTGAGTCAGGTTCCTTGCCCTGTGGGGAGTCTGTTTCTCCCCCTCTTTCTGCCCTCCCCCTGCTCATGCTCCTGCTCTCTTTTTCTCTCTCTCTCAAATAAATAAATAAATCTTAAAAAAATAAGGAAAATAACCAGAAAAACTCTGGTTTAACCAAAGAAAGAAAAGTATAGGACCATGGTTAAAGGACATGTTTTGGGGTAAGGTAGAGAGGACCTTAGTTAAAATATCATTTCATAAAAGAAAATACTTGGAAATGGTCAAAATTAAGTTTTTCAAAACTCTGGAAACTAATCAAATGCAAAAATTCAAGCAGCATTAAAGAAAACCTGATGAATTGGTAAAAAAAAAAATCAGAGTTGATTGTATTTAACTTAACCTACATCCATCCATGCCCTTCCTTCTAGTTCTACAATAACTTTGAAAATTAGTAGCCTCACAAATACAGTAGCTGTCAGAACCAGCAGGCTTGCATCCACTAGAGGAAATAGATAAGATTTGGAGTTTTTAAAAAAAAGTCTCATCTCCAGACCGTTTCCTTGACCTGACTGGCAACACCCTGGAAAAACCCCATTCATCAGGTGTTATTATGTGACTTGAACTTGCAACTTCAGCTCAATCTGCAGGAAAAAATTTTATCCTGAGGCAGCTATTCACTATTTTAGCTCCCTAAGATGTAAATGCATGTGGGGCAAACAAGAGGCTGGCCAAAAACTTAAAAAGAAGATCTGGGGAAGCGATGTCCACAGAAAGCTTTAAAAAGCTCTGGCACATTAATGGGGATTTAGAAGGCTAAGTGCATATGCAGAGAGGTGCCCATGAAAGAATTAAGAAGGCCCTGATCTAGGAAACCATTAAAATCCTAGAGGAGAATACAGGTAGAACCTCTTTGACATTGATCTTACCAACTTCTTACTAGATATGTCTCCTGAGGCAAGGGAAACAAAAGCAAAATAAACTATTAGGACTTCAACAAAATAGCAAGCTTCTGTACAACAAAACAAGCAATCGACAAAACTAAAAGACAACTTCCTGAATGGGAGAAGATATTTGTAAATAACATAAATAACAAAAGGGAGTATCCAAAATATATATAGGTAGTATCCAAATTATGTATCCAAATCATATATCCAAAATATATGAAGGACTTATCAAGTTCAACACCCCAAACCCAGATAATCCAGTTAAAAAATGGGCAGAAAACATGAATAGACAATTTTTCAAAGAAGACAAAAGAGATGAATAACAGACTTATGAAAACATGCTGGGGCGCCTGGGTGGCTCAGTGGGTTGGGGCCTCTGCCTTCGGCTCAGGTCATGATCCCAGGGTCCTGGGATCAAGCCCCGCATCGGGCTCTCTGCTCTGCAGGGAGCCTGCTTCCTCCTCTCTCTGCCTGCCTCTCTGCCTACTTGTGATCTCTCTCTCTGTCAAATAAATAAATGAATAAAATCTTTAAAAAAAAAAACAAAAAACAAAGAAAACATGCTAAACATCACTCATCATTAGGGAAATACAATTCAAAATTACAGTGAGACATCACGTCACACCAGTCAGAATGGCTAAAATTAACAACACAAAAAACAACAGGTGTTGGCAAGGATGTGAAGAAAGGGAGGCCCTCTTGCACTTTTGGTAGGAATGCAAATTGGTGCAGCCACTCTGAAAAACAGTATGGAGGTTCCTCAAAAATTTTAAAATAGATCCAGCAATTGCCCTACTAGGTATTTATCCAAAGGATACAAAAATACTGATTTGAAGGGATACATGCACCCTGATATTTATAGCAGCATTATCAACAATAGTCCAATCATGGAAACAATCCAAACACCCATCAAATAGTGAATGGATGAAGTGATTATATATATATAATCATTTCATATATACATATATATGAAATATAAACATATATATTTGTATACATACATATATTATATATTATATATACAAATATATATGTTTATATTTCATATATAATATATTTTATATGTATATATTATATGTATTATATATATGTATACAAATATATATGTTTATATTTCATATATATGTGTATATATATAGCTAACCCATAAAAAGAATGAAATCTTGTCATTTGCAATGACATGGATGGAGCTAGAGAGTATTATGCTAAGCAAAACAAGTTAGAAGAAGGCAAATACCATATGATTTCACTCATATGTGGAATTTAAGAAACAACAACAAAAAACGAAGATGGGTGGGGGAGAAGAGAGGCAAACCAAGAAAGAGATTCTTGACTATAGAGAACAAACTGGTGGTTACTGGAGGGGAGCTGGGCAGGGGAATGGGTTAAATAGATGACATGTACTGAGGAGGGTCCTTGTGTTGAACACCAAATGTATAGAAGTAATGAATCACTAAATTCTACTCTTGAAACTAATATTATACGGTATGTTAACTAACTGGAATTTAAATAAAAACTTGGATAATCTAAAAAAAAAAAGTAAAAAAAAAAGAAGGCACTCATCTCTTATCTGAGCGCACTTTGAGGCTCTGCACAATTAGGAAGTGAAAGCTAAACAACAACTGTGTGAGCATTGAAAACATGCTTCAATACATAAACACAGAGCCTCTCAAAAAAGGTTGAAAAAATAACTATTTCAAGGCATTAAATGATCTGTGTTCAATTGTTAGTTGATCATTAAGCTAACCAATCAGAATTCAGTAGCTGAATGGAATACAGTATTTACCAAATTAGTCCAGAAAAGTCACTAAACATACAGCAACAAGAATGACAGCAACAACAATAAACCCTGGGGAAAGGTAAATCTGATTTCTAGAGTTGTCACATTATATTATTGAAATCCAGTTTTCAACAACAAAAAATATTTCAGGATATACCAAGAAACATGAAAGAAGGGCCTGGGCTGGAAAAAATTGTCAGTTGAAACTATTCCTGAGATAGTCAAGCCATTTGACTTACTATAAAAAGTCAAATGACTTAGCCATTTGACTTACTATAAAAGTCAAATGACAAGCCATTTGACTTACTATAAAAAAGTAAATCAACTATAACAAATATGCTGAAAGAACTCAAAGAAACCATGTCTAAAGAGCTAAAGGAAGGCATGACCATAATGCCTTAGCAAATATTAACAAAGATAGAGAAATTATTTTTAAAAGAATCATGTAGAAATTCTAGAACTTAAATTGTAGTAACAGATGAAATGTCCACTAGAGGAGTTCAACAGCATATTTGAACAGACAGAAGAAAGAAACAGCATATTTGAAGATAGGTCAATTGAGAGTATCCAGTGTAAGGAACAAAAATGATAACAAAAACACTAAGAAAATTGAACAGTGCCTCAGGGATCTGGGAGCTTTCTTTAATCATACACACACAAAAAGGAAGAGGAGAAGCAGAAAGGGGCAGAATTAATATTTGAAGAAATAATGGCTGAAAATTTCCCAAGTTTGATGGAAAACATTAATCTATATATCGAAGAAGCTCAATGAGTTCCAAGTAAGATGAACTCTTTGAGGTCCGCATGTCTGACTGTTGAAATCCAAATGCAAAAAGAGAACTATGAAAAGAGGAGGAGAATAGCCAGAACAAATGATCTTCAATAAGATAAAAAGCTGACCTCTCACCTGTGGGACCAAAGACAGTGGAGGAGATTCAAAATGTTGAAAGGCTGTCAACAAAAAGTCTATATACAGCAAAAATATTCCTCAAAAACAAAGAAGAAATTAAAGCATTGATAGATAAACAAAAACTGGAAAATGTATTACTGGCAGACTTCCCCTAGAAGAAATACTAAAAGAAATCTGGCAGCTGAAGTGAAAGATACTACAAAGTTACCTGAATCCAGAGAGAAATAAAGAGTGCTGGTAACAGTGATTATGTCAGCAAATATAAAATGTAGTATGAAAGTATTTTTGTTTGCAATTCTTCTGATTTAAAATACAAGTACATAAAATAATAATTATAAAATCTGGCTGATGTATTTATCATGTATAAGGATGTAATGTGTGTGACAACACACAGAAGGGGAAGTGAATGAAAATATATTGAAACAAAATTTCTATTATGATTAAGTTGGTATTAATTAGACCTAGATTAATTGTATATTTACGATTACTGCATATAATTGTATTTCTCAGCATAACACTTCAATAACCAACTCATTCAAAATATAGAGAAAAAAATGTAAGTGATACAATGGAAACTATCTAACACAAAAGAACACAGAAATGGAGTAATAAAGAGGCAGAAATGACACAAGACAAATAGAAAATAGCAGAACGCCAGACTTAAATCCTATCAGGAACTACATTAAGCTCCGATGAATCAAATGTTCCAACCAAAAGGCAAAATTGATAGAATAGATTTTAAAAACAAACACATTATCTGACTAGATGTAGTCTATAGGAGACACATTTTAGATTCAAGGACACAAATAGACTGAAAGTAAAAAGAGGAAAATAATATATACCATGTAAACAGTAACCAAAATAAGCAAAAATTAAATAAGGAACTGCCCAACTCCTTTTAATATCACACACAACAGTTCATATGAAAATCCTCTCTGTTTAATTTTATTTTTGGTATTGATTTCTATTTTATGTGAAACATCTTCAGAAAATATAGTATAATACAAATTCCTTGAAATTTGTTTAAGACTGATTTTATAGGTTAATATCTTGTGAATAATCTTTAAATTGTCTACATATACTTAAAAAGAATATACACAACTCTAAGCAGAAAGGATGTGGTGGGGAAAGTCTATTCTCATGCCTTCTCTTCTCTTATTAGAAAAAAATGTGAATTTGAGGTACCTATAGAATACTTAGAAATAACCATAAAATGTCAGATGGATCTGGAGCAGTCTGGATTAGAAAGGGTGTTGGAGGTCATCAGCAAAAAAATGTAATAAGTAATGGACAGAGATGTCTTCTAAGAGTAGGCCCGTTTGGTGGGTTTAGGTTTGCTTTTGATCAAAAACTAGGTTCCATTGTAAGCTCTTGAGGAAGGGCAATGATATTTCGTGTAACCCTGCTAGCACTGGCCAAATATTGCCTTGTGTAGCCACCATGCTAAAATTGCATTGAAGAAATAAGACCTTTTTGATGAGCTTATGAGCACTGGGTGTTGTACACAGCTAATGAATCATTGAACACTACATCAAAAACTAATGATGCGCTATAGGTTGGCTAACTGAAAATAATAATAATAATAATAATAGGGAAATTCAAGAATTACTGAAAGCATTTTCTTTCTCTGTTACCTATTTAACAACTTGATATCTAGTTAATAATTCTTTAGATTTAATTCTCTCTGTTCAATTACATAGATTTTATTTAGTAGAAAGATCAATTTCTTATAAGAAGCAACTCAGTGTTTAACATGTTATTAAATATATCTAATAAAAAATACTGGTAAGTATATTAGAAAATCAGATCTTGTTCTGGTTAGGCATTTCATATACTCTGTTGAGTTTTTTGTTTTGCTTTAGTTTTTGTGTTTGTTTTTGCTGTTCTGTAATAATACTGTTGCATTATTAATTAAACTCCCCAAATTATTGCATTATGACATGAATCATTAAATAATAAGCAATATGCATTTATCATTAATTATAATGACCATTTAGTAAGTGTATATTTATTGTTATGGAAATTTTCTCAGCATAAAAACTAACCAGTGTTCAAATTTAGCAGAATTATATACATTTTTGAATTTTTTGAATTATATACATTTTTTTAAATTTTTTTTTAAGATTTTATTTATTTATTTATTTGAGAGAGAGACAGTGAGAGAGAGCATGAGCGAGGAGAAGGTCAGAGAGAGAAGCAGACTCCCCATGGAGCTGGGAGCCGGATGCGGGACTCGATCCCGGGACTCCAGGATCATGACCTGAGCCAAAGGCAGTCATCCAACCAACTGAGCCACCCAGGCGTCCCAATTATATACATTTTTAATATTACATAATGTAGGAAAATTGTAAGCTAATATAGCATCTATTCCAGATGGCAAAAGGAAAATCAATGAAATTACCAGCATCAGAAAACACAAAGCCATTAAATAAGAAAATTATATAAAATTATTTGGATAATTAGGGGTGCCTGGGTGGCTCAGTGGGTTAAGCCTCTGCCTTTGGCTCAGGTCGTGGTCCCAGGGTCCTGGGATCAAGCCCCGCATCGGGCTCTCTGCTCAGCGGGGAGCCTGCTTCCCCTTCTCTCTCTCTGCCTGCCTCTCTGCCTACTTGTGATCTCTTTCTCTGTCAAATAAATAAAAAATAAATCTTAAAAAAATTATTTGGATAATTAAATTTGTTTTTGAAGAACAATAGATGGATAAATGAAGAAAAAATTCAAAAATTTCTAGCTTCAGGAGAACATAGCACAGATAAAACAAAAATAAAGTAGATTGAGGATTTACTTTATCTTTAATATCCACAATAACCAAATAACATTTTTAAAACTATAAAATAAAAATAACTGAACAATTATTAACTAAATGTATTTTCTTCCAATTCAGACACATAGGAATATAATTTGAATATTAAATCATGGACACTCTTGTTGAAAAATTGCATGGTTTGAAGTTTTATGAAACTTAGTCTGTACATATGTTTTCTAATGACAAAAACCATTTGATTCTGGTTATTTATTTTTCCTAAAATAATTATATAATTTTTTCAGTCCCCCAAACTCTTAAGATAGAAAAAAAAAGGTCACCTGCAAAACAGGAGTACGAATATTGGCAGCATGGATTAAATTTGTTAAACTTGAAGAAAGTGGAAAGCATATTACTAATAGTTCTAGGCACTCAAGATTCTAATCCAGGTTGAAATAATTGACATTTTATAGACCATCAAAGTAAGAAAATGGGAAAAATATTGTTTTTGTTCAGTGCATAATATACCAGTTTCTACATATGGCAGATCAACACCTAGCATTCAGACTAAGATTATCCAAGAAACTTTATGAGCACAATAATGGCAATTTTATTTATTTGGAAAAAATAAACGCAACATTTGATAACATTTACAGCTAAACATCTATGCAAAACATAATGATATAAAAAAATAAATTAAAAAAAACCACAATGACACAAAATACTATTAAAATTTTAGGGAATGAAATCCAAAGGTAAATAATTAAAATTATAATAGATGTGGTGAATAGAATAATTTTGAGTAAAGTAAAAAATTTGAAATACTATTTGATTATTTTAGTATATTTAGTATTTTTTTAATAAAGTTTTTATTTTTTAGTAATCTCTACACCCAATGTGGGGCTCAAACTCACAACCCCAAGATCAAGAGTCACATGTTTCACCAACTGAGCCAGCTAAGCACCCCATATTTTAGATATTTTAGTATATTTAGTATAACAAAAGGGCAATGGATAGGAAAGTGACAAAAAATGAAATACAAGTAAAATAAATAAACCTAACTGTATTTCAGCTAAATAATATCACATTGTAGTAACGCTAACTCAAAGTACTTTTGAACAAAGTATTTTGATCACAGGCCCTTGGAATAAAGATAATTAGAACTATAAACAAATTATGCACACTCTTAATTGGCTAATTTGTTTTCCTAGTGGATTGAGTTAGCAATTTTGACACTACTTTATGTATATTGTAGGACTGATCAAATAAGTAAATATATTGTGGATAATTAGAATCAGGCTTTCTGCTGTTGGAGAAGAATTAAAATTATGGAAACAGGAAAGAAAGAATGAACCATGTGTTATTTACTGGATTTGAAAGTATCAACATTAATATATATTAACATATCTATATACACATATATATTCTAGGTTTTACATATATATGCATATATCCCCCCAAATAAATATGACATGAACATGCATATTTATGCAAATATACTATATATGTATACATAATGTATATTTATAATGTGCATATATAATGGTATTTATATATACATATGTAATGTATATATAGATTATAAATATAATAAATAAATAAATACATTATATTTATATTCTATAGTTGTATATATGTATATATAGGACCTAGAAGCAAGAGCATACCAGTGGTAATCAATGAGCTCATCTAGCACCCAGATGTTGGTTTCTAAATACAATTTTCCACTAACAGGAACCAGGTTCCTTGGGAAGTTCGGAGCAGGGAAAGTAGAAGATAACCCTGCAGGAACTTATGCCAGAAAATGAGGAAATGCTCAAATAATGATTAAGACATGTTAAAAAGATACAGAAGTCAGCTTGAAGGGGCTAACACTTGTCAAATCAGGAACAATTTAAGAATCACAATAAATAATGTAGTAACAGACAATAAACCACAGAATAAAATTTAAAAACATGAGTCCATATTAATGTATGTGTAAATGAATAAAATAAATAAATAGAGAAGGGAAAACTCATCTTTATGTTAGAATCCCAACTATCAAAAAAGAAATGAACAAATTAGAAAATCATCATTTGACAACTCCCACAGCAATAATTGCTTGAGACAAGGGTCATCAGTGAACACTGAAGCCAGTGAAAGATGGGAAACAAGATACTTCATTAGTCTCAGAATATCTCTCTCTCTCTGTCTATCATCTATCTATCTATAAATTGCAAAGGGAAAACTAGTAAACTTATAGTGGAGAAGTCTGGAAGACACTCCTTTAACCGAATGATCAAAGTTAACATTGCCGGTTAGGGGACAAATTGCCATCATGGACCTCATTATATGTGATGAAAAGAACCAGTATTCATTCTGTGATATTCCTGTCAAAAATGTGTAAATTGAATCTAATCAAAAGGGAAAGATCAGGCAAACCTAAACTGAGAGACATTTGACAAAATAAGTGGCCTCTACTCTCCGAAAGTGTCAAGAAAGAAAAACAAAGACTTTTGAAAAGTCTGATTAAAGGAGACTAAAGTAATGTGAAAATAAAATGCAATGTGCGAATCCAGAAAATAATCCTAAATCAGATTTTTTTTCTTTTCCGGTGAAAAACGTTTGTGTGATAATTGGTAAAATTAAATAGGATGTAATATTATTTTACCATTTTTTAAGTTCCTCATAGTGATAAGTATCTATACTTATGTAATGGAATGCACATTTTAAAGAAATACTTACTGGCATATTTAGAGATAGATCGAATTGTATCCTCAACCTTTACTTAAATAGTCTTGAAAAAAAATCATATACATATGACAGAAGAGAGTAAGACAGACAGAGAGACAGACAGTAAACCTGGTAAGTTAAAATTTTAGTATTTGGGGGATCTTAGTGAGGAGTATATAGAAATCATTCAAATTTATAGTATTTCTTTAATTCTGACTTTATTTCAAAATGAAAAGTTAAAGAAAAAGTCAATTTTAACTATCACTCAGCTTTAAGGTACAACTGCTGATGTGTGAACCAGTTAAAGCAAATAAAAATTAATAGATTTTTGAATTTCTGTCTTTATATAGAACATTTGTAGGTATATTCTGCAGCAGATGTCACAAATAGAGAATTATACATGTTTTCAGTAGTCTACTGTCAAAAATTGAATCTTAAAAAAGTAACTTGAGAGGCCAGGGATACTATACTGCTACGAATATTCATTGAAAGCATACAAATTTCAATAGGTCTTTAACAAAATCTCAAGTATTCTATTTTCTTTTCTCTTTTTCCTTGAACCTGATAGTGAATGATATAGAAACATCTTTTGATATCATTAGGAATTATATTATCCGAGAACTGTACAACTAGTTTTCTGCTTCAACAAAACATGGGAGCATACTGAAAATACGTTTGCCAAACAAATAAAGCATTCTGAATATGCAATAGAAAAAACTAAGTTGACACCATCATGCCACTAGAAAAACAAAGTAATATGGAATTTTCTTGATATTAATAAATATATAGATTCAAGAACAGAAGTTAACTGTTTACTTTGCTTTTATTTAATTTTTTAAGTAGGCTTAAGTCCAGTATGGGGCCCAACACAGAGCTTGAACTCATGACCCTGAGATCAAGACCTGGGCTGAGCTCAAGAGTTGAATGCTTATAACAGACTGAGCTACCCAGGTAGCCTCAAATGCCAGAACTTCTAATGTCACTTTCTTAGGAGGGATTTAGCATACCTAAGATATGGTTCTTGGACCCTGCTGCCCCTGCCATTCTATTGTCTCCTCCCAGCAGCACCTCCTACTCTCTCCATACCTACAAACAAAAGCTTCAAGCCTGCCTAGGACTCCAGTTTTTCCTTATGAATGTCAGCAGCTAATGACTTCCCAGTCTGCACTAGATTGCCAGTTATGCTGTACATGTACCACTCTCATCATCATTGACAGTTTAAAATAATTGTCTTGTAGCATCACTGGCCATAGAATATCTTGTAATACCGAGGCACTGCATTCGTTTGCTAGGGCTGCTGTAACAAAGTACCACATGTTGGGTGGCTGGAACAACAGAAATGTATTGACTTGTAGTTCTAGAGGCTGTAAATCCAAAATTAAGGTATTAGGAAGTTTTCTTCCAAAGTCTTTGAGAAAAAGTCTGTTCCATGCCTCTCCCCTAGCCTCTGGTGGTTTGCTAGCAATTTTTTGGCCTTTCTTAGTTTTTAGAAGCATCGTACCAATCTCTGCATTCATATGTCATTCTATGTGCATGTCTTTGTCCAAATTTCCCCATTTTATTAGGACATCAGTTATACTGGATTAGGATCCACCCTAATAGCATCATTTAAACTAATTACATCTGCAACAAATGTATTTCCAAATAAAGTCATAGTCTGAGGTACTCAGCATTATGACTTCAACATAGGAATTTTAGGGGGACACAGTTCAACCCATACAGGCATGAATTGCTTCTCATTCAAAAATAGTATCATTTCTAGCATGGGCTAAGCATGATTAATGTAGAAGCTCTTCTTCCTCATTGTGGGAGTTTGTTTATTGTCAATGACTAGAAATTTTAAGGAACCATAATAAGCCGTTGTGGTGAACCTCAGTTTAGGTTATTTTATGCCTTCTCCAGTGGATATTCTGAAAAGATGTTCCCTATGATCTAATTCTTCAAGCTGAAAATATTATAAATTAACCTGATTAAACTGGATATGAATTTTTGTCGCAACAGGGTAAGTCACTGAATGGAATTCTTTTACAAGCCATTAATGGATTATCTACCCCTTGATGATAGCTTTTTATGGAGATGGTCTTGTGTCACAGAGTAAATTTCATGTTTTGTTCCCTGTTGCACATATTGCATATTTAGAAAACTTCATATGAAGGCATTGACTAGAGGTTGTGTCTCTTGAAATGGAAGTTTATGGAAACTTTCACCATCTTTCCTCATTACTCCTAATCAAATGGTTCTAGTGGAAAAAAATAATGCAAAGAACAGATTGTTCTAGAAGAAACTGGACAATGGCAGAAATAGCTAGCTTTCAGCAAAGATTCTTGTTTTGTAGTCTAATGGCTATATAGTGACTACTTAATTCGAGACCGCACTTCCTAGGCTGCCAAAGAATTAGGTAGGGGCATGTGACTGACTTCTGGCTAACAGAAATAGAGTTAGGATTTTTTTTTTTTTTCATTTCCACATATGGCTATTGTTCATAAAAACTTCCTGCAATAGTACTTTCTCACACTCACCACCAACTAGATTTGAATTTTAGGGTGACATTAGAAGCTGCATATTAAAGATGATTGTTCATTTGATTGCCTGAGACCAAACCATACATTTTCACCACTACCAAATAGACTTCACATGAGTGAGAAATAAACTTGTATTGTTTTAATCCACTGATAATTTTAAATTTAATCTTCTATCACAAAAACTAGCATTTACCTTTGCTAATGCAGGCAGAAATTGTGTCAAGTTTCTTATTCCTTAATGTACTACATTGTGTGTGACAGCCAAAATGAATCCCGGATTTACTTTGCACAGTTTGCCTTAAAAACTACACTCCAGGGTGCCTGGATGGCTCAGTGGGTTAAGCCTCTGCCATCGGCTCAGGTCATGATCTCAGGGTCCTGGGATCGAGTCCCGCATCGGGCTCTCTGCTCAGCAGGGAGCCTTCTTCCCCTCTCTCTTGCCTGCTTCTCTGCCTGCTTGTGATCTCTGTCTGTCAAATAAATAAATAAAATCTTTTAAAAAAAAAACTGTGCTCCAAATTTAGTAAGACTTTTTTTTCTTTTTCCCATTTATTTAAAAGAAATGATAAGCTTCCTACAAACTATAGGGTGAGACCAGTAGAGGTAGTGATAGTATAATTGAATTCCAAGGCTTATGTTAACTATTTTCAGGTTGCCATATGTTGAGAAGTGAAAGGTGAGTAAGGAGATGAGACGTAGAGACTCTACTCTTCAAGGACAGAGGCAATGGCTTACAATATTTGTTTGGTTTAGCAACCAGTATATGGTAGATAATTGAGTGATTGGTCAAAAGGCTGAGTAGCCTCTCCCCTAGAGTGATCCCTCAAGGGAATTGATCAGAGCTAAGTGCCAACACCAGATAATTTCAGACACTGTCTTTAAACATGAAGATATGACCATAAAAAATAACATTTAAAATTATATTAGCTTAGGGACAAAAACAAGGAGTTGCTATGATTTAATATTAATTCCTTTGTTGTCTGCGGAACTGGGTTTAGTTGAGTAATTTTATAGCAAAAAGTTTATTTTCAAAGCATGATTTGCTCTTTGCTTAAATTTTGCTATTGATATGTCATTAGCCTAAATTGACCTAAATCACATCATACAAAAAATGCAATGCACCTTTCCATTTCCATATGCCCTCCCTTGTTCTTTCTGTCTGGATATGTCCCCCTGTTTTCCTTGTATCTAAATCTTGCCTTTATTTCAAAGTTGAGCTCAAATCCTATCACTTTCCTCAAACCATTTCAAACCAAAATGACATTTTCCTTCTCTAAATTGTTTTGATCCTACATTCCTTGTACCGGTCATTAGTTATAAATCATAAACTACTATATTTCTTCATCTTTACAAGTGGACGTTTTGTTTTTCCAGTTACATTAAAAATTTCAGGAGTAGAACCCCTGTCTTAGACTAGTTTGCAAACCCCAAACCTAGCAGAGTACATTTGCCTTACATGTAGTTAAGAATCACATAAATGGGGATTTCTGGGTGGTTTGGTTCTTAAGTGGCTGCCTTGTGCTCAGATCATGATCCTAGGGTCCTAGAATGGAGTCCCGAATCAGATTCCTTGCTCAGCAGGGAGCCTGCTTCTCCCTCTGCCTGCCCCCCCCACCTGCTTGTGCACAAGTGCACTCTTTCTCTCTCTCTCTCTGACAAATAAATAAAATCTTTTTTAAAAAGAATCAAATAAATGTTTCAGAAAGGGTAGACGTGGGGTAGTGCAGAAAATACTCTAACTGTAAAAGAAAAGGTGTAAATTTTGAGGCCAGATACTGATATTTATTAGCTTAGTAAACTCAGACAGGTATTCAATTAATTTCATTTGTTCTCTTTTCTCCTATGTGAAATGGTGATTTAAATACTGGCTCAACCAACTTCATAGATTAGTTCTTAAGATCCAATGGGGCATAATTTATCCGAGAGTGTCCAATGGGGCATAATTTATCTGAAAGAGCTTTGTACACTTGAAAGTTGTAAAGTGGTATGCAGAATTACTTTTTCATTAAGTGTGGTATAGTAGGGTATGGTATGGTATGGTGTGGTATGGTATGGTTATCTCCTCGGCTCTCTATAAATACTTGATCAAAGAGTGGATGAATAAATTATTTACTGATCAGCAAATCAAAGCGAGTTCTTTTCATTTAAGATCCCCATGCAATCTTTCTGAGATAAGACCCTGCTATTTCAATTTTTATTTTTCCTGACCAGAGGACAAATAACTTATCTGGCTCTTCATTTCTCCTCACTCAAAGGCTCTCATAGGAGGAATATATTGACTTCTGTCAAATATTACCTCTCTTCACATATTCTGCTCTTGTAAGCTAACATTCTTTCCTTTTAAAAATTTTGCTAGTTAATACAGAGATAGCTTTTTCTACCTTAACCAGTATGTCTAGCTAATATAAATCTAAATTTCAAAAGTTCTTAGGAGTTAACTGTTAATACAAATTTTTCAAAATCAATAAAAATATAGGGTTTAAGTGTCGACTCTGGATTCTAGATTACCATGTTCTTCACAATTGCCAATTGGTAGTTGTATGACCTCGGCTAAAGTATTTAACCTCTGTTTCTTAGTTTCCTCAACTCAAAACTTGGGGAAAATAATAATAATAATATCTACTTGATCAAGTTGTCATGATGTTAAAATTAAATAATATCTACAAAAAACCTTAAAATCCTGTCAGACTCATAGTACATGCTCAAAAAAATGACAACTGTTATCATCAAATAAAGTAGAAAAGCTTTAAACAACTCCTACTTCCATTACTTTCTTAAGATTTCCTACTATACTAGCTTGAATCTTTAAACCAAGAGTCTTTTCTGTTTCCCTCTCTGTGTTTTTCTGCTTCCCTCTTTGTGCTTCTCTCTCTCTCTTTCTTTCTCTCTCTCTCTGCCTGAATGTCTTTCTCTGTGGTAATATGGTAGAATGGAATTTTACACTAACTAGAAACAGTCTTTGAAAAACAGACAGACCTGTGTTTTAATCCCGACTTTACTGTGTTGTCTGACATTGGGAGTGGATATTTAACTTCTTTAAACCTCAGTCATTCCATCCTTATAATAGGGATAATACCACATCTTATAGGGGTGTCTGGGTTGGATAAGTACCTGCCTTTGGTCAGATCATGATCCCAGGGTCCTGGGGTTGAGTTCCATCTTGGGCTCCCTGCTCAGCGGGGAGTCTGCCTCTCCCTCTGTTTGCCACTTCCCCTGTTTGTGTTCTTTCTCTCTCACTACTTCTTTCTCTCTGTGAAATACATAAATCAATCATCAATTTTTTAACACTTTAAAAATACATTTCATAGAGGTGTGCTGAGGATTAAATGGTATGAGGATTAACGGTATTTTTATTTTAAAAAAAAACACATTTTAAATAAGTTCCCTACTGGGTGGCACATAGTAAATGCTCAAAAATGGTAACCATCGATATTAAATATAACAATTTTAAACCATCTTCTGATAGCTTATTCCTGGTAGTATCTCAGTGCAGATTTATTACACATTGCATATTAAGGAAACAATTGATCTGGAGAGGAAAATGGGTATGGCAAAATAATTTGATACAATTCCCTCTGCATTATCCATCAACTAAAAATTAGTGCCACCTGGATATTGGACTAATTTGATCATATTTAGGTAGATGTTGTGGTGGGTATAATTGGTAGGTGACTTGAACGTATAATAAGCATACTTATCACAATGAAATTAAAACAGAAGAATTTGGGTATTCCATTTTAAGTTCACTATGATGTGAAGTATTAATTGAGCAAGCTATTTATTAAACTCAAAAAAATTCTAAGTGTTGAATTGGTGTCTGTTACACAGTGATAGTGAAAATAGACATGCTTACTTTCATACTGGTTTATAAATTCTGTAGCAAGCATGTTTCACTTTAATGGATCACAAGGGAAAATGAAAAGTATAGTAAAATCATTAATTTTTTAAAAGATTTTATTTATTTGACAGACAGAGATCACAAGTAGGCAGAAAGGCAGGCAGAAAGAGAGGAGGAAGCAGGCTCCCTGCCAAGCAGAGAGCCTGATGTGGGGCTCGATTTCAGGACCCTGAGATCATGACCTGAGCCGAAGGCAGAGGCTTTAACCCACTGAGCCACCCAGGTGCCCCCAAATCATTAATTTTTATAGTTAACTTCTGCATGTACTTTTGAAAAGATGCTGTATAACTTAATATGTAATAAATGAGAAACCTTTTCCCAGTTTACAAGGGTATGATGTAATGGGATACCGGGGGTCTCAATCTGAAAAGTGTCTGACTTTGGCTCAGGTCATGATCTCAAGCCCCACATGTGGAGCCCTGCATCAAGCTAATGCTGGGAGTCTACTTTTCTCTCTGCCCCTACCCCCTACTTCTGTGCACCTCTCTCTCTGTCTCTTTTTCTCAAACAAATAAGTAAAATATTTTTTTAAAAAAGAGTGTGATATGGTGATGAAGATGATAATGATAACAATAATAAACTTCTATCCTCAAAGGTTGTCTTTGGCCCACAAATATTGAAAATTGAATTTAGGATTGTTTGTTCCAGCTCTTTGGAAAATGGCAGTGGAATTTTGATCAGGATGGCAATGAAAGTATAGATTGCTATAGGCAGTGTAGACATTTTAACAATGTTTATTTTTCTGATCCATGAGCATGGAATTCTCTTCCAAACAGTCCTAAAATTTGTACACAACCAGAAGAGACCCCGAATTGCTAAGGAAATGTTGAAAAAGAAAAACAAAACTGGGGGCATCACGTTGCCTGATTACAAGTTTTACTACAAAGCTGTGATTACCAAGACAGCATGGTACTGGGACGAAAACAGACACACAGACCAGTGGAACAGAGTAGAGAGCCCAGATATGGACCCTCAACTCTATGGGCAAATAATCTTTGACAAAGCAGGAAAAAATATACAGTGGAAAAAAGACAGTCTCTTCCATAAATGGTGCTGGGAAAATTGGACAGCTATATGTAGAAGAATGAAACTCAACCATTCTCTTACACCATACACAAAAATAAACTCGAAATGGATAAAAGACCTCAATGTGAGACAGGAATCCATCAGAATCCTAGAGGAAAACATAGGCAGTAACCTCTTCGATATCAGCCACAGCAACTTCTTTCAAGATATGTCTCCAAAGGCAAAGGAAACAAAAGCAAAAATTAACTTTTAGGACTTCATCAAGATCAAAAGCTTCTGCACAGCAAAGGAAACAGTCAAGAAAACAAAGAGGCAACACACGGAATGGGAGAAGTTATTTGCAAATGACAGTACAGACAAAAGGTTGATATCCAGGATCTATCAAGAACTTCTCAAACTCAACACACACAAAAGAGATAATCATATCAAAAAAATGGGCAGAAGATATGAACAGAGACTTCTCCAATGAAGACATACAAATGGCTATCAGACACATGAAAAAATGTTCATCATGGTTAGCCATCAGGGAGATTCAAATTAAAACCACACTGAGATACCACTTTACACCAGTTAGAATGGCCAAAATTAGCAAGACAGGAAACAACGTGTGTTGGAGAGGATGTGGAGAAAGGGGAACCCTCTTCCACTGTTGGTGGGAATGCAAGTTGGTGCAGCCTCTTTGGAGAACAGTGTGGAGATTCCTCAAGAAATTAAAAATAGAACTTCCCTATGAAATTCCCTATGAAAAATTGCCTATGCAATTTTACTCCTGGGTATTTACCCCAAAGATACAGATGTCATGAAAAGAAGGGCCATCTGTACCCCAATGTTTATGACATTTACCCTAAAGATACAGATGTCATGAAAAGAAGGGCCATCTGTACCCCAATGTTTATAGCAGCAATGACCATGGTTGCCAAACTGTGGAAAGAACCAAGATGCCCTTCAACGGACGAATGGATAAGGAAGATGTGGTCCATATACACTATGGAGTATTATGCCTCCATCAGAAAGGATGAATACCCAACTTTTGTAGCAACATAGACGGAACTGGAAGAGATTATGAATATATCTTGCCAGCCCTTTCTGGCTTGCCAGGTCTCTGTGGACAGGTCTGATGTTATTCTGATGAGCTTTCCTCTGTACGTAAGGATCTTCTTTGTCCTAGCTGATTCAAATTAAAACTACATCAAGATATCACCTTACACCAGTTAGAATGACTAAAATTAGCAAGACAGTAAACAACATGTGTTGGAGAGGATGTGGAGAAAGGGGAACCCTCTGACACTGTTGGTGGGAATGCTAGTTGGTGCAGCCACTTTGGAGAACAGTGTGGAGATCCCTCAAGAAATTAAAAATAGAGCTTCCCTATGACCCTGCAATTCCACTACTGGGTATTTACCCCAAAGATACAGATGTCGTGAAAAGAAGGGCCATCTGTACCCCAATGTTTAAAGCAGCAATGGCCACGATCGCCAAACTGTGGAAAGAACCAAGATGCCCTTCAACGGATGAATGGATAAGGAAGATGTGGTCCATATACACTATGGAGTATTATGCCTCCATCAGAAAGGATGAATACCCAACTTTTGTAGCAACATGGACGGGACTGGAA
This sequence comes from Mustela nivalis, assembly GCF_964662115.1. Lineage (NCBI taxonomy): Eukaryota > Metazoa > Chordata > Mammalia > Carnivora > Mustelidae > Mustela > Mustela nivalis. The sequence goes on from NC_139040.1 coordinate 33,833,244, forward strand.
GAGATTATGCTGAGTGAAATAAGTCAAGCAGAGAGAGTCAATTATCATATGGTTTCACTTATTTGTGGAGTATAACAAATAGCATGGAGAATATGGGGAGTTAGAGAGGAGAAGGGAGTTGGGGGAAATTGGAGGGGGAGATGAACCATGAGAGACTGTGGACTCTCAGATACAAACTGAGGGTTTTGGAGGGGAGGGAGGTGAGGGATTCGGTGATCCTGGTGGTGGGTATTAAGGAGGGCACGTAATTGCATGGAGCACTAGGCCTGGTGCATAAACAATGAATTTTGGAACACTGAAAAAATTAAATTTAAAAAGATGAAAATTGAATTTAATCATTTGTAACTATCAATAAAACTTACCATTCAGCTGAAATTCAATAGCATTCGATTATCAAGAAATAATTCTCATTTAAAGATTAAATGGAAATTGTATGTTGTAAAAGACATTTTAAAGCCTACAGACCCAGGAAGTATGCTTTCTAAAAATATTAAAGCATAGAATAAAATACCAATATGGACATTAGCTCCACTCTGCCTGCTTCACTGCCTTCCACAGATTTTCATTTAACTAAGGTTTAAACACAGGCTTCCTTTATAGTTTGTCAGAAAAAACGTAGTCTTTAGCTTTGCAACCAACATCCCATCTTTGTGTTCCAACTACACTACTACATATGTGATCCATAGTAGCAGGCAGGATGGCAGAACCCGCCTGACGTCAACATGGTAGCACAACTATATTTGAATACTTTCTAACCATCAATTTGAAAATTTGATTTGAAAGTTAAAATTTTAAGTTATCCAGTGTTATTTCTATTTCCAATAATTATTGTCACACATGAGCGAGGAAATATGTAAAGAATGGTGTTTCTATGATTTTTTGGTAATAATTAAAGTTTGGAAATAAGTCAAATGCATATCAGTAGTAGACTGGTGAAATGAATTATTGTATGTCCACACAATAGAGTATTTTGCAGCAATTCAAAAAGAAGAATCCTACTCTATACGTGTATATCAGGATGTATCTTAAAAATATATATTGAAGTGAAGAAAAGTAACAAGGTAGTATATGCAATATTCTTTGTATAATAAAACATTATACTTGTATAGTCATTGACATTTCAAGGAAGGTATACAAGAGACTGTTAACATTAGTTATTTCTGGGGATTAGAAAGAAATGTCAAAATAACTATAGTTTTTAAATTCATAGCAAAATTCTAGTTAGGCAATTTGCCTGATTGATTATAGAAATTAGGCACATGTCTAAATTCTTAGTCAATTGAAATCTACTTCTCAACAACAGTGTAGTCAACATATAGAATGATCACTAAGTAAGCACTAAGGAGATATCAGTAAAAAATCAGCAGTCTCGGTGAGCACCTGCTAAATATAAGTCTGGCTTCTCAACTAATTTGCTGTGTCAGGTGGACTGGTAGTAAACGTAATTTTTTTTTAAAGATTTTATTTATTTATTTGTCAGAGAGAGTGAGCACAGGCAGACAGAGAGGCAGGCAGAGGCAGAGGGAGAAGCAGGCTCCCTGCTGAGCAAGGACTCAATCCTAGGACGCTGGGATCATGACCTGAGCCGAAGGCTGCTGCTTAACCAACTGAGCCACCCAGGCGTCCCAGTAAATGTAATTTTAAATTCCTACTTAAAAATGATTTTTTACAAAACAAACAAACTTTAAAAGCTAACCACCTCTGCTAATGAAATTGCTGAAATACTGAACTGATTAACCAAAGTGTTCTCTTGACATTTAAGGTGTTGTCATTATTCATAAGTCCACTACCTATTCCCACCCCTGCCACCAGTTAACAAATTATAGAGCAAAACATCCAAACAGTTCAATGGAGAAAACACACACTAAGATATTTCTTTCATAAAGGACACCATGTTTGCTTTGTTTTGACAATAAAAGAGATGGAATATAATTCTGGAAAATGAATCATTTGTTTCAAAGCAAAGGGGGTTGGGCAATATTGCACTGGCCACTAGATGGCCCCCATATATTTTTCCCTCTATAATAAAAACATGAAAGAAACAAGTGAAAAATAAATATTTAATGATGTATGATTCTTTACCGTTTGCCTGAATACTCACATTTAGAAATTATGACTGATTTACCACTTATTTAGTATATATGGGGAGCTAGTAAAACTACATTTACTCAATAACATTTTCAATGGTTCTGTGAAAATATTTTGGAAATTAAAAGTTTTAATGTTTAACATCTAGGCAACACCAAAATTTTTCATTTAATTTTGTCCCTAATAACTAACAACAGCAATTTTTTTTTTCTCTCTGAGTTTTGATTCACTGGTGATTCTCACATTCTTCGCTTTAAGTAAAACTTCCTTTTTAAAAACAATTTTGTGAATTTACATTTTTAAAAAGATTTTATTTATTTATTTGAGAGAGAGGGAACACAAGCAGGGGGAGGGATAGAGGTAGAAGCAGTCTGAGTAGGGAGCCTGATGTGGGGCTCAACTCCAGGACCCTGGTATCATGACCAGAGCTGAAGGCTGACAGTTCACTGACTGAACCACCCAAGCTCAGCCCCTCATGAGTTTACATTTTGATCATAAACAAGTCATTTACTTACAGGTATGCATAGCTTTCTCTCATTTACCACATTGCATATATTAAAAGCCAAAACATTTTTTATGTAAAAAGGACAGTTAACTTAAAATGTCAGCTGATTTATATTTCATTTAGCTCATAACCCATTTAACAATCAAGTACATCTACAGAGGTGCTTTCATTATTGTGCGTTTATAATGGAAATATCTGAGATTCCTAAAAATAGTAAAGAATAAGTGATTGCCTTAATGATTAATCACCTGTAGTTTGGCAGGTTACAGAATATCAATGTGTATCACATTTCACTAATGATCATTACCTTGATTTCTCATTTTCTGCTTTCCCTAAAGAAAGGGCTAATCAGTTTCATGTCCTGTAAAATTTTAAATAGAAAACAAATTTAACTTCCCCTTGCAAATTATATTTTCCGCACATGTGATCCAATTCAGATATTCGAGTTGGGGTCTGTATAGTTGAAAATCCTGCCCCCAAAATCACCTGTTTAAAAATGTTCAATTCTGACTTCAAGTGTTTACGGATAATTTCCCAATTGATTCTGTTTCCTGAGAGCATTGGGCACTACTGAAAATATCTAACATGCTGCAGATGGCTATTCCTCGCCTCTTTTCGGCTTGGTGGTCAGGCTTGCTTCCTTCAATCAGTAATTTGAAGCAGCCATGAGATTTCAAAACCACATTGCAGCAACCAAATCAGCAGGTTTTTGACACACTCAGACCTTTCTCTTTTGTAGGGAGACAAGTGCCATATGAAGACTAAAACAACCCTGGTTTTTGTTTCCTTGTTTTACATGGTAAGAAGCTATTAAATGTAATAAAACACAACTATGGAAATATTGTCTATGTATAGGTAAATTTGCTACTTTTCTCACATTTTCTAGCTAGTGGTTAAAAAAAAAAAAAAAAAGCTGAAGTCCTATAGTCCAGTGGAGCACTGGGACACATTGTCCTCATGTCAGTTCCCAGGGTGATTTCCAGTTCCTTTGTGTATAATTGTGTTTCTGTTCTTTTTATTCTTCTCTGCTTTTTTGTTCTTCTTCATTCCAGAGTCCTTCATTGAAAGGTTAAGGATAATATCTGCAAATAGGTGTTTCATCAGGGGAAACTTTGTATAGAGAGTCATTTGAAGGACTCCTCTTTTCATTGAATGGCTTATCAGAAACCATTCAGAAAACACATTCCCTCAGGCAATTTCAATCTATTCAAATTCCCTGAGAACTTAAAGGTGTTAGTTTCTAAACTGTCTGTTTTTACTGCATAAGTCTTCTCAGATGGCCTTGAAGGAAAGAGATATTAAGAGAAGAAAGGAGAAGAGTTCATGACCTCCCTTCCACTTACAAAGACACATCTGAAAAATGAACTTTATATTTTTAAAGGCTGTATTTACCATTGAATTTGAAGTAAGGAATCAGAAACTCAAAGGGTAAGGATGAACAAACTATAAAACCATTTAAAGCTGATTCTTCTCTATAACATCCCTATCAAGTATTTCCCCAGCCTTTGCATAATCTTGCTCAATTACTGGGAACAACTACCTTGAAGACAGAGCTTTCGAAAATTATGAGAACTTCCAAGATCAGGCTAAAACCACTTCATCCATGCCCCATCCTCCATTCCAAAGGTATGGAGGTCCCTTTACAAAGGTAACCACTATTTTAACTTTCTTCTTGGTCTTTTACTACGCTTATCATAATATTTAAGTAGACATATGATATAAATTTTTTCTTTGCTATTTGTATTAAACAATGATGGCTCGGGAAATTTTCCATGTTATATAGACATGCTTAACGCTTTTTAACTGCTGCATAGTAATCTACAACATGAAACATGGTTTAGTGAGCCATTTTTCTTCCAGGTTTTTCCCATTTCACTATAATAAGTGGTGCTATAAACATTTTTTTTCTGTGCCTCCTGTGTATGTTCCAGTGCATCTCCAGAGTAGACATGGAGATTTAATTTTTGGCAGGGAATTAAGAAGGTAACTGACACTATAACACTTTTTTTTAAAAAAAGATTTTATTTATTTATTTGAGACAGAGAGAGAGAGAGGGAGAAGGAGCAGGGGGAGGGGCAGAGGAAGAGGGAGAAGTGGACTCTGAGCAGGGATCCTGATGTTGGGCTCAATCCCAGGACCCTGAGATCATGACCTGAGCTGAAGGCAGGTGCTTAACAGACGGAGTCACCCAGGTGCCCCACTATAACACTTTAATTCAACAAATCCACTCAAGAAATATTTATAAAGTGCCTACTAAATTCCGGACACTGTTCTGTGTACGAGGGATATGGCAAGGGGTAATACAGACAAGGACTCCCTTAATATTTTCTCATTTAATTGTCATCATTAACTTCAGTGTTCATGCATTTTATTTTATTTTATTTTATTTTATTTTATTTTAAAGGTTTTATTTATTTATTTGAGAGAGAGTGCAAGAAAGAAAGAGAGAGTGAATACAAACTTGGGGAAGGGTAGAGGGAAAGGGAGAAACAGACTCCTTGCTGAGCAGAGAACCCTATGCAGGACTCAATCCCAGGACCTAAGGATCGTGACCTGAGCCTAAGGCAGACACTTAACTGACTGAACCAACAGGGTACCCCATTATGTTCATCTGTTTTACAAATGAGGAAATCAAAGCTCCAAAAAGCAATGTACAAAGGAAGAGCTATGACTTAAACTCAACATCTATGTGAATCAAGAGCACAGGTTTTATACCTTCCCTCACATTCTAGAGGGCTCTTACTATTAATGAGCTCTTTAGGTTGTTGAGATTTAATTACAATTTATGTCAGCTGTTTTCCTAGAACACTTGATTGGAGGTCAAGTATAATTTCATTTTCACATTACAGTCCTTATAAAAAAGTAATGTGAACTATCATACTTTAAGTATTTACTATCCACCAGACCCAATAAGTACATACAGGCCGAGTTGTTTAATCCTGACTAAACCTCTTTGTGATTTATTTCATTTATTTTGCAAACACTTACATCACAGTTGATCTCTATCTGGCTTTGTTTTGAGGGCTTTACAGAGATAATTAGTATATCCTCATAACAGTTCTAAGGAACAGATGCTACTACAATGCAAGTTTTACAAAAAAGGAAAATAAGACTTCAGAAGTTAAGTAATTTGCTCAAGGTCACAAATGTGTGTAGTGGCAGAGCTGGGATTTAAACTTAAGGAGTGTGTATTTGCAACATACTTTCTTTTTTTTTAAATTTTTTATTTTTTATAAACATATATTTTTATCCCCAGGGGTACAGGTCTGTGAATCACCAGGTTTACACACTTCACAGCACTCACCAAAGCACATACCCTCCCCAATGTCCATAATCCCACCCTCTTCTCCCAACCCCCCTCCCCCCAGCAACCCTCAGTTTGTTTTGTGAGATTAAGAGTTACTTATGGTTTGTCTCCCTCCCAATCCCATCTTGTTTCATTTATTCTTCTCCTACCCACTTAAGCCCCCAGCAACATACTTTCTTACTATACTATGTTATCTTACTTTAAAATCTTAGAGGATGAGGGCACATACACCCCAATGTTTATAGCAGCACTATCCACAATATCCAAAACATGGAAAGAGCCCAAATGTCTATCAACTGATAAATGGATGAAGAGGATGTACTATATCTACAATGTAATATTACTCAGCCAGAAAAAGGAATGAAACTTTGCCATTTGCAAGATGTGGAGGGAGCTACAGTGTATTACGCTAAGCAAAATAAGTCAATCAAAGAAAGAGAAATACCATATGATTTCAGTCATATGTGGAAATTAAGAAACAAAACAGATGAATATAGGGGAAGGGAAGGAAAAATAAAATAAGATAAAATCAGAGATGGAGGCAAACTGTAACAGACTCTTAAATATAGGAGACAAACTGAGGGTTGCTGGAAGGGAGATGGAGTGGAATGGGGTAACTGGATGATGGGCATTAAGGAGGGCACTTGATGGAATGAGCTCGGGGTGTTGTATACAACTGATGAATCATTAAACTCTACCCCAGTATCTAATAGTACACCATATGTGAACTAACTTGAATTTAAATAATATCTTGAAAGAGAAAAAAAAAATCTGAGGATGAGTGTCATACAACCCTCTGCCCTTGCTTTATGCCAATATTTCTTATGACAAGGATGATATCTTCAGCCTGGTTTTACCAATTGGTATTAGAAATCAGTTTCATCATTCTATTTACTTTCCTCTCAATGCAATGCAATTTGTTTATTTTCTTTTAGAATAGGGGTCCCAGAACAAATGCAATATTCTAGGTGATCATGGAACCATCTAAAATTCTGGGTACTATGTTAGTATTATTACAGCCTAAAATCTCACTAAATTTCTCATAGCCACTTCAATCTTTTGATTCATTTAGAATTTACTCTTGCTACTCCAGCCCTATTCTTATACATCACCATGATAGACTCATTGCATTATTCTAGCTGGAAAGACATTTGAGGACCCTGACTCTGTTACTAAACATAGAGGATGTTACTCCCAGTTTTGTATTATCTGCATATTCTATGAGCATGTTGTCCCTGTATTTTCATCCAAATAAGTCACTGATAAAAATAATTAAATGTGGGGTGCCTGGGTGGCTCAGTGGGTTAAGCCTCTGCCTTCGGCTCAGGTCATGATCCCAGGGTCCTGGGATCGAGCCCCGCATTGGGCTCTCTGCTCAGCAGGGAGCCTGCTTCCTCCTCTCTCTGCCTGCCTCTCTGCCTACTTGTAATCTCTTTCTGTCAAATAAATAATAAATAAAATTTAAAAAATATTTCACTTATTAAAAAAAAATACTTAAATGTAAATATCAAGGACAGAGCCTTGTAGTTTCTCATTAGAGATTTTACTCCAGGTTAGTACTGATTAAAAGTAAGGTGGCTTTTTGGGGCACTTGGGTGACTCAGTCGGTTAAGTGCCTTCCTTCAGCTCAGGTCATGATCTCAGGGTTCTGGAATCTACTCCTGCATCAGGCCCCTGCTCACTGGGGAGTCTGCTTCTTCCTCTTCCTCTTCCTCCTCTCCTCGCTCATACTCTATCTCTCTCATTCTCAAATAAATAAATAAAATGTTTAAAAAAAAACACAGGTGGCTTTAGTTACAGTTGTTGAATTAGTAATTAGTCTACTTAAATGTCTTTGCCTCCCTCTTCCACTATTAAGAACCCTCATATTACATGGAACCCACTGGTTTAGGATAATCTCCCCATTCTAAGATTCTTAAATTAATCAAATCTGCAAAGTCCCCTTGGTGGTATAAGGTTGCATATGTGCAAATTCCAGAGATTAAGACATGAACATTTTGGGG